>NW_027269263.1:24190022-25440022 GCF_023055355.1 Agelaius tricolor
TCTTGTGGCTCACAGCTCACCCTAACTTCTGGGTGATTTCTGCCAGAAGGGAGATTGGCTGGCATGAGTTAGGCAAGCAAAAGGAAGGCTGCTTAGCAAAAACCTGGTCTCTCCAAGGTATTTCCTTGGCAGAACCAGAACTGACTTTCAGCTTCCCCACTTTTTGAGAAGCACTGGAGGTTTCTCTTGCCAAACTGAAAGACAATTTTTAGAACAACTGTGCAGTGTCAGTCAGTGTCATCTGAGGAATGTACCCAGAACAGGAAGCTGGTTCATAGCCTTCTACTTCCTACAGAATAAGTCCATGGTCTACTGAAATGTGACAGTGTAAAGGCATGCACTGAAAAATGTTCAATTTTGAAAGGAGATCACAGAGGACATCCTAGAGTTGCTAGGAAAAACCTCAATTTCACTACCAATTTCTATATAGAAGATTTCATGTAGGTATACTTTATACTATTCAAAGTAGATTTGATATGTGTATGTTTCTAAAATTCACTTGATTTAAATTTAAAACATGAAAATAATTAATGCAAATCCCTGTGTCACCTAGAAAAAGTTTCAGCATAGCAGAGCTCTGTCCACATATGCTGCATAAATTCAGGTGATTACGTTGTGGCTCATGATTTGGCATAAATACTTCACATATGATTTTAACACCTTCCAAGCTTGAATTCTTTCTGCTTTCTGAACTACAATGTTGCCAACACTACATCAATGACAGTGCATTACAGCTCCCTCTGTGGATATCTAAATCCCTGGTTTTGGTATAATTCTAATTCTCATCAAAATCTTTATTGAGGGTAAAAGTTATCAATTTGAGAACAAAGAAAATAAAATGCTTCAAGTAACTTAAAAAGCAAGCAATTGTTGAGCAGAGATTATACATGTCATTATAAATTGGCATATATTGAAACACAAGTACTGGTTTTGTCATCTTTATGAATAATGCATTAAACAGAAATAATCAAGTATGTTGCAACAATTTAAGAGGATTATTTCTTTTCTTCAGTAAAGTTTCCTTATCTCAGTTTTTCCATAATTTGAAATTTGGTATGCTTTTTATTAGGATTTTTCTTAAGTCATGATTTCTTCAATTAGATATGCTAATACTTCTTTTCATTAACTTGGCACCTATGCGCAAGGGGGAAAGTTGCCACTTAGCAAATGAGAGAAGATATGGCAAAGCATCTGAAGTAACTTAGTTGCATGTATTTAAAAAAAAAAATTTTTAAAAAAGGAAGTTGAGGAAATGAGGTAGGAAGGAAAGGAGAGGGGTGAGGGAAAACCAGGTATGCTCAGAGATTGTTTTAACTTGGACAGATGTCACCATGGCAGCAGCAAGCGGTGGCTGTGTGAGGAACTGGGACACTACAGGTGTCACCTGTTCCATGAGGCAGTAGTGATGTCATGCTGCAGCAGGATATGTCACTGTGGGCTTTTGTGGAAATGCCAGAGCTACAGCCAGCAGGGCTACAATTCAAGAAATCATATAAACTAACCCCTAAGTAAATTCCTATTCAGCAAATCCATCTTCTCTTTAAACAAACCACTTGAAACCTGTCTGCTGCTGAAGGCCTCATCATAAGCCACTCTGCTGTATCTTCTTCTCTGGCTTCATGGTTCCCTTGGCCTGAGCACAGTAATTATATATCAGCAGTTTATGTAATGAGTATTCATCATTTTCTCCAAAGCTTTAAGACAGCTTTTTTTATTCCATTGGACAGACATGTCCCCCCTCTCTCCCAGTAGTGTACTATAGCTTACATTGGCTGTTGCAAGTAGTGTGGCTTGGTGCATGAACAGTTTCATTTTCCCACATCTCTCCTACAGGATGCTGCTGTCAGTAAGTGGAGATAAGCTGTAGTTACCATTTTAGTAATCAGAATCCTTTAAATTTCTCACAGTTTCAATTGTAAGGGGTGTTTGGTGGGGTTTTTTTCCTCCTGAAGAACTATAACTAAAATTTGTCAAATAGTGTGTGCAAAAACCTGGCCATTGAGCTTGCTGGGTTTCAGCAGATTCCTGTCTGTCAGTAGACTGAAACAGTGTCCCATTTTGATCTTTATACAAAAGCCCAGAACTTCATAAGATGCTGGTATAGTGCTTTGAAATTGTATCTATTAATACAATTTCGAAGCACTATATATCAGCATCTTATGAAGTTATGTCCCGTGTGCCAGGAAAGATGTCTCTGTCAAAGGAACCTGAATAAATTGCAAAGCAGAAGTGGTCTCATAGGGAAGAGTCTAGAATATAATGGTTTCCTACCAGACAATTGGCAATTGGAGAGGGTCAAAATTCCACATACCTGTGTAAGATGTCACATAGGGTATATTAAGTCTCTTCTTATTAGGACATTTCTGAAATACTTTGGTACAGTAGATCAATGCAAATGTGAATCTAAACCTGCACTTTTTAAAATGTAATTCTTAAATTGATTGAAAATATCTTTTTTAAACAGAATATTATTGCTGAACATGAAATCCGTAACATTTCCTGTGCTGCACAAGACCCCGAAGACCTTTCTACGTTTGCGTACATCACTAAAGACTTGAAGACCAACCACCACTACTGCCACGTATTCACTGCATTTGATGTGGTCAGTTGATAGAAGATGCTTCATTTAATAGTTCTTTCTATTCATAATACTTACTTAGCTCTGTTACAACAGTTTCATGATGTATTCATGGTGATTAATAGAAGGCATCATTAATTTACCCCAGGAAAAGATCAGTGTGGGATAGCAAAGGGACATTTCTGGAGTAGAGCAAAGATTTTCTTTGATATCTCATTTCCCAGTGGAAATAAGTCACCTCTGTCACCTCAGCCATTAACTGTAAACTTAGTGAGTAGCTTTTCATGCAAGTCTGGGCATGTAATTCTCATAACCTAAGCTACAATCCTAAGGCTTCCAAAAGTTTGTAACAAGTATGTTTGGTCAGCCATTCTGAAATCTCAGTACACACCAAAAGATTGCCTTTATTTTGAAAGTAGCAAATTAATTATTTAATTCTTATTTCCTTGTTCTGCAATTCTTGCCTACATATCTCAAAATATTACTTCAGCAAAAGTCCTTTTAACTCCTATTATATTGATGGAAAATTAGTCATTTCTTCCTATACTTGTATTTTTCAGGTGGGGACACACAAACTATTATGGTTTCAAGAAATCACAAACACATACCAAATAATCAGTTATGCAGTTTTCAGCTAAATTTGGTGAACTAAGTTCACCAAATTTATAGTCCAAAACTTTCAAGGAAACTTACTCTTTGAGTTGTGCACAAGAGAAATTTAAGGCGCTATTAAAACTTCAAACTCATTCAAGAAAAAATATTTTAATAGAGTATAATGTGCATGAATTCTTGAAACATGCTTATATGAATATAAATAAGTTAAATCAAAAGAACAGGGTACCTTGAACTGCAGCTTTTTATTTGGAACTGGGAAAATAGCAATAATGTGTGGGAGAATTTAAATAACAAGATGTACAGGTAGGTTAAAGGAATTCTAGCATATTGGTTGAGTGCTTTTGTTATTTAAATTCTCTGCTGACATTTTAGTATCCACAGGGAGTAGGAAAACTTTGAAATTGTGTTAAAAATAGATAGAAAATGATCAACAAGATGCTACATTATATAGGTTTTAGTGATGTGTGAACAACTGAAATTAGACTGATTGAATGTGAGGTTATTATTTCTCCTGGTCTATTTAAGTTCTACTTAATGGTTTTGAAGTACTGCAGTTTCATTTATAGGTTTAGTAATCAAGCAGAAATATGGACTCAGGTATTGCAGATGAAATTCATCTCCTTTTTTGGAAAGGGAAGAAAAGTGATCCAGGAATAATTACATTTTGCCCACTTCCTGTACTTTAGGAGGAACATTTAATATCCCAAGCACTTTAAATGGCTATTTTAAGCAATATGGAAACTTTACTGTCTTAAGTTAGTTTTCTCCTGCAACCTAATCCTCAGCTGGGTGTTACCTACTCAAATATCTTTTTGTGTTGGTTTTTTTTTTCCCCTCAGTAGCTAGCATTTTTGATGCAAGTATGAGCTCTCTAAAACCTAGCTAGATGCATAAAAACTATGCTAGATGCAGCTATAAGTGCAAGCACAGTGTGAATTAAATTTTCTATTTAAAGCCTAATGTTAAACTGATTGTCCCATTTGCTAATAGAAACAATTCACCCCATTTGCCAATGGGTAGAAGTACAATCATTTTAAGATAATTAAGGTTTAAAATGGTAGAAATCCACAATAAGATGTAAGGCATTTTAAACCATATATGTTTTGGTAATACAATATATGCAATGTTATGAAAAAAAATCACTCTCTTGGGTTCTTCAGTTTCTCAGGAAATGTGGGCAAGAATAAATTATTTATAGGTAGGGAAGTATTTTGGTGTAGTGACATGCAACCACAAGCATTACTGATACTATTTAGGAGTAACTGTACATTTAACTTTAACTCAGAGTTCAAATTCTACAATCAAAATTGCAGAAAGATGAGACATTATTAAAGAATATTGAAGAGGAAAAGGGTTGAGGGAAGAAGAGGATTCATTATTTGGGAAATTCCTCAAACCAAGTTTATTTACTTATGGGGTTTTTCCCAGATAACTTTTTAAAAATTTCACAAGGTACAGTTTTAAAGCCCTCCTTGCCTCCATTTGCAGACTTCCCTTTGTCAAGGCTCTACCACAGTATACAACGTATGAAATTTATGTACAAGTTATGGCTCACTTTGCATTTCAAATATTGAACAGAACAGTGGATGTTCTATTTTATTTGCTATATTTCAAATATTTATTAACCAGAGAAGCAGTTACATGCTTCTTATGGTTTTCAGGTCCCAGGCAGTCCTGCTTTTTTAATTTTACAGACAACAAAGGAAAACAGATAATAGTGGCTTTATACAAGATGCAGAACTTAAACTAAATTATGGCTCAGTCTGGCAAACTTTCAGTCTGTCTCTGGTCCTATCTCCCGAATTTTCAGGCTTGTCTCAGTGATCTTTTTGTGTGCCAAGCTGGGTGGTGTATTTTCTCAGTCCTACTAGTACTGCAGCCTGCATATTCTGCAACAAGCCATTCCTACACCTTGTCCTGCTGATGTATTCCTCAGTAATATTAATAATATCCACTGCAGACAATCCCATCATATAGTACACTCTCTTACTGTCACAACAGCTGATTCTAAAGGCATCTCTTTTTAGAATAATATTCTTATTCCTCTTAAATTACGCTCCATTAGAAATTATATTATCCTCTACATTTTTAACAACTATACTCTGTTGATCTTAATTCCTTGGCCAGCATTCTGCTAAAAGGCAGAGCACTTTATAACAGGCTCTTTAGTTTTCCTTTTATTATTCCACTGGCAAACTGCAGCCTCAGTGTTTTTCAATTCTGGACAGTTTCCCTTGAAGTTAAAGGGGAGATAATTTGGAGACTACAGCAATCAAATCAGGCATTTTTATTTGGGAAGCTATAAAATTTTGGCTGGCATGCTGTTGTGACTGTAGTTGTAACAGCAGAGAGCAAGTCCCAGTGCAGGAGTATAATTGTTTTCTGTCTGACCTAACACAGAGCAGAACTGGCACCTTTATAAGAAGCTCTTATAATGAGCAAAATATGCTGAATTTAGCCTGTATTATATCAGTATACATGAGTGATAAAAAAGGAATGGAAATTCTTCAGGGAAATTAAACTGTAAGGCATGAAATACAATGCTTGTCCATTTAACTTTGCTTTAATGATTGAAGGGGCTGAAAATAGTGTAATTCCTAGTGAATTGCATTGCTTTGTAACTTATGCAAACTTAACAGTTAGACTTAACTAGTAAAGACATAACTCATTTTGAAAAAGCATCAGGGAATTTTAAGGGATCGCCTAGGTTCAAAAAATGCAGAATTGCTTCCTACTATAGACTATGGAGATTGAGGAAGGAGAGAGTAACATCTGAATCATATCAAAGATTTATGAATTATTCCAAGGAGACTGTAGGACATCATATGGAGGCAAGCCAACAGGCTTGCCTTTGCTCTGCAGGGGTTCTAAAGATTATTGCAGAGTTAGTAGCCCAGAAATTTTAAGCTCTAGTAGGAGCCTAAAAATAGGCTCCAGTAGGAGCCTGAAAATAAATATACAAAAACAAACCCACAAACTTGAAGAAAAATTACCATAGGACTTCAGTTGCCATTTAGAGTAAGGTCAAATTTGAAACTCCCAGTTGCTTTTTCATTGATGTATAACTGTACTGAAAAGATATTTATATCAACCCCTCTGATACCTCATTCATGCTTTATAAATATTTCAACAAGTTTTCTTCACCATATTTGAAGATTTAAAATATTCCACCTATAACACTGAACAGGTTTTAGGCATAATAGCCTAACTTTTTTGGTTATGCCCAGTAACCTCCCTTCCCCTTGCTAACAGGAGTGTTGTTACACAACAGTTTGAGCTCAGTTTTACTTCTAGAAAACAAGCCCATGAGAAAGTTTCCCCGGGCCTTGCAGCACACACTTGAAGCAGTGCGCTGACTGCGCGCACAGCTGCCTCGACCGCATCTGTCACTCGGAGTACGCACTTCCAGCCTTGGCTCTCTGTCCCTTTGAAAGCGTCACACCCAGGCTGCAGCTCTTCTGTGCTGCTTGGTGAGCACAGAGCATGCCAAGGCATGTGCCCAGGGAAGCAGCCAGTCAGGCTGCTGGCTCTGGAGGAGGAAGGGTCAGCACAGGAGTTCTGAAATAGAGCGAGGCCGAATGTCACATTGCAGCAGGGCAAGAGGGGCTGGATCCCGAGAACAGAGACATGGGATGAGTTGGGAAGGTGGGAAGGTTAATGTACTTGTTCTAAAAAGAGATGGCAACACACTCACCCACTCATGTTTTCATGTTTAGTAAGACGTTTTCAAGGGGTTTAGAAGTAATTACTTTCAATACAATAAATTACTTTTAGATCATTTTTAATCAATGAGAAATCAAATGACAGATGTAAACATCACAGAGACTGAGGAGCCTATTACCAGCCTGATTTTAATTATTTGCATTGCAAATCACTACCCTACTTCATGTATCTGACAATAATTCAACCTCACCTCATTTTTAACTGTTTCTGTTTTGTTCCAGAATTTAGCTTATGAAATCATTCTTACACTAGGACAAGCATTTGAGGTGGCCTATCAGCTTGCACTACAGGCACGAAAAGGGGGTCATTCTTCAACCCTCCCCGAAAGCTTTGAAAACAAACCCTCTAAACCTATTCCCAAACCACGCGTTAGTATTCGGAAGTCAGTGGTAAGTAGAAGGTAGTAATGCATGCAAACAAATCCAAAATTCAGCTATACAGTTAAGAGTTTATATACTAGAAGCTGTACAAATAAAATTACTTCTTGAGTCAGAAATGCTCCATCATGCCACCTCTGCTCATCAGCTGGCAGGGTTGTGTCACCACAACACTGGCAGCCATTTCAAATAACTGCTTATTTCAGATTTCTCCAGATTAAGATGTTGCTTGGTTAGTCTTGTGTCTTATAGCAATTACTGAACTTTAATTAGTTCAGTTTAATCAATGCATACCTCTCAAACTCTGCAGTTTCATGGACTTTCTTAATCTATCACCTAACTTGTTTCGTATACAATCACGGCATATGTATCCTAATCAATTCACAAATCCAAATCAATTAACAGTTATCCTGTCAGACCAAGCAACTTCTTTTCTTACCCTTTTCTTTTTTCTTTTGTTTTTGGTTTGTTTTTTTTTTTTTCTGGTCTGGGATTCAATATTCGTTTTCAGTATTAATCACAGACTCCTAAGAAACAAAGCTCATTGAAGCATACGTATTGATTGCCATAAAAGTGCCCTCCTGAAGTGCAGAGATGACAGAAATATTCTTTTACAGTAGACCTTTTTAAAAAATTATGAAAACTATTATAAATTAAGTGAGAACACAGGCACAGGGTGATTTGGGAGGGAAAGGAGAAAAATGACCGCACACTGTATCATAATCACTGACTGACGATAACGTGAGAACTGTACTCTATGACACTTAATTATTGGGTGAGGGGAAGGGAGGGGGGGAAATGTATGACTGTACACTTTGTCATCCATTGCCACAGAATCTTCCTCCATAAAACTTTAAGTAGAAACATTTCCTGATGCCATCGTCTGTCTCATTAGCGAACAGACTTCTCAGGATGAAGTGTGGCTTTAATGAACTATGATACCCTATAGCTTGGGGGTAAACACAGCTCTGATCTCAACAGGAAGAAGAAGGCAGCCATGAGTACATGGGAGTGTAGACACCACCATACTTGCTGCTGTACGACTTTGTCAATTCGGGATTTGCCCTGTTAGTTTAAAGAAAAACCCTCTGCTCAAGCTGCCGTGCACGGAGATGGTAACCCGTCTGTATGTTTGCATTTGTCTTAAAGCAGATAGATCCATCCGAACAAAAGACTCTTGCGAATCTACCCTGGATTGTTGAACCTGGACAAGAGGCCAAAAGAGGCATTAATACCAAGTATGAAACTACAATTTTCTGATACAAAACTGTCCCCCTGTTCCTTGTTGTGCCTTGCACGCCAAGCAGTCACAGCACAGCCTTTCCTTTATGGCAACGTTTCAATCCAGCAGAGAGGAAGACTGCACTGTATGAGTGGCCTTGTAACTAACAAAAAAGGCTGACAGTCATTTCTGGTGATGTTCTTCTTCCTGCAGCACTGACTGAAGAATGATTCTATATGAAGACTTTTAAAATTAAAGTCCACAAGAGGAGTGAGAAACCTTATTTTTCGTGCAGTTCTCCCTTGTGACTCTGCCACAGTGCTTTCTTTGATTTCTTGTTTTAGAATTCTACTTTTTAAAGGAAAAAAAAAACCAAAATGTCTCTAAACTAATACTAATGCTGCCTACGAGTAGAGTATTTGATTGGGTTTTTTATTTAAATCTTGGCAGTTTTTAATTGAAATAGAACCAGAATTAATAAATAGATTATTTGTGAAACCACTGAATTCATTAATAATTACTGTGTTGAATAAAGAATTCATTAAAGTGACAAGAAATTAGGCACCCTGATTTCTGTGTGCACTGATTTTATATGTAATCATTGATGTCCTTTGATCCTCTACAGAAATAAGAACCTCTTGCATTGTAGCAAAGGATCAGAGTTTTATGAATGGTTAGAAAAAGGTATTAATAATGCACAGAAAACATTTATTAGATATTTTTATGGAAGAGAAGTACTATAGGAAAACATATGACTATTTATGGAAGGAAGCCAGATTAATTATGAGAAATATTGTTTATTTTAAAGTTAAGTAAATGACTGCTATTGCAGCATTATGAAAATTATAAGAGTTGTAGCATCAGTGCACTGGATGTTCTGTGTGATCAGTCTGGAATGAAAGTGGAATGGTCATTCTACTACACCTACATATAGTTTATGCAGTTCAACATTGCTATAGCCATGAATTCTGATAGTATTTTTAAAAAAATAATCTCAGTGGTTCTAAAAAAAGTCAAAACCATGGATTTTGCTATCAAGATTTCTGTCACAGAAAGCTTGTTTGGAAGAGTGTTGATAAAATTCTACTGCAAAACATTTTCTAAATAAAAACAGCAAGAAAAAGAAAAAAATTCCAAAGTAATAAAAATGTTTTCATGAAACAAAATGATTAAGCATTTGCTTAATATTTGGTTAAATGAGATTTACTTACTTTTTCTTTAAAGTGTTTTAATTTTTTTAATGTCTGTGGAGTATTTGTATAATACCATGATGTATATTTATGTAGAACTGAAATTATAACAGTAAAAATATCATTATAGGAGAAAAATGACATTTTAACGTATATTGTTCTTTCCAGTCAAATTGTGAATCATTTTGAAGTTCATTATAGAGATATTGATAAATTGTGTGGTTGTCTTAATGTTTTTTTAATTATTATTTCATATCCAGCTGAGGTTTTTCAGTTAGAATCATCAGTTGGTATATTCCAAAAAATGGATAATTGAACTTGGTTTAAAACTGATAACTGTATATGGTTTAGTTAAACCTAATCATAGCGCTGAGTGATGACATCCTTTTAATACAGTATTCAATTTACTTGAACAAAATAGTTCCTTGTACATATTTTTGCTTATTCACTGTTGATATGTACTTAGTCAACTGACGGTAAAAAAAAAGAAATAACACTAAAAATATGGTACCAAAAGGAAAATTGTATAGGAGAACAGTAAATAGTAGCCTCACTGCAACAAATACTTATGTAAATATGCTTGGGCTTCCAGTTATAAATTTTGTAATTTTGTCATTTATTTATATCCTATAAAAGCACACAAAATAAAAGGAAGTTGTACAGTCCCAGCTTTGTGTATCATTTTGTCATTGCTAAGGGGAATCAGGGGCCTGATGCAAAGGATACTAAATCAGTGAAAGATCCCCACCCTGTTTCACTGATTTCACTGGGCTTTGGATCTAGTACCAAGGAAACCTAGGAATTGCTGTGGAGAGAATTTTGGTTTGCAATACAGATTTTGTTTACAGATGGTAAAAACATCACACTTTGAAGTCCTCAATTAACTGGTTCTTCCATGCTCTACTCAACTGCTGACTTCCCATATTTAATCACACCCTGTAAAGATTTGTGCAGGAGTTATGTTAAAACACATTCACTTGAGGCACATAAAGTACAAATGGGCCAGCTTTCCAGGGTATTAAAACTGGGGCACCTCTTATGCAGCTGAGTGACCCCTAAAATTAAAGGATGAGACAGGAGCTGCAGCAAAACTCTGAGCAGATGTAAAGGAAAGGTGTGAAACAACAGGAAGAACTGCCACCTTGCAGGAAGAATTTGATCTAGGTTCATCAAAGAGATGTCAGGCAGGTAAGGTGGCACAGGAAGCAGCTGAACTCATTTGGGGGAGATAATTGGGGCAAGAGGGACTGACGATAACTAGCAGGACTGATGAAAGATGAGACAGATGAAAGATGAGACAGATGAAAGACTGGTAGTGCAGAGAATTGAGTGTGAAGGTTTTGGGACACAGGCAGTGAACAACTGAAGCCCCCACAGCAGGCAGATTTAAACTGGAAGGAAAGATAATTATTAACACACATCAGGCACTTCTGTATTTGCAGAAACCTGGGATTTTTAGAAGGAAACATATCTGTCTACTCACCAATTCTAGTGTAAGCCAGTTGGAGAGAAGTCCATGGGGTCTCCTTAGCAGGGGACAGTGGTTCAGCACTCCTTTCTTCAGATCCAAAAGGACTTTACAAACTTGCACTAATTCAAAGGAGATACCACTTGGTCTTTTGTCTTTTTTGGTTAAGATGACTTGTCATTTCAGTTCCTGGTATTCTGGAAGTGCATAGGCATTAAGGGGATAATGGTCAGTCTTAAGAGTGAAGGCAGGGAAAAACCAGAGACCTCTATAAGATCAGAAAGTCAGGAAAATTGCTGTTCTTGACCTCTAGGGTAAAAGGGAAGCAGAGGCAGGTCAGGGAGGGCATATGAAAAAGCTGGAGCATTTGGATGCTGGAAAACCAATAGTTAATTCCAATGGCTGACTTAGAGTGGGAAGGTGGAGAACAGGCAAAAGAAGAGAGCTGATACAGAAGTAGATTGCATTTGACATGAGAAGGTAAGCAAATTGAAATCCAAATGAGATGTGGGTGACAAAGGGTCTTGAGAATTATGTGAGTAGTGAGGTCTCTAATATGCTGTGAATGGGTGTTTTGTGTTGCTCAAAGAATCACTGGCAAAGGTATTGGCTAAAGCAGGTTTAATAAAAACATGAAAGTGCAATGAAGTTTATTTGTCAACTACGTAGTTGAAGCACACAGAGAAAAATTGGACTAAAACCTAAAATCAATCAAACTCAAAGGAGGATGGGGATAGGAAAAAGTTAAGGATGGAAAAGCGTAAGGATAAAAGGGAATGAGGGGGACCCTCCTGCTGAGCCACAAAGTTCAGAGTTGATGTGTTTGCCAGACCTGATTAATGGCTTAGGCCTCAAGTTTTTAACAGCATTTTACTGACAGCCTAATTTAAACAAGTTAAGTTTCTTTAGAAATTACAATGAGCACAACAGTAATACACAGGCCTACCTTACGTAGGAATCTAATGTACTTAGGAATCACGGAGATCAGCACTCACAGTGCTTGTGTGTCCTGGTTTTGGCAAGGACAGTTCATTCTCTCACCATTGCTGAGAGGGGCAGAGCCTACAGGTGTGTGGATGTGGCTGGGCTGCTCTTCTAAACCACCCACGTCATCATGGGGGAACATGGTTCCAGGTGGGAGAGAAGGTGAGCCTGCAGCAGAAACGGCACCATTTTGTTCCTCTTTTCTGGAGGAGCAAAGCCGTGCCCACAACCCCTGGGGTGTGGACACGGAGCAGGGCAGTCAGTGCAGTCAGTGTCATGCAGACAATCTGGGTGGGAGGTTTGTCCATCCTTGTTTCTCATTGGCTTGGGCCTGGGGAAGGAGGACACCAGCTGCGGGAGCATCCGCCACACCTTTGTTTCTGGAAGAGTGTGTAGCTGCTGGGCTGTGGTAACATCCCCCATTTTGTCTTGGTGCCCATGTGGAGCTGGGTGGGGGTGGTGAGCACCTTTCTGTATGTAAATCACCTCTTTTACGCACTGTTGTTATGAGTACTGTTTGCTGTTACTGTTTGTTTTCCTTCTCTCATTGCTTTTTCTCTAGTAAATTGTTATCTCAACCCATAATCTCTGCCTTTTTGTCCCTTTCTCACTGGAGGGGATTGGGGAGAAGGGAAGCAGCTGTTTGGTTTTTAACCACAATGATTTGCAATATTATGTTCACGCTTGGCAGACACACATTAAAGGAGTGTGGGCACACACCTGTGAAAAATTCCTCTCAGGATCAGTGAAGTACTCATGTTGGATGCCTTTAGCATCATTCTGAAGGGTGAAGAGTTGGGCTTCGAGGAGTGGGGGTATCAACCCAGGCTCCATCACTGGCTTTTGGTAGTGGTCCTACAAAAAGAGTGAACTTCAGAATTTTCTCTCTCAGAGGAGTGGCCAGCTCAGAGTAAATTCCTGGCTGCAGCCCTCTGTGGTCCAGTAGAGCTCAGAGGGTCTCATTTAGAACCGCTTTTTCCAGGGTTGCAAGAGTGTTTTCTTTTGTCACAGCAATTTTCCATCCTGGCCACAATTCAGGTCAGTAACTTTCTGTAAAAGTTCAATTGCAAAAGCGGTGTTACACTTGCATTCTTAGGAAGGCAAGAAAAATAGGTTTCCAAGACTGTTCACTAAAATACAGGAGCTCATTAGCCAAAATAAGTTCCTGGGAGCACACAGTGTTTCTGATAAGCTCAAGGAGCTTAGCTGAGCTGTCATTCATCAAGGCCAAGGCCTAACAAGCATTTCTGAAGTCATAGTCTGGGCCAGTGTGAGAGCGGGATGCACCACCACATATGCAGAGTAAAAAAGCTGCTGCTGGGACAAGGCTTAAAACTGCACAAAGTCCTGACAAAGAACTAGGAACTTCTGTGTTTGTGGAGTTAGAGGGTTTCCTAAAGCAGATGTTGACGTTGCATTTGAGACTGGATGCAGTGACCCCTTCAAGCTGGCCTGGTGTTTATTAAAAGCCAGAAGAGCCACTGCCTACAGCTGGCAGGAAGAAACACTCAGCATCTCTGGGGCTGGTATTCCACCAGGAAGTTGTGAGAGGCTGCTTCTCCTGCAGAGCCACAAGGTACTCATGCCTTGCAGTTTAAAATCAACATCTCAGTATCAAAAACTGGCATAGTCATAAAATGGTAACCATTGGCAAGGGAATCATCAGGTTGTGAAGATTTTGTCTGTCCTTTGGAAAAGAAGCAGATGCTAGACAACTAATGCACATACAACTGTGGAATAGTTTATCTCCCATTCTAGATTAAAACAGGCAGTTTGTGCCACATGCAGAACTCTAATTTTGCTCTAAATTTCTTTCAATATGTGCTGTCCAGCTGGCCTGCTTCACACTTCACTGGAAGATGGTGTGTAAGATGCCAACAAGACAACCACCCAGAAAGAGTAAGTTAACTATCTCCAAAGTACCAGCCCAAAGAACAATTGACTCCGGGAAGGAACTGCGTGGCACTGACAAACACATAAGTAAGAGATATGGCATAGGGATTAGAGACAATATTTAGATGTGGGCACTTATGTAAGAAGAGGGATATTTGTTATCACATGTTTAAAAATCATCTGAAGAGAGTGGGAAAAAAAGGGACTCTTAACTGGCTGGAAATCCTGGCAGGATTTTAGCCCACTGGAAATCACAGGGGGATAATTCTTAGGCTTCTACTGAAAAGTTCTGCAATTGTTCAGTGTTCTTTGGCTTCTTTAGGTGAAACAACTTCTTTGCTAAATCAGCAAACTGACTTTACTGCTGTCCAGTCACAGTGATTCTGGTTAACCATGTGCTGGTTCTAGTTAACTTTCACACTTGATAACCTGAGCTAGACAGAGGCTGGCCACAAGTGAAGCACTGGGTGTAGATTTAGTGGAACTGGTGGAAGATTTCGTTCCTACTGACTAGACAGTCACCCTCACCCTCATTACAAGCCTGAGTGCAACCAGCCCAAGCACCACTGTCCTGCTGAAGAGGCAGAAGAGGGAAAGCAGAGAAATGGCCCATAGCCCTTGCCTCTCAGGAAGGCTGTGCTCCAACTGCATGAATAGGGAAGAGCATCTCCAGCTGGGTCCTGCTCTTGTAAAGACCACAAGCAAATTTCTCTTCAATCCTACTTAACCTTTATAGAGTGCCACATCTTTCTTCCTTCTGTGGAAGTCAGGCACCTAGATATATTCAAGGATGTGGGTCTGGGTGAAGTGGTGACAACTAGGCAGACAAAAACGCCATCCATGCTATCAGTATGTGAATTAAACCAAATTCTCTCTCTTTCTCTCTCTCCTGTCTTCTCTTGCCACTGAGCTTGGATAGAAAAACTGCTTTTTCTAGCAATCATAAAAGCTGGATTCAAAACACATTACAACAACATAAGGAAAGATGAGGCTTACTGGAAATATCCAAGAACTGCCTGGATGCAGGCCTGTGTCACATGCTCTAGGATGACCCTGCTTGAGCTGGCAGGTTGGGCCCACTGTGGTCTCTACCAACAATGACAATGCAATTCATAGAGTTTCTATGTGTGATGAAGTCAGTCACAAGGGTAACTTCATAAGCTCCCTTGACTGTAAGATATATGCCTTTTTGTATTTTTAAACATGGCATTTCCTACTTTCAAGTCATTAGAACTGCTCGAATTCTCCACACCCTTATATAAAGCTAAATTAATTATAATATTAAATCCTTAGGGAAAAAAAAAAGGAAAAGAAGAAGAAAAATTCATGCTCAGTGTTAAGGACAGGCCAGTGCCTGACAGAATGTGTTCAAATTTGAAGGCAGTATATTTGTAATCATATTTTCTAAACATATAAAAGAAAATCAGAAAGCCGGTGAGACAAAGGAAATGGAAATATGTTCCAGTATCAAGAATACCCAATGAGCATTAACTCTATCTTATAGTGACACCATGAGGAAAAAAAGAAATAGACCACACTTATTTAGAAACCACATTAGATGCAGTGCAGTCTGCATTCTTCCATTTGTGATTATTGGATAGTGATAATTGTGAGGCTACAGAATGTCAGGCTTGGGCATGTCCTAAGCAAAAATATCCTAATGTATATAGTTGAGGCTAGCACGACTTCTTTCTTGAGTTAATGTTGCAAAGACTAATATTCTTTTCTTCAATTTACCCCCCAGACACTATGTAAGTCTATAAAAGTATCAGTGATGGATTAAGTGAATAATTCTGCATTGCAATTGAGTGAATCTACTGAAACATACAAGTGTCTGGGAATGCTGTGCATGAGTGGAAGTTAGTATAAAAAGATATTAGATCATTCACCATGGCCATCTCTCTGTCACAGCCATTTCTCAGTTATACTTACATAAAACTTGGAGAGTTAACTAAGCTAAGTACCTCAAAAACCTGGAAAATTCAACTGATTGTTAAAGTACTAGGGAAAAGAAGCTATTACAGTGCCAACATTATCCCCAGCCCCTGATGTGGCAAGAAAGCCCTTTAGAGAGATGTACCTAAGTAATTGCAGCTCATGATACATACAGCCTGCTCCATAGACAAAGAAAAAGATGGGGGGAAATATTCCTGCCAATCTGTCAATTGGCAGGAATTCTGCCAATTCCTGCCCAATACTCTGGGGATATCTCTTTCTCAGCCAGAAGTCTAGCCCTGGCATGATGCAATCTGAAAGGAAACAAAAATATGAGTATCTATTGCACCTGAAGGTACAGATCATCTGTGTTCAATACTGCACATCCTAAAGCCAATCTCACAGGAAGGTGAAAAGAATTAAACATCAAATTACACAGTACAAGAATGAAATTCTTCCTGATCTGCAGATGACCAACAAAAACTCTGAATCCTAGTGTTTCATTACAGTCCCTTCTCTAGAGCAGACTTTTGCAGACCTGAGGCAAGGAACATTATCAGAGGGTTTCTGAAGTTCCCTATTTTTAGGTAGACATGTAAAGAAAGGAAATAAACATCTCAGCTTTATAATAACCCATAACATTTGAAACACACAGAACATCTGGAAGCATTTAAGCAGAAACAGAATGTTTACCTGAGATGTTTGTTTACATTCCATATTGCATAGAGATGTAGGAATTAAGAGCTAATTACTTTGTTGTATATGATTTTACAAGTTTGTTTTAGATCAAAATATGGTGTGATAATAAATCAAAATCCTTCAAGAAATCCAAAGTTCATGTATTGATAATGACATGATAAGAACAAAATAAAAACCATAAGCAAAAAAATTCATAAGCAAAACAATTAGAAATCTGTCAGTAACATTTGCCAAAACCAGTCTCTCAAAAAACCACAGCAGTCAGTAATGCCTAGAAAAATCCTATGCTGCTATGAGTAGACTCTATTTTTCCATGTAACCTCAAATCTGTCATTCCACTATTTTCCTCAGGAATGACTTCAGGTTAGTAGTTGCCTTGATCACTTCTTTAAAAACAACAGAACTGCAACAATTCACAACCTTTTGGAATTTCACTTTTTTTTAAGTGTGATGAATTTTACCAGGTGTGATTCAAAGGACTCTTCATCTTATCTATTGCAGACAAATGGCTATTAATCATTTGGACTGGTGATTCAAAATTCTTTAGTTTGAATAAATGCATCCTTGCTACCTGTTCTGTTAAGATTATCAATTTCCAATGCCATATTTCCAAACTGAAATCATAATTTCCAAACTGAATCATATTTCAAAACTGTGTCACTGCAATCAATGGAATAAACTTCTTTTTGTTAATTACATAGGTTTAATATTAATCCCTCATTTGCTTTTCTTATTGGTATTTCACTTCTTGCTTTAAAACTGGTTTTAAAGAGAGACTGGTTTTGGCAAATGTTACTGACAGATTTCTAATTGTTTTGTTTATGATTTTTTTGCTTATGGTTTTTATTTTGTTCTTAACATGTCATTATCAATACATGAACTTCATGTTTCTTGAAGGATTTTGATTTATTATCACACCATATTTTGATCTAAAAGAAACTTGTAAAATCATATACAATACAATATTATAAACATCATCTCTTAATATATTTGTCTGTGTTGCACTGCAGCTTCTACACCTTTTTTAAAGGGATGTCGTGTGAGATAACATCTCATGCAGCGGGTTTGGTGGTGTGGTGGCTTTTTTCACATCTGTGGAACTGTGACTTCTTGGCCCCCTTTCAAAGTTTTCCAGCTTTTACACATCCTACATTACATCTGTGCTCCCAACCATGTCGAAATTTATTTGCTGGAATGATTCCAAATCTGTAACTCCCTGATCAAGGTGATACCCTGTTGTACAAGGAATATTCAAGCAGAGTGCAATCAATGACACCTGGAAAACTCATAATTTTTTACACATTGACATTGGTTTCAAAATAAAGATTTCATAAAGGTTTGCTTTTGAAGAACATCTCTGCTGATCCAAAGCCAAATGTGTGGGTGTTTTTCATCTCGCTGTAGTTGATTTAACTTGTAAAAGGAGACTTAACTTCCTTTCTATAGTTCCTCTCAATTACATAAACATTTCTGTGAGCCAGTCAGTTAAGAGTTTATGACAGATTTAGAGCTGCTTGGTGATAATTTATGAGTACTTCATGTTGGCCTGATTACTGAAATGTTTGCTATATGGCTTCATTTGTTTAGTGTAACAAGAATTTGTCGGGAAAAAAACAACTCTGAAAAGGAAGGATGGATTAAGGTACCCAGTTTTCAAACTCTACTACATCCTTAAGGAAATGTCAGAATTATTTGAACATCCTATTCAACACAGCCTCTAAAATCAGCTTGGAGAATGAAAAAGAAAAGTCCAGGAATCTGCAAGAGCAAACCTTGCATTTCAAATGGTAAGTGAAAAGTGCTTCACTGCTAAAAAAAGTGCTGCTTCTGCCAGTCACCACAGAAACACCACCACTACAGCTACACCATGAGTGTGCCACTGCTGCTGGATTATCTGTGCCACTGATCTCTGACAGTAGTTGCTGAAGTCTTCACTTCTTTTGGGGAAGAATTTTTGCAGTCCTCCCCTTGGACCAAGTCCTTGGGTTACAATACCTAACTCAGCTGTTCTCACTTTGACATTCTGATTGGGTTTATGAACATTCCTCTTTTTCCCTTCAAGGAAAGCAGCAGCAATGAACAGTCCATTTAGAAATATAACAAAAAAAAAATCTCAGTTTCAATAGAAAAAACATCTTGGTAGAACTCAAATGTAGTTAAAAACACATTCTAAACAGAAGACACTCAAGTTCCAAGCCCCTCGCTTCCTATCATAGGTATTAATTCCAGCTGAAATATCTAAAGTATGATATACTCTTTCTTACAAAGTTAAGGCTCTTGTATTTGCTGATAACTGCTCAAAGTATTCACTGTGATCAAATTCTCATTTTCCAAATGAGAAACAAAACAAACACATGGGCAGATACATAACAATCCTAAAGTAATGTCTAACTCATCATAGAACCCAAATAAAGAGCAAAATAAGTAAAGCAAAATGGATGGACAAATTGCATGAGCTGGAAGCACTGTGGTTTAATTTTTGAAAAGGAGGAGATGTAATTTGTATGCAAAATAAAAATAACTATAGAAAAGATCATCATTTTCAGAGAATATGATCTTAATTTCCTAAATTTGTATTTTAGCAAAAAAATAGCTTTATGATATATAACACATAAATGTAACAGCTTGTTAAAGATCACTCTTTTTTTTGCTATTACATTCTGAAGAAACCAGAGAGATCCAGAAAACAAACTGAGAAAATGTTCCGTTCCACAGAGTCACTTTGTGATAAAAAAAAAAAGAACAGTGAAGTCCAACTTTGCTGCAGCAAGTCTTCCCCTAACACTACCAGTACTAGAACCCCTAGAACCCTGAACAGTGGATCCCCTCATTTGAAGGAAGATTGACATAATTAATTAAGGACTAGAAATGAGATGTAAGGAGTAGTACAGGAGTTTGAGAAACCACAATGTGTAAAAAGCTCACATCTGGGAGAAGCTTAAGAGGAAAAGTAGACCATAGCTCAAGGAATAGACTTCTTTTTCTAGAGCTAACAAAAGTTTAACCCTTTCAACAAAGATATTTCAGGGAAAAGGAGATTAAACAGTCAAACTGGTAGCCTTATCAGTTATTGCCACCTACTGTGTTTAATATATTTTTAACCAAATTGAAATGATCAAGATACGCTGTGAAGAAAATTCCAGGTCACATGAAGTTCAGTTGAATTGTACCTATCTCAGGCAGGTATTCACTGATACAATTTCACAGTGAAAAACAATTCTTCCACAAGTTCAGCTTGGCCCCTGAACCATTTCTTTGAATGAATGTGTACCTGTAAGATCTCACTCAAACCCAGTGCTCCAGACTATAAAAAAAGAGCTGCTGACTCAAAACAACATCTTAATAGCTGAATCCTTGATACCGTAGAATTATTTTTTTTAAATTAGTATCTGCTCTATAATTTTTGAAGTAGAAAAACTATAACTCTTTGTTTGATAAATTGAGAGTGCAACATCTGCAAGACATTAAAACATCTTTTTAAATATTTTGAGAAATCAGGCACATTCAGGTGACCTTTTTTCATGCTCTTGTTAAACATATACTCAAATAGAGGCAAAATTTGGGCAACATTTCTTCTTTTCAAACTCTGTGAAACTGTTTCTCTTCCTATTTCCTAATTCTGAAATTTAAGGCACATTTTGTTAAGACCACACATTCTCTCCAAGATCTCAGCTGGAAATATAAACCTATATTGCTATCCTGTACCAATTTAAATAAAATTCACAGCACCTTTTAAGAAATTGTGCAAATACACTGAAAAAATCAGGAGCTACCAGCTTCCTTAAGTATCTTACCTTACTGTGTAGATGCTGCATGCTCAACCATCAAGACATGATTATTGGCTTCAGGCTGGAGTCTTTGGATCAAAATGTTTGATCTGCATTTAGAGACAAATTTCCACTGGCCTGTGCTTATAGTCTGTTCATTCATCTCTTCTCTACTAAAAAGACTCTAAGCATTTCCAAGCCTCAAATGAAAAATATGCTTTTCCTCTCAGGTATTATTTCAGGGCTATTAAACCAGAAGTATATTTCTCAGGCTTTCTTTAATCTTTTTTCCCCTACACTACTTCTGCCAAGGGGCTCATAAACAACAGCCAGTACTGATGACAATATTAATTTAAAGGAGGAATTTAAGTGGTTATAACTGGGAAGCACAAAAAGAAATGTTTTTATTGTTACTCCGGCACAGGAAAACTCAAGACTAAGATTTCTTAGCACTGAAGTAAGAGTTTGAACCAGCAGGCTACAAAGGCTTATCAACCCAAATATTGACACTAATGAGGAAGAGGAATATGAATAGTTATTACTATCTTTGGAGGATATGGCAGGCGAATAATATGATTTTTAGAAATAAAACACTGCTACCATGTGCTAGAAAGTACTACAGAAAAGTGATATGGAAATTATATTTTCTATACCGTTGCAGAGAAGAATTAGAAGAGTCTACAGCTTTAGAAAAGTAAAATAAAAGGTATTTTAAATATCAAGCATACTTCATGTGCTTTATGCATTAGAAATAACACATGCTTTACCTAAGGAGCATCATATTTACTTTTGAGGAGTTTGAATGTGTAAATTTGTCTTTGCCTCATTTTGAGTTAAACATCATGATTTTCAAAACTCATCTGAGTTTTGAATACATTATTAGAGAAACATGAACAAAGCTAAAAATAAATCAGAGACACAAGTAAATTGAAGGAAGCTAATACAGTAAGAGATTAAAAATACCAGATAAACACATGGAATCTAATTGCATCATCCAAAGTAGTACTCAGAGGATGCCTCTTGAGTACAGAACGAGAATCCTCTCTAGCCTGAAGGACATGAATCTAACCATTCTCAGAGCACTTCTCCTATGTACAACATATGGTTTGTTAAATGGAAACAAGCTCAGGAAGATAATTTGTTCTGTAAACAGTCAGGCCCCAAGAGAGAAACTGCCTATTGAAACACTTACAAGATACTTTAGCTTTCTCATCCTCCTGAACAAACACACAGAGGCAACTTAAATAATTCTAGTCCAATTATCACTCAGTTATGGTATATCCCTCAAGTGCAACTGTAGGAGATGATATAGGAAGTGATGAAGCTGTCAATGACACATGCAGACTGAAAATCTGACTCCTTTGTACTCCTTTAGGATGTACCCTAATAGTCTCAGCCCAGGCCTCTATTAAATCTGGTTGCAAGGTTTCTCATAAAAAAACCCTCCTAGAAGAAGGCTAGTGAATTAATCTGGAAGAACAGCCTCTTAAAACCCAAGAAAAGCCAGCATCTCTGCTCCAAACTCACTGGCCCCCACCTCCCAAAAAAAAAAGCTCACATCAACACCATCATAGACATGGATAGCAGCACACCCCACGGAAGCTTTGGAAGGGCTGAAAAACACAATCAATTTACTGTCAATCTATTGCAGAGTTCCAGCCACAAACAAGCCTCAGCTTAACATCTTACTGCACATTGGCAGAGCCAGTAGCTGTGCCCCATTCCTAGCTTGAAAGAACAAAGTGAAATTGAGCACAGAAAATGAAAAATAAGACACTTCATACTGGAAGTATTCAGAGTATCTGGCACTCTCCCTGTCCTCCAAACAGTAAATGTCATTTTGCTTCTGCTTTTCTTGGAATCACGACAGAAATTAGGTGCCCCAAGTCCTCAGAGCTCTTGGGCATCACCATCACTATCTATGAACCCAAATAAATTTATGCCTTCATAGTAGATACAAGAAGGAGGAAAGCACAAGGTGGACAAATACACCTGACAGCTCAAGTGTCCTACCAGAGGCAAATACAGCCCCAAGGCTGATTTTTCCACTCCTGGGCATTGCCATGGAACCTGCACTTGCTATGAAGGAGAAAGGGCAACCAAAGAGCTCAAAAGGAGGCTGAGTTCTACTTGCAATTGCAAAACCATACCTGAATTCTCTGTGCTCTGCTGCCATTCTGGATTTAGCACCTTCTTGAAGATGAGGGCAAGCAGCCTCCCTGTGATGTCCTGTTCCAGGAGGGCAGAGGAAATCACTCAGAGTCTCTCAGCCTGGCTTTCCCCAGAAACCTGCAAGGGCATCAGCTTCTGCAAAACACTCAAAACACTTTGGGAGAGCAGTGATTTGGACAGATTCTGTTGTGGCTAGATAAAACCCAGGGAACTGGACCCCATATAGAGACTTCACTGAATTTAAAAGTTGTAAAAACCCCTGCAAAGCAGCGATTTGCATGGCATTCTGTAATGGGAAGTTTAACTGCACAATTTTCAAAAGGAGGCAAAATAATTTTGGGGTGGGGAATAGTCCTCTACTGGCAACAGGTTACCAGTTCCAGTTCTACCCATCCCCTTCCAGCACTACAAGAGATCTATTTGAAAAAACCTCAGGCTCTCAGTGCACAATTCTATTTCAAACTGTGTAAGATAAGAATAAGAGAGGGGAAGAACACTGTAGTGGAGGAATGGTACACTTTAAGGCAATAAAAAGCATCCTCTAGAGCAGCTGTATCACACATGGGCACAATTCCCAAGGAAAGAGAGAAAAGTGATATGTGAAGGAGCTGTAGGTTTAATTGACAAAGTGAAGAGACTCAAAACTTCTACAGAAACTGATAGGCATGGTTAATAGGAAGTATACAAATTGTTTTCACAAAAGCATATTATAATTTCAGTTATAGAAGTAGATAAAATTAGCAATGCTCATTAGTTAAATTTGAACATATACTGATTCATTTTAATCTGACATTAAAAAAGATAATGGGAACACTAATATTCAATCTACATAAAAATTGCTTTTAGCCAAATTCTCTTTTGTTTCCTTTACATTACATGTAACATTGACAAGAACAGCCAAATCTGATCATTCAGCAAGACTTTTTTTTTTTTATTACAGTAAACCGTCTTCTTAAATATTTTAAATTGAAGAAGTTGCTTGTGGCATTCACATTTTCTGGAAAAATCCCTTTGCCCAGGCTTTTTTTCCCGGGAAGCTGAGAAGCCTCAGAGAAAAAGGAAAACAGTAATTATCTGATTTGCTTCTCCTGTCTTCTGCTCCTTTGGAATGTGTTTGGAGATTGTTTACCAACAGGTGGTTGTTTTATTGGTTTCTGCTGTGGTATGTATTGACTCTTGCCAATTGGGGCCAGGCTGTGTCGTGGCTCTGGAAGGAGTCACGAGTCTTCATTATTATCTTGTTAGCCTTCTGTAAGTATCCTTTCTGTATTCTTTAGTTAATTAGTATAGTATTCTTTATATAATATAGTATCTTAAAATAATAAGTTAGCCTTCTGAGAACATGGAATCAGATTCATTCCTTCCTTCCTTCATCAGGGCACCCTGCAAATACAATAGTTGCTTCCCTGGCTCCTATTTCAATGATTTTTCACTTGAATTTTTACATATGTTTCCTGTAAATCAGATCTATTGGCTCTTCAGACATTTTCATCACTATTCCTCTTCCACCTTAGTTTCAAATACTTACAGCCAGCTCCAGACTTCTACATATGTGAATGCAACCATCCCAACATCACCTTCTGTGAAGAACAGCTTCCTCAGTTCCAGCAACAAGCAATTCTGTGCTGTCATTCTTCCAGAACATCCAAGAATGTCATATTTATCTCACATTTCTTCAAGTTTCTTTCCTATTTGCTTCCTAGTCACTTTAAAATTGCAATTGTCTCTGAAGTCTGCTCATGCACCATTTGCTTTCTGCATTAAACTGTGATGATCCGTTTTTTTTCTTATCATCAGAATTTCATTAGTGTTCTCAGAGAAGAGAACTTTCTGCCCTGGTTCCTCATGGGAAATATTTTTCCTGTACCTTTTACCCTGGTTGGGTCTCTAAGTTCAGCCTGACAGGGTCCTAAGCAGTAAGGAGAGCACAGTCTCTGGGATAGAGGGACACTGGCTAAGAGAAGCTTCCTGCTCCTTTGATCCTCAGCTACTCATGGGCTACTGATGGGCTCTCTACAAACTGGACACCAGAAGCAATACTGTCCTGAACTCTGCAGACATATTCCAAGACTTTGTTTTCCCTCTGTTTCCTTTGTCTTCTACATCCATATTTAATACTCTTGCTCACCTCTCAAAGCACTTTTGATGCAGTTTGTAAAGCAGCATTATGTTTAGACTGAAAAAAAAAACCCAATAGAAGATGCAGCCATCCCCCTCCCTCCCAGGTATGAAAAAACTGACTCAGGAATTCAAATTCATTTACAACTTTGGCCAATATTGCCTGGATCATCTTTATTAAGTACTTGTACATACTTGGAATACAAAACATCATGTTCTTTTCTATTGAATTTCTTCTCTTTACATTTCTGCCAGCAGTACTTTGATTATACTGACCCGTATTGAACAGCACCTTAGAAAGAGTAGAATTTCAAGTTGGAAAAGAGGAAAAACTGGTGATTGTCAAAACCGGGGAAATACTAAGAATGCCTATTAAATTTTATGAAATGCACACAAAAAATATTAAAAGTAAAAATTTCATTATTCTGTACCAGTTGAGATACTTGCTACTGTACTTTTTACAATCAAGTTGTTAGACAGTGTTCTACTGCCAGCTACAAAAATATGAAAATCACATTAATGATTGTGCAGTTGCTCATAGCAGTTGAGAGGCAATTGAATAGAAAAAGGCTTACTAGGTACCAAATAAAACATTGCTACCCAATTATTCAGAAAGCATTTGTCAAGTACAATTAGTACAAAACACTGATATTTCTACCTTATATTGAATCTATAAATAGACTGTAAAAATTACAAAAGAACATTTAAAAAAACATAAAATCACATATTACCAGGCAAGAGATCAACTGGGCATAGAATCCCATGTAAACAAAGCTGACAACAGTAAAGTGTCTCCTTAGTATAAACTGAGTATTATTACCAAAAGAAAAAAAAAATCTAAAATTCACACCTTCTTATAATTTTCAATACATAACTTTTAAGCCATTTCCATTCTCATTTTACCTGGTTAGCTGTACTCATCCTTTGACTGGAAATGTGGCACAATCTCTTCCACTTCAATTACAATATTGAATTTCAGCTTTTGCCATGAGAAAAGAAGACTCAGGATGTTCCCTTTAATAGGAACAGCTCATCCATGTTACAGTGGGCTTTATCTCCACAGGTTTGAAGCATGAAGGTTCTCACTGCAAGTGGGAGGCACAGCTGCTGTAAACTGAACATCATCTCAATTTGGTTTGAACATCAAGCACCAACGTGGCTGGTTCCATTTTGCAAATGAACAATGCCCCTGCTTCTTCCCATTCTGTACTAAATGAAAATCCTTGCATTGCACCAAAAAAATGGGTTTTTTGCATCTTGCACAATTGTGTTCATAGCTGAAGAGCATTTAACCATCAACTTTAGCATAAAATATAATTTCAAAGTATTATACACTTATTCTTTCTTCAGTGCTATTAATATTAATTTCAACTAATTTGAATAGATCTTAATATAATTTCCTTACAAAACTGGAAGCAACATACTTAAGATGCAAATCAAGATTTAAGGATCATAATAATTCTTATTAAAAACAAGATTAAATGCAAGTTCATTTGAAAAAACATGCATAAAAGCACATAAATATACATGAATACAACAATTAAATATAATTCACAGCTAAATGACTGTCAGGCAAAGCAAAATTTTTTCTCCAGCTTAAAAAATTAGTTATCTTTGCAGTGTTCAGACCACTAATCAGAACCTCTGTAGTACATAAAGAATGCCAAGATTATCAACAGTCACATATACTTTGAAATTAGGGGACACATGTATTGACTTGAGGTTTGTTCCATTTGTGTAGAAGGTTTGTAAAGATTCTCCCGTAGTTACATTCCACCACTATAAAAAAAATAAAAACACACTTTCAGTTAGGTGAAAGAAGTTCAGAATAGAATCTGTTAACAGGCTTAGCATGGCTAACCCAGTTGACTGCTTTTACCAAAAAGGTAGAATTAAAAATAAAACCATCAAATTAGTTAACATTAAAAACAATCTTTAAGTAGAATAAATTTAGGACTAATCACTAAATATAAGGCTTTGAGATGAAAAGAAACTTCAAAAATACTGAAGCTGTTAAATTTCAAGAAAATATACAAAATAAATTCAGGTACTGCCCCTTACCCCATCACAAAATGCAATCAATAGACATAAACTGCAATAAGTCCAAACTTTTAAAAATTATGTATTTTCATGTAACCAAATGAATACATAAAACATGTTACCACATAACTTAAAGTATAGCTGAATTAAAAACTTAGCTAGACACACAAGAGGGTTGATCATGTACATGTTTGAAATAATTTGCAGTTTTTCTAGTAGGACTGACTTCTTTTTCAGTGAGATTACAATAAATATTTTTAGAATACACAGTTAGCACTAAAAACAAAGAAACCAAAAAACCTGCAACCATCAGTTTACCATAGTCTGAAATTTCCCATTTCTCAGAGAAACTGTAGACCAATGCAAAACTGGACCTAACACAATCCAGCACAAAGCAGTTATTCCATTGTGCCAGTAAGAACTCTACCTTCTATTCAGGCAGCATTTGAGTGCAGCAGCAAAATATCACAACAGATTACCTTCAGCTTTGATCACATTGAAAAGCAGATGGTATTACTACTTTTGAGCTTACTCATCTCATGAAATATGTAACATTATAGTTATGTGCATAATACAGATTTGCCACTACACAGCTACAATGCTCTGATTAAATCCACTGTTCCTAAAGTGTCTGTTATTTGATGGAGACCCCCTCAAAAAAAGAAAAAAAAAATTAACCAAACCAAAAATGGATCTTAATGAGCTTTTGAACCTTTGGTCTGAATAAATGAGCAGGTGCTGTGGCAGTGGGTACCACTCACACAGCAAGTTCAATAGTATCCAGGTGGATACACCTCATCTGTGACTAAGATGACTCATTCATTCAAAGGTGTTGATCATGTAACTCTAGAGTCCAACTCAGTCCAGCTTTAGGGGTGCAGACTCCTGAAATGTTCTGGACATTCCCTGACTAGTGTCTCTCTACAAAATGGCTCTGTGTTTGTGTGTTTTCAGGCACATCATACACATCTATCTGTAGAAGCAGAAATACAATACTTTCAGAAGGCATTGTGATTGAACATGGTCCCACAACTGGAAAAAGACAAATGCCATACCCACTTTCACAAGGAGCAAAGAAGGTACTGGGAACTACAGGTCAGTAATCTTCACTACAAAGTCCAGGATTATTATGGAACAAGTTTCCTGGAAGTCATTTCAAGTCCCATGAAAAGCAAGGATGTGATCTTGAACAACTAGCAGAGATACACCACAAGTAAATCATGCTGAAGCACCCAATTGACTTGTGCTGACAAAAATGGTGTCTCTCCAAAGAACATGGCAAGAGCAGAGGATGTGAGCACCCTTGACTTCAGCCATGCCAACAGCATGGTCTGCCATAGCATCCCTGCAGCCAAACTGGAGGGATAAGGACTGGCTGAGTGGAATACAGGGTAGGTAACAAATTGGGTGGGCTGTTAGTTCAGTCACTGTGTGTGGGGCCCTGCCCAAGTACAAGAAAGACACTGACACACTGGAGCAAGACCAGCACATAGTGATTTGAGGTGGCTGGACACCTAGAACAGATGCCATGGACGACAGAGCACTACATTTGTTTAGGAGGCTAATGATGTCTTCAGCTAATAAAAGGGTTAGAGATAACAGAGATCAGGTTAAAGATAACCCTCTTTTACAGGGCCCAGAGGCAACCCTGTTGGACTGGGGACAATATTTTACAGGGCAAGGCCCTAAATAATTTTACCTAACTCTGCAAACACTTCTAGCAAGGGGCTGGACTAGAAGAATTCCAGAAGACCCTAACATTCTAAATCATTCTACACTCCAAGAAGCATTACAACACCATACTGTGCAACCACAAGATAAAATGAGGAGGAAGCTAGAAACAGAAAGTATGTCTTATTCTTTAATATAAAATGAACATCAGAAGGTGCTATCAAAACTAACTTAGAAATTTCAACTCTTTGTTACATGGTTACTGACTCCAAAGAATTAGTCTGATAGCATATCTAACACCAAGAGACTGACCAACAATCAGCTAAAATTCCATCCCTCCAAGGTTAGAACTTTGCCACCTGTCATTTCACACACACACACACACACAGATAACACCTTTCTAATAACAGGTGTTGGCTATCACAAGGGGAAAAAACCAACACAAAACCTCATGAGAAACTTAGAATTACAAAGAACCATTCACAGACTGAAAAAAGGCTACCTTTTCCCCTTCCCAAAAAACCATATGCCCAGTAGATGCATGAACCAATGAAAGAGTGATGAAAACACTGATTTCCTCCAAATATTACTTATAAAATGTCTTTCAAGGCAGAAATCATTGCCTGTAATTTCCTCTGGATTTCTACTTATGAGAAAATTTAAACCTCAGTATATCAAAAAAAAAAAAGAAGCCTGATATAGAGTATTTTTCTGTTAATCATAGAGAACATAATTGCTGTCAAAAGTGAGTGGATATTAAGGCATACAAAAATGTTTGGAATCTTTAAAGGTGTTTAGGAAGTACATTGCAAATGAAAATATGAAGTTAAATTGAATGTAGAGACTTTGAAACAAACCTGAATTCTTAGAAGACTTTTTCAGGGGACTTGCAGATATAAGAAAAAGTGAAAAGTGCTAGACCATCACAAAAATGAAGCAGCTTTGTGTTAACTAAAATGTTTCAGGTCTGTTTATTGAATTAGTCTTAATTGTCAGAGTACTGCCATTTAGTAAGGTATGACAGGGTATTGTTTTATTTCAAGGCTTACCTTAAGATAGCCTCCAGATGACACAAGCATTTTACTGTCAGGAGAAAAGGAGAGGTCTGTTACCCAACCCCCATGTGTTGGCTCTCCTTCATCTACAGTAACTGGGGAGCAGAAATGAAGTAATGCACCTGTTAAAACATCCCAAATCTGAAAAAGAGGAAAGAGTATTTAAAGAAGGAAACTTAACAGGGAAAGAAATGCCTCAAATAAGGAAACCTGAAATCCATTTTCTGTATTAGAGGGGAAAAAAAAAAAACAACCAACCACCTTGCAAATATATATTCTACATGAAGTGACAAAATAATCTTTTAAAAATCCTGTTTTAGAACTGTATCTTATATAGAGGATTTAATCACACATGTAATTCACAGTAGAATTATTAAATCCTGCGAATCAGTTTCTTAGCATTCATGGGACATAAATCTAACAATATGGTTACAAACTACTGCCTCATGTGGCCAACTTTGCTATTTTCACCACAAAGCTATGGAATCAGACCTGCAGAACAAAAGCCATAAGAACTCTTCTGTCTGTGAACTGACAATCAATGGAATTATAAAGTAACATCAAGATTAGAGCAGTACCCTTATTTCTCCTTTGTCATCTCCAGTGGCCAGCAGTTTGTTATTAGGAGAGAAAGTGCAGCACCGCACACAGGCTTCGTGGTCCTTCAGTTCATGAAGAACAGATGAACTTTCAAAGCTCCATATCTAAATGGAAAACATTACAGAGGAGTGAAAGACAAGTTCAAAACCAGTTATGATTTCCTTCTAAAAGGCATTAGCATTAAACTGTACATAAGATGTTTTATACATATGCATATTTTTAGGTGGATTTAGGTGGATTTTAGGTGTAAATGCATTAAACTGTAGAGTCTGGTTTTCTTTTTTATTACCAGAATCACACAAGAATTTGCTAGGAATTACTGAACTGACTATATGTATCTTTCCTTGGAATGTACCTTTTAATGAAACCTATATATTTACAAGGAAGTTTAAAGCTGTTCACAGAAATAGGATTAATCAATCACTTGAAAATTATATTTTTGAAACCTAATGGAATGTTTTAGGAACATAATGGGGCAGCCCCAGCTCACTACTTTGTGCACCTGCCTTCTGAACCTATGAACCGAAACTTCACTGGAAGTTTCAGAAATTTTTCTTAAATTACAAATTAAGAAGTTCAGGCTATCAACAAATCGATACAGAGAAATAAACAAAGTGTTCTGCACAAAGCTGTGCATTAAACACACATTTTATTTGTACAGAAGCCACTAGGCTTAAGTTATAGCCAAGATCAATTGCAAATGACTGCAACAGCTTTAGTAACATGTTGACGGATAGAGGAAATTTAAAACCAGAAATACAACAGGATAACTTGAATAATCACTAGTTACCTCAAAATTAAAAATACAGACTACATTTCAGGACAAATAAGGCACCATGTTTATCTCTATACAGAAGGTAACCAACCTTTGCAGTTTTGTCAGCAGAAGTAGATGAAAATTTACTACCATCAGGTGAAACAGCACAGGAAAGAACAGCGCCTCCATGACAAGCAAAATCTTTTTCTGGGTTTCCAGTAGTGATATTCCAAACCTATCACACATACAGAAAAAAAAAGGTTACTTTTTTAACACAGTAATAAGGTAAAACCACATCTTATACAAAAATATATAAAGCATAAAACTCAACTAGATAGTTCTAATGTGGCCAATATTTTGTTATACTCACTAGTATAGTTATAATACAACAGTGCAGATCTTACTGAAAATAGAAAAACCACAATTTTGTCTTAGAAGTCAGCTTACACTTTATAATTTATTTGTAAAATGTGTGCCCACACAAAATGTAGGAAATACCAAATGTTACAAGAGAGAGTCAAATGTGTTTGATGTGACTTCTTCAGTTCACAGCCTGTTACTCACCTTAACAGTTCCATCGAATGACCAAGAGAGAATTTTTGAATTTTCCAGAAGTCTAAAATCCTTGATTGCTTCCTTGTGCCCTCTTAGAAACACACATTCACTCAATTGCCAATTCCATACCTAATCATAAAAATCAAATACATTCTTTTTAAAAAGTGAAACAGCAACATAAGAAGCATGAACTAACTTTTTCTTTTTAAGTAACAGGACTAATAACAAGTTCATATGATGGTGGTGGTGATTAATTAAAATGTTAGATATTGAAGTGATCCATAATGGAGATGCTGAAGATTGAGGGTGCCATAGCATTTAATGGTCAACATATGAGAGTTCCTTATAATACACATATAATCTTATTTGCAAAGTGAATTTGATACTTAAAATTCACTGGTAATTAAAAAAAAAAGCAGCAAACCAATAATTTTCAGGCACCTCAGTAGTTTGGGGTTTTAAACTTTTGATCATCAAACATATAGACTTATTTCACCTGGCAGACCTCATGTTTTGCTGACTTAAATTAGATTTCTTTTATATTTTAAAAGGCATTTTTAATAAACTGCCATTTTGCTTTGCCTTTTATAACAAAATGACACTTCTATTTTCAATTCAACTATTCACTGCAAAATGATTTACGTGAAATTTTTTCTACAGAAGCAATTAAGCATCAATTTCTTTTAAACAGCACTGATTTCATAGTTTTCAAAGGAGCAGGTTTCCTGCAGCAGGGTGAACAGAAAGCTGTGTGTGCAGAGACAGTCCTGGCGGTTCAGCCCACCAGAGGGAGCTGAGGGCCAGCAGGAACACTTCCCACAGCACAACCAGGAGAAGGATCCCAGGCTGAGGATCAGCATCCAGGAGTGCTTTGGAGGTTTTGTTTAAACTAGGGATCCTGCCAGCACTCTGAAGCGCTCTGCAGGACAAACCAGGGCTCAGCAAGCTCCAAGTGAGACACTGATCTTTACTGCAGACCTGCAGCCCTAGGTGGATAATGCTAACACAGACACACCAGAACGCATCCCTGGAGCAAACCCACCTTGCTGAGAGGCAGAGGTTCCTAATTCGAGCCCACATTAGTGCAGCCACTCTATTTCTAGCTGGTTTTCTGCACTGGACAGGGTGGGCACACCAGCCTGCTCAGAGACTTTTTACATCATTCCCCAAGACAGTGGAAGCAACACTGACAGACCTACAGCATCCCAAACCCTCATTTCAGAACTGCTGAGACACCTTGTTTGACAGCTAGTGTTTCTTTACTCTTCTCAAAGTCTTTCTAGCATCCACAGCAGTAAAAACAGAAAATCTGTAATATTCATTATCACATAAGGCATAAATAAAAGCTACACTTTCTACAGTCCCTTGCCCCTGGATGGAGCAATGCAGAATACAGTAGTCATATACTGAGTTTACATTATCTGTAGTATAAATCCCTTTATTTTAAGTAAGTTACAGCATTATCTTTTTAAATGTTGCCCAAACCTGTATAACTGGATCATGAGCACTTGAGATGAGAGTCTGACAGTCGGGTGTAAACTGACAGTGCTGCACAGATGTCCTGTAGGCCTCCCAGGACTTCAGAATCTTCCCATCTGACAACTGTAGTACCTTTACAGTGAAAAACACAATAATTGCATTTATTTGACACACTTGAGGAAAGAATTTGCATGTTCTTGTTTTCTTAAATTACATGAAATTGCAAATACATGATTTTAAGTCACTGGATTGGAACAACCAAAAATTCTTATTAGTGTAGTCTGGGTAAAATGAAATTCAGAGCTAGATTATTAGCATTACCTTTAAGATATTTTAATTTAGACATAATTCACAAATGTAAATTGAATTACTATACTGAATAATATTATTGTATAACATCATCCAAATAACATTTATTTTAAAAGAAAAAGCATAAAGAGGAGTGTTTTCCTACTGTTTTTCAAACCAGATTTAGAATTTAATACCTTTATTGTTCCACTCTCCTGCCCAAAAGCTGCAAATTTAAGATCTTCACTTAAGCAACAGCAGGAAATGGGGGATTCTTGAGCTGCTGTCTGCATAATAACTTTGTCTGTATTTCCATTGATAAGCTGTAAAATAGGAAGGCAATTAAGGTATTAGAATATTTTAAAATTTAAACTTAAATGAATTACAACACAGAGCTGACAATGCCAAAGGGAACAGTTATGGACTTTAAATTACGAGTTACTTTCATAAACCACTTTGGATGTTGGTGCACTTAGCACTTGGTGTGGCAGGCCCACAGTAGTGAGAGTGTAGCCACTATTTCCTTTAGTGCAAATCCGGGCTCACACCTCTCACTGGCCCAGGCTGAGATGATTCCTTCAGCTGTTACACAGAGCTTTGGAGCATCACATCATTTGCTGTGTAACACCTGCTCTATAGGTGCTGTACACATTACACATTGCTGTGCACATCTGAGCCACCTGGAGAGCCCACAGTCCCCTACCATGAAGGGATAAGAGTTCTGGTCCTCTGCATCCAGACTCAGTTTAGCATAGAAATTTCCCCTTAAACCCCATTTTTCCACTTACTAAACTAGGCACAGTTTCTAGATAAAAAAATGTTATCACACACTGAGTCATCTGCTACAGATTGAACTCTTGAAAGCCAAGAACAAGAGGTTCTTTCAGTGCTTCCTCAGTTTTCTACTGAGATTTGCTGGTAGCAGTCAAACGTACTAAAATATTGGTAAATACACCTTACTTGTAAATTCTTCTGGTTGTAGATGGCTAAAATCATCACTTCACCATCGTGAAACACAACATCTAGTTCACTCTTCAGCACAGCATCAGAAGACTTGCACACCTTCTTTGTTTCCCAGATCTGTGGAAGAACACAGTGTTTCATTAGCTTTATTAAAGAACAAGACATAAAACTTGCTGAGTAACAGCACCTGTAAACAGAAGGCTTATAAAGTTTAAGCAACACTGACTTTTTAAAACAATAAAAATTATGCTTCTGCTGTTCTTGATACTGGGGAAAGTTGTGCAGTTACTACAGTGATTCCAACAGATGAAATAGAACTTTTTTTTTCCAGGCTGACTACAAGACTTCCCTGTGTTTAGAGTCATAGCTGTAATATCCAAAATTTTCTAAGAGCAGCATTAAAATCCAATTACAAAAAAAATGAAATAAAAATATAAAATACATATTTAAATATAAAAATGCAATATAAATATGAAATATAAAAATACTGATTTCTATATTTCAATTGCTTTCAAAATTGAAAGAATGTATGTGCTAATTTGGGAGAAAGGGAAAGGTTACCTTGGTAAGATATAGTTATATTTTCACAGGTTTTAATGAGACATTACAATTACAGTAATTTATCCTAAATACTAACAGGCAAATATACCTAACAATGAAACATATCAAGTCTGCTAGAATCCTGAAAAACCTTCAAAGTTCCCAATTCAGATAAAGTGCAAAACAAAATAGAAGCTTATAATTACTCTCGAAGTGCAACCAAACTTTAAAAAATCATATAAAGAGGAAATTTAGATAAACAGTAAATAAATAAAAAAAGCCAGTACATTTTACAGTATATGTAAATTACTTTATAACAAATATTTGAATTTATACTAACTATAACCTTACACAAAAAATACACAAGTATATTTTTATGTATTTTATATATGATTTTACAATAAAAAATTCCTTAAATGGGTGACTTAATACCTATCTAAATTCAGATATTTCAAAAAAGAAAAGTTTCTTACACGTATTGTCTGGTCATCAGATGAAGTCAGAAATAAAGATCCATCTGGTGAAAATGTCACACAGTGAACCCAGCTCATGTGTCCTCTGCAATATGCCACTTTTGATAAAGACTTAATATTCCATAACTACAATAAAAATATGAAACAAAAACTCAAAAGTATTTAAAATGCATTTACAGTGCAAATAGTGCAAGTACACTAATTACTTACTAATTGCTTACTAATTACTACTAAGACACTTAATTACTATGTCTCCTAGTATTTTCTTAGTTCTTATTCTGAAATCAAATGTAACAAGAACTGGGCCTGCTTACCAGATTTCAATTGTCAGGGAAATGGAATCAGCAGCCTCTTTGACTGCCATGATTTTAAGAGATACAGAGAAAAAAAACACATTATAAAGAAAATACAAGTTCTACTTGACTGTACAGACTGAAGAACCAAAAGATCCCAAGACAAAAACAACAAAACAACCCCAAACTAACCACAACCCCAAACTTGTTATTTGTATAGACCTACTCTAGCCATGCTAGCCTCAAAGTCATTCTAGATGTTTCCTTCCTTCTTACCTACCAGCACACAGAAGAAGAGAGGGTTTGGTTTGAGTTTAGCAATACCCCTGAGAGTACAAGAGTAGCTTTAGATACACTTAGTGGACTAGTCTAGTTTTAGATAAATGTGGGTTCCATTGTCCAAAATGAACATATAACTTTAAAACATTATTTCCCAGCTGGTATTTTAAGTCTAAAAAGCAAATGATAATTAAAAAGAATGGAGCACACCAAAAGCCTGCTAAAAACAGCATGTGTTTTATCTCTGCATACAAGAAACTATGAGGACAAATGTAACATTTTAAATTGCAAGCAGCCTTCCATGGTATATTGCAGACACTTACCTCAACAGAGCAGTGAGACAAAGCAACTGCTACCAACTCATCCCCAGGACAGAAGTCACAGTATTGGATTGTGCTGTGATGGCTGACAATGACTTGAGTTAACAAACCACAGGTGTGGATGTCAAAAAGCTGTGAACACATAATTACAATAGAAACCCTGTTTGAATGACTCCACTACTGACAAATATTTTATACGCTCAACACTCTACATTCTTGAATTCAAAAGGTATTCCTCTTAGTCACAGGTTTGTTGACCACATATTTTTGTTTATTCACACTTGAAATCAGACACTTCTATCTGAAAGAACTTAATGGCCTGGATTTTCATCTGTAATCATAATTTCTACCTATATTGTAATACACTGCCCCCAAAAGATTACTGAAGTGAGGTACTTACCAAAAGCTTATTTTTGGCTACCACCAAAATCATGTTACCATTTCTGGACCAAGAGCAACATTTTACTAAAACCTCTACATCATCTGGTTGTTCATCTGCATTTTTAAAGTAATCTTTTATCTCAAGGCTTTTCAGTTCATTTCCTGAGCGTGCTTCCCAAAGCTGGAATAAACAGAAAATAGACACAATCTATTGGCTGATGTAGGTACAGAATACAACAGGAGAGAGCTCCCAACTACTTCTTAATAAAAAAGGGCAGAGAATAAACTATGAAAGCCCCTTGTTACTTTCCCTAGTCAACAAATAGCACTAGAATATTCACAAGTCCAAATTATTTATATATTAAAAAAAGGAGAAAAACAAATTAAGAAATAAAAACAAACCACAAAGAGGATTATGCTGTAGCAGAACTTTCTCTTTGGGTTTTTCCCTCCTATCATTCCAGCTACAATGCTGCCTGAACTTCTCCTTAAAAAAAGGATAAAACCAAAAATAACACCTGCCCTGCAACTCTGTAAACAATCTACTCACCATGAGAAATCTGGTACACATCTAGATTTGCACCTTAATTTCATTGAGGGACCTGTCAAAAATCTAGGGAACACTTCTGTCCCCTTCACTACATTTTTCCTTATGAAAAATAGCTACAGCAATCCTTCCTTCCTGATTTAGCAACTACATAGAAACATAAGAGTGTTTTAAGAATTGCAATTCTGAAATAGCATAATTCTGTTGCAACTAAAGGCAATAAAAATACTTACACTCTCAGAAAAACACAAACCTCCCTTCTTGTATTTCTAGTGCATACAAGAAAACAGCAGATGAAATTGCTCTTAATTTTTATGTCTCCTAATGATTCATTTTCAGAAACAACAAAACTTTCAATTAACCTAAAAACATACTACTGTTTCTGGGTAAAGAATTTTTACTCCCCACTCAAGTTTTCTTAACAAAGTGCATTAGGGGGCAAAAACATTCAAAATGAGGCTAGTTAGAATTTACTTGCAACTACAAGCAGTTGACTTTTTTCCTAGTACTGGACAAGCCAATTCAAAATCCTGCATTACAAATGGGACCAACAATCAACTGTTTCAGGATTGAATGCATTAAAGCTGATTTTGCAGACACAAAATTTTCTTACACATATTTTGCATTTGATGCAAAACCTGCCCATTCATCATCAAAACAAAGGGCTGATTTAAAAATATACTGTATACCTTTACTGTTCCATCTGTCGAGCAGCTAGCAACATACTCATCATTTGGTGAAAATCTGCAGTGATTGACAGAATTTTCATGACCTATCATCGTATTTCTACAGTATTTTCCATTCAAATCCCAAATCTGTAAGAGAAATAAACATATAAATATCATCATAATAATGAATTATTTAAAGACAGATCATTTATGCTCTTCTCAAAATCATACACTGGCAACCAAAACACCACTATTATTTTTTCTTAGTTTTACATGCTCATGGACTGGATGCTACACCCTGGCCTACCCTACAATTTACCTCTATCTGCTAAGATGCATGAAAACTATTAACATCAGAATTACATAAATCTAGTTTAAAATTTCTGTACAGTGCAGACAAGGCCCCTGACCAGCACAAAATTACTGAAAGTTTCCTCAGACTGAGAAAAAAAGCTGTGTCTTGCCTCATTCCTTTTCAGCTTTCTAAATTAGAGTTACGTAGTTTACGCACTTCAACAAAAACGAAATCTCTTAAGTTAGTCTTGAACAAACTGAATATCATCAGACAAAGTCCTCACCTTCATGCCCTACCAACAGAGGACTTGCCCATTCTCCTTTTCTGAGTATAAACACTCCTATTCTGCCTTGCTGAAATCTGATAACAGAGCTGTAGCCAATACTCTTGATCTGTTGCCATGTCTCTTCTACCAGGCTCATTTAAAAAAACCATTACTTTGCCATGTTTAGATAAATTTCTACATCAACAACTACCTTGTTATGACAAACAGCATGAGAATAATCTCACCCTTTTCCACTTACTTTGATGAAAGTGTCATTTGAGCAGGTGGCCAGAAGGTACTGACCACTTTTGTTATTGAACTGGCAGCAATTGACCTGCTCGGAGTGCTCTTCATACACACACCTACACTGGCCTGTTCTTGAATTCCAGACCTAGGCAGAATCAAAAGATGAAACAGACTTTTAAATACATTTAAAGTAATTGTTTTTAAAATCTGGAAGTTTTGCCTAAAATATTTCTAATAATACCTCAAATATATTTTGAAGAGGGAAGATTATATATTTAAATAAAGAAGCAAGACATTATGAAAAGAAAGGTCATAATTCAGATTAGAATCTGATAAATTCTGAAATTCCAACAGGATTTTGCTAGTATAATGAGGAATTAAAAATCCCAACTATTTCACAGATAACAGAAAAGAAGCATTAAAAAAAGTTATTAATAGATTCATCTCATGTTATGAGTAGGACTGGACTCACATATGTTCTAGTTAAAAAGAAACATCAGATGATACAAATAAAATAAGTGGTTAATTCTGCATATATGATGTTAACATTAAGTATCTTTTCTTTTATGTAACAAGTGGGGCTTTTCAGTTTGTCAAGTATTAAATTATCCACATAATATTTAAAACAGTTTAAAACACCTTTAGTTTTAAGAATCTGTGCTGAGTTGGTTAAACAGAAATTCAAATTATGAGTTTGAAAAAAAGAATCATCTTTCCTTCATTCCCTTACCTTGACTTTTTTATCACTTGAACAAGTTGCTACAAATTCACCATCTGCAGAAAAAGCGCAACAGAGTATTTCATCATCGTGGGCATTTATCTCCAGGAGTCTCTCTCCACTTTCTGCTTTAAACACCTAAACCAAGGAAGAGTAAAACCTTATAACTTGCAGACAGTTTGAAAACACGTATACAAGTTTCTTTTATCAGCTCAAACAGTTCTCTTTATGCAAGCTCTTAAAAAAATGGGTTGATTTTTGAAAGCATTCATAATTTCAGGGACAATAACATAATTGTAAAGTCCTGCAAGGGTGATAGAAATTGTAAGAGAGAGAATTAGTGAAAATTGATTTTTCAAAATATTTTTGTTCTACCCCCACTCTAACCTAAGAGCCATGACCTTTCACATCCTATTTTAACAGTAACTGGAAAACACAACCTATTAACAACATCTAAGATATTCATAGAACTACAAATTCCAGTTTTATATGTATGGGACACCCATACATCTAAAGTAAGAATTTCAACAGAATTGATGATTGGAAGAACAAAAAACCAAAAATAAATAGGGGAAAAATGACGGGAAAATTGTCACACATTTCAGTCTCAAGTTAGACATAGGCAATGAAAGGACAGTTGGGGAAAAGTGCAACATATTAATCCATTTCCTTAAATTCTGGGATTTAACTTTACAGTGTGGGTTGGGCAGGGGGTGGAAATCAGGCGTCCCTTTCCATCTTAGGTTACATATTCTTAATTATTAAAACAGACCACAAGGTGTTCTTTACAGCACTTTTCAGATTTTTTTATTGAACAGAAATACCAATGACAATTAAATGGTTGGTATTTGTTCAAATAAGAACTTAAGTACTGAAGTAACAGGAAATCTACCTTCACAGTAAGTTCTGCAGAGTATCTGTTCTTAATCCAGCAATCATTTTTTTAAGTAGCCTTGAAAACTGAAAAGCTTAAGCCATAATTAGAAAAAAACATTAATAAGCTCAAAGTTTAAAAACAAAAAAAAGGATTATGGCTAATTTTCCTATTGTTTCTTCAATGAAAGTTTAGTTTAAATGCAATTGCAATCCACAGATTATTATTTTTTATGGATGTAAAATGAAGAAAAAAGATAAGCAATCTGCAGTGTCAATAATGAGGCCATTAAGTACAGAAGCCCAGCACAGCAACTACAGCACAGCATGAGTACATCCACCAGCATCTCCTATGTGGATGCCACGATCATAATTCTGTCCAGGCCAGCAAATAAAATAAGCAAATAAAAAACCCAGTAACAACACAGTAAGTAGCCAAATGAGCAGCAACTTAGTACTCAACTTCTCAAGCATCCAAAACAATACTACAGGTTTGCAGCAAAGCTGTTCTTTTCCCTTACCTTTGGCTGTCTGAATATGGATACTTTACCAGGTTACTGGCTGGCTGATTGCTAGTTTTCTTGAGAGCTGGCTGACTCCCCTCCAGGCAGACTGCTGGCAAATTTATATTAGTCACGTTCCTCTCTGTCTCTTCTAATCTGCTTTCTAAGCACTTTGGGCCTGTATCCAATTTAATACTGTCCCCTGCTTCAGGCATTTTCTCCACAGATGTATTTCTTATGTGTTAAGGTATTTAACTAATTAAACACTAAAGTGGCATAACATCCACTACAATCTCATATAAATAGTAAAGCTGTACCTAAAACATCTTACTGCTCAGTACTTAGAAGGTCTACTGTGACTGGAAATAACATTTTATGCAAGCAAATATTAAATAAGCTGGGGTGCATTGCTGGGCTGTGACCTTTTCCATATCATCTTCTGTTCACACATTAGGGCAGTGAGGAGATAAACCCTAAAATCCCACCATTCAGCTCTTGAAGATAATGCTTACTTATTCTGAACATGCAACTTGGCATTTTTGCAATAATACATCCTTTTCAATCATTTGTCTCCAATTACAACCTAGATCCAAATATTTCCACATAGCAACAGAAGAAAAGTGATAGGACTGTTTAAAATGTTTTTGAAATGGTAAACAGCATCTCTTTTGACTCATTCACAGGTGTCTTACCTGAAGAGTTTTATCAGCTCCACATGATGCTATTCTTTGTCTGTCCTTAGAAAAGCAGGCATGGTAAACTGCATCTCTGTGCGGGCGAACAACCATACGGTAGAGATTTTTCAAGGATTTTTTATTTCTGCAGGGGAAGACAATTATTTAGATGAGTGCCTTTGTATTATTCAAAATCATCTCTAAGAAGATTAACACTTTTTCACACATCTTGAGCAGCAAGCTTTATAAACAAACAAAACAACCAACCCACTACACCCAGCCTTCATGCTGAACTAATAAAGGAAGCACATATTCCAACATTCACTCAAAGGTTTATATTGTGCTCCAACAGTTCCAGCTTAGAGACCAAGAAAGATAACAGTTTTATGATCTGAAATATGCCATTTCCAAATATAGACTTTTTCCTGAGAATTCTTGTTCTCCTGCAGAACTCCTCCTTTTCAAGCATATTAAAAAACACTAGTATATTTGCTTAGATCTGCACAAATTTCCTTAATTTCCATGACAATGGGTCAATTCTTATCACTAGATAGTTAAATAAGATCTGTGACTATCACCACTTTTCAATCACAGATTAGGGACAGGATATAACTCACCTTAGATGACTCTTGCCTCACTTCAACAAAAACTTAAGAGTTAGTAGCAATCACAATCATCCTGTTTAGCCAGATCTTAACACAGAAAGCTGGCACTGTAATGAGATGACTTGGTGATAATAACCAAACCATCTCTGTCCTGAACTAACTAGATATTGTCTCCTGACCTGTGCAATTTCCAAGCAGTTTTGCTAAATAAAATCACCAAATATTCAAACAGGGGACTAATCTGCCTGGCTTGTACTATAGTTGCTTGACACAGAGTCACTCTGTTTTATAAGCACCAAGTACTACAAATGTCAGAAGAGAAATATCAAACAGAATCAAAGAGAGTTACGTGGTCAACTAACTATTGGACAAGGCTGTGAAAATGTGTAGATCTGTATATCTTTTCCTTAAACAACTTCCAAAAATACAGTAACAGTAAAGAATTGCTTAAATTGGAGAAGTTTCAAGATTGTGTAGAGATTACTATTTCACATCTCGCTACTTTATAAAACTTTGCAAGTTGGCACAAATGCTCTCCTTCTTAAAGTCACAGTGTACTTTAAAACCTAAAAACATACACTAACATACCAAATACTGGCACTACAATTCTAACTTTAAAATAAAACTATTTAAAGAAGATTCAAAGTATCATATTGTGATCTTTGCATTGTTATTAAAAATGAACAATAATTGAATACAGAAGTAAATATTTTACTCAATTTATTTTTATGTAATTATTGCTAAGTTGTCACCTTACATATCATGAGTTCCCCTTCTCCCACAAGTTCTTGAAAATTATTACACCTTCTTTCCCCAGGAGAAAACCCCAGCAGTTCTTACACAGATCCTTTTATTACCATACATGGTATTTAGTTGCACATTAAATGACTTCCTTGGTCAAGGGATCAGCACATCAGCAGAGGGCTGCAGCTACTTACACCCACTCCAGATAAAATGCTCCTGTTTCCCTTTGAGCATGTAGCTTGGCCTGTTGATACACCTCTGATGTCTCTGGCTGGCAAAGACCCAGCTGGATGATGTCAGGAAAGGGCTGCCGGCCAAGAAGGTGCCCATTTAAGGACAGAAACTCCTGGAAATTCTCACGCACTGTGCTATCCTAAATACAGAGCAGACATTTGGTAACACAGAAAAAATAAATCTTAGGATTTATTTCCTTGCTTTTTAAAATTTCTATACAGCTAATATTCTTACAGAAGCCCTTAGCTCTATTTTTATATTAAGTTATATTAGCAAATACAGACAGTAGATTGAAATATTTCAGTATCCTATTCAGAAAGCAATATCCTTATTTTTCAAAGAATACTAGCAATTGTGATTTATTCAATAAGCAGTGTGAAATATCAGAAAGACTATTCCAAGTGGTCAGCATAATTCTACACCTCCTCAAAAGCAAAGTACCTTACATACCCACCCATAGGTATTCATCACTATAGCTATTGAGTTCCATGGCCAACCACTTACACACTGAAGTCAAAACAAACAGAACACTGAATTTCCTTATTTTTTTCTTCTCCAAGTTAAACTTCAATTTAATATTGGTTTCATGCTTTGGTTTTATAAGTGTTCTATATACCTGCCATATACATACATCCAACAAAATGCAATTACAAAATAGAAAATTATATTTGGAAACAACTGATCATTTACCTTTTATTATCATACCTTTTGATCCAGGACTGAACTATATTCAACATATTCATGAATCAGGTGAGCAGGCCCCACCAATTCTGTTTTAGCTTTAATCCAATCTAAAGAAAACATAAGATCACAGAGCTCCTAAAAGAAATACAAATTTAAGATCAGAGTGTAAGTTTCACAACAGAATCTACTTAGGAGGAAAAAGAAAAACACAGGAAATAGATTAGGTATTTAATATACTTTGGTACAACTGTCTCTGTTTGAAAACTTAGGCAATTTCCCATTTCCTGCATCTTAATTGTTCTGTTATAAAAATTGAGTGTACAGAAGGCTAAGTTTGTTATTTTAAACTGTTCTTTGATACAGCTAAGCAGACAGGAGATGGAGGCACAGAGCAATTCTTGACTTATGCAGCACACGAGACCTGTTTACTTAACTCTGAAAAATCTTCTTGTAGTCCAGTCTAGCAAAAATCACTGTTAATAATGATTGTTGATCTTCCTAAGAGATGCTGGAACTCCTAAAACCATTGGTAAATGATCAAGGGCATCCTACCATAACATCCTTTCATTCCTTTAAAGCTCTGGCTTGCATCATATCAGGCCCTATGGACTTGTGAACATGCAACTGATCCAGCCAGTCCCTTACAATTTCACATCTGTCCCACAAATGAAAAGTCCCTGTTTCCACATTCATGGTCCTCAAAACCATGAGGCTGGGCACACAAGGTCTGTCAATATTATTAAAGACCCAGGTAAAAAAAAAAAAGCATTGAACTTTATCCCTATTAATTAGATGACCATCTTTAACAAGTATTGGTCCAATGTTTTCTTTAGACTTCCTCAAAAAAACTGCTTAGCAGTAACACTGCACAGGTGTAAAGCATATTCTAATTTTGAATCAATAAATACCACAAGAATTAAAATATTATCATTGTTAAACGAAGAAAAGGAATACCTCCTAGCTTCATTAGCCTTCCAACAAGTAGAAATCATTTCTAAATAATGAAAAATGAGTGATGCATAGAATATAAACTCTAGGAAGCATATAGTCACAATGAGCCGGGCTCAAGACTTCTGAGACGCTAATTCTACAGAATGTAGAAAGGTTTCCATTAAAAACATTTTCACAACACACTGAAACTAAAGATACTAAGATATAAATATGATTCAAAACACCTAGACTTGTAACCAACATTAACTATGAAGGTTCCTATAAGAGATAAGTCCAATAAGTGTATTATATGATAAGTCAGATGAACCATCTTGAAAGAAGCTCAAATGAGAAGCATTGAGTACTTCTGAAATAAAGCAATTAACAACCATGACCAAACACTATTCAAGACATTTGAAACTCAAATTCAAGTGAAACTACCAATTATTAATCTTTCTGCATGATTTCCTTCTCATAATAGCTCAATATCTGAAAAAGAGCAGCTGGCAAAAATGACAGCAATTTTTTTAAGGTGCCAAGACAATTCTGGAAACAAGAGACTTGCGCATCTAACTCTTGATGGGGGTTTTTTGCTATTGAAATCAGATAATGAATTTTTACACACATATCTCCATGACATAAGAGGAAAAAGCTAACAAGACTTCTGAAGATAAAAAAGTAACTAACTGATAAAATGCTCTGATGAAATTAATTTACTTGTATTATTACACAATAAAGAAAGCCTGGGTTTTCAAAAAGGTTTAGAGAAAACTTCTTATTAAAGCTTCTTGAAAAGGAAAAGAAAACCAGAAGCCATTATGATATAAAATAGAAAATCTTCTCAAGAAGTGGTTGAAAAGACAAGATACAAAGGATAGAAATAAAGTAGTTTTTGTAAGGGACAGTGATTATCAGAAGACCTCCTAAAGACTCTATGTTGAGTGTTCACCCAGTTGGACTAAAGTCAAGGGGAAAAGAGGCTCAGCTGGGAGAAGGCCTGGAGAGAAAAGCAGAGGTAAGAGTGAGTAAAAAAGGGAAGCAAAGGACACCTGTCAGAACCCACCTGCTGCATTTTGGCACCTGCCATGTGATATGCTAGAAAGTTATACCAGTACATGCAATCCTCTTGAGACAGAACAGGTGTATTAAGCTTGTAGTATTTCTTGTACTGATTTACAATGTTTTTATGTAGCTCCTGCAAAGTGAAGAAAAACACACTTTTGGCACAGAGGAATTATAAGTATTATTATTGTTGCATTGTAAATAGCATTGAAGAATAATATTATTTCTCAATTGTAATACATTAACAAGTGAAATAAGAAAGCTTATCTTCCAAAAACTGTACACCTAACCTAATTTACTGCTAAAGACTTCTCCAGGAATATTCTCTGTATATTGAAGGACAGAAAAGCAAGCTGTTAACCCTCCTTCTCAGACTGAGATTAGCTACCAAATCTCTCTTCATCTTAAATGTGGGTAGCCAAGAACAACAACAACAAAAAAGGACCCTTCTAAAGCAAGACAAAAAACTTGCCTTTTCTTCATATCTACTCTTTCTGCCTTGTACTTCAGAACTGAAATTGAGCCTAACTTACAGGTCATCTTCCTGAAAGTACTGCCTTAAATTGAATAAAAAGGAGCAAAAAGCATTTCTCTGCATTAAAGTAGTCTTCTATTCTGGTAGGGCCTTGATGTCTTTGGAACCAACAGTGGAACATTACATCTCCTGCTGGAAACATCTGATAGAGAAATAATGGTTATAGAGTCTTCTCTCAGTTTAGTCTCTTAGCTGCAGATGTAACCATGAAGAAATACTCCCACAGTTTCAAGTCGAAAATTACTATTTTTAATTATTCAGCCTTAAGTTAAATTAAATTTGGACCTATGCTATGAAGATACTCAAGGTACCATTTAACAAAGCAACATTTTCTGCAAGCTGCCCAGCTTTGGAGAGTAAAGTTGAATGCAAGTATGAGTTGTCACATTACCTGAAGCTGGTTGCGGTTCTTCTCTGTGAGAAAGTCAAGCTGAAGATCATGCAAATAATAATGGAATGACTTCCCATTACGATCACAGAACAACAGTGATTTGTTAACAAACTCCTGTAGTATATCTTCAACTTCTTCAGTTTCCATATCCCAAAGAATACAGAGAACCTAAAAAATATTTACACAAAACCAGAAAAGAGAATCAGAACCAAGTTGTAATATGATTTTTATGAATATTATAAAAGGCTACCAATTAACTGTCAACAAAATGCATACTAACACATATAGACACAAAGAGTAACCAATTCAATAAATTACCAATTCCTTCATACCAAACCACAGGACAGATGTTAGAAGTTAACCTATCTTTTGTCTATTTGTACTGATTTATGGTGACCATAAAAGGAGACAAATTCCACATAACAGTTTTCAAGCTTTCAGTGAGCTCAATTACAATCTAATTAAAGAACATTATACGGAATGCAGATTAAACTTATCTGGTATTCACGTTCTTTGAACAGAGAGAGACATAATTTTCTCTCCCATGATTTTTCCTGGGGAAGGCAGTGAGAAGCTCAGAGAAGAAGAGAACAATTCTTATCTCTACTTGCTGTTCCTGTTGTTTGGCACACATGGAATGTGTTATGGAGATTGTTTACTGAGTGATTTGTTAATTGGGCTCTGGTGATGGTTGCTTGGATTGATTGGCCAATTGGGTCAAAGCTTTGTCGTGACTGTCAGGAGACAGTCACAGGTTTTTCTTTAGTAGTATCTTTTTAGTATAGTACCTCTTTAGTATAGTTATAATATAGTATTAGTGTAATATAACATAGGTTAATAAAGCATTTCTTCAGCCTTCTGAAATCATGGAGTCAGAGCATCGATAAACTTAAACTGTATGAATAGGTTTATTCAGTTATGATTTTTTTTAGTTTCACTACTAACAATACAAGTCATGATACAATAATGGAACAAATCTACCCAATCTATCAATTATTATTAAGCTACATACTGTAGAAGTTATACGTGGCAATTATAAATTTTGATAATTCTTTAAGGTTGTTGTTTGTATCTTACTAAAAATCATAAGGTTTCTGCACTGCTTTTATTACCTTAGTAGGTACTTTAACATCTTTTGGGAGGATAGAGAGGTCTTTATAGTAGTCTTTGTAATTGTCATCCAGCTGCTCAACACTTATGGACATTGCTTCATCAAGGGCTTCATAATCATAGGAGGAAGATTTTCTTATTCTTCTAAACTGCTTATTCTGCAGCTGCCTGAGATAGTACTCCCAGCGGCTCGGGAAGTCTCGGAGTAATGCACCTATCAAGGATATCACGAGAGGAGAACCTGAAGGAAAAGATTAAATCAAATTTAGAGGTCATCAAGAAACACAGTCCAACAGTTGATGGTCATGTGACTGAAACAGGTAATATTCCCAATATACTGATTAAATTCTTGAGGTGTGGAACAGAGATAAATAAAATAAATGCTCCATGTAGACATTCGCAAACTCCCCACATTTAAGTGTAATTGTGGTGCAGAGAGAAAATATACTGAAGAAAACTACCCAAAAATCAACATGAGACTTCTGCTAAGCTTAAAAAAAACCCAAAATATTTAACAAGCCCTTGTATTTTACTTAACATATATAGTATTAAAGGATGTTCCCATCTCTATTTTTAAGTCAAAATATAGAAGAAAAAAAAATTACATACAGTGGTAAATTGTACAACAAAGAGCAACTAGAATACCTTTGCATTCTCTTACAAGAGAGTTAGCTTGTTCTGGAAGTTCTGATATTTTCATATTCACAAATAGGGATAAAATCTCCAGTCCTTTCTCATGTGCTAGTCCACTTTCCACATGAACCTCGTATTTATTGCCTAGAAACAGAAACATGGAAAAAATTTCAACTAATGAAAAAAAAATATGGAAATTCAAAGTATTTCCCAAGCAAAATCTGGAGCAAAGCTTCATGATTTTTTGCATAGTATTTTATAGGACTAAGAAGAGTATAAATTCTACTTATCAGAATCAGCTTGCATTAGAGATATATACACAGAAAAAAACAGACTATAAGCTAATAATTACGAATGCATTACGAGCAGTCACTGGTGAATAGTGTAGAGATAATCAGTCTAACAGCACCAGTGTCACAGAGGTTAATTTCTTCTTCAATTGTTGAGAATTACTGCACTCATCAATGAAAACATGTAACTTTTGGGATAACATACAACACTTGTTTCACAAAGAGCATAAAGTTTTTCAAAGCAGAATTCTAAACCTTGCCACTTGTGCGCAGATTGATAGACAGATTCTATCAGATTCTTTTGAAAGCTCACAAGACCAAACTGCAGACACAGACACACAAAATCCGTGGTGCAGGAGAGGAAAGTGTTCCTTACCAGCCACAGCATCTGTTACACTCCTGTCCCTGCTCGTGATCAGTACCTGACATTGATTATCGAATGCTTTTAACACCCAGGAATCCCAAATGTCATCCAGGACCAAAAGAGACCTAGTGAGAGAAGAAATACTTCAGGTCAACTATTAATGCTAAAATAAAGTATTGCATTTTAATAAAGAAAATAAATTTTAATAATTTACAAAGTATCACTGCATAATTTTTTTAATATTAGTATGCAGAATATCTTAATAGTATGCCCACAGAACAGTAACAAAGCTGGTAAAGGGTCTAGAAAATGTCCTAAGAGCCACAGCTGAGGGAGCTGGGGTTGTTTAGTCTGGAGAAAAGATGGCTCAGGGGGAACCTTATCAATATTTATGACCTGAAAGGAGGTTGTAGCCAGGTGGGAGATGGTCTCTTTGCCATGTCTCCAGCGGAAGTATGAGAGGAAATGGCCTTAAATTGCACCAGGGCAGTTCAGATTAGATATTAGAGAAAATAATTTGCTGTGAAAGAGTGGTTTAGGCACTGGAATAAGCTGCCAAGGGAGGTGGTGGAGTCATTGTCTCTGGAAGCATTCAATAAGTGTCTGTATGTGGCACTTAGGGGATATGGCTGAGAGGTGATTATGGTGGTGCTGGGTTGATGGCTGGACTTGATGATCTTGAATGTCTCTTCCAACCTTGGTGATTCTATGATTAAACACTGTGCAAGAAGCTGAATGCAGTTATCTCAAAAAGGTATTTACCATTTATTATTTCATAGCTACAACTGAAGTCCAAACAATGTTTTGGGAAACATTTCCATTAGCAGACACCAGGAAAACCAGAAATATTTACTGATTTTAAGTCACTAAGTATCATAAATTGAGAAAAGAGTTGTATAAAACTAAACTCTGACACAGGTTAGTGATGAGCTTTGTGGGAAAGCATTTAAGTTTTCTTTTGACTCGAGTTTTCAATTTTGTTCTTGTATCTTTGAAAGCTATATGAGACTAACCCCCTTGTGAAGCAATTGTCTTGAATGGCAAGGCTCTTCTTACATAAATGACATTTCATACTGACTACATATTCCAATCATATGGCCAGCCACATTTGTAGGTTCCCACAAGGAATCTCACCAGAATATGCACAGTAGACTTCCCTACACCTGCCTATATACGACAGATTTCAAATTACTGAAAATTGTTTTTAAAGATGGGGTTTAAGGGAGCAAGAAGTCAAAAAGACCAGCTGGCAAGCAGATGTATGAAAAGAAATAAGTTATTTGCATTCAGTGAGTTTTAGCTATTGACACCTAATCCTACAAATTGTTTACATGTACTTTGCTTGTTTTTTAAGGGATGGAATTTTCCACTCCACTAGTTACTGGTTAAGTTGTCTAATTCTCACTGAAGCACGACAAACCTTCTGCATTTTTGTTCAGCTAAGTGGCTCTTGCGCCATCAAAGCCTGTAAATAAGGATTTGATCCTCCTTAAAGAAGTGCATACACACCAGACTACATTCTCAAAGATAGGGGTATCCAAGACTTAAATGTATCTCATTTTTATACAACTCTTCTATTAATAACCTTTTGATAAATCAGAGGGTTCACAAGAATACTAGCATAGCCATGAAGGGCTCGTTTTGTGGCACTTTCACAATGGAAAATATGATGGGTGACATGAATTACAGCCTGATTATATGTTTTTAATTAATCTGAGGACTTCAAAGTCCTCCCATTCATTAGGCACAAGTGATTTTTCTCTTCCAGTCACACCAACAAAACTTAAATTCTAATTAGGATTATTTTAAAAACCTTATAACAAAGAGAAACCAAAACAAACAAAAACACACCCCAAACAAACAAAACCCTGTGAAAACAATCACAGGAGATTAAATGCTGTAATTTCTTATTCTAAACTACACCATAGTTTCCATTTTTCATTTGACTAGTAAAAAAAATTTAATCCCAAGAAACATACTGGCTTCAAAATTTGAATTCTTTGTCTAACACTTTATTCCCAAGAGATGTACTGGGCTGGCTGTCTGAATCCAGGTATAGCTCAAGTGACTTCTTGTTGCCAAAGAGAATTCCAGAGCCAGAGAAACAGAACCAGCTTCTTCCCAAGCTGCAGTGAAGTTTTGTTTCCCATATACTTGCACCCTCTATGAACCTTACTCCCAGGCACGTTCCCCTCTATTTCCTGCCATGCCCACTTCTGTATTGAAGAGTTTTGATTTGTTTGTTAATAAACAAGAAATAACAACGGAAATGTGTCAGTGGAGACAACCACTTCCCATCCTTTAAGGAAAAGTGCACTTTCAGCTGATAGATTTCTTTTGGAGGACCTGTCAATATTTCACACATCTTTTCTTCAAATTAAAGATGTATTTTTTTTTTTCCTGTACAGAAATGCCAGTATGTTATCTACAAAGATCACAAGGCTGGAGTATTATTCCCAAGATAACTCACTGACAAGCAGGCTCATTTAGTTTAGTACAAATATTCCCAGAGAGTAATTAAATCCTCAGCAAATAACAAAAACTATTGCTCAAAGGTGAAAAAAGCAGTGCAATGACTGAGAAAGACACTAGTTTCTTGGAAATAATTAGTCACATCATGAAAACCTGATTTCATTTTGGTACCTCTAGACCAAGCACTTTCTAAAGACACCATCTGCTCTGGAAAGGAAGAATTTTCTGTAGTGATACACACCCTTTTTTCTGCTGTATGATCTTCACATATCAATAAAGTGGTCTAAACACACTGTGAGAACACTGAAAGTTAGAGAAATCCTTATTTCCAGTTGTTTGTTCCTATCTTGCACTATTCAAACCCATCCTTCATTATTTCACTATTTGCTTTTTCAAGAAAACATAACTCCTGCACAGCTGGTTAGCATATTTTGTGGATAGAAGTCTTATTAGCCTAAGTTAGGAAGTTGGTTAAAAAACCAAAAATGTAGACACATGAAGACACATGTAACAACAACACAGACACCTCAGATGATAGACCAAAGTTAATCTGCAAAGTTTTATCAGTTAAAAGAATAGTATTTGATTTTACTGATATCACCTGGGGTATTTGTGCAACATCAGCAAACGAAGACGATCTTTAGCCTCCTCAATGTTCAGTGGTGGCCTTTGTGAAAGAGTGGAGTCATGTTCCAATCTACTGCAGAGATTCTGAAGTTTTATCAGCAGCCCTGCTTTGTCCTGCTTCCCAACAGAGATCCAGTAAACTCCTCCTGGAAAGTAACCTAAAAAGAAAAAAAGTATTAATCATGCTATACATTTTAAACAATTTTAAATATTTTATAGCAACTTACAGTAGTAAGTCAACAAACCTCTAAAATCTGTTGCAAGCCATCCCTGCAAATCTTCTATTAACACCAAAGGGTGGTTCTACAAGACCACTCTGTTTATTTTTAAAGGAGTAGACTCTGTAGGGCAAGTACCCACAGAATTTCCACACCATCACTGATGCTCTTGTCCCTCTTTTCTACACCTCTTCCTTCCCGTCCCTCCACAGCCCCTTCTGCATCCATCTTCCTGCTACTCTGACCTACTATTTACATTTTAACTGTGTAGTACTGCAAGAGTTCAAAGCCTGGGGTGTAAAAATAACCCTGAAACAGTGATCAAGGAGACATCTAGAAGAATCAGCAGAGGATGCTATAGTATCTATCCCTACATCATTATTTTCTTTAATGCCAAGTCCTACTTTCTCCTCTTAGTGTCCTATGCAAGGAAAAATAAATAAAATAGAAAAAATGCCATTAAACAGTTGCATCTACGACCTACTTTAAGCTAAGGCAATACTAATCACCCACAAATGCCTTTCACTATTAAAATCTATGCAAAAGTTAGAGCAAGATTTTTTTAAACTCACATAGCAAGGAGAGGAGTCTGAAGACCTTACAAGCAATGCCCAAAAGGAATACAACTAGATATATTATTTTGCACTAACAGAAAAAACAATTTCAAGTTAATTAAGGATGCATCTACTCTCATAAACCAATGAGAGATTCTAAGGTGAAAAGCTATTCTAAACCTTTTTCTAAAAATTAAGAGAATACTTAGTGGTCCTAAACCACTAAATGGTTATGAAAGTTGTATGTTGCAAGCAAATATTTCAGAATCACCAAAGAAATTTAGAAATCCAAAACACTTCCAAGGTGACATATGATATTGCACCATACATGTCCAATATGTGTAGATCTACAGCGAGATTTATAAAAATACAGATGTTTTTCTGAAAGTACCTTCCAAGAGCTGAGGATCCCTTAAAGCTTCTGCTGTTAAAACAGTCTTCCCACAGCCTGCCATTCCATAAACTGTGACCCAACCTGGGTCACTTCCCAAGCAGTACAGTTTCTTTTTAATAGCATCTACCAGTTTTGGTCGAGTGACAAACACAACTGGTCTCTGTGGTACGCCCCCTTCGCAGAGAATGGTCTTCACTAAAGTTAAGAAAAAGAAACATCAAAATAAAACATGAGTTCTAAATGTGATGTCTCTTCAAACCCAACCAAACAACTCTTCAGTCAAAATAACTAGTGGGCTCCCTCCCCACCTCATGTCCCATAAAAATGCCCTAAAACCTGCTGGACTCAAAATACCAAAAACTAAAAAAAAATATTGTTATTTAGAAATAAATTACTTAGCATATAACTAGCCCCTCACCTAACTGCATGAGGAAAGCTTGTTACACTAATCCCTAGAAGTGAAAAGAGAATTAACATCTCCCATGGAAACTGTGGCAAACACAGGAGCTCAACATCACGATACCCAACAAAGAAATCACTTTCTCAGCCAGAAGTCACCACACTGTGGATGCAGCAGAAAAGAAAGGATGCTGTGTAGGGCCTTTCCTTGGCAGTTCACAGCACAGCACTGGGGTCCAAGCAAGATTTCCATTGATTTAAGTTGAGATTGCATGACTTGAAAGAGGTAAAGCATAACAGGAAGGGAAATGTGCACTTCATCTGCCCACTTTGTGGCCATATGGAGTGACATAACTGATAAACTTTGATTATCTAAGATAGCCTTGAATTCCACATGCTTTTGACACTTATTAAATGCAGAGTGCCAGTAAATATGGCAGTTAGTCATATGCAGTTAGAAGGTTCTGCCCATTAGAAACTACAAATTTATTTCATGTCAGTCAAAGATGATCCTGATGAAAATTCAGGTATAGTTATGGAACTTTTTTAGGGTAACTAAAAGATCTGGTGGAAAGAATTAAGTAAGCTAATAATTAGATCAACTAATCAATAATCAAGTGTAGGTTGAGAGATTCCTGATTAATCTTCTAGATAAATATCAGAATTTTGGAGGCTACGAGTTTTTCTTTTAATAGGTACAAATGAGATTCTTCCTTTCTCTAACTTGTAACATTTTTGCTGTAAGTGAAAACTGTAAGAGCATCAGTTCTCCTGCCTTTTAAAATGAGCATTACTCAGTATGAACACTTTCAAGATGACCTATAAAAATTGTAACTGTTGTAACTCTGCTGCCATATTAAGTAGATAAAACAGATATAGTTACTACACTACCAAAACAAACAAGTGCACCAACTGCTCCTTTTTCATTGGAACAGGTATTACACATAGTCACTTTCTAAGGAATAAAAAGACAGCTTTTGTTCACACACAAGCGCAGGGATTGCTGCAGTTACACTGACCACAGGAAGTCATTCCATCCATTGAACTCTTTCTGTTACCAGACGAGACGGCAGGGATGCCATCCTGAAGAAGTGCAGCGAGATCTCTGTACCCTTCATGGAGCAGTGCATTATAAAAGGACCTATATGAATTATTATCTTTTGTAAGAATAATGTTTATTAGCATAGCTGCTCGCTCCTGCCGTGTATTCTAGGAAAAAAAAAATAGAAGAGGTATTATACAAAACTAAGCAACCTCAGAAATCATTTAATCTATCACTCTGTAAATTATAGACTATTTATAGTGATAGAAATAGCCTTTAACTTACCAAGCCCTTAACCTTATTAAGAGCAACAAATAATGCGTGCTAGAATTTAACAAAGCCAGGAATTAGATAGTCAGAAAATACTATTTTTAAAAAGGATAAAATATAGGTAAAATATGTGAGTAAACTAGGAAAAGAAATAGCAGTGAGAGAGAATTCTACCTGTTGCTTCACTCTCTCCTCTTCCTGTAATGTCAGTACTTCATCAGAAATCATATGATCCATAATATAAGAAGTCTTGATGTCATTTTCCAGTGCTTGACGATTCATAAGCAAATAGTTTCTACTCTTGACATCCATATTTCTTCAAGGTGAAAAAGAGTGGGGAGAGGGGGTGAAGTCAAGTCAGACTGGGAACATAACTTACAAGCAAGAGGAAAGAAGTTTTAGAACAGCTTATAAATTTTGGCGTTAAAATCAGAAAGAGTAGCAAAGCACAGCTAATTCTGAAAATAGAAATTCTTTTCCCCATTCCTATGAATTTATAATTATGAACACTTTCAGAACTACAAAACCAAAGACTACAAGCTTCTTATATACTAGCACCTTGCTAAATATCTCTATTAAAAGGTCTTCTCTCTGCTGACTACATCTTTCAATTTTTTTTTAAGTCCTTGGATCATATGGTTGGGGCAACAGGATGAGAAAGAGGACTGGTCTCATCGCACGGGATAAACGCATTGTTGTCTCCAAGCTCAAGACTCCATACAAGGACACTTGGATGCTGGCATATGATGGAAGAGGGAGCACCCAACACTGCCAATAAGTGCGCTATACCTTCCTTTATCAGCATTTGGACACGCAACTTCAAACTCGCATTCTTCCTCCATATCATAAAAAACCAAACGTCTGAAGAAAACAGGTGAAAACTACGGCATGAAGGTTTCCCAGAACTGATCAGCGACTCCGAGAGTCCCAATTGATCGAAATGCCCTCTCCGATCACCCTCCTGCCAGGAAAGCTCCATAAACAAGTCCAAACTCCTCCACAAAGCACCCATGCAGGTGCCTGCAGAAGCGTTCGCCTTTTCCGGCCCTCTCTCCTTCAGGAGCTGGGTAGATGTAGAACAGCTGCCTTTGGATAAGCCCGTGATAGAGTGCCTCTTCCGCTGTGCTGACAGAATTTTCTATTTTCACTAAAAATTACGTCGTTAAGAAAGCCTTTATCCCACCGCACCGCGAAGGAAAGGAGACGCTAAAGCTCCCTGGTCGAAAAACGGATAATAATAACAATAACACTGCCACACGCGAGGCAAATACAGAAGAAATCGCTCCACAAACAAACAAAACAAAGAGTTAACTCACACCGTGCCGCTGGTGCCAGCCACCAACGAAACAGAAACCGAGGCGCTCAGACCGCCCGCCCGCCGACCCCTGCCCTGCCCTGGCAGAACCCTCGCGGTCCCGTCCGGTCCGGTCCGTCCCTATGGTACACCGCTCACCTGGCGGGCAGCGCGGAGCTCCGGCAGCCGCCGACCCCGAGCCGAGCCCCCAGGCGCAGCCGCTGCTCCCGGGAAGGCGGCGCCGGCAGCGCTTCCTCCTTCCGGGCCTGGGCGGGGAAAGGCCGGCCCGGCCCGGCCCGGCCCGGCCCGGCCCGTTCGCCGTCCGCCGCCGCCGAACAAAGCCCCGCACCGTCTCCCGCGCCGGCGCGGAATCGCCGAGCCCTGGCTGTGCGTGCGGGGTCGCTGCCCGTGGCGGGCGGGCCTGGACGTGGCGCACCGGGCGGGATGCGCCTGCCGCGGGCAGGGGAGGGGCCCCGGGGCCTGTAAACGTGGTGCCTGCGGGGCAGGGCGGCCCTGCCCGCCTCCGCCCCTACAGCTGAGGCCGGAGCAGCGCGGCGGGTACGGGACAGCGGCCGCAGGGAAGGGAGATGGGAGGCATTGCTGGGGCTGGGGGTGTCCTGCAGGGCGGGCTTGGAGGGGAGGTGGGTCGCTTTGGGGGGAGCGGAGAGGATGTGGGTTGCTTTGGGGGGAGCGGAGAGGATGCGGGTCACTCTGGGGTAGCGGAGGGGGCAGTCGGTCACTCTGGGGGAGCGGAGGGGGCAGTCGGTCCCTTTGGGGGAGCGGAGGGGGCGGTCGGTCCCTTTGGGGGAGCGGAGGGGGCGGTCGGTCCCTTTGGGGGAGCAGACCGGTCCGGAAGGGTCTCTGGGGAGCTGCGGCTCATTCCCCTGTGCAGCACCGGGCTGCGCGCTGCAGCCGTCCTTTCAAAGCAGAGGTTTTCTCTGTTAAACTCTTTCCCTAACTATCATTCAAAGCTCTTTTTTTTTTCTCCACTTTAACTTCATGGTATGTGCTCTCGAACCCAAAGATGTTTTAAAAACTTCAAAATACAATTTTTCTGGTTTGGTGGCTTTTTTTGTTTGGTTTTCTTTGGGGTTTTGTTTTTTTTTTTGTGGAATTTTTTGGAAATGAAAAACTTTTTTTCCTCCATGCTTCAAGCTCAGAGTGTGCTTCCTAGTACTGTGGCTCAAACAGCTCTAAGCTACCTGCATGACAGATTAGATTTTAAACAATGCCTTTTACCCCTGTACATGACTATGTAAGTATCTCCAAATATTTATATTTTGATATGTGACTAAGCAGTGCTGCAAAGTGATCCAAAAAACCAGCACAATAGTTTGGTCTCAAGTGAGGCTAAAGCAACTCTGACAAGGATCAAATCTATTTTGAGCAGTATGGTGGAAGATTTTAGGCTTAAAAACTACACTCTGTACTTCACTTGGATGATTAAAATATGAGCTAGAGATTCATATTGCCTCAATCTATTCTGACCTTAATTTTATCAAGAGGAAGTTACAGTTTTTCTTTTTTCTAGAGGCATGATTTCATGAATCTTCTGAATTTTTCTGTCATGACTTTTTGTTAACCAACATTTGTGATTTTACAGATGACATGAAATCATTACAATAGAACTACTAAATTAAAGCTTGATTTGCAATTTTATTTTTTAAGTTGAAAAATTAACTTTCCCCTTTTAGTGTGGTGTAGGTAATAATTCTTTTTCAAATTTACAGGTAAAACATAAGTTCATCAGTGAAATTGCTGATGAAATTGTCACAGTCATCAGCTACAGAAATACACTTTTAATCCTTGTAATTTTAAGTACATATTTAAAATAGCTTATTCTACAGCAGATGAAATATTTCTGGGAACATGAAATTAGCTTAAGCTTGGAAAGTGAGTTCACAGTTGGAGAAAATATGAAAGCAGTGCTCTGTGATATGGAAAGCAAATGAAAGTATTATGGTACTTTACAAAAGTTCACATAACTAGGAATCATCGTGAACACCAAAAGAAACATGTTTGGAGATATATTTGTGAACTTAAAGCTTATGTTTGAGGATATTTAAAATGTAAGAAGTAAAAACTAGTCCTTTCTGTTTTTTTTTTTTCGTAGCTCTCTCCTTTGCTTCTGCATTTTAAAACCACAAAATGTCTGAAGTTAAGCCAAGGAAAAAAGGTATTTCTTCATCCAAGACCAGTGAAGGTTCACAGAAGGCTGAGAAGCACAGTAATTATGGGAAGCTGGCAAGTCCCAGGACCAGCAATAATCACAGTTCCTTTTGGATGGACTCAAAGACAAGTTTGAGTATCATTTCCCTTGCTGTTTGCCTGGTGGTGAGCTGGTAGGTAACTCTCTAAAGAGGATTTTAGTATTTTCTTTTGTATTCTGTGGGCTGTATGATTTACATATTAACAGACGGCTTGGGCTAAGTGTCTACAGAAACTTGTTAGAGCCAGAAGGATCCAGGAAAGAGTAGAAGTATTGACAAGCACAGAAACATGGGTGTGCAGTGAGTTACTGTAGAAGCTCCATCTGTTACATCACCCTGAAGGTGCCTTGCTCATGAATTCTAAATATCTGCTTTGGAGACTGCATCTACCTGGAGAGCAGCTTAGGCTGACAGGAAGTGCTCATTTGACAGGCAATAAATGGACAGAAGTGAAATAGAGTTTTCTGTAAATAATTTGCTCAACTGTGTAATAAACCATTCATCAGGTGGAGTCTTTAAGTAAAGGCCAAATACCTTTGTTAAAGAAGTTTTAAAATATCTTAGCAGCATCAGTGCCTTAGTTACCTTAGAATGTAGTGTAAAAGTAAAGACATCTATGGATGCTTCCTTGCTGTCATACCTCTTTTAGAAGATAACTCCAGTATCAAGACAGACCAATTTTTTTTTTTTTTTTGGTCATGTATTGATCTAGCACATTTTGTGAACACAAATCCCTCCAGTAACAATTTGCTGTGAATCAAGTCATGGAATACTTAATATATACTAATTAAGAAGTTATGTTTTCTGTTTATTTACTTGAAATTTGCAGGTTTCTATTTCAGCAGTCGGGTCAATTTGCTGATCTGGAAAGAAAGTATAATTTTTTACATCAAGAAGCTGAAAAAATCATGGATGTGGGAAGTAAAGTAAACCTAATTTCTGAAAAGGTAATAATTAACATCTTAATTGGATGATCTTTGGTGAATATTTGCCATTGCTTACTTCATCATTATTTTGTTAATTTAACTGCCTGTTTTAAAACAAGTTTTCAGAATGTGTTTTACTTGGCTGTGAAGAGGCATTTAGGGACTATTTCATGTGACAAAGCAATCCATGTCATTGTTCCAGTATGTGAATACAGTACTTGTACCTCAGTGTTATTTTTCAGAAACAAAACTATTTTTAAGAACTTACATACATGCATGTTTCATTTTACCAGCCTTCTCTTGTGTACAATTCTAATGTACATTGATTTGAAGAAAATTTACCGGCATTTTTATGTAGCAGACCTCTTCTAATAATAGGAAGACATAATAAAGTGATAAGAAAATACAATAGTACTGAGAAAAGACATTACCACATGTGACATTACCAAGCAGAAAAGCTGTGTTGGTTGCTGAATTATCCCTGATACCTTACAGTAAGGATGGTAGCACGGCATGGCTCATGCCACTGATTTTGTTTCAGCACTGATCTCAGAATAATGTCATTTATACATGATGTAATTTGGATATTTATATACTATACTTCAGATTGCAGAATGTTGCATGAGATTTACTGTATTTTGGACACAAAAAGAAACCAAACATGGGAAATTGCATATATGCTATAGAAGTTCAACAACAGACATAGCTTTTTTTCTGTGACTTTTTCATGCTAGGTTAATCAACAATATTTTAAAGATGAAACATGGAAACGCACCATGGAGGAGCTTTGTAACAAATACAGTGGTTTTTAAGGGACTTCATTACCTCTTAATAAATGGAAAGGGTTTTCTGTTCTTACTTTTGTTTAGTAGACACAGACGTTGTTTTGTGTTGTAAATGCAGCTTGAGTCTTCTGAAAGTATCCTGCAAGAAGCTGCCTCATCCATCTCTGTGATGACTGAGTTTGGGCAGGAAATATCTTCTCTTCATAACACCATAAATGATATTCGGAACAATGAACAGACTCTATCTCTAAAGATGCAGAGCATTAATGAGAAGTTCCAAAATGTTACGAATTCCTGGAGAAGAAGCCTGGATGAAATGAACACAAATGCTAGTGGTTTAAAATCTGAAGCAAAGTTCATACATACAGAAGTTACTTCCAAAATCAATGAAGTTGACCAAAGAATTAAATCCCTTGCAGAAAGAGTAAAAGATTTGGAGGACAGTACAGCCAGAAATATCAGAACACTAAAAAAGCAAGAAGATGATGAATTCTCTAGAGTTGAACAAAAGTTGAACTTGGATGCAAAGTCAGTTGAAAAGCTAGAAGAAGAACAGAATAGTCTGGTAGCCAAGGACACAGAGCTGAATCAGAAACTTGCAAACTATGAACCTAAAATTGAGGAGTGCAAGACCCATTTGCCAACAATTGAAAATGCTATTCACTCTATTCTTAGATTGTCCAGTGACTTGCTTGGTATGGAGAAAAAGATAGAGGACTTGAAGACACAGCTGTATGCTGTGGAAAATGACATGCTGAAAACTGTTTCTGATACAGTGGCCATGCAGAAGGCTCTTGAGGGCCTCCAGTCCAATGGCAGCTTGATCAAAATGCAGCTTGAACTAGCTGTTCTAGAAACAGGGCCTGACACAGCAGTATCTTCAAAAGCAGAAGAAGTAACTTTAGAAAGCTTTCACTTAGAAAATGACCAGAATGAGGATAATTGAATTTGGTCTTAGGTTTTTTTCATTGATGAAAAAGCACTTTTTTATAAATAATGTGATTTAAATCTATGTCAGGGTTAGCTGATGTATTATCATTGATCTAAAGATCATTGGAACAGCTTGAAAGGTTGATAAAGAGGGTAGAGAGCAAAAGAGTAATACTCTGTTAAAGAAGGAAAGGAATATTTTCTTAAATTAAGGATTATTTTCAGTTTATTTATTAAAAGATCTTTTTTATTAAAAATTATTTGAAGCCAAGTATTTAGATTTAAGGGAAAAAGTTCATATTTTTAGTTTGTATTTAGCTTTCACTACTTAGTTTCTTTTGTTGTTACTTTGTGTATTATTTTCCATAGACTTGTAACACAGTGAACAATTAATCACTTATTTCTCAGCTGAGATAGCTGTACCTTGCTGTTGAAGTGTTGTACACCATAATGGTTTTGTGCTGCAGGAAAGCACTGAGTACATTTTTAACAGCTGAAGCTCAGATACAACACCCTTAGAGAAAACCTGCTGAGAACCTTGTATTGTTCTGGTTTCTATAAGCTGGCATTTACATAGCACCTGGTTTGGTTTTATTTTTTTGGGGGTGGGCATTTTGGTGCTCTAGAAACAAATTTTAACCTTTTAACGTTTTCTTCTGTAGGATGCTCTTTGTTAGGCATTACATGATACATCTTATATTGCTTTTGAAAAGAAAAAAAAATTAACAATGTCGCTGACATTGTTTCCCAAAGTTTGCTGAAGCAAGAGCTGCAAAAGTAATTAATGAAATCAGTGGAGTTATGTGCTTGGGAGCAGGGAATATGCAGTTTACCCACAGACCTACTTACACATGATGAAATACTACCTAGTAGGCCTGATAGATGTTCATTGAAATTTGGATCTCAGGGACAACACAAATTGTCTGCAGACTTAATGGCTTGATAATTTTGTATTTCTCTGGAAAGGAGATTGCTTAGTACAAACAGTATGAACACATTTATGGCTTAATCAGACCTAATTTAAATTAGTCTGGGTTTGTACATTAATTTCTTTAGAACTCCACTGAAATCTTCACTAAACAAGTAACACTGTCCATTCAAGGGACTATGAAACCAGTGTTTCTCAATGTTATAAAACTGTGTTGGTTTCATATAATTATTGCTTATGTATGAATTTCACAGTGATATTCAAAATAAAAATATATTGTAGTGAATTTCCCTGTCCTGATGCATAATCTAATTCAAAATAAACTGTTCCTCCAGAACGGGTACAGAGTAAATACTTTAGTGTTCCCTGTCCTATTAGGAAAAACTACGATATAAAGAAATGCTTTTTAAATATTTTTCACAAGTTTCAGGTTTTTTTCACAGTGTTTCAGTTCTAGTGTTTCTACTTTGTATCATTTTGAGGCAGGGTGGTGGAAGTGACAGTGGTGTAATCCCTAATCTTTCATCAACCCTACTGAAAGCTGAATGTGCAGGAGATTCAACATGAAATCCTTATCCTTGGAGGCATTAAGTAGGAAACAAGCACAACTTTCCACAACCTAAATTCTGGTCTTTTGCTTTTGAGCAAAAACGATTCTGTGCTATTGAGGAACGACCATCACTACTAAGGAGTTAAAAATATTGGTTTCTGTGATGATATTTGTCCAGAAGAGGATTTATATGAAACTAATTCTAGCCTCATAGAATGTGTTTCAGTTTGCCTGTTTGTGCTTTTTTTCTCTCCAAGTTCTACCCTGACTTATTGGGGATTGAACTGGATAGTTTCACTTAGATGATTTCCTTTTCTCCTCTCAAATTTGAAATCCAAGAACCAATCATAAGAAAATAAATATAAAAGCGTGAACTAGCAAATCAAGACAAAAATCCAGCAGTAGCATGAGTTTTCCTTCACTAAAATAGCTTTTATGGAGACTTAAAAATTCCAATGTATGGAAAACGATTCCATTTGATGACTTGTGTTTTCAGAGGTCACCTTGGAAAGTCATATGGCACCTTCTTGTAATTTTTTGTTGTAATAGAAGAAGTACTAACATTTATTAAATATACTGACAAGAAAAAAAAAACTGGTTGTGTTGTAACAGAAATTAATTTCCTAGAAACAGGGTTTGCACTCAACTTGAATGTCAGAATAGTAAGATATTTCATTAAAGTATAGCTTGAATTTTGACGTTGAGTTGTTAAGCTAGAAATATTTTTGTATCCCTCTAGTGTGAAAAGACTTGGAACTTAATGAAACAGCTGGAAGATCTTCAAATAATTTCTCACATTAAATATCTGCAGGAAGATATTTATACAATGAAAACATGGTCTAGCAGCATAATTAAAAAACAAGAAGAACTGGAGAAGAATTTAACAAGCCTTTTTCATGCAGTTTCAAGCGCTGAACAGAACACAGCTTCTGTAGCAAAAAATGTAACATTGACGATTGTGACAGTAAAAACTGACATAAGGCGCATTTCAGGCCTGGTCTCAGACATGACTGCACTGACAGATTCTTTGCAAACACTAGAAGATAAAGTGGAAAAAGGTGAAAAGGCAACAGTAAAAAACATAGGTGACCTCCTTACCAGTAGCATCGACCGAAGTACGAAAATACAAAGCCTGGCATCCAGTAATGCAAGGAAAATAGAGCAAATTAAGACAGCACTGTCTGAGTTACGGAGCGATTTTAACAAGCATTCCAATAGACTTTTGAATCTTGAAGGTGACAGAGCAAAAGTTCTGAAGACAGTTACGTTTGCTAATGATTTAAAACCTAAGATGTACAAAGTTAAAAAGGAGTTTGCCAATTTGGAGCCTTTAATAAATGACCTAACACTGAGAATAGGAAGATTAGTGGAGGAGGTCTTACAACGGGAGAAGGAAATTGCTTTACTGAATGAGAAATTGGCCAATCTAACAAGAGTTCAAACCGAGATCAAGGATGTGAAAGATGAAATAACCAAGATTTCAGACATTAACTGATCACTGAAAGGCCACTGCCTAAAGAATAGTGTTTGAGAATTGTTAACTCCCATCATGTGTAGTACTGAGAAGACAGACAATATTTAAAGGCTTCATTTAGAAGCACACCTAAACCTGAAATTTGTCCTATTCCTTTGAAAGGACAGGAAAAAGTCATACTTATTTCAAGGGAGAAATAATAATGTGAACAAAAACATACCTCTTTGCATGTATCTTTCTGAAGAATGACAAATGCTATATTTAATAAATTGCTTGTTTTGTAAAATAAAACAGTGTTAAAGTATAAAATGATGTTCTTAGCTTTAGAGTTTGCTTTCATGAAGAAAGCAGGACCCAAGAATGACAGATTCCAGTTTTGCTTTCTTGCTGCAAAGGAAGGAATAGAACTGTGGTTTCCAGCTCAATAAGAGGTAGTCCAACAGCAGTAGTACTTTGTCTCTATTCACTCTATGATTTTTGTAAACTAGTTTCTTTTTAAAATAATATTTTACAAGGTAAATGCATCGAAGCAAGAAATGCTCAGAAATATTGCTGATGCCTTCCAGAAAGTTTGTCACACATTTAGATGGAATAATTTGTATAAGGCTTTGTGTAAGGCTTTTACAATTATAAAAGCCTTACAAAAGGCTTTTATATCAAAATTACTGATTCATTGATTAAATCAAAATTACTGTGCAGCACCATTCTGTCTTTAAAACACAGAATGCTCTATAGGGACAATGCTCTGAAAGACCTAATAATGCTGCTGATGGCTTTATCCCAGTGTCACAGTGTCTGCTCAGGAATCCGAACAGTGTTAGTCATTCATTATTTCTTAGTCTGTAAAATACTACAGTGAGCAGCAGAATTAGCAAAGAGAAGCTGCTTATATCCCAGAAGGCTACTGCTATGAACTACTGGGACTATTTAGGTGCTGCAGAACAACAGATTTGAGACATTTGAAAATGAAGTAGGCAGTAACAATATAGTGGGAATGGTTTTAGCAGAGGAAGGTGGGGGAGAGAAATGCATTAAATAGGAATAAAAATGGCTATAAATATCAATTAGAAGCAATACAGCAACTCAGAAAATCCCTGTAAATGAAATTATATCAAGAAGTGTAAGTATATAGTAAAGCCATTATAACTTTTCGGTTTGCCATACCTTAACATCTAGCAACTACTAGACTCATGATGGTATGGAAGATACAAGCATTCCTGTCCCTCACTATTTTCATCCTCATTCAGCATTCCATGTATTTTGGTCTGCTTCATGTGGCTGGTCTTCTGTACCTTCTTTGCTTCATTTGCCCACAGTCAACCTCCAATACTTTGTTTAAAGTTTTCCTCTTTTTGGTACAGGTCCATTCCTATCTCCCCCTTTCTTCTACCCCTTTCCAGGCCACCTGACAGATGGCAATAAACCTGTCAAAAGACAGGTTTCCCTAGGAGCATCCACAGATACTCTACCACCCCCTGTCCCTTTGCTGCTCCACACAGTTCTTAAGTGAGCTCCTGAAAATTACCAAATGGCATTTGAAGCAGGCAGCAAAATTAAAGAACAGCCATGGTAAAGTATGCATTGCCTATCATACCTGAAGAAATGTATGTACACATGCACATACACTTTAGGGGTTTGAGGGTTACATAATAAATATATTGTGGATTAAAGGCATCACAGGCTACAGTCACTTGATTCACTTTGCTTTCAATTTTATGAATGCATCATTTGTGGTCAGTAGCCAGTAAGAATCTGTAGAGGCAGAACTGGAGAACCGGTAGAGCAACATCTACACAAGTGATGTGGAAAAAAACACATTCCAGCTGCACAGTTAATCTGAGCAGCCTTGACACAGCAGAGGTCTGTCTACATGCAAAGAGTGTACTTACTCCTTGGGACAGCAATTAGAAAACAAGCCAGGATAAACAACTGTGAATTTCACTTTCAACCTCCAAATTCTAGAACACGTCTCCCAATGAAAAGCTGAGTGTACAGTCCTGTGCGTGGTCTCCAAGGGAAGTTAAGCATGCAAAAAATGTTACAGGACCTTTCATTTTCCTTTCCCTTTAGATGTGTGCAGACTTCCTACCCTTACTTCCCAGGATAATCCTCTCAGATATTTTTCTTGCTGCAAGCAAGGCAAAAAATTTAAGTCACAAAGGTAAAGTTTACTTGAAAAAGATATTTTGGAATAATCTGTATCTCAAGTTGTCACACCACTGTACTGACCTCAGGAGTAAGGCGAGCGATCTGAAATTCTCCCATAATCCACACAGGTATTACAAATCTCTATTTGCCCTTCGGGTACACATCTCCACTGTACTAAAAAAATGGAAGCTTTATAGTAGCTTTATAATTGTACTGCTCTCATCAGGGAGGCAGAGAGCTCCTTGGACAGTGGAAAGGTGAGCAGAGAGTGAGGTCTTTTTCAAAAATTTAAAGCAGACAGGTAACTTGCCTCCTTGTTATAGTACTGTCAGGTGGGGAGAGTATCGGCTCAGTGAAACTACAACCCCTTAGTTCATTTCTAGGGTCATGCAGTGATACTCTGCAATTTTATCAAATGATTGAGTGATTCAGGTAATAATGAAAATCACAGCTATGCTACTTAAAACAGATCATCCCATTGAGCCCAAAATGTAGTGACATTCAGGCCATCTTTGCTTTTAATTTAGCTTTCAGGTACAAAACTGGCCAATTAGTATACTTGTCAGCAATTTAAAAGGAAAAAAAACAACCCAAAAGCCAGCAACAGCATTAAATGATCAATGATGAAAAATTACATGAGCAAATGAATCCCAAAAGAATAAAATTTACTTTTAGACACCAGAACATCTGCTTAGCCAAGAATTTTCTGCTAGCAGTATCTTTCTCCCTAGCACTGAGTTACAAAAATTGTATTCTGTAACAAAGCCACACAGCTATTAAGCCCATCTACCCAAGGTACTCATATTTGCTATAAAAAAGCAGGATGTTTATTGTTTTCACTGTGAACTACATCATTTCTATGTAAAAATGTAAATGAGTTACAAGTATTTGTATTATTACAGCCCATTTTAAAATGATATGCAACAGACATTTCCGCAAGTATCAGTGAGCGTCAGCACATTTCATCTGTAGTACAACCTGATATAAACACCGTGTGCAAATGCAGTTGTTACTCCAAATTTATATATATGGTATGCTTTAAACCAGAAAGCTCATCTCAGCTCCAAAACCAGCAAGAAAGTATGTTTTCTCCTTCATAAAATATACACAAGCAGCATATACATAATCCATGTTTTACAGAGCACTTTGGGGTTTATTGATGGGTCTGGAGTTACCTAAGTTCAAAATGGGGTACCTCTTCTGGATACAGGACTTTACTTGCAATGGAAGGGCAAATCCATCAAAAGCACCATTGCTCTATCTCAATCTTCAGAAAATGTACCAGGCATTATGCACAAAGACCTTTTAAATTGTATTTTAATACTACGTTTTTCCCACTGAAGCTTATTTAAAATACCAGCAGGCAACCCTTTAAGCAACACCCTTTCCTAACAAGCATCTGAACAATCCTATGGCTGAATGTCAATGAAGCTGGCAGCTGCAAGGCAATTCTCTCCCCCTCTTGGGTTTTCCACTGAAATACAACACTGCAAGGAGCACTAAGTGTATTTTCCCTTTCTCAGTTACAGAAGAGGAACTGCAGGCTGCTCCTTGTAGTCTTATCTCAGGTCTACCTTGATATAATTATCTAAGCATTTTTAAAAGATAGTTTCAGGTCTACCAGTGAGCAATAAGAAAACAGACTTAAGGTGCTCTTATTGTTGTACCTATTTGTAACAACTGTGCAATATGGACTCAATCCTAGAGAAAAATTGTGCGATTTTGCTCCACATACAGAATAAGAGTCTTGAGAAATTTAGCTCAGCACTAGATTGCTTGACAGACTACCTCACTACACGAGCCAAGCTTGTCTCAGTCTTCTGCCAGCCTTAAAATTTGAGTTCTTCACTTTCCCCAGGATTAGAAGGAACTTTCAGCAAAGAAAGAAAATTCTACTGAGTAAAAACATGCCTCTAAAGAAACTGATTTTCAGTACACGAAAGTGAGTTTTCCTAGCAAGCCGCACCATACACACAACTTCAAAAATGTGATTTAACATCAACAGTCTTAATACAAGTCATAGTAAGGGCTCTTCTCCAAGGAGGCTCTTACAAGTATTTAATGACTCATTAAATAATTTCAGAGCTTCCCATTCACGATGTGGAAACAAGATTTACATACTTTTAACATGAGATAATTTTAATTCAACAACAAAGTACTTGTACGAGTATTTTATTTAGACTGAGGGTCTAAATTTGACTTTGCTGTGTAATGCAGGCAGATACCAGTTGCTCTAAGAGTGCCTTTATTACTGTCATGGTGACAGGGAAATGGTGTAGTTCTAGCTTTTACTCTGCATTCTGAAAGGCAACAATTCAAAATAAGGCCCAGCTTTCCTGTTTAGCATAATCATTCAAAATCTTGGATGTTGGAGGATTTTCCCAGGGGGTGAGAAGCTCAGCGCTACAATAGCAGGCACATCTGATTCCAGCAAGATGCAGCAGTCAGTACATTTAGAATATCCAATGGCACCTGCCTGATTTGTCCTTTTGGCTCTGAAGGAGCCAAGAGGAAGAAGCAGTGTAACATCAGTGCCAAGCTAAGTTCAGTATCAACAGCTCACACGCTGTAAGGCAGCCTATCCACAGAATTGCACAAAAACCACATCAGCTCCAGCTCTACTTTGGGAGCAAAGTAGTACTGGATGGGGTGTAGTGATTACCAACTGCGGGTTATTGAACAGGTGAAATGCAGAAGGCAGCACCATCTCCCTCCACTAAGACTTGAGAAAAAATTCAAAAATAAATACCTTATTATTGCCTAAATTGTCTCCTCTTGTGTGCTGAGGAGCATGTATTTCTTCATATCAAGGTCCAAAAAGCCTGGCATGGCTCCTTGAGCTGCAGAAATACATGGTTCAACCATAATTCAGTATTATACTAATTCAGAAAAAAAAACTGAAATAAAAAACTACAGCTGTAGCAAATGTAGGGAAAAGCTGGCAAGTTTTTCAAACTCTAGAGTAAAAGACAAGCCATTTTTATTTTATTGTAAAGCTGAAGTACACCATTAGTAGTCAAATATATTTGAAAATCTTTATTAACATCAGCTTTTCTCTAGTTAAGAGGTAGCAACTACTGTTTAATTCCACAGGACAATCAGAAGGGCCAAGTTCTTTGGTGTGGTTCAAAGCCAACAGAAGCAGAAATTAGTCAAGTAAGCATAAGTTGGGATGACCATCCCAAGGCAGAAACAGCTCTAGTATGCATAAGGTTCCTTTTATCTCTGTGGGAAACACTGATATCATGACTAGGATGCCCAATCAGACTCCAGTCTCATCTCAGCCATTCAGGAGTTCAGCTGTTCCACAGTAACAGCTTATTACAGGCAAATGATCAGTGGGCTCCAAGTGCAAGGACAGGTTCTTGGCACTTCTCTGGAAACAGTGAAAACCTAATTTTAAGTGAAAGGGTAACATTTCTCTAGTTTCTAAAGTGTGATACAGGGTATTTTTTAAAAAACTTTTTTGGGGTGGGAGGGGGGAAGCCAGGAGAGTATTTGAGGTATTTGCTACTATGAAATGAAGCTTACATATGCAGTAGTAAACAGACACTAAGCACTCTGTTTCTCATTTATTTCAGGCAATGACAGTGGTAGAATTTAAACCCTCACATGAGATGAGGGCACAACCAATAATGACATTGTATAGTTTGTTTTCTACATAGTCAAATATATAAAAGTTTCATGAAACTCATCACTGGGTCAGCCAGCAGTCAGTCCATGAGTTGTCTATTCAGTTAGACCAAGCTTCTTCTTCAGAGATTCTGGCATTTCAGGTGGAGGTGGGCGAGGAAGTCTGAAATAAACCTTGACAGAATCGTAGATGAACCACTGTAGTGCAGTCAGGGTACCAATCATAATGATACGAGCAAACAGACCTTTCCATACACCTGGAGAGCAAACCGTAAGTGTGAGCAGCATAAAATGGCATGAAAAAAATACCTCCTCCCCTAAACACCAGAAACACTTGATCCAAAATACATGAAAGAAAGAATGTACCTTTGAATCCAAGCCTCATAAGAACCTGTGAAGCTGAGCTGCCTTTTTCTTTGTTCAACACAGACACCACAGAGTCAGCAGGATGGGAAACAATTGCACAGAACACACCAGCTGAAAGAATAATTTGACATTAGTTCTGTGGTGTTTTAGCTGTACCACTACTGACCACTACTGTGTACACTTAGTACAACAACCTGAAACTTCTGAACAGAAGAGAACAGCCAGAAAAAAACTTCTGAATCTTTGGATATTGAAAATTCCCCCCTTCCATCAAAAGATTCCCAAGACTGAGAAAGATGCAAATTTTCACTTAAATCAGCTGCAATTTTTAAATCTGGCCATCAATACTGGCAACATATAGGAGCACTTAAGAGAAGTCTCCTATTACAGACCCAATTTCCCCTAACAGACCTATTTTATAGTTACTTCTCCTGCACATTGCAAAGCTGCAGGGAAGTTCTCCCATGTTAGTGACATCTGCTAATGTCACTTTTCAGTTAATACTCTGAAAAGCAACAGGTCTCTAGATTTGCAGTAATCCATTAATGAAGTGTAGAACTTAAAGATTCCTTACCAATATAGCCTGCAACAAATGTGACTACCAGCTGTTCTCCTTTTGTACATTCACTTCGTGGCTTGGGAACAACGTACTTGTAGAGAGCTTCAACAGTACGTTCAAAGCAGGCAAATTTCATCATTGTGTATGGAATCTGTCTCATCCATAGTGGAGCAACACCTTTATAGAAACTTAACCAGAGAAGAGACAATCTCAGTTTCATTTTCTTCATTATTGAAAGTGTATTTCTAACCTGAAATGAATTAGCTTATTTATTGCTGCTATACAACTTCTATATACTGACCCTGTAATGCCACAGAATTTAATTCTGTGGGATTAAATGTAATCCCACAGAAATTAGAGTTGTTTAAATTCCTAAGTAGTACCTTCAAACAGCAGCACAAATTGAAATTTTCCTGATCCTCAGGCTGCACAGCAGTTTCTTTAGTCCCTTTTCAGATTACAATACACGGCAGCAATGTAGTACTGATACTACCAGTGCAGTAAGGGTAATGTCTGCATACCAGCCAAGTCCTGATAGTGAAACATGACCTGTACATCTACAGCCACTTCTATCAGAACAGAAAGCTAACATGCAGTTATATTGCTCTCACATGCCAATGACTCAAGCATCTTTGACTGTACAACCAGAAAGTTGCTGAGTATCTCTGACTGGAACTGCTAGAAACTGAAGTTATCCAGCAGAATGCAGCACAAAGATACTCACAAAGATGGATCTAAGGAGCATGTGGAATTAACAGCCAGTTCAGCAGAGATCACCTGAAGTATGTTAAGTTCTTATCTTGAAATACAAAAGACCAAGAAGTATTACAAGCTAAGGCCAGAACTAGTTACAGCACCAGCTCTTCATTAAGAAAACATACTGAAAATCAAGAATTGCAATTAAAATGAAGGGATGCTTACGCCCAGATGCCTTCTTCTGCAAACATTTTGGGTAAAGCCTGCCGTAGAGTGTTTGCATATCCAGGCTGTGTCTGAATGCGAACTTTAGCAGCTTCCATTGGAGCCAGGGCAATGTCAGCAAAAAACTCCGCACTGGCAGATGCAGCTAAATATAGTGAAGTACGCCACAAATAGGCATTTTCCTGAAAGGAATTGAAACACACATTTTTATTAATGAGTCATGCTTTTGGGATTACTCCTTATCACTAATACTACTGTGCTGCAGACATACAGCTTTACAAAAAACATTTAAGGCTTACCTCTCCCAGCATGTTGCCATACAGGATTTTGAAAACTTCATAAAACCCAAATTTACAAAGCCCTTGCATGGAATAGCCAATAAAAGTTGGAGCCCATCCCTTAGCCAAGCCACGAACACCATCTTCCTTGATTGTCACTGAAAATCCATTGAAGATGCTCTTGTATTTTTGTGGATCGACCTAAAAAGAACAGACAGTTAAATGTTTGATATAGCTTACTATTTTCCTTCTCACGCCTCCATCCAAAATTTTAAATTTTTCTATTCCTCAGACAGCTGGTTTCCTCTAATTCCTAGAATACACACCACCAAGTTACACTAATGGTTACTTGCTACTCTCAAACCCTGACTTATTTTAACAGCCAGTATGTTCTTCCTCAATACTCAGAAACCACCAAACTGAATTTTGTTTCACTTTAATTCTCCAAACAACGCAACTGTAATGAAAAGACTTACTGAAATCACTGTTCTAACACTGTCAGTGGTGCAACTACGTGTAGATCAGATTTTAATGGGTCCTGTCAGCAATCTCATCTACTTTACACACTCTACCTATGTACACTCAAGCACTGCCAGAAACCTAGTGATCATATGATTACTAATCAGAGAAGGTTGTTTCTCCTGTGTGATCTCTCCACGTAGTCAGAGTAAGACAGATGGAGTAAACCAGATCAAAGAGTGATCAAAAACTTCCACACTTGTACTTTGACTTGGCAATAAAGGCTACACAGCAATTGTCTTCTGCCCATAAAATTTTGAGAGATTTTATTAACTTATCAGAAATTTAACACAGACTGACTTGAATAATTTTGTTTCAGGTGAAAGGAAGTAATTTAGCAGGAACTTTTCAACAGGTAATTACGTCACATCCCACTGTTACTTTTCATATTTGACATCATCCTACAGCTCCTCCAAGGATAAAAAGGAAGATATCAAACTGGATGCCCATCAAAGCTTTCAGAAAGAGCTATGAAACATGCATGCCAACCTGCACTGACTGGTATACTGTCTTGCAGTCTAGGAACAATATACATGAGATCTAGTTCACCTAAATATTTTAGAAAGAGCCATAATTTTAGAAAATTGGATATTTAATCAGGCACTGTAAAATGGGACTATGTTCAAGTCAGAACCATGCTTAGTTATGAGGTGTGTAACAGGTGTCCTGGTTTCAGTTAAACCATGGCAAAGGTGACCTCTTCTTAAAAAGACATGAGAGGGCTGGCAAACGGTTTCTTCCTGGAGAACTTAGGAAGGATTAGTAACATGCTCTGTACTGGATCTGTAAAGAGATAAATGCTGACAGGTTTTACAAGATCACATCTGGAATCCACATGGAACCCCCCTCCTGAACCTCCCTCTAAGTGCTGGAGAGGGAAGGGGAAGTACCACCACCCTGACCATATAATAAACCAGAACTGGTAGCCCACACTGAGCATGTCTGATGTGTTACAGATTTCCTAGTTTGAGACCAGAATTTCAGATGCTCTCAAGAATGTGAAAAAGTCTCTCTGGTAAATATTAAATAAAGGCCATTCCAAAGAACATGGTTTTGAAGAACAGCACATGCATACTTCTAGCATGACAAGGAGGTCTGACTAATTCAGAGTTCCCTCCTAATTTCAGGAGTTCTATAATAACAAAATGGCCATTTTTATCATCAGCTATGCAACAGGGAAATCATGAACTACTATATTTCCAGAAATTTACAGGAATGCTTTAATTTGCATTCTTGCAGATTTGCCTGAATAAATCCATTAGTATGTTTTCATCCATGGCTGTTCACAAAATTATTTTAATGGGTCACAAGTGCAATGCAACTTTCAGATTGATCAAAAACCACTTCAAGGAAAGCAGTTGCAAACATCAATGGCCTTCATGATATCAAATCAAGTATCAGCCACTCTGTTCAAAGTGACATCATTAGAAAATATCCAATCCATAAGCCATGCACTGATATCCATGGTGTTAATGAATCAAATTACACATGCATGTCACTCCAGGCTAAAAAACACAGATCCAAAAGATACTATTTCCTTACTCCAAAAGCACTGGAATAATGCTGGACAGCTAACCAGCCAGCAGAGTAACATTGTGGTGGATGCCTTTTAGCACATAGTCAGTTAAATGAGCCTTAAATGCTGTCAAAAATAAATGCTGTAAAAAAAAAAATGCCAGATTATCCGTAATACCTTTACTTCTCTTCAAAGTGGTACTTTGCTAGTCTTACAGCAGTAAATTTGATAAATTCAAGTTTGCTTGCTTGTTCTCATCCACAAAAGATTGCATCCCTACTGCCAACTCTTAATATGCTGGCTACATAGAAAGCAGAAGTTCAAGAAATGTTGAAGTTGATACAAACCTGCATACGACATTTCACTAAATCCAGAGGTACGACACCAGTGTGTGTCAGGCCACAACTTAGGACCCCACCAACGCCACAGAGAGCATAAAACTTGAGCGAGCCATATTCACAACTGTATTCTGCAGCAAAAAATAAAGACACACCATGCTTTTATATCAACTCCATGCACTGTTGGACAGCCATGTCCAGGGTATAGTTTATGCCTCCATCTCATTAGTAATTAAATATACCACACTGAACATGCTCTGTCATCACATACCAACATGCAGAACAAACCTGCATTCTGCATTTAACCAGGTCTAGAGGAACCAGGGCTGTATGTGTTGTTCCACAGCTAATAATCCCACCAAGGCCACAAAGGACAAAGAATCTGTTTGAGCCATAGGCACAGCTGTATTCTAGTTAATTGGAAAAAATTACATATACATGATCAATCATAAATTGTAACAATGATCAGAAAAGAAACAAAACTAAATTCTACTTTCTCAAAAGTATTAAACTGAAATAATCTCCCATGCTGGATTATTTTAATATAGTGTCATAATGAAAAATTATTCTTTTGCTTTAAATTAAAACATTTTGGACTGAAAAGATTTGGTTCTAAGCCTTCCGAGTTGAATTTGTTCCTTTAAATAAGCAAAGGAAGAAACACTGACGTTTTGGCTCAGAGCACGCTAAAACCACAGAAATTAATCCCAAAAGTTACTAGCAGAAATTATGACTCAAAGTTGCAATGCCCAACAATTTCTTATATCCAGGAAACAAGAACAGTATTCCTCTAGAACTCAAAAGACAAAGCTTCTCTCATTAAATATTCTATGAGAGTTTAACTTCTGTATTTAAGTAGTGACTATAAAAGCTACAATATTGGTGTTGGACATATGCAGATATATTTTCAGGTATTTCTCAGATTATTTACATAGATTTTTTGTAAACTGTCTTTCAAATACAGAATCTCACATGTATACAGCTTGATGAAACTGCAGATTGCTATTTATCGTCCCATTGAATGCTCATACACAAGGTTCATTAAAGAATCTTTCAGATCACATTTATTCAAGAGATACTTCATATGCACTGTCCTATACAGTGTATATACTGTGTATAAAACCATCCAACCTTAGAATAATTAATTTTCACATATTGCTATACAACAAAGTTACTGGAGCTGGAAAAAAGAGCCCATTTTCTTCTTTCATTTTTGAAGAAGCTACAGAGGCTAGAAGTGAGTGCAAACAAGAAACACTCAAATTTACAATGAACAGTAAAAAATAAGCAGAAAGTAGCAGCACAGTTCTGCTACTATGCTCAAAATTTAAAAAAATACGTAAAAGCAAATCCAATATACTGAATAAGAATACAGAAAATAATACACTATGTAAAAATATTCTTCAAAGTAGAAAAACAATCTTTTGCTACTAAATTCACTGGTGTCACTTCAATATAATGGAACAATCATTAAAGTGTTACAACTTAGTATCTCCAAGAAACACTAATGAAAACTAAAAGACAGCAAAAGCCTATCTTATGTAGAGCTTCTTTGCCATCTTTCTGGTTCTGAATTCCTTTATGAATATCAATAGAAGCTGACAATGATGTTCAACAGCACCAGCAGAACAGCAGATAACACTAGCAGGCTTATCCAGCTCATAAGTTTGCTAACATAACTTTTAAAGGAACTCCTTCCCACAAACGTTCCAGATTTTGCATTACATTTTGTATTTATATTTTTTACCTTACTTTTAAAAATTGCCCGAACAACAAAAAATAAGTTTTCACAGATGCCATAGTGAACCTAAGTTAAAAGCTAAAACTCAGTTATCAGAATAACTTATTTTTAATTGAGACACTGCTAAAGACTGTAAATATGCTGGTCTGGGACTTACACATAGCTCCAAAATAGCTTGGCTAGCAGAAACAGTCTGTTCTTTCTAGAATGGCTGGTTAAACACACACAGATCAGGCAGGTATAACCAGAGAACAGACTCTAGGTCTGTTTGGGCCAGCTCTGTCTAGCTGTGTCTTTGGCCAACAGCACCACAGCCCTGCAGCAGCTAACATGCTGCCAGATCTCAGAACTGCTTGTTCACATGGCCTTTCTCACAGTAATTTTAAGTCATACTCCTCAAATGACAGGGACAGAGCTTTATAGTAGCCAGAGTAAAAAAGAGTTTTATATATGTGCTGGATTACAGTGCTATTCAGACTGATCTGTCAGCCTGGTGTTCAAGTACAGTGATTAAGAAAGCCAGTACCAATTAGGCTTGAGCTCTTTAGAGGTGCCTAGGTTTGTAGTGGTACAATACTATTAGGAAAATAAAGCCACAGATGATATTGGAATTTTTATTTCAGAAGTAGAGTCAAATTTTCTAAAAAATTTCTAAATAAACAGCTGAACATGCTGCACAGAGGACAGGTAATGATTTAAGACAAACACCCTTATGGTACACAAGTTATACATATGGCATAAAAATATATCTACTCTGTTGAGACAGCTACATTGTAACTATTTCATATCTCTGCTTCCAATCTGACACGGTAACAAGGACAAATTCCATGAGTGGGTCATAAAATACTTGGTCTCTGAGCGCCGATGTGGCTGATGCCCTGAGCTGATCTCAGAAGGTCGTGTGGTTTGTACTGACTCTGTGTGACCTTGTGCAAGTTCCGATATCTTCTGCAACGTGCTATGTTCTCAACACAAAAGCCAGAACCAGCTGGGTACATGAAATAATGAATTCAGCAGAAAAGATTATGAAGATTGAAAAACTTTGGCCACCTTTGACCTCAACTGCCAACAAACAGGATGAAGATTAAGCATAATGCTTTGAAGAAATAAGTGCACCTACAGAATATATTTAGCACACCAAAGAGCGATTTAGGGCTTTAGTTGCTGGCAGCAGGATTACTACACTGAAAGCCACAAATAATTTCTTGAAGACTTTGTAAAACTAACCTCTTTCATATATTATATGAATGTTTCTGCAACTCCACTGAAATACTTCAATAATCACAGTACTTCAGAAGAGGCAGCTTGCTGAAAGTAATTCCTATTTTTTTGGTTTTTTAAGTAAAACCAGAGAGACACTTTTAAGTTACTGACAGCTTAAAAGAATTAGAATTTTAATATCCACCTCTACTTCAGATGGACCTCAACAGGTTGGAGAGGCGTGCAGAAAAGAACCGAATTAAGTTCAACAAAGGCAAATGTAGGATCCTATACCCGGGGAGACACAGCCCCATGGACCAGCACAGGCTGGGAGCCAACCTGCTGGAAATGGCTCTGCAGAGAAGGAGCTGGGGGTCCTGCTGGGCAGCCAAGCTGTCCATGAGCCAGCAGTGTGTGTCCCTGTGGCCAAGAAGGCCGCTCCTCCAGGGTATCCTGTAATGCACTGGGAAGAGCACTGCCAGCACCTTGAGGGTGATCCTGTCCCTTTACTCAGCCCTAGTGAGGCTACAGTTGGAGTGCTGTGCCCAGTCCTGCGCCCCTCGGCACAAGACAGACATGGAGCTCCTGGAGCAGGTCCAGGGGAGGGCAACAAAGATGATGAGGAGACTGGAGCACCTCATTTATGAAGAGAGGTTGAAGGAGCTGGGTCTGTTCAGCCTCAAGAAAGGATGACTGAAAGTGGACCTCATCATTGTGTATAACTACTTTTGGGAGGGTGTCGAGAGGATGGATCCAGGCTCTTCTCAGTGGTGACTGGACAAGAAGCAATGGGCAGACACTAACACACAGGAAGTTTTATCTGAAAATAACTGAACTTCTTTACTGTAGTGACCACACACTGAAACAGGATGCCCAAAGGGGCTGTGGAGTCTCCCTCCCTGGAGATATTCAAGAATCTGGACACAGCCCTGTGCAATCTGCTCCAAGATGACCCTGCTTCAGCAGGAAAGCTGGACCTGTAACGATGATGACGATGACTCATGGTAGTCCTTTCCACCCTTACCCATTTTGTGGTACTGCAAGTATCATCAAGGTCTGACCTTCAGAAGTCGACAAATTAACTGGGAAACATACAGGAAGCACTTGCACTTAACTCTTAAGTGCATGCCTGTATCTTAAAGAGCAAGTTATCTGGCATACATCCCACAACTAGTAAAAAGAAAAAAAGAACTAAAAACTAACAGCAGCAAGCAAGCCTAATGTATCTAGATGTTCACGTACCCAGCTATGAATAAACTGGTGAAAAAAATAAGAGAAAAAGGATGGGAGAGATGGTCTTTCGAATCCACAAATTTCAGTCACTGCTCTTCTCCACCGATGAAAGAAGTACAGGCCTACAACCTCGGTGCCCGAGGCTGCAGGCCGTGCAGAGTCAGAAAAAGCGCTCTCTGCTCCCCAGGACAAAATCTACAGGAGTTTCTGTGATTACTCTGCACTAGAAGCTTCCGATGTGCTTTCCCGGCAAACCCGGATCCCTCCTGCTCCTCAGCACACACCGCCGGGAGAGCGGAAGCACTGCCAGCGCCTCCCCCGCCCGTGCCCTTCCTCGTCCTCCAAGCGGGCGCGTAGGCCCGGCACCGGCCCCTCCCGGCCCAGCCGAGCCCCGCTGGGCGCTGACATCCCCTGCACCGCCCTGTCGGGCACAGGCCCGCGTTGGCGGGGTCAGCGCAGGCACCGCCAGCCCCGCACGCCCGCGGGCCTCGCCTCCGCCGCGGCCCCTCCGTCCCCCTCTCACCTTCGTCGGCGGACGCGGCCGCCAGGCTCCGCCGCGTGGCGGAGGCCTCCGCGGGCTCCGCTGGGCGCTTTCTCACGCCGTCCTGCACCAGCTGGAAGTGCGGCGCGTAGAACGGGTTGTGCCGCGCGAGCGGCGCGATGGACGAGAACATGGCGACCTGAGGGGGGCGAGAAGACCGGAGCGACGTGGGACCAGAAAACCCCGCCACGGCGCGGCCGCCGAGCCCCGGCCCGGCAGCCGCGAGGCGGCCATGCCGCCCCGAGGCTGAGCCCGGTCCCCGGCGGCGGGCGGCCCGCGCCGCCCCGACTCACCTCGCAAGATGGAGCCGCTGCGGCAGAGGCTGAACGCGGGCCCCGCGCCGTCACCTTGTCCTTCACCGCGCCGGGGGCGGGGCCGCCGCGCAACGACCCGCGCCGCGATTGGCGGAGGCGCCACGCCAACCGCCGCGCACGCGCGGCCACCGCCCTCCCACCCCGCGCCTGCGCCCGGGCGGGGCCGCGCTCGCTCCGCGCCCGGGCTGAACCCGTCCCGCAGTGCCCCGGGAGCGGCTCCGCCGGCGCTGAGTCGCTGCGGCCCGCTGCTGGGGCTGGGTGAGCCCGCCCTACCGCGATAAACCGCGTGCCTCAGCTGCTGCTCCTTCCTTATCGCCGGCCGGCTCGGGGCGCTTGCCAGTCGCGCCACGTGCCTCCCGCAGCCTTGCCCCGGGCAATGTCAAACCAGAGACGCCCCCGAACGCGAGTTCCCTGTACTGGCCTTGACCCGTGCTCTGCAGCACTCACACCGAATCATGAAAGCACCAGGGTTGGAAGAGATGTTTAAGATGAAGTCCAAGCCCTAGCATCTCACCCATTTTAAAAGATTAGTTAAAGAAATCCTCGGTATCAGCCCAGGTTACACGTCTGGTAATCACATCCAGTAATACTTTGCAAAAAGCTCACCCCTCTCACCGGACTCCAGCTGAGAACTCTGCCAGCAAAAGCACAAGTCAGATCTAGGACCAAGCACTGTCTGCAGACTCCCTGGCCGAGCTCCATCTTCGGAGGGTCAGCTTGCAGGGCACCGTGGCATAGCATATGCTACAAGGGCTGCAGATGCTCATAGAATTGTTTCTTACCGGTTTGTTAAAAGCAGAATGTTCTGTAACACAGGACCCATGCTTGGCCTTACCTATCTTTAAGTGTGCCTTTACCAGCACAGGGTGATTTCACTCATTTTTACATAGTACAAGACTAGCACAGACAAGTTCAGCTCTCCAGTTACTGAAGAGGCAGTAACTTCACTTTTTCATTGTTTTGATCATATACTTTTGATTATGGTGCTCTGCAACAGCATTCACACACAAGCCAGGAAAGCAAGAGATGTGCTGAATATCCCAGCTCTTACTTCTGGACAAATGACTGCACCCCAACTTTGGTCAGCTAAGGGGCTCCTATCAAACTTCCAAGGAAGGCCCTTAAACCCTGGCTCTACTTGCTCTATTTCACAATGAAGTTGTGAATCCAGGGAGACTGTCCTACAATGACAAAAGTGCCCAATAGCACTGTCAAAGATATCAAGGCTGGTAAGTGAGTCTTGAATAAACTACACTCCAGCTGCTCAAGTAGGAAAAGGACAAATGAAACTTGCATTCTCCAAATACTTTAATTTAGCAACTAGCTGACAGCCCAAAGTGCTGTTGAATTCATTGACAGTGGCAGCCGTGAAAACAAACCAGAATTGTTCATTTTGCCATTACTTGTTCTGCTCTACTCACTCGCCTCTAAACAATTCTTGGTAACAATGTTTTATTTGAAAGGCAAACACTGACACTTATTTTCAATTAGACAGTAACCTCTGAACGTGATTGAGAATTGGGCTCTTACCTTGAAACTGCATATAAATTATTACAATCCTTGTGCTTTTCCAATTTTTAACATATGGAAAACCTTTGTTCCTTCCAATTATAAAGGATGAGTAGATGACTATTTATAGACATTTAATAGCAATTTGTGTGCACAACTATACAGATGCTTATGAGTTTGTCTGTAGAATTTTTCCGGAACAAACTGTGAGTTTGGTTTTTGTTTTAAACGACAATTAACTTCTAACAGCTGTAGTATTAACAAGAACTACTAAACAGCATAGTCCCATGAAAATACAGGGATAATGTATATTCTTGCTGAAACATAATTTCACAAAAAATATCTACCACTTTTCCCAGATGTGAAGGAATAAAATAGGAATAGCCTGTAACTCAAACTACCTAGATTAATTTAATTAATTTCTGAGAGACATTGCAGGTAGTAATAGGTGAAGACTTGAAAGATGTTACCTTCTAGTGTCAACCTCTGTCCAATTCACAGTAAAAAGAGCTATTGTAAATTAAATCCACCTTTTTAATCAATACAAGTTTTATGAGGTTAGGAAAAATTCAGTTTGCAACTCTGGAATGTTCTTCATTTGTATCCTTCTGTTTTAACACCCACCATACACCCTCTCAATTTCTATCCCAATTTCACCTCACACTGCATACAATCAAGTAAATGCAGGCTAGTTCCTATCTTAAAGTAACTTTTCACAGTTCTAACATTTTGGTGAAGCCTGCAAGCAAAATCAAAGCTCTTAGGAGTTTGTTTCCCAGGTGACCTTGTTTTCAAAAATACACAAGATACTGAAACAACCATCCATCATTTGATAACCAGGTTAGCAGAGCAGCATCTGCTTGGGTTGTAAACTTGTACTTTATATACACTTTCCTTGTTGCAACATCAGAACTACAAGACCATGGTTCTAGAATCAGTCATGGATCAGGTTTTACAGCACAAGGGAAACCTGGGCCGCAGCATTTCCTTCACCAGGATCCAAGCTTCCAATGTTGAACAACAGCAGTCACATGTTCTCAACACAAAAAGTAGTGAAACCTCTATTCTAATTAATTGCTGCCATGGATATCCTTGTCTGATAGTATTTCTTTAATTTATTTTTTTAAATTCTCCTCACACATTATATGGTTTATCTCTTAAGCATCACCATTTTTTTTCCCCTAAAGAACAAATAAATAAGACAGTGCAGTTATTATGATTTAACCACAGGCTACCAATGCTAACAAAGAACTTCAAAGTGAGGTGGAACAGAAAACTTGTGGGATTTTTTTTTTTTTTTTAGTATCAGCATATACACAGTACTTACAGGTTTCTGGTAAATTCCCTCAGGAAAAAGAAAAGCAAGTCATTTTCCACAGTTCTAGACAAAGATAGGTAGACTCACCAAACACACAATAAAAGCCACATTAACAGACAACAAAGGCTATGCTGAAATATCTACCTTTGCAAATATAAAATTTATGCATCCCTGTCTCTATTCCACCCAATATGTTACTTAAGTCATATCAAAGTATGCCAAATGTACCATGCACAAGATATGCCATGCAATTTTACCAGCTTCATTTGCAATTACATAAATTTTACTGCTGAGTCTTCTTTGGGACCTGTATTATTTAAAGGCATTCTTTTTGTACTTGGCTTTTCTGCTTTGAATCTACATAAACCAGTTAAAATATTTTTTTTAAGATATCTTGTCCACAAAACTAGCAAAGAAGGTAATTAGCAGACATTTTAATACCATAGTTTTGTAAGTTATGCTATAGGAAACAAAACAAAACACCTAGACCAAGGCCAGGAGGGATTTGTAATAATTCTGTAGGGCAGTGCTGAGCATGCTGTTAGGAAGTCAACTTGGAGAAGAGGTTCTTTCATGCTGTTTCTTATGCAAATACAAATTAAGGTCTTAAAACACACAAAATTTAAATTTAAGATCCTTCTGGAAAATGTATTCTCTTAGACACTACTGAAGCTCTCACGCTCTCACCATGGATCAGATGCTATAAGATTAATCTCAAGACTGCAAGTGAAATCCTCTAGTGATCCACAGCCTGATACCAGGCTCCCAAGACTGGATGCATGCTGAAAGATTAGCACAGAATTTAAAGGGGAAAATACAAACAGTGTGTTAACTCCAATTCAGACAGGAAATCAAAACCTGGCAGGTTTTCAGCATAACATTCTGAGCAATATGACCAATTATGAGACCCAAACTCAAAATAACATTGTCATGCCCATCAACTTCCACAAACCTTTTCCAGGCTTGTTGCAGTCCTTGCCCTAGAAGGAACTTCTTAAATCATACTTACTACATCAGAACTCCACTCATTTTTGCAACTGAATTTTGGATACTAGTTCATAAAGTTGCTCTGTTTTGTCATTGGTTCTGAAAGTTCAAGCTGGCTCTGTCTAAAAAACAAGATGAACTCATAGAACAAAAGTGAGAATGTGTAAAAGGAAGGGAAAAAAGGAACATCAGTGCCTATTGCTTCAGCACTTTGATACAAAGACTACAGTATAATTATATACTTCAGCTTAACTTATACTGCAGTAGTTAGAATGCTTTAAGCACATACAGCTTATAGCCCTACTATGTGTTACTCTTAGAATACCATGAAAAATTCATCTTTGGGGCCAGGAGAAAGATTCTACTCTCAGGGCTACCTCACACCATTAAATGTCTGAAATATAAAAAAATTCCTGTCTTGAAGATGCAATGCCTTCCAACTACAACTGAACTAAATGTGGATTACTTTGAGGACTTTTCTAGAAAACTCTACCAGCTGGGAGGTAACACTGAAATTGAGAACATTCTCCAAAACAGTGCAAAAATGAAAGAAGGATGACATTTAATTGTAACAAAATCCAGTTTGAAGTATGTTTTGATTGTGGCATGCTTTTTTTCTTTGATGCTAGTAGTATCCCTGGAGGAGGTTGACTGAAAGTATTTCATGTAACTAGGAAAGAAAGCTCTATTTTACATTGAAACATGCAAAGTGGTGTGAGAAATAATTTAAAGTGAAAAGGAAGTTCTTTAGTATTGAAGAACAAATGAAAGCCATCTTCTCCCCCCATCCAAATTAAAGGCCTGACATAGGCTAAAGAACTATGGTGCAAAACTGATACTGCAAATATGATGATACTCCTGCCACCAGGTGAATTAACTGACCTGAGTTTATTAGCAGATTTTTAATTTTTTTTCAATATGGAAGACTGTAGCAGCACAAAATGACACCACTGATTTGCCTTGCTTTTGCTGCCTTTCAGCAATGCATTTATTTTGATAAGGAAAATCCACACACATTAAAATCATTTTTATTTTTCTCCATTTTTGACACCAAAAGTGAATGTCTTATGTTACAATTCCCTATAGGATGGACACAAGTTTAGCTATTTGAATTACTCAAAAAAGCAGTTTAGAAGGAAAAAAAAACATTAAACAGGAAAAAAACCCCAAAACTATTGCTTTGCTACAAATTACCATGTTTGTCCCAAAGTTCACAGAAAGTAAAGCTTCCCCATAGCTATAGTCTACACAATAATTGTACCTAGAGTAAAAAGATATTGACTATTAACTAATGTTCTCAGCTTTTTATAAGTAGCACTTTAAGAATAAGTAGTATGTTTATTGCAATTTTGTACCAAGCAATAAGACTGAACATCTGTATGCTGCAGATTTAAGCACACCAAAAATGTATACATTCACTTTAAAAAGATTTTTGCTTATCACTCTTCATTGGTAGTAGTGAAGTCAGCTGCCTGCTTAACCAAGTTACACAATAGAGAGTGTTTCAGCATGCTTCCACTGAGAAAAATAGTCAATGGCATGAAAGTAGTAAATCTCACCTTAAAAGATGAAACTAGCAGAAAATGCAGCAATGCCCTCTTCATACAAGAATAAAACTTCATATGGAATTTTCACACTTTGAGAATACTTCTCTACATGAATATTTAAAGATAATCACATAAAGCTGTGTTGGAAAGACCTCGCTTTTTAAAAAAAAAAAAAGACCACTGCTAATGTTGGAATTTCGACTGCTTCAGATAACAATCTTGACCCAAAAAAGTATTTTAGTAGCAAATTATTATGATGTTGTTTTTATTTCCCACACATTTTACTAATAAATAAGTTCCTCTAAGAGATCTCTTGCCAATTAGATTCGCATTCAGATCCTACAACACTGTAAGCACTAAAATGAAGGGATACATTTAAATGAAATTACACTTAAACAGAGTTACTAATATGATACTAAGACTGTTACAGAAATGCAAACAGGTTTACAGTTACATTTACTAAAAAGTTACAGTAATCTACAGAAAAGGTTGTTGTACTCTCTCTACATCCCAAGAGATCAAATTCAGTTATGTTGTTACTGAAAAAAATGCATAAAGAAATGCATTTCCCTTTTCCTATGTTAAAATCTTTCTCCACTATAGTCTAGAGACAGAAGTACAACTTCTTTTCTGTACAAATGAAAAGCTTTAAAAACACAGCTTCACATTTTACTACATTTTTGCCCTTCTCAGCTTCCAAGTTCTTGCAAAAACAAATATACATTTTCTCAAAAGTGAATTTAAAGGATGTCCACATTAAAAAAATAAAGCCTACAAAAAGTTCAAAGATTTAAAAAAATGTTACTCCTATGGCAGTGATCTCCTACTTGTCCAAAGTCCAGAAAGTTACCGATGTCCATTTAATATTATCTTTCTTCATTTATCCAATTTATCAGGTTCCAATCACATTATTTGTAAGAAGTCCTTGAGCCGATGAGAGGGCAGAAGAGTTCTCTACAATTAAAAAACAGGAGATCAAATTGGGTGTGCCTTTCAGAAAGATATTCATTCGGCACTGCCCCTGCCCGGAGAGACCATTTTCAGGTATTTAGAAAAAGGATTTCCTTGATTAGTTTCCATTGACTGATAAACCAAAAACATGAAGACTGAAACAATAACAAAGAGAAGAACTTTTATCCACAGGGCAACAGGGCGTTCTTTTTTTATTGGTGGTTTCTCCGACTTGGTGTCAGTGGAGGTACCATATTTCTGCACATACTTAGAGTAACTTTCCTCCAGTATGAAGTCACTGTGCTCTAGAGGCCGGCTTGCAGCTCCTTTGATCGGTCTACGGCAGCTAGCACTGTTAATAAAAAAAAAATCAAATTGAAATACTGCATATTTAAAGGAGCAGTCTAAAGTACATAGGGAAGTTTTAGTATAATTAAAGAACTAAGAATTATTTCTGGTGAATATAGTACCTGTAATACTACTTTTGAAGCTTGACAGGTAGACATATTAAGTTAATAATTCAGCGTTCAAGCAAACACTCTAAAAAAACCCTCAAATGCTACTTCACCCTATCCACATAAAAAGGATCATAGCTGGCAATCAAACTGTAGAAAGTAGCTCCCTCTATTTACTTTTTTAATCATTACTTATGCAGCCCTGCTGGGATTTCTAAACATTAGATTATCTCTGGCCAATAAAATATCTACTGATGGCTAAGCCATACACAGAGCCAAAAGACAAAGCAGCAAGGATTAGAAAAACCCCATGTACACTGCCAAGTTCCTATATACAAGGAGTACACATATATGATTTTTATTGAAAAGAAAAGAAAAAGTGGTATGGATTTAACTAGACCTCAAAACAGGAGAGCAAACTTGAGTAGTCAGCAGATGCACTACAGTAGTAGCAACTGGTACTATATATGCTCCTTATGGTTAAGAGTTTATGCAATTGCAGTTTAAATTGAAGCTATAATTCACATGTTGGAAACACAGGAGATGATTTCACATCTTAACATGGGGAAACTTTTTCTCATATCCTCTAAACAGAGTATTTTTTAAATTACCTAATTAACCAGAGGGTTGCTTCAATTTTTGTTTAAATATAAAGACACAAAAATAACCCCCAAATGCACAAGTAACAGCCTTTCCTAGATGCCATCCTTATTCACACTAAGAGTAATCAATATGACTACCACCTAAAGGAAAAAATAGATTACCTGAAAGTTCTTTCTTGCTTTACAAAAGAAAACTCAAATATATGCTGCGAAATCTTTCCTTAATTTACAGCAGGCCTAAGCAGTTGCATGTTGTCAAAAACTTAAATATTGCAAGTCATTACCACAGAAAAGCCCTTTCCATTTAACTTTCACCACCCAGAAATTCCAGTAATAATTCCTACTATAGTACCACCCTGTTCTCCCTCCTCCAATTTCAATAGAGAGGGGGCTGTTTTGGTAACAAATCTATGTGTATAGAACGGAAGAATAGGTGGCTGTCACAAATGTCATTGAGCCAGAGTGCAAAAACTATTCCTCAGAAATCTATCAATATAATCAAAAGATATTTCTCAGCTTGAATAGGTTTAGAAGAACTGAGAAAAAGCCCCCATAAACCTTAGAATTACCTAATTCCTGTAGGTGTTGATACTTCATAAGGGAACAATTCTTTAAGAATATCCCTTTCTACTCTTCTTTCTTCTGCAGTTCTCTCCAGCACCTAGGAAACCAAAAACAGTTAGAAGCCAAATAGACAGCAAAACAAAACGTTTCTGCATAGCTATCTCAGTGACCACTACCATGTGCAATTTGTAAGAATGAGTGAGTCACCCAGTGCCATTCAAGAAGTTTACTTCTTGGGTTTTAGAAGTTTAACCTTAGTTATTGGCAGCCATCCAGTCACTTTTGGCGTCTGAAAGCATTCAGTGATCACCTCAGTTTCCTTTAAGATAAAGAATAAGTTGTATAAATCCTATACACCTGTGAGCCAATGATGTAGATGATCAAAAAAACTTAACGATCACCTCTATCATGGCTGTGTTGAGCAGATCACAGGACTGGTTGTGACCAACATGCTTTAAAAAGCACTGATGTGGGCAATCTGTCTCTTCTTGCTGTAATAAACCACAGTACAGTCAAATACTGACTGAAAAACCCCATCAGCAGTTTGGAGTAGAACATCGAGTTGACCCACAACATTCTATTTGACAACTAAGTCTACATTGCAGTCGTATTGTAAATGAAGTGTTAATAGCAGCTTTATCTAGAGCTACATGAACAAACAGCATCTTGTAATGTAAAATTCCACATTACAGTATTACATTAATACAACTACATATACTTGCAGGTGCTTTAGACAGTTCTCCAAGAGATAATTTTTGACAGCCTGAATAGGTTAACAGTAAAATAATTGTTTTCTTTCTTGATAACTGTCAGGAATCTATAGATACTTTTTTTTAATTCAGGCATTTGGTCTAAAGTAATTCTGCTACTTAATTCCCTAAATTAAAGCACATAGCATTTTTTCAGAATAGGCTGATTTACAAGCTCAAAGGGAGATAACCCAAATCTACTCTGAGCTATAAAGAATTTAAAAGAAAAAAAAAATCTACATTTTGTTCAGAAAAATAACAGCACAAGGAAAAATAACACATCAAAACATATTTGTCTTAGGAAAAGAGAAAAATCAGATTTTTCACACACACACCCCAATCTGAAAGGGGAAAATGAAAATAAGTTTATATTCTGTTTTATGTCATGTGACAACACTAGTTTATTTTGACTGGTGTCACCCAGGCAGTGACATCCTCTACCCCCTCTGTACTAAGAAATAAGCACATACACACAAGAATTTTGTTCACAGAGAGTAAGCAAGAGCAATCTAAGTTTTAATTTATTTACTTCAGCTGTCATCAGTAGTTTCTTTGGTGTTCTTCTGGGCATGTCTGAGAGTTCACTGACTGACAGTGTAGGAGCTGCATGCTTGAAATTTCCAGGCACCCTATTGCCAACCTGCCGAGATTCAAAATTGTTCAAACTCAGAAACAGCCAAAATACAAAATGAAAAGGGGCAAGGTGGCAGAACCAAAAAACAAAACCTTTATGTGCATTGAATATATGCATGTTAGAAGTTAACTGAAGAAGGTTATGTAAAAGATGCTCCAAGATCAGCAAAGGAAACACACTGCTTATCATTCCAAGTAGTTTCTCTTAAGCCATTTAGAAACATAAAAGTTATTTAGTTCACAAGAAAAGCCAAACTTAAAAGCAAATATTCTGCATATACTTAAATAAATTAAGAAAGTATCTATGCTTGTAAAGCTTACTCCCCCCCAAACGACATTAGATGGGACCTAGGTGTTGACCTAGTCCCATCTCAAAGTGAAGAGTATTAGGTACTAAAACAGATACTGAGTATGTGTTCTTAAAGACTACTGAATAGTCTTACTTTCCTTAAAACAGTCTTCTATTTGTCCAAAACAGAATGAATCTGTCAGTGAAGATATATTACAGAAGAATACCGCAATTGATTAAACATATGTACTAAGCATATTTACTAGGGTCTCGTCGCTTGCAGCCAATACAGTTTCATTTATGGGAGTACTCTCTGATATTACAGCATCATCTACAGGCAACTGTGCTGTAGCTTCCACCTGTTTGTTTAAAACAAACAAAAGACAACAATTGAATAAAAGAGCCACTGGGACCCTAAGAGTGAGAGAAAAAAAAAAAAGCTTGTCTATTATAAAAGCCTCTCATCACCCTTTTTCTTGGTGTTCTTCTTGACACTCTTGTAGACTCCCTAGAAAATGCCTGCAGAGGTCCACTTTTTGAAGATCCACTTGTCCAGACAGTCTCAGTAACTCCATCTTGAGAATAGGTCTATTTGAGCATCAAACACATGATCATATACATGAAAACCAGCTCCAAACATCAGATACTCACAACCAAAAGCCAAAATAGCATGCACACTCCAGAAGCAACATGTCTACAATCAAAAAACTGCGGATCCTAATACATTCAATAATGAATAGCTAGCTAGATTAGTAGCATTGACCAGAATACTTATATTTGAGCATATTATTCAAATACAGAACTGAATAGATAATGCCCAACAGTAAAAACTGCTGATTTGCTCACTGCCCTAGTGAGCAACATGAGGAGTTACATCAACTCATGGACAGCAGACATGAAGCTTTCAGTCCCATTACATTTCCTGCCTACACACACACAAAAATAAATCTATGTGCATAAGCAGAAAGCATCACCTCTTTCTCTACATAGATAGGGTTCTATTTTCTCAAGCAGAATTAGGCACAGTTTATGCACAGCCACCGATGTATCAACAGGAGCTAATCTTCAGCCACAGGGGGCAGGCAGAGACACTTAATGATCTTAAAAAGTTTCCACATACAGGGATGAAACTAAAACTTTTCACAAAACAGCAGGTTTAAACAATCAAGCCTGATACAGATCTCTCACAAATTGAAGTAACAGCATGAAGCACCAAACTTTCATAGCCACTAACAAATGCAGATCGTTCCCTATGCTTTACTGCAAGATTCATGCTCAAAGCAAATATTCCCCTCAGAACTAATTCCAAGATGGAAAGGGAGATGTGGATCTGCTTCATCTAGATTACATACAAGATTTTCTTTTTTATTTGGTTAAGTTTAAAAATAAAAATTATTACTTTTTCAATACTTCTATCTTTGCACATTAACACCTCATAGAGCAATGTATTACCAAGTTTTTAGAAGTTACACTCCTTGCTAAATAAACTTATACGCTGCAACTGTCAGTTACAGGTTCAATAGTGAAAATTACTTCACTAGAACAGCTTCAGCCCCAAAACAAGGTGTTAAAAGAACAGGCTGAAAAGTATTTATTAATTGAGAGGGGACAGTGAAACTAGAAGCTGAGCCGCCTTATGGTTCTATGACAAATTCTGTATAACAGCGACTACATACACAGCAGAGGGAGCACAAGTGTTTCACTTCATTCCAAAGTCACTGAAGTACTTTATAAAACAAATACAGACCTCAGGTCCAAACAGATTCAGATTTTTTTTATAATTGTAGATTTCAGCCTAATTCTCCAAAATTCTTTACAATTTTAAGAAACCTTGGATGAAACATCTTCTAACCCCTTCCTAAATATTTACCAGACACTGCATTCTCTTCCTTCCTGCAACCTACAATCACACTTCCCCACCTCAACCCCATACACTTTCTATTTGAGAGGTGTTCTTTAGAAGCTTAGAGAAAAAATACTAATTTCAGAGTGTTTCTACTCCAACAATCTACTCAGGAAAGCGGGAAGGCAAATTCACTCATACTAGTAACCACGAGCTCCCCATTCCAGACTATTTGACTATGAATTATTTATCTCCTAATGAAAGTTAGAAGCACTTCACTAATAACTGCCTCTCTTCTTCAGATGCTTTAATCGTGTTTTAAGTACCAACTTTCACTTTTTTTCTTGCATGAAAAGTCTAGGAAAAACCAGAATCTACTGCATAAGACCCATCCAGATTTCAGTAGAACACAGTCAACAGACAAAACAAAAAAGAAGAAATAAAACTTGTTATCTACAGTTATAATTATTCTCACTGTCAACAGAGCAGGCCTCTAACCCTATCAAAATGTAATACTCATGTTGGGTACACCACCACCCTGTAATGTAACCAGAGAAACTACAATGGTGTGGTACGTAAGCAGTGTTCAGTGTCTGCTTCTAACTGTCAAATAACTCATGAGCAGTGGAGCTATAGATTATGACTTTACCTCAGCTATCACTTACCAAGTTACTATACAGGTAGTAAAAAAAATACAGGGAGGAGTAGGGGAACACAGCACATGTAGAATGTCACTGTACAAAGTTTCTGGAGAGAGACTAGTTCTACACTGCTCCTTAACATTTACATTGTTTGGCTGCCTCGTTCTAACCAGTGCCATTTACTATGACATGTCAGGCTCAGTTTTGAACTCCTACTCTAGATTCACCTACTGGATTAGAAGGGGGTTTTAAAATTAGGATTTTCTGCCAACTTTTCCCTATGAAGAGGTAATTAAACACAAATAGCTGAGCTCAAGTTCATCCAGCCCTCCACTGCTAACTGACTGATAAGACCCATATTCAACCTCCCCACCCAATTTCTTTTCCAGCAGTCTGCCTAATAGCTATCTATCTGTTTGCACTCTCTTCTCAAGAGAACAGCTACATCCAGCCATGCCAAACGACAAACAAACAGTCTTGTAAGCTACATACACCTGGTATAAAACCAGTGCTGCACAGGACCTAGAAGTAACTAGCAAGTCTGCTCACTCCACACTGCCCACCAGCTCAGCCTCACCATGCTTCAGACACTCAATCTTTGTGCAATGCCACACAGTGCACAACAGTTGAAATAGTTCTGCAAAATTAGTATAGTCCCTTGATACATTGCTGAAAACCTACAATGGAATTCCACAGGAAGAAGGGGAGAAAAGAAAAAAAATCATCTCCATGTTCTGTTTTTCTCAGCAAAAAACATGACTACACACATTCGCTAGCCAAAAGCATTAAGTTGTTCTTGGCTTCAAGCAGCTGCAAAATTTAAATGGGGGTGGGTGGGGCTGTTTTGTTTTGGGTTTTTTTGGTGGTTTTGTCTGTTTGCAGTATTTAAAAAAAAACAAACAAGAAACAACCAGAAAATCAAAAGTAAAAGGTTTAACAAAACAAAGAGTTTCTGAAGAATTTGGCAATTTTGACATTAAGTAATTTTTTGATTATTCTTTTGATTAACTCCTGGCAATTAAAATACACAAGTTGCAAAATATTGCATCTATACTGCACATGTAAGATTGCCAAAAGAATAATGACCTGATACTAATATAGTGAAACTGGATGACAAAAAAATTGAGTAAACAAATAATCACTTAAAATACCACAAAAACACCTCACTGAATCTCATTTATTCTGTAAGCAAGTTCCTGAAGACTACCAATTTTGTTTGTTGACAACAGAATTAAATATCTGTATTACACTGAAGCTGACAGGAATTTCTGGTAGAATAACTATTTCGAAAAAAGTGATTCTTGAAATACAAGAATCTAAAGATTAAGATGCTCATTATAGAGAGACCATTATAAGCAGAAGTTGCCTGATCAAATTAAAGAATGCTTAGTGCATTGAACTATGTGTGTGTTTGAATTTTTTGAAGTAAAATCTGTTCAGCTTGCACCCTAAAACTCCAACTTAAAATAAGCAAACTAGTTATGGATCTCCATAGCTGTCTTGCATTACTCAAGGTCATATAGCAGCATTTCACCTGCTAAAGAGACATCCATAGCTAAAGCATGTTTATACATATACACACACACTAAATAGCAAGCATCTGGCATTTAACAAAGTATTGAGAAAAGTCACCGTGATCTGCTAAAATACACCAAGCAATTAACAAGCCAGATTCTGAGGCACTGAATGTTTCTTTACGAGTCCTTTACTGCAGCATAACTCCACTACTTACTGAACAGATGAACAACACTCTAAAGACTCTAAGTATCCTAAGCTGGGGAAGAGGGCATTTAGTGATGCTTTCACATCAGAAGGACAGATCAGCCATCAACTACCAAACCCTGTATTCAGCAGTTTGAAAAATCAGAGGTGATTCTGTAAAATCCCTCTTCTGTCAAGACAGCAGAACTAATATTTATAAGTAGAGAACAGGTGAGAGATCTACACTTGTTATCTATTCTTTTTCTTCATAGGAGAAATTTTTCAACAAATTTGTGTCTACTCTAGTACTGCTGCTACAAACATAGCTGAAGAAAAAATATTACATAGCTAGCATACATGTGTGTACACACATACACACACCTGTACATATAGGCATATACCCAAATACATTACGTCACAGATTACATTTAAATGAGTCATTAGACAAATGTATTTAAAATGCATACATATATCTGTAGCTATCTAATCACACATATATATGTATGTATTTAAAAACGCTTGTTTAAAAAAAAGCCAAAAAAACCCCCCACACATCTCTTTGTCCTAACTTTTCTTTTTTTTGAGAAAACACTGCTTTTATTAAATCAAGTTGATTACGAGCATCCAACAGAAAGCCATCAGCCCACATGACTTAATCTGCCAGGTTTCCAAAACTAAGCATGTTAAGGTTGCCTACTATTCTTCTCTAGGAGGTGCTGCAGCAGCTGGCAAGTCAGACAAACAGCTTTCAGCAGACCATTACTTTGAACATTATCAGACATGCTAAAAACGGCCACTATAGTTAATTCACAAGATCTTCATGCTATATTAGAACAGGCTTTCTAAAAGAACTTTTAAAAACCAGCATGGCTCACTTAGTCAAATGTGATGTTAAAGGTAGTAAGGTGTTTAGTGAGCACATCACCAGCAGTTAGTAGCTGTTCCACGAGCCCCTATGACAAACATACCTGGTTGTGTTCAACAACTCTTTTTTGTTTGAGCGCAACTGACGTCTTCGTCCTGGCTTTCAGGGGTTCTCTCTTCTCAAGCCTCAGCTCAGTCTTCGGATCTGCAACCAGTTTTAATATAACTAGTTTCTATAATACTACTGTTGTTGTACTAGTTGAAACAAAATGTATTTTAATAAAAATTCATTTTGAGAGGCAACATAACTCTTATGAGTTATTTCCTTAAAAAGCTGTGAAACAGGTATATTTTCTATTAAATGTATAAGAACAAAGACTTTTGAAGAATAACCTTAAAATTATTTCAAAACACTGATCCACGTATTTACCTTTTTTGCTAAAAATCTTACATTTCAGATAAGCCTTGACAAATCCAGCAGTTCCATTTAGAAACTGCTATCAAATTATAATTCCTTTAACCAAAGTACCATTCTACTATTGATTGTAGTAAAGGTATTGAAGCTTGTCAATGTTGGTTGAAGCTGTTAGCTTAGTTTCCTCTAATACAAGTCCTTTTATATAAAACCCCATTTTTGATGCAGTAGAAAGGAGAGTGATTAGCAGTCATCTCACCAATAAAAGGATGTATTATTTCCACTGCTTTTCTAAAATTCTAATAGCTTTACACCAACATATTTAAGATTTTTTTTTTGTAGGGGAAACGGGGAATATTTGGGTTTGAGTTTTTTTCCCCAGTGTGTGAACAGTTCAGTAGTTATATGAAGCATATGTAATTATAAGAAGTTAGCTGTCAGTTGTGACTGGGCTCTTGGCTGTCCCAAACATTAATAAATCAATCTCTAACATCCTCTCCCCCTTAAAAGTGCAAGATATAAAAGTTGAAAAACAAGCCCAAATATGCAAGGGAGATCAATCCAATTACTAGTTCTATTTCAACCCTTTCTGTCCTATGTCCATGGAAATTTCTTTAAAAAACAAAACAAAACAAACCCACTCCCAAAACCAAACCACACTAAATAAGCATCTTCTAACACTCCATTCAAGTAATTCTTTAAAACCTGTGCTGTTTTTATTTTTTGTAAATTGCGCAATAGTGTGTTTTTGGTCCCACTTTCCTCACCACTACACATGCTCGATACAAACTTGATATTAAAACCCACAAAACACACACCCAGGACCAACCAATCAACCCACCCCCAACTAAGTCCATAAGGAACAGAACATAAAGGGGTTGAATCATAAGTGTTAGCCATTAAACAAAAAAAGAACAAAAAATTAATAGGCAAACATTCATTTACTATCCCACAGTAAATAACTACTGTGAGCACCATAAGACGAAATTGGACTAGTACTTAAGTATGAAGTGCAAAGAACATTGTGACACCCAATACACAGTTCTCCTGTCTATTGGATTTACAGGCTCCATCCAGTCTGGGGAAAATGGAAAAAAGGGACCAGGTCAGCAGCAAAAGGTTTCCTTTCCCATAACAGGCACCTGGATCACTGTGCTGGTACTGCATGATCAAGTACATGACTGACATGGCCCACAGCAGTAACTTACAGCCTCCCCCAACAGCAAGATCATACATCCTTAGGTTATTTCTACTGCAAGTATTACTCATGTATAATTTGAACTGTTCTCATGCAAGTTCCATTCGAGTCTTACCTTCCTCATTGTCACTGTACTGGTCAGAATCATTGTTTCCATTCTGTCTGGTGTTCTCAGTAGTTGAAATCGCTGGGAGAGGCACAGGTGCCTTCAGGTCAGGACCTTGTTCCATCAGTTTCAAAAGCTTTTTCTCATAAAGTTTCCTAGTAGTAGCTATAACAAGGAAGGATACACGCTAAAGAAACAGTTTTAATCTTTCCTGACTTGACTGATAGAACTGGGCTGTTATATATTCAATGGGAATTTTTGAACATAATGTTTTGTTTATTTTTAATCAGTTTGTATGGCCCAGAGTGTTTCTCTATATATACACACACACCTACCTCTAGGTACACAACTCTGCCTCTAAAACCTCTAACTTCTCAGTTTAAGAGAATTCTTAGATAAACTCGGACCTCTTTGTACACTGAAAGTTACAGAAAGGAAATGTATGGAAAGGGAATTTATCTGCTTCTTAGATATGCTACTTCATATGCTGCAATATACAAGTTGTTATTCCCTCACAAAAAAAAAAAAGAAAGAGTGAATTTAATGGTTTCCGTTGCACTATTTCCATGCAGATTGCTCTATTCTTCTCCTAATTCCCCTACCCTGGAATTAATGGCCCTGCCTTTGCCTTGTTGGCAAATTCAGTCCAATAAGCATCAGAGGTGGTGCAAGCAAGCAGCAACAACAGAACTTTCTGCTTGCTGCCATCTAGCCATCAGGTTGGCTTGCTTGGGACAAGCAAGAACAGCTGTCTAAAACATTTTAAGTCTAGCACATACTTCCACATCTGGACTTTGCTGGCAAAAATCTGTAGAGGTGACTGGTGTCTGAGCTGTTAGCTGCAGAAAAGAAAAAAAATCTAACTTTTGAAGTTTTCTGATAAGAGGAAAACACCATTTAAAAGAAATGTCAGCCCTTCAAGGAATAATCCATACCCTCTAAGAATTAAAGGCAATAAATTAGACCAAATGTAAATGCCTTTCCAGTGGACTCCACAGGTTCTTGAGTACTATCCAAGAGGTACAGGATGAATGGAAAGGCATGCAGAATCAGCTAACTGAAAATATGACAGACAAGACTTTGAATACACACATGACTGCAGGCTCAGTCATGGACACTTCCATCCACCTAGGATTCAAGAACATTCCACAGAAGGCTCTGCATACTACAAAGAACAATCTTTTTTTCAAGAATTGTGAAATCAAATTCCCTTGCCATTAGGCTACTGCACAATCTGAAAGGCAAGGCACTTTGATCTCACATCACAGACAGTATCCAAGGCAGGAGATTAGGCTGGGGTCAGGACTACTCCTGACATAGGCCAGCACACAGGACAGAATGCTAGGCTAGAAAAAAACATTAGCAAAGGAAAACATTACTGCACAATGCAGTGAGTAGGAAATGCTCTAGGGAAAGGGAAGTTCCCTGTTCTTATTTGGCTCTCAATATTATTAGGTTATTATGTAAGATGTATTTCCTATTTAAGTGGGCCCAGATCTAAACCTCTGTATCAGAAGACCTAACTACCCCAGCACTGAACTTTAACTAAGAGTCACACAGCTTCAGAACACAAGCTGGAACATCTCCAGCTGGCCTAGAACAGGAGAAACAAACTACAGACTTCTCCACTGCAATGCTTCAAGACTTCTCAATGTAAACAGTACAATGAAAATATCCAAGGTGGGAAGTAGGATTGCAACAGTACTGGTAATAAAAAGTAACTGTACCAGGGAAACTTCACAAATGAGGCATAGTGAGAAATAAAACAGATCAGTATCTGCTAGTTTAATTGACCTACCTACAATTGGGCCAGGATTTACTCCATACTTCATAAGCTGCTCTTGAAGGTCTTCATTGCTCATCTCTGTTATATCTAGGCCATCCTTCTCCTCTGGTCTGGGTTTGTCAGTTTTCTTTGTGGCTTTCTGGGACAGGAGAGAGAAATGAAAGATGGTGTTTTCAGTTAATACTGAACACATCTTTTTCTTCTAAGGGAACAGGAAAACATAAGAGTACTAAACATGTAAATCCAGAAGAAATTAATTCTATTCTCACCCATGATCACTACTAAAGCCTATGTGAAACAGTACAAACATTTACACCTACTAAGAAAAAATGCAAAGGTTTTCTACTTAGGAAGGAAATACCCATTACAAGTCTCCTCTTAAAATCGCTCATTCTGGTCTTGTGTTTTAGTTTGAAGTTCAAGCATACAGTGCAAAGGGATTGCTTTCCTGTGACTGGAGAAGTAAGCTTCTGGCCATTTCACCATCACTACACAAAACTACAAATATGTATGTTACATTATTTTTCTACCTGATAGGTCATTTCCTTCTCTAATGATATGGAACAAGTTCTTTAGTATCTACATGCTTTCAACCAAGTTTCCAAAACTGCTATTCCTACTCATCCTGTCATTCTCTGTGAGATTACATGATATTACAAGGTGAGTACAGGAAAGGCAAAAATCAGAAACAGTCTCATATTTTCAAAATCCTACTTGTCTGCTTAGGCCTCTGCTACTTGCAGCTCCAAAAAATTCTAAACCCAACTCTGGCAACAGTACTTGAACACTTGGCAATGCACCATCACCACATGCAGATGGCTATCAAAATAATCTGCTGAGATGCTACTCCTAAATTAGCAGTTTCTGCTCAATCCAAACAGAGTCATCATAACACTTCAACTTGGGAAGCCTCTGTTGCTACAATAGGGATGGTAAAAGTGAAGAGGTAAGACACAAAAAAGCATGCTTAGGATTTGCATGCTCTTTGCTAAGAAAGACCTTGATACTGCTTAGAAATAAGTCATATTTGTATCTCAAAGTTGTATTATATAAACAGAAACAATTTCTGCACTTAGCATTTTTCTCAACTCAGTTGTCTGGAAGGCCTATTTGTTTGGGGTTTTTTTTTTTTTTTTACACTAAGATGATTTACATGAGCTAACAGAATCTATCTAGCTATTAATGCAGGTTCAAGATTTGTTTGCATGCAAACCTGGTCTTGCCTCAAATATCTTGGTATTTTAAAACTAAGCAGGGACTGAATGAGGGTTTCCCAAGTATATCTGACTCCAAATTTTCCTCTGGCTTCTGGGTATTCTAGCATGATAAACTTAAAATCAGCTGCTGAAAAGCAACAGAATCTCTAAGGATCAAGACATTTCTTTATTTTATGAAATAAACTACAAACAGTCCAAGGAAAGTAAAGGACCATTAAAGAAGCAGATTTGACTAAAGACAGATTTACAACTCACTTTATCAGTCATCCCACTTCTAATTAGTTTTTGAAGCAATTAAGCCATACACAAGAAACAATCCTGCAGCTGCAAGACACTTTTCACTTTTGAACATGTTGGTCATAAACATTACGTCAAGTTAAACATTGCATTAACTTTAATTTCATATTCAATGTGTTTTTTTCTGGGCTACTGGACTGTCCAAACAGAAAAAAGTTCCAAAAAAAACCGTTGGCTTTTCTTGTTCAGATCTGTTCAGACTAATGACAGCTCTGGTGTTTGCCTGCATCACCAAGCGGATTAATCACAACGCTAGTCCATATTTTAGAAAAAAACTACTATGGTGCAGGAAATTAACATTCCAATGACACTTCAGAGAAACTGGAATCCTAATGTAATGTATCTCTACCTTTGTTCACTTAGAGACCACAGAAGAGACTACAACAATATACACAAGAAAAACTACTCAGCATTCTGGATGCTTTACAGAAATCTTTGCCATCAGAAATCTAACTCTGACTAATGACTACCAGGGTACTCTAACACAAGTAAACTCACATATCTCATAGTTTCTTTGCGGCTTTTTTCCTTCAAAATACCATTTCACTTTTTCCAGCACTACTGTCACAAACAGAGATCATCAAAACAGCCAGTTTCAGCAAAGAAAAAGAGTAGGGAGGGGATGAAGCAAGTTGAAAGGAATCTGTGTTCTTCAATAATTGGGCCAGATGTGTTCATTTTGTGTTCTGCAAGGTCACAGCTTTTACTTTTGAACACCTATTCTCCTTAGCGCAGGAGCAAATGATTTCCCTTGAACAAGTAGAAAGCTGCCATCTAACCATTCACTGGACCACAAGGTGAGTCCCTAGAAGTATAAGGCTGGATAGAAGAATTTCTCACACCTCAGCTGTGGTATGACAGCACCAACTTCAGCAACAACACTAAATTTAATTACCACTACCATTATAGCCTAATGCATCACTATGCTTCCTGTGAATCATGACAGCTTGTCTGGTGGACTACACCTTGAGAGAGATCAAAAGAGATAGCTTAAAAGTTTAACGCTGTAAATTAAATACAAACAAACAAACCCAAAAAACCTCACAATCTCATTTACCTGTTTTAAGACCACTAGCAGAATTTGTCTTACTGCGGAGCAGAGATGAAGGGCCTGAAATGAAATTGTGGCAGAATTTGCCAATGCAAGGTAGTGCCACTGACCACTTTGTCCATAATGTAATTATTTTTGCAGTAATACACCCAAATCTATGTAAATATTTTTGCAACAATATACCCAAATCAATAAATCCTTATCTGAAGATCTTCTAATCTGATCCAGAGCTCACAGCATTAAAAAAATATTTCTAGTCATTGCTATTTTCTAGAAAACAGAAGATGGAAGATTATCTGCATACTTCACTTGAGAGAGATTTGTTCACACCAGAGATAGCAATTTGGTAGTGGTACATGTCAGGCTTGGTTTTCAATTGCCTAGGAACTAACTCTTCAGACAAGTACTGAAGTGAATTACAAGCATGGGGCTGCCACACAGCATTCGCAGTACTAGGGCCACAGAAAAACAACAGCATAAATGAAGTTCATCTTCTCCAAGTGTCATCTCTTGACAGCACAAAGCTTTCACCTTTTGCTAGCAAGAAGAGCAGACAATGCAAGCAACCAGAATTCAGAACCTACCCCTTACCTTAGGCATTCCTGCTGAATAGAAATTAACAGCCAGAGACCAGGTTAATTAGGCAAACCTCATAACCGCCTGTACTAGTCCCGGCACTGTCCCAAAGACAAGCATAAGAAACTGCTGAAGAAGCCATTAAATAATAAAACCAACAACTATGGGACATCACCAAATACTATTTTCAAATCCCAAGTTAAATGGCATCTACATCAGGATACACAAGGATCTTAATCCCAAACCAGTGCAGCTTCATCACGAGACACAAAAAGGGTCAGGGCTTATTTATGATTTCTCTGAATGAGGTTAAGATAGGCTAAAGAAAGCCCAAATCCCACCAACAGAATGCTGTTTAATTCTCCAGTTTGCAGGGCTCCCTCTGGTAACAAATAACTATTTCTCTTAGGAGAAAGTTAAGGAAGAAGTTAAGGAAAGTTAAGGAACTGGATATGCAAACTGTTAATAATAGATTTATAATGTGAAATAGATAGAATGAAAAGTACAAGGGGAACAAAGACCTACAATACACAATCATTTCTTGCAACAGAATTTCCTTTTTTAAAAATCAAGTCCTACTGAACTTTTTAACCTTAAAGGCCTGGAGACAATATTTACCAAGAGCTACAGGACAGACAAAATAAACAATGGAAAGAGAATTAAGCAGCAGCAATTCCAAAGATACTGATACACACAACTTAAGAGAATTCACTATCTTTTAACCTTAATTAGTAAGTGCCAGACTTAAAATTTCCAAGCCTATGTACAGTAACAGTCATAAACTATAAGATTAAGGACAACTCAACCCTACCACCCCCTTCTCCTCCCAGACACTAATTTTCCATGTTACTTGGTGAAGGAAATACACCCTCTCAAAGTCTGAAGGTGCAGAACAGCCTGGCAGGACTTCTCACTGAAGTGAGAATTACTTTGGTCATCTCATCCCTGCTGCTCACAGCTTTCTCTCAGCCAGCAGATGAGTGCTTTTTAAAAGGCCATAAAGGATTTAAACTGTATTCTGTGTGATGTTTGTGTGGCAGGTCGTAATGAAGACATACGGCCACACAGGAAACACCAAATAGATTCTCTGCCTTCACTGGGCACACACAGATGCTTTACACTGCCTCACCTATCCAGTACACTTTCCACAAACCTAATCTTCATAAACTACCAGTTTTACTATTACTTCTCTTTTCTAATAGGGAAGGGGTTGAAGCTGTTGTTACCTCGGCTACAGATATCACAACCACAGCATGCTGACTATGAAAAGCTGGAGCTGGCTCTTTAGTTACTTGGCACTTGATTAGAACAAAAAACCTCAACAACCCAAACAAACAACTCTCCCCCCTCCCCCCATCAAACCCAACATCTTGACCTGATCGGTCTCATGTATGATCTTTCAAACAGGCCCTTCAGATCCAGATGTTCTCATCATACCTTCATTAACAGGAGACATTTGACTGATCTTTTTCATATAATCCCTTTAAAGGTCAAAAATATCACTCAATATATGCTTTAGAAGTGATTCTTCCAGGACATGAAATACACAACAAGCTCAGTCATAATAATCCATGCATTCTAAGCTCTGAACAGTTTCTATTTGACAACAGCATCAAGACAATATTTTTGGTACATGCTTTAAAATAATGGTCCTAGAAAGGCAAAAATGTAATTTCATAGTTACTTTTCCTGTGAGCTACCTTTGCTGACATTCAGCCCATAACTAACCAGGACAAGGGGCATTCAGATGCAGATGGTTCACCCTGCAGAAAAAACAGTGTCTTGCATACCTAGTCACTGTCCTCACATACCACTATGCTAAAAAAGCTTAAGGTAAAAAAGCAAAAAAATTGCTCAAAAATATTAGTAGAGCTGGAGAAGTTGGCTCCTCCAGACAATATTATCAGACTGAGGTACAAACAGGCATGATTTTAAAAGCTCTTCCTGTTCTGGTAGGAATATAGCCAAAGTGAGCTATATATTCTTGGGCTGGATAGAGCTAAGCCAGAAGAGCGACCGATTCAAAACATGTAATTTGCAACAGAATTCAAACTATGGGATTTGGTCTCTGCACAGCTTTTATCGATAGAAAATAAGCACCTAAATGCATTATCAAATGTTCAGAACTTAGAAAAACCCCACTAAAATGACAGCGTAGACAGTTCAAAATTACTCATGACTACAGCCGTGTCCAAGCTCTAACGCCACTATTAAGAGAGCTGGTGTAGCTTTCAGCGACTGCAGCACGGACCTTCAGATGACTCTTTCGCACTTGTTGCTCCCAGGCACTTAAAGAAAAGCGATGCCTGCCCCTCTCCAGGGCCGCTAAGGCAGCCGAGCGATCCCGCGGGTGCCGCAGGAGGAGCCGCTCGGAGCGCGCCCCCTGGCGCCCGGCCCGCAGCGCGCACGGGCCGCGACCCCGCCCGCGCCGCCCCACCCTCCGAGTGCCCTGCTCACACGAGGGCTGCAACTCAGCCGGGCTGCAGCCTCTGACCGAGAGGCTTCTGACTATGTGCTCGCAATAAAGGGAAGGGCAAGCAGGCACAGAGAGGAATGGTGGAAAGCCCATGCTTTCATTTTATTCATCCTTTCCATAAATCCTTGCAGTTCCAGCTTCCTCCCTTGCCCCTTATGTCTAAGGGGTCTTATGTCCCTCCTGTCCTCTCTTATTAAGATATTTTGCTTTAGTTTTTCACCAGAATCCAGGTCCCCTGGGATGTCAGCCTTCCCTCACTCTTCTTCTTTCCAATTGTTCTGAGAGCAAATTGCTCTGGAGACACGAGTGCTAATCTTTTTGAAGGCAGCAGATCAGAGAAACACCCTTATGCCAAAAGACATTAACAGGGACAACAGTTACTCGGGCTACAAGTAGTTGCAGAACTACTCAAGTAGCACAAAGGAGGCAACAAGCACACATCATCCAAATTTGTTTTACTTGGCAGGTACTGTTTGGGATTTTTCTGAATGTTTTGGTTGGGGTTGGTTGTTGGGGGGGAGGTTAAGGGGAAGGCGACACAACACGGGGCACAACGGACCCAAATCTGAGCACTAGAGTACTTGCTGAAGTTCTAGAACTTCTGATGATACAGTGCTCTGATTCTAACACACAAGATAAGCATAAATAGCGCAGAGCCTTCCAGATATTGTTAACAAAAGTGTAGGAGTACCACCCATTCTCTAAACATCAAAAAAGTCACCCATAATTGTTTAAACTTAAGCACCGTGGAAAGGAAAACTCAGATCTAGGATAGGAACTAGCAGTTCTGAGATGTTCCTCCTCCAACAAGCATGAAACAAGTCAGATTCAAGCTCATCCAGTTTTACTCAAAAGCACCTTATGAATGCTATCAGCAGAACACTGTAAGTCAGGAAAATGTCTGTTTCACTGTAACTGCATTCAGTGAATGCCACTTAAGTGTCTGAAACAGACAGATGTTAAGCTAAATAATTTGGTTTTAGAGATCTCTTCCTCTTGAAGCTGCAGTTTTCAATTTTTTAATTCAATAACTGTTTTATTGGGCTTTTGAAGGTTAAAGCGTGAAAGTGAAAGACCTTCAAAGGACTCCGTTTCTCGGCACTCCCTCAACTAATGACCTTTGAAACACAGTATCTAAGATACAATTAAATAGTTTCACTATCACACACATTAAGACTCCGGAAGCTGATAATCATTATCCAAGCCTTTTCTCGAGACCAGACATCTTACAATTATCAATTACAAGATTGCTTTCTCAAGATATACTAATTTATAGTCCACTTATGAAAAATTAAAAAAGAAATCACAGCTTCCCAAAGAGAAAAATTTCAAATAGCATCAGCTTCCCTTTTTTCCTTACATGTGCAAAGTCTAAGAAAACAAGCACAGGGGACTAATTGAACATGCACCAGAGGCGCTTTGCTATAATACACATCTCAGAGGTACGAGCAAGACATCTACACTACGCAGACTCTCTTTACACTAAACAGTCCACTTCATTAAGCCAAGCAAACCAGCTGTTCACGCAAAGCTTCATCCTTTCATTTAGAAGCATTTACACCGAGTAGCGTGGCTGCTGTACGACCACGACAGCGGACCGGAGTCCTCTCCTGAGCAAGTTACACCCTCATGCTGTTCTCTTGCTTCGTTCCTCCAACACCGAAACAGTCTCCTTAGGACACCGCTCGCCAAGCTACAGTAAATGTCTCCCAGTTTACCCTCGGGGGGCCGTCGCACTCTCCACGCGCGGTCCCGCTGCCCCTGCCCCCCGAGCCAGCCGCTCCAAAGGGCGCTCAGGGTGGGACGCGTCCTGGAGGAGCAGCCGGCGGCCCCCAGCACCGGCCCCGCCGTCCCAGCTGCTCCCCGACGCGGGGCGGCCGCCCGGCAGCGCCGCTGCCCCTCTCCCCCAGGCGGCGGGACCGTCCCGCCCTCAGCCAAGCCGGAGAAGCTCCCGACCCCGTGCGGGGACCCTGGCGCGTTGTGGCGCTCCCCGAGCCGCGGCCGGCGGGCGGAGGCGGCCGGCCCCGTTCGGGCGGGAAAGCGGGCCCGAGGCTGCCGGGAAGCCGAGGCGGCGCGGGCAGGAGGCAGCGGTACTCACCCGCCCGGCGGCAGCAGCTCCGCGGCTCCGGGCGCCGAGAGGTGTGGGCTCCCGCTCCTCGTCGCTGGAAAAGTCGGGCTGCGCGAGGGCGGGCGGGTTGCGGGCGGTGAGGTGCTGCAGGTAGAGCTGCACGTACACGTCCTTGCGCTGCTCGCCGCCCGGGAGGCTCACATTGTTAGCGATCAGCTCGCTCTTCAGCTTCTCCTTGGTCAGCACCGACGGATCCGCCAGGAACTCGGGCATCGCCGCCGGCCGCAGCCGCCGCCGCTCTCCCGGGAGAGGCACCAACAAAGCGCGGGGAGAAGGGGCGGGGGAGCGGGAGGAGGAGGAGGACTCGTCTGCTCCGCGCCAGGGACCAGCTCCACAGCGAGCGGGCGCGCGCACCGAGCGCTTCTTCCCAGCCAGCAATAAACGGCGCCCTGATTGGCGGGGAGGACAACGAAGCGGCCTCGCTATTGGCTGGCGGGCGGAAGGGGGGCGGGACGCGCGGGAGCAGCGGCGTTGGTGCTTTGCGCGAGGGACAGTAACGCAGTTTAAATTCGGCTCGGGCGGGAGAGGCGCGCGGGGCGGCGCTCGAGGGCCCGGGGAGAGTGAAGGCGCCGGCCGCGCCCCGTGGGTCCCGGTGGCGCCGGGGCCCTTTCGGGTGACAGGTGTGTCTCCACCGACCCGGAGCGCCCCTCCCTGCCGCAAGCAGCGGGGGAGGCGGTTAGCGCGATCCCAGTTACCTGCCGTGATCCCGGTGTCCTGCCGCGACACCTGCCGCCACTTCTGCCCCCAGGCACCTGCGGGCCTGGCGGCCGCGCCTCCCGCGCCTCCCGCGCTCAGCACCGCGGACCGGGCGGGCACGGCAGCTCCTGCTCCCCCGGGATAGCCGCCCTCGCCCAGCCTTTGGCTGGCGGGCTCCAGAAGGAATCCAGCTGGGAAATTGGTAGCTAGTCTCTTAGTGTGACTGCCGCCGGTGCGGTGACTTAAACGCAAAAAAAACCCCGAACGCGCATCTATAGTGCCGCAGAGTTTGAAAGGCGGGTAGTTGTTTTATTTATTTATTTGTAAAGCCGACTTCTAAAATGTCACGAGTGTGTCCCGGCTGAGAAAGTTCAAGATTTGAGCTCAAGACTGCAGTTTTACAATCTTTAAACAAGTGGGCTAAATCCTTCTGTGTTTACACGCTGCTGGCTGGGAACGCGCGCTGCTTCTGTTTTCTGATGGCAAGGGTTCAGTGTTTAGATTCGACTACATAGCCTATGCTTTTGACGACTGCCTTGCAGTATACCCGAGATAAGAATTTAAATGAGGCTATTTTAGTTCTCCCATCAGTCATGGATCTGAAACAGGATTATTGGTGTTTGCACCTTCTCCTCTTTGTATTCCAGAAAGAGTTATAAATTGCTGTTGGGGATTTCCACTACTGTTGTGTGCTCCATCATGAAGCTGTCCTGGTGCCTGTTGTTCCTATTTACCTTACCATAGCCTCAATATCAGCTAGACGAAGGCAATGAGGATTATTTTTTGTAGTAGGTAATTTCGAGACAGATCAAGGACCCACCCACAGGAAGCTTGACGCTTCCCACCGAAGGATTGATGTGGTGTAACAAAGTAATGGAGAGGAGGGAGAAGCTTAGCTTGGGGCATTTAATTTGCCTAGTTGTGCTAGTAGCTCTGTGAGGTGGCAGTCATCTGAAGTTCATTATAATTTGGATCTGAAGTGCTCGGTTCTTGGTGCACACACTTTACCTGTTCCGTTTGTTTGGCAATGAGGCTGAACAGTGGGTAGAAACATCTTCCTCCATTGACACCACACACGTACACAGTAAAAAGTAATGTATTAATGTGTATTGACTGCTATCACTTACTTTTAGGCTTGAATAGAACAAATTAGATGGTTCTGTCTATTTTTCAGCATATCTTACCAAAATTTTACCAGGAACATGGGTATTACATGAAAGGTGCTTTGGAAATGCTTAAAGGAAATTTAATTCCTATTCAAAATTGATAGTACTAATTTAAAGCATAGATAGTATTTTTCACCTTGAAAAGCTTTTAAGTGGCTTGGGAACTAGTCTTTCCTCTACCTTTAAGAATTTGCTTCTTTTCCAGATATGGAACTAGTTGCACAGCATACTTTAGAGACGTTCTTCAGCTATCATACTAATGTAGAAAATAATAACTTTAATTCATATCAAGGCTAAAATCTTTTAAAGCAGCATAAGGGGGAACTGGGTCTGGGAAATTTTAACCAAACTTAATAGTGAAAATACAATCTAAAAATTTGGTGCAGTCACCACCTAACATCCCCACAGAAAATAATGGTAGGATAGCCCTGCAGCTTGTTTTTTGGCAGTACTTCTTAGTGCAGGCACAATTCTCCACTCACTGTACTGTTCAGATTCTGCAATACAGCTGGTGCTGGCTTTTCTTGTGAGTAACAGTTCAGGAGTGGAAAGAAGCACAGCTGCTGAGCTTGAAGTCTACACTGATGGTAGGCCTGGTTTTAATGCATTAAATGTAGCATAAAAAACCCCTACAGGAATATGGTATGAAGTAGTAAATCCCTATAGTTACACTCACAGTTCAGCTTTGGTCAAAACAAATGGATGGGCTGACTTGTCTTATCTTGGCTCTGTGTTTTTCTGCTTTAGCTGTCAGATGAAACTGGCACAGAAGCATAAAGATAGCAGAAACATATCATATGTTTTGGCTATTTGTTCAAACTCCAGTACTGTTGTTGTAGAGCCACTGAAGTTGTGGCTCTGATTAATATTGCTTAAAGTTTGTCTTTACAGTCCATTAAAGTTTTGAAAGTTATTTTCCCCAACTATAAAGAAAAAGTGTATTTATTGTGGATTACTTTCTCTATTATGTTGTTACCCTGAGGTAACTGCCTTGCACTGACATGGAACTCTTTTATTGGTTACCTCTAGTTGCTTCCAAAGCAGCCAAACCTAAAGAAGCATGATACAATACTTCAGTGTCACTCTTCTTTGCAGCAATAGACTTCTCCAGGAAGCCAAGTCCCTAACAGTCCTTGGCACAAAACTGTCCTTTATTGGTTCTACACTTGTTACTGTCACACTTTGGGACCAACAGGCATCTTCCAGGCAAGGCAAAGACAGGGAAAGTAGCATAAGAAAGCACCTAAATGTGAAAACACATGATAATTGACACTGGAACCTGCAGGTGTCACCACAATTAGACCTTAATACACCTGCACCTTTATTGTTTGTTCTGTTTGAAGGAAAAAGGAAGTCACGTTTTGTAGCACGAGGCAGCAGTCAAAGGGATGAAGGGAACCAGTTCATTATGAATGAGCTCAAAAAATCTTTCTAATGTTGTTACAGTGTGGGGAGGAAACCCACAAATATGAAGTCTCTGGTCCCTATGCCTATTCAATAATTTGCTGTGTAAAGGTTGGAGCATGGAACTGTTGTTTTACCATGCCTTCTGTGAAGCTTTCCAGTACTTGAATGTTTACCCCTAACTGCAAGTTCTGGTTTTTGAAGACTAGAATACCTGCCTCTACCTGAGAAACAGGTAGTTACAGTTTCCTACTTGTCAGTATAAATGCTGACAAAAGCAAAGTTTAGGAAAAAATGTGAAAATGTTGTGAGAATATTGCCATTTCCAGTGGTTAAAAAAAAGTGCTTTAAGCTTGCCTAAAAATTTGAAATATGCTGAAAGGAGAAGCCAAAAATCCTTCCTTTGTAGGACCCTCCCAAATGTCTGGAATTTCTTAGTTTTCCTGAGCATGAGAAAGAGATTTTTCAAGCATACATTCATCTTTGACATGAAAACACTGAATGCCTTTTAAACTGTCTCAGATTTCTGGCTTGAGTTTCCCTAAGTTTGTGATTTCTAACCTCTAATGCCAACCATAAAAATAAGACAAATGGTTTATGTTGCAGTATGCTGAAAAAATTATTTTTCTATAAATGTGCTTTCAAAAAAGTAACCTAGATTAAGTGGAGGGTCTGGAAAATGGCCTATAATGAAGTATAGATGAATAATTTGCATTCATTTGTAACATTTGTCTCACAACAGATAACATAACGACTATAAATTCATAGCAAAGGCATTAAAGCAAGAGTTACAGACATGCTCTTGTCTTAGACTGAGCTGACAAGGAAATGTAAAAAAGCTGTATGAAGTATTAATTCAGTCTTGGCAGGTTTCACTATAAAAATGATATTCCCTTTGAGAAATGCAATAGAAACTGGAAAGCTTTACTAGAAATAAAATAAGCAGTTGTCTAATCATTATAGCATAGAATAACTATACTTTCTAGAATAAATTATTTCTTTTTCACAATCTTGATTAAATTAGAAAAATTAGGTGGCTTTTTAATAACTCTAGTTTTCTCATTAGAATTGTCTGGTTTTGAAGTAGAAAGGGAAAAGTGATAAGAAAGAAAGCATGCCTTAGTATAATGGAGCATCTTGCTTCTAGAGCAGTTCCAGAGCTGGCAGCCGCTGGGAACGCTGCTCTGCCAGTGTCACCTGAAACAGTGAACACACACGTGAATAAAGGGATGCCCAGCACTGTATGGCTGTGCCCAGGCAAGGAAAGAAATTTGTACAACTGCATTAAAACCTCTTACTGCTGATCCTATGATAATCAAAGGCCTATACCAACAAGGATTAAAAACAGAAGTGTCAGCTCCTGTTTAAGTATGCTGGCATACTTAATGAAATGGACAGTTTTCAGGGTGGTTTTCTACATGGAATAATTTCCAAACCAGAATTATTAGGATATTTATTTCTGTCAAACACATACAATAGTTATATTTACCATATATAGGCTATTACTTCAGCTCCACTGTTTTTTGAGGCTTAAGTGGATTTTAGTTTTTGTCTATATTTAGCTAGTAACATTTCCATATGAAAAAATAACCGTGTTAAGAGAACAGTCAGGTTACAAAATGCAGTATTTTAAAGTCAGGAAGAGACAAAAAGCACAGAAGCACATGGGCTGTTGAAATGCTGGTGAGAGACAAATACCCCCTGGCATCCTTGGAAGCCTCAGAATTAATGGAGTCAACCTGACAAAACATCTGTAAGGTCAAAGGGAACTATTATCCCCACTTCACCAATAGGAAATTGAGTGGGAGAGTTTGTAGGTAGCTAAGGCACATTTAGTTCTTTCATTTAGTTTTGAAACATCACTAAATGATTTTGATTTAGGGACAGTGACCTCTCCTCCCAAAAAACAGCTGACAAAATCTTAAACTGAACCACTAGTATTTGTGGTTGCTGCCAAAGGGGATGATCCTGCTCTATCCTGTCCCAGGCCATGTGCTCCTGGTGCTTTTCCTGTGTTGGATCTAGGAGTTGTGCCACCAGATTCTCATGCTGAGCTGGCAGCTGCTGCAATGGCATTGCAAGATGTGATCCAAGTGTAAGGAGGGAAATGCACAGGCAGGGATGGTCAGGGCAGAGCGAGATGGACTGTTTTGTGACAACCTGCACGTGTCAGGTATACTAGTGCAAACCACACTCTGAAAACTTTGACTCCTATAAGCAGATATTACCCTTACTGCAAGCCAGAGATATTGTCTGGCAACAATCTGGAATGTTTAGAGCGGGGCACCTGCTTTGGCAGAAGTACAGGAATGCAAACAGATTGCTGCCACTTCTTACATCCAGCTCTCTGGTGGGTGGTGAGGCTGAGAGATAAGGTACTGTGTTGGACCAGGGAAACATCTAACAGATGATGCATCTCATACAAAATGCATCCATCTAACAGATTGTGCATTAAAGAAGAAAAGGACTAACCACATTAAGTGGAATTCCTGTCAGCACAACATGTGAGGCAATCTTCCTTGTCCATTCAGACCTGGTAAAATCTGAGTCAGCTGAAATATTGTGACCAGTTCTGAGCGCTTAAAAATGCAGCTGGTTTGGAAAGGCTCCAGAGGCAAGCGATAAAATAATCAGAGGCCCAGAAACATAGTCTGTTATGCTGGAACGTCTATAGAGAGGCATAACAAATTTCAAATATGTAAGAAGTACCTATAAAAAGGAAGTGAGAAACTGTTCTCCAGTGCAATGACATGAGGGCTGGATTTAAGTCAAGGTAAAAGAGACATCAGGGTTAAACTACATATGCTAATTTTGTAATTGTAAGAAGAGCAAAGTACTGCAACAGATCACTTAAGGAAGATCCAGAATTTCTGTATTTAAAAGGTTTTAAGGGTATATAGAACAAACAATAGCCTGTAAAAGCCAATGTATTTGGTTTAATAACCCCACATAATTTGTTGAGTCTGCTGAGTATGATTTCCAAGACTTCTGTATTCATTTTCTTCTGTGGTTTACAACACTAGTAATCAGTCTTACAAAGTGAGAATTGTATCTTTGGCATTCTCTCTCAATTGAGGCCCTTGACAAACGATTGTTTTCCTCCCATTTAAATTTCATCAAGTGTCAAACTTTCCAATCCATCTAAATCACTAAAGTAAGACTTGCTATCTCATGTCTAAGTCAAAGCTAAGTCCCCTCTGTGCCTTTCTGCCATGGGTACCTGTCAATCTCAGCATGTGGAAATAGCTACTCTGAGAAAGCTCTTCTGTTCTGCAGCCTACCCCCATCACCCTCGAGAGTTCCCCCCACCGGCACCCTGGTCCCCTCTCTCTCCCTGTCAGGGTTTCACTCTTCTGTGGGGTTCTCAAGATCTCTCTGAACTCTTGGCTCCATCAGACCATTTGCTGCTTCTGCCTTTACTTTTACTTCTTGTTATGTGAATTTCTGTGCTGAAAACATGGTGTCTCCATTTTTGGGGCCTCTGTCCCCTTTAAAATTGAAAGTTACTCTATTAATGCAACTTTCTGAAGTTTTCTCATCATTTCCACAGAGTCGGCTGCCTTAATAAAGTAAACCTTTGACACGTTCTTTTGTGTTTAAGCGTGTAATCCAACAGTCCAATACACACAAAGGCCATAAACAAAACAATTACAATTTTATCCAATGGGATCTTGCCTTGACCCTCGTTTTATCCTCTGTGTCGCGCTGCCCTCTCAGCCTCAAGCAAAAGAGGAGACCTTAAGCTGTAGGGGAAAACATTAAAAAACACCAACCAACAATAACGTTCCTCGGTTTCAGGCACGAGGAAGGCGGTAAAAGCCGACAAAAAAGGAAAAAACCGAATGACCCCGACGTGATTCGAACACGCAGCCTTCTGATCTGGAGTCAGACGCGCTACCGTTGCGCCACGAGGTCTTGCTGAGCGGTGATAATCAGAGTCTTACAACTCGGCCGCCAGGGCCGCCGGCAGTGCAGCCCCTTTGCCGGAGGGGCAGGGCAGGGGCGGGTTGGGCCGACGCGGCCCCAGACCCTGCCCGTCCGCCGCCGCACCCCTGCGCCGGCCCCTCTGCTTCGGCACTGCTCCGTTACCGCCTTCCCGCGCAAGCACGCCACCTCTCCCCACCCACACCCCCACTAGTGGTCCGCAGCAGCAAGGGCCTTCCGCCCCCGCTCTCTGGTGGTGCCGAGCTCGCCTCCCGCGCCGTTGCCCCCCTACGCAGGCTCGTGGGTCCATGCTCCCGCTGCCGGAGGTCGCCCCTGCTGTCCCTCCGCCCACAGCACAGCATTGATAATCCACCAGCAGGGACGTGGTTGTGCGGACTTACTGCTAAAAGCAGTTCTGCAGGCGTTCCGTGTAAGGCAGTTCCTCGTTAGTATAGTGGTGAGTATCCCCGCCTGTCACGCGGGAGACCGGGGTTCGATTCCCCGACGGGGAGGCCGGACAGAATGTTTTTTTTTCTGCCGGCGGGCGGCGCCTTTTGCTGCCCGCGTCATAAAAATGTCTCGCGCGGGGCGGGGCAGTAAAAAGAATCGCGCGAGCGCAGCTCTCCCCGTCGGGGAATCGAACCCCGGTCTCCCGCGTGACAGGCGGGGATACTCACCACTATACTAACGAGGAGTTGGGGGTTCGTGTCTCCCCCCACCGGGGCGGCTCCCGCTCGGCCCGGGGCGCGGGTGGGGCTGGGGGGGAGCGGGACAGGTACAGCTCACGGGGACAGGGACAGCTCCGCACACACACGCCCCGCTGCGGCCCCGCCGCGCAGCCGCACGCGGAGCTGCGGGCACGGATCGCTGGAAATTGCCGCGGGCGGGAAGTGCCCGGCTGGAGGCGGGGGGAGCGGAGCAGCGCCGGCAGCTCGGGTGTCTTTGCGTTTGTAGTTCTGCATCTCGTTCACGCAGAGTTTCTTTTTACGGGAACCTGAGAAGTGCTGGAGTCAGCAGTTCTTGAGGTGAAGGAACCGGAGCACCTGCTCCTTACCTACCTAAAAAAGGAACGAGGGAAATGGAAACCAGCTACTTTGAGATTTGAGAGTAAAAGGCAGAAGGACATGGGCTGACCATCTGGCTTGATGCTGACCCGGTCAGCAGAAACATGGTTGTAATTTTGTATGACAGTGACATTAGACAAGGAACTATATTTACTTTGCTGACTTCTGAGATGAAGAATTAACACCACATAATAAACAAGCGATTGGAGCAAATGGTGTTCTCTTTTGATGGCCCACTACTGCTAGTATTAGCATAAATGAACCCCAGCTTAGCTTTTTCAGATAATCATAGCTAAAGAGCAAACAGCTTCCTTTATGAAGACTTCTAAATATAAGTGACCTGTAAATAATGCATTTCTGGGAATTTAAACTAATTTAAATGTTTCAATGTGTTTCTCAGTGGATGCAACAGATTTAAATTTTGTCCTGGAAAGTGAAAAATAACAACCACAGTCTCATAACAATTTCAAGACTTCAGATATATTGTAATGAGACATATTGTAGGGCTATGATCTGGTGATAGGCTTTAAACCTCCCAGAGCAGGATCAAAACCAGTGTTTCCAGGCTGGTCTGCACTTGCTGTGCATGTTCAAATTTTATTCAAAAGATGTTAATTGTTTGCTTGAAGCTGAGAGACTTTCTGGTGGATCAAACGTTGCCTGTTTGCATTTTATAGGATCACACACATATGGTTTAGATCTTTTTGCCTGCAATTTCTCACTTCCTTCTGTTCATTAACCCTTGTGGTCAGGGAGCTGAGCTTCAGACATCTTTATGTACCCCAAAGAAGAAGATAACTCATAAAATATATTTCAGGAGGGAAGCAAGAAGAGACATGGGGGTGTGAGTCAGTGCAGCTAAAGGGCTGTTTTGAGGTGGATGGACTATTATGAGGCTACAATGATTTGCAGTTACAGAGCAAATACATTCCTTGTTGATTTGTCACAGAGGCATGCAAATGCAAAGCAGAACAGGTACTGGAAGCTATGATCAATGCTCCAGGATCTGTGGAGGCTCCATCTTCTCCTCAGGATCTACATGCAGTTATTTCATGTGTCCAGTTCTAACAATCTTGTTGCGTGGTTTCCTCATCATTGCATCAGCTCTGTGTTTAGCTTGTCCCTGGAGGCTGCTAAAACATGGCTGGTGCAAGTCACCTGTGAGAGGCCCATTACAGCCACAGGCAGGAGCAGGGCTGCCATCTAGCACATCATTGTGGCTGGATGCTTGTTACCTCCCCATCAGCTTGCTTAGCTGAAGCTCCTCTTGCAAAATGTCCAGATGAGTTTTGAATCTCATTGTGGATGGGAAATTCCATGACCTCTTGGCCACAACAGGTTGTCCACCCTCACTGGTAAGAATTTCCACATACCCCCCTATTGTATTTGCAGGGTGCCCCATGGCAGGAAGGAATGATGACTCTGACTCCATGTTCTCATGGAGTCAAGGCTAATTTATTATTTATGATACTATAATACATTAAAGAATGCTATACTAAACTATACTATACTAAAGAATACAGAAAGGATACTTAGAGAAGGCTAAAAAGATAATCATGAAAACTTGTGACTCTCTCCAGAGTTCTGACACAGCCTGGCCCCAACTGGCCAATGGGTGAAAACAACCCACAGCAGAAACCAATAAAACAATCACCTGTTGGTAAACAATCTCCAAACACATTCCAAAGGAGCAAAACACGGGAGAAGCAAATCAGATAATTATTGTTTTCTTTTTTCTCTGAGGCTTCTCAGCTTCCCAGGAGAAAAATCATGGGCGAAGGGATTTTTCCAGAAAATGTGAATGCCACACATTTTCCACTCCTTGGAATTTGCCATGTTGCAACTTGATCTTTTTGCCCTGCACCTCCAAGAAGTGTCTGGCTCCATCTTCTTTATTCCCTCCCAACAGGTAGCTGAAGACATAAGTCAGATAATCCTGTAACCTCCTTCAGGCTGAACAAACTAACCTTTCTCAGTGTCTCCCTGTTTGTCACATGCTCCAGCTCTCTGTTCATTTGGTGATCCTTCACTGGACTCATTGTAGTTTGTTGGATCTTTCTTGTTTCACCCTGCCCTGAGCTGTGCACAGCTGTCCATAGGCAGCCACAAGTGCCAGGAGGGGATGGGGGCAGTGATCACTTCCCTTGATCCAGCTAGGCTGTTACTGATATTTCCCAGCCTATCACTAATTTTCATTGCTGTAAGAACAATCATTCACTCAAGGCTGCCCTTGTTGTGCACTGGGACTTTTCTGTAAAGCTGCTGTTTACCCAGTCAGTCAGCTCCTGGCTGCTTAGGTTATTACATCCAAGGTGCAGGACTTTACGTTTGCCTTAATTGAATTGGAAGAAATTCACACTGGCCCATGTCCCCAGCCTTTCAGAGTCCTGCTAAGGACATCCCTGGCCTTGAGGGAATCACCTGCTTCCCTCAATTCGAGGTCATCCACCTGAGTCACGTGCTGATACCCATTTGCCTTGGCAAGTAACATACCTTGTTATTGGCATGTTGAGGTGCAGCACTGATCAGTGATGGAGCCTCCTGTAGCTGCAGAAATTAATTCTTCCAAATCAATGAAAACCCACAAATCCTAGAGGAGGAAGGAAGCCCTTTACTGGGTGTGGTCTTTAGGATGCCACGATCCTGAACAGCTGCTGCAACTTGACGATGTTTGATTCTGATTAATCTTCACGGCTATTTTGTATGCTCTTCTTTCTGCCCATTCACACATATCCAACACTCCATCTGCTCTTTGTGTTTTATTTTCCTTTTAATTTTTGTCTGTACCCTCACTCTGTGATGTTCACAGCACACGATTTAATGAGCTTTTCAGTAAGAACATATGAGTTATCAAATGGCATCTTAACTCAAAGGACTTCTTTCTGTATAGTTTTGGCCTTATACAATTTCTGTCCAGTGGAATGGGTTTGTAGTGAGGTCTGTATGGCTCCATGATCTCCTTCTGTGCTAATGTATTTTGATTTAGCTAAAATGAAGTTTAAGAAGTTATCAGAAAAATCCATTTACATCTCTTAAGGGAAGGTGTGATCAGGCATCCCTTGTGAAATTAACAGCTGAAGAGCTGAAAAAATTCTGGGTAAAGAGGACTGTGACACTGTACATCAGTGCCTGGGAGATTAGTGGGAGGAGGGATTTAAGGGGCTTTCCCCTATTACTTAATTATTTATTATTTAATTAAGGCACTATTTCCCCTAGCATAGGTTTTTCAGTACTAAAAGCAGTCACACAGCTGGGCAGCTTCCCCTCTGTGTTGAGTCATGTGAACTGCCTAATAAATGGAGCCTTTTAAAAACTTGTTGGAGAAATCTCAGGGCTTGAATATTTATGTCCTAAGAATTTTGAAATTAAATAGACAAGAAATGCCCATGCTGACTTGCATTTTCTGTTTAGGTAAAAAGCTCAACAGTTGGATCTGGCCATTTTTATTTCTATAGCATTGTTTGCATCCAGTGGATGCTTCCAATAAGAATAAATTCCTTCTCGGAGGGGATCTGCATTATCATCACTTGTCCTCAGAAGGGATTGCCAGATAAATGTACTAAAGAAATACCATAAACATTGGAAAATGAAAGCTGGGAAAAGTAGAGGCTGGCTGGTTTTAATGAATAATTTCAACTTCACAATTGCAAAAACTGAGAGAGGTCCTGCTTAGAAATAGAAGGATAAGACTTGGTAATTAAAACAAAGAAGATTTAAGTTTGTGTGCAGAATAAACCTCTCTTTGTTTATGAGATATATTGTTTCAGAGTAATCTCAAAAGCGGGTTTATGCAGCAAAATCTTTAGACACATATCAGGACACTCCAAAATCGAAAGAGATTGTGTACTAATCTAAGTATTCCATTGTCATGTAGGTTTGGATACCACAGTATGTCTACCAAATGACTACAAGTACAATCATAACTTTCTAGCTGTGATGAAAGACTGCAGTAGACTCAAAAATTTCACTTTTGGTCTGACTAGCTTTGAAATATGGTATTTCTTAGAACCTTGAAATTGTCAGTGATTAGCCTCCAAATAGACCTGTCACATAATGCCTATGAAGGAAAATTCTAGGGACAAATGTGGAAAAGATAAAATACTCTGATATACAGTTACAATATAACAATCAGGACTGACTCTCACATCATATCCATTTTAGAAGTAAACAACTGGCATTCAAATAAAAAAAAAGGAATCATGAATGTCATCATGGACAATAATAAAGCTAAATTAAGTGTAGAGACAGGAAAAATATGGAATAGGCAAACCCACAGAAAGTAATACAGGAAGAAGCATCATAGATTGAGGTTAGGTGGCACAACAAAGATGTCATGAGATAAAGGCACGTGCAAAGACATTAGTTATACTGTGAAGAGCATGGGGAGACTTTTGTATGTGTTGGTTTTACAAAACTATAAATGAGTCTATGTGCAATGAATTTAACTTGGAAATCACACTTTCATGCAGGAATGCACAGTGAAGCCTGCACTACAACAAATTGCTAGAGCGCTGGCAGCTTTGACCTAGTTTGGTTGTTAAAATAAGTAAGTTGTCAACTTTGTCTTTTGCTGACTGTTATTAGCACCTTTGGGGGTTTTAATATTTTTATTTTTTTATTTTTCCCAAAACATTCATCACATTCTGAAGCTCTTCTCTAGCTGAAGTCAAGCAAGATTGCTAACAGAAATGACACTCTTTATATAAGCTCCATTAAGTTATATACCACGTAGAAGATTCCAAACTGTCATTTGTCATGCTTTCTACTTTGTGTTCAATCTTTCCCCAGACAAACTATGTGCTTAGAGCACAGCTACTTGAAATCAGACCTTAACTCTACTGTGTATTTCCAATACGTTGCCGGACGATCACCAGAATACTCTTAATTCTAGTAAAATCAAAGAAAAAGTGTTTAAAGAAAAGAAATCAGATACATTGTTAGTTAGAGTCACAGGACATTTTACAGCTCTGTCCCAGCTGCTGTGGTGGAGATGGTGATCTGCAACCGCTGGTTTGGTGATGCCCGTTTTAAGAGAGGAGAAAAAGGATGAGGAGTTGGTGTGGGGCAAAATATGGAGGGAGACATTGTCAAGGTGATAAAAAATGATCAAAATAAGGTTTTCTTAAAGTGTAGTGTAATGCAAAATAATGCACTTCCTGGGGAAAAAATATAAGCGTGGTTGTTAAAATATCATTTTAATTTATGTTATTGATCTCCATTATGTGTTATTTTGCATGTGAAGAATTTTGCTTCAAAAGGCACAAACACGGTGCTTCTGAAGATCAGTCTTTATCTCTTTTCAGTCTGCAATTTTGCAGCATAATGATCTTTCCCTAAGTGTTTTTTGGGTTTGATTTTTTTTTTTTTTTTTTTTTGAATTTAGCTTTTCAAGTTTTTCAATCGCACTGGCTCCCTCTGGTGGAATTCTGAAGCGCTCTACTTTACAGTCAGTAAAATTACTGACTGACACTTAGTTTGATAGATGATACACGAGGTTACTGTTTTATATAATTGTTACATTAAAAATAGGGGGGGAAAAAAGAAAATAATATCTCATAAATGCAATTCAGCTTACTCAAATTGAGCTCATACAATGAAATGTTCGCAATCTGTGTCAAAATGGCAGGAGAAAACATCTTTCATTTCCCCGCCCTCACATTCTCTTATCTGAAATCATGGCTACTATTTTGCTAGTATGTGTTTGGAAAGGAAAGGAGTTACAAAAATGTCATAAATATGGGACTGGCCTGTTTCACTTGGCAGCAAAACTCAGTCAGTCTCTTACAGAGAGTGCTCACAGGAGAATTTCCGTTTCGAAATTATTCACTTGGCAGCGGTTGCCACTTGCATCCTGAGGGCTCTCACCAGAGCTGAACCAGTCCATGGTCCATTTGTCCATTTGTTATTAATCATGAATACAGAAAAGAGAAAAGAAAGGATAAAGAGGAGCAGGAAATGGGGAAACTGTTATTTCCCCTGTTTATGCATGTGGCAAGGACTTACGTTTTTGAGGACTTTGCAAATAAATGAAGCTAAGCCTTTCACCTAGAGTGAGGCAACTGTGTGGTTGCCCTTTCTCAGTGTAGCAAGTCTGACTGAGAGGAAAAAAATGTTTAAACTTGCATCATCACTCCATCCCAGTCCCCTGTCTGTGCAGTGTAAGTCCTCATTGCTGGACATGGTAGGTTTCCCAAATGAACGTATGCTCCTGCCCCTTCTTTAATAGCTACAAGGATTCAAGAGCTCTTGCCTGGAGCCAGAGAAAGGGAGTGCTTTTTGTCAATTTGATTCTGCTGTATAAACATTCTCAGGTTGACGCCCTGATATACTTTTAATTATGGCACTTTAGAAACTTTGAAAAAAAAGAAGACATGGAAAAGTCTATTATTTTCTGTAGAGTCTGTTCATATTGGAAGAAATTATGTAGGCTCCTCTGTTCACATGGATGAAAGGGCGACAGTCTTTTCTGACATAGTTTAAGAAAGGTAAAAGAGAAATGCTGAAGATATTTTTAGAACCATTGTTCTCTAAGTGGCATTAAGACTGAGCTATTTGAAAGGGTTTCAGTGCTAAATATCAATAATATTTTACACTTTTGACAAAATTCTGCTGAAGATATCAAATTTCTCCTCAGTCTGACATGGGAAAAATCCTGACCCTACATATTTCTCTGTTTAAAGAAAAGAATTTAAACAAACTAATTAGATAACTTTTTAAAAATGAACATATTGTTCCAGTGAGTCTGAAAGTTCAGCTTTTCAGAATTATTTCAGACAGGTTAATTCAGATTTTCACAAGAACTCCACAACCAACAGTATTATGAGTAAGAACTATAAGAGCTGTGACTAGTGTATATAATTCTGCACACCTCAAAGTTCTTGGAACATTTCTTTAACCTGTAAGAAACACAACATCAGATAAGTAATATATTGCATGTGCCAACATGTTAGTCAAACATTTGATATGGACTTTAGTATTGTTAAATCTTGTTTCTTCTTATGCACAAGTCCTATATTGTTCACCAAACTCCTTACCTGACATTTCCACAGTGAATGTTTGTTTACATCTATAAACCTCACTAGTTTTGGCCAATGCTTTTTTATTTTTAAAATCAATGGAACCAGTCAGAAGTTACCAATTTTTAAATAACTCTAGCTTCTGCGCCAAAAGAGTATATAAGAAATTTCAGCTGTGTTTGAAAGGCAAAAGTTATTGCAACTGTGCATTAAGAATTGAAAGTAATTCATAACATTCATAATATATGATTAAAAGCTGAGTTTGACTATTTTCAGCTAAGCTCTGTCAAGAGCTGTATGGGTTAATCAGAGAACCTGATAGATAGTGCACTCCTAGGTTTGGTGTATGCCAAAGACACCTGTACAGTGCAAGAAAAGAAAAGAAGAATGAAAACAATATTTAGAAACCAGAAAGCATGTATCTAAAAGACTTAGATACACAAAATTGTAAAAATTGCAGGCAAAAAGAGCTAAAATAGGTAAAATTATCAGCAACTATTTGTAAAGCAACTCTGCCTCCTATAGAAACTTTAAAATGTAAACTCATAATACTTTAAAATTTACTTATAAGGAATAAGTATATTAGTGTTTTTAATAGTAGTTAATTACTACTAATAAAAAAAACCCCTCCCCATCAAATAAATAGAGATTAATATATTCAGAATGTATCTTTTCCTGAAGGCATTTTTTCAAACAAAGGAGGGAAAACAAACACTTTGTATAGGGTCTCAATTCCAGTAAAATGCTGAATGCAAGCTTCTGCATTTTTGTTCTGTAATGATCTGGGTTATATAAAGGATAATTTCAGGATAAGTGAAAAATGTGAAGGCAAGAACAAAGGTATTTAACTCTTAGGGGTGTGTCAATCCCTAAACCTGAAATCACTTCTACATCGTCCATCAATGGGTACAACCCCGTAGAATATTTAAAAGTTTAAGGGATGCAGCTTTGTGAGATTATTTAGATCAGTCTGGGAATCTGACCAAAAGACATACATTCAGGGCAGAAGTTGTATCAGAAGATAGAGCAATGGATTCATTCAGCAATCTTCTGGTCATCACTCTTATTCAGAAAACAAAACCCTTTCCATGCACAGGAGAGAGCTCCTGCAGTTTGACTATTCCATTGAATAACATTGTATTTTCTTTGGATGAGAGGTTAAAATATAAAATGTACAGGTTTGGGGAATGTTTTTAGCTGAATTAATTATGAACATTCTCTACAGCTTTCATTCTTATCATATGCCACCTCCTGTAACTGCAGTCTAGGGATCTGTTTTCCCTATGTTTGCAAATGAAAGAACAACTCAAAAATGGGCACTACCAGGCCCGTAATATTTCTGTTCTCTTAACAAGACACATGCTTGTGTGTAAAGTTTAAATCTAGACCTGAGTTTCCTTATAATTTAGGGAGGGTCAGGAGAGCATTGCAGTTCTGCAGACCGGATGCAGAACTTGGGCTGAGATACTTGGGAGAAGGATGTTGTGGATAGATACGTATCTCAGATTCTAATGCCTTTGTGTTTCAGGATGCATTCTGAATTTGGGTGTTGCCTTGTGCTAGTTCCATATTTAAACTTCCTCTGTGGTAAAACAATTACTTTGAGATTTTGGTGAGTGAAATAAAAAGGATTCATGAGTTTTGAAAAGACAAGGTAGTGAAAGTTATAAAGAGGAAAATATACACAGAACACATGTGAAGAGGATATGAAATTTGGAAGGCCGATACTCTGGTTTCTCCAGCCTGTATTTCCTTCATGTGTTCAAATAACGCAGGCAAGAAATGATTGTTGTGCAGTGTGCTGTCTGCCTTTGACAGGTCACTTTCTGAAAGGGAAAACAGCATGATGTTATGCATGAATAATGGCAGTTTAATGGCTGGTCCTAAACAGATGGATATGATACAAAAAAAGGATGGGGGTGCTTGGTGGTGTCGGTGCTGTCCAACAGCAGCAGGTGTGCCATGCACACTGTCAGGAAGTCAGAGATCTCAGCAGGTGCCTGTGCCTGCATTCCTCATCCCTCTCTGCATGACAATGTTATGCCCACACTGTGACTGCTCCTGTCTTAGCTCCTGACTGCAGTCCTTAATGAGAACACTGTGAGCACTCCCTCTCTGTGTAGGCACTTGCACTGGTTTTGCCTGGGGGAGAGTGAATTTTCTTCACAGTAGCTCCTATGGGGCTGTGGTTTGGATTTGTGCTGGAAACAGTGTTGATAACACAGGGATGTGTTTGTTATTGCTGAGCAGAGTTTACAGAGAGCCAAGGCCTTTTCTGACTCTCACTCCACCAGAGAGGAGGCCAGGGGTGCACAAGGAGCTGAGAGGGGACACAGCTGGACAGCTGACCCCACTGACCAAAGGGGTATTCCAGACCACATGCTGGAGGGGGGGAAGAAGGAGGCAGTGGAGGATGTTTGGGGTGATGGTGTTTGTCATCTCAAGGAAGCCTTGCATGTGATGGAGCCCTGCTCTCCTGGAGATGGCTGAGCACCTGCCTGCCCATGGGAAGCAGTGAATTAATTTCTCATTTGGCTTTGCCTGTGTGTGTGACTTCTGCTTTATCTGTTAGAATCTCTCTTTATCTCAACCCCTGAGTTTTCTCACTTTTCCCATTCTCTTCCCCCTACCACTGGAGGGACTGAGTGAACAGCAGCGTGGTCCTTAGCTGCTGGCTGTGGCTAAGCCACAACATTTCAGAGTGACAGAGGCAGCATTTCAGTGTGAGGCTACCAGAGTGTTATTCTGGGCTGCCTGCAGTGTCCAAAGTCAGGTGGGATAAAGGAAAGCTTGTTGACAAGGAAATTGTTGTTTTTTGTTTTGTATCTCCCTCCTCATCTCAAGAAGATAGTTTCTAGAATTTTTGTTGTTTCAGTGACACAGAAATATTTACCTTGACTTTTTTTTCATTAAACTTGTCTGTAAGAAGATTGTCATTCACAAAAACTTTAATTTATATTCTTGTTATATTACTACAAAAGAGACAGTTACATTGAGTGAATATTGTTTTATATTGAAATTCTTTTCATTAGGTAATTTAATTGATGCATTTGGTGCTACCACAAGGAACTCTCAAGAAAAGGGATTGTTTTAGCTTAATATACTATGTATGAACACTTTCCAGCCTGTATGGCAATTGCTCATCCTTCTGTCTGAAGCAATGGTCTTTTGGCAGAAACTTAATGGTTGCTATTCCATTGGGCAAGCTAAGGCTCTTAACTCTAAGTTATTCACTTAGAGAGTTATTGTCTTAATTCTTTGTGTCTGGATGATCACAGAGAATGTTATTAATAATAGATTGGAGATGAAAAATAAGAGGGTCTATTCATCAAAGACCATATCCAAAGGACATAGGAACTCTGGCCAGCTGGACTGATTGTTTTATGCAATGACTGTGTCATTTGTACAGCAGATGCCTAATAGTATCTGCTGAAGTCACTGAACTCCATTTTTCTCTGGAATATGTAAGCATCTTACCAACTTTGCAAATTGCAAAGATACATTTTCATAGATGAGGCTGAGTTTCATAGATGAGACTGCTGTTAAGCAAGTAAAGATATAGGACTTAATTTTATTGTATGACTCTAATCCAAATGCAGAATGACTGGAATAGAGAAAAGGTTTGTAGCAGAATGTAGCATGAGAAGAAAGACTCAAAAAAGTTTTAGAAATATTTTTATTATGAAGGATTCTTCTATCAAGCATCTAGCTATGGTTTCTAGATTTATCTGAAGGGGAGACATTTTTCATCATCTTTTTAAGTGCTTTAAATAGCTGACCTTTTTTATACCCACTATTTGCTCTTCTACAGTCTGTGGTGGGAGAGGATTTGTTGTTCTGCAAACAGCATCATTTTCTCCTATACACAGCCGTGTATGATGGGCTCACAGGAGGAGTACGTCTTAGAGGAGGAGGGGTTTGGGAAAGGGGGGGAGTCACACAACTGGCTGTGCTGGAAGCAGCAGAAAGCACAGGAAAAAAAGAGCATGAGGCAAAGTATTTTGGAACAGAGTTTGCAAACAGTTATTGATGTGAGCAGGGACTGATAGAGAGCCCAGATTAGTGTATGAGTGTAATGGGGCTTCATGCTCTACAAGATCAAAATAGCAAATGCCCCATTATGGCAATTATCAACTGGTAAAAGCACAATAGATGAAGTTGATAAAGTACTTCTGTGTTCATTAGCCTCACTATGTGGCAAATGTATTATAGGTCACCATATGCTAATGCTTTACCTGACAAACAGAAAATGTTAATGGAAATTATAGAAAGACAAATTATAAAGAGGCCAATCCATGTTCAGCCATTACAAATCCAACTAAATGTTCAGCCTACAAATACATATTGGTCAGTCTGTGGTCAACATCCAAAATTCTTTCTTCTGATCCAAGTGTGGAGGGCATTTAGGTCAGGCAGCATCTTTCTTGCAACTTGGCTACTTGGAGCCAAGACGGATCCATTTTGATTTTTAACTCAGGGAAACAGATAGCTAATTCATTTGGCCTTGAAGAATATTGGAAGGCAAATAAATGATCAAGCATTGTCAAGCATTCTTTAGGGAAAAGCCATTTGTAATCAAGATTTACAAAACAAAAAACATAAATAACTTGGGCTGAACTAAATGCAGCTTTTTAATAAGGAAATGTACTAATTTTACATGTAGGTCCTTGCCTTCTATCTTATGTCTTAAGGTTTTGCATGCAACTATTTTACCCATGTTAGATTTTTGATGTAACATTTTATTAAAGTAATTACTTTTTGTTCTGCTCAGGAAAAAGCCTTTAGCTCATCATGTACCAGTGGATTCTGATATGTTTTTAAGAATTTCACCATTTCCCTTTGTGGCTGAGAATTTCACCATTTCTGATATGTTTTTAAGAATTTCACCATTTCCCTTTGTGGCTGAGCCAGGATTTTAATATTCACTCAAAGGTCTGGGTAGAACAGAAGATGTAGACTTTTATCAACACAGAATACATTCCCTCCATAATGGTACTAGTTAACAAGCTGTAGGGAGGAAGGACTCTTTTCCAGATCTATCTCAAATCCTTCCAGGCAAGTCCTTCCAAAGCACTAAAGAGCCCTTCAACACTTACATTCAGAAGATCTAAGGGTTCTAATTACAACCAGGTCTTCACCACTGACACAGATGAGGATGATGAGATCTCAGTGTGTTCCTTCTGTTTTTTATTAACCTACAGTGAGTGTTACAGACATAATTGGCTTCTATTGGTTGCATATATCACCACAGGATACTATGATACTCAGGGTACCAGCAAAAAAAATTAGATAAAATGCTGATTTGTGTAATGGATCTGATCTAAATTTGGTGCTCGTTTCTAGTTTAAGGCCTCAGAACACAGATATACCTGTACAAACTCTTTGGACTTATTACATTTACCTCAAGATTCAAGCCTATATAATGCTGGTGCTCAGGAAAAATTATACGGTAGCTGGAGAGGAATAAAAACTCAACAGGATAAAACAGCACAATAACAGGAAAAAATGAAGATATAAAAAGGAATGGGTTGTTTTTGAGGTTAGTGGAATGGTGCTCTATGGCTAAACCCAGCTGGCCTGGAGGAAGAGAAAAATAGGGTAAACAAAAATATGTAAATAAGAAGCATTGCCAATTAAGTTTTAACAAGATTTGAACAAGAACGTAGCAATATTTAATAAAAATATAAGTATTAACTGTCGGGGCAAAGATATGTAAGCAGGGAGTTCTTAAATAACCAGCACATATATTTGGTATCCTCAGCAATGTATTTCTTCCAAGGAGAATTTCAAAACACAGCACCATAATTTCAACAGTTCTCCCATTCTCTGGACCAGATTTTCTACCCTTTTTTTAATCTCTGCATGCTTTAATAGCTTCAAAAGTGTTGCAGAGAGATAGTTAAATTGTTCTGTAGTTAACTCTTGCAGATAGAAGTTAGGAGAGATCTGGGAGATAAAAAACCAAATTTCTGAATAAAGAAAGAAAAAAGTAGTAATAGAGTTTAAAGTATGCTTTGGGGCAAGCAGTTCTTTATGGCTGCAGCAGCTGCAGCAGGCGAGGTAGCTTTGCTGTGCAATGAGGGTAAGGTAGGCTACTGTGCACCCTCCCGAGGTGCCTTGGCATAGGAGTGTCACTTAAGCTATACACACTGCCTTGCCACAGCTTGTAGGAATTGAAGAAAATAGTCTTGTGACAAACTTAGGGATGATAGGGGCCAGAGAGGCTTATCAAATTCCTTTGAGCTTTTACTAAATAAGTAATGCCACCAAAGTGACTACAGCAGCCTTTAGACCAGCACAGCCTCTGTGGGTAGGCTGAACTACAGGAAACTTCGGGACAGTGAATGTCTCCTGTCCTTTGCCTGGTGTTCAGATGGGAAATTGTTCATTAGTGAGTACTAACACTGGCTCAAACTCACAGCCTTCTCATAATTCATATCCTCTGTCCCATGGGGATTGAGAGCCTTCGGTAATTCATGAGCCATTAAAGTTGCTCTGCTGGTGCTGTGTCACACAGGGTGTTATGGATTAGCACTGGCACAGTGTCATACGGTGTGCTATGGATTAGCAGTGGCACAGTGTCACACAGTGTGTTAGGGATTAGCAGTCAAAGTTTGTCACACAGTGTGTTATGGATTAGCAGTGGCAGTGTGTCACACAGGGTGCTATGGATTAGCAGTGGCTCTGTGTCACACAGTGTGTTAGGGATTAGCAGTGGCACAGTGTCACACAGTGTGCTATGGATTAGCAGTGGCACAGTGTCACACAGTGTGTTATGGATTAGCAGTGGAAGTGTGTCACACAGTGTGCTATGGATTAGCAGTGGCTCTGTGTCACACAGTGTGTTATGGATTAGCAGTGGCTCTGTGTCACACAGTGTGTAATGGATTAGCAGTGGCTCTGTTTTACAGTGTGTTATGGATTAGCAGTGGCTCTGTGTCACACAGTGTGTTATGGATTAGCAGTGGCACAGTGTCACACAGTGTGTTATGGATTAGCAGTGGCACAGTGTCACACAGGGTGCTATGGATTAGCAGTGGCACAGTGTCACACAGTGTGTTATGGATTAGCAGTGGCTCTGTGTCACACGGTGCTATGGATTAGCAGTGGCACAGTGTCACACAGAGTGTTATGGATTAGCAGTGGCTCTGTTTTACAGTGTGTTATGGATTAGCAGTGGCTCTGTGTCACACAGGGTGTTATGGATTAGCAGTGGCACTGTGCTCTCACCCTCAGCCACCAGAGCTATGTCGTGGGACATAAGGTCTACAGAAGGATTCAGCTGCCCATCTAAACTGGCCTCAGCTGATAGAAGGAGGCAGTGGGACCTTGTGGGTATAGTGTAACCACCTGCCTGTGGGCCTGTGCTGATGTCCCTTCTCCTCACATGCCAGGGGTGTTGCTTTTTGTGATATGGAGACTTTGGTATGCTGCTTGAAGACTCTGAAATATTATGCACATTGAATAATATATGTAATAGATATTGCATATCATTAATATGATATTGCCAAATTCAATTTTAATTTCATTTGTTTTGAAGTTAAAACCAATTTAAAATGTCAAATGATTAGGATACACTTTGTAGATTAGACTTTTGCATATTATCCAAAGAGAAAATCCAGCAATTAGACATGGAGCCAGAGAGTTGTACAACCACAGTTATGGGATCAGAGCAGTTCACAGAAATATTTTAGAGTTTTTAAATCTGTGTTCCCACCACTGCCCTAGAAGTCTATGTTCACATTCATAGTACCATCTATGTCTAACCTATGTGTCTGAGTCAATATCAAGCCACTGCATTTTCACATGCTTCCAGACTTCAGTGCCTGTTGGAACCAAGGGCTGCAGCACCTTTGTGCTCCCTCTGCTGTGCAGGGCTGCATAAAACTGAGGACAATCAGGTTCACACATTCAGCTGCTTTTGATGCATTTCCCCTACTTTAAATTCATGATGTTGAGAATATAATCCACATAGTGGCCAGGTGGCATGAACTTTAAATCTTCCAGGTGTTACTGTTAACTGTTTCTAAGAAAAATATCTCATCACTGCTTCCCATAAAAAGACATAAGCCTCTCCCCAGTTTTGCTGAAATGGGAGAGGAAGTTAGCTATGAATTTTAGAGTTTACTTTTAGGGGTCAGTAGAGTGTGATAAAAGCATTTTGAATGTAATTGGTGAAGTGAACCCAAATAGAAGAACATTCTTTATGAAACAAAACATAGCATTGCCCTATCGTATTACTCAGGTCAGATTGCAAAATGTTTTTACTGTGACTGTAACAGATTCTGCCATTAGCAGGTGCATATGCAGAGTACATGCACGCCGACCTAGGAGATAATTAACAGGAACAGAAAACAGCATGAATGATCAAAAACCCCTGGTTCTCTCTGCTGCATTGTATCATCCCTTCTGGGTGTCATAGAATGCAGTATTATCAGCCAGTATTAAGGTAGGGTTTAATCTCAAGCCTCAGGCTGTGCCAGCTTCTGCATTGCTCTATAAATCCTCCTTTCTTAGCAGGGTTTGGTTGGGTATGAAAAAGGTGTTTATATCTAAGCTTCAAAGTCAGCACTTGCTGATGCAATTAACTAATCTACAGCTCTCAAAGCTGAAGCTAGTTGTTTATTTTTAGGTAGAACTACTTTTCATCTAAAAGTGCTGACTTATCAAAATTGGAGTGCGTTGTGGGAAGATGTTTTAGCAAAAATTGAATACAACTGTCTGCTGAGGAGGCATGAGGAGAATCTGCCAGCTTGATGGAGCAAGGAGCAATGGCAAGTTGAGAACTCACAGCTCTGGAGCCAGGCATGCAGCTCTTGGCAAACTTGGTTTTTCTGTTCTCAGCTTTTACAAACCTCACCTCAGGACTGCCAGCAGTGGGGAAATCCTTAGTGTTCAGCCCTGAACTGCCCATCTACCCCAAACACTGGTGTAGCAAGGCTTGGGGAACATGAGGAAGCTTTGTGGGAAGGTAAAAAACACAAAGAGATCTGTACTTTTGAAGACCATGATTTTGAAATTTCTTTGCTATGACAATTTGAAGTTTTTAGTCTGAAAGACAAGAGGCCTTTTACATTCAGCAGAAAAATTCCTGTGACTATACAATGGACAATATGTATACAGCATTAGCTTCCCTTTTTCTCAACTGTCTGCGCAGGGTTTTTTAAACCCTACCTATTTCAGATATGAAAAGAGAAGTTATGAGAAACACAGCCGCAGTTACCAAGGGGAAATGCTGACAAGCAGTACGGTATGGACTAGCCAAACAGAAATCCCATATTGCAGTGATACCATTTTTGAAAGGAATTTACGAATGCATGCATTAGTAGATGCTATCCACAGGAGTTTTGGGGTACATACACACCCTTGTCCCACTCTCTCCATCTCTGGGTTGCTGCATTTAAGACTTGCAGTTTCACCTTGTTGTATTTGCCTTTGGACAAAGCACAAGCAGAGCATCTTCTCTGTTCCTCTGAACAGTGACTCTAAAGATCTAGAGTCAGAAGTTGTGAAATAACTACTCTCAGTTCCCTGAACAAGCTTGCTATTGAGCTGTCTCCTTTGTTCTTACCCAAGGAGAGTACTCATCCTCATCTCTGTAATTTACTTGGCAGCCAAACCACAACCTCCTACTATTCGAGGTATTTTGAAACGGAAAAGCATTGTTTTAAATATTGTTTTATACTGAAGAGTTATATAAAACAAGAGAGATGCTCACAAAGGTAACTTAAATAATTCTCTATGCAATTAAACTCCTATAATTACAATGATAAGATAATATCATACATAATAAATTTGTATGACTTAGCCAGGATGAGCTTTATTTTTTCCCCTGAAGCTCTAACTCTCTTTTAAAGTGATACAATGATGTAATTCTTGGCTACTGTACTGTGTTTACTAGAACTTGAAATTTTCAGTATTTAGGCACTCTGATCAGTAAAGAATGAAAATTTGCTTGATACAGGATGGATCAGTGCTGCCTTTCAGACTTGGCCTCCTGTCTCTTATAAGCACTTTCTATAGCGTTCAGTGCAGTTCACTGTTTTGGTGTCTGTGTTCAAGATGCTTCAGGACCTGCCCCAGCTTATCTAAAACATCTCATAAAGTGCCAGGAGGAAGAGTGTGAGGAGTAAGCTCAGAAGAGGAGCAATAATTATCAAAAGGGAGCTGCTCACTTTCTTGAAGCTGCTGTCCACCAGTTTATTCTAACCTTGTGCTGCTTTCCCAGTAATCACACTGAAAATCCTGCTGTGATTATCAGATATTCCTTGAACTATGCTGGGCAATAACATAAGAATTTTAATTCTTGATTGGCCAAAATATGCCTGTTTGTACAGCTGGAAACTGGAAAGGAATGTGAGAAAAGTGCTCGTGTATAATTGCAGTTCCTAATACATGTTCCTTTCTTCTGGTAATCTGAAGTTCATAAATGTCTAAAGACAGAGTTGGTGTGATATTATTTTTTAAAATGAGAAGTATTCTTATCTTTTTACAAATGTAGGAGCCTGTTTGGAGAAGTAGAAGAGTATATAGGGGTTCCTCACTTTTGATCTGGATTTTCCTTCTTTCATTGGACGCAACATTTCCAAAGTCTGTGTCAGGCCATGAAGCTTTTCTCTCAACCAGAAGTTTGGAAAGTACTTATTCAGAAAATTTCTTATGATTCTTAATGGTTAATCATATGTGGAATTTAATACTGGCATACCAGGAACTAGAATGAATACCTTTAATGTTCAAAATTTTATAACTTTCCCTTCTATCTTTTTAGTATTTAAATAGTTCATTTTCATATTGCCTACAATATTCATGCATATGTGTAAGTGTTGCTACTACTGGTCTTTTATGGCTGAAATATTGAGAGCTGTATTCAAATTTCAGTTTAATTTTGGGATAATTAAACCACATTTCTGCATTTTTCTCAATAGTGAAGGATATTTGCCTCCCAAATTATAAAACAGTTGGACATATTTTACTATTTTAGTGCCACATATATTCCCGTGTCTATCCTTGAATGCAAATAAGTTTTTTAAAGAAAGCCAATGCTGTGAATACCATGTAATGTCATGTGAACTTTGCACTGGAGATAAATAGAATGTGATGACATTTCCACAGCTGTGGGAGAATAATCTAGAAAGGTTAGGCAGGATTACCTTTTTTTTATTTGAATACATAAAATTGATCAGTTTGCAGTGGAGGTCATCCATTGTGGGCTTGTGCTCACTGGATCATATCCAAAACCTACTGATGTACTTTCCTCTACCCACTTGTGTCTGCCTGTGGGGACAGAAAACTCTGGTTGCTGAGTACAGAGGCTAAGCAATGTTAGTTTAAAACTGGAATTTAAAACAGATGGTGCCCCATGCTGACACTGACCTGCAGCACCCTCTCATGGCTTTTCTCGTCACCCTTGTGTGCTGGCTGGGATATGACCCCATGTACAGACCAGTTGCACTTTGGTTTGTTCTGTTCTGTACCCTCTGCCTGTCACATGTTGCCTCTGGTTTTATACAGAAATTATTGCCTCTCTGGCTGAGGGCAGCATAGAGGAATTGGGAAGGTGCCTGCCAGCCTCATCGGCAAAATCTGGGCATGAATGGAAATCAGAATCAATTAATAAATAATACGATAAATAAAAATATTAATAAATAATAGTAATATTTAGCTAAATACACTACTTGCTCTCTGCCCTTTTACTGTTTCTAGTATAAAGCCTTTCATTTATCTCATCGGATGTCCAAAGCCCAGCAGCACCACTCCAGAGAAGCGACCCCTGTGGTGATCCGGGGACTGCACAGACCCCGCTCCGGCTCCCAACCCGCCAGCCGGAGCCTGCCCGTGTTTCAGCACACGGACACCCGAGCTGGACCGCAGAGAGGAACAGAGATCATCACCAACATGAGCCCGAGGAGTTAATGCAGCTCCGTGCCGGGCCCGACAGCCGCTGCCGGGCGGCGCTGCGGGGCCGTGCGGGCGCGGGGGGACACCTCGTGGGCAGCGCGGGGACACCTCGGGATAACGGGGGACACCTCGTGGGCCGGGGGGGATGCCTCGGGGAGCGGGGGACACCTCGTGGGCAGCGCGGGGACGACACCTCGCGGACACGGGGGACACCTCGATGGCGCAGGGGGACACCTCGGGGCAGCGGAGGAAGCTCGCCCGCCCCGGCCGCCGTCAGCCCGCGCCTGCCTCCCGCGGCCGGCACCCCCGCTGGACCGAGAGGAGAGACGTCCCTGTTCCCAGCTGGGCTGGGCGGCTGCGGGAGCTCAGCTGGGCTTATGAAAAATCGCATTTCTGCAATGGGTGTGCATTGACAGAGACTTAGTCTCTCTTTGACATAACATCCGGGAGCCACAGCCATCAGCCTCAGCAAAGTTCAGGCACGAAACTGAGTTAGGTTTGCTATATAGGGTATCAGCAAAAGGTTCTTCACCCAGAGGGTGGTTGGGCATTGGAACAGGCTCCCCAGGGGAGTGGTCACAGCACCAGCCTGGCAGAGCTCAAGAAGTATTTGGACAATGCGCTGAAGCACAGGATATGACTCTTGGGGTGTCCTGCGCAGGGTCAGGAGTTGGACTCAATGTTCCTGATGAGTCTCTTCCAATTCAGCTAATTTTATGATTCTATGAAAGTTGTTCCATGTGGAGTGTGTTTTGTGTCAGCGGGGAAGTGGACAGAGTGTAACTTGCATCAGGGATGAAAATTTGCACTGGAAATGTAACCCAAGGCAGGAAGCACAACAAAGCCTCTCAAGCTGGATGCTGCTGGCATGCAGTGATTTGAATGCTGCACCTCAAATACCATGTTCAGTTTTGAGCCCCTCTCTACAGGACAAGAGTTTGAAGTTCTAGAGCATGTGCAGAGTAAGACAATGGAGCAGGTGAATTAGCTGGAGCACAAGTCTGATGAGGAACAGCTGAGGGAGCTGTGGTGGTTTAGCCAGGAGAGAAGGAGGCACAGGTGGGATCTTATTGATCTCTACAACCACCTGAAAGGAGGTTGTATCAAGGTGAAGATCAGTCTCTTCTCTTAAATTACAAGTGGTAGGACAAATGGAAATGGCCTCAAGTTCCACCAGGGCAGGTTTAGATTGGATATTAGGAAAAATTTCTTCACTGAATAGTCAGACATTGAAAAAAGTTGCCCAGGCAAATGGTGGAATTACCATCCTGGAAGTGTTCAATAAACATATACATGTGGCACTTGGGGGCATGGTTTAGTGGTGAACGTGGCAGTGCTGGGTTAAGGGTTGGACTCAATGACCTTAAGGGTCTTTTCCAACATTAATAATTCTGTGATTCTATGAATATGACCTGTGAACCAATAATGGAGCCTGCAGCATGGTCACACAGGCCTTACCCAGGCTGGCCTTACAGGCCTTTGGGCCAAATGGGGTTAGGATGAAAGGGGACCAGGCTGAATGGGCCCCTTCAAGTGCTGCAGGAGTACCCAGGGGCAGGAGGCAGCTGGGTGGCAGTGTGGTGGCCTGGCTAAGGAGGGATAAGCAGCAGGTCCCTGGGGCTGCCTGCCCACAGAGGTTGCTCAGAGCTGATGGTGTCACCAGCTACCTACGTTTGTCCTGCTGTCCTCACACTGACATGCATCGGGCTCTTTGCAGCATCAGGAAAAGGAACAAAAAAGCAATAATTTATCAGGATGGACTGTCACGTGCCTGCTGAGGATGTCCTTGGCAGAGAGAGCCGTGCAAGTTCCGTTTCTCCTTGTGTCTGACACACTGAACCCGTGCTGCACAGATGTCGCACAGGGACCGGCACGGTACGTGCATGCTGTGGCAATCACCAAGATTCCTGCTCACAGCTTGTACTGTTCTGTCTACCAGACACATGGAATCCCAAACACAGCAACTCCTCAAAGGTAAATGTGTCCAAGGGGAAAAGGAGAATCTGGGAAAACACACTGTCCAAAATTACTGTGATCTTAACCAGGGATACAGAAGGATGGAGGAAAAGAGCAAAAGGGAGGAACAGCAATGCAAAACATACTGGGCTTTTCTGGAAGTTGGTAGTAGACAGCTCTGCTCTGCACTTTAAAAGATATTTACTAAGCCTGCAGTTAGCTTTCTGTGTGCTTTCTCCACATTCTTCATATGCCCTTTTGTGTTAAGGAATATCTACATTGTGTTTCTTCAAAGTCTACCACAATAAGGCTCAGTTTTATATCTACTTTTTCTCAGATTTTTCTCAGTTTTATGTCTACTTCTAAAAATAGATAAGTATGGTCACATTTTGACACTCTACTGTAGAAAGCTGAGATTAGTCACATGAAGGGCATGCTGACTGAACTTGGTAAAGTCTGCTTTTTATGGATCTGACAAAGACTAACATGGAAAGTGTAGACCCTTGTGTTTTATCTCAATTTAACTCTGTAGATGGGGTAAACAGATGTGCACCTTACTGTTTCAATCACTGAAATTAAAGATTTGTTTTGATATATCAGCTCACTATAATAGAAATAAATACTTTGCTACATTATTTCATTTGCTGACCAAACTTCTACACAATCTTGTTTTAAGCTCTTCACTGCAAATCCCAAGATTGGGGTGACACCCACTGTTCTGTGCACACCTTTTATATCAGTGAGCACTACCACCTAACTCTTTCCTTGCACTCTGTGCCACCATCTCTATTAACATGATGTAAACACCTGACCATCTAATTTTCATATTCTTATGCAATATTGAATGTAATGAGATCCTGAGGCTACAGGCTCTACCACAGTAGGGCAGAAGTAATTACAGGAACACCAGTAATGCAATTAGTGGCCATGAATTTTGCTGACGTGATGTACCCTTAGCAGCATGTCCAGCTCCTGTGGCATTGTACAGCTGAGAGTTGTGGATGGAAATTTTAAGACAGTTTTCTGATGGAGATTGCTATGCCTAAAAGACCACCTTGAAACCTTGATCCTTGCAGCTTAAAATAACTTGAACTTTTCATCAGAATTCTGTACAGATTTCAGCTAGGCTGCTGTTATTAACCTGTCTGGAAAAATATATACAGGGATACTAATGAAAAAAAAATCCTGCTCAGTCTACTTCCACCTAGGATTTAGTTTCAGTATATTGCTTAAGGAAGATGAAAAACATTTGCCTCCGATACTGGCATGGATATAGGAACATGGATTACTTTGTTTTATGATGTTTTATGAGGATTTTCTTCTACTTCCTGTCATAGGCTTTATATATATATATATGTATATAAACATATATGTTTTTACCCTTTTGCTACTGTTAGAACTCTTCATATGACATTGAAATGTAACATTTTATTGGTTTGTCTTTGATCTTTAAACATTAATTTTTGAGTTGCACTTTTAAAATTAGAATTTTTCAGTTTACTTTCCAGGTGGAAAGACTATCCCACTAACAAGTTCTTGTTTATTGTCCTCTACATTTATTATTGAGTAGGCTCTCCAAAACCATGTGTGCTTTTCTTCATGATCAGTTTGAATTCCAGGACTTCTTTTACTTTCTTCTTCCAGTGACTGTGTTTTAAACCACTTTCTTTCAATCTGCACAATTTGCTTGTACTGCAGGTTGTGTACACTTCTCTCCTCAGAGAGAGATATTGTACGTTTCACGATGAGATAAAATAAGAGTAATCAGTAGGTGATTTTTTGCCAAGACAAAGAGGGCAACTGTAGGAGCTAGAAAAACATGAAAAAAATGGTGAAATCAGGCCAAACTGCAATGAAACAAAAGTTCCTCCAGCTGCAGAGAATGGTAGGTCCTCTGCTAGTCTGTTATTGCTTGATTTATTAACATACAGACCATATCTAACAATATCCACATATTTAACGCATGTCTAATCACATTTGCAACAGAAAATAGACTTATTTTGCACAGTCATGGCCTAAATGTATCTTTAGGTTTATCTCATATCCCAGTAAGTTTGGGAATGTCTTTCTTTGTGTCTTGCACATTTATATTGAAAGGAATGCATGAAATTAGACAGTTCTGTCTCAGGTTTTGTGTAACAGATTCTGTGTGTTATGTAATATATTTAGCCTATAAATCAAAGCTAGACAGAATTCAAATATCTGCAGGGCACAGTTGTTATGCAGTTTGAGTCTGTGTTTTCACAGAAAAAACAATGTCTCGCACTGAACTGCTGGTAGGGAACTAACTACACTGGTTTAGCTTGCCTTCAACCTGACCTCCATTCCATCCACCCTTAGCCTTTGCTATCTCTTACCACCAAAATAGCACAGGAGTCTGAAGCAGGAAGTGTTATCAGTGTGTTATCAGTGCCACAGCAGACAAAGCTGTTGCGGTAGTTCAGAAGCGTTGTCTGGGGCTGTGCGCCTTGCCCATGGGATGTAGGAGGTGCTGTAGCCAGTGCACTGGTTGGCACAGTGTGGCTCAGGATTTGGTATGTTGTGGCTTCCCTGCTGGTTTAACACCTGATACATTAGTTTGCACCGTTTGAGTTCAATGATAGTGGCTTAAGCTGCTGTACTGGAGTCTGAAGTGCAATGGCTGAGAGCCACCACACACAACAGCTGCTGCTGTTTCCTCACCTGTGGGCAAGAATCTCCCAGAAAGTTATAACACAGATCTATGAGAATGAAACTCCCCATGCACTGCAAATATGCCTTTTGTTATATTTGAACCTGCAGGGTAATTTTTCAGGAGATGCTTGCCATGGCTGCTGGTCCCAGAGTACTGACTGGGTACAGATGGCTGGAAAGGAGCACTGACAAAGCTCTTCTTGTCCATTGGTGGTGTTGACAGCATGTCACCAGAACTGTGTGAGACTGTTTTGTAACAAGCTGCATTTTAATACATTTGTTTTATTTCTGTGTCTGAAAAAATTGATTTTTGAAGTCAAAGCCTGCAGTCTATCCCCTCTTAATACAAATGAATCACTTTGGTATTCCTTTTTAGATTAATCCAGCAGTTGTGATAATGACATTTTTGAAAGTGGCTGCTGCCTAACGCCGTGTAATTTTTTTTTAGTAACGATTGATCCATAAAATAGAATTCACACCATTCTTAATATTCATTCTAACTAGAAGCAGTGATGGTGTGTGTGCAAAGCAGGCATATCGAGAAGTGTCTGAGTCCTTGTTTCATGGGGCATATTAAGGCCCTGGCTGCAGCAAAAGTAGGTATTCTCCTTTGGCTGGACTGGAACTTCAGTTGTTATCAGCTACAGAGAATTCAATCTGTGATCCAAACAAGAGCCAGACTCCAAAGCAAGCTATTGGAAATTAAAAGTAGAATGGTATTATATGTGAATACTTTACTTCTGTTCTAGAGAGTGAATTACAAGCAGCCAAGAGAAACAGAGACAGTGGGGGAAATTCCCTGCCCATGCCTGGGGTGTTCTCTGTAATAAAGTGAAATGCAGCTCTGGATAGTTTTTCACTTGTAGGATCTTAGGCCAGTGTAACACAGTTTGAAAAAACTCGGTTGTGGTTCAGTTTATAAATGAAAAGAAGTATATATGTAACTTTTTATTTATAAGTTGTCTTGATAAAATGAAGACCCACTTGGTCAAAGACACTTGACTCCAGTTCTTATATATAGGATATGCTTGCAGGTAGCTATTATTGAAGAAAATATAAGGAAGCTAGGATGAGTCAAGAGGAAAAGGCTCCTCTTTAGTCTTGAGTATTGTACTTTAATGTATTAAGTACTGCAGTAAACAGTGTCTTTGTTTTTTGCTGGGGGTGGAGAGACAGAACGTTCCTTTCAGCACTGTGAAATGTTCATGTCATCTGCTGTGACAAGGGTATCTATGCAGGCATTTTACTAGCAGCACCACTTGGCCACTGGGACAGCAATTTAGATTGATTCCTGCCTATTACAGTAACATTATGCCAGCTGTGTCTTTCAAGAAGTTCAAGAATATATTTTCTCTATTAGTGGTCCTTGATGGAAACAACATTCTCCTAAAATCCAAGGATCTGGTGAATACAGACATTGGCATTATTTTTAATTTTTCAATCTGCTGGTTTAATCACTTTTAAAAGTCATACATTAGGTCTAATTCAGTATGTACAGGTCTTAACAACAGTTGTGTTTTAAAAGCAACCTGTTCTACTCAGTTCAATAAAGTGTGCTGTCTGTAGCTGGTAGGTCCATGGAGCTACAGAGACTTTCCTGGGCTGTGACATTCTCTTCCTTTAGCGTGTGAACTGCTTTCAGAAGGCTGCCAGTTAAAAGGGGTCAGTTCTGCTGTGACCTACTGAGCATGGATGGGACCCAGTCCTTTGTTTGTGGGCAGATATTAATATCTGAAAGACCTTGAGGGACATTACCAGCAGAAGAACAAAGGTGGGCTTTGGATGGTTTTCCTATTTTTTTTCGCTCTTAGTGTTATAACGAAAGAAAAAATATAATCATAAAGAGTGGTACATCTCAAACATTACTGCTATTTCTCCTCTACATGCTCCTGAGGGGCCTTCCTTAATGAGGGACCCCAGTCCTGGAGAGGCCAGCTCCAGCTTTGGTTCTGCTTTTCTGGGACACTTGCTGAGCGGCAGAATCTCTACAGGTGAAAACAGTGCCTGCAACTGTAATTGTTGGCTTTGTACCAAATGCAGAGCCAGCCTGGATGGAGAAACTGATGATCTAAAGTCAACAAAGTGGAGTTTTGTAGAAGTAAGTTGTAGAAGATTATAATAAGATGAAATCAAGAACAAAATATCCAATGCCTGGCAAGGTAGCAGAGCTGCAGAGCAGGCTCTGGTGCTTATTCTGGGTCACAAACTGAAGAAAAGCCAGTCAGTGAGATACTGTGATATAGAAAATCAATCTCCCTCTGGGATGTATTAGCAAGAGTGTCACTGAACTGAGCAGAATTTGCTCTTTGCAATGCTGGTGTGACATTATTTGGAGAGGTCAAAGCACCAGACATTAAAAGGAAGACATGCCCAAAAAGAGCAAAGAGAATAGTCAGAGGCATTTTAAAAGTGCTATTTGTGAGAAATGAAAGAGGAAAGGATTTGTTAACTTTTGGAAGAGAAATAACTATGATTGGGAGAAGTAATGCTGATAACCTTTCAACTCTGTAAAGTTTAAAAGATTATTATAAGGAAAGAGAACAGTGATCAATTGTTTTCATTGCTCATCACCCCAAACCAAGGGAAATGGCAGCTGAAGTTTCAGCAAATGGTACTTTGGTTAAGTATTAGGAAAAAGTCAAGCCACCAGTTTTTTCAGTCTACCAGATCAGTCTTCCCATGATAAACACAACCTACAAAAACTGCCTGCATGACATCCCACTTCTCTCTGAGACACAGCAGTAATCCCCTGTATCCTTTTCTATAGGATCCAGACATGGACTTGCAGCATCTGGATCAAACCTGTGAAAACTGGAACTGCTAGTGAATGTAATCATTGTTTTCCCAGTTTGTTTGTGTCTTGACTTCTTTCTGAAAGTCTGTGTCTCTTTTCCTACCTCCTGGACTGTGTCTGAAGTAAATAGAGATGAGTTGAAAGACTTAATGTTGGCAGCCTGGAAGGCAAATAATTCTGTGCCTGGGACTGTAACCAGGCAGCTTAGTCAATATCAACTTCAGTAAATCAGTAACACTCACTGCTCTCAGCAAAAATCACTTCTTTCTCTAAAAGAGCACATTCTTGGTAATCTACACTCAAAACCCACTTCAAAACATTCCAGAGAATTAATTTGCATCTCTCTGGCCTTTAATTTCCTTTCCCCCCACTCCAATAGGTTACAAAATTTGGGCTGCTCAAAAGACCACTGTAGCAGTTGCAGGAGAAAAAGTCATTACTAGAAATCTGTGCGTAGCTCTTTTTGAAATAATAAACTAGGTGACAGGTTTTTTTGAGCTGGGGACTAAGAATATGCAGTAATGTTTTGATGGGGTAGAATATATATGAGAACAATCTCTATGTAGTCATACAGGCTCTCAAATCTGTTATTACTCCTGTTTCTTTGGCAGGCATAAAGATGGGGCACTGTACAAACAAGGAATATGTTCAGATGTATATTTTGAATGGTGTGTTGGAAATGGCAGGAAAGTCTTTGTTCTGCCCAGGATCTGTGCAGGTGGAAGATGACTTGTTTTACAAGTCATCGTCCACACTTCTGCTGTCACCTTGGGATCCCAGGGCAAGTAAACTCTCTAATCTTTGACTGACTATTTAAAAGATATCACTAGAAACTGAAACAAACTATTTCATGCAAGAAAGGTTTCCTACATTTTGGATTTAGAGAATCTTGACTGCTGAAATGCTGCTTTCATACAGCCTTCTCTGCTAAAAATTGGTTTTCGCCAAATGATCCCAAACTTTCTGAAATAACCTGACAAATCCTAATTCCTGCAGAACTTTTTTTCCCTTATTTTTGGTGTTATCATTGGTAAACATACCTCTGGGCTGGTATTAAGTGGCACACTTGTGATGTACTTCTAATAACTTTAACACCTGCATTTTTTTTTTTCACTGCAGAGTAAATCCCTCTGAAAAATATTTATAGTGATCATCATTTCAGATGCTTTTACAGTAAGTCCAGAGGACTTATAAATAAGTGTTGATCTTTTCTATGGGCCTCCATAACTGCAGTGTGTCTGACTGCAGTAAGTCACAGCTCCCAAAGGGACTTTGATTATATAGAGTCAAATGCAGAGAGAGCAAAGATAAGCCTAGGAGCTAAAAACCACTGAATCCAGCCTTAAAATTAACAATGACAAAAGCTATATCTATTTAGAGCTTTGATGTAACTAAGTCTCTCAGAGCACAGATCAATCGTAGGCATGGCATCGAAGCCAATCACCATGATATCTAAGTGAGGATGGTTATCCCAGCCTTATTCTTCCCTGCATTAGCCTAGACACACAGTGGGATCAAACTCTCTTGTTAAACACTCAGCCATTCCTCCCTTTGTATCTACAAATGACAGGCAAGGGACAGAAACAGATATGTCTTGCAGTCCACAACAGCATATCAATATCCCAATCTGCATAGCACACAACAGGGGTCACCTTGCAGATGGATTAGTGTGCCAGATCCCTGTTGCAGCTAGGTAACACAATGAGTTACACAGAAGTTAATTAGCAAAGCAAAGAAAGCAGAGAACCTGAAAGGCTCTGATGTTTTGTTTAAATACTATAATCCTCTGATGTTCTGCCGATTTACAGCAAGACTCATGGGTTCCTCTTCTTTATGGGAGGGGATGGGTTACTGCTTGGTGAATTTGACTCTTTAGATGCATAGCTGAATAATCTATAAGGCATGTTTATAAGACAGGGTAATGCTTCATGAATCTGTCCCAGAGCTACATGTTATTTAGTGTCCTTTTGATTTATTCTGTTAGGATAGCATTTAATAGGATTGCCAGATTGCTCCTGAGCTTGGTTAGCCAAGGCCAGACTTCCAAAAGGAAAAACTTGAGACAGTTTGGGAGTTCAGGCCTATTAAAAGATTCTAATTTCTGTAGTCACTTTTATTTTTAACAAAGTCAATTACATTTTTGTACTAACCCTCTTATCTTTAGTAATAAGTGTGACCTTTAACCTAGTTGCCATATACAATCCAGCCTGGTATGACACAGAGAGCAAAATGTTTATTCTCAAATGTCTTGTGTCCTTTTGCAGCATCCAGCCTGAATGCTGCAACTCTATAGAGGTGAGGAACAAGCTCTAATCTTCTGCTACAGACTGCTTTTCAGCTGGGTGACATGATGGTTGTACTTGTGAGCATCAGCTTTCCTTAATGGGGATCAGGTCATGGGATTCCAGGCATAGCAACGGGCATAGGATGAGAACACAACCTGGTGGACAACAGATGAATGTGGTGATAAGAAAGTGGGTTTATGGATGTGGAATAGGAGCAGAGCTTCTTAATTTCCACCTTGTGTGGGCCATGACTCAAACAAACTGAGTCATAGCAGTAACTAATACAGCTACACTCAATCTCATTTCCTTTGGACTAGCACTCCCATTGCAAAATGTGGCTACTGCTGCAGATTATTTTATTGATAACCAGTGGTGTTCTCCACAGAAATAAGCCCTTGGTTGAATTTTTGCAGCTGTGCCTCATTCTGGCCATCAGAAAATCCCAGGGTAGCAGAGGGACAGAGGACTTAATAAAGACCAAATTTGTTCCCGTCAGATCAGTGCTGAGTGTGGGTGACAAGGTGGCAAAAGAAAAGTCACTATCAGTCATGCTCCAGCTCTTTTTTGGTAAAGCAGAAGTTAGTTCCCTACAGCAGCATGTGCAGCTTTCAAAAGTTTCAAACCCCTATAAGGAAAAAAATCAGAAGTGGGTCTGTCAAGAAAGGAGGAAATAGCAGAACACCCAAGGCACAGACAGTATGGCATAAAGGGGAGTGGGCAATGCCATTCAGCTAGAAAAACAACATCTCATTGTGATTTCAGGATCTGGGCTGCATGGCCTTTGATGTTTCATTCCTTTGGGCTTTCTCCCCTTAGTTGCAAACTCCTCTTTTGATGGATACACTGCAGATGCAGTAGTGAAATTTTTTTCTGAAACATAAATGTTGATACCATGCATTGTTGTAAGAAACAAATGTTTACTTAAAATGAAAGCTTCAGGGAACTTCAGCCCATAATTGTTTGAATTTTCTGCCTAGAATTGTGATGCTAATGCAGAGACCACTGTCATTTTGTGAAAGAGAAGAGGAATGACATAATCCGCAATATTTTTCTCTTCCAGAAATGTTTTCGTGGCAGGTTGGCAATTGTACAAGCAGCCACTGGATGGCAATGTTTCACACACAATTTCAGTCTCAATGGTTTAATAAGACTTGGAGTGCAGGTGCTCATCTGATTAAAACTTTCATCCAAATCCTAGTCTAACACTTATTTCAATTCCATGTTTGTGTCGCTGACAGAAATTGAACTGACAGTTGTATTATGGAGAGGCTACTGGCTCTGCATTGCTAAGGTCGAAACTTGTTTTTCATTATAAACTCAATCTTGGCCTCAACTCTGAAATTCTCAGTAAAGACTATTCCTCTTTCACATATTGGGACCACAATGAGCAGCAAAGAGAGATGTTTTGTTCCCATTTCAGATAAGTTAAGCAGGGTGTTTATTTGGTTCAGGTCTGTGGACACTCTGGTGTTAAAATGCATAAAACTTTTTGCAGTGTCTCTTCTCTGAAACTTTCTGTGAAATTCAAGACCCCCCCCAGAAAAAACACAGGCTGGATCTGTAAGGCTTATTGAGTAAAATGGGAAGTGAAGTTCCTACAGCTGAATTCACCCTTCCTTCCTTATATTTGCTTGCAGTGAAATTTACCTAACATTTCTGAACATTTTCAGAAAATGAAAATCTAGTGACAAGTAACACAGTGACAGGTGCAGGTGTTCTGAGGAAGCAATTTTTTACACTCATCTGTCAGTATTCATGCTGAGAGCACTCACACCTGGATTCAGCTAGGAAACAAACACAGCACAAATCGGGTGACTTGGCTGGCAAATTAGAGCTGACCAACACAGATCAAAAAGAAAATGCTGAATGCTTAGAGAATTAAGGTGGCATATCCATACACTGGGGTTTTTCACTCCTTAAAAAAAGGAACATTGGAAGACAATATGAGATAAGAAATTTGAAGAATCCTGATCCTTACAAGTATTCACTGTGAAAAATCAAAACACTAAAATCCCTGATGATATTATTTACTTTGTTTCACTCACCATGTTGCAAAAGCCTCCTTTCTCTTCATACACCTGCTCTTGTTATCTGTTGCTGACCAGCACATATCTGACAGGTATGCCATATGCCAGGCCAGTAAACAGAAAATCACTGTGCAAAAGAAATTATCCACAAATCTTTGTTTCTTGTTTTGATGCAGGTTTGAGTAGTAATTGTGGGAATCATGTTTATAGCTCATTCCTCCCTGCCTGGGTCAATTTAGTATGGTGTTTACTGCATCTGAGGAAATCAGCTCCTTTGGAAGACAGTTGTCTCTTGAGATATTTCTTGATGCTGCAATCATCCAGGAACAGATACACTTTCTACTCTGCCACTGGTTTTGAGCAACAAGCTTTTTATACCTGCCCTCAGAGAATTCAGAATGGCTCTATATGGGAAAAATCCAATCTCATTCCTATATTGGCACAACCTTTGAATCCTTTGCTTTACTTCTACAGATCATAGAGAATGCTCCTAGCGCTTTTGTGTAGCAGATAAAAAGGTACACAAAGGGGAGGACTGAAAGCCTGGTATTGCTGTGGAAGAGAGCTAAGATTAGAACTACACCTGAAGATCATTTCCACTTTCAAGCATTCTCAGTTTAGTCTTACAATGTGTACCCTAACTCTGTAATGTCTCTCTTAGACAGTTAAAGTGCTCTTACATTTTACTTCTCTGATACTGACAGGCACTCTCACACTGTACACAAGCTTCTGTCTGGGAAGTACACCATTTCTTTTTCTTTGCTGCTGTGTACAGCTAAATTGAGAAGGTGAATCTGTACTTGATCAAACCTTTTCAAACTTGGTACTTCCACATTTTTTGATCATAAACAGTGACATGCCAGAATAGTATGTTATGACACAAATCTGAGCTGTGGCCGGACAGAAAATAAAAAATAAATTAGACTTATATTACCTAGACCATTTTAAGAAAATAATGTAACCTAGTCCTAGAAGTAGCATAGTGATACCATTTGTATCACTGAAATTCATTAATAAGGTCACCATTTCTCCAAGGAACTATTGCTTCAGATGTTAGTAATATGAGTGTGAATATTTGTTTTGACAGGACTTTCATCAGTTTGGATATATTTAAGTCAATTATTTAAAAAGGGAAATACTTTCAAATTACAAAAAAGCAATGAAAGCAGATCATTAAAACCCTTAACATTTTACCAAAATATGTTTTAAAGGGTATATCATAAGGAGATTTTTGTTAACAAGTATCTACTGACAGCCTCACAGCTCAGGTTCTTGGCTGATGCAGTAGGTCAGTCATACAGAAAGGGTAAGTCTCAATAGCACTCAACAGCCACTTACATACCCTGCTCAAAATACCCAGAGCCTGACATTTTTAAGTAAATGATTTTACTGAAATGAGTGAGTTCAGGTCTAATATACAGCTGTAGCCATGCATCCAAATCTGGCCCAGGGAATTCACATTACACATTTTGTGCATGTGGAACAGGTAAATAGTGATCACTGATAAACATTTTAGTCTAAATGCCCTGCCCCAAATCATATAGGAACCCTTTGTCAGGGACACAGGAATACTCTGTGATACTGAAATAACAAAAGATTCAAATTACTTTTTTTTCTCTTTCAAAAACATCAATGTTTGCATCTCTGGATAAAAATGGAATATTTTATTTTGAGGCCTTGACTCAGGATAGATTACATATTGACACAATTCACAATTGGAGTTGTCCCAGCGTACTCCTTCAGGTATTAAAGGGTTCCAGAATTAACTGTGCATTTGTTTGATGCTAATCATGCAGGTTTAAGTCTTCAGCATCAAGCTTTTAGGTCAAGTATGTTGTGGTGGCTCACATTAAGCAGAATTCTAGAAATGGTACCTTTAATTTAACATTTTAGCAAACCTCTTATGGAAGTCAACAGGACTTGTCCTGAATTAAAAGTGTAACATTTTCCCCACTATTTGTGGTAAGTCAAATAAACTAGTAATTTTCTCCTTGTCAGCAAAGAAGACAGTTCTAAAATGCTCTCCCCACAGAAGCACACAGTCAGCTCTCAGGAAGAAAAATGAAATTAAGGAAGATCAGAAAACACTGAAGAACAATACTTCCACAAGTAAAATTTGGGGGTGACTTCAGGACAGAAAGAAGGAGGGCCTTTAAAACTTATTTTTTGAGAGGTTTTTGGATATGAGAAGTGTATTTCCTGTGGAATTGCAAAAATTAAAGTGGCTTTGAGATATTAATGCCCAGTATAATTATTCTAGGAGGCAGTAGGAAGATTTTCTTAGAGGGAAACCCTCTGTAGCACATCACCACCAAACACAGAAATGAACCAGAGACATTGTGAAACAGTATGTAAAATGAGATTGGAATTTTTCAGTGTGGTAACTTTTACGGTGCCACATCAGCTTAATGTTAGAGAGATAGAGTGACTTGAAAATGCAGCAAAATCATCATATAAATTATTATTATTAGAATTTTTTTCCAATATTAATGACATCAAAGTGACTTGAGAGATTTCATTTATTTCTTATTGAATATGAAAATATCCTGATACTTTGTCCACATCAGATTTGTGTCTGTACTGACTTCTGTTTAGGGATAATAGTTGTCAAATCCAAGACTCATTAAATAATGGGAAAAAACCAAAGAACCAGGCTGCATGGGAGGACACATAAGATCTGGGATACTGTTAGTGATGTGTGCTTGTAGAACTGAGTGGACAGAAGGACTGCCAGGATGGAGATTCAGCTGTTCCAGGAGCTGACAGCTACTCCATACCTGAGGCTTTGAGGGAAGCTTCAAGAAATGTGATAATCGGAGAACGATTGAACTTTTAGACAAATGTCTTCCTTTGCTTCACCAGCTCTTGGCTCATCAGCTCTGCAGGAAGAATGTGATTAGGAGACAGTTATCCTCTTTAATGCAGGAATAGTGTTTTCCCTCCAGCTGCTTTAGGAAAATGGTGCTTCTTTCCCCAAAGTATGACACCCCAGAAAGGAAGTTGACACTATCTTCTACAAAGCAGAGATATGTGAAAGGAAGAGTCACCAGTGAATGCCAGCCCAGCACCCTTGCTTTGAGGCTGAGCAAGGGTTGGGAAGTGTCATTAGGACACCAGACCTGTGGTCCTGCAAAATTGTCCAGCAGGCTCCTGGCTACCGGCTCCCTGGCCTGCCTTGCACCTTCATCCCACGTGTGATGGCACCCACCACAAGGCACTTTGTGCCACCTCCCACTCAGTGTCAGATGGATGCAGGCAGAACAGTGTTCCTGTGGCTTTTCCTCTCTTTGGCCAATGGGGAGGCTGTGGGCAATGAGGGCATTTCAGAAATATGTCCTTTCCCTGCCTATTGACGGCTGTGGGAGGAATAAGAACATCTCAAAAGCAGATAGAGAAGATAAAAATCCCTGTAAATAGAGGAGAAAAAGAGGTGGAATATGAAACCTTGCAACCACTGAGGTCAGAGGCAAGTTTCTCAGGAAATCCGTGAGACCAGTCCTTCTGCAACAAGAGTGGAAGGCAGAGAGAGATGGAAGCTTGAAAATTTTCAAAAGGAAGCTGGCTTTTTGTTTTCTTAGTTGCACTGTAAATTAGATGTGGGAAATATCAAATACTTCATGCCTTGGCAGAAGCTTGTTTTTCCCTATGGGAAATGAAATAGAGAAGAATTTGCTTGAAAACTTGTAAAATGGAGACGATGTTTTGGGGTTTTGTAAGCCAAAGACCAAATGCCTTGAAGGCTGAAAAGGGAATATTTTTTTATTTTATTTTGTCAGCAGCAACTATGTGTTTTACTAGGCAACAAAAGGCTTTAACAGTTATTTTATACACCTTCATTTCCTAGTAGAATATTTTCATCAATTTCTTTCCCCATTCTTGCCACAGTCTCCATTAAACTCTTTATTTTGCCATTTCCTCTTCTCATTTTTTTTGGTCTACACCAGAGTTTGCAAAGTGGACCGACAGACTTGGTTTTTTTTTTTCAGAGAAGCTCTGTCAGTCTTATAAAGAAAAGTTGGAAACAGTATCTAAAGTGTCAGAGAGTCATATGCTAAATGGTTGTGGCCCTTCTCTCACTGCTGCTCTCCTGCCTAGAGCTGTGATTTTGTACTCACATTCAGTTTTCAGAGCAGACAAGATTTCTGGTTGCACTTTGCACTGGTAATCTGTAGCTGTGATGCCACTTAGCAGTTCATAGCTTTAAAAACAATCCCTTCAATTTTAATCCAATAAATGGCTTCTAGTCAACAGCCTGTGGAATTCTACTGTTTCTTAGCTTTGTTTGACAATATCTTGAAAAAACCTTTAGCTGTGAATCTATAAAGAAAGCCTAATTTTCACCTTAATTCCGGACACAAGAGAATAAACAGAAAAACTAGAAAACTGTATACCTGTTTACTGATATCTGGGACAGACTTGAAGATGGTAACCATTGCAGAGATTGATTCTGCAGCCTCAGCAACTTTGATAGGAAATAGAAAGTTTAAAATCACCAGCTGCAGCATTTTCAGAATCTAAAAAATAGTGAAAGTGCAAAACATCTTTCAGTTTGAAGCTACAGAGAACAGCATCTGTTACATTATGACTTACGAATAAGAGAAGAAAGAAAAACCAAAGACATTTCTATATTTAGGAAGGCTTTATTTTGGATCAGAGGAACATATTTCTCATATGAAAGAAAGAAACATTACTATATCATGTCCAAGAAATTTGTCATAACCTGCCTAGTTATTTCCATAATTGAATAGTTGGGATTTTTTTATCCTTAAGCAAAAGAGGATTGGTTCTTTGCAGAGCCTAGTCTTAGACATACTTAGAGTACAGATTCACAGCCTGGTTTTGGATGCTTAAGTGGCAACAGAATTTGAGTTAATGACCTGAGAGAGCCAGAGGTTAGTGCTCCAGTGGGTTTCAAAAGCTCCATCAGCAGGAGTCTTGATCTTTTGCTTATATCTTTCTTTTTTGTGAGGTGCCAGATGCCTGTCATGCTGCATGAAGAAACAAAACATCTTCACTGATCAGGACAGTGAGAAGTAAAAATGCATGTTGATGAAATGCTAGAATGAATTTTTTTCTGCAGTGCTAGTGTTAGCCTGTCTGAGCAGTGGTTGGAAGCAAAGCAAAAGCTCCTCTGGAAAAGTCCTACTCTATGTTAGGAATTTGCATCTTGGTTCTTAATAGCAATTCAAACTTTTTGTACAAAATTATGCTAAAGATGGATTTGTCAAGAGGTCTGTTTAAGACACTGACAATTGCCTGGATAACTCCAGGGCAACTCTGGTAATCATACTTGTGTAATTTCAGGATTGTGAGAGAAATAGAATTAAGAAATACAATTCAAAGATAAGAATGTTCTTTGCAGGAAAAAGACAATCTTGTTCAGTGAGTCCAGACCTCTAGTACACCTTGCTTTTCCTTTTCCTATGATTCTGACTTTTCCATTCAAATTAGATTGTTTAATGCCCCTATTACTTTTATATTTGCTTAATTTGTTTGCTGGAACCTAAGAAGGGATCAGTGGGTGGCTGATTTCCCCACTGAAATGTTTGTATCAGCTTGTCTGGAGTTCAGTGGGCATAGGGAAGTTTGATCATCACTCCCTGTCAGCAGTTCTGTGAAAGCCTCACAGGAAACAGATGTGGTTTTAAGGTATTTCTCACAATCAATTTAACAGATCACTGTGACTATGCTCACAGCTAAGGCACTCCAAAGACAGCTCACTCCTCAGATCAGCATGTGGTCCATGCTGGCTTTGCAGGACAATCCTTTGATGCCTGTAATTAATAACTCCCTTTTCCAGGAAAGGTTGGAGTGACATTCACCCACCAACTCTGGAGAGAGGACAGATGAAAAGTTCCCCCTACACACCACCTCTTCCTTTCTGCAACTTATTGTTTTCTTTCAAAGCTACTGACTGAAGTCCAGCTATACACTCTGGAGCTTGTTGGATTTCTTTGCCAGGGGACCCTCTTGTTTGCATAATGGGATCAGATGGTCATGGCAGGTTATGTGATGCTGGCAGCTGCCTCTTTTCAAACAGCTTTAGTGTCTCCTAGTCCCATGTCAATTGCAAGGTTGAGGCACAAAGTCTTTTGGGAGCTCAGTCTTTATTAAGCAACATGGAGAAACCCTGTTTTTTTAAAAATTTGAACCGAATGAGAAGAGTGATTGACTACTTTATGGCTATCTCTACCAGCAATTTTGCTAATCCAGAGAAAGATCAGTGAAAAAAAGGAAGGGTCTACTTTTTATATGTTTTAAATGGTTAAGAATTTCTTCCCAAATATGTTTTCATGACTGGAATAGCACAGAAAAAGGTTTCACAAACATTTACTACTTTCCAGCCGGGTGTTAATTATGTAAGTTGCATGCATTGTTTCTGCTTTCTGGTTGAGTGACTTAGGCAACCACCCATTTCAATAAAAATTATAACAATCAACCTTAAATGTGTTGGTTTTTTTTTTTTTTGTTTGCTTTCTGAATAACTCACCATTCAAAGGTGAAAATCAATCTTTTGAACATCAGTGGAAGTGAAGCTTCACTGCATGAATATTTACTGACAGCTAAGATGTCAGATTGGCAAATCATATGAATCAAATTTGGGGTTGCTTGTTACTATTGTTAATAATTGGTTGTGGGACAATATTACTTAGTATTCTTTCAGTGTTCAAAATATAGCGAAAGCATACAACTAAGAGAGTGTGAACTTCAAAGTTACACTTGAAGCATAAAACACAGGGGGTTTACTAGCTTTGGAACAAATGTTTGCAAAATTTTCCCTCTTTTTTCCCTGTCCCTTTTGTCTCTCTCTGTTAGAAAAATACATTCTTTTCCCAATTATGAGCCTCTATGAAAAACTGATATAAAGTTACCACTTCATATTCCCCAAGACAGGGCTGAATAAAGCTTTTAATTTCTCTAACTCCTACAAGTGCTTTGTCTTAGAAAGAAGAGAGGAATCAAATCACACTGATCACGTCTGTGATGTCAAAAGATTCAGTTCTATTTCTGATGAGCTTTTACAATTCCATCTGCAGAGGGATCTGCTACAAAACACTCTCTCTTAGAGCCAGAACGGAAGCCTATCAGTGGCTTGTGTTCTTCATAGAAGTAGGAGGGTTGGATAAATATCCCTAAAAGTTTTCTATGTGCATTGGCAAACTTAGTATTTAACTCTTTAGATGCTGTTCAAAAACTTCCAGCCAGATTATTTATTCAAAATTTAATTTCTGTCAAAAGAATTTCTGGCAAGATTGCTTATTGAAAGCTCATATCTTAAGTAAAATTTTATAAACTGATGAGTAAATCCATAAGTAAAAAGAAAAAAAAAACCCAGATCACTGGATTTAAATAAAAAAGCAAGCTTTTAAAGTAGAAATACTAGTCTAAAAGTTATAATATGTAATCAAGGCATAAAATCATGCACCGAAAACTATATACTCAATCCAAAGGGTTAGAACATGACATTTCAAACATTGAATCTCTTCTGTGGAGTAAGCATTAAATGCAGACAGGAATTTATTTTTGAGTAAGCTATCAACATAATGTTTGAAATAATGCATATGTTCAAAAAATCCATAGTCAAATAATAACAGGGTAAAAAAAAAAATCATATATCTTTTCCACTTGCAAGAACAGTTTGTCACATAGAGGCAGAATCAGCCACGGAATTACCAGCAAAGTGAAAGAAAGCTTCAGCAGCCTTCGTTAGATGTGGTTAGCAAAATGCACAGTCCTACATTACCTGATGTGGTTGCAGTACCCTGCATTTAAGCCAGGGGTGTTTCCATCCATTCAAGGATCAGTTCAAATTCCATTTATTTATTTATTTATTTATTTATTTATTTATTTCACCAGGTAGTTGAAGACCCTCATAACAGGGGCACGCACTAACTGCAATGTTAGAAAAGAGTGAAGTTCATAACCCCTAGTAAGATTGCAGCAATGCACCATATGAAATCAGAGTAGGAAGAGACAGAGCTCGGTCAAAAGTCAAAGGAAATCAATGGCAGATCATCTGCAGACTTCAGGGGAATGGGAATGAAACTGAAACATCTAATCTCATGTCTGATCCTCACTTTGCCTGTAAATTTGGACAAGATATTTCTATTTTATAGCCTTAATTTCTTTCTGAAATAGTTGCAAGGCTTCAGTTAGTGTTTCAGAAGAGTGCCAAAACCTTAAATGAAAATATGAACAATTACAGAAATATGAACCGTTATTAACAAAACAAAAATATGGGTTTTTTACCTTAATTGAAAACAAGTAGCAGGAAGAGGAGAATACCTATAAAGTGCACTTAAACTTCTGACTTACAAATTCAATTAGAGAGATATTGCAGGAGTATATATGAAATATATGAGTACTGAAGAAAAGCAATAAAGCATCCAAAACCACCCAAATGTCTGTCATACAAAACCTTCCTCCCTCCTCCCCCCTGAAAACCCACAGGTACTGAATATATTGGCAAAACAAAGAGAGAAAGCAAGCCGGCACTTGCAAATGTAAACAACTAACAAACTTTGCAAACAAAGCAAGCCGGCACTTGCAAAAATAAAACCATTCAGGGAATCTCAATGAATAATAATCTGACTACTTATCACTTACATAATGAAGGAAACATTTTTGCCAAGGGCTCAGTGCTAGTGCAATTTAGCAAAATTGTGGGCGAAGAAAAAGGGGTATTGTCAACATGCATATCAAAATGTTATTTGATTTCATATTGGGATATTAAAAACTTCCTTTTCTGAGTCTGGATCACCCATATTTCAAGTTCCATGAGAGTGTTTTACTAAGACCTAATTAATCCTTCTGGTAGTTCAAATATGTATATATACATAACTGCACCTTTTTGCATAATCTTAGCCTTAACATTTTTGCAAATTAGGAACCATTTACTCAGACAGTTTAAGCCAAAAGGACATTTTAATTGAATTGGCATGATTCTTAGAGTCATATTTTACAACTGTAGTTTTCACTAGTACTGATCTTGGGAAAAGATTCTCTGCACTTAGAGAAAATTCTGTGTTATTCAGAACTGACCTTATATCCTGAAATGTCAGTTTTCTATAAATTTTGCTGTGTTTGTGAACCATATCTTTTCAGGCATGTTTTTAGGTGCCCTCACAAAGGTTTTAGGTACTAAATACAAAATATTCTTGGGCCAATAAGTTTTTTCATAAGTGTAGTTTTGCCAAGTATTTCCATGCAGGCAAAAGTACAAGTCCTTTTATCCACAAACTGCAGTATTGTAAAAATTCAAAGCTATTTTTGTACAGATCAATACTCCCTATATATTAATAATAGATATTTTAAAAATTAATTCCAAAAGTTAACTTAAAAACATAGTTCTAATACATGTAATTAGGTGTAGTATAACATAAGTGTATAATCTACACTGATGTGAGCTAAAGTCCCTGTGGTAGTTTCCTAACATTCTCTGACAGCTATATAATAACAAGCCTGTACGACAATAAAATTTAATTTTTAAACAGGGTTAAATTCTCTCTATGTTAATGAAATCCTGAGAAATGTGACTGATGTATTTCAATTTCACATGAAGAGAGGCTGGTTTATCCATAGCGTTGTATAACCCAACAGGATTCCATCCACAGTTGTTGAATAGCATATGTAAAAGATGGGATGTGGGAGCAGTCAAGTCCATTACAACCAATATTGATGCCCCGCTTTGACAATTTTGCCATAGAAATCAAGAATTAGTGTGCCTGAAAATAATTATCCTCTCCTCACTAGAGATAGTCCTTCTGTACTGGGATAATACTACGTGGACAATGGCTGTGGGACTGCTTTTGTCATGCTCCTCATGCAATCTGTATTTGACTGACAAACAAAGACTTTCAAGGGCAGAAGTTCAGGTTTTTACAAGTGCTAGTTGTAAACCCACAAGGTAAAATCTTCTTCTCATAAGTGTCAAGATCCTCTGTTCTCCCTCAGGTATGAGCCATCTCAGAAGGTGGGTAGCAGAGAATAATGACAACGAAAGCATTGATGTAGCTTTGAGATGAGACTTTTGCTGTGAGAACACACAGTTCATTTAAGCAGAAAAGGACTCATTATCCTGCTTTCTGTGACAAAACTTTAAAGGCTAATTTTGTTTCAGTCCTTTTGTCTGCCTGTGGAAAACTAACCATTCTATATCCCGATTGCTCTCATTTGGCTGAACAGGGTAATTTTAGAATCTGTGTTTCCTGATTTTTAACAACAATTAGACTTTTGGGCATTGCTGAAGCAGTTTGGATTTTTACAGATAAACCTTCATACTTCAAAGAGTGAGGAAGCCTACCAAAATAAAAACTATCCAGTATCTTCCCCCATGTGGGGAATTGCTTAAGCTCACTACTATTACAACATTCCCTGTCCTGGTGCACATGTTCTGCATCTGCTTTTTCTCCTTCTGAAAGGGCAGGGTGTGAGAGGGAGTTCTTAAGGAAAGTTGTAGGATTCAAACCCCAGTACAAGCTTGGAAGTTGCCTGCAGGCACATGCAACCCAGATGCTTTGCCTCCCCTGTTCTCCACAAACTCTCTCCAACACTCCATAACAAAGTTCAGGACAAGGAGCAGGAGGCTCAGAAGTTACTCTTTGCCTGAGGATAGGAGCAGGCACATTGCCTGCTCCCATCATCAGCACTGCCTCGTGCTTTCAATAGAGTCCATGGAGTTCATCAGTCAAGAAAGTCTCAATGGCTCTGAAAGAGATCTGTCCCCAGAGGTACCAAGGCAGATAAAAAATAAAATATGTCATGTTTTATCCCTGTGCCAATTTGTCTCTTCCTGACTTCAGACTGACACACTCCCCTGGTTTTTCAAACACTAAAATATTTTGGCAATCTCTTCTGGCTCCCAATAGACACAGTAACTGCATGTCTTAGCAGGCACACTCTGGACTGAGTGACCAATGATGTAGGACAGAGCTCTCATTGGGAAGAGGTGCAGGCATTGAAGGTGCAGTCATGTTCTTGCTGGGGTGTGGGAAAGAGATCTTATACTAGCTTCCAGGCCTCCAATCCTACTCATTTGGATAATTTTTGGAAATTTTTAGCACCTGTCCCTGGGCTCTATTTTTCAAGAGTGCTTACAGCTGAGCACTGAAATAAGAAGGTGGAGTTCAAAAAAAGCTCAAACTCTTGGACTGAATTCTTCTGAAATTCTGGCTGCATTTGCAGATGATGAGTATTTGCAGATCCTGCTCTAAAAGCCTTTGAAAAATGACTGACTCTTGCAGTAGAATAAGAATTACAACTGAGATTCATTTTTGCACATAAAAGGAACAGTACAGACAGATACTGTCTGAAACCTTTCCTTTCTCATCCTGCCAATGCCTTGACTCAAAAGTAATATGAAAGTTGGTCTATTTGTGGCTTATTTCATCCAATAAAGCAAGTTATATCTAAGATGGTCTGCTCAGATAGGATCTGAGCTGTTAGCTCAAAGCCTCTTGGGAACTTAAGTGCCATTTGTATTCTGTTCTGTAAACACATGCATGAGAAAACTCCTGGAGGAGTAACTTGTTAGATACCCATGAAACGTCATTTTGGTCTTGTCTGGGTCAATAAAAAACTTCTGAGAGATCTGCTAATATGCTGCAAAACCTGTTAGTTGAAGATAGTAATTTTAGTGTCCCCTCTGGGTATGCTTCTTGTTCTTTGAAAGAAGGGAATCATTCACACAGGAAGATATTAACAAAAATGAGAGACCAATAAATGCACCTGTCAGTGTTCAGCAACAGCTAAAATTAATTCACAAATCCAAACAATCTGTAGAAAACTGAACACAATTACATAAGAAATTAAGTTATACAGTTGCCATGACCTTTAATCAATCATTCCAGCTGTTAATGTTAATTTTGTGATCTGAAAATCATAGTTCTATTTGCATTTTAATGGCTGTTAAATGAGAGTAATCAGGAAGAAATAGTGACAGCTTGGCCTTTTGATACCAAGTTCTTCCTTCCTAATGTGATTTGGAAGATTTGGAATTCCTGCTCAGAAGGGGTTTTGTTTCAAGCCACAGCAGGCACACGGAGCCAATTTTGCAGAGGGAAAACTGGCAATTCAAAGCTACATACCTTTTTTAATCCACCTGCATCTACGAAAAGATCATAAAAAACAGGTGAAAAAGCTGTAATGGCAACTTCATTACCCTCAGACTAACAGAACCTCTATCATCTTTTAAAGCCCTTTTCACAGATATACGCTGGTTTAATATTTTTTCCGTGAGTGGGGATGTTTGCACTTAATGAACAGAATTTTTTGTCAAGTAGTCAATGAAATAAAACACAGAAAATGCAAGAAAACTACTGAATAACCATGAATTTTAGGATTAGTTCAATGAGTTTTTTCTGCATTTACCTGACAAAAGTGTTGCATACAGGACTGCCTTACAACATAAATACTATTCATTGGCTTATTTTGCAGGTTATGATATTAGTGGTGTTGCATTAGATCAAAACTCTATTTAAATCTGATTATCATTCTGGAGTAACTGTCAACTTGTTGATCGCTTTAATTATTAATAAGATCTAAATGTCTGCCAACCTCTTGTGCTAGTAGCTTCCATTTTATCATTAATACATTTTCTTATTAATAGGAAGACCTTCACTGCTACATGACAATTTATTTGTATGCGAAGTGCACAGTTCTGATTAAAATGAGATGTTCTTCCTAAATCTTCATCTAAATATCCTAGGAGACAGCCCCCAAGTGAATCTTCTTTGCTTAAAAAAGGAGGTCTTGGAATTACATGTTCAGAAAAGGAAGCAGTGAGCTGCAGACAGATTTCAGAAACTGGAAAGCAAAGTCAGTATTAACAATGGAAGAAGAAAATGGTTTCGCTCTATCCAAAGTCCTTTTTATTTAAAGCAGGTACATTGTAAGAGGAGGAGAGTTTCAGCAGATGTTCCTAGGCTGAGTTTCATAAAGGACTGAATAGCAATAGGGAAGAGGAACATTGATAAATGCCCTGCCTTTTATCACACAAGTAGGACTTCTGTCCATAAAGGCAGCCTAATTTGAATGCAATGAACAGCACACCCTCTTCTTTCCCCAAGCACACAACCTATGCATTTTCTGCTTCTACATTACTTGTCCAAATAAAACTTGTAAAGGTTTTATGCATGCCAGTGGGTCTGAACTCTAAAGTCAGAGCACTGACCGATGCAGGAAATTGTCGCAGGGCAGAAGGACTCCCATGCTCATTGTGACAAGCCCTGCCCTTTTGCAGATATACTGTCCTTTTGCAGCAATACTGTTGCTATCCCAACTTCTCATTTTAAAAGCTAACCTGGAAAGAAGGCTTGGCTGAAATGCAAATCAAAAGTAACAGTGTCAGAATGCTGATATTCTGGTTCCGCTGGATTACAGGAAGTTTGCTTCCTTAGAAATGTGAGGAAGCAAGATCAAATTTTCTCCCTGGCCAGTAATGTTCCAGCCTGTAGTATGGCTTTGTACAATGTCAGTAGAGCCCTGTGTGTGAGTGTGTGCATGTGTGCACGTGTGTAAATGTAAGTAAGCAGCAGCATGTGGGGCAGGAATGGGAACAGATACCCTCAGTCTGAAATTCTGCCTCCACAGAACTCGGTGAGAGCTCTACCCACACTTTTGCTGGAACCAGGCTGTCATCCTGCAGTCTGAATTCCTTCAGTTCTTTAGAATTAGAATGGGTGAAGTGCAGGGCCCTGGGGGCTTCTCCAAGCTGGACAGAGTTAAGAACATTTGGTGTGAAATGTCTCTTCTTGTCATATTTAAGTAGGAAGAGAGAAATCTCCAAAGCTTTGGAGGTCGATTTGGGCAGATGTTCAGAAGGTCTATGGCTAATTCTATTTCTCCTCTGTGGATCTCTTCAGTTTAGTCATCAGGTAACAGATCTCCTGAGCACAAGCTCTTTTATACTTTTTTTCTAGTAATTTCAATTCTGATCAGGTTTGAAATAAGAACCATTTTTTTTCCCCAGGTATCTTAGAGATTTTGTGCACATCAAATAAACGGATAATAAATATTCTTCAAGAAGAATGGCATGTGAGAAGGATTCACCTAGATTCCTTGCTGAAGAATCAGGCTTCTCCTTTTTTCCCAGCCATACACATCTGTCCTGAATTTCCATTGCTGGATTAAAGGCATTAAAGAAATCTGAACTGAGTGATTACTTATTATTTCCTACCTGTTGATAAGTCTTGGCATTTAAAATGTCCCTATTGTGTTTTTGAGACAGAAAAATTCTGTCTCAAAATCCTTCTTTCTCAGAAAACCCTCTATGTGGTGTTTATCATGCAATACCAATCATGTTCCTCAACAAACCTCAGGAATCAAGCCAGCAGATTAGCTCTAGGAGAACAGACAAATCTCAAAGGTATCTTTACAGCTATATTGCAGGTCAGAAGCTCACCGCAAATGGACCCATTTTGTTGTTCAGAAATTGCTGAATTGCAGGAAATGTCTGCATTAATATCCTAAACAAATATATTCTTCCTATTATTCTTGATCATATCTTACATGTATTGCTGTTTTAAAATATAGATTATTTAGCATTAAACTGAAATGTTTTCAACAAATCAGACCCTATCGTACTGTAGGGTTGGTTTTGGTTTGCCTGTTTTTTTTTTCTTCCCCAGGTAGTCAGGGATTTAAGTCACTTTTTTTCTCTGATTTCACCATTTTTTTCTGAACCCATCAGAATTTCTAGCTGCCCCTTTCAGACAGATTAGTGTTTAGGAATAAAATACTTTTCAAAATATTTTTATCCTGATTTAAGATATTTGTAACACTTGATAGCCAGATTTTTTTTGCAATTATGAAGCCTGGGAACTAGCACATGATGCTGGATAAAAATCCTTGTGCAAAAGTAAGCCAAAATTCAATTTCTTTTTTGAAAGGTTACCAGAAGCAATGATAGATGACGCACAGTTTTGGTGTCATGTACCTTCTTCTTCTTCATGAATATGCTCTTTTTTTCCTCAGAAAACTCTAACCAAGTTTGTTCCATCTGATCATAGGTGTTTTTAAGAAGCCTTACCTCATTAAGATGCACTGATAAGAGATGTGAAAAGGAGCGTAATTTCTGTCCTGTTGCCCAGATGGTCAGCAGTTATACTAAAATACACTTAAAGGCCATCTGGCCCATGCAAGAGACTGTTTTCATACAAATGGGTTTATGCCAAAAGCTTTATGAATACAAAGATAAGTAAGAAGACTGTTGAGACTGAAGGAGAAGACTCTTGGTAAAATACCGACTACTGGGGGCTTTAATGTGACAGAAGAACTGTGTTTCCTCATATCCCCTTTGGGAAGACAAGCTGATTGCAGTCCTGGTTCCATGGCTGGAGAGGAGAGATTTGGGGATGTGCAACTTCCTGGTCAGGCAGGACCTGGAGTGGGATGATGGGAAAGAGTGTACAGAGCGTCCCAGGTGACTCAAAGAGTCAAAGAGGGGACAGCCAAACCTTGAGGGCAGCATTGCTGAGACTGCTGACCCTACATCCTGAAGTGAGAGACAAGAACTGGACTTTTGGCTCTTGTGCAGCTGCCTCCAAAACTCCTTTGGCAAATCTCTGTTGCAGGTCTGCTGGATTCATTACTCCTCAGCCTCCCACCCTCTCAGCTTTTCCCAACAGGTCCTCTTGGGCTCCCAGCAGGGATTATTTATAAAGTTAGCAAGCTCATCTTTTGTGGTAACTATGAAAAAAGGGTAAATATTAGATATTTAACCTGGGCCATGCTACTACATCCCTCAAAGAGGAGGTAGCTGTTTCCTTAGACACTTGATGGAAGAGTTTATCATGTCTTCTTTAAGTGGTAAGTTTGGAATAGTTTTTGGTGTCCTGGTTGAATGACTTTTCAGACAGTAGGATTTTTCACTTGCCTTAGGAATTAATCTTTGAAGATGGGTCTGGAATATGAGGCTTTGCAGATTTAATGGTAGTAGAAAAAGCTCCAAAGAATGTAATAAAGTGAATGAACAACAAAGTAAATGGCAGTCAAATAAGTGACATAAATCTTCAAAGAGAAAAGATGTCTCAGCAGAGTACCAAATTTAATGGAGGAAAGAAATTTATCAGGAATTTAAACAGAATCTGCAGGAAGGAAGGTTAAAGTCAACTAATCAATAAACGTTTAGAAAGTTGCCATTTCCCCAAGTCTCCTAACACTCACAAAGTCCTAATCTCAGCTTCTTAAGCTGTGTAGCAGAGCTGAGGTTGCAGGACAAAATAGTATATCTGGTCTGGTGCTGGCAGACTGAAACAAAGTTCCCTGCATTTTCTTCATCCCTAGGACCTACAAGTAGGTTAAGCTGATTGACCAGGGCTGAACTGACAGGATAGCCCTGGAGGCTATAAAACAAACAAAGTTTGCATTGTTGTTCAGAAAACTGCATTTAATAATTAAGAACGCAGATGATTTCAGCTAGAGATATATTTTAAGCAACTTTCCTGCTTTTGGTTTTAGACTAATAGATAGGAGTGTAGCACAAAACTGTAATAAATATAACTCTGCATTACAAGAAGCACTATTAATAAGTTGCTTCTAGTGACAATGTTATTGCTCCTTATATGTGAGAACATACTGCAGGTGTCACAGGTAATTTCTTAGAGCAATGTTCAGAATATTTACTGATGAGCCTGACAGGATTATTGTTTTGGATGGTAAAATTCAGAAATAGTCTCTCTTCTGAATTTTATATGACTGATAATAAAGAGATTGAAAGAAATTCTCCACCACTGCAGAAGTATTTACAGTGAGGTGCAGTTTTACCAACACAAGAGTAAGTAAAATCCATTTTAAACTAGGCTAACACACAGCACACTGTATGTGAGTATTCCTGCTTTGGAAACTTTTGCAGTATGATTGTTCTCCTGTTATACAACCTGAAACATAAATTGACAGCTTTAGGAGGTGCTTTTCATTCACTGGCATAATCGTTCAATGTGTTATGGAAATAACTTAGATTAATTCATATTCAAGGGCTGTGGAAGGACTTCTATGTAGAAAGGTGCTCAGATGCAAATTTTCAGCATATCTAAAATTCATGTGATATATTTTTCTCTTAAAATGAATTATCAAACACTAGGATAATATTATGGGGAAAAATGCATGTTTTAACCAGACCCAGTTATCTTATCATGGAGTGGTATTCACATATGTCCTATTACAGTGAAAATATCAAATATTTTCTGCATTTATTTTGCATATATCCAAGAATTTGTGTGTGTTTGGTTGTACATTCATTATTTAAAACTTCAGTCCTGCAGCAGGATAGTCACAAATAGCTCCATACCCAAGTCTGAGAGCAGCCTATTAACAGCCAACTTCTGGAAGTGATCTGAAATCCAAGTGGAGATGTAGACCATCCTGAGAGCTGCTATATCTTATGAAGGTGTGGGGCAGATGAAGAAGATGGCATCCAAAGCAGAAGTCATAAAAGATTACTTTGCTGGAAGATGAGTGGGTGCTAATTAACATGCTCTCTGAAGTGTCTTTATTATTTCCATTGAGTGATGCCCAAAAGAGCACAGTGACCAGTGACTACAAAGTCACTTAGATCAAAAGATCCAGACTGTTTTCAGCTGTAAAAAATTAGGGGAATGTTGATTCCCTGTTTGAGCCTTATGCTTCACTGCCATCAGGAAGCAGTGGAGCCCTGAGGTCCCCCCTCTCAGTCTCCATCAATACAAAGCCATGCTTTCATCTCCTCAGAAATCTTAGAAGATGATAACCACAGTTCTCCTGGATCTTCCAAGTCAGAGACCACAGAAAACATCTAAACAAATTGACCTCTGGAGAAGTCTAGGGTCCTAATTTTTTTCACTAGGAAGTCTTCAAGAAATATTGGAACATGTGTCTAGTGAAGATGTGTCTTTTCCCTAAGAGCAAACTTCTGGTCAGCCAATCCACTAAAACCATTATAGGATACAAAACAATTTGATAATAGGCCATAAGACTTATCCCACCACCAACTATCATCCACTCATTCATCATGGCCTTGAATCCACAGTCTGGATTATCCAAAAGTCTCCTGGAGATTTCTGAGGACTTACCAATTATTGATGTTTGCGTACATTTACAGAAGACTCCAGCAAATCTGTGAAGCTAATTAAAGGCAAATGGGTCTCTAAAGAAGTGAATAATGTAAATGTGAAGTTGGGGATCTGCTTCAGTCAAATGAGCACAGAGAAGAAGGGAGAGAAACATAATAAGGCTCTGGAAATCCCAGTGCAGAAAAGCTGACTTACAGCCAGGACAGGAGAAATGAATGAATTCTGAATTTTTCTCTCCTGAATGCTTAAATATTTTCAATGTGAGTCTAAAATAAACCTTTAAATGAAACTTTAATATACCACTGAGTAGTTCAAGGAAGTTTCTGTGAATATAATAGACCACAGCTAGGATCCAAAGTGTCAAATTCAATCCAAGAGTCTGTGCTGCCACCCCTGCAGCTCAAAGTGAAGTAATGTCCCTCAGGCACTAGCTGAGTCTTGATCATACCCTACCTGTTGTAATGCGTTTTTATATTTTGTAATACTTTGAAGTAGTTTGTTTTGTATTCCCATATTTTTCCCAAATGGTTTATCCCAGACTGTACCCCCCCCCTCCCTTTACTTGTGTTATCCCTCTCCCGGGATGAGATCATCCCAAAACCCCCACCCTGGCTCTCTGTCAATCACTCAGCATCCCATCCCCCTATCCAGAAGTTTCGGTCCAAGTTGTCGAGTGATTAGCCAGAGGCCAGGGGTCAGCCCCCCAAACCCTGCCCCATACGCTGTTTTGTGTGTCTATCCCCCCAGCACCCATCCCCCAGAGATACCTATTGGTTGGTACAATGTTATCTACTTTTGGTTTCCACCTCCCTTTAAATGTAACCTTGGGACATCCCCCGGGGCTCTCGGCAGGAGGCCCCTGAGGTGCAGGAGCTCCTTCGGGACTCCTAAATAAAACCTTGGATTAACCCCTGCTGAGAGTCGGCCTCTTCTCTTCTACCGATGTCTCTGCTGTCTCTGCTGCAGCGAAGGCAACCAGCCCAGGTGCCCTCAGCACCCTCGGGGCACAGAGAGTGTCTCCCTGCTGTCGGCCGTGTTGGGGCAGCTCCCCCCAGTATCTGCCGACTCGGGACTGGCCCAGGGGCTTGAGAGGCCTGCAGAGAGACTGAGACACCCTACCTGTATAGTACCAGCTACCAAAAGCCAACATGTAGGTGGCCAAGGAAGCAGATATGGGTATCACTGAAGGGTTGCCTTTTTGACAGCTCAATAGCCTACTCAGGAACCTCCAAAACACCGTTTTCTGTGGATCTCATCATGACTCAGGTTCCTAGGATGTCATATAGACCCTGTTTACCCCAGCAGCACAGAAGATGTGTGTAGAGTCAACAAGTTCTCACTCACCTGCCGTGTTTATTCTTGCTCTGCTTGTGCTGCTCAGGCTAAATCGCAGGCACACATGTCACAAATCCTCTGGGATTCACAAACTGCAAAATTTAAACACTGTCAGTTCAATGTGCCTCTGCTGAGGAGGCAGCCTTTCTGATCTCTTTTGTGCAGACAGCAGCAGAAGTGGAAGGATGTGAGGAAAGGAAAGCCTTTTTCTCTCCAAATTGGGTTGGTTGACTGAATTCCATGGTCTTCTGCACAGGTCTGTCCTACTGTCTTTTCCCTCTAATGATTAGTCCCTGATCCCTCTCTACTCAGCTGCCTTAAGGCTCCCTGCAAGCTCCACCATCACTTGCTTATGCAGGATGTAAGCTTTACACACTCTCCACAGTTTCCCAGGGGATGCTTCTAACCCCAAGTGGTTTATAGCTGGATGTGTATTTGCAAATGGATAATTTTGCATCATGCTGCTTAGCCCTGGGCAGCGCTGTATTAGGGCTTCATTCCCCCATGGGCTCTTGAGCAGAAATTACAAAGGCTGGAAGTAGAGCAGAGTGCTGGTGCTGGCAGCCTCAGAGGTAGCTGCTGGCAGCCCAGAGTAGCAGGGAGGACTCTGGGTGCTGGGATGTGATGTTCAAGCCGCTGCAACCAGCTGAGACATTCACTTTCTTCCCATTCACTGCCTAATGAAAGGCAGAGTCTGACCTCTGGGACTGGAGCCTCTCCCGAGGATACAGAGAGCCACACTGCACTCTCAGAGCTTTACTCTCAGTGGAGCAGCCCAGCATAGCCAAGTGTGCCATGCACAACATTCAGCCTCAGCAGGAAAGCACATCTACAGGCATTGCCCTGCACTGACAAACAGAGTATGCACCAGCTTTGCTGTTAGGAAACCTCCCAAAACTTTCAGGTGGGGACACAGGCAACTCTTCCCTGCCAGTTGTGGAGCTGCTCTCCCACAGCAGCCGTCATGCCTCAGGGCTGCAGTGCTTTCCCCTTCAGACAAGTAAACATAACAAGAGAGGGGAAAGGGATAGTCTAAACAGGAGAGCAACTAGGAGGGACTGAAAGATGAAGGACACTAGGAAGCAAAATGTAGTTCAGCCTTAGGAAGTCACATTTATATTGAGCAGTGCTGGAGCTGGCTGGGAAGAAGAGCAAGTGAATAGCTCATGTGTAAATAATAGCTGGGTAGTTATTGTGCTAAAGGACACTGAAATTCTCACTGATGAGAGGAAGTCTGATGTAGCTGTCATTGCAGAGCATTAACAGGGTGATTCATGTGAGTGGAGTCTTTGAAATCAGTGCATAGTTTTTGTGGGAAGGACTGAGGGGGAGGGATGGCACCCTGCTCTACCCCCTTTTCAATGATCAGTAACTGGAGGAGTGTGAAAACATGCAAATGATAAACTCCAGAAAGGAGTTGAGGGAATGAGGAGTAATGAAGTGATGAGATATGCTACAAAATACTAAATCAAACTAGAAAGTAGGATGAATTATTCCTAAAGCATCTGTCTGCACTGAAGGATAAAAATTGCATTATTATAGAGAACTAAAGTTTGGAGGATCTCATACAACTGGTAGTAAAACATTACAAGTTTTAGAGATTGAATTTTTTTTTCTTTCCACGAAAGGAGATTGCATGTGACAGCAATCTCCTTTTGGAGGCTCATTCTTACATTAATACTAGGACTACAAGTTGTTGATCAAGGCTTATGTTACATTCATTATGGACCAAAGACAGTTCTAACTAGTAATATTTATATTTGGAGCTTCACAGAAACAAACTTCTCATCCTTAATGAACATTAAAGAGAATTTGACTAGAGGGTGGATAAAAGGCAGAAAAACATGACTGAAAATCAGGAGCTGTTTAAGAAGTTTTCTAGATGGGCAAGAAGCCATGGCCTAGAGTTAAGACCAGGGACAACTTTGGCAGAAAGCTCAGGGCAGTTGAATGAAGAAGCCCATGGCAACAGATTTCTTAAAGCACAAAGGGCTATAAAGGGACAGTGAACTGTTGCACAGAGACAACCACAGCATATGGCTTCTAGCACAGCATATGGCTTCTAGCACATGGATGTCCTTGGATATTGGCAATTTTTCTACAGCTCATCAGGCCTTTCAGAGGGAACTGCTGCAGAAGTCCATCCTCTAGGAGGGTGACTCTGGCTGAATGACAAGGATAACCCATGCAGCAGCAATGTTGGGCTGGCCTCAAAAAGTTAGCAGTTGCTTTCAGCCTGACATAAAAATTCTGACACTGGGAAAAACAAGTACCTTTGGTGTCCCTTGAGAAACTACACTTTACTCTTTGTGAATGGAGAGCCTGTGTTGGAAACAAAGGAAATTTTAACTGGAGGAAAGGAACTTCAATTTAGGGGAAAAAAACCCCAACCCAACAGCAGCGGCAAATCAGGGAGTCTTTACGGTTCAGCTGAACAAATAACATGTGAAACATCTGATTACAGCTAACCTCCAGTAGTCTTTAATCTCACTCTTCTCATGCGCCTGACTGGTCAACAAATGACTGCCCTTTCACAGGATGCTTTCCTCCCACCCTTTGGTTTGTTGAAGCCCCACTCTGGGTCTAGCATCATTAGCTGACAAAGTCCAGCATGTGAACTCAGGCAGGCCCTACTCCTGCCCTGAGGAGAAAGGATGCTGTGTTTCCGTGACAAGGCTCCTATGCCTTTGTCCTTCAGTGACTGTTTTCCAGGTGACTGTGACTCCAGAGGCTTTCTTCTGCCAGCCTGGCCCAGTCCTGCGGGCCAAGTGCTCGGCACCCATCCACCGGCACGACCCAGCACCGACGCTGCGGGCGGAGCCCCACGGCCCGAGCCGCCCCTGAGCCCGGCCGGGCCGTGAGGGCGGCCGCGCCGCGGGGCCGCTCGGGCACCAGGGGGCGCTGCCGCCCAGGGGCCCCGCCGGGCCGCGCCCCGGCCGCACGCCGCGGCCACGCGGGCTGGTGGCGCACTGCGGCACCCGCGCGCCGGCCCTCAGCGCGCCGTACCGCACCACACCGAACCGAACCGAACCATACCGCACCGCACCGACCCGAACCATACCGCACCACACCGAACCGAAACACACCGCATCGAACTGCACCGCACCGCTCTGTTTCACATCCACTGCCCGCACCGCGCCGCTCCACATCCACTTTCCGCAACGCCACTGTCCGCACCGCCCCGCATCCACGGCTTACACTGCCACAGCCCCGCACCACCCCGCTCCACATCGCACTGCCCACACTGCCCCGGCCCCGCACCGCCCCGCTCCCCATGGCACTGCCCGCACCGCCGCGGCCCCGCACCGCCCCGCTCCCCATGGCACTGCCCGCACCGCCACGGCCCGCCCCGCGCTGCCGGCCCGGCAACAGAGCCGCAGGTGCCCTGGCGCGCTGCCTCCGATCCGAGTGTGACACTTGAGCTGTGCTAAAGCAGCCCAAACGCGCGTGTTCGCGGTGCATCCCGGCCTGAGGCAGGATTCTCTCAGCCTCCCAACGTGGCGTTGGATAGGGGGTTCAAGATACAGGGAGTCCTCACATCCTGCTCTCTGCCTCTGGGGTGAAAAGTGTGGGGCGCTGATTTCTTTAAGCCTCTGTATGCTCAGGAATAGTTCTCTTAGAAATATTCTTTCCTTGGAGGAGAGGAAATTGATCCCCCTATTTTTAAGAGACTTACTAAATCCCGAGTTTAGAAACATTACAACTTATGAGTGTGTACAATGATGTGAATAAGTTTGGGCTTCTTTTTGGAGGTGACAAATTCATCATATTCCATTAGATTTTGTTCCAGATGTACTTGCTCATTTTTTAAATTTTTTCCTTGTTTGAATACTCTATGATACATGTTAGCTGGCAAGAGTGATAGGTGAAAATCTAGTGACGCTTTGAATGATTGCAAGAGAATTCTCAACAAAAGTAATTTTGGGATTAAAAAGCGTTAGAACTGGCATTAGAATACTCTTTCTATAAGAATGTCATCTAATCAGGCAACAGAAAACTATCATCTGATACACACTATCAATCAATATTAACCAATAGAGCTCAACAAAGAATGTTGAGTGCTGCCATAAATTTCTCTGAGCAAACTATAAATCAAGAATATATGCTTGGATTATATGACAAATAGATTCTAGCAGTGAATTGCATTGAGGTGAAAAAAATTTTATGCAGTTTGCCAACAATTCACAAAACAAGAGCTAAATTCATGTGGTCTTTGTGAAAAAACCCAGCTCTAATTTTTTGTAACTAGTTTTGCAAGTGCAATTATGTGTTCTGAAACATAGTATCCATTTTTGTAGACAAGTAATTTTGATTTGATGAGATTCTAGCTGAAAGCCCTTTATTCTTTTAAAAATGATTGCTGTGTGCATGGTGATGTTGCAGATCTCAGATAACAGCCTCATTGAATGCAATTTGCATGAAAATTAATCTGACAATATACACTGATGGTCATGTGGGTCTAGAAATAATCATCTCATATGGACAGGAAAAATGGAACATAAAAATATTATCTGGCATTCATAACATGGACATAACATTGACAGGCTTTCAGACCCCTATAAGAAATTCTGGTGGCAGAAAGTGAGCTTGGGGATCACAGCCTTGTTCCTAATCACCTTGCTGCCTTTCCAACATCTGTGCTAGGCTCCCTGTCCAGCACATGGAAAGATGTGCCTGCCTCGAGGTGGAGTCCAAGGAGACTCTGTGTCTCTCTTCCCTACCATGAGAAGATGAAGATAGACAGCAGCTAACACTGCCAAATAGTGCACATGTCTAAAGAATGTTTGTCCCTTGGAAGCCTGCAGGAAGGGGCCATGCATTCAGGAAGGCTCTTCCTTTCTGGAGATAGGCTAATGTGAAAAGCATGTTCAAGCTTCTGAATAGCAGGATGCTCTGGGTATCTTGCTCCCAAGCTCTTCTTGGTACTGACTATTAAATACTTCATAGATAACTGGGACCTCAGACTGCATATTTTCTGCTTTCAGAAAGAAGAGCTGAATCATATGAAGAGAGCATCAAGTTCCACCTTTCCTTCTCCCATTTCCAACAAGTATTTGATTATTCTGTACAGAACACAACTTGCCCAGAGCAGAGTTAGTCCAAACCCAGCTTGGGAGACAGTCCAAACTGCAAGGGTTAGGGCATCCTTGAGCCTGTCAGGCACTGCAAGGAGTTCATCCCCTTTGGTACAGGTGAGTAATAGCAACAACTCAGCTGAGTCCCAGGTGGAAAATCCCTGGGGTACCTCCACTGCAGCAAGCACTGCAGAAGAGCACATCCCCTAATCTGGGACTCCCGACTGTGCTCCTGTCTAAGTCAGGGTTCAGCCACTCACTGAGGCTGAGACAGAGGCTTCTTTGGATGAGTCAGAGTCAGATACTGGACCAGTAAAAGGTGATGTTTGAACTGGAAAATACACACAGCCTGCAGGTGCTTTGGAGTAAAATGAACAGGGCTTACAAATACCTGCATTTAGATGCAGAATTTCAGCACTAGTGTGGACTTAGCCCTCTGCTTTCTAGAAAATAAAAGCAGTTTTTTTGTTAAAATGTAGGGGTAACTTACAAATGGAAAGGTGACCTTGATCTTCCAACTACAAAAAAAGGGAAGAAAGGGTTTGATGGTTAGGAATTCCATTTATACCTAGGTCAATCCCCCTCAGATTTTCCACAGATATTTCCAGACCTCAGGTGAGATGAGAAAAGCATACAGAGAACAGCCCAAACTCCTTATAGCCACTGAGTAGGTGAAAATGTTTGTCAGAGGGAGAAAATCAGAGTATGTAAAGTTCCTTGTGCAGTCAAGGTGTCCTAGTTTTATTCCCACAAAAAAAGTCTACATATCAATCAGAGATGACATGTCCTCCCCCTTACTTTGGCTGTGCTAAATTGCTTCAGGGTATATCGGTGCTGTTGTTGTAGCCCTGCTGCAGGTACAGGTGCTTGCCATTAATAAATACACTAATAAATACATGGGGTACTAAGGTCTTCTTAGCTAAAATGAAACAAACTTTTCACAGAGGAAAAAAAACCAAAACTTCTTGGAAGGTTTTTATCTCCATGGCACTAGAATGGAGCCTATTTAAAAGTTTTTCAAAAACAGAATCAATATTTTAAAAGTGGATTTGAAATACTGTGTTGAATGTTTTTTTTGCACAAATACTCTGATGAAAACACAAACAGTGATCAGTCAGACCCCAAATATTTTATACAATAGAAATTTGTATTGCAATTTTTGGAAATTTTGGCCTGAGCAGTCTGAGAGAAAAAAAATGTTGAAGAATGGATTTAGTGCAGGTAGCTTGGGGTGCAGTGGCAGTTTGAGCTGCTGCAGAATGAACTCTGGGTGGCTGGAGCCCCGGCAAGGGGCTGTAAACTGGTGCCAACCCTTTGCACAACAAAGGGCACAAGAGACTTGTGGCCCATCTGGGGGACCAAACATTCAAAGACATGGCAGGAGCTGAGGACTCAGCTGGAAGAGCCCAGACTCACTCAGACTGACTGTAAGGGTACAAAAATCCAGGGATTCTCATGTTCAGGGTCCTTCCTCAGAGGCACCAGTTTGAGCTTATGCTGTTGTTGCACCATGACTAAATTATTTTAAGGATTGGGATGTCTGAGACACTGTTCTGGGAAACCTGGGGTCGTACTGGTAAGGAATCCTGGTCTGACTGAGTGTGGTGAGTACCAGGAGTCAAGCAGGGCACCTGTCAGGTACCGTGAAGGGATCTGTCAGCTGGTGTGGGTGTGACTGCCAGCATCAGGGAAGTTTCTGTAACAAAAATACAAAAGAAATTTGAGTTTATACTGAGAGAGAAATAGGCTCTGTCTTGCTCTGGTTGTGGGCCCCTCATATCAGGGTATCTGTCTGTGTGTTCCTCATATCCTGGCTGAAGGCAGCAGGCAGGGCAGCTTGCTCATCTGAGCTCCACACAGGGGCTGGGAAGAGAAGGGAATCCACTCCAGATTGTTGCAACACAGGGGCTATCCCTCCTGGTCTGGCAGGGGAAATCCTCTTCACTGCTCCCAGGATTGGCCCAAGGTCTCTCTGCTTGAAGGAAAAGACAAAGAGGGGACTGATCAGAGATTATTTGAATTACAACATAACCCATGGCTATTCCACATATCTGAGTTAGGACTTCAGGACTCTCAGAGGTAGAGAGTGAGGTGAATTCTCACCCTACAGGCTTCAGAGAATTTGAATATATAAAAAATTACCTAAATTATTTAAAATATAAATATAGCAGATAAAGTACAGCAGATAAAACTGAAACCATAGCTATCTGGCTGAGTCAGTCTGTTTTTCTGTATACATTCATGGTAAATGCAGAGAAGACATTTGCTGTTAAGACAACACAGGAAAGCTCACGCGCTAGACACTACAAAGATATTACAACAGTTTCAAATCTGAAGCAAAATTCTACCAATTTTAAGAGCTTTTAGAAGAAAAAAAGAGTGAAAGCCCTAACAGTGAGCACCGACTAGCTCCTGAGATGAGGGCTTCAACACTGGTGACATTTTATATTTGCAACTGTAAACAACATTGACAAGTGCCAAATGTGTGTTGGTGTGCACATCTATTTCTTCTTGGCCTTCTCCACATCTACTAAGAGAAGGAGAAGTGAAGTTTTCAAGAGCCCACAGTCTACCACAATGTTTAAGTGAACCCAGACAGTGCTGATTGTTTTAGGCATGTCAGCTTTCCATGTGGGAGCCATCACTGCAGTCAGTCCTTTATGGCTCTTCTGTCATTAGATGCCATGATGGGGATGGGAAAGTCTCCTGCATGACTGCTGTTGGATTTGCATTAGACTTGTTAAACATACAGGTCCCCTGTGTGATTATTCAGATAAACTATCAGGTGATTCTGATTTAAGCATCTTGATACAGAGCAGAGCATCCAGGCTATTGCTGATATTTGGATTTGTGGCTGCTTGTGATGGGCTTGCTCATTACTGCCTGTGCAGCGCCATTAGTGGGTAGAGTGTACTACTGAAACAAAGGCACACTTGCCCTGAGGAGTCTGCAGTCAAAAGCAGACACCAGGATAGTGAAGGCTACAAATACTCAAAAAGTGCAGGAATGAGAGAATGAGGGCTATAACAACTGAAAGATTATGAGATATGCTTGTTATGTTCACCTTTTGCTAGTGCCTTGTTTTTTCAGTCTGTGCTGACACCTAACCTGAACGATCTTGCAAAAGAATCATGTTCTGAATTCATATAGCTTCTTGTGATAAGCTGTTGATGTGCTTCTGGTATTTTTAAGACACAGAGGAGACATGTCAGGGAAACAGAAGCTCGATTGCACTGCAGATAGAATATTCTAATCAGCGAGCAGCTTATCAGCACACTTACCGGCAGCAAATGCTTCACAAATCCCCGAGAATGCCAGCTGAAAATCCCCATCATTACTGACATAACTTTCTCGATAAGCCTCCTCAACAATATGAGCTATTGTTTATACTGAGAAGCACTGCCGAGGTTCAGTGGAAAGGTGTGCAGAGCTTTTTCCCCCAAACAAATGAAGTGCTGGATTCATGGATGAGAAGCAGACCTGCTGGCATTCACTGCTCTTATTCTATTCAATGGTCAGAGCAAATGACACCCTTTCCTTTTCCCTTCCTGCACTTCATAGTACAAAAGAAAAACTTAAGCCTAAACCAGCTATTTTTATTTTTGATTAAATCTGTTTCCTCCCTCCAGATGGTACGTGCAGGAGCACAACATTAACCCAAAACAAAATGAGCAACCAGAAGCAAGTGTGCCATTAGCTCAGCTCAATGTCTGATGTGTTTATTTTCAGTGGATCTGTGCAGCAGGCTGACAAGCAGAATCTTTTGCTTCACATACCACTTACAGAACTCCAGTAGAGCAGGCACCATATGAAACAGTCAGTGAAAAAAGGCATGGCTTTGTTTTTTTTTTCTTTTTAGGCACAGATATAGTCAATCAAAACCTCTATCTATGAAAGAGACTCATCAGAGACAATATTAAGATAATTACATCGTAACTACAAATTGTCATAAGAGAGGCTTTATGACACAATTTAGCTGAATTTGATACTACTGACCTCAGAGTGGTTTATCAAGGCAGGAGAAATAAATTAAGAGATATGAGTACTCAGAGAGCGAGCAAATGGCGAACTGTATTTTCCAACTTCTTTGAGGTACAGTGGGATATTTGTATTTACAGTCACCAAAATGAAAAGTTCAGATTTTTAAACTACTGATATATGGCTTTGTCTATGGCAGTGAACCAGGCCAGGGTATGGGTCTGCATATTAGCCTGGGATTATCCATACTGGAATTTACATTACAAGGTCCTTGACATGGTTTTGACCTGTGTCAGTTATCATCCCTCCTAGGTTTCAGACACAGTCTGAGGGCTAGCACAGGCTAAGGACCTGCCTGACTGCAGGTCAGATGTGACCCCCCATTTAGCAAAGAAATGTAGCCATACAAATGACAGTGCTGTGCCAGTGCATCTCAGAGCTGGAGAATGATCCCTATTTACTCATACGGATGTGCCTTGTAATATCAGATAGAGAAGGAGCGATGTCTGTCTTGTGTGCCAAAACAAATGTTCCAGTAAATAGCATTGATAACTGAACTTCCTGGCTGTGTTAGAGCACTCTACCCTGGTAAAGCCTCTCAGCAGCCATGGCTAATTATGAAATACTGCCTTCCTTTGGGCTAGTTCCTGAACTGGATGTGCAGAAGGATGTGACAAGGATGTACACTTGTCAGCTATGAGCCAGCTTGTACCCAGAGGCAATGTCGGTATGCTGTGGTGTTGCAGCTCATGGGAAGAGCTTTAGCCTGTAAACACTGACATCATCCCTGTGTGGAAGTTTTGGTGTGGGTTTCTGCTGGCGGAAATGACTGTATGGTGCAGCTCCCATCAGCACATCCTCTCTCAGGATTTATGTGTCAGTTTAGCACATAAAGAGAGGTGACTTTTCTTATGCATTTGCACACTGAAGAGCACAAGGGTGAGGGGGGGCTGTTCAAAGACTTCAGCTGCTATTGAAATACAAGTATTAGATAATGGGAATCACTAACAATGAAAATTAAATGAGCATCATCAACATGAAAGTCCAGCTCACCTTGAGATATAATGCCTCAAACACAGGCAAAACTGAAATATCCTTTGCCGCCTACAACTTCATTAAGGTGACATTTTCCACACTATGTACTTTGCAAACACAACTCAAACCCTTACTGAGTTCTCTGCTGCTTTCAAAATGTGGCACCTCTTGGGACCTGGAATCTGCTGACACAGATGTTATAAAAGACTTTTTGTAGGATTGACGGCAAATAAAATATTCTGCTGCTTATTGCAAGCTTTTTGATGGCATAATTATGGGTATCCTTGCTCCAGGCTTCCTGACTGATTCCCACCTGACAGACAGCCTCATAGATTTTATGCATTCAACAAATGCATTGGCACTCTCCCTCATATTTCAGCATAAATCCAGGAATGGAACAGTCATTAGGTGACTGCCTATTTTGAATCTGTTGTACAGCTTTTCAGGTTCCTGTCTTTACTGTGTTGTTACAGTAAGTCTTGCTTTTTCCTCTCAGCTTTCTGAAACAAAAGTAAAGGGCTGTGTCATAAACATCAGAAACAAAAGACGAGAAGCATTGTATAGCCAGGGTCCTGTGTGTGTACATTACTTTGAGCAATTCAACATTATTTTATTAAAGGTAGCTTAAAAGGGAGTGGAGAGAAACTAGAAAACCAGAACCTTCTCGTCACAGGTGTTGAGCTCCTTAAACTTCCATTAGCTTTCTGAAGGTCTCCATTTCTTTTAGGTTCAAGGTGCTCTGTGAACAAAAAGCACTTAAGAGAAACATGCTTTTTAAATGGTAGTGGCCAATGACAGACAATAACAATTTGTGGAAGGACAAGGAAAGCTTTTCTTTGAAAAGACAAGAGCATCTCTGAAAAAAAGCAGGACAACCTGATTTTTCTGTGCTTATTTTAGCAGAATGTTCCAGAGCAGACTTATTAAAAAGTCTCCACTAAATCTTGTTTCCAAGAAGGAATGATATAATTTCTGATCATGCACACCATCTTTAGCTTTGACTTGAAGAACACTAAGCTACTTTTCCTTTATCCTTTGTACCTTTAATTGTGCAGTAAAGTATTCTTAGCTTCCTCATGAGGTACAATGCTACCAGTCAGCTTCCTACTGTACAGTTCTCTTCTTTTATCACATCTTCAGCTTTTCTTATCTTTCTGTAGCTATTGAATCTTGATTTCACTGTCATTTGTCATAACCTCTAGCCTAGATTTCAAAAATCCCTCTCTTTTCAAAATAAGCTTTATACCATGTCATCATCACTTCTCAAAGGATCCTTTGAGAGCAGCAAATTTCAGTGCTAACATGCAAAGTGCAGCTCTTTGCTTTCTGATCCAAGGAGGTTGTACCAGCGTCACACAGGTGAGTTCAGCTCATTATGTTTGTGGTCCCAAAGGCCTCCTTGCTATTTCTCTGAAGTGTGTATCCTCAGACATGTTTTTGCTCCCACACACCACAGATCCCCAGGGAGTGATCCCTTACCATGGGGGCTATTTAAAGTCAGCAGCTGAGAATACAGTGAGGAGTAGAGGCTTTTCTTCTTCTGATCTTGTCCCCAGTACAACTCATACCTTTAGATTTGTAGTTACTTCCTCCTGGGTAATGTAGAAGCCTGATAATGGAGTCTGTGGTCCCAAGCCCTCCTAGTAGAGGGTTTCAAAAATAATGACACTACACCAATATTACTTTAAATGTGATTGGTGTACAAAAGACAAAATATTGTAATTTTGCATCCTAGGCCTGCAGAGAGCAGGGCTAGATGCCCTCCCTTAAATCACACCAAAATTTCTAATGTTGTTGTTAAGGTGGTGGAAACATCCAGCTTTAATTTTGACCTTTCAGAAACCAATGGATAAGCTAAAGAACTGTCTGAATATATGGCCTGGAGGTGACAAGTAACATAGAATTCACAGTTCCAAGTTTATTTCTTTACTGTGAGGTGTTTGATAATGTAGCTGTCAACTGTCTTCCCATAAAGAACATTATTTAGGAGAGGTGTTGTCTAAGCCTGGGCAGAAAGCCCTGAACTCACATCTCTAGGGCTGTGGGAGAGGGCTCTACCCATGCTATTCCACCTATGTTCATGCAAACAAGGGCTGTAATAATCCCTCACCTTCATCCTGAAAGAACACATGAAGATGAAAAGGAAGGAACTATTATGTGAGATTTCTTCTGTTAACCTTCATTTTCCACATTCTAATTTTACTTGACCTTTTTAATTGTTAGAAAAGATTTTTTTTTAAAGAAAATAAATTTACAGGTACAGTAGGAGGATATCTAAGAGAATTAAAGACTTTCACTTGGCATACTGCTACTGTAATTTTCATTTCCTATTTAGGACTTGGGCATTACAGTCCAGAGCTCTCAATACCCAGGAATGAAACTTGCCTAATCACAGTGATCCCTGTGCACCGCACTCACTGTGAGACCTTTGCTTTCCCAGGAGCACGTACCCAACTTTGAAAGATCTGAAATGAAACCCACATGTATGCATTTTAAAGAACACTGTAGTACCCCCCTGGAAATAGCATTGTCATGGAATAAGTAAAACATGGGGTGAAAGGATAATATCTCTGTTCCAAGGCTCCAATATTTCTTTTGAGAGATGCAGTGCATCAAGCATTTTATCCTGTGCAAACATGTTAGCTGAGGAAGAACAACTGAGTATTGCTAACATGCTGGACTTTGCAGTGAATAAAGGAAGAACAAAAAGAGCAGAATAAAAACTAGTCACAGGTAACTAAGGTGCTTTACCAGGCTGTAGTTACCACCAGAGTGGCACTGAGTGGTAGGTCGAATAGGTAGAAAAAACAATACCAATTTTGCCAGTTTTAACTGCCTGATATAGCACAATGAAGAATCACCACAAGCTGTCATTTGATATGTGATACTGCTTCTTAAGACCAGCAGTGGTGTTTCTTTAGGGCATAAAAGGAGATTTGTGCAGAGTGGCTACAATACAACACCTGGTCAGAAGTGCCAATAGGGGCTGTCAGAAGCAAGCTGCCTTGCTGAGGAAGCACCCAGGTGCTGTGGTGAGGAGCCAAAAACTGGTGACATCAGTGTCTCCATGATAGTCCAAAGCCTGGAAATGCTTCTCTGCACAGGACCTCCAATTTGATGTCTCAGTTTGTTGGCTAACAGGCCCAGCAGGTATTTGCCATGAATTGTGTGTGTTTGTGTGTCTCCTGGGTGGAAAGTGAGAATTAAAAAGTATCTGCATGTACAGTCTACCAGAAACAGTGGCTTTTTCAAAACTGATGAGACAAGCAGGCAGCAGGGAAAAAAAGGATAAATGCAGTTCATTTTGGATGGAAGCAGCAATGACCAGGACAAACCTGACCGGAGCGCTTTCATCAAAAACAGAAAGACCCACTGAAGAGAAAAATCATGAATGTCCAACCCCGTTAAGTGAGCTCACAGTAGGAGTAATTTTTAAAATGAAAAGCATGCCCACTGTTCAGAGATACAAGCAGGAGAATGGCAGGGGAATCTACAAAAGGAGAAAGGTGATGAAGAGAGACAGCAGGAAATCAAGCTCCACTGAGAAAAGCCACAAAGTTCCAGTGAAGTCCAGCCTGCAAAATAACAAATAAACTCTCCCTAAGATGAATAAACTGCTAAATGCACTGATCACAAAAGAATGAGTTGTACCTACAGGTACCTCACAGCCCTTTTAAATGGTAACAGTTAGAAGTCCAGATGTGAATACAAGCCTCCTTTTCTTTCTCTAATTCACATTATACATGCTTTTGTAACAGGAACATATGGAATAAGGAGTTTGGCTACTCAGGAAAATCATCATGTTTCAAACAACCTGTATCACCATTAGATTATTTTCATTTTCTTCTGATCTATTAATCCTTTGCTGAAGGGGGTGTCAACTAAAGGCCCAAATAACTGTAAAATTACATTTATACATAGGTATAAATTACATTTATGATATTACATTTATACATAGGTATAAAAAGTGAAGCCAAAAACTAGTGTAATCTCTGCTTTAATCAGAAGTTGTCTGGTTGAGAAAATATTCTTGATTTGTAGGTGTTGTCACTGCCCACTTTCATTTCTCAGGTGTAAAAATATTTTCATTATTTTAGCATGGGATAAGAACTTTCTGATAAGGAATCTTGAAATGAATTGTCTGTATTTCACCTTTGAAATATTGGTGGCATTTATGTCAGGTATACCAAGATTTTTTTCAGGCAGATAAAGTAACGAGATCTATTTTTAGATTTTTTTTCAACTTTATCGCCCTCAGCAATTTTAGAGATAGCTACTGAACTCTTTTTCAAAGTTTGAGAAAGCCTAAACTTGTTAGAGATGTGAGCTTTGACTGGTCAGGCATAGTACACGGCTGTGAGGACCCAATTAGGAATTTAAAGGCACTGCTCAAAACAAGATAGGTGGGTTGATTTCATTAGTATTGGCAGGCAGGTCATCGAGAAGTTCACCATGGGAAGAACTCATTTAGATAATAAATCCTCACTGGTGTTTACAAGGTAAGGCTTACTTCCTGTCCAAAAGAAAAGCTACTTCCTTTTTTTTTTCCTTCCCAATAATGAAGGTGGCCTTAGGATTTTATACAAACAGATTGGATTATAGGTTTTGCTGGAAAACTTTGGACAAACTACCTAGGCAGTAATTTGCACTAGTACAGGCACACTAGTCCAGCAGCTTCAAATGCTGGATGTTCCAGTGCTAGAGGGAACATCAGGAGTGCAAGGCAGGGATGTGTTTGCTACAGGTATTTGTGAATTCTTCCTGACCCAAAAGCTTGGCTTGATTAAATAGTAGAAAACTGCATTTAACTTATTGCCTCCAATTAATTTGTGTAAATTGCTCAGTAATCCTAAATCATTAGAGTGTTTAGAGTAATGACTTTGAATTTTTATTATGGAACATTTTCATTAATGCTATTTCATTACTGGTTAGAGAATTCTTGCAAGAAAAAAATTATGCTGAGATGGTACTTTCTTCAGTTCCCATAAGTATGGTACGTTAGGTTGGTGTGTGTTTGCAGGTGTCCTCTTCCACAAGCACCCTGTGAGCAGCTGCCCCAGGGTGTCCATGCAGTGTTTGGGTGGCCACTGATGAGATGCTCTGCAGCATGTTGACCAGGATTCTGCAGAGATGATGCAAGTGGGATCAAGTCAATAATAAATCTCCCCTCTGAAACTTGTGAAACCCAGCAAGGCCACCGTGGCAGTGACTGTGAATAGTGAATGTCTTGCTGATTTTTAATCAGTGGAGCTACATATTCAGGAAGTCCTGCACTTGGGTTCTTTCAAACTGTTCCCCTTTGTGTTGCTGCTGCCTTATCCACAAGAGCTGGCCATTTCTGATGCAAATGGCTAATCTGCCACAGCTGCTCTGCAGCAAAACCAAGAGTTAAATGTCTCCCAAGACTAAATTTCCAAGTGGCTAAACCAAGCACCCCAATTTGGATATTTTTTAGGAGTGCTGCAAACACTAATCTTTTGAGATGGCTTAAAATTGCACAGGATGAATTATCTCTACAGCTGAAAGTGATTGCCCTGGTGTCTTCAGCATATGGAAAATAAAGATGTGCTGAACTTTGATATTATTGGCATCAGCAACTGTACACCTAAGGATATTCATGACAGTTGCACCAATTTAATGTGTGATCAAGATTTTGAGATTGCTGTGATAATCAGGTTGGTAAGTATATGTCCAGGCACGTAATATTTTGTAATATTTCTGGCTTTGGAAGTAGGCTGAGCATGCAAATAAGCACTCTTTGTTTAAAGCACTGGAGATCACTAGCTGTATACTGTTCACTTTAATAGGTTGAGTATACCTTCCTTCCTTCCTTCCTTCCTTCCTTCCTTCCTTCCTTCCTTCCTTCCTTCCTTCCTTCCTTCCTTCCTTCCTTCCTTCCTTCCTTCCTTCCTTCCTTCCTTCCTTCCTTCCTTCCTTCCTTCCTTCCTTCCTTCCTTCCTTCCTCCCCTCCCCTCCCTTCCCCCACGAGGTGTAGGCAATCTTTTTTTCCAGAGTGAGGTGAAAGCCAAATGAAGGAACAAAGCCAAATGCACAGGTATGTGCATTCATACCCGTATTTGTACACAAGACATATACATATATCATGTTCAAAAATACACATTGAAAGGAAATTATTGTTTCCAAAAGTAAGCCCGTAGAATTTAGGAAATACCAGAATCAAGTTTGCCTGTGCATGTTTAATTGAATTCTGTTCACATTACAATGAGTGCTCCATCATACAGCTACATGTTTTTTTACCCACAGGTGGCTGGGATGGATTAGGATCACTTGCTGGGCAGCTTTTCAATATTCTGTTTTATCTTCATAGTTCAGCACGTGGCCCCATGTCTCGGGTATTGCCCTCTATTCAAGCTGTGATCTGGATACATAATTATTAATTCCATCAGCAGCTTTTTGGTGGCAGGCACTGCTATTGTTTTCAGGTGACTCACAAATAACATTGAATTCTATTTTCCCTCTCTAAGATCAAAGGACATTGTTATCTTAATTTTTCAGGTGGAAAAAAAAGAAGGAGGATTGTGGTCCAGAGATGCCGCTAATTTCAGCCACCAAAGATCTCTGCTGATTACCCTTGTGAAAAGCTCATAGAGTTAGCCACAGCCTTTATGTGGTTCAGTGCTAGCAGAGCCTTGGCAGCAGGCATCACAGCCACTTGCTGACAGGGAAAGCACAGGAGCCCCAAAGTGCTGGAGCCCCAAGTGCCTCCCCAGCTCTTCGAGACAGACACACCACAGACAGACACAGGTTCATCTGTCCCCCCTCCCCAGCCAATGATCCCTGAGCAGCCCACCCTGGCTCTAGCTGAAGAGGGCAGTGTCATCCCTGAGAGCGAGCCAGGCGGGGGCTCTGCTGCCAGCCCTGGTCACTGTCTCCAGCCGAGCAGCAGCAGCCTTGGACAGCAGCTGCTGGGCGATGCCGAGGCACCCCAGTGGGGCCCATGCCCTGAAAGCACAGACTCTTTCAGGAATTTTACTGCTTTCCTGTGCTTGGAGTGTGATCTCAGAAAGGCATGGTCAGATTTGGGTTGATTTGCACAGGAGTAGCAAATGCACTGGTAACCTTTCAAGATGAGGGTAGGATATATATTTTTTCCTTAAACTTCTTCTTAGAAAAAGAAACAAACCAACAGTCTGAAATTGGATATTTCCCTAAGTATACAGCCTGTGGGAAAATCTGCCTAGAATAATTCAGTCCAACAGGTTAAAGTCTAGCAAAGATGTTAACAGATGAAACAGGCAAATCCTGGATGACTTTACTATTAAGTACTTTCTGTAGTGGCCTTGCTGCTAATAAGAAGTCAGATACACGCACGTATGCACCCACACACAGACTGTGTGTGCATGCACAAGCACAATAATTAGCAGGATGCTGGATGCCCTCTCATTTATTTTACTTGTTCTTTTCTGTAGAGCTTAATCTTGCAGACAGTTTGCTTTAATCGTGAGCTGGTGAAAACGGCAGGAGTTTGTATAAAATTGGTGTAACTTTTCAGCTGCTGAGAGCAGAACCCATCAGAAGGCAATGCTGAATAAATCCAGAAGAACACCGTGGCATTAATTGTGCACCGTGCTGAGCATACCTACTGTGGCAGAAGGTGACTCCCACCCCAGTGATGGATGGAATCCTGAACAAACTAGGGCCTCCTCATGTTTCACCAATGCAGAATTGCTTAAAGCTCATGCTGTAGCCTAATTCAAATTACTTGAATTTAAATGGTAAACACAGACTCATACAAAAAAATTAAGTACAAAGCAAAGGAACCTACTGCTGTCATTCCTCTTTTGAAATGCATTAACACCTTTTGGGGAAAATCTTGAGACATGGAGGAAAAAGAGACTCATTTGCTTAAAAAAAAAGTGTTAGGTCTTTTAAAATCTGATCTGCTTTTTCTTTTTTAAATAATAATTATATCTTAATGCATAATATAAATGGGGGTAATGTATGTATTATTAAGGGCTCAGATTTGCAAGGAGTGTGAAACAGTAATTTAATCCTCCTGAATTATGTTGTCAGTGTCAGTCCCATGCTTTTTATACATGTGCAAAATTAAGTGGAAACCACCTTAACTGTTTTCCTTCTTATTAAAGAGTAAAAATCTACAATTCAGTGAGACATTAAGCAGTTGGCATTTGTTGCTATACAATCGCGTTCCACAAGCCCCACTGTGAATTCAGCGGGGCATTCAGCACTAGCCAGCTTCTGTTATCAGTAACTCTACATGAGAGAACTTGCATTTTCCTGCTAACAAAACAAACAGAACAATAATAAAGTTGTTCAGTGTTTTAAAACCTTAGTTTGAATTCCAGCTCTGAGATTTCAGTACTGAGAACTGTTGAGATGCTCTCAAGTCCAAGAGTCTCTCACTGCTAAGTGCCTGTATGCTCTTATCTCCTACAGGTGAACATGTACAAGTTGTCACAACTATTGGACATCAGTGAGATAATATCACTAAATTCTGATAGGAGATCCCAAATATTCTATGAGCTGTATCTGGATTAGTGAATTACGAATTGAAAAGCCAAACTGGACCCTTGGGTCTGAAGACAGTGAGCAATACAGGCTTCAACCATAAGGTAGAAAGATCAGATCCTGACACATTCCTCCCCTTATCTTCCTAGCATGACCATTGCTTTCTATGACACATAGTTTTGAAGAATGGTAAGAGTTTTTGCCCCTTACAGGGTTTTTGACTAATAAGCCAGTCATCAGCACTCCAGTTGGAGGCACTGACATCAAATACTCTTTGGACTTAAGCTCCTTTTGGCCACCTGTATGTTTGTGTGGTGCCTGTCACCCCTTCCCCTGTATGAGCCCAACTTGGCTTGAGGAACCAGGTTTTTTTCAATGAAGTGGCTGGTGTTGCTCCTGAGATGACCAAGTGTGGTGGGTTGCAGTTGCTCAGGGTGAAGTGTCTGGGCTGAACATGGTGGCATGAGGCTGCAGCACATGGGAGGGGATCATGATGGGGTGTCACTTGGGCATCCCTGGTAAGCCCCTGTGGCTTCTGGAAAGCTCAAAATTAAGATGATAAGAAGATGAGTCAAAGATATTTTAAACTGTGGTCTTTGGCCTGTGCTTAACTGTTCTGTGCTTCTCAGGCCATCCCTATACTGTCACTTTGCCCAAGGCAGGTCTCTCCATTCCCTTTTTTGATTTCTGGAAACTTGCCAGAAAGAAGAACAGTTTATTTGCCCTCTGTTATGGCTGGGAAACCACAGCTCTACCCCACTTCCTTGGATCTTGCTGTCTGTCTCCATCCTACTCTAGAGAAGAAGGTATTAATCAGCATTGTGGGAGCAACATGATGTTGTATTAAGCTGGAGAAATTCTTTCAAATGGGAGAAATTTCAATTTAGAAGATAAAATACCATTTTGGTGAAGCAAGCAGCAAGTGCTCTGAGTTTGGGCTTTGTCAGTGGAGGAGTCTTACACTGATTGTATCCCCCAATCAGTAATTGGGTGAGTTTGCACTGCTGAAACCAGGACAAGTTTTGCTGCTTATCTACATCAGATAGCAGTCCAGAAAGTTGTGTTTCTCTGCACTTGTATTTTTCCGCTTTTTTTGACTAGATGAATTATTGCTGAAATATTTATCAAGAAAAAAAATGCGAATATTTGCCTTTTACAGGAAAATGCCCCATTTCCTTCCCTTCTACACCTATAAATTCTACTTCTACTCTACCTGCTCTGCTTGTTTGGAGACATTACATCAGAGCTAGGAGCATAGTTTTGCAGGAGGAGGGAAGGACCAGTCAGCAAAGTTGCAGAAGCTGTTGCATGGGATTTGTATTGCCCAACACAACATTGTGATTGCAGAAGATTTCCAGGCTGTGCAAAAATTTGCAAAACATTAATGATCCTGGTTTCTAATGAATTTTAAAAAGAATTTGTGCTAGTAAAATCAGTTTTGTTAACTGCTGAGCAACCGTTCTTCTGTTCATGCTTAGTTGTGGAAGTACAATGACAGACATGCAAATAGAAGCTGTATTTAAACCAGCACATTCCAGTTAAGTACATGGCTGATCACTGTACAATTGGAGGCTTGTAATAATGGAATTGTCAGGAAAGATCAGACAGGTGTTTGAAGACATGGTGTGGAGGCAACTTTGAGGGTTGAAACTCTGCACTCTCTTATGTCTGTGAGAAGAGCTGGATCTTTTCCATGCAAAAACCTAGACTGCAGGGGTGAATGGGAAGCAAGGAAAAAGATCATGGACTTCTGACAGTGGAGGATTGTAAGGACTCTATGTATGCCAGAACACCAAGGTCTCAGGGCCTTGGTTTTGTTCCTTGGTTGACAAAAAGGGCTTGTTCCAATTATGGAATACTGGGAAGACTGAGCATCAGCCCCTTTGTGCAATAATTGAAACTTTGAACTATCCTGTTTGGATAAGACTTCTTAGGAAGAAAGTGGGTAAAGTGCATGGATTGCTGAGGACGGAGAAGAGCACTGTATTTTAGGAGGTGTCAGTCCCCAAGTCACTTCCCGAATTTCCACTGCTGTGAAAGGGGACTCAGAAAACCCTTTGTGAGTCCCTGATGTTGAAAGCCAACCTTGACTTCCCTGGGTAGCAGAGTTTGAAGACCTAGTAGTAAGTCATTCGCATGAGTATGATCATATTTCCTAGCCAATGAGATAGTATGAGTTTCCAAAGTTTATTAGAAATCTTGGGGCAAAATGGAAAGAGATATGTAGAGGAGGGAGAGTAAGGAGTCCTTGGCCTGTCCAACCAGCCCACGATTGCTAGCAGTCAGCATGAACATCAGAGGACCCTTGGAAATACCCAAGATGGAGAAAACACTGGTTGAATCTCTCCTCATCTGTTTATGTATTCATTGGCATGTAGCCATGTGAACACACAGAAAGCAGCTAGTTTATTAGTTCCTCAAAGAAATCTCTATTTCTTGGCAGGGAAAATACAGGCTGAGACACAGTGTGACACTCCACACCTGCCAGGAGCAGCAAGGAGATGGGCTTGGAGCAACATCCACATCCAGCAGTTAACATCTGTCCTAGCTGCTGGTGCCACAGGGATGGGAGGATAGCTCTAGGGGCTGCCTGTAAGCTTGGCAGTGGGCAGGACTCCTGCTGTCTGCTGTCTGCTGCCTCTGCCCAGCTGGCACCTCAGCACAGTCCTGCTCCGGGTGCGCACAGACCTCCCAGTGCTGGGATGAGAGGCTGAGAAGGGGTCTTGTCCTCTGTAATCCCTTGAAGCAGGGATTATCAGTGCCAAAGATGCACAGACGTTCTTCTGAACAGCTTTGCCATTCCCATTTTACTGCCTCTCTGGAGGAGGCTGCCCAGCCCTGACACAGTTGCTGGGCTGGCTGCACTTGTCTGACTTGCTCATTTTGCCAAGTGCTGAAGGGAGATCGATTGGAAAGAGTTAAGTCATTGGGCTGATGATACAGACTGGATGGAATGGAAATGGCATGGTGTGAAGAGAATAGAACAAAACATAATATATATTTAGAGCTGATAGCTGCTTCACCACCCTATTCCCTGGCCTCCTGATCTTGAGGCCTACTTATCTGCCGTGGCAGAAAGATCGAGAGAGGTTAACTGTGGAATTAACCACTCCTCATACAACCAGCACAGTTTCTGCACCAGAGAGACATAACCAGCAAAATGTGCTGTTTTCAAGGAAAAGTGCTAGTGTGGATTTCTGGAGGAGTGGGGGAAATAAAGGGATTTTAGTGCCCTTAGACTGTGGGCTACGGTTAAGTGCCTTTGGGCCACTTAGTCTTTGCAAAAAGGAAGACTTGACACAGAGAGAAGTGTAGAAGGAAGGAATTATTATTAATCAGGATGGATTATTTCAATATCAGGATTCCATGACAACAGAACAGTTAATTTGTTGTTCAGAAAAAAGAGAAAAATGACAACCACCCTGATTTTAAGAGCATCCCCTGTCTCAGGTGGTTAGCTAAAGGACCCTTTTCGTATGCAGCTTGAGAAAACATCATGGAGACTTTTATTAAATAATTGCATAAACAACAATGGTATCACAATAGCCAGACTTCTACAGTGCCTTAAGGTCCTCCCTGAGGAGCCTGCTGCAGGGCAGAGGGGCAGCAGCTGGGGAGACTTTGCCTATTCTTACAAAATTCTCTGTGGTTAAAAATTTTGCTGCTAAAGAAAAATAGACCAAGACAGAACTAAACTTATTCAATATGCACAAGGCTATACAAATCAGCTCTGTACTTGCTTTGCCTTGCCTGTCCTTCCCCTACACCTCTTTGTCATTCAAAGTATGCTCATAGGAAACTTCAAGAGAAGCTGCTAACAACATTATCAACATCAGGAGAGACAGACAAACCAATGACACAGGATGTAAGTGAAAGGATACCACTGAGAAAAGCTACACAGATGGTTTTAGAGATTAAAAAAGCTGGCATTTCTAAAGCTCAGGATGGTTAAAAACAGACACAGATAGAGGGGGAGAGGGTGAGAGGGAGGAGTAACTTATTCAATCCTTCTGGTTTGGTATTTCTGTAGGCCCCATCTGTACTTTGTGAGAATGGGTTTGTGCTTTTGGTTGCACTCCCAGCTCATTCTTCTTGGTGTTGATAGACTATCCCAAATGTCAAGTTCTTTTTCACAAAGCAAGTTGATAGCTCCTCACTGCAAGAATTGTTCTGTTCTGGGACTGTGCCAAGGCATTTTGCATTTTTAAAGTGATTTCCAGCCCAGAGAAGTCCTGTGAGTAATGACTTTGCTGTTCCTAGGGCAGAGAAGGACTGGGTCTCTCTCTTGGCCTGCCTGCCTTTAGCTAGAAAAAATTCTTAGTTATAGTCTTTGTTCATTCATTTTCTCTTTCCCTAAAATCACTTACTCTAGTAGTTCCCAGACCACAATCTCTTGTAGCACATCAAACAGTGCTTTCTTTAGGTGCTTTCACTGCAGCCTTCAGGAAACGGACATCTAAGAAATTTTGCTAGTGCAATATTTGAAAAAATAATATTTGGAAAAACAAACAGACCTTTTCTTTTTCAGAAGATTTATGGGATTACCAGCTGTGAGATTTCAACAAGAAGATAAAATTGGTAGGAGGGATCCCACAAGCCTTCAAGAATATTTGCTCAAAGTTGTGCAGTTTCAAGAATTCTCACTTCTGAATAAACCACCCCAAAACCCCCCATCTCCTTCTTGCTAAGTAATTGACATTAAATGGGTGTTACTTCTGGGCACCTCCTGGCCCCATCTGTCCCTGGCTCTCCTGCCAGGTTCTGCACCCAAACATACCCCAACTTCTCTGTACATACCTCATGTCTTACCTACAGTCCCAGCCAACAAGGAGGCAGCAGAGATTCTGAAATATTTTCCTCTCTCCCAGTCCCCTGGCTAGTTTGGCTTGTGCTGAAGTTTCACTTTTCCACCTACATGGCATTCATGAAAGGCACAAAGTGTCCTTGGGTCCCCTGCAGCACCTTGCACGAAAGAGAGGCTATACCAGGCACCAATTCATGGCATTCCATTTAATAACCCAAGCCAAAGTAACACTGCATCTCTGTTAGGAGCTCTATCTAAGCATTTGAGGCTGTGACAAGTGTTTGGTGCAAAAAACACTTTTAAGGGAAAAAATTTTCTCTCTGAGGACTAGAATGAAATGAGCTTCTGAGAAGTAAATAGACAGAAATGTATAGACAGACAAATGGGCGGGTGATGAAATTGGTCCTGTACTCTGTTTCTAACATATTTCAAAATAGCAGCTTTGGAAGATGGCACTTCCTTTTACAGTCCTTTTCAGAAATAGTAAGTACAGTTTGCTGGAATTTTGGTCTAACTATTTAAACACCACATTGCCTTTTAGCAAAGGTTTGCTTCCCATCATTAAGTAATTCATTCAGGATAAAAAGTGGAATAAAACCGAGGGATGGTGTGGTAGTCTCAGATGCAAGTCTTATATTACAATAAAAACCAGTGTGGTTAGGCTTTTTCCAGAGGATTTTTTTATTTTCTTGCTCTGTTACAGCTTGCAGAAAGTAGGGATTACAGCATGTATCTGCTGATCAATATTAAACTAGTAGAGTAAAATGTCAAGAAGAAAAAAAATTGAAATCATACTAGATTTCAACACCAACAGAGAAAATCCCAGCATATGAAATGGCAGCAAAAAAACTAGCAATTGTTATTTAGTTTTAAGTAATGAACAACATAAAAAATACAAAACTTGCTGCATTGCCTCCCAAATGGAGCTTATTACACTGCTGCTTGAATGTTTGTACAATCTTTAATTTAAACATTTTCTCTTTGGGTCTTAGTAATAGGCATGGCCTGTTGCAATTTACTTTCTCTTCAAAGGCAAAAAATGAAAGAGGAAAACAAAATACTTTAACTCACATGTGAACAGAACTGACTCATTCAGCTAGAGGAGGGGTTGAAAGTCAGAAAATTTCACCCTCCGATTTATCTTTCAGCCAGGTAAGGGCAGGATTAGCATGTGGACACTCCAAAGCTGCTCCCCCAGTGAGAAGGAAAAGCCATTCATCACTGTTTACTGTGCTTTTGTTGTGCTGCAAACCCTCACAGAGAAGAAAAATAAAGGGTAATTTGTATTTCTTAAAAGGACACCAACATGCAATCACATAGATGCTGCAAGGAGTTTTTTTTATCATTATATTTTAATATATAAGCAACCGAGAAAAGCATTTAGAGGTGAATGTTAATATATTCCATTCCTCGTGGCCCACAGGATTCTCAATTCTCAGTTCGGTTTTTTCATTATATTTCTGGAATTACTGTGGTAGTTTACTGGTTTGAAGGATTTTAGAGTCATAAATAGCAGCAAATCTTAACCTTGAAACTTGAATGACAAAATAATCCTATTTGAAACAACACTTGAGTGGCACAGGGAAGAGAAATAAATAAATAAATAAATAAATAAATTCCACTTTTTCCTGTACATGACTACTTCAAGCTCAAGCTGCTGTTTAAATTTGATCATCTGATTAAAAAAAAAACAACTTTTAAAATGCCTGGCTCTAATTTTTTTATGAAGGAACAAAGGTGGGCTGCAGTGTTTATTCCTGGTCTTGGGCTCTGTGGATCCTTTGTTTCCCCCCTGCCTTTAGGTCACCAGTGCTTACAGCTTCACATGCAGGCAGAAATAATTTTGAAAAAATTGGGTTCAGATGCTCACCTGAGAGGTAAATAAGGAAATCTTTCTCTTGGGCTACATTTGATTTCTTTAAATATTTTTGTTCTTTGGATTCTGGTGTGCCTTTGCAGGGAGGCATGGCTCTTTACTCAACCTGCACAGCAGAAGCAGGACCTGAGTGGAAGGGCTGCTGCTTTGCAGGGGTCAGAGCCGCCCTCTGGGCACCTGCCCAGCATCTGGGTAGGTGTGATGGCCTCGTCAAGCCTGGGAAGGAGTATTTTGGAGGCCTGGAGGAGCACAGAACCCTCCTTTACATCTTGTGTCTTGTCTCAGACATGGCTATGAGGGCATTTCTCTGAAATTGTCCATCCTGGGTAGCTGTGAGACCTCAGCTGCTTTTCTCAGTGACCCACAACATGGCTTTCTGTGGGAAATGTAAGCTACAGTCTATGAGCTTTTTACACAGTACTGGAATGACATTTAATAGGCCACAACATACAGAAGGATAGATTAAAGACCACTGTACAATGTTTAGCGTTAATTTTTGTTGTGCTGGTAACCTTTATCCTTCCTTATGGAGAACTCTCTCTCCTGATGGAGCTCTGTACTAAAAATTGAAAAAACAAAAATGTCCTTAGCGCAGTAAAGTAAACCAGACAGTAAAACATGATGCCACTAAAGAAGATGATCAAATAATCAGGCTCTGCCTTTCTGCACCTCAGCACCAGGCAGAGAAGGCAGGACCTGGCTCACCCTTTGCACAGCAGCTGAGGGCGCACTGCTCAAATCTGATGCCACTTGGGCTGAGATCCCACAACACTCCTGAGTGTTAACATCTGCATTCAGGGGTCCTCTGAAGCATGCTGGGACAATCCCCATGCTTCAGACTATGATATCCTTTTCCAGGTATGCATAAACCTTCAGCACAGGACACATTTCCGATGTAGCCATGACAGCTGATAGAAGAAACAAGGAGCAAGTGACAATGACATCTGCAAAATGCATTCTGAAGAGTTGTTGCAAAGAATTTGGATTTGGCTTGCTTTTGCTAGGGAACTGGAGAAGGAATATGTGTTTAGTAGGGAGATACTATGCCAAGAAGTATATTAGAGGTTTAGCACAGCTATGTAGTTTGTGAGGTAAAAGAATATTGCTGAAATTTTATCAGTATTGGCACCTAAATAGTGCTGTACATCCTTTAGGATCTGTTACAGATAGACTCATACAACCACTGTAAAACATAATGAAATTACACTCTTCTCCCCCTAGATTAGTCTAGGAAACAGCTGGGAACACAGTATTCATTTCTGTCTTATTTTTTTGCATTGAGAATTTCTGACACATTCAAACTATTGGTCAGTCAGAAATCTGTAAGCCATGAGATACTGACCATAAGAAATTCAGATAGGAAACAATTTTCCAAATTATGCCACAATGTTTCCTCATTTACAGTTAAATTAATGGGAAAAAACAATTAGAAAGATGTGACTTAAGCCTGAGTATATACAAGGCAAAGAGATACTTCTTACTGTCAACAATGAGGATCTATCAAATACTGAATGTTGAGGATAGACTCTTTAAAATCTAGGACCAATTTTACATCCAGAGAGAATAAAATTTAAAAGATACTAGAAATTTTAATTATGTATGAAAATTTAAGAAATGTTACCTCTTGTTTTGAGGACATTATTCATTACTACTTATGCTGAGGGATGAAAATGTTGAACAAATTATATCAGCTCTGTATGGCAAATTGAGGAAAGTACTTCCTAAATCTAACGGGTTACCTCATGAAGTTCAGGGGTATTATGATTGTAGATAGGCAGAAAAGTGCATTGTGATAAAATCAAACCTCAAGTGCTTACTATTCTGAGAGAGAATCTAGCTGAGGGAAAAAATAACACATGCCTGCACTCATACCTACCTACACATATCCTGTGTTTACAGGAAGCTTTAATGATAATCCATCATCAGCATTAATGGGGAAGCCTTCCAGCCACATCAAGTAACCGGGAGTGCGTGGGCCACAGCTGGAGGTGCAAAACCAGCCTGCAGCTCATCATCATTTTCCTGGTAATTCCTTCCTTCTTTTTAATCAAGGGCCATTGTACCTTCATAAACTTGAGGACCAGATGGTGGTGTTGTGGTCTCCCAGGTGAACAGCAGTACGCAAGCCAGGGAATCTCAGGCAGTATTTCCTGAATCTTAGGATACTTTGTCCTTGCCTTAGAGTAGGGGGATTGCCTTGGGACCTCCAGGAAACTAAGTAGGCACCCAGCTATGCAGTGATTTCACAATGATTTCTGAAGGTGTTGATTCTTTCCCCAAAAGTTAATCTTTGTTATTAATAGCTACATGAGCAAAAGGAAACAAAGTTAAGAGATATTCAGTGTAACTGTTAAAATAGAAGAGTTTTCTATCTTTTGGGGAGTGTTTTTGAGTCTGGCTCAGATTAACTGTGATCAAAATATATTTCTATCCTTGGAAGGCAAAGAGAATGCTTTTGTCTCGGGCCTTTGCTCAATGACAAAGGTTTGGTTTTGCATCTGCAAATCTGACCTGAGGCTGCAGAGCTGTTCAAACAGGAGAATGAGAAAAGCAAGGAGGAATTATCTGCAGCTAAAAGGCAAGCCCTCGCTACAGGTTAAAGCTTTTTTGCTTTCAGCTGCTGTCTCTTGTCTCATGTTGTCTGATCTAGCATCTAGCTGATAGAAACTCCCTGCAAAATGAGGCATAACAAAGGCAGGAGAGAGGGGAATGGCTTCATCCTACATCAATGTTTATACTCAGTGCCAGTGGGGAGAGGAGGGCATGGATGTGTGCTCCTAAGGCTTTGCCCCTTGCTAAGTCAAAAAGGAAGAGCTCGTAGGTGGAAGCCTTGAGAAAAAATACCAGTATTTATAGAGGCTATGAAACAGGGAGGAAAATTATGTATCATAAAAGAGGGGAACCTCTGTTTGAGCCAGAACAAAGGCAGAAACTTAATACTGAATGAAGGATTTCCTCAGAAGGAAAAAGCACAAGAGAGTGGTGTCCCTGCTTAGAACAGAAGACCAAAAGGAGAGACAGGGCAAAGAACAGTTTCTCAGTTAGGGAGGGGAAAAGAATCATAGTAGGAGAAATGGTGTAGCTTACATCATAAAAGAAAGCACTAAATATAGAAGTTCTGCCTTGAGAGAGGCAGCGGGACTTGGTGCTTGTTACAGCTAATGCCAAGCGATATTACTTTACCCCACCAGGTATTAGTGAATATTAATATTATGTCATTAGCAAGCTTTCAGTACCACTGTAGTATGTTATGCCTTTTCTGGGGTGAAATAAAAACCCTCAGTTTCTAGCCCAACTAATTTTATATCTTTTACGAGCAACACATTTTCTTCTAAAAATAAAATACATAATGTAAAAGTAGTGATTTACAGCTAAAGCAACTATTTTCTGATGTTCTCATTAAGCCTATTTTATGCACCTGTCTTCAATTCACTCCTTTGAAATTGTAAACCACAAATAAGTGTACTGGGAGTGAGTAATTAGCCATAATTATTGTTTCTTTGTAATATTTTGGGATGTTGAGAAGATTTCTTGCATGAGGGTGTCTTTTGTGAGAAGGGAAATAGTCATAATAATGCTGAAGCTTATGACTTGAACCTACACATCAACAGCAGCCTGCAGTGAGGAGAGAAAAAAAAGAATTATAGCAGGGTGTCTGCAGCAGCAGGTTTCACCAAGGACAAATCTCAATATGGTTTAATCACTGCTTGGTTTTAAATATTTTTCATGAAATATTTGCATTTTTATGTCTGCTAAAGGCTTTGATAGTTCCAAGCTCTTTCATTTCCTAAATTTGCTATAATGGTGTGTATGTTTAAATACATCTGTATGTATAATGATCTGTAACGTTGCTGATCCTCTGTGTAATGAATTAGACTTTTCATTGCTGTAAATAGGACTGATGTGAGATAAATAAACCAGGCCAAAGAGTATTGATACATGGAATTGATGTAAACCAGGGTAGAGGAGAAGCTAATAAACATACTTGACTGATTTACAGTCTAATCCTATGCAAAACATTAGAAACCTAACTTGTGAGCACTAAAACAATGAATCCCAGCTTAAATATTAAAACCAATGTTTCAAATTCTGTTGTGGTTTGTCCCCTCAACGCTCCTTAATATTACACAAGATATGATTTTGCAGACTAAATATAACCATTGTTATTTGTTTTAAAATTGGATTTAATGTGAAATATGTTTTTCACAAGGATTTTTTAAAGAAATTAGTGGATTTCTCCATCTATTTGCAAATCTAAACTATTCAATTCAAACAGTAACTGTGAAAGTGTGAAAAGCTGTTTGCACGTCTGCAGCCATCTCTAGTTTCATCAATTTGTTTTTCAATCTTTGTTATTTCTTGTTTCTTATGTATCTCCTGGGACAGCTTCTTGCTTGAGGAGAGAATGTTAATAGCTCATTCATCCTCCAGGATGTTTCCTCGCAACAATGAGAATGCTCCCCAAATTTCATCTAATTCCTTTGCCTCTTTTCTGTAAAATCAAGGAAAAAATAGTCAAGAAACATGAATATAATCTGAATAAGGATCTTCTGCAATAACAGCCTGCTTTTGCTTGGTTTGTGTAAAAAGATATTTAAATAGACTATAAGTTTCAAAAAACCATTAGTGAAATTCCAGTCCATTTTAGGTCTTAATTTCAGAATAGTGTAGGGGCTAAATGAAGTTCATCTGAGAAGGGATTTATGCTTTGGGTTTTTTTTAAATTTCACTAACATATTCATCCAACTTGTAATTAAAGCTTGTGTACCTCTAGGTCAGTCTGCTGCAATATTTAAGAATTAGTTTTCATTTTCCTGGAACCGTAAGATATTTCTTGGCCCATGCAATATGATGATGCACTGCAGTGTTCATAGCATTGTTTAAAAAAAGAAAAAAAAGGAAGTATAAGCATAAATGCAGACAAGTATTTGTACTATAATGGATTCTAGAGAGAAATAAACTTGAATTAGGTGAAGAGCTAAAGTTTTCTTAGATATAATATATGGGGAAAGCATCTATGAACTATCTGTCTACAATTTATAAGAAAAGATAATTTCCTTTGTTCAGGGCATATCTACCAAGGGAAATTAATTATGATAGCTAGTCTGGATTAATTGTCCACACATATCCTGGATTAATATCAAACATAAGAATTCTTATTCCAGAATTAAAGTGCATATGTAAGGAAAAATAGTTTTGCAACTTGCCAACATTCTTTTCATGCCTGAATTAATCTAGATTAATTTTCTTTACAGTCATCCTGGAAAAAAAATTACACTCTTTTGGTTTTTAAGGAAAGCATTTAGAACTGTGGAATGGCTTGGGTCATTCCAGAAGGGATCTTGAAGATCATCTTGTTCCAACTCCCTGCCATGGGCAGGGACACCTCCCACTAAACCAGGTTGCTCCAAGCCCCATCCAACCCGGCCTTGAACACTTCCAGGGATGAAGCATCTACTACTTCTCTGGGCAACCTGTTTCAGTGTTTTTCCATCCTCAGTAAATAATTTCTTCCTAATATCTTCAGTTTAAAGCCCTCTTTCAGGGCCTTTTTAACTCTTGTGCACTTTCACATTCCTTACAAAGTCAGAGAGCAGTTCTCTATTCTTCCAATCCCTGCCTTAGCCTTCTGCTCCTTGGCCACTGTGGCTGGAGCACTTGTAGGTGAAGAATGCAAACATTGAGTACCTCAGCCTCTCTGTATGCTGGTTTCCCAGTCTCCTGTTTCCTTCTGAAGAGGAGCCACATTTTCCCTATCCTTCTTTTCATCACCAATGCACCTATAGAAGCTTTTCTTGTTGCCCTTGTTGTCCCTGAACAGATTTAATTCTATCAGGGCTTTGATTTTTCTAACCAGATTCCTGCCTGTTCAGATAATCTCTCTGTATTCCTCCCAAGCTACCTGTCTGTTTCTTCTTTCTGTAGGCTTCTTTTTCTCTCTTTTTTTTTTTAATTTTTTTTTTAATTTATTTTTTTAAGTTTTCCCAGGATCTCCTTGCTTATTCAAGCAGATGCCCTGGCATTTTCGCATGGCTTCCTCTTTGTTGGCATGTATTGTTCCTGAGTCAGGAAAATGTGATCCTTGAATATTGGCTAGCTTTCTTTGACCATACTCTGTCAAGAAGATCCCTGAAGAGGCAAAGTCTGCTCTCCTGAAATCCAGTGTAGTGAGCTTCCCATGTTGCTGCCTTAAAGAACTTGAACTCTGCTCATGGTCACCACAGCCAGGTCTACCCTTGAATTTCACATCCCCCACCAGACCCTTTGCTGGTCCAGCTTGACACCTCTCCTCGCTGGATCCTCTATCCCTTGGAGAAGGAGGTTATCACCAAGGCAATCCAGTAATGTCCTAGATTGCTTGCACCTGACTGTACTGTCCTTCCAACAGACGTCAGAGTGGTTGAAAGCCTCCACAAGGGTCAGGTTTGTGAATGTGAGGCTGCTGCTGTCTGTCTATAGAGGACTTTACCTGCTTGGTCTTCCTGGTCAGGTGGCCTGTAGCAGACCCTCACTATTCTGTCACCTGTCCTGGAGCTTCCTTTAATCCTGACCCATAAGCTCTCCATGATCTCCTCATCCATTGCCAGACAGCGTTCCATGCATGTCAGCTGGGCATTGACACAGAGGATGATGCCCACTCCTCATCTCCCTTGCCTGTCCTTCCTAAAGAGCCTGTATCCTTCCACTCTTACTTACCAAAGATCTATCCCCCCATGTCTCTGCAATGCCACTAGGATCACAGCCCTGCAAGCCTGTGCACATCTTTAACTCCTCTTCTTTGATTCTCATGCTACATTCACTTCCATAGAGGCATTTCAGGGGCCCCCATAAGGTAACCTACTGGCTGGAAAGACTGGAATTCCTCTGTGCTGGTCTTCAGGTGCTCTCCTGCTGACCTACTATCACTCTTCACACTCTGGGTACCTATTGCTGACACTGGCATCAAACTGATATGAGCAGGAATAGTTGAGATTCCCCTCACACAACAATATTATTTTACCCCCCTTCACCATCTTCATAGAAATTCCCTAAAGCTGGCTCTGAACTATGAGAAAAGGAGAATTACCTGTACAGTGATTTAAACTATTTCAGTGTATTTACTACCTTAGTTCCTATCTGATTATACTTCTGGAGTTATTGAGCACTGGGATCCTTGGAACAGCACACAGATATTAGCTCTGCTCTGAACCCATCTGAAAAAAAAAAAAAGAAAACAACAAAATAATATTTCCTGGAATAGTTCTATAACAAAAAAATAATTTTCAATTCATAGTTAAATTTGGTGTGATAGTAAAGCTGAGACTGTGACTTCTCTGTTGACATCTGTACATATCTGTAAAATCTGTGAAATTACTGCACCTTTTAGCTTTCTAGACTCTGACAGGTTATTTTTTTTTCTTTGTTAACATAAGCGACTACCTGTTAGGGGGACCAGCTTCTCATATTAGTTACTTGATTATTGTCTAGCAGAGTGCAGCTTAACCTAACTTTTCCTCCCCCTGTTCCCTCAAACAAAAAACCTCTAAAAACCTATGGGAAATCAGGTGAGAAACTGTATTAGAGAAAATCAGTTCATATATATACCGACTAACAACCTTCTGACCTTTCTTGCCAGAATACACATGATAAGGGTAATTGCCAGCACTGTTATTTGTTCTCATTTTATTAAGTCTGTTTTTACAATAGGTATTTGAGATAACTACTCTGATGGCTATTTCTCCAGCTGTCTGGTTTAAATATACCATAAAACATGCTGGGTGGTGTATCCACTAGCACCATATAGTGATGAGTAGCATTGATTTACATTAAACAATGTGTTAAAGGAGAAAATGTTTCTAAATTGCATTTTCTAGGGTTACTTGCAACCACCAGAAATAATTAAAACTGCAATAATTAAAAAAGGATTTCCTTCCATATGCTGTTTACTTTCCCCCTTTGTTCAGTTTTGAAATTCTGGGATACTTTCAGTGTGAGGATATTCAGGTTTGGTGCTTCTGATGCTGTGCAATGGAGGGAATATATTTGTGCTTCCAGAGCTGGGAAAGAATCGCAGATGTTCTGTCTCTGCTCTTTATCCACTCCCTCATTATGCACAGACACTCTCTGCCCTTGCATGTTAGGTTATTTTACACACAAGTGACATGCACAGCACCATGATGAGTGTACATTGTTGGTAAAAAATAAGAGCTTTTATGTTCTCAATATTCCTACTCCAAATCTGAACCTTTGAAAATCTCTTCTGTATCCTAAAACTGTATCCAGTTGGACCTACACTGCCAGGAAACAACTCAGACTTTTAGTCTCCGGAAAGAGTCAATAGTCTTTAAATCTGAGAATCCATAATGCTTTTTATGAAACACACTTTCATATATTCTTCTAAGCAGTATCTCTCCCTTTTTCCCCCCACAAAAAACATTGAACACTTCATAGTTTTGCTGTGCATTGCTTTGTTGCCATCACCACTATCCTGGTTATACATTTCAGCTTTGGTGTCCTGCTTTAACTTTTTCTATAACTCCTAAACAATATTCTCCAGCTACTTTTTCCCTTTTCTCTGTTTTAATTTTTTTTTACCCCATTATTGGATAGTTTTTCCTTTCTATCTATTCCACCAAGTATTTTTCAACAACAGTATTTGATTTCTATGATTTCCTTTTCTAGTAACTTGTATAGAGAAAATATACTTTGACAGATACTTCAGGCAGATAATGAGTATTTTGGAGATGAGTGATCATGTGGTACTTGAAATCCCTGCTGTAATGAGTAACAGCCTTTCCCCAACTGGATATGTTCCATTTCACTTTGTTTAAATGTCTCTTAGCTTTGCAGACTCTAGAGTAGGACTGAGATCTTCTGAAAGGTTTTCAATCAGCATGGTATTCCCAGACTATCAAAGCAGAAATGTATCAGAAAGAGGAAAGAATAAGCAAACAATTAACATTTTATTTCAAAATCCTTAAACAACATTGGTTACTTAGCATAGCAAGAAACACAGTTTGAATGGAGCCTAACAAACTAATTTTGATAGTCCTGTGCTTGTCAACCATTGTTTTTTTCCCTTTAAGTCAATACTGTGCATTTCTTTGATTTCTAAGCAGTGACCAGAAATAAGTGAAACATTTTAATTGAAAACTGAGCTTGTATATTCAACATAAGGAAAAAATACCAAACAAGCTGGGCAGAAAAAAATATTTCCTTTGCATTAATAGATGATGAAAAGTTCACTTCTGTGAAGAAACGATGATTTTCATTTCTCAGTACCATTGCATTATGACTCCTCACAATGCTCCAGAAATCATTTTTCCTGGACTTTGGATGTTCATGCTCTTTTAAAACCTGATATTATGGGATGGCAGCACCTGCTACACAGGAGACTGGCCCCTGAATTTAAACCATTTGATGAAGTGGGAGCTCCTGGCATGAGGAGGGTAATTATATTGGTTGAAACCCAGCCTTTGAGACTGGATAACTGATAACTGCCTGACTGCAGTTTCCTGTCAGGTGGAAGCAGGAACAAGCATTACTTTATGGAGAGGAAAGATTCTAAGGGATTAATGTCCTGGTACCTATATGAAGAGATTTTGTAAAAAGTTTGCCTTCTTAATTGGTAGATTTTTCTAGCTGTATTTTATTACTTCTCAGTAGAGTTTAAAACCCACCAGGCTGATGCCCAAGTCATCCAGTGCCATTTTGCACCCACAGCCTTCAGCAGAAATGCAGGGATTTAATGGGTAAAGGAGGGGTTTTGAACTTTACAAAGGTGATCTTTTTCCTATGATCCTTTTTCTATTTTCTTTTACTTTTGGGACAGTGGCTGAGTCTCATTTTCCATGCAGAGTGGCCATTTGTCATCATCTGGAAAAGCTTCCCAGCAGACAGGAATCTGGAGAGATGATGTGAGTTTGACAATGTTTCTTTCTTCCTTGACAGCTCATCAGCCTACTCCATAACATTTGCAAGAGATTTTTAGGACAGTGAAAGGCTATGGCATAAGATTTTCTGTAATGGATTTCACTGCTGGGGCTTATTTTCACTTGTAATAGCCCAGGCATCTCCTGAAACTCCAGAGTTTTCTTGCCAACTTGGATGTGAAGGCAGTTAACTTTGGTGTCCTTTTCTCCTGGGCAAGTGGGCTGGACTCAGCTAAATTTTTCATCAAAGTTAACTGATTAAAAAACAGAGGTATGGGAGCTGGCACTTGGGTCTGAGATTTGGGGAAGGAAAGCAGGGGTTGTTATCCACTGGTTCTTAAAATCAATTCACTGAAGTTAATTCCCATGCTTATATTCTTCAGACTGCTTCAGCTTCCTTCAGTGTGTGGTGGCTATTTGTGCCCTCAGTGTTGCATGGACATGCAACAAGAGACCAGTGAAGCCACAGAGGGCATGAGGGAAGCTGGAATGCCTCAGGAACCATGGTTTTATAATGTGAGAGAAGGTGGGGAAATGAAGGTGCAGTCAGGTGAAGAGGAACAGGAGGAAGATAAAGAAAGAGATAATGAAGGAGTAGCTACAGTAACACAAAGGGGAGTGGATGAAATGATCATGCAAGAAAGTGGAAACTGGAGACAAGGCCAGAGTAGAGAATGGACAGGGAAATTTGGCAATCCCTCCATCCTCTGCTGTGACTGCCAGGAATACAACCGTGTCTACAATGACAGAGAAAGCTTCAGTTATGCATACAAACTGTGTTTTGGGCACTGGAGGAGGAAGACCATTTCTTGCCATATTTAATACAGAAGGAAAATTCATCCAGGATAAATTTTAGAGAATAGTAATATTTTGCTCAACAACTTTTAAAAAAGATGTTCTCTTGAAATGGTGTAAATTTTAGCTGATCATGTGAATACAAAAATATAATCTACAAAGTTACAAATTTGATGCATTGAAAAACTAGAGTAGCAAATTGCTTTATGCAGAGTGATGAATATGATGAACCCTACTAAAAGTTGTTATGTTTATAATGGATATGTCTTCAGCATAATAGAACAGGTTTTTTAGATCAAATTATATGCTGTCTCTGTTTTGCTAGAGATAAAAGTTTTTAAGGATTTCCTGTCTTTTTAGTATTTCTCTGTGACTAGTACTTCTCATAAAATTCTTTGCAAATAGAATTAATATAGATATTTTGAAATAGGTATGTTCCATCTTCTGTATAGCAAACTAACAGGATCCAATACTGGTGAACAAATATAAAAAAACAGGCCATCCTTGGATTTCTTAACACATAACTAAATAAATCTTTCTCATGTAAACCAATTCTGTAGAAGAAAGATTTCATGGTGCCCCTGCACATACTAGTAATAGCTATCTCTGTGTCTTGGAGACTCAGCATCTGACAGGTGTGCTGGTTTTGGCTGGGATAGAGTTATTTATCTCTATGGTAGCTGGTATGGGGCTGTGTTTTGGATTTGTGGTGGGAACGGTATTGACAACACCGGGCTGATTTAGCTGTTACTGAGCAGAGCTTACACAGAGCCTTTTCTGGTTCACACACCTTCTTCCCCCACCCACCAGCAAGGACTCTGGGAGTGCACAAGGATCTGGGAGGGAAAACAGCAGGCACAGCTGGCCTTGATGACCAAAGAGATATCCCCTACCCTATGGCATTGTGCTCAGCATACAGAACTGGGGAAAAAGAAGGAAGGGGTGGGGGATGTTCACAGTGATGATATTTGTCTTTCCCAGTCACCATTACATGTGGTGGACCCCTGATCTCCTGAAGATGGCTGAACACCTGCTGCCCATGGGATGAGGTGAATGAATCCCTTGCTTTGCTTGTGAGCATGACTTTTGCCTTACTCATTAAATTGTCTTTATCTCAGCCCATGAATTTTCTCAGTTTTACCCTTCCAATTCTCTCCCTCGGCTTCTGGGAGAATGACTGATTGGCTGTGTGGGGGCTAGTTGCTTTCTGGGTTTAAACCATAACACAGGTTGACCTTGACTTTCAGCAATAAGCTTCTTTCAAATAAATATCACTTTCCCCAGGTACAAATGGATATTCAGAAAGCACAGACAAACAGTCAAAACCCAAACACATGAACAAACAGAAGCCTTGTGTAATTGTATTTCAGAAATGCCATGAGTGTGTTTTAAAGGTACATGACAACATGCAGGTTTTGTCCTGGTTTGATAGTATTGAAAGCTCATAACATGAACCAGGAAAGCTTTGAAGTACTGCTTCTAGACACAGCTTGTTATTGAAGAAACATATTGCTGCTGCTCAACAAGAAATTCCTCTATTGAACTCCTCTGCTCTAAGTTCCCCAGACAAATAAGCAGCAGCTGGACTTGACATGGGCCTTTCACAAGCTGGAGAACATACCTGCTCTCACCCAGCTAAGGCAGGAGCATTAATACTCTGCAGCAGCTGGGAAAACACGTGTGTGCTGCCAATTAAGAAACCTTTCAAAGTGCGGCTTTGTAGCTCATCTGTGATCTGCAGACCTCAGCTTGGGAACCATTATTCTCTACTAATGGCACCTGTGGGCCAGGAGGGATGGGGAAACTGGGGTTTGAGGGAGCAGAGTCTATTAAATGCTATGGCAACAGGTAGCAAAGCAGTGTTCTCCCTCTCTCCCTAATTAGTAGCTGTTAGCATCTGGAGTTGACTGTTGGTGGATGTAATTTGCTGCACTCCATCATGTGATGGTGCAAGGATCAGTGAAGGGTGATGCAAGGACCAGTCAAGAGGTAAAAGAAATATTAGGGATTAGCTTCTCTATACATACTTTGCAATGCCATATTTAAAATAAAATCGTGCTCCTGGAGGTGTGGGAGTAATGTACCTAATGTTACAATGTTTTCTACACTGTCTTGATTGTGATTATGTGCTTTGCATTCTTTTGGCAGAAAATGCACACTGATCTTTTCACTTGTTTGAAATTTCCAGAAAATGAAAATTGCCTGTTGAAAACAAAATTCCCATGTGTGGTGGTTTGACAGGAAATGTGTTTTTTGGGATGCTGTGTTTTTGGCCAATGGATATTCAGGCTTTAATATTGGCATTTAACCTGGCCATTGGGACATGGACACGCCTCTGAGATCACGGGGTTAAAAGCAGAGCTCTCCCCTGGGAGGGCCCTCTTGGGTTTCCCGGCGGGAAAGAGTTCAGGTCTCTCCCCCGGCCCAGCTGCTGGCTGGGCAGGGGGAGGGGAAAGCCATGTGGCCGAGAGAGGTAGGCCTGAGCCCGGGGGTGGAAGAGAGAAAGAGAGAGAGACACCGGGAGCCATCGGGCAGCCCCCCCTGAGAGACAGAGAGAGAGAGAGAGAGAGAGAGAGAGAGAGAGCCGGTGCCTGAGACTGTAACCTTGAAACTGGATAAACATGGGCCTGTGCCGGCAGCACGGCTGGGACAGAGAAGAAGGGGGGGTTCAGCCGGCCGCTTGTAGGAGCTTTTAACCCCTTTTTGGAGAATGAGAACTTCACAGAACATTGACCTTTCCTAGAAGATAGAGTGGAAGATGAGGAAGAAATGGGCCAGTGTGAGAGAGGTCTGGGCGAGTGAGAGATAGTAGAAGAGTAGAGAAGAATCCTAGTGGGAAGAGATGATGGAGTGGCTTTTGCTGGACTCTTTTTGTATAGCCATGGACAGAACCATGTTCCTTGTGATACAGAGACTGCATTCTAGGGGGAGGCAATGGCCTCAGAACCAAGAGGGTTCAGTGTTGATGCCCCTCGGCCCCAGGGGGTGAAAAAATATGGGGGGGACAGGTGTCCCAAAGGAGAGATTGTGGGGACAGGTGTCCCAAAGGAGAGACTGTGCCTTTTTTGGATCGGGACAGAGCATCCTTAAAAGACAACCCTAGAAGCAGTTCTGGTCCGTGTTCAGTGGTGAGAGCACTGGACATGAAAAGGAAGAAGTCACGACAGCAGATGTACTCCCGGCGGTGCCACGAGTGACACGGAAACACACGAGGCTTCGACTGTGTTTCCAGGGGAAGCCCATGGTACAAGAAGGACTCCTCTCCTCTTGATGAACTGAGGATTGATTGTCTAAAAGGTGCTGCTGGACCGAGAGTTGGTGATTTGAGGAACAAATGTATTGTGTTAGAAATTTGGTGGGGGGAGGAGGAAATGCATTTGTGAAGTTTTCATTTTCCCTGTGTGTGTGTTCCTTTTTATCTGTAGTTGTAGAGTAGTTAATAAAGTTCTGGTTTTTTTTTTCCTAAGTAGGAGCCTGCTTTGCTTATTCCTGGTCACATCTCACAGCAGAAACCAGGGAGAAGGTATCTTCATGGGGGCACTGGCATTGTGCCAGTGTTAAACCATGACACCATGGTAGATCTCAGTGAAATCTTTCCACTTCTATGAGTGATCCAAATCCCTTGGAAAGGGGAGGTTTCAGGTAAGCTCTGCTCCTGTGGCATGCTGATAGAGGGCTGGGGAAGTAGCCTTAACTATGAGGTTGCTCTTGTCTGTAGGAAGAGGAGGGTTCCATGCAATCAGTAGAGTGAAGTCTATAGTGAAATCTTTCTTCTTACCAAAGCTGAATGTTTTCAGACCACCATATTAGATATGATTATTATGAAATAAATTTGACCTTTAGGGTTCAAAATGGTTTGGAGAAAGAGAGAAGGAAATGTATATGAAGATGAAATGTATTTGCAAATATGTTTCCTTATTTCCTGGGGAAACTAAGATACAAAGAAGAATTTCAGTCTTAAATATTGCATATATTTGATATGTTTGAAGGCAGGAGTGACATTAGACCACTATGGTCACTTGCATTGGTATTTTATGCTTGATTGTATTGATCTCTTTCATTCAGTGCTTGGTTACTACGAAAATCCACAATTTCCTCACTGACTGGCTGGTGAGGAAAAAGGAGCTGGCACCAAGAGATGTCAAAAGAAAGATCTGTCAGCAGAACCATTTTCTGTACAAAATAAAATGGGGTGGTTGCTATTCATTGGTGAAGTACCAGAGTTTTCCAGGTATGATCCTGACATGCTACAAACAGAGCAATTATGGTTGTGCATGTCTGGTGGCCCAAAGAATGTTCAGCCTCCTGCTGGCTTCACTAGCCAGGAGACAGCAGTACAAGTTAGTTATGTACCTTTTTGAGACTCTACAAAATCCATGCATTTTATATGATCCTAATCTGCAAAATTTTATTCATGGTTCTGTTTCTTTTGTTGTAAGAAATTCCAGTTATACATATACATATTTGCAGAATGTAGATGTCATGATATATGCCAAGTACAGCCCCCAGGCTGTATCGAGTTATATCAGCTCTTTGCCATCAGCAGATGGACAATGTCTATGATTTAATAAGCACTGTTCTGATTATTTATGTACTTATGATTTCTTTTGTTGTTTTATGTGAGTTTGAATAAATGATGCAGTAGCTCTGCAGAAACTTAAATATTATGAGAAACTGTAAGAAAATAGAAATTTCTTCTAAAACCAGAAGTCATAGTTTATTTATTAGGTAAACAAGATGGCTTAATAGAAGGAGGGCTTTTCCATTTTTAACAGAGCCTAAATAGAAGTTTGAAGTTTCACATGTCATCAACTTTGCAAAATTTGATTTTAATTTCTCTCTTTGTTTTTAGTTTGTGTACCAGCTTGACCCTAAAGGCCTGAAAAAGAGTTAAAACTATCTTTTGAAAATACAGACAAAATTATAAAAGCAATGAGATCTAGGTGATGATGGGCATTTGAAAATCCCACTAGGTACACATTTGTGTTTTTAGAAATTCATTCTTCACGCTGCAAAACTCTCAGTTACTCATTGGGCATTTGTGACAGCAGATTTAGAGATCTGCAGGTGCACTAATAAGAAATCAGCATAATTTGCAGCAGCACAAATATGTTATACAGTATCTTCTGTGTTATACAGAAGCTTTAAATTAGGGTGGGCTGCAGGAATGACTCAAAGCAAAAGACTTGTGAAGCTTGAGGAACAGAAGCTCCAAAAGGACCATAGGGGAATATTTGATTAGGGGAGTTTTGGTTATCATTGCTGTTTGGTGTATATGGTTTACAAAAGATAATTTTTTTCCCAAGCCCAGATTCAGTAGTTCAATGAATGGCAGTGGATTAAACCCTATTGACACATATGATAAAGCAATACTCAAGTAATTGCTTGGGATTCAAGCATTGTCTGTGAGACATACAGATTATAAAGGGGAGAAAAAAATTTATACAAACCACACAAAAATAGTCTTAATCACTACACTGGCTTTTAGTGCCCAAATCCTTGAGAAGGAGAAGAATGGCAGACAAAGGGCAAATGAAAAGATGGTAAAATAACACAAAATTAATCCTTATGTTTTCTCTTATCTCCAAGTCCTGCCTGTCATTTTTCTACATTAAAAATGTATTTTTGAAGTACCAATTCATTCAACAGATACATGATACCTATATCAAAGGTAGCCTAATGCTTTGCAGGACTAAGATATTCCCAGCTGCAGGATTTTACTTGCTGAGATTATAGAAATTCATTTGTACTGCTTGTTTAGTTCAGTTGCCCACTATACTTGCACCACTTTTTTAGTCTGTAAGAACAGTGACACTCATTTTATGAGAATGAGGTTGTAAATCACATATTTTTTAAGTTCAGTGTTTTCCCCTGGCATTCTCCTCTGACAGATCAGACAGAGGTGGGCCTTGAGGATTCTACTTCATCTCTCAGTCCCTAAGAGCACTGCTGGCATGTTGTTGGTTTTTCTTTGCCTGCATGTTTAAGATAGTTCTTCTGAATGTCCACTCATTGTCACTGGGCAATGGTCTTTAAAATTCATGCAGAAAGCAATTATCTCTTGCCTGGATTGACATACAAGCTTGAAAAGCAATTTTGGATTTCCTTCATTAATATATTCTGATGTGGGTTTTAAAAATCCTATTTAAAAGGAAACCAGATTAGTGAAAGACAAATAAAAGATCTCAAAATCTGGCATGCACTTACTCTATCTGTAAAGGGTTTTCTGAAAGATGATGTTTTATCAATATCCAAGGTGTTAGTCATGCCAAACACGGAAAGGCAGAGAACAGTCCAAGGTAGAGAAAATTTGGTAATTGTAAAACTTTAAATAAGAACATTTATTGTTATTTTAATTGGGAGGTAATTAGATTATTTTTTGCTTCTTTTGTGAAGGTAAATATACAGAACCTTAGCCAGGCTGTGCAGTGTGGTATTGCTTCTCATGTCTACAAATTCTTTAACAGAGAGGATTATCCTACCTTCTAATTTGCTTTGTGTGTTATTTTAGAGATGGAAATGAACAGTCTTTGTTTTAATTTAACCAGAAAGGCACAGCTGTCTACATAGGGAGTGAGTATATGATAAACTTTTAAGAGGAGCACACATGTAGTCAGTGTGAGAGTGGTACTGGTCGTTTATTACCCTTTTTTGATTTACTGTACAATTTTGATATGTTCTGTACTGCAGTTGTTGGTAGATAAGCAATGACGTGATGAATTGTGGGGTACAAAGTCATGAGCATTTTTATAGGGAAGTATTGCGGTTGTTATAGTCTTAGTATATTTATTGTGTACTAGAAAAAGCAGGAATAGGAGACCTGTGGCAGGGCTCAGTCAGTTTGGAAAGTCAAATTCTGTGCTTTTGAAGAATTTTAATGGCACAGAGAAGTGATGGTATTACCCAAAAATATCTAGACATGGTGCAAAGGGGCATAGTTTAGTGGTGAACACAGTGGTGCAGGGATAACAGCTGGGTTCTATGCCTTTAGAGGCCCTTTCCAACCTTAAAATTCTCTCTTGAACTGCAGGGACAATTTTTTGCATTCTACTTACTTGATCTTATTTATTTTTATTTTTAAACAGAAAAGAGAAGAACCAGAACAGTTGTTCCTTAGCATTATCATGTGGCTGTAAACATTAGTGTTCACTGAGGATAGCTGTGAGGAGTAGCTAAGCTGTCTTGAGCAGGGCCTGAACACACTGTCATCTCTGCTGCATCAGCCAAAATAAAACCACGTGCCTTGTGTATGTGTGGGGAGAGGAATTTGCTGCTCAAGAGTCTCTTTATGAGGAGGAGGGATGGCTGGAGAGGGATGAAGGAGAGAGAAGCAGCGCCAAGTGTAGCGATCAAGTTTTAAGTGCACAGCTCCAGAGGAGCTCTCAGAGAGAGCTTTGTGGCTGGATGGGAACAGAGGTGGCTCCTAACATTTCCTGAAGAGCACTGCTCCAGGGAAGCAGTGCACAGGCTGGGCTTCTGCACCAGCTGCTGTGCCAAAGGTGGATACAGCTGCAGGTGTAGTTGAGCTCATGACAGGCAAGGGAAGAGCGAGTGCTGAGACCACAGCAAATCTGCTGGGGCCTTCTTGAGGAGTAAGGCTGGGTTACTTCACAAGTGCAATGGCCCTGAAGTGGAGGTTTATTTCTCTTAACACATGATATTTTTTAGAACCTTTGGAAACGTCTGTTTAGGCTCTCAGGTAACTCTGAGTTAAAATGGAGGCGCTGGCAGATTTTCAGCACACTTGGGTATGTGGTGATGTTTTCAGGCAGGCGGTTTCAGTTGACGGTCAACACAGCACAGCAGAGATGACCGTTCATGTTCTTCCTGCAGGCACTGTGGTGCCTCCAAGGGCCCTCATGTATATTCATAAAATTATGGAATCGTTTAGGTTGGAAAAGACCCTTGAGGTCATTGAGTCCAAGTGTTACCCATTGTGACCAAGCCCACCACTAAACCATGCCTCTAAGCAAGGCATCTTCACACCTTTGAAATACCTCCAGGGGTGACAATTCCACCACTTTCCTGGGCAGCCTGTTCCAATGCTTGACAGCCCTTTCAGTGAAGAAATTTTTCCAAACATCCAATCTAAACCTCCTCTGGTGTTCCTTGAGGCCATATCCTTTTGTTCTGTCATTTAATACTTGGGAAGGGTTGTTTCATTCACCTCATTGCTAAGAATCTCAGTGCTTTTTCTACTTCCGTCCTGCTGCAAGCCATCTGGGCTGCCAAAAAGTCTGATCCAGAAGCATCCCAGAAGCACTTACCCCATTGCTAGCAGGGACTTCCTTGCATTTGTCCTGTCGGTAAGTGGTCTGCAACAGGCTCATCTGTAAGAGTATCGTGCAGACTTTAATAAAAGGTTTTGGGGCTGAATGAGGTTTTCTGCGTCCACTCTGACCTTCCTGCAGCAGTGCAGGTGAGCAGGCTGAGGCTTGAAAGACCAAAAATAGATGGATGGTGTGAGAAGCAGAACAACCCATGGAGCTCACAGCAAGGGAGTAAAGCAATTAGCTGATTTCAGGGACTTTTCAACTGGTGCCAGCAATATTTTGTAGTTAACTGCTTGAAAACACTTTAGTGGGACCAAGTCATTCCCCAGACTTGTAATGATGGACACTGAGGTGTTAATTCGCAGAATGCAAAATGGAGCCAGATGACTTCTGGTTGAGAAGATACTTTGCCTTCATTTTTGGTTGCCATCAAGGTCTGTTTCTCAGGATATATCCTCTCTGCGAGGTAGCCACGTTTGACAATTAAGGCACAACAGTTTGGCATCAACTAGGACCAGCATCATAGCAGAGATCTGCAAACCCATATGCCATCTGTTCTGCTCTCTTCAAAGTTTTTGGCTTTGTTATCGTTTTGGCAGTCAACTCAAAAAGGAAATGGTTATTGAAATCTGAACTTAAGTTTCTTGCCAGCAGACCACTGCTTGCTTAACCTTGAAATACTCGAACAATTTCTACTCTGTTCCCAAGCAGTGTAGGTATAATGGGGGTAAAATCACTTTGTGGTATTACATGAAGTGAGTGGACATTTACTTGTACCAGCAGCACTTTTGTGACAGGACTGGGAAGATTCATGTAGCCCTCAGACTGGAGGAGAAGGTTAGTAGTAAGGAAAGGATATCACCAAGTCAAGAGAACAGAAACACAGTGGAGGTAGAAATATTGTTAATGCAGACTGAAATGAAATCCAGACAAATCTGAGAAACCTTTTCTTTTTCCATTTGTCTCAATACTCTCTGTTGCCTCCGCTTGAGGCAAGGCGGCCTGGATCGGGAAAGGCACGGCGGCAACCCCCTTTGCCACTCAGTGCAAGTACTCGCATGCACCAATGTGGTGGACGGTAAATGGCATTTATTAATGGTTGGACAGGGTCATTTATAGCAGGGGTTAATGGTTAACAACATGCGGGGCTAAGTAACGGTAAAGGGGAGGGGTTCTTTCTGCCCATAACATCGTGATATCCTGTGGCTGGTCCCTGATCTCCCACATTTCCTCCCCACCTCTTATGACTAACCAAAAACATAGAAAGTGTAAAGGCTATAAAAACATAAAGGCTAGTGAACCGAAATGTGGTAAAAACTGACAACTGGTAAAAACAATGAACATTTCCGTAACCTGTCTCAAAGCAACTGTAAGTGTCTAACAAACAAAATGTTAACTCTTTCTAACTGATTTTTAACGAATAATGCCAACTTATTTAAAATGCAAGGCCCAAAATCGATGCCAGGGGCGTTGCAGCAAGACGGCCTAATAAGGTGGAACCAAGGGTGATCAGTCATGGGCACTGACTGAACCATGACTCAAAATATCTTTGCAGGACTTCTTCCTCAGTTTTTTTGGCACTTTTGCAGAGGCTTCTCCCTGTTGATGCTTGGGACAAAAATCAATCAGAAACAAATCAATCAATCAGGTAAGACACATAACTGATAACACAGTTGATGATCTGAAATCATACAATTACCGGTCACTACAACACTGACCTATCATCCCAGAGTCTGCAACAACTGATGAACTTTAACAAGAGAGAATTGTAGAACTCATGTCTGGATTCATGGTTCTCCAAATTCCCTTTGAACCTTTTGATGCAGAAAACCTCTGGGATGATTGTCAATCCTTCCATTCAAGTAGAGCAAGAACTTGGTCAGAGTTCGAACTCTACTTGATGGACATCACTTACATTTTAAAACAAGACTTTTAAAAACAGCAATTACGAATAGGCAATCAAACCATTATACAATTGAATTCCTCTGAAACTTTGAACCATGACTGAAAACATTTCTGTTGAGCCTCTCCCCCAGTCCTTCTCTGTGCTAGCCTTTCTTTTAGTTTGGCCACAGAGTTTCTCATGACCCCGGTATGGTCTGCTGTCGGGCTGCTTGATGATTTGTCACAGCCTTCAGGAAGCGGAGCACACAGGCCACGGGGGTGTCTAAGGATTCAGTCCTGCAAAATAAACTTCACAAGTTTTATCAGTTTCGCCCCGAAGACCCAGTTTGATTGACTTAAGCAGGCACCATTTAATTTTACCATTTTTCTTAACGGCTGCATACCCTCGCCCTGTGAGTACCAGTCTCCAACCCTGTTCCCATTCCCCTAGTTCATTTTTAATTATGACCTGTGGGCCTTCCTCCAGTGCTTGGGTGGCCCAGTGCTTCTGGGCAGGGCTTTTTGTCTCGTCCCCCCTAGGGAACTGATTTAATGCTAGTAGAGCTGTTGCCAGGATGCGCGCTTGGTCTTTTGGGGGAATGGAACTTGTAAAACCGTCTGGTTTTGCCATCACCTCTAGTTTAGAGTTTGATTTGCCTGTTCAACAATGGCCTGTCCGGTGCTATGGGATACTGTGTACTAAAGTGATGCCCCATTTTGAAACAAAGGCTTGGATCGATTTTGAGACCTTTGCACTCACAATTTCGAACCCATTTGCTTTCAAGGTCTCTGAGACTGCAGACGCTAACCAGTCTACTTGGCTCATTGATGGTGTGGCAATCAACGATGTCATCCATGTACTGGATAATGGTTGCGGTGGGATCATTCTGCTGGACTGGCGCTAGTGCTCGGTCCACTGTGATTTGGCAAATGGCAGGGGAGTTCACCATTCCCTGAGGCAATACCCGCCACTGGAAGCGCAGGTTGGGCCACTGGCTGTTCGGGAAGGTGATGGAAAAGGCAAACCGCTCTTTGTCTTCGTCATGCAGGGGGATGGAGAAGAAGCAGTCTTTGATGTCGAGCACTGCACAGGGGTGTCCTCTTGGTACCATTGAATTCATCGGCAACAAAGTTTGCACAGGACCCATTGGCTGGATTTTTTTGTTCACCTCTCGTAGGTCGTGTAAGAGACGGAAGACTTCACCAGACTGTTTGGGTATAACAAAGATGGGAGTGTTCCACGGGCTTGTGGAGGGTTCAATGTGGCTTCGCTGCAGCTCCCGGGTAATTAATTCAAGAAGGGCAGTCATTCGAGGCTTCGATAAGGGCCACTGCTCGACCCACACTGGGTCCAGTGATTTCCATATTAATTTGATGGGTAGTTGTGGGTATGCAGCAGTAGTCCTTAGAATAAATTTGTCATTCTGACATCCAACAAGGTTAGGGCATCCCTCCCTAACAAGAGTGGACTTTCGGACATTACATTTGGGGAGAGGATGACGGTTCTCCCCAGTCCCCTCTCAGTGCAAAGCATTACTGCAACAAGCTGGGTGCTTTTTCAGGCCTGAGACAGCCCTCCAACCCTGATTACCATGGGCGCTTCTTCCAACTTCCATTGTGAAGGCCAGTGTATGTTCAGAATAATGGTGACATCTGATACCGTGTCAACCCAAAAGGGAAGGCAGATTGCAGGGGCATCAGGGTTGTTATAGAGAGGGCAAACAGCCCACACTATCAGTGGGTGTCTGCCCCCCTTCACAGCAAAAGCCACCCATGGGTCTCGCTCCCATGCCTTCATGGCCAGGGCCACCCAGGGGCCTCGTCCCCAGGGAGCCGTTCTTGGTATTCCTGGGGTGTGGATGGGTTTGGCTGGGCCGTTGGCTGAGCTGTGAAGTTGACCATGGAAGGGGGCAGTGGGTGCAGGAGCTCTGCACCCCACTGACAATTGGCACAACCGGGCTGCTTCATGTTCCAGGTGGGAGGGGGCTGTGTGTGGCCTGGGTGCCCCCTCCTCCTCCCATTTCCCTGATCTTTGGATTTGCAATCTTTAGCAATATGCCCCCTCTTTCCACATGCCCAGCATGGCCCCCTAGATTTCATCTGGCGTGGGGGAACGGCTGTTGGTGGGTACCCTGACTGAGGGCAGTTCACTGCAATGTGATCTGCCGGGCCACACTTAAGGCATGCCATCATGCTAGTTATTGCAGTGTGGACGGCTGCCTGAACTGGGGCTAGATGCTCCTCTTTCACGACATGCCTAATCATGTCTGCAATGGTAGACCCAGGTGGTAGCGACCGTAAGATGTCCTTGGTAGCGGTATTGCACTGTTGGCGCAGGCACTCTGCTAGCACAGGGCCCTTTGCTTCAGATGGTAGAGTGGAGGAGTCAAGTGCTGCCTGGAGGTGGTCCACAAACTGCGTGAAGCTTTCACTTTCTCTCTGCTTTATAGTAGACCATGGTGATGGTCTGGCAGTAACTTTAGATGCGGAGCGAATAGCCTCTCTGGCAGCTCAGGTTGTTGTCATGACCTCATGGGCCCGAAGGCCCTCAGCCTGTGCCTGGGGGGTGATCATAGTTGGGTCTGTGCCCATTAAACGTTGTATGCTGGAACCATGTAGTGGGTGGTCTGCCCCAGTCACTAAGGCCGGTTGCCTTACACAGTTATCTTCCCATTCTTGTTTGAAAACAATCATCCCTGCCCCATCAAAAATTATTCTGCATGTTTGCTTGATGTCAAATGGAAGCATGTCACCCCCTCCAAAAACACTATCTATAAGAGTGGAGACCATCGCTGAATTAATCCCCCTGTCTGCAATTGCTTTAACAATTGCCTGTATATCCTTGGGGTTTACCGGCCTGTAGGTTCTCTGATTTCTGCCCGGCCCCCCCATTCGGACAGGAGATGCCAGCATGACTGATGGGGCCCACTTGGCACATGCTATTTTTATTTTCCTCCAATCAGTAAGAGGAGCTTGTTCTTTTCCTAGCTTTCCCTTGACCCAAGCAGGAGGATTGTGATGGCTACCCTTGCGTGGTCTCACTCCCTCTTCATCAGAATCGAAATCAGAATTGGGATCGGCAATAGACCACTTGTGGAACCACTCGTCCCAGCTCGAGTCCGACTCCGGTCCGGAGCTCGACTGACTGGAAACTTCTGGGCTCCAGGACCTTTTCGTCAGGCTTTGACCTCGCCCCTTTTTCCTAGCATTGGGCCGCTCCCTCCCTCTAGGCTCGCCTCGTCTCCTGCTGGGGGAGGCTAGTTTCTTATGAAAAGAAGTTTTCATACGCGCACTCCAAGCTGCCTCAGCTCCCCCTCCGTGTCTTTCACCTCTTTCTTGCTCGCGTGTGTCTGTGGTGTCCCGCAGACCTTCTCTGCCCCCGCCTACCGCGCCCGCATCCGTGCTCCCCCGCCTCTGGGGTTCGCCGTCCTGTGGTGCCTAAGGCAGAGGCCCCACCCAGGCTCCATCAGACCCTGAGGTAACGGCAGCACCCCGTGCCTCTGAGTTAACGGCAGTGTCTTGCGCCTCCTCTAACACTCCGTCCCAAAATGATTGCTTTTTTCCCATAGCCGGCGTGCCTGGGCTCGGGAGCGGCGAAGAGCGTCCCCGCAGCTGTAAATCCCCACACTCGGCAAGCTCATGATCATCCAAAGTCTGTGTGGCCGCCCCCACACCCAGCCGGGACCCCGCCTGCAAACAGTCCTGCACGGCTTTCCACATTTCCCGCCCCGGCCGAACTTTTCGCAGAGCCTGCATGACTCTTCCCCATAATTTAAGATTTCGCCCCGAGCCTGAGGAAATCGCCTCCTCGGCTAGGGCCTTGGTACATCTATCCCACACCTCCGGGTGGAGAATATGCCCCGGCTGCCCAATTACCCCAATTTGCAGGAGCCTCGATACTATGAGGACAAAATCTCCTGGCTTGCAGTCTACACCCCACTGCCTATGAACTTTAAAAACTACCTTTGCGAGAGACTCCATTACTCCTTTGCTGGTCTGGGAATGTCCTCCCCGCCGAAGTTGGTCCAGCCACTGCGGCCACCGTTCACCTGTCCAGGCGTCCCACGTCCCCCGGGCAGTCCCGGGTTTTGGCACCACTTTGTTGTCTCTGCTTGAGGCAAGGCGACCTGGATCAGGAACGGCACAGCGGCAACCCCCTTTGCCACTCGGTCCAAGTACTCTCATACACAAATGTGGTGAACGGTAAATGGCATTTATTAATGGTTGGACAGGGTCATTTATAACAGGGGTTAACAGTTAACAACACACGGGGTAAGTAACGGTAAAGGGCAGGGGTTCTGTCTGCCCGTAACATCGCGATATCCTGCGGCCAGTCCCTGATCTCCCACAACTCTCGATACGTCTCTTTATATTATACTCCTATCAAAAGTGAAGGATATTAATCACTCATCTGTAACAAACATGGAAATTGAATAATTGATGACAGATTCGAAGATTGCTTTTTCTGTCCTCAGTCAGTCCTGGGCATGTCTGGGTTTTTCCTTTGTTTTTTCCTGTTTTGCACATGTGTGTTTTATTTTGTACATAATTTCTCTCCAACCAAGAGGACAGAAAACAGTAGAAGTAGAAACATTGATAGTGCAGACTAAAATTAAATCCAGTCTCTTGCTATACAAGGGCTCTCTGTATTGCTAACATGGTCTACAAGGTCCTCACCCAAGTCACAGGTTTCTCTTTTTGGCTGTTAGCTTTTTTAGCCTGAGCTGACATTCCCTCATAGTGTTTTCTTTAAAGCAGAAGAGACGTTGAACTACAAACTTTAAAAAAACACATCACCCATTCTCCCTCTCCCCTGAGAAGTTACAAATTCCTAAAGAATGTGAAAAAAAAGTAGTTTGGTTTAGACCAGAGAACCATTCTCACTTCCATAAGACAGATCACACCTTTGCATGTGCATGTGATGGGACACCTGTGAATTACCTCAGGGACTGTTTTCACCATTCTTCCATCTGATCCTGAACAAAGGGTGTGGGATGGCATCACTGAAGAGCTGGGGCATGACTCTATTCTGCTTGTATTTAGCTGAAGGTACAAGCACGCTCATAACTGATTTTTCAGGTATTTTAAATTTTTTTACACTTATTACTTAATTTCTAGGAGATTTACTGTTCAAAATCAAGTCTTACATACAATGTCATGAGTACTATTTTAGGTGTGAAACCAGAATATGCTTTAAATATCTTCACAAGCCACTGAGACTCAAAATATAAAATTTATATTTAAATAAAACCGAAAGAAAATTGCAAGGGTAAAAAAAGCATGTCTCAGCAGACTTTTAAGAACCTGCCTAAGTAAGAGACCTAGAATAGCTGTTTCTCCCACACCAATTTTTTTAAGGTTTATAGAAAGTGTTTTTCAGCTTTGGATGTCTTAACTCAAAAACATTCTCAAGAGAGTCACTTTTGCTTTCTTGGCTGATTTTTAGTTCCATACTGCATTTTTTGTAGAAAGAGAGTTTATTTTAGTAGAGATCATTAATATTGTTTTGATCAAATAAATTGAAAACAAAAAGAAAGTTCTTAGAATAATTTTTTTCTTGAGGCCTGAATTTATCAAATTTTGAAGCTTAGAGAAGATTTCTTCTGAACACAAGTCCTCTTTCACATTTTGTCTCTAGACTAGCAGCAAGTCAAGAAAATAAAGAGGTGACCAGCATGAATGAGCAGGAAAATCCTGGTTAAGTGAAACAGATAAGGGTGTGGAAGGAAGAAATAGAAACATCTACCCAGAGGTAACAGGGAGACATTGCCTGAGTCTGCAGGGATGGAATTAAGAAAATTCAACGAGAGCTGAAATTATCAGGGGATTTGAAGGGCAGATAGATGTAATTTGGTAGCAAAAAAACCCAAACAACCCAACAAATGAAATTGGAGGCCCCATGGCTCAGTGGAACAGGAAACCTAGTGTCAAGGGGGCATGGTAAACACTGAAGTGCTAAATTCCCTTTTTTCAGCCTCATTTTTTACTGGAAAAATTTGCTGGAGGGACTTGTGGACTTCAGTGAACAAGAAGTTGAATTTGATTCAGCAGTGATCCCTCAAAAACCAGCCATGTACAGGCTGTACTAGCAAGGGTGCAGCCAGCAAGACTAGAAAGGGAAGCTGTTGTCTCCCCACACTTAGTACCAGTGAGACCACAGCTGAGTCCTGGATCCAATTTTACAGTCTCAAGTACAAGAAAGAGCCTGACAGGAAGAAGAGCATTGTGGAGAGAAGTAATACCAGGCACCAAGATCAGCTCATGCATTTTACCCTTAGCCTCTCAAACTTTGCCTTCAGTAGCACACATTTCTTCAGACATTTTCAGAGCTGGAAGAACAACGTGCTCCCCAGTATGCTGTAGGGGTCACCATGAAAAAGAGATTCTAAATAGCTACCAACAAATCTAAGCAAACTTCATCACCTGGATTGAAAACCTAGAATACCTATCGATTTCCACCACAGCTTCATTAATCACTTTCTGTAAAACACTAATTTCCTGGCCACAAGCAGCAGCATAAAGAACAGATGGAATACACACAAAACCAAGATCAGTGCACCCACCTCTGCAATAATTTATCCACCAATCAATAACTTAAAACAAAAATGTTGGGGTATGCACTCAGAACCTGAAATGCAGTGTATTACCTTTGAGGAAATATTACACCTACCCAACCCATCCCTTCTCCAGATCTCCCAAAAAAGGATCATCACCTGTAAGGCAATTCTGTGAAAATGTACCCCATAATAACCAAACCACAACACTACCGTATACAAAGTATCTTCATTTAAAAAATCCCCTCGACTGTATGCAGCAACCTGTATTACACCCCAGCCTTGAAAATAACTCTGAATTATCATCCACACTTGAAGAAAGTTGGCATCTATTTCCTTTATTGGAAAATAAATTGGCAGCACATTCCCTCTTACCCTCTCCACCCCCTCCAGTCTCACTCACTTCATTGCCCAAAGAAAATTTCCTGAAGTTCAACATGCACCACTGGTTCAGGGCATTGTTCAGCATGACTGGGAAATTTGGCAGGAGGTCCACTTGGCTAAGCAAGGAGCTTCTTAATGAACTAAAATGCAAAGCACATAAGAAGTGAAAACAAGGGCAAACAACAAAGGAAAAGTATAAAAGTACTGCTCAGACGTGTTGGGACAAAACCAGAAAGACTAAAGCCCAGCTGGATTTAAAACCGGACAGGAACATAAAAACTAACAAGATGTGATTTTACAAGCATGTCAGAAGTGAAAAGAAACTCAGAGAAAGAGTGAGTCCATTTCTGAATGGAAGAAAACCTAGTGATGGAAAGTATGGAAAAGGCTGCTCAATGGCTTTTTGTCAGCCAAAACCTGCTCCCAGATGTCTGCACCCACCAATGCTATATGGGAAGCCAACAGTGTATTAAAATCCATAGGTCTGGATGGGACTCCTCAGCAGGTGCTGAAAGATTGCTTTTGAGGCTTGTCATAATTTTTGAAAAATCGTAGTTTTTGGGGGCAATCCCAGATGACTGGGCTGATGTTACCCCCAGCTTTAAGAAAGGCAAGAAGCAGGATCTGGATGACTGCAGGCTGATCAGCCTCACTTCAGTCCTTAGAAAAATAACAGAGCACATCCATTTCTGAGCACAGGAATGACAGGTAGCAATGAGGAGCTATCAACAGATTTATCAGAGCAAATCACAGTTCTGAACTTGGACTGAGGAGTGGACTGCATTAAAAGATCACAGGTAGCAGGGTGTGGGTGGACTGGTGATTATTTCCCTCTTTTTGACACTTGTGAGGTAACATCTAGAACACCAGTTTGACCACACCTATATCCATAGTTTAAAAAGACCCCTGACATGTTAAAGTGTCAGGGTTTTTTTAAAAGTGTGTCTTGGGAGTCTCCAGGATGACCGGAAGGATTGTGGCACAGAGAACAAAAGGCTACAGGGAAGTCTGATTGTTGTTTTCTACCACCAAAAGGTAAGTATAAAGAAGGCAAAGACTTCTTGAAAGTGCCTGGCAAAAGTACATGCTATAGAAATAGCAATTTTGGTCACTGGAATAATCAGACATATTTAAAGCTCAGTTGGGCAGGTCCCTGATCTCACTTTTGAAGTCAGCCCTGCCTTGAGCAGGACCCTAGACAGTACAATCTTGAGTTTACTTCCAGCAAAAACCCTTCAATGTTTTTATGCTTCTGTGTTTAGACAGCTTGATTCCTGTCTGTAATGAAAGAACTGGTGACGTGGATACTGAGTGGTTCATGTGGGCTTGGATCCTTTCTGTCTGGAAGCTGAGGAAGAATAGGCTGGACAAATGGACTCCTAAATGAACTGTAGATTGTCAGGGCCATCGGGCTGAAAAGATAGCAATCAGCGTCTGCAGGTCAAGAGAGCAGCCAGCAGAGTGCTCAAATGTTTGATAACGAGGCCAGTACTTTCCAGTATTTTCATCAGCAAAAGGGATGATGATGCAGAATGCACCTCCTAAAAGCTGTGGAAGGTTTGGTGGAGTGCACCATGACAGCCTTGAGCCTGTGGCATATGGCCAATAAAGAAAGATTGAAGGAACTGAGTTTGTTTAGTCTGCTAAAGAGGACCCATAGAAGCAGAATTCAAGAGTAGCCTACAACAGCTTGAAGGGGAATTGCCAAGCCAACAGAGCCACAATCCTCTAGCAGACAGCAGATGCCATAAAAACATGCAATGGCCACAAGTCACAGATTTAAAGGTTCAGAGTGGACATCAGGAATGACATTCACTAGAAGCATATGACAACAGTGGAACAGGCTTCCCAGAGAGATGTTGAATCTCTGTCTTAGCAAGTTTTCAATACTTGCTTAGCTTGACACAGCTACAAAATGTGATTTGGTGCTTGCCATACACCTGCTTAAGCAGGACTTGGGACCAATTGAGCACTCTTCCAATCAAAATTCCTATGGCTCTGTGAGCAACACATGTGAGACCTGCCAACATATCTCCATGTCCATGATGTTAAATGCACCACCACAGAAGCATCAGAACTCCTGATTCCTGCACAAACACAAAGCAGAACACACTATGCACTGTCCAGTGAGGCAGCTACCAGGCTGTTTCCATGGCAGTAAAAGTGCAATAACCACACACTGGAAAAACTCACAGAGATGAACAGTAAATGACAGGAGCTTCCAGTTAGCAGGAGCTTAGGGTTTTATTTTGTTTTTTAACTTTCTTTCACGAAGTAGCAGTTTCATCTGTGCCTGCTCAGGCTTAACCATCCAGGGAAATGTGCAGAGCACCTTCAGAAGAGGAGTGTAGGAAGTAAAATACACACCCCAGCTGGACACTAAAAATTACAGATTAAATGGAGAGATTGGCTTTATAGCACATTGTAATTCCCTCCCCAAACCCCTCTATCTTTCACAGACAATGAATTACCTGTCTTTTTCTCTTTTTGCCCACCAGAAGCTAATGACCTTACCAGCTTTTTCATTGCTCACACTACCCATCTGCTCCTCAGGTACCCTCCACTTTCTTGCCCAGATAGTCTAACTATTTAACATCATAAAGTTAACCTCAGACCACTGTTGCCTTTAACACTGAAGATGCTGCATTTATTTCAGCTTTGAAAAATGGCTCTCATAGCTGAAAGGCTGTCTGCTTTCTCCAGCTATCTGCTGGGTCTAATAAAAGGTATTATCTTCCCTTACAAACCTTTCAACCATTATATCCATAGATTATCATGATTCAACAACAATGCCACTTTTATGAATTAAACAATTTGAAAGAACCATGTTCTTTTAAACAATTGCTTAATCCTTTCTTCCAATGCCGCCCATTTCCATATGTGAAGGCACATGCCCAGACTCTGCCTGTAAACGTCATTTTTCATTGGAGCCAGGTGATATAAAACAAAGTTTACTTTACTTCAATTTGGAATGCTGCAGGTCTTAATCCTGATATAGGTCAAAACTTACTTCTTACAATCTGCTGAAGGCTGATGTAAGTCAGCCTTTGAAAGTAACCTGTTTGTCTTTATGAACTGCATCAATCTCAGACTCTTCAGCCCAAACACAGGACTTTGTTGTAGCAGATTTCTGTGCAGCCTTGGAAATTGCAGAGCTGAGCAATTTATACTAGTCTGTCAAACCTGTATTCTTTAGGGCTAGTGATCTTGATTGACAAGGATTCTTTTTAAATATTTAATTTTTAATTTTTTACTGATTTTAAATCAGCCCATTATCTTGTTGCTGGAAATGCAAGGGAGCTTCTGAGACTAAAAGGGAATAATGGTCCTCTCTTGATGGACTGTATCCCATGTCATAGATAAGTCATTTCAATGCAAGACTAATTTAAGATAAAAATCTGAATGTTGTTTTAAAAGGATTGAAGCAAAGAATAGTTAAAATGCACTAAATCTTGCAACTTTTGTGCTTGTTTATAAACCAGTTATAGTCTTGCCAGAAGCCAGCACCATCTTTGGAGCTGTTCTGGATTTTCACTTTCAACAGTTTCACTGTAGGTCAGAGTTCACTATAAGCTGCTCCACTGTATAATGAACCAAGCCAGAGGGGTTGACTTAGTAGTCTCAGAATCCACTTTGAAATATCCAGACGCCCTGGAAACAAAGGTTTAAATTCCAACAGGGTTGACTCAACCCTTCTACTTTTTGAGGCAGATAAATGGTGTGCAGTGCACTAGTCTACCTATGGACCTCTCTGGTAAGGTGAGACCTGAAAAAGAGACATGCCATCTACTCTGCACACATGAAAGGACTTACTGCCTTTTTCTCAAGGACAAGTTTGTTTCAAATTCATGTCCAAAAGTTTTCAGCTCCAAGAGCTGTGCAGTTCAACCTGTATTGCTTTTCTGAGTGACTCTTACCCCCTGAGTTAGTGAGACTGACTGCACTTCAGCTTGATCCAAACCCATCAAAATTAAGGTTGTTCTTTTAACCTTTATATTGATTTTTTTTTTTTTTGGTGTGACACCTTCCATTAAACTCTAGGTGTCCCCCCCCTCAACCCAAATATTATTAAAGACAGTCCCTGTGGTACAGTCCCTGTGGTATCAGAAGTACAAATGCACGTGTAATACCATATATTCATGACCTCTTGGATATGCAACTGTGCACACACCTAATATGAAAATGAAATCAAACAAATGTGATTCAGTCCTTCCAGATACCTCAGCCCACTTGTCCCAGTTGTGTAGCATATTAGCATTCATCTCACAGTGATTTGCCTGCAGAAATTTTTCAAGATGAAAGTTTGATGCATAAGAAGAATCTCAGGCCAGAGCGGTTCCCTTAGCAACCTTGCAGCTGGCTCCAGCAGCCCTGACCCAGCTACAAAGCCCTTCACAAGCAGAGGAGACACACTTAATGACAGCTGGATGAAATTTGGGAGTACTGATAAACTGCCTTCTTATCTGGAAAACACCTTTGAGGAATATTATCTTTATTGACTTGCTTAAAAAAAAAACCCCACAAACTGCTGCTACAAATTAGTACACAATAATAAGCAACAATACCAATTTATTAGTGTGCCCTCCCTCTCCACCAGTAAAGCACCTGGGGCACTGAATAACAGAGTAAAAATAAACCCAGCATAATTAATTAACACTGATTACACTTCCTCCCCTCTAGACCTTCTTGAACATAGCTGTTCAATCCTGTCTGTCTCACCCATGGCTCTCCCCATGCTACCTACACCAGGTAGCCCCTTGCCACATCCCCAGCTCTCCATTTCCTCTGCAAGCTCTGGCCTTGCCCCATCTTGTGTCTCAGAGCACAGCTATGCCATTTTCCTATTTTTGTACCTGCCCTCCCCTGCCTCCATTTTATGAAAAAAGTCCAGTTTTGTCTTTTGTTGGACAGGGAAATGAATTATGGGTGTGACTGAATTGGAATAGCAAGGAAATATTTAGAGAATAACATGGGCAAATGTTGCTATGATTTCCCAGGTCTTTCTTTTCTGCATTGCTGAAAAAAAGTATTATCAAATTTTTGCTTTTAATCACATATTCACCTGGTATCTCTGGGCCAGGTCTGAGCGTTCTAGTTGACTTCTGTGTTGTTTAAATTAAGAAAAATAAAACATCTCCTCTACAGAGAGATTGATGGCATTGACCTCTCTGCTAAGTTACAAGGTGCTAACTTTTAGCCAAGTTTCAACATGAGTTTTGTAAATCTCCCCAACTTCACCCTAGGGCTGACTCATGGAAAAAGGCAAGCTTTAACAGGTAGGGATTGCAACAGAAAATTTTTGATGTGATGGTGAATGTGCATGTGGAACACAAGGGAGGTTGAAGAGACCTTTGTCTGACACAACACAAGGAAAGCCATTTTCTATAGGTCAGGATAATCCCTTTCCATTGTCAAGATAATATTAATAATTTAAGAGTACTAAATTGTTATGTGTTGGGAAAAAAAGGCCTTTAGGATCCTGACTTTCTCCAATGTGGTCCTTTTCATGATTAGCCCCTGTCACCACATGCAAATCTCTGCAAGGATTAACCAGCAAAATCCCCACTGAGGACTCCACTGTGCCAGTGCACTGACCCATGAGAAATCAGCAATGCCTTCCAGACTCTTAGAAATAAAATAGGAAAGAAAAATTGTGGAAATTTTGTTATATGTTATAATAGCTATTGCATGATGTAAACAGTACATATTGCAACAAATTTGAATGAAACTTGTAGTTACCTCCATTGCATTATTCATACTGTTATTAAAAGAGAATGAAAAAATCTTAGCAAGGTTTATAAAATTCTGATGGGGATGGACCTCCTGTACTCCAAGATAAAAGTTACATATGTAAACAGAAAATCTGCATGTCAAAGGGAGATATTCCCTTTCACAGCTTGTGTTAGGCAGGAAACTGTAGAAGTTGTGGCTGAAAAATGAGCACTGTGTACTCGTGCAAGACTGTGGCTGGAGATGTGACAGTGCGTGTGACAGCAGCTTCAGCATTCCTTCATGCTGGGGTGAGCATGAGCCTTCTTTCCACAAATTCAAAGGCATTGTTTGTGGAAAAGATGATTTTTTTTTAGGACAAATACACTCAGCCTAAACCACCACTCATTCTAAACCTTGATTCTGCATCTGTAGATGTTCAGAAGCAGATATTAGTAAGTTTAGATTAAATGCTGATAAATAGATCAAATTTGCTTACACATCTCATGTTATTTAAAGTGATTTTCCCAGGTCACTTGACAGTCTCCAAAGTTATAAGATATCCCTATTGTGTGTAGATACACAAACACAGTTTATAATTTCAAATCATCCCTTCACCTTCAGATCAGCTGGGCAAAGTTGGGGCACAGGCAGAGGAGGTGGCTGTAAAATTGTGATCGGCCCTGGCTTCCACAGCTTTGGCACAAGTGCTGTTTTTTGCCTGTCCTTCCTCCTGGAAGGGATGGGAATAGGCTGTCTGAGCCACCTGAGCTACTCTCATCTCCCTCCCTACATAGCTGGAGGTGCCACTGCCCTGTGGTTGGGGTCAGGGTGTGGAGCTGGAGGAGATTTCACCAGCATGGACAGACAGACAGGCGCATCACGAGGCCACTGTCCATGTCTGTACCTTCCCCCTCCTTCCCCACGCTGTTTGTGTGAGGGCACAGATTCACGGGGAGAAGGTAGGAGGAGACAGCACACCTATACCACCACCTAACACCACCAAAAATCTTCTGGAGCTTCCAAAAACCACCGAAATTTTGCAGGCCTCTGCACCATTCAGTCCACTTCCTTCTCTCCTGTCTCCCCAGATTCTGGCAATTCCTGTCCCTGCTATCTCTGCCCCAGCCAACACGTGCCTTTCCACACAATCCCTACACTGCACCTGGGTGTTGCTTGCACAGTGGGTTTGCCTGTGCACTTGACATAAACATTTCTGACCTCTGAGCAAAGTATTCCTACGTTGCCCCTCTGATGTCTTAACTCTGACCATGCTCTGCCAGCCCAAGCTCTTGCTGAGAAGTCACGGGGAGCAAGTTGGAGCTGTCAGCTGTGCCCCAGCTCCATGGCACCACAATGCCAGCCCTGAAAAGCTGACAAAAGCTCTGGCCATGAAAGATGCTGCAAAAAAGAATTTACAGTCTCGGCAGACAGGCTGAGCAGAGGTTTGTGAGAAGGGAAACAGGAAAGCAGAGAGAAGAAAAATGACAGCCCAACACAGAGGACATCAGTGACATCTTCAGAACTAGATGTGCTAAGATGGACCTGCATCTCAAAAAGGACAGGGTATGGCTTGGGGACCATGACTCAGAGAATGCAGGGCTGCAAGATTTTATGGTAAGCCACATGATCCTCAAAAATGTTGAATTTAACTCTCTAAACACCTAGCTCAAATAAAAAAAAAAATTCGGATGTTACAGTCTGAATAAAACATAAAGACATATTAAATATTCACCATAGTCCCCTCTGAGTTTTTAACCCCTGGATGTTGAAAATTTTAGCCAGGGATATGCCACCTCGGAAGTAGGCCAAAATAATTATAGCATAGATGGTGAAATATATATGGGATATAAGAAAAGGCATCCTTGCTAACACAGTGCTCTAAATTCAAATTGATTGAAGAATTTAAGAAAGATATTTGCAATTTTTCATGGAATGGAAATTGAAAGAAAAAAATGTATCTTTCTCAGATATCCCAGTTTGGTGTTGTTTTGCTGATTAGAAACAGCCCAATTTGTTTTATGATACCATTTGTTACTGTACCACAAGGTCCCAATAAACATTTTAATAAACATCATAACCCAAGAACTCATCATCTCTGGTTATGTCTCCATAAAAATTTATGACAGAATCATTCTGCCAGGGTTTCTGACTGAAGAACTTAACTTAGATGGTTATTTATGAATTTTGTCTGGGGGCACATATTTATAGAACAGTTGGATGCAGCTGGCTAATCGCATCCTCCCCATACATCCATAGTGGAAGCCATCTAGACTTTTCTTTGGGCATTTTGTGCCTTCTGCCTCCCACAGTGGCCTGGTGCAAAAAGGGGATGAGCAGTGGAGGGGGTACAAGCCTGAGCCTGAGCTGCAGCTCAAGCCTGTGGATGAGACACTGTCTGTACCTGAACATTGCCCTGCTGGGTACATGTGCTGCTGAGTGACTCCTTCCAAACACCAGAGGGTGAATTCCAGTCCAGGCCTGCTGCCTATTGCTTTAGATGTATCTAGCACCTACCTCACCTTTATGGTTTAAACACTGATGAGAAAATGCTTGAACTGACTTAACCCAAACCCCAATTCTGTTCTTTCCTCCCAGTTCATCGCTTCAGATGATAATTTTGCACCTAGTCATGCTGAAGCAGTGGCATTACTTGCATGTATGTCTTAACAATACTTAATGCCATCAAAAACTTTGAAACAAGCTGTGGTATAACAGATTTTCCAGAGTGTAGAAGTGAAGTGCACTGTTCTTCCCACAGTGAAGTGGAGACAGGACCTGCCCATGGCTCTGGGCTTGCTGAGTACCAACAGCACCAATGGAGCCATTCATAAAGGGGGACAGAAAAGCAAAAAGCAAGAAGAAAGGGTCTTTCTGTCAGCCATCATGAGGAGATTAGACATGGTAAGAGCCCAGTCCCAGTGCTCTGGGCAGATGCTGGGTGTCCTCAGCTTCCACTTCCCCAGGCATGATGGGAGAGACTGGGAGCCTGCCTGAACACTCAGCTCCATGCTGCAGCATCCCTGGGAGCTGCTGCTCAGTCTCCTCTTTTTAACTTCCATTTTCCTTCAATTTCAGTTGCAGCGTGAAAAGGTAAAATAGGAGGAAGGGATTTGATGCACATAGAGGTAGTTCAGTTTCATAGTGGCAACAATCTGCCAAATTCCCAATATTGTTTGGCCATATTTGTCTCCTCAATTGAAAAGAGACTTTATCAGGAATGTGATTTATATAAAAGATTTCTGGTTTTATACCTCTTTATACAAAGCAGGCAATCTTGGCATAAATCAGCATTAAAGCATTTAAACAATAAGTTGTTAACTCATAAAACAGTAAGTCAGCTTCCACACAAGCCAAAATCAGTCACTGTCAGGTTCTGATCACTTGGTAGGAGTCTCCAGGCAATTTCTCTCACATCTGTGCCTTAAAAACACATTTATCTCAATGCATGGGGGATTTAGCTCTGATTCTCATCAGGAAGAGGTCCATTTCCAGGCCATTTTTATAGCAAAGTCATAGTCACACACAGGTGTAGGTTTTTTATTGGATTATTGGCTTGACTGTTTGGTTTTTTGGTTTTTTTTTTTTTTTTTTGGAGGGGTTTTTTTTAAAGGAAATGTCACTGTTTTATTTTTCATGAGTATTGCACCACAGAGACCAAAGTATATGGGCTTCACCACTGTGCCTTCATTTGTAAGTTGTTCTGTGGCTCAGTTCTTTACTACATTGGCTTATGCAGCTTTTTCCTTCTTTATTTTCCTAGCATTACTTCCTACTGTACAGTTTAAGACTAAAAATAAAGAGTAAAATGACAATAAAGGCTCCCAGGGAAAAACAAAAGGGAGGAAACATGAAAAGGACTTGAGAAGAAAAGGGTATAAAAGCACAAAGTACAAAGGAACCTAGAGTTGAAAAGATTATAGAATTAAGGGGGAAAACGTGCTAATGTAATCTTTAAAAAAAAGAAGGGAAATAATTCAAATGAAAAGCCATCAAAAGGAAGATAAAAAGGAGGAACATTAAAAAAACCCGAGATATTTTTAGACAGCCTGTTTAACATGAGGGGCCACCCTCAGGAAAGCCAGATGTAGTTTACTGAAATTATAATCCTAATAAAATGTGTAACAGAACAGAGAGCACCATAAAAACAGTTTTAATGGAGAACACAAAATGATCTTCTCCTTCTTGCTGGTAACACCTTTGCTTTGAGCACAACTCCTGTAAAGGGTACTGGCATTCCCAGCTTGTTAATTCTCTGCCAAAACAATGCCTGTGCAGCTCATACATATTTTTCTACATCAAAAATTCACTTTTCCTACCTATAAAACATGGGTATTATTTCTGAACTTGTTTTTCCCTGGGGAGAACAGGTGTATTAAGAGCTAATGGGGACCAGTCCTCAAGTCCTGTGCATGTGGAGAGAACGATGGGGATGCAGCCCTGCAGAGGGAGAGCAGTGTCCCCAGCCCTGCCTGCCCACTGCCCTTTCCCCAGGCTCATCCCAACAGGTACCTTTATTTATGTGATGCTCTTAACAGGGTTAAAATCAAATGGCCACTCTGAGGGCAGAAAAGGAGAAGCAGTCTGCTTAGTGAAACACAGTCACTAATTTTCTACATTATAATCTTTCATTACAGTGATATATTTAAAGCTAAGACTTTTTTTTCCCTTTTTTCATAGTCCCTATTTACAGAAATGTCTGTATCTCCTGAAATACTACATTTTTTCTGGTAATCATTATGTTTCTCCTGATTTCATAAAAGAGCTGTAAAAAAAGTGTAACCCCTCTGTTCAAATGATATCAAGATAAAGAAGTAAGAGAGTGAGTAGTCTTATTAGTTAAATCTTCATTTCCCATTTCTTTTTACAGGGGCCATAGTATAAACCAGTTGAAAGGGCAGTTAGCTAAATTAACAAAAGAAACATTCATTAAGGACTATTAACCACAAAGGTGTAAACTCAGTTTTTGGCTTCAGGAGCCAGTAAGTTAAGTCACTAAAGTCACTGAAAACTGAAATATCACATGGTTCTTGCCTTGATTTAATCTTGCTTTAGACTGGAGGGAGATGGCTTAGAGGCACAGTTGCATGCAGCCTGGCATTTTAATGTTGTAAAACCAGAAGACAAAGAACCAAAAATAGCTTTAAGAAAGTATTTGTCATGGGGATTTCGTTGGCATGCATTGCTGCAGCAGGCAGGTTGTCAATGCTAAACACACCATTAGGGGTTGGGAGTATGAAGTCCATGTTTTGCACTGGCACACAGATCTCTGTCCAGGTTGTTCAGTGGAGCAACTTCTTGTTAGGTCTGCACATGTGCAGGGAAAGGCATTGACAAGGAAGGTAGGGCACAGAAATATTCAGAAGTAGTGGGTTTAGTTCCCAGACAAGCTGGGCAGCTGCTTCTGATGTTCATGAAAACTTTCACACCCTGGGTTACACACAGCCGAATCCTATCATGGCTGACATAATCATTGCTAGGGTGAGAATAAGGGAGGGGGAGAAAGGCTGAAATCAGGGGAGCCTAGACAGCAAGGGAATTAAAGGTTAAAAATAGACCACTCTCAAGCTGTATTTGACATTTCCCACATGCAATCCCCTGGTACTTTAGAGCACTCAGGAGCAGGTATAAAACCTCATTTCTACCCACGGTCCAGTGTTGGAATTGGGTTTTATCTCTGACAAACTCAAGCCAAAAAGCCCTGGGAATGAGATTGCTGTCATCTAGGGAAGGACCCAAACACCTCTGTCATGTGTGACACCGTGCAACCAAGATGTGCAGCCAAACTAGAGTAGTAATGAAGACAAATCCTACAACCATGGTCTGCCTGCCTTGTGGGCTAAAACACGTTTGAGAAAGATCACTTATCAAATCCACTAGCGAAAAAAGAGAGGAATAGAAAAATAGTCTGCTGGAGAAAATCATTGCTGATCACAAGTGGATCTTTGGTGAACTATTTGACAATATGCAGGTGGGACTGAATGGCATGCAGCAGGCAATTTCACAGAATCACAGAATAATGAGGTTGGAAGAGATCTCTAAGATCATCGAGTCCAACCTATGCCCTAACACCTCAACTACACTATAGCACCAAGTGCCATGTCCAGTCTTTTTTTAAACACATACAGAGATGGTGATTCTACCACCTCCCTGGGAAGAGCATTCCAGTACTTTATTATTCTTTCAGTGAAATTTTTTTCCTAATATCCAACCTATACCTTCCCTGACATAGCTTGAGACTGTGTCCTCTTGTTCTGTCAATAAATTTCTCCCAGAAGGAGGTGTTTTGGGAGCAGACAGTGAAGGATGACAAAGAGAAAGAAATCAGAAGGTATTGGCTGGTTTACCAGTTCAGGACCCCAAGCCTGGGATTCCTCCTGAGCATGTGTGTCTATTAAGGTAGGACTGTGGCTCCCTCAGTTAAAAAAATAGTTCTGTCTACTGGCATCAGTATAACGATTCTGTGGAAATGAAAATACATGAAGCATTTCCCAAATGGTCATGCATATGGTTATGCTTGACTTCAAAGCTGAGTGCATTTCTATGACCTGTCTCCCTGCACTCTGCCTTTTCCCAAGGGAAGAAATTCTTGGATTCTTTTGCACTTTTCTTTATGTTTCTAGTGTTAACTTCACTCTTCTTTAGCAATACATTCTTCTTTCTATAAGAAGTCTGAAAGCAAACTCCCATGTGAAGAATGGTGTCAATATTTCCATCCACAACCTCCTTGTCTTTAAACAGTAAAATTGTTGACACATGGCTCAGAATATGAATATTTGATCAAAATAAAGCTTCAGTGATTCCAGAAATTTCACGTCCCCAAGCATCTTTTTGGCAGATGGCCAGTAATCATCTACATTTTTTTCCATTTGGATCCACCTTGTTTCAGGTTTAATGCCCTTAGAATAGAACAACCATTATGGAAATTAGTTAGCAGCTGCTGTACATCAATGTTTAGAAAATTAATATTACCCACATTACACAGCACAGAAGCTGAATTTTAATGAAGCATGGAAACTATAAGCAAATTGGCCTTTCACCTCATCAGAGAAATAGTCAAACACTACTTTTTCTGAGAAAACTTATAATTTTTGTCAGAATTCTCCGGACATGATAAAAGAAATACAGCATTTTCATTATAACAAAAGGAATTAAACGCTTCAGCAGATTAAAGATGACAATAGAATCTAAACTATAACATCTTCTTACTGCTAAGCTTTAGAAATATTTTCTCTTAGTTGTATGACAGTGGAAATTACAATGCTTTATAAAAACAGCTCCAACACATGAAGAGAAATGATGAGATATATGCTGGGAGGAAAAGTGATCTAAGCAGTCAGTTGAGGTTTGAGGTTTCCTCTGGCTTAGGAGCCATTACCAGCCCATACCAAGAAGGCAGCAGCATCAGTCCCTCACTGACTTTTTGGTTGCTGGCTTCTTTGTTTTCCAGCTTTTCACCACCATTTTCTTCTCCTTTTTATTGAACTCTCAAGAATGTTCAATTCTGACCTCTGTAATTAAATCATGTATCTTCTTTTATATTCTAAGACATTTATAACTAGATCATAGGAAAAACAGAAGGGGTGAATTTACTATACTCAAGCAATATATCATGGACATTTTAATTTCAGCTAGAAGCATTTACTTAATGCATTTTTCTCTTCTTTAAAAAAAATACAAAAAATGACTTAGAAAAACTTGCAGGGTGCTTTTTTGCAAAGACTTTCTAATATATTTTTATAGCCTTTTTAAAACACCATCCTAGCATGTGTTTCTGTGTATGTGCTTGTGTAGTGTTGTGCATTTTGTAAATATGTATCAAGACTGCCAGTATAAATTTACCTTGAGGGTACATTTATTCTATAAATGGCAGTGAGTACAAGAAAGTCTTGTGATGAAAAATTATGCAGTTTCTAGCAGAACTATTTACTGGAGTACAAAGTTAGAGGAACAGGTCTGAATGCTGTAGTAGCCAAATTTAGGTTTTACTCACATTTAGTTGGCAATAAAAAAGGCCTGAAACTCTCAAAAGTTAATAAATGTGAAATAAAAAAAGGCATCAGGAAGACATTACAAGGCTCAAATAACTGTACTATAAGCTGACTCACCTGGCTGCAGGAGGAATTCTTGGTGTGTAGGGATTCAAATTAATGGAACTTTGGATGAATAAGAACGTCTGCTTATAATTTCCCTCAGACACAATGCTGATTAGAAGACGGCAGCAGAACCATAAAGTGCTATAAAATTACTTAAAGGTCATCGCATGTTGTAATAAACTGTAACCTAATTTGTTTTTTCTTTAATGCTGACATGAATCTGCTGAAACTAAAAAAGCTGGTAACTTTCTCAATTAATGTCAAAATGTTCCATTTTATTTTATAGGTTGTTTTACCCATTCTAAGTTGAAATGATGCTTTATTATGGTATCACTTTATGAGCCCTAAGAGACATTTTGACATTTAGCATAATCTTCCAGAAAATCAGTAGAGAAATGGTTACAAAAGGTGTACTGAAACAAAATGTAGGAAAGATTACATTATAAATAGGAGTGGTGAATAAAGTATTGTTTTTTCCCCACTTCAGATGTGGGGGCTGTATTTCCCTCGCTTTCTCTATACTCTTCAGCACTGTCTTTGAAATAAAAGGCAAGCAACTTGCAAGAGACCTTTGAAAAGCAATAAAAATCCTTCTTCAGACTTCATTTTTGTCTCGTTACTTTAGCTGTAACCATTTCATGACAGTCTAGTGCAGAGGTATTATGGATTTCAAGTGCAATTTATGGGCAGTCTCTGCTCCTTGCTGGAGTACTGTGGGTGAAGAGATGAGGCATAAAGGGTTGAAAAGTCTCATTTAAAGAGACTCTTTCTCATGGCCCTCTCTGTGGGGCACTCAAGCACCCCAATTCATGCCACCACAATGCAAGGGCGGGAGGATGCTGGCAGCCCCTCTCCCTCCACTGGCCTTTGTCCCTGCCTCTCTGCAGCTTCCCCACTCAGCTGTAATTCATTGCTGTGGCTCACGGGCAGAGATGCAGAGCAGAGGTGACTGACATACTCTGCTTTGGCTCTTTCAAGGACATGGCCACATGGTGCTCCTCACTGGCCCCTTCCCTGGCTCCCAGCCACGGCTGCCAGCATGCTGGCCACACGCCCTGCACGTCTCTGAAGTCAAGGGGTGTTTAAAAATACCCCATAAGGTTCATTGAAGCCTGGTGCTTTAGGGATTGGCAGAGAATCAGTCCTTCCTAATTAAAAGTTTTAATTTACTTTTGAGCCACCCCTTAGGTCCCCAGAACAATCCTGGCTTACTCTATGTGTCTTCAGAAGGACATTTCTCATTTTCCTGGGCCCACTAGAGACCTAAGGGCTGGAAGTGACACTGAGAAGATGCTTTTTTCTGGTGGTAGAGGTTGGAGGAGTGGAAGGCAGTGGCAGTGGTCTGGAAAGCTCCCCAGGAATCAGGGCTAAGCCCAGAAGGGTCTCACTGTCTTTGGATCTTCATCTCTCTTCACAGGCAAGGAAGTGGTAGGTTGTACTTCACTAAGTATTAATCACTAAATGCTGACGTCGTGTCAGGGATTTCTCTGTTTTAACAGCAGCTGTTTCCAGGGACTCAGTGGCAGCTCACAGCTGCCTAAGACCAAACAGTGGCTCCTGTCTGCCAATGGACATCAAATGTTTTAAAGCACAGGATGTGTGTGTGGAGCCAGCAGTCCAGAAGGGTGAGGGGAGATGTGTAAGGAAAGGCCATTGCTGGTCCTGCCCAGGGCACCATGAACATCTGCTCAGTGCCAGAGGTGCCCTGTGCCATGTCTGGGGCTGGGGAGAGCTGGGGAGAGCAAGCCATGGAGGGCTGGACATTCAGGGAGACACTGTGAACACAAAATTCAATCCTTACACAGCTGACATGTTGTTTGGGATCCCCAAATAAATGGTGTTGGGCAGTGTTAGAAAAGGGACCAAGACCTACACTGTGCGTGGTGAGCAGCCAAAGACTCAGAAAGTCCCTGATCAGGGAGAAAGTGTGGAGTCACACCCAGAACAATGACACTCTTTTCTTGCTCTAGGAAGAGGGAAGAGAAGATAGTACCATCCCACTTCTGCACTCACTTCAGAGCTCTGGACCTCAAGTCAATCAGGCAGGGAAAAAAATCTCCACCAATCTCAGCACCACAGGAAGGGTGTTTGACTGCTGGGGGCTTGGAGAGGGTTGTGGTGGATCACCATCATCTCCCCCTGCCAGGTACATGTTATTCAGGGTTTGGCATGGTGAGAGAACCCAGTCCCTGCACGCTTGTCAAACTGCCAGCAGCAATTTTCTTTGGGAATTTAAACACTGCCAAGTCATACAGAGGACAGTAAAACAATCATTTTGGATAAATAAGCGTTCTGCTCAGTAAATTACCTTTGGTTTTCCTGTAAACCTCAGGTATTTTCTGCTCTGGTGGTGCTTACTGGAAAGGCATGAAAATGCACTGATGGAACAAAAGGAGGGGAAAAAGAAATAGAGAAAAGAGGAAAAAATGGGTGTTGCACAGTTAAAGGCAAATGTTAGAAGAGAGGGCATATAATTGAGGTATAAGGCTGGAATCCCCAATGATCCAACGAGCCTTGCAAACTGCTTTCTCACCATGTGTTAAATCACCAGATCCCTTCCCCAGCACACCCTGTAATGCACAGCCAGCCAGTTTTCATCCTAAATGATATGCTTGCAAAACCTCCAGTAGGCCTCATTAGCAGGGAGCTGTGAGCATGTGCAGACGTGTTGCATTGAGCTGGTATTTCACAGGCACATTTTTAATGTCCTTGCTATGACTGCAGCTGCAATTTTGAAAGATGATACCAACCCCAAGTGACTGCAACTTTCTGTCTGCCCCAAGGGGAAGGACAGCAGTCACAGATCAGACAGGGCATGGGGGATTTCTGCTTTTCTCTGTTAGTAAGAAGGCAGTATCTGAAGTGCCACTTTCGTAAAGAACACTGTGTTCAGTTTTCCTCCAGCCCTGATGCTGGACTGATCAATACTAAATCTAAATTACAACGATGGCCCCTGTGAAGCTTGCAAATGTTATGTCAACATGTCTTAATAGCTTTGGCTTCCTGAGCAACCTTATTAGCTACAACCTTCTCTGCTTCTGCTATTCTCTTAACTACTTCCAGCTATGGAGCCCCATCTCTAACAATGCTGAACACTTCTTCCATCCTTCTTTCTCTCTTCCACCAGTGGTGGCTTCCATCCTGTTGGTTCCTGTCATGTGAGAGCTCTCTGACAAGGACATACAAGAAAAAGAGAAGAAGAGGGAAGAAAACAAAATTAATTCCCCTGCCTATTCTCCCCCTCCCTGCAACTGATGAACCAAAGAAGGAAATAATTGCTACTTTCTTTTAATAACACCACGTTTACAGAAATTTCCATAAAGATGATTCAGAAAGGAATGCATAGATTTCTTCTCTGTGGGGTGTCAAAAACGGTTTGCATTGTTCTGTAATGTAATGTTATTAGTGCTCCATCTAATTTATATTTGCATTTCCCTGTCTCCAGGGCAAATTTTTACAACTCACTGGCAAAGTACTAAATGAAGAAGTGCTGCAGTGCTAAAGAACATTTCCTAGCAAGCTTCAAGCCATTCATTAATTGCCAAGGGGTCAAACCTGAAAGGTGTTGAAGGACTCCAAAGAAATCCTGAGTATTCTCCATCCTCATGGGGAGCACAGAGCACGCAGCACTGCAGAAGTGTTTGATCATTATGGCTGTAACATGGAAAGTGGGAATGAACAGACTTTGTGTCTGTAGCCTGAATTTGCTATAAATGGGAAGGATTGCCTCCCCACTTACCACTGGAAAGGAAGTTGAAAGTGGAACAGAGGCAGGTGAAAGATGAATGACAGGTGGAAAATTACCATTTTTCTGAGGTCTCTCACTGCCAGGGCATGTGTCACATCCACATGTATGACGGGATATTTTAGGCAAACAAGCTTTCATTAATTGAAAACTTACAAACTCTAGACTATACAAATACTAATTGTAACAGAGCTTCTCCTGCCAGTTACAGTGTAGGCATAGGGTCTCTATCCCAATGGAACAATACAGGGAAGATAGGAAATAATACTAATGTTATTAATTAATTATTCTGAAGTAGCTGTGAACTCTATGTGCACTGGGAAACAGGTGCCAAGAGATGTAAATGACTTGCTCAAAAGTCAGATGGGAAGTAAGTGGCAGTGGGGAGGAGGACATGAATCCCATGAATCTCAGTCACATTCTTTATGCTCAAACAATTTTCTCCTTTTCAGATACCATCTATATAAAAACTATAAATACCTGTTCATAAAAAACCCCTACATAAATTAAACACCACCAAGTGGATTCTTAATTCTGACACTAAGTGTGTGGCATTTCAAGAATTTGCCCAGCAGCTCAGGTCAAGCTAATTTGGGTTTAACAACAAAAGCTGCAGACACGCCTGAATAGTCACCAAGGGACAATGGTTACTTTCTTCTTCCAGGAAAGAGCTCAGGCTTCACAGCCTGTGGAAGAAAAAAATGTACTAAAAATCACCAGGGTTGGGAGAGAAAGAAACATAATGTGAGGTTTCTGCTGTAAATACCTGATCAAAAGGCAAGAAAAGAAGAAAGCAGCAGCTTCCTAACCTTTCCGGGCAGCAGAAAATTGTGATGATTTCTGTGTCTGTGATGCCAAGGTGGCTGCTTTGCTTTCTAACAAGAGAGTATTATAGTCCAATTAAAACAGGATAAGCTTGTTCCTCCTGTTCTTTAATGTCAATAACTCAAGACTGCAGTTTATGGCAAACTCCATTCACATAATGGGGAAGCTGCACCTGCTTAAACATCAGGTCTTAATTTAGAAAAAAGTCTTTATGGATGCACCTCAGATTTTGTTTCATTACGATGACTCTACATGCTTCACTGGGTGCTAACCTTTCAGATATATTTGCAAAGCAGAAAAATGTAATATTTCAAGAATTAATCATGTGCCTTACTTAGCAACTCAAGCTTTATGTTCCAGTATTTTAAGAAAACCCTTAATTAATTCAAGGTAAGGAACCAGAATCACGTATTTTCTTTTTCTTAATAGGGATTCAAAGAATCCATCCACCTGTTCAAAATAGAGGATGAGCCAAAATTTCATGTTGGAGTAACAATTATGTCTGTCAAAGAAACAACTTTTCCTCCACTCCCCCCTTTATTTGGCCCATTCTTCCTGTTCAGAAGATATAATCTGTAGAACAAGTCTTCAGCAAATCCAGCAAGTATCATTTGTAAAAATCACACCAAGTTAAAAACAGAAACCAATTTCCACTTCAGCAGCTTGAAGTTTAGGTCAGAGGTGAAGCAATGCAGACACTTATGTTTATAAATAATATTGAGCTCTAAGACATTGTGAAAGTTGTATTTTAAAATTGAGATAAACAGTGGCCAAAGGAATGTCCTGTTATGTAACCGTTTGGACTCCAAAAATAATGAGGATGGCTTTTACAATGGAAAAGAACATCCATCTCGGGGCTGGCCTCTCCCTTTGTTCACTCCTCCATTGATCCACCTCTCTCTGTTCCTCTGGCTTTGGTAGTCAGCAAGCAATTTTCTCTTTGGCAGGAGGGTTTCTGCAGGCTGGTGATGAACATCTTACCACTCACAAGAGTGAGGTTCTCCATAAGGAAGAAAAACCTTATACAGCATCCTCATAAGCGATGTTTCTATATACTGGGGTCCTAAGGGCAATGAGATTGGTTGGAGACTATATAAAGCCTATAACATTTAGGACAAGTCCCTGAGATAATAATTTAATAGCTGGGCCATGATTTCAAGAGGAAGACTAGAAACTCACAGTAAAACATGGAAACTGACCTTCAGCTCAACGTTTACAGCTTCTGGGTACCCACAGGCTTTGATTATGACTTTCAGTAGACCCAGTCTGGCTCTGCCTAAATAAATCCCTGAAGATCATGCACATGGCAAGACAAAGGACCATGTGCCCTTTTTTTTGGTTCACCTCCCTGACTGTATATATGTGTCTCCATGTTCTTTGAGGACTTTCTTTCCTTGAATATTTGCTCCAGGTATAGTCCTGCAGTTGTGCCCCAGAGAAGATCCTCACCACAGTCTATGGATTTTGTTAAGCTGATCAAGCAGACACCACACAAAGAATTTTTTCAGGTTGAGTCATGTGCAGAGGTTTCCATGCCTTTCCTCTGCCTCAATGCAGTATCTGCTGGCTTAGTTTGGACCAGATTAATGGCACCTGGAGCTAATGCTGCACTCAGAGAGAGAGAAATCCACTGATGTAGTGCTTTCAGCTGCATAAGAACAAGGAACTGGTGTCTGGCAGTAATACCCAATGCCCTCACAGCCACTGCTTCAGTGGTCATCTGGGACACAGTAGATGGGTCAGAGCAGTGTTTGTTATGGGCATTCTGCCTTAAAAGTGCCCGAATTTTCACACAGGTTAGAAAGGGTGAGCAAATATTTGCAAATGAATCCCCTAGTCTAGACAAAGCCAGTGAATTCGTGTTTAAGTTGGATTTGGAGGATTTGGCAACCAGCCAGGCCACTTCTTCCCTACTTATAGCAAAGTGTTAAAAACAGGGTAAGGTCCAGAAGGCTCAGATCTGCCCTTCAAAAAAATCCATATAATTGAGGAGTTTCTCTCACTGACACGTTTCTATTTCTGTTGTCAAAAGGAAAGAAAAACTAATAATGTTGGGGTTTAATAACAGAATATCCCTGACATACAGAAGGTCTTTAGATTTTGATTGGGAGATTACAAGGTAGGCTGCTGTTACCTGTGCGTAGTAAATGGTGCACAGTGAAATCATAACTGAAGGGCTGAGGTGCAGGTCAGACATGCCACAAACAAAAAAATAAAAGAGCGAGAGAGCTATAATATCTTTCATTTCTCTTTCACCCTGCAGGGTTTTAGGAACAGTAATAAGTAAATAGGTTTACAGCCGTCCACACATGAGGGGTTTTTGATCACCAATATGGCTATATTTTTCAGACATGATAAGTTTAGGACCAGGGTTTTTTAATGATCTGAACTGGTCCAAATTTCAGCCTTAGTATTGCAACAGAAGTTCTTGATTACTGTCTAAAACACCAAGAAGAATGAAAGTGGTAAAATGTCCATTATAGGACCCGATTTGCTGCTTTGCATCCTTATTATTGGTGGCAATCAAAAACAAACACATAAAAAATACTCATCTTAAAATGGAAGCTCAGTGCTATAAATAACAATTCTCTGCGAGATTTTTGAAAGATATGCATTCAGTTTACTGAAAAAAACCCATATTTTTCTTTCTGTCACCAGAATAGAGACAATATAACTACACATGAACACACTGCATTCTGACTCAAACACTTCCCTGGAGAATTTTCAGTTAAGGTTTTATTTGACAATTTTTATAGTCAGCGATGATACTTAAAGCACAGAAATAACAGTTTAACTTGAAGTTATAAGGCTAAATCTCCATTCTTGATCAAAAAATCTTGAATTGACTTTAAAAATGAGTGAATTCATGTGGCATTTATGGTGCAGGAATATGTAGGGAGTGTTTGTATGTCATTTTCATAAGGACAATTCTTATAGTAACTGAAGCTGCTATAAATTGAATTCTGGAATATGAAAGTCCTTAAGGTTTATGGTAGAGTTTGTGACTGCTGAAATGAAGACAAAGAACTTGAGATAGCAGGTGTGTCAGCAGCACAGAGGCTAAGTATGATTCATTTTGTTGTAAAATTAAAATACAGTATTTTCTGCAAATATTTGAATTCCATCGTAGGTGAATAAATACTGGTTTTCTATTAATTCATACTGAAAAACATGCCTCTTTGTCTCTTTGATGTTGAATAGACTATATTGCACTATAAAGTTTTAGTTCTGTTATTTCTTTCACCACTAATACTTTTACAGTTTCACAGCTATTACACTGCCATGCTCCTTGGACTTGAAAATATGTTCTGTGCACTGATCCCACAGAATCTGCTTATGCATTTCACTCTCCTGAGTTTGTTCATTAGAGAAGTAATTACTTGCAGGAGCAGAGCTTGCCTTTTCAGGTCCTAAAAACATGCTACTCTACTCTAATTAGGTTCTTTGAAGCCACCACATCCTGTAAATAATTCAAACATATCTGATTCATGCAAACACATCTAAATGACCTGTAAATATAATTTCATATGCAACAGATATTGGATACCAATTCCAAGATTTCTGCCTCTTCTGAAGCGTTGGAGATGCAACAGGGACTGCTGTTGTACTGGGATCTTTTGGGGTCAAGAAGTGCCCTGGTGTCCCAGGCTCCTCCATGCCAGCACCAGGTAAGGTCCAGCTTCAGCTTCAGCAGGGAGACCACAACTTGATATTCACAGAATCACACCATCACACAATAAGCTGAGTTGGAAGTAATCCACAAGGATAATCGAGTCCAGCTCCTGGCCCTGCACAGGACCATCCCCAGGAGTCACGCCGTGTGCCTGAGAGCATTGTCCAAACACTTCTTGAGCTCTATCAGGCTGATGCTGTCATCATTTCCATGGGGTGACCATTCCAGTGCCCTTCTGGGAGAAGAAATTTTCCTAATACCCAACCTAAACCTCCTCTGACACAACTTCAGGCCATTCCCTCAGGTCCTGTCTCTGACCGCCACAGGGAGGATATCAGTGCCTGCACCTCCACTTCCCTTCATGAGGAAGCTGAGACTGCCATGAGGTCTCCCCTCAGTCTTCTCTACAGGATGAACAGGCCAAGTGACCTCAGCTGCTCCTCATATGGCTTCCCCTCAAGGCCCTTCGCCATCCTCATGGCCCTCCTTTGGCACTCAAGGTGAGGCTGCCCCAGTGCAGTGCAGAGGGGACAATCCCCTCCCTTGCCCAGCTGGTGATGCTGTGCCTGATGCAACCCAGGACAGGGTTGGCCCTCCTGGCTGCCAGGGCACTGCTGGCTCATGTTCAGCTTGCCAGGTCCCTTTCCATGGCACTGCTTTCCAGTGCCTCGTTCCCCATTCTGCATGTACCACACCAACAGAGTTGCCCCATCCCAGGCACAGAATTTGACATTTTCCCTTGTTGAACTTCCCATGGTTGGTGATTGCCCATCTCTTTCATTTACTGAGGTCTGTCTGCAGGGCCTCTTGGACTTCAAGAGGGTCAACAGCTCCTCTCAGTTTTGTATTATCTGCAAACTTGCTAAGTATCCCTTGCAATCCCCCGTCCTAGTAATTTATCAGCACGGATGCATTTCAAGCAAGAAGCTTAGCTGAAATTTTGCAAAGTCTTTGAGATCTGTGGTGGATAAGCAGAGGAACAAACTTTGGATGCTTGAAGAGGTGAGGTCAAGGCAAGTGTCAGCTGAATGATAAATATGATGACTGATATTGCATTTAGTTACCACAGAAAGTAGTACTTACTTTTGAAATAAAATTGGGGACATATTTAGTGTTGGTGAATGCAGTGCCTCTGAAAGACACCACAGTGGAAATTCTGACTTCTCCTCCACCCCCAAACAAATGCACCAAAGGTACCAGTAAAATACAGCAAAAGTAGCAGCCAGCCAACCCAGCAGTATGCTGCCCACTGACCCTGAAGCCACTTCAAAGCCATAAAAGTTGCTCACTTCTATGGCCCACCTAATCTCTGACCTGTCTATTTAAAAGGTGCTATTGAACATTATAGTACCATTTTGTTGTTGCTGTTGTGGGTTCTCTCTGTTCTCCTCTCCTCCACCCACCCCATCCTGCTCCTTTTTTTTTCTCTTCTTTTCTTCAAGCCAATTCCTGCACTGGTATGAAGCAAGCCACCCCATTTCTCACATAGCACTAAAATAGTCACGAAAAAGAATTTGTTGTTAACGTGAACTTAGGCTAAAGTTGAACACCCAAACATGAACACCAGCTACTTGTCTTTCATGTTAAGGGGACTATTCTTGAGCTTTCAGCTATATGTTTTTAACACTCTCAGGGGATCAGTTCCACTGAAGTGAAAGATCTTAAAGATCTTGATTCACATATATCTTTCTATTTGCTTAATTAATGTTAAACAACAGCTCCTTGAGAAGGCAAGAAAGTCCAAGCAGGGGTGATATCTTCTAGATATTGAAAATGAGTATAGAAAAGTATAACAAACATATAGTAAAGCAGAAGTTACAGAAATTGTGATACATTGTTCATAATGACTAGAGAAATGTGATAGCTTAATATACCTTATGAAAAATGCTTAAAAATTAGATGGAATACTTGCATTAAAATTACAGCTTGATTTTTAATTCCATTGACACAATTTCATTATTTAGACATTTCTAATATTTCTCTTTACCTGAGAAATATTTTGTGGTCATGTCTTCTGAAACCATGCTGAAACCACACTGAAGCCATTGCAGGTCTGGTGGTGATACCTTTTAACTCAACAGTAAGGATCTCAGCAGTAGTAAATGTGTGAGCATGTTTGGATACACTTTACATAATCAAAGTTTAAGGGAGTACAATTGCACAAATCAGTAGAATTTTTCATTAGAAAGATAAACCTAACCGGACAAAAAATATTTAGTGCTTAGATTTTGAAGAACAGATAAAATGTCTGTACATTCTATAAGGACCCTTCTGATTTTTTTCTGTGACCTCTTTTCAAGCTCTAGCCAAGTCACCATGTGGCAATCTCTATGAGCCTGAGGATAGACAAAAAGTGCCCAGTAAGAGCTACCTATTACTCAAATGCATAAGAACTCTGAAATGCATTTATAAAACTTGTTTTTATAACTCAAAGCCAATCTACTTTGTTCATCTTCCCTATGAAAATGGCAGCTGAAGCACACAACTATATGAGAAGTTCAGTTCTTACTATTTGCTTCATCAACAAAATCACAGGGCAGATGGGTCACAGGACATTTTGTTCTTTCCAATTATATCCTAAAACTCTCCTCTCACTCAGTCCAACCTGCATGCATGTGCCCACATCTGTGACCTTGGGAATAGCTGGGGAATTTGCCACTGTCTGTATTTTCGTTTCTGCTGTGCTGTGGGGCTGGATGCTGCTGTGTGCACCAGCAATGCTCACTACAAGGAGGGGATTAGAAACATTTTACAAAGGACTATGAAGTTATTGTGGGGTTGGATCCCATAACCTTGAAGGTAGGAGCTTTCCCTGCCCCACTGGTTGGCACGATTAGTAATCTACATAAAGGCTGCAGTAGAATTAAGTGATCTAAACATAGTATCTTAGAAACCCTGAAGCTGTCTGTTTAAAATCAGCTATATTTAAGGAATTGGAGAAATACAAATTATTTTAAGATGAAGCTGACCTATAACTGCAGTACACCACTTTGCCATTATCACTTAAAGAAATAAAACTCCAAGTACATAACTTTGTAAAATAGTGGGAATATAAAGTCTGATAAATTATTGAAAAACACTAAAGAGATAATGAAGAGCAATGCATGAGCAATCTACATTTCAAAAGCCAAAACACAGGCGTGCTGTATTTCATACAATTAGTTTTGCTGTCATGCTCATCCTGTGCAGAACTTGGGACATCCACCGTAACAGCGAACTTTCCAAGCACGTATTCTACAAAAGGCCATCTCATTACACAGCCAATTAAAACGATTTGTTTGTTCATGATGGAATCTAATGTAGGGATTTGTTTTCTTCCAATAGATACCTTCTGCTAAGAAGCCAATTTGGCACAACTTTATAATTGTGCTAGTTCCGCTGGGAGCTACAAAGAAGTTTGTGAAGCTGATAATTCTTTAGTGCAAATGAACGAACAATAAAGACAAGACACTTATGAAATTTTCCACAGTGGAATTTCAGAAACATTGTAGCATCCAAAGAAAATGTTGGAGATAAAAAACCCTAGGACTGTGTTATATTACCATCTTTATTGTATTACTGATGTTATAATATTTATGATATTATTATATTAACATATATATTATATGATCAGCTTTATTGTTGATGCATCAATGAAATCTTATTCTTGAGGATTTTAAGACCAACAAATTGATATTGCAAAACCTTGTTCTTTCCCAAGCAAGATACCAAAGATGCTGTAAAAGTTGTCACAGTGACAAAGTTTTGCACTCTGTTTCTCAAATAAACACATTAACCATCAGAGCCAACCTGGGTATAAAATTCAGTAACTTACATATAAACATTTTAAAATTGCAAAGAGAAACCTGTAGAGCCTTATAGACTTTGCTTGTAATGAATGTAAATAAAAATTTTCTCTGAGGCACTCAGAGCAATATGCACCCCACACAGCATAGCCTGTTCATCATAACTACAATCGGTGCAAACCCGCAGATTTAAGCATGCGGCATGGAGGGAACAGGAGGAAAGAGGCCGTAGTTTTCTAAAAATTAAGCTGAAACCAAACCAGGAACATTTTCTGAGAAAAAAATAAGGGCTTCTGTAGCTCACAGTGGAGTTGACTTTGGCATAGAAGCTTAGGTGGTGTCATTGCTGCAATAGAAGCAGCAGCAATGAAACCCAGAACACTCAGGTATTTTTTCAGCTCCAAAGCTTGTTTTTCCTTTCCTAATTTTGGGGTTGGGGTGGTGGTGGGGGGGGAAGCACTAGAGTGAGGACCATCAATATGTTTAGAGACAGACCTGATCACCCAAAGCTGGTGGAGAGACTGATAGTCCTTGTTGCAGACCACATAATCGTGGAGGAAATGCTGAGAAAGCCTGACGTGAAGCACTTATCATCCTTCTGGGCATGAATGACTCTGCAGCAGTGTCAGCAAACTATATTATGGATCATTCTCACACTGCTATCAAAGTGGTGAGAAAAGATGGATGCTGTTGGCAGTGATGGGGAGAGGGTGTGACCCCTGATGGTCCTTACATGTTGTATTTATGGGCATCCAGAACCTCACACTCTTCTCTCCAGGGCAATTGCTGTCAGTAGAGACCAAAAAAAAAAAAAAAAAAAACTAGTACAGAAATACTACTACTGAAAAAAATAAATACCAATACTATAAGTACTCCCTTTCATTTATTCTCCTTAGCCCTGGGAATCCAGCCCAAAAATGAAGAGAGTGAAGGAGGTCTCTGAGAGCTCTGGGGAAGAGCTGCTGCACACCTGGAAGCTAAGGAGAACTCCTAGGGTGAGACACAGGTTTCATCACAAGTGATTCTGTGGCCGAGGCCTGAGGGTTTTATCCACACTGCAGCATTAATCAGAGAATCATGTTTCCTTTTCTTGGAGGCAAAAGTTTGGTTTATGTCATTAGAAGATTAAAATTAGAAAATAAAAATGTGGTGTATGCTCACATACATCCAAAGGTAGGAATTTTCCTCAGGGTATTTAAATTGCCTCAAGCGGATTTCCTTTTATGGCCACAAGTGTGTGGAACTAGCATTTCCCTTACCTTGTGACTTTATCATCTTTCAAATTAGTGCAAAGTAGCAGTCAAGTACCACAAACCCAGAAGTTTGTAACACTGCATTTTAGCTCAGTAACTCAGAAGAAAAGATGGTTTGTTACAATATTTGAGCTATTTTCCTTCGGACAATAAATGCCAGTTTGAAACATCATTATTATTCTTATTGTGGATAAAATTAGAATTTAAACTTGTAAAATATATGACAGAAGCTGGCAATATAAGAAAATGAAGTTTTGGACCTGATGAATAGTTTATACTGTGGATGCTAAAATAAGATAAAGAATGGAGTTAATGCTGAAAAAAATGAGCTGGATACATCTCATTAAGGGCTTACTGCTGTATTTGCATTTTTGTTTAATACTCAAATCCTGAAGCACTGCAAATGAGCTGTAACTTTGCAGTCTTTAAAATATAAATAAAGATTAGATAAATGCAGATGCTATGCAAATAGTCAAGCAGCAGAAGGCTACTGGGCAGCCATTAAGGAGTGCTGGGAAGTTACATAGGTGATCATGAAGACCTTTCCAGGAAGACTAAATGCCAAAGTGATGTGTAATTTCCTTCTGCCTCTTTCCTTGAATTTGTCATACAGGCTATTCAGAGGTAATCTGGAGTTATGCCTTGTTAGGTGAGGAAAGTTGATGTATCTGTAGGTGGGGAAATACATGTAGCATTGCAGTCATGTACAGAAGAGACAAATAGTATAATTGCACAATGCCTGAATCATTGCAAAGGAAATGAAACAACCTTTTCTGTTATTTCTAGTTCTTCTTCATTATCAAGTAACATATGAGTATCTCCTGGATTTGCAATCATACCCAGACCTTCTAAAAATTACTTATCCTCAATCAGATGAGACAGTTGCTCATTTACACCCCAGATTACAAAAGCGTTTTAAAAATCTTTCTTTCACTATCCATTTATTTGTCTGCCTCACGTCTTCTTATTTGTTGTTCGTTATGAAAGAGATTTATGGTTTAAAACTCCTTCTTATTTATCCCCTTCCTTTTAATGAGTAACTATAAAATAAGCATCATTTTCCTAATGTGCATTTTGAGTGTCAGAAATAGGCAATTTAAATGTGAGGCTTCAAAGCGCTATTAATGCTGCAATTTAGTGACAAAATATCTCTGTTTTCAGTGCCTCTTGCCACTCTTTCTTCATTTCAGTGATTTATTGTATTATTTCTCTGCCTGTAATAGTTAGTGCCCTAAGTAGCCGGTTTATTTTTGTATTTCCCTGCACATTAATACCCTTTGGTAATGGCTGGCTCTACCTTTGTTTGACAGTCAGCCAAGAGGAATGCCACAAAAGCCCCTCATTGTGCCAGGCCCTTCACGACACCTTTCTGGGATTGTGTCTCTGTTCCCTGGCTGTGGATGGCTCCTGAATACTAACTTGGAAAAGCTCAGCCTGCCACGAATGGCTCCAGCCTCGCCAGAGAGCGCCAACCGCTGCTTTCTCCCCCTGGTGACAAGGGGGAAAAGCTGTCACAATGACTAACATGAAAACCTAAGTAATGATAGAGATTAGAGGGTTTCTTGATGATTAGCTCAGCTTCATCTGTTCCAAAGCCTTTAGAGAGGATGAACTCTGTCTCAAGAAAGGGACTGTTGCTCAGTGAGTTTAGCAGCCTCTTTTCTCAAATATGCTACAAACACAAGTAAGTTCTTAGCATTCAGTGTGTGGCAAGCACAGTTTCAGGGTGCTGGATTTCATGTCTGCCTGCATGAGGCACAATGTAAATTATCCAGCAACCTGCTGCTATTTGAAGATACTGAAAGGTTTTTTTCCATTTTAAATGTGCACTCAAAATCCAGAGACTGTACCATCGTGCCTGCATTAGATATACACTTGTGCTGAAAATGTTTTCAGACAGCTTTATATAAACAGGTCTTTTGTGAAAATATATTGTGGTGCTCTGAAAGCTGCAAAAAGACAAATTGTGCTTGTCAAAGCCCTTCCACAGTCTTCTCTCTTCTCCTCCCAGACTTCAAAGCCTATAACACAGAATAGGTACCCTCATCATTTACAAACTGTGTATGATGCAGGGATGGCTTAGTGTCAGTGTTGGCATTTCAGGCTGAGGAAATAAACCTCAGAGTTGTAAGGTACCTGTCCTAGCATTGTACAGCAGATCTATTACAAAATTTCCTTGCTCTGTGCTCTAATCCAATATTGCTAATTGGCTGACCTAAATGCATTCCTGTGGTGGTGTCTCCCAACAGCAAAATCAAGTAAACAGCAACATTTGCCACTGGAAAAAATATTTGTTGCCCCAGATTTGGTCCTGAATCTGACTCTTGTATCCCAGAAGATCACAAGGCCACTTTTGTTGAGATTTTGTCCTGTCGTTGAAATGTTGGCAGAAATGTAGGACAGAAAAGAACAGAAATGTTTGGGGGGAAAAGAACAGAAAACAGCCTCCTCCTCTGTCTGAGTGTTTAAAAAAGCCTGAAGGGTTATTCCTAGAAGAGGACAAAAATGTTCACTAATGATGTAAAATAAAAAACCATGGCCTTATTGGGAAAATGAATGATATATTGTGATCAACAGCTCATTTTGATGCCACAAGAGCAAATTTCCTTACAGCTTATTGAGAGAGTAATGTCCCACCAACGTAGCAGAGGATATGATGGGCTCATTTCTCATGGGTAGTGAGGGAGGTTGCTGCTGAACTAAGTTCCCTAAAGGAAAAATCAATGCTATTGCACCCAGAAAAAACATGTGCCACAATATTTGCAAAATCTACCCAGGCTTATCAAATTTATTTCTATTTAGGTGTATGTTTATACAGTATTTAGCACTGGAACACATTTTTAAAAAACTTCTCAAACTACTTTTTTTTTCCAGGAGTAGGAAGCCCTGCATCACTTTAGCTGGACCATCCCCAAAGCCAAAAATCACTCTGAAGTTCAGGGGAGACTGGCTGGATAGGAAAATTGTTAGTGTAGCTCAAAAATTGTTAGTGTAGACTGTGGATTTGGCAATGCCATGGAATGAGCCTTATGTAAATCTCCCAAAACTTCAAGATCCCGTGCAAAATTTGGATCACCTGGCAGTTGAAATACACTTGCCCTTTGTCCACTTTTTGAATTTTAAAGGACCGTGTGTGTCTGAAATTCTTCCATTATGACTCCAGTTTATTCCCACCTGCTCCTCAGTCTTATGCCAGGTTTTACTCTGAGAAGACTTAAGTTTGCATAGAGCCTGAAACAATAGCTTGACAAACATATATTCTCCACCTGAAATAAAAATAAAAAAAACCCCAAAATTTTCTAAGAGAAGTATGAAATGTCACTTCACTGAATGAGTTCACCTGAAAGAACAGATCAACCAGAAAATTGTTCTCTACATGCACCTGAATGCTCTTTGATTGCTGCAGTCAGTCACCAACCATCACATTAGTCTTTGAAAGAGGAAACTGCAGACTGACTGTGGAGACTTGAGGACATTAGGCCAGCAGGGCTTGTAGACACTCTGAAAGTTTCTCTCCTCACTCATACAGTGATTCACTGCTGAGCATTTTGCAGTTTAACTGGCCACAGAGAAGGCTGTCAACTATTTCCAAGTGCTAATCATCACACTTTTGTGGAGAATAAAAAAGGGACATAATAACGAGGAGTGCCTTAGAACAAGATGAAGCTGGGCCATCTGAGAGCACCATTTCAGGCACACAGACAAGATCCACAAACCTAGGGCTCCCAGTTCTTTAGGCTGGTCCTTCCGCATGGCAGGATTATCTTTTCGTTTCTCATGTGAAGCAGTCACTTATATTTACTCATTTTATTTATGTTGTATGTCAGTAATTTTCTTATTCTGGCATTTTAATTTTCTCTGAAGAGACAGATTTGTCAAAGAAAAAGCTACAAAAATCATCTTCTTGTAGAAGTGCCTCTCAAGAAGGGAGCAGTCTTTTTCCCTTTGAGTGGAGTTTGCACAATGTTCTGAGAAGGGAAATATCTTAATAACTCTGCCCATTTTATTCAAATTCCACATGGAATGTACAAAAAAAATTTCATATTTTTACTACATTTTCACCATATTTTTCAATAGAAAAGAAAAATTTAGAAATAAATGTGGAATTATGTAGTTCAAGTTTATTAAGTCTACTTGACCCATATGTCATATAATGACATTTTAATTTTACTGCCTGACATTTAACAAATCCTTAGCAGTCCTGAAAAAGTTAATGATTGAAAAAGAAAAAAGTAATCTCTCTGAGGAGTTAACTAAAATACATGCAAATAAAATAATTAGCAGCATCTTTTGTTTTATCATATAAAATTGTTCGCTATTATGATTTTTAATTGCTTGTTCAGCATGTATTTATCCACAGCCTTTTGACTAACAGCTTGCCCTATTTATTTAAGTAGTGGTTGATTCTTTAAATGGACAATAAGGAGAGGCCAATATAATAATAATAATAGTAATTTATAATATTCCTATCATGTATCAGACTTTTCCCTTCTTCACACTGACCTGGAGAGACTCTACTACAGGAATGAAAATACTACGTTGCCTTTGCATATTTCCTACAATAGGATCATGTCCCTCCCAGCTATTTGCAAGAAGTCCTATAGGAACAATTATGAAATACTCTCATTCATTTGGCACAATGGCATATGGAAATTTCCTGCAACACTAATTACTATGGTTGCAATCTTTAGCCAAAAATGTCAGTGTCTAGGATTTAATTAGGCTGCAGCAGGATTTTAAAACTGACCTTCTAGTTTAGTTAATTAATTTTCCAGTTCTTTTCTTTTTTCTTTTCTTTTTTTTCAGAGAATCCTGTCACATCAGTTTTTAAGAGATTTTAATTAAAAAGAAATCACTACTTCTAATGCCAGCCGAATGTCTAAAAGCAGTTGTTAAAACATTTTTAGCAAATAAAGCAATGAGGTCAAGTCCCTATTGCTTCAGTGTGCCCTGCTAGCCATTGCCCACGAGTGCTAGGATTGCCACCCAGGTATTGGTGAAAGGCAGTTTGCAAAGTGAAAAAGTGTAATGAAGTTCTTCCCCAATTAACTATTCTTCCCTATGCTTGCATCAGCACTCTCTGCTGATAGTGATGTCTTTACAGGAGTCTTTTACAGTATTAATTAGAGACCTATTTGAATAAAAATACAGAAATCAACACACTGAAACTCTTGGAAAGATTGAATTGTTCCAAAATCTCCAATGAGTGTCTGAGGCTGGCTTCTCATTTGAACCAGAAATCTTGATATAAATTCAGTTTCAGAGTTATAAAGATAGAACTGCAAAAAAGATTTTTTTTTGTTCAGTTTTATCTTGACATGAGCCAAAATATGTCTTTTATTCTATCCTCTTTCTTTGTGACAGTTACTCTGCTGAGAAGTTACACATTACTCTTTCCTGTGGAGAAAATTAAAAACAAGCTATCTAGCAGTCCCAGCTCTGCAGCCCATTCCAGCTACTGAACTGTGTCACACTGTTTTAAAAGAAGAACTATAGTACATCCCCTGAAATGGAAGCAGCTGTGGCTTTTTAGGTGCCGAGGAATCAATAAAAGGATGAAAAAGTACATGGACGTGCCTCAGACTGCTCTTGACACCCGCACCCAGACACAATTATCAGCTATAGGGTACTATAATGGAGGGGCTTTACAGCTGGGATTTAATCACCAGGAGCATGCATGTTGTCAGCTAAACCATGCAAACATCCAGGAGCTACTTTTTTGCAAAACTGTGGTAAACTTTAATCTGTATGGCAATACTTGTGATGGATTTCTAGTCATAGGTCCACCCTGTTTCCCCCATATCCTGGATGAGACAAAGGAATTAAAATACAAGTAGAAGAATGTCATCTTGTTATAGAATCATCACCTTGCCAAAAAGTCACAGTGATACATAATCCCAGAGCTATCACCTGGGATAACTCATCAAGCCACTAGGAAGGGCAATAGCTATATCCATGTATCTCTGCAGCTCAGTCTGCCTATATCTGTCATCTTTCCATTGCAGACAAATGCTTCCCTTGCAGCCACAAAATGCTGCTACACTCTGAAAGAAGAAGAAATGAGACTTCATTCTTTAAAGGAGACCAGCTTTTGGATAAAGAGAGAGGAAAAAACAGAGTTAGAAAAGACGCAAGATTTGAAAGATATGAGAAAATATCAGAGAAAATAATTTCAGGGAATATTCCAGTTGAAATCTCAGAAGAAAATAACAGGAGGACTGGACCCTCTCTCCTGTAAAAAGAGTGAGAATTGGGGTTGTTCAGCCTGCAGAAAAGAGGATGCTGGGGACCTTGTTGCAGCCGTTCAATACAGTAAGACTTTTACTAAGTCCTGTAGGAGCAGGACAAGAGATAATGGTTTTAAACTGCAAGAGACTAGATTTAGATTGGATTTAAGGAAGAAATTCTTTACCATGAGGATGATGAGACACTGGAACAAGTTGCCCAGAGAAGCTGTGGATAGTGCATCCCTGGAATTGCTCAAGGCCAGGGTGGGTGGGGCTGTGAGCTACCTTCTCTAGTAGAAGTTGTCCCTTCTATAATGTCCCAAACCATTCTGTAATTCTTCGACCTGCCAGTGAGCAAGTCTGATGGCGAGCTGAGGGCCTGCTATCTTCAGTTTGTTTGCTCAGTAGATCATGGCTCATCAGTGGTGAATTATGAATACCAGGTCAACTCACTTTCCATACAAAACCTCTCTCAAATATCATGAAACCTCCAGGATGCAGGAACCTCTATCAGGTGTTCCATAATTTCAAGGAATGTGCTTTTGATGTTGCCCCACTATTCGTTCATCAGAGGCCACTCTCTAGGCCTTTACAAACTGCACATGCCTGTTCTCATTTCTCAGCAATGAGCTTGCCTGAAGACACAAATTATCATCAGATATATTTGTCCTCATGTTACTGGCCTCTTCCTGCATTACTGCATGATGCTAAGCTCCACTACAAGGGCTACCAAAAATGAGATGAGCTCTCTCTCCTATTTTAACTGGTTTAACTGTTGAACACATTCTCTTCAGAGAGCCAGAGAGGATTTGTTTAACAGAGTGGCTGCATGGTTGCAGTGTTTGTTGGCTCTTCATCCTCAACAGGGGAGGGTATTCCATTGCTCACAGATTTAACTGAATATTTTACGGGCAGCACCACTAAGTTAAAACCAAGTAATTTATTTCCCTTTAAAAGAACAACCATAGGGAAGTTATGGCCTTTCAATTGTGTGGTAACTGTTGACTATTAACAGTTCAAAGCAAGTTCTGAATAACATCAAGTACAGACTTTACTTATTATTAAACAATGAAAGACGAATGAATGGGTGACTGTTTCTGAATCAGAAACCATAGAGAAGACTAGCAGTAATGACTTGTGAAATGAAATTAAACTTACAGGGAGCTAGACTGAACACCTAATTTCTCCACTACCATTAGCAATTTTGACTTTCCATTGTACAGTATATGTTCCAAAGGTGGAATTTCCTTTACCTGAACATATTTTGGACTCAAGGAGTTAAAAAGCAAACAAGCAAAATAAAGAAGCATCAGTGCATCTTTCATAACCTTTATACTGTTAGAAGGTCCAAGGCTTTGAGGATTTGTCTGAAATCATTAGCTGATTTTCTCATTACCTTCACAGTGTGGAAGGAAAGTTCCCTCTGTACCAGCTTTGACTGTCTACAACTTTATCAAAAAGGACCCAGTAGACTTCTTGTACCCATAGTTGCATTGACTTTCACATCCCCTCAATAGCTTAAGGTACTTTTCTGCCTTCAATAAAATCACTCCTTACCAATCAATAAAAAAACCCAGAGAATATGAATCTTTCAAAATCAATTATTATGTACAATAATCACACAAGTATGCTAGCGACAGCTGGAGTGTCAAAGCAAATCCCAGGACCAATGATCTCAAAGCCTCCAGAAAGTAGCAGAAAATGATGTAGTTTTATTCACTTGTACTTTTGTGTGAGCCAGTGTCAAGGTTAGATGATGAGTGGGTGTATTAACTCCTCAGCCTGTTCCCTCCACTTTCACAAAACAAACTCCACTTAAATGTGAGGATTTTCAGTTTGATCAAAAAATTTCTACTGCTGGCTGCTGATTGAAATGGCAGAGTTAAGACAAGGTGGAAAAGAACAAAATAGTGTATATGAGTGCTGACCTCTCACACTAGCTATTTATATGGTGCAAAGAGGATTCATGAGGCCACTTTACAGAAGTAAAATTTACAAGACTAGTTAGAAATGACTGAAACAATGCAAGCTGAAAGCAGCTTGGCAAGTCCACATTCAGCAGGAAGTCCCCTTGGGTAAAGGGCTGGGGTTTACATCTTCCTCATAACATTTTTGGTCATGTTGGAAAGTTAGCTGCTCTAGGGATGACACTGACTCCTAAATAACATATTGGTGTAATGTGATTTAAGAAACCTGCAGTCTTCAAATTCTAAGATATCAAATAATTGCCTTGTAACTGTTCAACCTTTTCAGCTATAGTTTTCTGAATCTGCGATATTTGCAAGCTATGGCTGTATTTTTTTAAGTGTTTCTTAGAGCTCATTCTGAGCTCTACACTCAAGTAAGTTTGCTTTCTTGCAAAGAAAGTACTAAAATTGACAGTAGGAAATGATGAGAGGTAAGGGTCACGGGCACAAAAGTATGTGTTTTCACATTTGTCCTCAGTGCTTTTTCAAGGCTAGCCTCAGTTTCTGGCATTCTTGCTTTCCATTGGGTGGTGCATAACACTGAAAGACCTTGCACACAGCCTTGATCTTCCTTGCTTTTGGCCATCTCCTAAGTACAGCACAATTCAGGGGACAACCTCAGCAGCCCCATGCTCCATGTGCCAGGGCAGCATAATTTCAAATGGGTGTCTAAACTGCATTGCTATTTCATCCCTCTAACTATGCTCAGATCCAGGAGTGTAACAAGCATCTCACAAACAACTTCTTCCAATCTCACAACCAATACTCTTCCCTTCACCCTCTAGCCCTGTTTTTTCCCCCTTGTAATGCAGATTTCTACTTACATTTTTACAAAGTCACAAAAATACATGGATTACATTTAACTATTTCAAACTGAACATACTACCCAGAAAGTATACTGAAAAATCCTTTCTGGGGAAGGTGTAAGAAGATTTACATAAACAGCACCACTTCTCAGTTATTCATGTTGTTGTATGTTGTTGCCCAAAACCGTAACGGAATAGCAGCAAGGTCAAAAAAATTAAAAGTACGTCTATATTGGTATTTCAAAGCACCACATTAGAGCTCAGGTTTATCAGCAGGAAACTGAATACACTGATATCAAACAGCAGCTCCAGCCTGTCAGTCAAGAGTTCAGCCACATCTTGTTTGGAAGTGTGTGCAGTTCTTAGGAGTCCTTTGGTGATAAAGTGAGCTTGGATGTAGCTCCCATTCCTTGTATCCTTGGTCTCCAGAGAGAATGATAAATGTGTGTGGAAGAAAACTTTCCAGAGTTAAAAACATCTGCCCTCTGATCATTTTTCTAGACAACCAAGCCAGAGAAGCTATAAGTCAGATCAGTCTACAGAATAAATATGAATGTAATCAAAACATAAGAGAAGGGAAACAATTTGAGTAAGTGATAAAAGGAAATAAAAATTTAGCATGAAGACTACTTTCTTTTTAATCCATATATGGCTGTCTCTGACATTTTCATTATTCTTAGGTGTTACATCCTACATTATTAACCTCCTGTTTGCATCTTCCCCATTTTTGCTTCTTGTTTTATGTTTTCCAGGTATTTTTAAGGGCCCTTCCAGTCTTTACAGAGAGGAAAGACTGGAAAACTAGAGAAGCCAGAGATATAAGCCTTTAATCAGCAGGAGGGAAGGTTTTTCTGAATCACCACAAATCCAAATAAAACAAAGCTTTTGCTCAGTGTTGGCTATATTCAGTTGTCTCACTACCTCAGGGCCTAATTCCCCTACTTGTGTTATTTTCTTCAGGGCTCTGCACCCAAACTCCAAACCCCCCCCGCCCAAAAAACCTCCCACAAACCCAGGCAAAAGATATGAGTGTGTCCACAGGGCTTTTATGATACAGCCATGTTTGTCTCCCTATAATGCTGCAAGTCCTCTGTGAAAAGTGTCCCTATTCATGTCTTTAGTAGATTTTAGGACCAGAGAACTTCCTAATTAAAAGTTCCCAATTTCTTACAAACTCAATTCTTAGGAGATACATGTATATATCTTGATTTGATGTATTTAATTTCTCCTTCAGAACTATGGAAAGAATAAACCTGAGTTAAGGATGCAGGCAAATAAACCCTGAACATGAAAAACATTGAGGGGGTTTAAATCTCAAAGTACAAGTGCCTGTAAATACTAAAGACCTTTTTTAGGAAGAAAAAAACCAAAGATGCATTTGGCTCAGTTTGGTTTTCAGCCCACAGTTGCAGTTTACAGCCATATTACCATGCAGAGTGACAGACCTATGGACTGGATAAATAAGATTTGCAATTAAGTCCTCATTGGGAAAAAAAGCCAAAATTCACCAGAAGGACTCTGCAAAGAATTTCATCCCTTTTTTAACCAGTTCTAATAAATGAGGTGACAGATGGCCCCAGATCCAATACAAGGTTGCACTGGCTCAGGGGGCTCTGCCTGTTCATGGGTAGCAGCTGAACTCCAGGATTGGGCTGCTCCCTGGGAGACACCATTTGTTTTAATGGGCAATGCTTCATATTTGTGTGTGTGTGCATGTTTGTGTCCCTTTTTTTTTGTGCCACATGCATACAATGTCTTGTAAATGATTCCTCACAAGGTTTCCTTTTTGTACCACTGGCAAAGATTTTGTCCTCCACCAGTTCTTAGGGGAAAAGGCTTGCACAGCTTTTCATAATGACCTTATCTGTGCAGCCAGCGGCAGCACTGGCAATGGGGGAGATTGGGTTTTATAATTAAACTAGTGCTCCCTCTGTTGGCTGGATGTCAGGGCCCAGAAACAAGGATTTGCTTAGCCAGAAATTGTATTGATTGGGGGGGGGGGGAAATAAAAAAGTAGTATTCTGACTCTTTGCAAAATGTGATTTCTCATTTTTGAGCGTGCATGCCAAAACTCCTTCCCGTCCCTTTGCATTCACATCAGTCACAAGTAACGTAGAGACTCTGAAGTTTACCTGGCAAAGAGAAATAATTCAGAGACAAAACTCAGCAACTAGCTGCAGTACTGTCTTTCAAGTAACTCCACAACTGTCAAAGGATGAATAATACATACAAATAAGGCTGAAAAGGAAAAAAAAAAAAAAGGACTCATTCAAGTTGTTTAAGACCTGCACATCAAAACTGCATACCATTTGTGAAAAATTATCTACAGTCCACTTTGCTTATGTTTGTGGGTTCTCCTGTCCCACTGGTTTCCCTCCACCATCACAGAAAAAGAATGCAAGAATGCACTTTTAACCAAACAACTAAATAACACACCCAGAAACTGATGGGAATGTTTTGGGCCCCTCTGTTTATCTCTCTCATATTGATGGAAGGGGAGTCAAAAGAGTGTAATGAAGTTTTGCCCTTTGTGTTCTACTATGACACAGTGACAGAGAGCCTCATTATTACCTTGTTCTGTTTACAAGGATGGGATTAGTCTTTTGAAAAAGTGCAATCAACCAGGCTTTCCACAGAATGCTGAATATCTTTACTAAATTACAAATCTTACATTTCAGAACTAATGCTGTTCTCCATTTTAAGAAAGCTGTATGTATCAGCTTTTTAATTAATTACTTACCTGGCGCTCTGTTGCAAGATAAATACATTTGTGATTGTATTATTAGCAAACAATATTATCTTGGATGCAGCCCATTGGGTTGTCAAGCACTGCTTGCATTAGATGAGTCTGTCTCTGCTTTTTTGACACAGTGGAGTTTAGGATATTTTTTACTTCATAGAATGAACTGGAGGCAAGAAAAACTAAATAAAAATGCCAAGATATGCTTCAGCTAATCTCAGGAATTCTTTTAATCTTACCTCTTTGTAGGACATTGCCACCTGCAGAGGTGTTTCTTGGCAGGGTTCTGGCACTGGCTCTTTTCCAGAGCCTTTGACCTTCCAACAGGGTGTTGTAGCACCTCACTGGATCTTGCTGGACATGAGCTAAGTTCCCAACCAAATCCATTCTTAAAGCTTGTTCACCTAGCTAGCTCACTAAAATGATGTCTTTTCTCTTTAGAGAATCCTAATTTTTTTCCATACTCTATAATTTTTTTTAATTTCTTTCCTACTAAAGCTATTTATCATCTCCATTTCAATCTCAGATTGTTTTATACTTGCTCACCTTGTAAAAATCATTTTCTTTATTTAGTGATGAAGCCATACATGCTGCCAGTCCCTACTCTTCTCCCCCACCTTGTTTGGTGTCAATCTTTCTCTCCATTTCCCATTGCTGTTAGCTCAAATCCTGCTGAAATAATTTCTCTCATTTCAGGTACCACAGGGAAGATCAATACCAATTAGGAGACCATATTGTAATAGAGATGTATTAAAATCTTTCATTCTTATAGTCCAATTTTATTCCCACTGAAGGATAAAATAAGGCAACAGTTTAGAGACAATTCCCTTTTTCTGAAAAGGGCTATATATCAAGTTAGCTGAGAGCTTAGTGGGGCATGCTGCATTTGCCTACAGTGAAAGTGTTATTTCTTCCCGTGAAAACTCTCCATTTTAGTTACTTTTGGATATAGAATAGCACATTAAACAGACCTTGGTTATGACCTAAATGTAGGAAATAGCTTATACATAGCTTAAAATCCTGAAAACTGTTGAGAAATTATTTTAATGAATGCCTATGAGGGCTTTTTGTTATCTTTATTGGAAAAATCATATAATCATAGTACTGTTTTCTTACTTCTCCACAGATGCAGAAGTCACATTCACTTCCTTGGTGTGCAAAGCCTTGACACAGAATTTGGCTCATATTCTTGTCAGTATGGTCAGAGAAAAGAAGATACATGGTTGCTATGCTTTTATGCTTGGATTAGATTTCAGAAAAGAGAAAACTCTGCATCAAAATGCTCAGTCATCTCCTGAGGAAAGGAGCTTGTCAGGAAAGACCCTTGTCCTGTTTTTCTTAGGGAAGGCATCTGTGGAGATTCCATCAAAAAAGGACAGGGAGACTTCTTTGTCTTCCACCACCAGGAGGGGCCATAGCTGCAACCAAGAACTTGTCCTTGACTTGTACCACACCCCTGCCTTCCTACATCAAAACCAAAAATTACTTAATTTTTCGTTCATGTCCTTGCCAAAACCTCAAACCCAATGAATTTGCCTGCTCTCCCACCACAAACTCTCTTTAATGGAGAGCATAAAGCACACCATGCCATCCCTCTGCTATTAAGTATTCCTCAGAAAGCAGAAAAGAGTCATAGCACAGAATAAGGATGGGCAATGATGTTTACTGCAAATGAAAGTGGGGGGCTGGGCTGGGGGGTTGAGGTTTTCACAGCCTGGTATTAAAAGGTAACTGTTTGCATCTCTGCTGCTGTCAGGAAGAGCTATTCTCTAAAGCAAATGGATTCCTGACAGTGTTTATTCTGGCAGCTGGAGTTTAAAATAATGATCTCAGACGTTAGTTAAGCATTTAACAAACAGCGAATTAAGATTTGCATTCTCAGAGAAATTACTGGAACAGGCCTAATTTCTGGTCTGCCAATCAGACAGAGGAAAAACATTAAAGGAATAAATTGCTTTCTCCCATCCTCCTGCCTGCCTTCAGACAGGCAGAGCCACATTTCAGGAGAATGTGCTTCACCCACGTGCATCCTCCAAGGCACTGGAGTGTACTGGGCACTGTTTCCCCAGTAAAGGCCATTCTTTTGTGACATGCAGTCCCAGTTGTAGGGGAAAGTCTGCACATGCAGCCATGTTTGTACAAGCCCAGCTGCCCTCTTTCCCTTGCTCCTAAACTGGAGCTGACTCCTCGCCATGGAACTTTGCTTTGATGCCTTTGCCATCAACATTGCCCACTGCTACACCAGACCAACAGAGCAGAGACTTAAACCCTTTTTTACGAAAAATTTGCAGCCTCCCTCTTGAAAATCAGTACTTTTCCCTTGCTTTTGTTTTGCTTGCTTTTTAAATTAAGTTTAAATAGCCCTGGCAGCAATTTAGTCAACTCATTCTCTTTTGTCTCTTCTCAGAGCAACTCTTCCTTTTGTCTCCCCTTCCTCCTCTCCCAACACCCTACCACAATATCAGCATGTATCTCAATCATCAAAACATGTCCATGTCACAGATCTGAAACTCTGTTCTCCAAAATACTGCTGCTATATTTCAACTGAAAATGTACAGTGGGCAAGGAAAGAGCCCAGACTGCAGGGTCAGAAGGCTTGAAAGACTCATCACATTTTTGTTCCAGTTATAAAACTAGTACCCTGGGAGGGGAGGTTGGGGGGAGGGCAAAAGTTGATGAAGTCTGAGCTGTAGAAAAGTGCAGTGTGACTGGTGCTAGACCAGTCCATCTGGTGGTTCAGCTTCTTTATGGCTTGCTGTGAGAGGATGGCACGGGTCTATTCAAGCATGAAAAAAGGCAGAAGACAGAGTCACTGCTGTAATCTGAAACGTGGTGCTGTCTGACAGGCTGATTGCCACCCCAACCTAGCAGGGCTAGAGGCAAAGAGCAGTGAGAGAGGGGCAGCAAAATCTGAGTGGGGGTGAGAGATCGATGTGCTTTTCTTTGCTGACACACAAGATTGCCAATTGTCAGTGCTAGTTGAACAACTGTTTTTCCCCTGCAAATGACTATTAACAGTTGGTGAGAATTCTCAAATAAAATGATATAAATGTTTATTCATGCTTCAGCTGTTCTTGGCAACTCCATGTCTTCTGATTTCTTGTCAGGATTCCTTTGCACAGGCTCCCTTTTGCCCCTTGCAGAGATAGGGGCACAGGGTGTGATTGCCATGCTCTCATGATCACTGGTCACCTTTCACTGCTTAACCCAAGACCTCACCACTGTACAAGACCTGCAGGCTCTTTGATCTGCCATGCAATTCTCCACAAATGCACAATAATCAAGATATCCAACAGGACTTGCAGAGGTTTCTAACCACACTGTTCTGACGCATAAAGATTGCACAAGGAATATATATATATATACACGTAAAGGAACCCAACTTCTTCCTGCTCTTCCCTGATTCAGTTTCCTTATCAATTTAAAGAATCAGGCTCTTTTAAAGCATTCTGGAAGTTTCTTCTCCTCTGCCCTTCGAGCTCCTTCTGTGTCCTTCTCTTCTTGGGCTGTGAAACAAACCTGTCCTTCATAGAATCACAGAATGGTTTGGGCTGGAAGGGATTTTAAAGATCATCTGGTCCCAATCCTCCTGCAGTGGGCAGGACCATCTTCCTCTAGAGCAGGTTGCACAAAGGCCCATCCAGCCTGGCCTTGAACACTTCCAGGGATGGGGCACCTACACCTTTTGTGGGAAAGTGTTCCAGTGTCCCACTGCATTCATGGCTCCACATTGTGCTCCTTTGCTCCTAGGAAGATTTGTTCAAATCCCCCACCATGTTATGAGGCTGTAAGCACACTGGCTTTTTTAACCTGGCTGCCATTTTATCAAAAATGCTTAATTTCAAAAGTAAATTATCAATGCGTAAACTTTCTCTACAATCAGCAGCCTTCTTTGCCTCTGAAATTTTCCTGGACTGAACATGAAAACACACTGGAGAAGGTAAACAATGTTCAGACTTGAAGCATGTGTTTCATGATGGCTATATATAAAGCGCTATATATATATATATATATATGTGGTGTAATGCTATATATAATTATACTACTGAATTTGCAAGAACTTCTGACTAGGAAATTAAACAACAGGTATTACTAGAGCAATAATAGAGTAAATGATTATATAGTATTTTGTTTAAAAATTAAATAGGAAAAAAATAAACCCGGACACCAAATAATATTAATTATGTTTCATCACTTTTCAGTAGAAAAGATTTATTGAAAATTTCCCAACTACTCATTTTAGTGATTTCTGTTGTTTATCAGGATTTATTTTAATTTCTTTTAAATCACAAGATAGTCCTTAATTCTTGGAAGAAACACCTTAATTTCTTGGCAAGAATTTTCTTCTTGCTGTTAAAAATGTCTGACGCTGATGGTCCTGTTCAGTGAGTAATAAGATTAAAATAATTGTGGTAGGGTTGAAGATATGGTCTGGTTGCATATCTCAGTTTTCTTTTTAAATGCTTATTCTGTTATCCAAGAGCCTTGATGTAATGAGTGGAAATAGCCATCACTCCAGAGACAATAATTTTGGACTATATATGTAACTTTTAAGTGCTGTTCATTTATCAGTGACCTCCAGGAGTTTGTCTTTTCAAAGTATAGAGGGATGGTAGGATATCAAGGGAAGTAACAAAAAGTGATGGGTATAATACATTACAGAAACTGAAAGAAATTGAGAGCAAAAGAAGAGAGGGAAATGCAGCTAGAAATCTTGCCCAGTTTTGCACTGATTGTGTGAGAGACCAAGGGGCCCTTTGGATGCTGCCTTCAAGGGGACGAAACAATCAGTAACTGCCTTGTAGCTGCCTGGAGAATCGACCAGGACAGGACAAAGGGTGTCATCTTGCATCATGTAAGGAAGGATTTGTGTGTGATAAGGCCACTGAGAAGAGGGACAGAGGAAAAAAAAACACATCTAAATCTCTTACAGACTATACAAGCTCTATGGTGATAGGCAGGGATGGACAAGTACATTCAAATCTCCTGTAAATCAGAAATTAGGGAATCCACAGAGATGAGCCTGTTTCCATTATAGTTCTGTGTACACAGAGGTTTTGCAAGCTCAGTGGCAAGGTGCAAATCAAGAGAAAGAAAGAGGTTTCTGATGTGAATCTTGTCTCCCCATTCCTATCCTTTATGCAGTTTGAACCAGCTTTCTCAGGGGGCAATTGCAATCAACAGAAGAATGGTGCACTCTCTTCCATTCCACACTTCTAAAATAGCACATGGGGGATTAAAACTCTGAAACTTTGCTATGTGTAAATATTCTCCAAAACCTAAAATCCAAGAAAGGACTGAAACATATTTTTATTTTTCTATTTTTGTGGCAGCTTTCAAAATATGATATAAATAAATTTTACTTCATAATCTCATGATAAGTATGACTTCATGAAGAAATAATTAATTTTACGTTTTCAGAAGCTGCTGAAATATTTTATTGCTGTAGCAAGATTCATGGTGTCTAGTACATGGGGAGTAAGGGGAAAACGTTTTTCTTCTTCTGTGTTCTACAGAGAACTTGAACCATTTGCAACAATCCTTTTCAGGTAGCTCAGTTTATTTTCTCTGTCCACATTGGGGATTGAACACTGAGTTCAGCCTAGAGGAAGTAGGGACAATTGCTGGGGACCAAATTTCGGTTTCACATCCATGACTTCTCAGAACCACATGAGAGAGAGAAGTATGAAATGATATATCTAAAACTGAAAAAGTGTGACTTGGGGGGTTCATTTTTAAAAAACAGACATTGAAAAGAAAGCAAGGGGTAAAATTGGCAGGTTAGGAACAGAGGAGCAATGGGCATCGGGACAGGATGCAGAAGATGAAAAATTGCAGATAAGTCAGTCAATCTCCACCCAAGTTTTCCACATTCCATGATATTTTTTTGTTCACTAGCTGAACTAAACCCCCAAACCCCAGATGTGAACATCCTTGGGATTGCTTTGCTCCACAGACACTGCTGTAGCTCCTGTCTCAAGAGACATGTTTGAACCCATATCGAACGGGTTAGCTTGGGTTACACTATTTAACTGGGACAGCACAAGCAGCAGAGACCACACAATGGCACAGAAAACCAAGCATTTGCACAGACTCTTAGGCAGGATTTGCAGCTCCTGTGTTGCCATAAATGCCCTTCCAGTAACTTCAAGCTACTTCTCATGAGCTTCAGTGGGGTAGGCAGGAGTCCACCCTCAGGCTCAGCACTGACACCAGGGCAAAGCAGCACTTTACTCTCTTCTGAGCACAGTTGCACAGGTCTGCAATGCAAACTGTAATACTCTAGACCTCTTGTCCTCACCTCACTGGTGAGTTAAGATATTTTATCCCTTGTCAATATGAACAGACTACAGCTATCTCTGGGTTAGACTCTGCTGCAGCCTTTCAACAAAGCCACAGGATTCTTAAGGGATGGGCATGGAGGAGGAAAAGACTTGTCTTAATGAAATAAATGAAAGAAAAGCCATTGATTAGATGAAAACTGTTATGATGGAAAGTCCCACATGATAGACTGCTTCCTTACTGTGCTCATATCTACATAAAATGGCACAAACACCCACAGATCTATTTACTATTGTATGATGTCATATTAACTAGAGTTTTATATATATATATATATAGAGAGAGAGAGAGAGGGAAAGAAAGAAAGAAAAAGAAAGAAAGAAAGAAAGAAAGAAAGAAAGAAAGAAAGAAAAGAAAGAAAGAAAGAAAGAAAGAAAGACATGACTCTCTATATATGTGCCTGTTTCCTTTCCCTTAAAGTGATGAGAAGCAGCAAGTGGACTGATGAACAGCTGGTTCTTGATAAAACCAGGATACCTGTGTGATATTTACAAGAAGGGAAAATACTGCACAGAATGTGCCAGAATTCTGACCTTTGTGTTGTGTAATATCTCCTGGGTCTTATGGGATACCTGGGAAAGAAGTGTGTCAGGAAAGCCTTCTGTCATCTTTGTCTGGCAGCCATACCTTTGTTTGCTCATCCCCAACAAGACCTGCAGTTCATGTGTTTGCCTGCCCTGGGACAGACCACAGATTCTTACTCTAGCTGGAGGTGAACATGACTGTCTCAGACTGGTCAAGTCAAACAGCCCAGTAATTCAACCACCCATATGATCTACAAAGGACACTTTGAACCCATCTCATCTTCCTTTATAAAATTCTTCCCTTACACATTCCTTCCAAATAAGTTCAAAGGCCAATTCCTGTCTGATGAAAAAAAACTTCCAAAATCAGGAGTGATCTATCTAAGAAACACATCCACTAAGTTTTTCATTCACCACTAAAACTGTGTCATGGAAAAGCCATAGTTTTAAAGTGATACAAATTGAGGACATAAGATTGTCCATTGGCTCTAGGACCTGCTTCTGAAAGAAATCAGACTAAGCTGTATTGCACTTAAATTCAATCTTTTTAATACAATTTTTGTCAGGGACAGAGCCGGTAAATGAGGCAACCAAGGCTCATGTATAGGGAGGAAGAAAAATGAGAAAGAAAACAAAACAAGAAGAGGTTCACACAAGTGCATTTTTCCCCCTTGCATCAGGAAAAACAGGGTTCTGTTATCATGGGAAATGCTACCCACCTCACAGTATGTATCTTAAGGCAGGATTTGTTCCTTTTCGTTTCCACATGTCCCCTGCATTTCTTCACTCCTATTACAGTTCAGCTTTCTGTTTCATGTTCCTTATTTTGGCACTTCAGAGCCAGTTTGCAACATATGGTCTATTAGGTGTAGACCTGCAACTGCTTACATAACTCAAGGCTTGCTGGAGTACAAAGACCTTGGTATACAACAGATGTACGAATGAACACGGTCAAACGTGCTGTGGATACAAAAGGGTAATGATACTGCTCAGAATCAGATTTATTCTGCTTCTCCTGTGGAGTACACCTGTCTTCTGCTGGCTATACATGTGGCTCCAGCCAGCAAGGCTTCATCATCCAAAACTAAGCTTAGATCTTCTTTCCCTCATTACTGCACTGTGATTTCCCCTCCTACACCTCATTTGCACAGGGCAACTACATGTTCATCTAAGCATTTCATTAGTGTATTCTAGACAAACCCCCAGCAGGCTTGAAAGTGATACACACAGAGGCAAACAAATAAACCTAGATGAGGAAACATAAGTGTACCCGTGGGTTCACAACAGGTTTTAAACAAATTCCCAGAAAGGAGATTAAAAGTCATGACACCCTTAGCTGTAAGAAAATGAGTCATGTTTGTTAACTCCTTCTAACCATTCCCTATCCCCTTTAAAGAGTGCTGTGTTGCTTATGCCATCAAGGGAGCTTCCTCAAAGGAGCCTCAACTGTGATCTTCTGCCAGATGGAGGTTATTCCAGAGGTCAGATATTAAGTCCTGGCTCCTGCTCCTTCACCCTGTGTGGATAGTGCAAAGGTAATGGAGCTGCTAACATCCAGTTGGCAATTAATCGAAGAGTCTTCATGTGGAGTAATTCTGGTATAAATAAGTTTATGCCATCTGCTTTTTCCTCTGACACAGGTGTTTGGGAATGTTCAAGGTAGCCTGACCTTGGTATGTTGGGCTCCAGCAGTTTGGAGAGGGATCTTTAGGAGGCTGAAGCTTACAGAAAGTCAGACCAGTAGAGAAATGAAAATATGCCATGACGCAGAATGTCCAGACAAGTAGTTGTAAAGCTCTCTTAAATATTTATTAGAATAAAAATTTCTTCTTTCACAGACTGGGGAACCAAGGGACCTTTCACCCCTTCATCCAGCTCTACAGCTTCAGATTCTCTAATGTGTCCTCCATAGCCCTCCCACCCCAAATACTCCACCACACAATGTGTGGGCTTCTGCCCCACCCCATCCATCCCTCACTGGGGTCACACCTTCTGTGTTTGGAGTGTTTTGACATCTCTGAGACTGCAATTGCTGTGTCAAAACTGGTTCACAAGTTCTCAGGGAGCAGAGCTGCCAGATAATGAAAACACCGGAGCATGATTTCCTTGGGACTTCTTCCCTGCATGAAGTCAGGAGCTTTTTTCCTTGTCTGCAGTTACCTCACAGATAGCGTGGCAGAAAGCAGCCTCTGAGGCAGTAGTGGGTCTTTTACTAGCAAATCTTTCCTATTTAGCATCCTCAATGGCTTTGCCACCAACAGTTTAATCACCTTAGAAAGCCATGGTTCCCTCTGACAGGAAAGGATACTACCTAGAATTACCTCATCTGCTTCTTCCTGTGGCTATATTGTCAGACATTATCAGCAAATATTTGCTTGTTATAAACATGCCAGTCTTCCTGCCTCCCAGGTAACCAATGCTTTGTTGTTTTTATCCAGTGAAGACCATCTTGCTCGAATTGTTCTTTCTGTGTATATTGCTCATCCAGACAGGTTGACAAGTGACAAGGTACACCCACAAGCACAAGTAATTCTGAGTATATAAGGGAGCAAAACCTTTTTGTTTCAAATGGCATGAGTTTGTTTTCTCGCTGTCCCCATCTGCTTCTTCCTAACCTACATCTCATGGCTTATACCGAGGGTAGGGGAGTATGAGCATTTCTGACAATGAAAAACCTTATTGCTCCTACAAGGAAAGAAATTCTGTTGTATTTTTTAAAAAACAAGGGATTTTGGACCAGCAAAATTCCATGCATTCCAATTGCACTATCCCAAGTTCAGTATAAAATGGTAAAAAGGTTCTACTTAATGCTTTAAGCGTCAAGTGCAAATTCACTTTGAAAATATTAAGAAAGCTTCTATAGTTTTGAGAAAACATCAGATTTGAAAACACCCACATTTCTCATTTTCTATTTCCTCACTCTTTTGTATTGCACTATAGAAAAGCTGAAGCCTTTATTTGATTTGATTTAGGGTAAAGAGAAAGGTAGGAGTTCCAACTGAAATGCAGACAGTACCTGTCAACTTTCCTGCCTCTCTCCTGAAAAGCACAGAGGGATCACAGTCTGAAACTGCCATGTAAAGTTGTAATACAATGTTAAACATGCATTACTAGAAAACAAGATTTTCAGTGCAGTAATGTGTCTAATGAGAGGTTTAAGCATAATTGCAAACTAGAGTAATAATAAATCATGCAAGAAGCACCAGTTCTTAATTAACAGCCCATTATTTTGGGTAAAGTGCAGCTGCTTTATATCTTAGGTGTATATAATTAAGTGTATCATAAACTATGGTTACATTTTTCTAATAGTTGAGCTAGACTAGGTGCTATTTTACTTTTCCTGTTCCAATTTAGTTTTTTTTTTTCCTTAAAGCTGCACATTAGTAGGCTGACTCTTAAACAATAGATACTTATTTAATGTTCATATATATGAGACATAAGCAAGGGAGAATTTGAAGTCTTTCTAACCACCAGTATTACCACAAATCATGCAGAAAAGTGCCTGAGTCTTCTTCTAAATGCTGGCTGTGCTTTAGAAAAGCATCTTCAGCTGCATTCCGACCTCAAAGTCATTTGCTGAAAGACAAATTGTTTTGTTTCAGTCCTTAACAACCAGGAACTAAAAATTTATTTGAAAGTGTTTTGTACTGGCTTAAATACTGACGGTGTTTTCTCAAAAACATGAAAATGCGTGTTGTGCCTTTCTCCCTTATAGGCTTGGCTTTCTCATGCTGTAATTCACTGCAACATATAAGCCTTTATTCCTTTTCCTGTACAGGGAGTCGTGTAACTCAGAGTGTTTTCCTGTTGTGACTGAGAAGATGAGGAATTATAAAAGACTAACACTACAATTTAACGCTTCAGAGAAACAGTGTATATCATTACTCCTCTGTAGCCAAGCACACTAATTAATATTTATTGCACTTGTCAAACCAGTAGCCATGGTCAATCCATTGCTGCAGCAGTTCAATGGGAGGCTGGGCACCATATTTCTCCTTGGCAGGCATGTTTAGGTCATCAACAAAGACAAAAGCCCTTTTCCCTGGTGGAGCACTGTAAACCCTCTTCTTTCTCCTGCAAAATTAAACCATTAATTTTATTCATGTTAATTTTCATCTTACTTTGAAAAAGCAGAAAAAAAGAGAGAGAGAGATTGGAAAAACAAAAGAAAAGAAGAAAAGAAAGAAGGAAAATCACACACTTTCTGGGGAGCCTGCCTGACATTATTATTAGAACCAGTTCTTTTGGAATCCATGACCTTTTATTTTTATCCGATGTGCCGTAAAGGTCACAGAAACATGGGGAGGACATAGTTATAAATCCACATGGAGTTTAATCAAAGGTGGCATGTTGTTCTGAAGTAAACAAGCTAATAAAACTATTCCAGTTTAAACAAAGGAAAAAAAAAGGAAAAGAAAAACCCTTTGTTAAAGACTGTCAACAGAACTCTGATGAACTTGAATGTATCAATGGAATTAATTAGGCAAGAAGGATTATAATAAGTGAATTTCAGTGTTGCATCTACAGTAGCGTCTTTGGCACCCTGAGTAAAATGCTTTTATTTAGAGCCCTGCACCTCATTCCAAAGCATGTTGTGGTGCACAGTGTGCTGCTGGGGAGATGTATTCACTCCAGCTAATTACAAGACAGAGAGAACTTGAACTAAAGGCAACCATGGAGCAGACTGCTTCAGTTCTACCAGCCTGTGTCCTGACTGCATCACAAAAGCTTGGGACACTGTGAAGTGACAACATAAATGGAGAAGATCTATGACACCCTGCATTTCTGCATGTAGTATGACAGCAAATTTTAATTACAGGCCTTGAAAAAATCCCCCCCTTTTTCTTTCCCCCCTCAAAAATATCAGGTTGGGGTGTCAGAAAAAAGATAGTGCTCCAGTGTGGGTACTATATAAGCTAGGGAGTCAAAAGTAAGGTATTGGTTCTACTTATTCTCAAGCTTAACTGGTTGTGCTGGATCCCAGGGAAATGTCTGAAGTACCGGAGGATCTAGGAATAGAGCAGGAGGCAAGGTTGAAATACCAGCTACCAAGGCTAAAAGAGGTGAAACCACCTGAAGTTAATGGCTAGAAGACAAGTAAAGAATATAGAGATCATCTCTTGAAGAATATAGAGATCATCTTGGCAAAGTCCAGTCCTGCATGAGTCCTTGTGAACACTGAATCAGATGCCAAGACTTTTAGAATACATTATAAGATGGTCAGTGAATGTGTGTTTTAATGTTATAGATGCATATTAACAGCCTCATGCTTCTCCCTGCAAAAGAGTCCAGGCTGGGTTTTTCAGTACAGTACTCAGAGAAATAGATAAATGCTTCGAACATCTCACTGGCTGTCTAAAGAACTCTTTGAAATAAGAACTGGCTGTCAAACCTACTAAGGTACATTTGAAAATCATTTTAGCAGTTACATGACTCAACAGATGTCTAAATACCTTAGAAAATAAAATCCTTTATGGTTAGATATACAAGGACAGATGTATACATATTTTGGCTTGTTACTCAGATGGGTCTGGATCCACTGGGAAGATGTAGGTCATGCCACACACAGCTTTTAAAAAGTGCCTTTAAGATGACACTTTGCCTTTTTAAGGAAACCATAGCTCAAAGCTGGGTGCTTGAGGCTTCTCCATATAGTGAGAAAAACAGGTTCCAAGCCAAGGCTTCTATACAGAGACCTTGTACGCCAGGAGACTTCAGGTATCAGAACAAGGCAAAATCAGTTTAAGGAAAGTTAGGCCACCCCTCCACTCTTGTCATAGCTGGTTGCTTAACCCATGAAACAGAAACTGTGTCAACCCCAGGAAAATGCCCTGGTTAGGGCAGCTCTCCTGAGAAATAAGTCCCTGCCCAAGTGGCCTGAACCTGGGTGCCCATCTCCCAGAGGGAAGCACAGGCAGCCAGGAGCCAGAGTCACAGCAGGGGAGGCAGGATGCAAACACTGGGGGAACTGAAATGAGTGCTAAGTGCCGGCATGTGTTTTGTGAGTCTAACCTATATTTCTTGGCTCTTTAATTCCTCCACAGGGTTTGTTACACGAGGCTGGTGAAATGCATCAAGAAGTACACTCTGGTCTGACTGTGGAAAGAAAGCCATTTTCCCTGTGCAAATAATTATAGAACTAATTCTAGGGTCTTTTGTCAGCTGTCTCGCCTCTCCCTTAAACGCTCTTGGATGGTTGTAGAGCCATAAAATGGGTTCAAAATAATACTTGAAATTAATACAGTTTGATTTAGATGACCATTTATTTTATAGCCCTAGTTAAAATGTCAGGGAGATTTAACAGAAGATAAACTTTGTATTTGCTAGAATAATTCCAGCAGCTCAAAGCCATGTTTTGAGGGCCTAGTGTTAGCAGTATTCCATTTTCCTTGACAAATGGACTGTAAGTTAGCCATCAGTTAATTATTGACAGATAGAGGTGATATATCAGATAATATCTGGTAGAAGAGAATCACAGGAATTACCAGAAAAGACTAAAAATACTAGAATCACAGCAATGATGCAGAAAATAATTCTTATGCTGTTCATGTCCCTACCAATATGGAGCCGTTTTGTATTCTATATATCTATACAGTTCATTTTACATGACCTAAGAAATTCTGCTTTCATTGTTTCTCCTGGAGTCTATTCATTAACAGGAGCTTTTTTCTAATATGCAGCTTAAACGTTCATTACCTTATTATGCCTCACAATGAGCTCAGCTCAGTGCTTTCAGCATATAGTCATAATTTTTACCTATCAGCTGGAAGTGTACTCTACTCTATGAAAACGTCAGAATTATCATACAGCTACTGCCTGATAAAACATTGCTCAAATCCTGTAATGTTTTCAAATCTTGAGCTATTAATAATTTAACATAATTAATTCAAAACACTTCACTCAATGTGAACCAGAGAGAGACGATGGGGAAATGATGCATATTCCATCTTTCAAGGGCGGAATTAAATATGGGAAACAAGGAAAAGATAAAGAGCTGCCAACACTTACTTGGAGTGTAATTCGCCTGTTTTGAACTTACTATAAATTTCACGTTTCTAAGACTTTCAACTAACTTCACAGGCATAAATGATAAAACTCTTTCCCCTATCACAAGCAAACAATTTAACATGGTTAGAGCTGTTTGTCAGGCATAAGAAGAAAAGAAACAAATTAACAAATGGGTGAGATTTCTCTACAAAGGGGAGTAACAATTAAGCAAACGAACAGTCTTGTAGAAAATCCTTTAAAATGCAATACACGGAGATTCCTCGCTCTTTTTGTTAAAGCTTATCAACAAAGAGTATTGTATTGCTAACACTTTTGCTTGATTAAGCCTTCTTTAAAAGCACTTTGTTGTTGCTCTTTTCATGGTAGGGTTGTTTTTTAAAATTTTATTTATTTAAATCAAGGCTGGACCCAACCTTTGTTTTCCTGGCTGGAAATTCTTGCTGTTAGAAAGAACTGCAGGTGCTAAATTATGGCACAATACATTGCAGCTGCAGAAGTGCACCTGGAAAAAATTAGACTAGTAATGAAAATTTCACCTGAGAAGTGCCAAATTGGAAGTCTCAGAGATTGAATGCTTCCATTAAGCCACCACTCAGGAACAAAACAGGTAATAAATATTGAAACTTCCTTCTTTTCTTTGACCATGAGAACTTATTTCAAATGTGTTTTCCTCTTTATTTGGGGAAAGAAGGGAAGAACTCGGAGAGAGCATGTTCATCTCTCATCTCCATTAAATCCCTAGCCAACCTCTACTGCCAATAGAGGTACCAATTAGTACTAATTGTAGTAGACACTAATAGTGTAGACACCTGTCACTATCTATTGAGCTGGGACTGTCAGTAAATTCACAAAGGCCACCAAAAGAACATCTGGAATAATAATGATCATCATTTTGGTACTGACCCAGTCTGAAATTAAACTGTTGATTCTGAGGTAAAAAGCTCAGCAATGCTTTTTGAAGGTGCAGTAATCTAATGAAAGTAATGCACATACTCACACACACACACACACACACACACACACATATATAGGTTTTTATTACAGAAACACACAAAAAATGATACAGAACTTGTTACCATAGCAACAGTGCTTTCTGCACTGCACGGACCAATGATCCTCACTATTTTGGAGCATTACAATGGATTCGCGCTTTATAAAAAGCCGCCCCCCCTCCGGACAATGGCAGGACCTGTGTGGGTAGAATGATGAACCCCAGCCTGCCCCGATCCCCTCCACAGCTGACAGTACATCACTCATGCCCACACAGGGCAATGTTCAGCTTCTCCCATTTCATGTGTAATAATGTGGTAATTCTGTATGTAATATGTCACAACGTGATGAAAGGTGGCCACCTTTCATTTTGACAAAAAGCATGCGGAGCCTGTCAGCTTCAGCGCAACAAGGGCAGCTCAAGGGCCAAGCCTGAGCCTTGTTTCCAGACCACCTACTGATTATGTGATGTAAGTCATTCCTGTGAATGCTGCCTTCCCTCAAAGTGGTTGTGGGAAGGACAAAAACTCCCATGACGTGATTCGCACCAAACCAGCCAGACACGGGACACGTGCTGCTTGGCCTGGGGATGGGAACCAGCACCTGTTGGTCTTGGGGGAATTTCTAATTCCCACAGTTATTCTGGAAGCACTCCAGGCACACACTGCAAACACCACAAGCGATAACAAGCCCATAAAACACTGAATGTTAGAGATTACATGTAAGCATGATAGAGAAAAATTAAATCCATTAAAAATCCCTGCCAAGCCGTGATTAGCTATTATTATTTTTTAATTCATTGTAATATACACTGTGCATAAGAGAAAAGCTAACAAACATAAATGAGAGGGATGTTAACCAACACATTAATTTTCATTTTAACTTAGGCCTCTTGCCTGAAATAAATGGAAGTGGTAACTCATGCAGATGAGTAAGATATGTTCTAAAATCTTCTGGATGATGGAGCCCTGCAGAAATACCAACAGGATGCCATTTGTGAGCGGCTTCTCTCTGGCAATGAAGAGAACCGCCTGCAGTATTCAGAGCAGGTCATTTTTCCTCCATGCAGAACAGCTGGACAGCCATGGATTCTCAAGCAGTTTCTTTTCATCAAAGGAAAAAGGGGGACTGGGAGTTCAGAGGATTCCTGCAAACTCTGTTCTGCTTGAAGTTGAGCATCAAAGAAATCCACAGGAATATATATGGAGAAGTCTTTGGGAAAGCCTTTTCCCAAAGACAGACATGTTTAATTTTTCAGAGAACCTTTTTGAATTTCTGCAGGTTGGGAAATCCACCATGAAGTTTCTGTCTATATTCTAATGTCTCATAAGGTTGCATCTCAGGGCCAGCAACACGTATCAGCTGCAGCAGTGCCTGATGGGCTCAGCTATGCTCATAAGGATGGTCACTTCATCTCTGTCTCGGAGGAAACACAGGAAAGGTTTTCATTAATCACTAACTCTCCAGACAGGACTTGTATCTGGAGTTCCTTTGCTCACCAGAATGTTGTGCAGACAGGCCTGAAAAGGTGCTGCTTTGCTCCTTGACTTTCAGTACAGCATTTCACATTCCCCAAGCAGGCATGAAGTCATAGCTTTACCAGTGCAACCTACCTATAAGCTCTGAGAGAAAATATTGCTGCTTGCAGCTAAATTTCCACTTAGGGGCCTGAGTGTGCGCCCTGCAAAGACCTGCCTGTGAGAGAAGCTTCTTGGCAAAGATGACCCTCTTCTTTTTAAGAATTAATTAAACTGGTCACCAAGGGATGGTAAAGGAGCTCAGCACAGAACTTCAAAACAGAAGCTGCAATCAAACTATGGAAATCACTTCACCCATATTTGCTTCAGCAGGTGGGTAAATGCAATCTGCTCTTGGAGAGAGACAGCACAAGAAAAGCTACACAGAAGGAGATTGTTGTTTCTCCAGCCCCTGACGAGCCTTCTTCCTCATCTCGTGTTCCCAGCCAGAGTATTTTGACTGACACAGAAGAGGGTACACTGCAACCCTTTCCTTTCCCTCACTGCCCTTCAGCAGTGAGGATTTGGACAAGTTAAGGACCAAGCAGACACAGGCAAAAAAGCACAGGATGTCTTTCTTCACTTGTTGAAAAAGGGGAAAGCCAATCTTTATCACAGGGGGTGAAAGAAATCTCATTTTTGAGAGCACACTGTGCACTGTCTGTTAGACTCCTTATTTATTTGACTGTTTAATTCAGTACATGACTTCAGTCATGTATTCAGATGTCTGGTGCTCATTTTCAGCCAGTTGACAAACTGCCTGAAAGTTTGAGTCTTTTGATCAAATACTTAATGAAATAATCACTGTCTGAATCATGCTGACAGATCCAGGTTGGGTTCTCCTTCAGCTGATTTTTTTGTAGATTAGAAAGTTGCCTCGTGCTGAATGTAGCTTAAATGTCTCTTTGATCAGGCAGTTTGGTGCTGTTTGCTATGCTGAAGGTACCTTCTGCACCTTTGCCTGAACAGCCTCCTGCTGCCTCCATTCTGCCTGAAAACCAAGACCAGCTCAATCCTCCTTCCTTCCCTGGGGCCACCACCTCTCTCCTCCCTGTTCTCAGCAGATGACTGTCCAGATGGACTTGTATCCATTTGACTTTCTTCATCTTGTTCCAGTACTGTGCCCTCAAGGGAGCCCTGCACCCTGTCCCGCCTCAGCCCTGGTCCTCACCCATGAGTGCCTGCACTGCATTGTGGGGGTTCCCTAGTGCCATGACCACTCAGAGACTTTTCTTACTACTTAGGCTGCATTTTTCAAATTGTTTCCACCATCTAACTTTCACTGCACCCACCTCAAGATGAGAGCCACCTACACCATGTGGGCCAAGCTGGGTGCTGTGTTATTCCATCATTGACATTTACAACACTAGATTGTGTTGATTACTACAGAAAATACAATATCCTTGCTGCTGGGGCTTCTAGCTTAGTAGCAGATGTGTAGCAATTACAACATTAATAAAATATATTGACCTTTATTACAAAAATAGTTCTTCTGTTCTTTGCTTTTACAAGTCTCTGTGATCAACTGGAAACCTTAAAATTAAGCTTGCAGCACCCATAATACAGTTTGATTTCATTTCCAGGAGTGCTTGTAGATGCACACGTTCAAGGTTTGCTCACTCTGAGTAAATGTTTCAGCAATATTCACTATCTGCTTCATCTGAGGAGGTTAAAGTAACTCTGGAAAATGATCCTGGTCTCTAAGAAATAATCCTGAGTGATCTTGGCCAAGCATAATCAGAGAAGAAACCTCATCTAGGCCATAGAACCATCTAGACTGGATGGTGAACCATCTAAATTGCTGGTTTCCCATTAGAAAAAGGCTATTACTTTAATATAGTTTTGGAAGACCACATTTCAGGTCCTTCAGCAGCTTTTGATTCAGAAACAGATATGAAAAGAGCATGAAAAGCACTTTAAAAATATTTAATGAATTTTCAATATATATATTACATTTTTCAGAATCTGTATGATCTCACTCATTTTGTAGCTAATCCACTGCAATCCATCAACTTAACACGTGGGCTTTTAAAATAAATTTTATGAACTGGAAAATCAAAATGCTAGTAATCAAAATCTGACCATCCCTATGTTGCACTTTACACTATAGCACTTTGCTAGAATCTGCTCTACTAGTGCATATGCACTTTGATAAATTGAAAAGAATGCTCTTCTGAGAATTTTTCTCTCTTGAGAGAAAATTCCTATTTTAGTGCAGGCTAAAACAGCGCAGCTTCCTCAGAGAGTTTATGATGACCTTGTCAGGATTGGGAACAGATCATTTTTGGATGTCTAGTTATTCCAAATCTTCTGTCTAGGCTACTTTAACATTTTGGGGGTTTTTTGATAGACTTTGAAAACACAGCTTACAGAAGAATACAAATATAAAACAAAAATACATGGAGCAGTGGTTTTATCTTGACTACTCAGAGATTGAAATGATCATGACTTGTGAGCCCCACAGCAAGCACCCTTATAGCATTTTCTAGTCCTTTGTATTGTTGGTAGGATGTATTTCTCCATTCACTACATCCTGCCAGTTGTCATAATAGCATTTATCAAACTCCATAAAAATGCATTCTTTGTCTACTTTTACTATTTATGTCACACCTGAGTCAAATTCCTAGTTTTATTTGCTCAAGGAAACTACAAATATTACAGTAAATTTTAGCGCCAAAAATATAATCTCCAATATTCCTAAAGATTCATGCTTGCCCTGAGCATTTTCAGTATTTTCTTTCACTAAAAAAAAAAAAAAAAAAATATTTTTTTTGCATTGATTGATGTGTGATACTACCCACAGATCTCATTTCTGGTGCATGCAAATATAAAGTTGGAGGTTTTGTTGAGGCTGTCTGGCAAGCAAGCCTCTCTGTATTGAAAGGTGCAGAATACACTATGAGCTCCCTTTTATCATGCCAATTAACGTTTGACTTGTTTGTCTGCCATGTGATGAATTAAAAATGCATGATTTAGATGCTGGTGAGCTAGCCATTTTCTAGATATAATCCCCTGGATGCTGCCATTCTTCCAGTTGATCTTTTTGCCCTCCGTGGGTTGGCAAGTACCATATATAGCCCACTGCTCAGATCTTTCCCTAACAGATGGCTCTCTTTACTAGTTGGGACTCAATCTGGTGATTCCCTTTAATATGCTTTAGACTGAAGAATACCCAGGGACAGGGAGCTGATTCACTCTCCTAAAGCAAAAACATCTAAGAAAATAAAGTTAACCAGACATGCTTTCTGGACTATGCGCTGTTCTATATATGCCATAAATCAGAATTTTTGTCAACATCAATTAAAATGTAGTTTCCCCGGTAATAAACATTACATAGAGAAACAAATCAGCTTTCATTTATTCTGTCATAAATGGAAGAAGAGCATTTCATGTTATTTTGTGGATGATCTCTGTGGACCAAACTGAGCACAATTACATATTTGATTTTAATTAAAACTCAGGATACCCTTCGAGTTTTGTTAGGAAGATGTCCTGGGTATGATTAGCTGAGACCTGTGCTGAGAAGTTAATTTGACATACAACATATTTTTCATGAGGTAACTGTCGCAGGAAGTTGTTTGTAATAGCTATCTTTCCCAGGCCTGTGGGGGCAACAAAAAGTAATGGCTTATCCTGAAGCAGCAACTTCTCTAGTATGCAGCACATCTGCATAACAGTCCCAGTGGTGCTCACAGTAATGTCATTAAGCTGAGAGGAAAAAAGAAAGAACCAAAAGATGCAGCTACTGATAAAGGTGTTTCATTACCCACTGTACGAAGAACAACAGCAGAACTCAGTCATAAAATAGTTTCAGGTCACAATAAAATCAAAACCCACAGAAAATACCTGGGAATGACAAAGGAGTTACAGTTTATGAGCATTGGGCTGGGTGGAATTGCCAGGTTGGAGAGTTAAGCACAAAAGAGCACAGAGAAATCCTGTTTGGTGTGAGGGAGGGAAGCTATTATACACAAAGCTGGTAATGAGAATGCAGTGTCGTTAACTGTTTTCTTTTACAATATTTGACACCAGGATGGCTTAATGCTATGTTGTTTTCTCTTCAAGCTACAGTTTTCCTTTGCAAGAGTGTGAGAGCAGAATTCTAATGTAGGTATACACTGGGAAAAAAGGGCCTCACTGCTCTGCTTTGTCTTTTTCAATCTCTTACACTTTAACTGGAAGGTCATTTCATTTATTACACACAGAAAAGGGCAGGAGCCAGGCTTAAAACTTGCTGTGTACTCGTATATCAAACTGGCACTTATTTTGTTCTCCCCTATCTGGCTTAGCTTCCTGCCCTCATCACTGCTCTAGGTCCATGGTCTGGCTAGAGAGAGGTGAAAATAACAAAAGTAACCTCCCTGCATGCACTCCTCCTTCACACCCTTCCAAAGGAGTCACCTGAACTTGGGGGATGGGTGGAAAAATTGTTTGGTTGTTCCACAGGGCATCTTCTAACCTCAGCAGCTATTCCTCTGCATGAGAAAGCTACAAAGAATGTGTGCTCCATGCAGAAGGTTCACAAAGCAATTTCATCTATTTACAGCTGGCTTATTAAGGGAATCTAGCAAATGACAGTATCATTGAAGCATCGTGTTTCCTGCCCTTTTCCTTTTGAACATAACTTTGAAAATGTAACCAATATAAGCTGATAGAAACCGATTGCTGGGGTTGATAGGTTGTAACTTATATTTCTTGAACACTGGAAGTTATTCAGTCTGCTCTACCAGGGTCCAAATTGTGCTTTGAGCAACAGCAGCTGCAAGAATATTTTCCATGCCTGTCCAGGGCTAAATGTAGTGCCATGTCTGCATTGCCTTCCCCAGTTTGTGGGCTGACAGCTCTCCTCCCAGCTCAATCTGGCCATAACACAGCTACCACACTGCTGAGTAGCCAGTGGAATATACTGTACCAGGCTCTGCTACAGCAGGGTCAAGGTGTGGAAGTGCAGAAAAAAGTGAAGGAAAAAGCACTCTTACTTAAGACTGCTCTGCCTTTTTCATACAAATTCTCTCTTTGGCTGAAGCAAACCACATAGGTCTTGTCCCTCATTCTCCTGGATTATTACTGACAATGCATTTGCTCCAGAGTGGGTATATTGTGTACAGAAACATTTTAAAAGGCTAGGCAGCACACAGACATACAGATAGAGATAACTCACCTCCTGCAAGAGCCTGAGTTATGAACAGAAAAACAGCTTAAAGTTTGGAGGGAAAGGCAGAGGTGTTCTGTGTCCCAGAGTCAAATTAGCAATTTTGGAACAAAACAGTTAACAGCATCCCTAGCTGGCTGTGACAGGGTCCCTTCCAGCATGATACTGTGCTGAGCAGCACAGGTGGGTAAGACACATTATCCTCTGCTGAGGATGTCTGTAACATTTATAGAGAATCATGACCAAATATACAAAATACATCCATGCATAGGGAGTTAACAACATCCTTTTCATTTTAACAAGAAGCCTTGAAGCCTTTTAAAGCTACAGACTGAAGAGGAAGCAGTTGGCCAGTATTCCTGCAGTAGAATATGGCCTCTCCTCTGGGATTCCTACCCATTTTTATAAAAAAAAAAAGAATTAGTTGGTTTTGGAGCATGTCCTGAAGTACTGGCTCTCTAATCAGCCCTTTTCCTGACCAGAAGCTGTCTCTGGGCCTGGCTGTACATTACTGGTGGGCTGGAATTAATTGTTCTTACAGATGGACACTCATTTTCAGTAGTGCCTCACCACTGCACAAATCACATACTAGGGGACCTTGTTGTGCTGCCATAGAAAGGGGAAAGGAGAAAAATAAAAAGCTATTTAATTATCACAGAAAGTTTGTGGCTCCAGAGATGTGCACTGTACACGTGAGGATACAAAATTAAGCTGTGAATTACACACAGTTTGGCCTGTACAATATTGCTAGCTGTCTTACAGATTGGTTTCACTCCAGTCCAAATTCTCAGCCTAAAAGGTTAAATATATAATACTCCATATTGTCAGTAATCCATTTTTCCTGCTTTCAGCAGTAGGAAGAAGGTGAACATACAGCTAATTAAAATACATTTGTTGAAAAGGTCATGCAGAGCTACAGTTCAACTGAATAGAAGGATTATGATCCTATTCACCCAGTCTGGTGACAAACACACTGAAGACAGAGCCTAAGATACAATTAATCTGTTTTGCTGTCACGGAATGGAAAATGGCTCAAACTTAAGCGTGTTCTGGTCCTGAAAAAATCCCAATCCTTAGCGTTCCCAACATGCTCTGGAACAGTAGTAATAGGCTATGACCATGCTTTTCACAAGAGAATTAAGGAGTCAGTTGCTCCAAGTCTATTCAAATGCAGTTAGAGCATGTCATTCCTGTTGCTGTAAAAATACCTGTTTATTTTACAGAAGTAATTCGCATAGCACAGAGCAGCCACATATTAGTGGCTACTACCTCCTGGCAAATAATGAGGTAATTAAAATCCATTCTCAGTTTGAAACCACTGATCATCCCCTTCATCCTGGAAGAAAACTTACAACAAACAAAGTTATGTGTGCCTACCCCTTCTGTGGAGTCTGATCTCAGTTCGGGAGTCTGATGTTTTACTTTATCAAAGACAGGAACTGTTTTATGTTTAGATTTTAACAGACACCAGAGGAATCTAAAGGTATCTCCTCTGCATGAATACATAAAAAAAGAAGTTGTGAACATAGCATTTTTCATGCTACTCACTGTTCTGAGTCAGACACCTCCATGAAGCCATAGACCGGAGAAGATTCTTATGCCAAGGATAGTTGAACATTAAAGAGAAAAAGATTACATTCATCAGCCTCTCACATTACCCAGAAGAGGTTTGAAAAGCCACATACTTGTGCTGCTTGTGATCATTATTCACCCTGGGGCTTTTTGTTGCCAGCTCCTGATCCAAGTCAAACTTTATCACGGGGACTTGTGCAGGAACAGAAGGAGCTCAGTGGTTCAGTACCCAGCCTTTACACAAGTGTGACCTGTGAGGTGATGCTCTGGGGCTGTATGACCCATGCATTCCTGAATAATCATCACGGACCAGGGAAAAGATGCAGTTATCATTCATACTGGAGTGAATCCAGTACACCAGCAGAAACAGTAATGAAGTGAAAACATGGTATCTACTTGATTATGCTCAGAGGTAAACAAACAGGCAGACAGCAAACAGTTAACCACGGGTAGTGTGATTGCTGAAAATGAAAGGCAGCCCAAGACAAAATCTATTTATAGGTCTTCAGGTTGAAGGAAGTTTAAACTTCTTACAAAACCACAAAGACTGACAGAATTACGGAGTTTAATTCATGAAAATACAGATGGTCAGTGACCAGGACTAAAATTCAGATTCAAAATACAATGGACCAAAAGCTAGATGTTAACAGTGCTGAACTCTTAACTACCTTCTCCTTCTGAGATTCAAGATTTCTTATGCAACCTGAAAGGTTGCTGGCAGAGGCGATCTTTTGCATCATCAAAACATGTAAAGTTTTGCCCAGCTATCCCAAAAATTTGAAGCAGCCTTGAGAAAGAGGGTAAATTAGCATGAGCTACAGTGCTTCTGCTCTGCAGTGGTTAAACAGCACATCCATTTCCAACACGGCATGGTAGAGACTCAGATGGCTGTGAAGCGGCCTGCGCAACTGCACCCTACTGGCATGACACACAGCGCCATTTCCCCAGCTGACAGGGCATCCAGCCTGCTCTCCAGCAGCACCACAGAACCCTGTGTCACACACACATTCTCCTATGCAAAACGGGCTCTCAAATAGCCAGCCTGCTGGGCAGGAAGCTGCCTGGAGCTAATCGACACATGCAGCTAATGACAACAATAAGTCTTAAGTCCTGTCCCTTGGGCAGAAGTTGCCACCCAAACTCTCCCGTGAAGATTGACATCTGTACTTTCTTTTTTCCCCAAGTCCTAAGCAGGATCTCAATTCCTCTGCTGTGGTAATCCTTATTGCTTATTGTCCTCCTTACTCCTCACACACAAAGACAAAACCAGGAAGCATTAGGCTAGCATGGAAAAGGATGCTAAGCAGCTCCTGTGTTTAAAGTGCCTAACTATATAAAAATAATGCAAGATACATATGGGAATCAGGAAGAATCAGGAAGAAGGGGTTGATGAAACATATTTGGTTATATTATAAATCTCTTAGTTTAAGGAAAAAATGTTCAGCTGTGAGGAGAGGCTTGTGTTTGATCATGGTTTAATCCACCAACCCAGAACAAGAATTAAAGTGAGGTGTTATCCCATGTGAGCCTCTGAAGCAGTACAGACTATAGCTTTCTACCCAGTCTATTGCACCATCTCTGAACTTGTTCAGGGCACACTGCTACAGCCCCAGAGGTACCTTTGTCCTTGCCCCAGAGCAATCCTGACCTGAAAGTCAGAAGACTTCAGAGGGCCCTTCAGGCAAAGCAGAATTAAGCAGTGATCAGTCGACTACTTAGTAGATGAGCACAGAAGCCACAAGAAAAGATGGTGTGCTAAGAGAAGAAGGAGGCAGCAGGTAATCTCAGAGATCTTCTGAAGTAGGACACAGCTGGACTGGCCTCCCCACAGAGCCCAGTCTGGCTGCCCATGGCCTCCAAAGGCTGGTCAGGCTGGCCTGTAGATGATTTCTCAGAGGGAAAGTTTCCTCTCGGTTTGACCTGAGGTGGAGATGGGTTGCTTTTCTCTTTCAAAACAGAGGGAAGCTGACAGGGAACAAACTGAGTCTTTAGGCACTTTCAGAGTAATAAGAATAAAATTACTAACTAAACTAAAAATAGAGTAAAAGGAGAAATTCTGTGAGCAATGTTACAAAAAGCTCTTTTCTTTTTTGGATTATCTGTCTGACAGAATATGAGTTCTGACTTGAGATTTCTGAGACCACAGCTGGGATTTGTGATTCTCTTCTCTCTCATAGAGACTTCAGTGTATAAGAAGGATTAAGCTCATGCTGCAGGCTTTATCACAGTGGGCACCCTAATTACAGTCTTACTCCTCTACACAGCTGTTTATTTTCATCAAACTTGTGGAATTTAATATATTTAAGACTATCTTTCCACTTTGAAATATGGTTGAAACTAAATAATAAGTTCAAAATGTACTCAAAGAGAATCTGTAGGTAAAACAAATGTATTCTAGATTATATTGGTCATACTTTCCTAAGAAATGAGGTAAAAATCTGCTGTACCAGTGAAACTAAGGTACTTTCAAAGGTAAGGTGTAGGGAAGGGAAGCCTTCAAAGGTATCTTTTTGAACCAGATGCTCAAGTTGATTAAGTCCCACCAGAAGACCTATATCTGGGAGATTTTTCTTCATTACAAAACAAAACTAACAAGCACTCCAGAGGACAGGACTCATTTGTTTTCTTACCCCGTTGAATAGATATCCTCTTCTTTCGACCCACATGACCCTGCATAATGTTAGCTGTACTAATTGTAAACAAAAGTCACACTGTCAGAATAAAAGGGAGATGAATTAGCAACAATAGAGTTCATTAAGGCTTGTTAATCTTTAAGAGGATAGGTGCAATATAATTGGAAGAAAGGCTAAGAGCTATGTGGATAAAATTTTTCAGGGGAATACATTTCACTTCAAATGACAAAACATAATTAAAAGTGAGCTGTTAAATCAACTGTCAAAAGCCCAGTTACAGCTGTCTTTCTTTGTTCTTTGCATTTTAAATACGATGACGTTCTTTAGCCAGCTTTCCCAGCCTGTCTAACCAGCTGTGCTCTGCTACAGTTTTAGCTGCAGGCTCCTTCAGGCTAGCTCTTACTGCTCCAAGGGAGACTGTACCCCTTGTGTATTTTCCACTATTTTCCTCCTTAGTTTCCTACCCCATATATTTAGCTACCAGGTCATCCTCATAGCAACATCTGCTGCAGCTTTTCTTTTACTTACTGAGCTCTACTTTCCTTCCATAGCAAACCTGATACTCCTTCTGACAGCCAGCCACACAATCAAGTCTTTGCAAGTGACCCTCTCCTGTCTGTAAACCAAATATCCAGGGATCTGCAGTCTTCTACTTCAGTCCCTGGGAGATCCCCCTATGTCAGATGCCACAGCCTACCTTCCTGAACTCTCATTTTAACTCTTTGCCCCACAGTCCCTACCTCCTCCTCTGCAACTTTGCAATCATAGTATTTTATCAACTATCAGTTCTTCTTCATCTTCCCATTAGAGATACCTGAACTTCTGTTAGCAGCGCTTTTGTGGTTTGAATATCTTCTCTCTTCCACTGGGCACAGTAGTCTCATGGTTATGGTTCAGGTTGGCTCAACCTCTGCAGTGCCAGGCTTGTCCATCAGCCCATACAGAAGGAAACCTGGGAAGTGTAAGCTTAAAGCTGCAACATCTGCACCCACAGCATGCACTCACCAAGAGGATTTTGCTTGTCTCCCTCTGCATTATTGCATGCTATCTCATCTCTCAGTTTAATGCTGCTTCTGCTGGTAGTGCCTATCTCAGCTAGTCAGTGAGCTCCTTGAATCACAAGCTTTTATGTGTAAGCTATCTAAGCAGCACACATACACTCAAGGTGTCTCTTCCTTCAAACATAAGCATGTTTTATTACTCTCACAGTCAAGGTAGCTGCTTTCCAGGGAGGGAGGAGAGATGGGACTAAATAGCAGCATAAGGTAATTTCCCCACCATATCATTACTGCTAAGTGCTCTGTCATACTTCTGAGGTCTGGTTTGTAACTGCAGACTGGGTGCTTACACACACATCTGCCTTTGTCTGAAGGTGCACACAGAGAGCTGCCAGTGACTATTTCCAGGGCCCTGAGGGCACCCCCAGCACCCTCTGTCCTTGCCTGAACCCCTGGGGCTCCCCTCTCCCTGCTCACATCCCAGCACTCCATTTCAGTGGTCAGTCCCTGTCCCAGCAAGGCTGGTGACCTCTGTCTGTCCTTATTCATCAAGGGAGATGGGATGGGCCCTGGCTTTCCCATGGAGAGCTCTTAGCCCCCTCAGGGGCCTGGCAGTTGTACTTAAGGCTCCAGCATTTATCACAGGCTTTCACAGAGGAAATACTGGGAATGGTTGAATCTCTGCTGCAAGGGCTGCACCTGGGTTACCTCCATGTCTGTGACCACACTGAAATTAATGTAATATATCAGAATTTCATGCAGTATGCAGAACTGTGGTGTTTGTAGCTGTGGAGGGCTTTTCACAGGGGGTTGGTGCGAAGAAACCACCCACCCTGTGTCTTTCAGCTCCTCATATTTGCCTGGTTTCCAGGCTTGTCACACTGCCTCCTGGTCATGGCTGCACCAGTCCATGATCCTCAAGTGTCAGATTCTCCCCTCCTTACACCACTGTCACAGACACTTCCCACATTTGGCTAGAATGCTGAGTGCTGGTGCATTTGCTGCAAATAATAATCATGGAGGAATCACTTGGTAAGCAATGCATTGTGCACTGCTGTTGTGTTAAACCCCTCTGTTTCCACAGCTGACAGTAAGCTATTTTTTTTAGAGGAGTCACCTATTACAAAGCACATCCAGGTCTATGGTCAGCATTTGAAGTATGCCCCATTGACCAGCAGCAAAAATCTTGTCTCTGCAAATAAAGCAAATGTCAGCCCATACTGACACTAGCACACAGTTTCTGGGAAAGGCACAAGAGTAATTTTTCCTCATACCAAAACAACAAGCTTTTTATTCTCCTATTGTCTCAGAGTAACCAGCTCCCACCTAAGCACTGGGAGCTACCTGAGCACCTCAGGTCCTCAGGACTCTGGAGCACTGAGCCACCTACCTCTTTTGTGTGACAATGGCATTGCTTTATGTCCTCAGCTTGAAGGAGCTGCTTGTGGTGGACTTGGGCCCGAGTAACACCAGCAGGGTTCACACAAGTGTCCTTGCTAGAACCTGTGTGAGCCAGACACTGTGGCCAGCCCTCCACAGAGATGTACTCTAGACTCTGCTGGGAGATCCAGTGCTGGGAATGAGTGGTGGAGGTTGCAGAACCCCAGGCATGGCCTTGGCTTCTGCCTCCGAGGTGATGATCTCAACCAGCTCAGCACCTCCCAATGACACCTGTTAAAAACTTATCCTCCCATAGAGCACCCCCAGTGCCTCTAAAGAGGCACTCTAAAGGGCTGGGACCTGCAGTGCACTGCTATGGGGGCTGCTGGCTGCTTCCACCAAGTAAGAACGTGGGCACATTTGGCTGAAAGATTAGATGGGATGGGGAAATGAGAGAGAATCCTGAAAAAGGCAAAAGAACCAACAACAAATGAGCATACAAACTCAGCTATGAGTTTGTATACTTGTATGCTGTCCTAGTCATCTCTTACTTATTAGTAACAACTCCTCAGGAGTAACTCTGACTTTAGAAATGGGAAGTAGTCTCATTATGTGCATATTAAATGTCTAGCACCCTGTGCATACTATATATAAATAATTCATAATGTTCCTAATAATATGACAATACTATTCACAATTTTCACAATTGTCAAATAGGCAGAGAGAAGCCTCATCCACACTAAACAAAAAACATCTTAAAATATGTATATATGTAAACAGAAGCCAAAAGGGGCAAAAGCATTCTTCTTTCAAACACATCTGAATCCCTGTCCCATAAGCTGTAAACACATCAGCTTCAGATTCAGGATTACAGTATGAAAACTCTGCCTAAATTTGGAGATTTATGGTGTTCCCAAAAGTTCCCCATTCAATTTACAGGAGAAAAGTAGTGTGCTGAGGTAAATGTTTTAGTTCAGTGATATTTATACTGTCAACTTAGGCCACCTCCAGATGAGGTATGTAGAATAGTAATAACAAAGATTATTACTGCAGGTTAATTGCATAACTACAAGGTTGTACAAGTTGTTTAAATAACACTGCTGTGAACACAGATCAGCTTGCCTGCTATCACCATATTTTAATATGGTTTCTTGGGGTGTGAATTATGATTAATGAATTTCTAGGTGAATGAAATACGATATTATGACTAAATGTAATACATTGAAATGTCTCTGCTGGCATCTCTGTTCTACAAGGAAATTAGAGTGATTCTTTAGTTTTTGCTTGTGCAAGGGATTCAAACACATATTTTGGGAACAGCATATGTCATAAGTTTTGAAAAATAGGAAGGGATTTCTTCCAAATAAAACTTAACCATAAAAATAATTAGTAGAGAAGAAACTGTATCATCCTTTTACAGGTTCTGAACTGTCACCTTTGGCATGGGTGTATTCAGTCTTTTTAATACAGAATTTTTCCTTTGTGTTCTTTAGGTCAGACCTTGATGTATTGAAACAAACCCACCCTATAAAATCAGTCCAAGGAAATGCTTGAATACCATATATCTCCTCCACTGTCACATATATGGTGTAGTATAGGGTTAATTTTCTCACAAGAGCAGTGAGTTTATGATCATTTCTAGCTTATTGAAAAAATACCTCATGTTAAGAGGCTTATCATTAAGTCTGGCAACAAATCTGACTTAACTCAGTCACAATTAAATACGGAACTATTGACTATAAATAATACATATGGTATTAAATTATTTTAAATTCTTAATATTTTTATAAAAAAAGAGTGTTTAATTTTGTATGAAGCCCTGTAATTTTCTTTGTACTGCTTTAATGAAAATATTATTGTTTATCCGATTTTCTGATTAGAAATACACAAAAGAAACAGACATCCTGATTTTTAAGGGTTTTTTTTCTTTTTTTTCTGTCTGATGGTAAGAATATGAATGGCATCCTCCCTATGACTTTTTTTTTGTTTCTGTTTTACTTTGGTAGACATAAGCCACTTAAAAACAAAACCCTAAACAACTGTTGCAGCCCAAGGATACAGACCAAAGATGAACAAAAAATTATTCTGAAAGATTTATATTTCAAAGGATGATGTGATACATTGCAAGTATGGTTGATGCAGTATATTCTCCTCAAATATTGCATTCTAGTCCTAAAAGTCAAAAAGGTGCAAGTCTTCTGCAAGATATTGATGAAAAACTCCACTAAATTGTTTGTGCCACCTTCAATTCCCTGAACAGTGGCCCTTTAATATTTTTTTTAATAGGAATCATAGACCTAGCCTGCAGCATACTAATGAGTCTAAGCCTACCAATTACATTTTGCTCTCCATTTCAGATTAAATGACTCTCTGTCTATGCAGTCATGCATCCCACCCCCTCCCCACACCACGGTGCCCTGGTTTTCAAAAATAGAAATAATAACAATAATAATGTACTGTATCTTTCCAGTTAGCTACAACTCTATATGCTTTGTTAGGCTAATGATAAAGAAAATGCCTGAATCTCAATGTTATGGTAGCTGCTTCATGAGGATAATCAACTTGCCATGCATCCCTGATGCTTTGCAAAGCAGAACAGAGAGATAGGCTTTAAGGAGTTAGAAACAGCAAAGTGCATAGAGAAAACAAAAATAACCCACAGATGAAAGAGTAGAAGAAAGCTGAAGGGTAAAAACAGTAGAACTGCTAAGAATTTTTCACTCCACTCTTTTCCTTTGGAGACTTTTTCCCCATGATGTGCCCTTTCCATTATCTTCCTTTAGAAGAAGGACTATTCCAGCTTTCTGGCAACACCTCTCTCCATATTCCTGGATCAGAAGGCCTCTGGGATATCAGCTGTCTGTACCCCGTTCAGTCTGGGTGCCAGAAAACCAGTGGCTTAGGGTGCTCAGCTTCCAGCAACACTTGGAAGGTTGTTCTCAATCTCTCTGTTTGCCTGTCAGATGCAGGTGGACAGCCAGGCAGGCAAAAACATTGCATCTCTTTGAGCTCACACCCTGCACATCAGAAAGCCAAGGAGGTTGAACCAGACCCGTGCCTCCCTCTCATGGTCTGCTCTCTACTTCTCAAGTAGATGTCTGTTTTGGACACCAACAATGTACTTGGTACTTTATTAGTTGTGCTGAAAACATAACCACACTGGTCTGGGACCTCTGAAATAACACAGGCTTGCTGTCAACACAAAAGTGCTCCCCAGATCAAGGATCAGCCTCTTGGGTTTTACAGGAGACTGGGAAATAAGAGAAGGAGAGTGAGGCTACAATGACAGGCTGCTTTTATTAGAGACAGAGACTGGGCTTATCCAGGGTAGATGTAGGGAAAGTTTGACAAAGGCTTGTAAGCCATGTTTATAATATTCCAGAGTTTGAAATCCACATGCATCCAGGAATATCATTAGGCAGGACTGCAAATAGAAAGGTTTCATAAGAGGCAAACTAAAGCCTCTCAGTATGTTTGTCTTTACACACACACCCCACTGCCTTTAAATGCATTCAGTCCCTGATCTCCAGGAAGTGGAAAGCAGGTCTTCAAGGGTTATTCCCACAGCTTTTCCCCATAGGCAGTAGCCCAGTTTATTCCCTCCCTACTGGCAGGATGCTCTGTACTGGGGGAATAAGTACTCAGTCCAATGGAGTTGTAGCAGCCTTGCTGCTCTAGATTGTTAGATGAAACAGAACAGTTTGGGGAGAATTGGTGCACCCATCTTCATAGTGGAGAGGGTCACTATTTCTCTCTGAAGATTCCCAAGACCCAATTAACATGGGGCAGCGGGAAAAATTAGTTTTAGATTGATATCTTCACTTGATCATGGGTAGTTGAGGACTGTGTCAACATTTTGCTGACAAAGACCTTGTGCAACTTGGGACCAAAGGAACACACTGAGAAAAGAAATATCCCTATTGCTTGGTGAGATGTTTATCTATTGCAGCGCACAGAAGGAGGGCAGAGTTGGGGCTATTATAAAAGCTTTTCCTTGCCTCTATGTGCTATGGCCTTGCATTGCCCTTAGCTGCAAACCCCTGGTCCTTGTTAATTAATTAATTTCTCCTGAGCATAACATGCATTTCTCTTCCTTACTTTTTCTCTGCCTCACCATAGGTGGAGTCCTGTGCTGTGCCAAAGTCTTTTGTTCTGCTTCCAAAGCTAGAAGAAAACCACCTTTCTCCAGCCTGACACCTCATGCGTGAAGAGAAAAATGGGATACTGACAACAGGTTGGCATGATGCCTGAAGAGTGGATGCAGCAGCCCTCAAATTGGCTGAAATTAATGAAGGAGAATGGCTGACCTACACTATAAAGCCGTTCCTTGATTGCTTTGTGATGAAGAAAGGTAATAAACTTGCTGCCTAAACCATGTTTTTCTCACCTCGTCCTGAGCCTCTGAAACACTGAAAGATTGGGTGGGAAAGAAGATTCTCTTTGCCAGTTCTTTTCCAGGGCTGATAACATGTTCCCAAATCTCTTGCTGATTGTTGTACAAATGTCCTGGCTGCTCAGAAAGAGCCAGGTCCCAATTTCATCCCCTTTTAATTCTCATGTGGCCAGTCCTTTTAGAGGATTCTTGGGCCATCTTCTGGAATAGATTTGCACAAAGACTTTGATTGCCTTCTCTGCACAGACTCCATAATGAGAGCAGAATTCACTCAACCAACACACAGGAGGGTGCATGATTACCCCACTGGAAGGGGTGGCAAAACTCCACATGTGGGAGCCATAAGTAAGTTTTAGAGAAATCACTCTTAGGTTACAAGTCCTTAAATGACTCCCACTGGTTTTTGAATCAATCACAAAGACTGCAAGAGAACTAACAGAGTTAACCTACTCTGCAGTTGTTAATTTTGCCTGGTAGGTAAAACTGAAAAAAAAAATCCCACTGCAAAACATAAAATTCACAGGTGTTTTGTATGTCCCTTTGGAGTTCAACCATATAAACTACTGAATTGGTACAACTACAGGTGCAGAAAGACCTCAGAGGGGAAGGAAAGATATGGAGGCTTGGTGGTTTGAATTGGGAGTTTTCTTGGGTAGATCCATGGCTGCCAGAGGAATACTGTTCCCTTGGGGAAGACTGACTTTGACAGTTCTCCATTCATCATGATCCTCTTCCCCTCCCTCAAGGGTGCCAAATGTCATATCATGCAGTTTCACACTTATTGAGAGGAAGGATCACGGGACCATCAGAAGAATATGCAAAAGAAAAAAAGGATTATTGTTTTCAAAAGTGATGATTGGAAGTGCCCACCTAACAGCCCTTATGTGGATATGATTGAACACCCTTGTTGAAAAAAGAATCCTCAGGGGCAACTTCACTTGGATTACAGGTGCAAAGAGATGTCATGGCCAGTTGCAGTTTGACTTCAATAGGACCAGGATTTCACACAGGAAGCCTGTTTAATTGACATTTACCATACTCAAATGCTTTTTAACTTTCATTCCATTCAAATCTAGTACTGTCAACTTCCAGTCAGGAGTATAGAACCAGCTGAAACCTTCAACATGGTTAACTCTGCAGAAACAATATTATTCTCAGGTACTTACTCAAGTCTTACTCAACTGCATCAATAACCTATCTGGAAGAAGAGTCATTTGCTAAGAAAGGTTAATTGACAGTCAGAAGGTCTGACTGATGTGGAAAGGTACAAAACCTAAATATGACAAGGTTTGCCAAGTACCACCTATTACTATGAGAATACATGAACCACCCAAAAGTACCAGAAACCCCTGAACCCCAAGGATGGAAAGGAGATGATTAAAGTGGTGTCATAGGTAAGAGCAGGAGCAGTAGTAGGATCATATTTTCAGAAATGACACATTCACAGCTAAATAGAAAGCCAAGCTTTGATAATATATAGAAGAACAGCTTTTCACAGTAAGCCATTAAGCCCTGTCTACTGAGACCTTAAACCTAGACTCAGAAAGTACCATAAAAGCCAGGGACAAAGCTGCCATGGAAAAGATGACCCAATATATCTTTTTTTTTGGTCCATAATTTATATAATTCCATGAGCTTTCATATTCAGAAAATAAAATTAATTTCTGTTCATTGAATGCTGCCACTGTCTTTTGTCCTGTGAAAGTAGAAACACCTCTCCAAAAAGTTTCAGCTGCCCTTTATTGCAGTCTTTTGTCACTGTCATATCTTCATCTTCAGGCTATCTGCACCACAAAAAAAATTGTTTAGGAACTAAGACTAATAACAGTTTCATTGAAAGGGGTGAAAATGCAGTAGGATGCATGATTTTTAGCCTCTAGCTGCTAATGAGGCATCTTACACACATTGGCATTCTTTGCCTTTGGAAAACAGGAATGGTGTTTCTGCTGATAGCAGAAATGTAGCATGTTTACAATACTGCTCTGAGAAGACAAGTAGTTGCTGACCAGTTGCTATTAATAAACAAAGAAACCCTGACTCAGAATGCAGCAGTGCTTTCTGAGAAGGCTTTTTTTTTCATTTCATCTAACTTGCCATTTTTTTCTCAGTTTATCAACTTACCTTTTTTTTCCCTCAGCACTCCTGAAATGGACCGTGCCATTTTAAAAATGAATTAAGATTGAAATTAGGTAGAACACTAAAAGATATGGGAATGGAAAGGAATTTTTAATTAAACCAGAAATGACTGAAGTTAGGTATGTTACTGTTGAAGAAAACTGCACTGACTCTAGGAAGTGACTAGCTCTTACTGTGAACTCAGAGAAAAATCAGAATTTCGACAGGACTCAGCAGGGTCAGAAAGGTGACACAAAAAAAAGCTGGGCAACCAACTGTGAAGAAATTCCCTGAATATTTTCTTCTGCCCTCTCTTACCCCCCTTAGTGACAACAAATCTTTGTCCTACCTATTTACTCATTCTTGAGTACTGTGTGCCAAGTAGTTGGTCCAAATTTCATGGAGTGAAATTTGTTCCACTGGGAAATAATTGCTTGGCTGGGGGTGAGGAGGGGGAATGTTTTATTACACATCTTGGAAAACGAGATGTGTTTGGGTCATTAAGCCATTCTTTTCTGTCTGGATAAAATCAGATCAGAGGGCACTGGAAACATGACAGCAACAGTAGCAAAGATAGATGGACATATACAGAGATAAGATGGATAGACAGATATGACAGATGCTGATAACAGGGTGTTAATATATGGGGTAGAAGACATTGCAAAAACTACAATCTTTCTCTGGCCAAATGTGGAAACTGTTTTATGGAATTTTACCTTTGCTAGTAAGAATTCTGTAAAAACATTAAAGTGATCTGATGTATATGATTTATAATAACTATAAAGAAGCTACCAGCCTGTAAATGGAAAAATGGAAAGGCTCTGAGGAGCAGAAAATCATGGGACAACAGAAATAATTTGAAAAATAGTGTCCTCAAGTAATATAGACACTTTCTCACAGGTATCTCCAGAGAAGAAACTTCTTACTGAAATACACAGCAACCCTGTAACCAATTACATCATCTGCTATATTTAGAATACCTCCAGAGTTACCATGGAAACTGCTTTTGCTTAAACTCACATTATTCCATTCAACATTAGTTGACAGTAGAGTAATACTTTTAGAAGATCATAAAACAATTAATGTATCACTGTATATATATAGCAATGTGTTTTTTCTCAAGTATGCATTATGCACACCCAGAGATATCAGATTTCTGACAAAGACTACAAAGACCCAGATTCATGGCAATGGAGTGCATATACCAGACTCCAGGAGAATTCAGAGTACATCTCTGTACTTTGCTTTAGGCCAGTTGCCTGTGGAAAGAGTTCATGCTGTCACACTGCATGCACATGTCTGTGTGTCTGTCTTTGGCATGCAACAGTTGAACACAATTTCAACAAAACTAAACAAGGAGAAAAATAAAAGGGGAGTTTTTAATCTCCCACAAGATTTGCAAAAATAAGCAGCTACGCAGAAGAAAGCCTTACCAGAGATGCCACTGAAAGACTAATAAAAGCAATCCTTTTTACAGAGAGAAGAATTTACAAAAAAGAGGCTCTGTGATTTTTGCAGGTCAGAGAACTACTTATAATATTGATGATCAAATCAGAAAACAAATAAAGCTATATTTATGCACTGCATTGCAGAAATAAAATAAAAAAGAGTTTCTATTGTTTCTCTGTGAAAATGATGCTTTGCAGAAATCGTCAAGAAATCCCAAACAGGTACAAGAACTTCAAAAAAAAAAACAAAACCAGAACTCCCAAAATGAGAATTAAAAAAAACTAAACCGAAACTTAGAAACAGAAGCCCCAGACTCAGACTTTCAAACTGTACTCAAGGAGATATAATCAAATGGTTTTAATTTTTACAAGTGATTATCCAAGGAGGAAATGTAAACTTAGTATTTGGAAACAAAGTACTACAAGTACAAATGTCCAGTTTTCATAGTGCAGGAATGTTACTATGAGGTTCCAGATGCATCTGTGCTCCTTGGTGTATTTAGAACTGAGCTGTAAATGGGAATGAGGCAACCACATTTGCAGACTACAGCTGACTGCAAATAATTTCAGAAGGATCTACTACAATTGGGTGTCTGAGTGATAAAATGGAAAATCACATACTATGGTAATCAATATGAAGCAGAGTATGTGTGTGTAAAATAATCCAGGCTATGCATGTACAGGGGTGAGCTCTAACTTAGCAGTTGTTACTCAGAGGGAAATACTGGATTTGTAGGTACCTCAACACAAAGATGAGCAAGAAAGGCAAATCAATCAGATATTCAGAGTTATCAGCAGAGTTACCAGCGCAACAGGGAAAGACCTTATGTCACTTACACACAGTTTAATGACTGCGTGTGATTTTAGTCACCTCAGAAGTGATGTGAGAGAACTGCTAACACAAGGAGGAAGAAGAAAACAGAGAGCCAGGCGATGGTATCCTTTCAAGAAGAAAAGAATATATGAGAATTCCTCAGCCTGGAAGAGAGTCAGCTGGAGGGTGGTAAGATTAAAGCCTACAGATACATGAATTGTATGGAGAAGATGAAGGGGGAGTGACCTCTTTTGTGCTGGGGAAAGGATGAAATAGGAAGAAGGAAAATGACCTTGACCTCAACTTCCACTTTAGTTGAGAGTCCTGCCAGCTGCACATCTTTTACCTCTGTCCCAAATCCTGTATCCTGTCTGTGAGTGATCCTGCCAGGAGTGCATCGTCCGATAAAGAGACTGCAGGAAAGCAAAGGAATTGCATTACAGAAACATGGAAGAGAATTTTCTAGCAACTACATATCAAAATGAGAATGACATTTACCAAAGACATTGTTTTTAGTCCATTAGGGGTTCTTGCACAGATTTTTTTCTCCAGCAATATCCTAATTCTTCAGTAGCATTGGGCAAAACCGCCTAATACTGAGTGGCATAGCACATGCTTTGTGAAGACTACATATTTTCAGCATTTTCCTCCATTTTCTCAAAAGCTGCTGAAAAGACTTGCTGCTGGCTAAAGCTGTAACTACTAAACTCAGTCATGGGAGCAGACCTGTAGAACAAAAGGATCAGGCATTCAGTTTGGGGAAGTGAAGTTACTGCAGCTTAGCTCTAGTCAAGTACCACAGTCTGAAGGCAGCAAGCCTTCTGTTGCCCTCCCTGTGCTCCCAGGAGGGCAGGCAGCCTTCCCTGCCCTGCTCCAAGTCTGTCCTGGCACCTTCCTTTGTGCAGTGAGGCTGTAAAACAGATTGATGAAATGATCTGAGTTAAAAATAACCCAGCAGAAAAATCTATGCAAAATGATGCTCTGCTGCAAAAGATGGCCAACAGCTTTCCAGCTGCTGGGTGGGTTTAGTCCATAGGATTTCTGTGGGAAAGCAGTCAAAAGGATTTTCAGTACAGTGGCTGAGCTAAGGAGGATAAAATAAAATAATAGTGACAGTCGGTTCCTCCAGCAGCATAATGTCCCCATAATGGCCAGAAAGAGATGTCTGAAAGTCAATCCTGCTGTGTTGAGTGTTGGGGTCCCTCAAAGAGCATGGATAAGGGAATGAATCCTTTCTGCAGCAAGGAATTCTTCATCCCTTGATGGTAGCAGAGCACCAGTTACAATCTGCAAAAGCTTCTGTATTGAACATGTGAAAGCCATAAGTACTTCCCATTGAATGAAAACTATCACTCACTTGTAGTAGGTTGACTTTGAAGGAAAATGACGCTTGCAGCTTTTATGCTTTTAAAAAACTTTTTTCAAAGTATCAATTCCTTTTCAATCTTAAGAGTCTCAAAGATGTCAGTTTGAAAAGCATAACTTTCCAAAATATTTTGCAAATGTTTCATGGTAGGTCTGCTTCTACCAGTGGAATTCTTTAACAGAAAAATCAGATTGCTACCAACATCCAGAAACTAATTAGGAGGGAAAAGTACATTTCAAACTGCAAATATTCCTTTTTATATTCCCAGTGCATTACAAATGGAATGAAAATTTGATTTTCAACCCTCATCCCCTCCTGTGATGTTAAAAATGTGACTGGAAAATAATATATCACCAACCTGAAACCTTGTTTTACAAATACAAGTTGTAACCTAAGGCAATAGTTTCAAACAGTTAGGTGGAAAATCCTGAAACTAGGGACTGGAATGCCCTCTTGGAGAGGGGAGACACCCTGAACTAATGTGTTGTCTGCTTGTTGATGTTTTGTAGCTTCTTATTCCATCTAATGGGGCAGAGATTATTTCAGATCTACATTAATTTGCTAAGCAAATTCATTAGGCTCCTTCAAGTCATTTGCATCTTACTTTAATCCTTCAGTGTAACATAGACAGCTCCATAGTCCCACATAATATGAACGAGTGGAATGGATTCCAATTTATCAAGAAACTATAAATTGCAAAATATCAAGCTGAAATGGCACTAACAAATCCAGTGATCATTTTCCTATACATTTTAGATTGATATTTAAGTTCTCCTGGAAGATCAATTCTGTATAACTTATTTCTGAGGATTCCTGTGTGCTCTATGAATTCTCTGTGACTGTTTTCATTAATGTATTATGACTTGTTTATGATACTGAAGAATAAGGGGTGAGATATGGTCACAGTGCAATGGGAAATTATGTGGAAATCATCAGGAAAAGGTGTCATTTTTTTTCCTGTCTCTGTGTGCATATACTGAAGGATTATAATTAGCCTGTTCCACAGGCCTCACATTTATATCCCTCACACACTGTGTCTGCACCTAGATGTACCCTCTTTGTGAAAAATACAATGTCTGTAATACACATTGACTCCTTAAAAATAATCGCAGAACTCAGACCCAAGATTTAACTTTAAATTAAGAAGTTCAGAGAATTGGTCAGTAGAACTTTAAATCTGTGGATTTCTTCACAGATTATGTGACTGCCAGGCAAGCAACACCTGACTTGATGGTAGCCAATGTAAGAGATGATTTTGACCTCTACTGCATCCCTGCCTGTTCCTGCTGATGCATGCCACTTTCAGGAACCAGGAGACTGAATCCCTCCAGGAGAGGGGATTTTCTACTCAGCAGCTGCAGAGGAGATGGCTTAAACAGGGTACTTTGGGCAGTACCCACTGGGCAGCAGGTTTGTGATTACACCTCCTCTACTTTCCCATCTGCTCATCTAGCTCTTCCAGGGAATAAGCCAAGCCTCACCAGGAAGGTGCTGGAAAGAGTAAGTAAAAGACAAAGTCAGTTGTTCTCCCTCCTTTCTGTGCTAGCAGCTTCTGATAATGAGGCTTGGAAAGCAGTTGTGGCTGAAAATATCAAGGAGGGCAGCCATGGGACCACCACTGGCAAGATTTCATCCCCCTTCTTTCTGATCCATCATGAAGCCAGGCTCCCTTGCCCTGTGCCTCACTCCTATATCTTGTGTGTCCACATCCCTGTGCAATCCTCAGTGTTGCTGGCACCTCGGGAGCACATCTTTCCCTCTGACAGCAAAGGGAGTCATGTCCCTGGGGAGGCTGCTCTGTGCAAGCTGTTTTCAACATTATATCATGGATTTCCCGAAAGGCTTATGCTATCAGTACAATTACTCCCATTTTAGGATGGACATAACTGCAGCTGAGAGCTTACCAGTTTGCTCAGATATATCTCATGTGAATGATACTTTTAGCTCAGGAATACATTTAAGTATATACTTAAGACCCTTTACACTGCTCTCTAGGAATACACTATTAAAGACTTATTTTAAAGCCCACTTTAAATCCAGTTGATTAAAGTGCATGACTATATGGTTTTTTGAGTAAAAAAAACTTCACCAAATTGGAGTCTCATGTATAAAATGGATGACTAAAAATAAAATGCTGTTCACTGTAGGCACCCAACAGAGCAAAGAAATATATCAAGGGCTTTTATGATTGGTGTCAGGCATGATCAGATTCATTTTGGGTCTGTCCTCTGAGTAGAGAAAGTACCAGCAGTCTGAAACACATAAAATAAGAGAAATAAACACAACCATTTCATGTGATAATGAGAATGCAGTGTATTTTCCTTTGTCTTCCTTTCCTGCCCCTGTTTGCCTCCCTGTTTTCCACAAAGCATTAAAGAATAATAAAACCATTTGTTTAATAATGAAAAGTATAATTTCTCATTGTTTGCAATGCTTTAGCATATCCTGCATCATTCCTATGAGGAAGTGAGTTTTGCAATCAGTATGATCCTACAATATGTTCTTTTGTGACAAGGTGCTTTAAAAGATTATGCTGTACCACCTCTTCCCATGCAACTCAGTTGCTGCCTTTTTCTTCCCTCCCTGTAGAATAATTTTCAGGATAGAGCCAAAATTAGTTATTTGTAAAGCCATCACTCCATTTCATCCACACTGATATACAGATCTCTCACAGCAAAATATTGTAGAGTGCATTGAAATAAAAGTAATAATGAGAGGAGTTTAACTGTGGGATGTGTTGCAGTTGTTAAAAAGAAGCTGTTAAATCCTTTCTGTTTTGTTTCACAAGACAATATATACCTTCACAGTATTATTATTCAAATAACTACTGAATTATAAGAATTAGCTTCAAGCTCTGATTCTTAATCTAGTTTATCTGTGTCAAAGTTTTATAATGCTTTATAATTAAAGGACACTATTGCTTTGACCTAGTGGAGAGAGACTAGTGTTTTTGAATCTTGGCCCAACATTAAGATTGTCTTGCTCACAGCACTTCATCAAGGACGTATGCACACCCAGATGTGCACACACATGTTGCCTCACTCAAACTGCTACAGAAGTGCCTTGTCTGCTGATAAAACATGACCTGTAGAGGGTGAAAGCTTGCAACTATTTAATGGCTTGCAGTCTTGCACATTGATTTGAAGAAGTTGTGGACTTGGCTACAAGGGGACCTGCAAGGAGCAAACCAGTCACAATCTGAGATTTGGTGTAGGCATCAGGATTAATAGCCAGAGGCTTAAAGACAAGGCTGCCTGTAGTGCACAAAGGTGAGGAGACCTTGGCTTCATGGCCCAACTAAATCAGAGCATTTCCAGCAGCACAGTCTCTGCTGCCATTTGGACTTGGTGCTGATGCAGCCTGGACTTACCAAAGGCCCAGCACCATTTCCTGCAGCCTGGGGGTACTTTTTGCTATATGCTTATGCAGAAAAGACTGACAGGATTAACTGCACCCGAGCCAGCTCTGGCTGGGCTCTATTAAGAACAAGAAGCAGACTACATGAGCTCTATGTTTTTCCTCTTCTGAAAGTATATGATATTGATATAGGCTTCCCATCTAAGCAATGATTTACTTTCTCCTTGTTTAGCATATCGATTTAGACAGCATCAAAGTACAAGATGACATGGCTGAAAACTAATCAACTTATAATTTGCACAGGATACCATGCCAGTATTGTACATCATTAATAAATACGACAAGAATCAGACAACTCTGCTTGCTAATCATTCATTCTACATAGGAAATTGACTGAAATGTCATTTAAAAAAATTTGTATTTGCCCAGAATCCAGAGTACTTTTTCCTGTTTTTCTTTCCAGAAGTTGTCCAAATCTTTAAAAACACAGAAGAAAAGTTGCTTTGATTTTTTAAAATGTCAGCTATCCCTAAGTGGCTTTTTTCTAGATTCTGAAAAGTATTGACAGGCTTTCTCATTTGCAACCCTCAGAAAGTTTCACAAATAATCTTTTTTGTCTGATTTTAAGTCAATAAATATGAGACTATATGCAGAGGAAATGGGATGAAAAGCGAATCGACTGAAAAGTCATCAAGTAAATAGCTTCTTTTAAAACAACTACTAAATTAGAACAAAATTTTTGAGATGTTGGAAATCATCTCTGCATCCCTTCAACAATAAAAAGTATTTTGCAGAGGGAAGGCTGAAGAGCTTATCTCTCACCTCCAACTGTAGGTATGAGTGTCTTTGAAATAGCCGTGGGCAAAAGGCCATCCTAGGAAACCTCTGAGTTTTCTGGTGAAAACAGCCAGTAAATGAAATCCTACGGAAAATATAGGATGTTGTCAAAGCACAAACCAAGGGTGTAACCAGGATGCTGGCTATCTGAGACTGCTGTTTGGTGGCACCAGGTTTCTATCTTTGTGTTGCCATCCCACCACGGTGGTCACTCATGGGCTGATGCTGACTGGAATCTCCTGCTTTTCATTAAGCCTCTTGCCCCTGCGTCATGCCACCAAGTCCTGTGCCAGACTGGGCCATTCCTGGGCACAACTGTGCTTCCTTTGGCTGCCAGCCAGGCCCGTGCTGCTTTCTGCAGTACCTGGAGCTTTGCAGTGCATCTGTCCTGGCTGACTTGGTGGGATCAAAGGCAGCTGCTGACATGCTCAAGAGTTCCACTGCAGACATGGGCATGTATTTCATAGTCAAAGTGAAATTTGGGGATTTCGGTGAATGTGTCTTTGACATTAAATTAACAAATATCATCAAGGGGAAAACAACTCAGAGAAATTACAGGGGTTTTAAAAGCTAAAAAATTAAAAATTCTTTAATTTTTTTTAAAATTTTTTAAATTAAAAATTAAAAAAATTAAAACTTTTTAAATTTTCTTTAATTCTATTTTCTTTTCTTTTTTCTTTTCATTAATTCTATTTTTTTTAAGGTTTTGGCTTAGGCACCTCAATTAGCAAGAGGAATAGGCTAAATTAATCTCTAAGTGAAAAGATCATGGAAAGGACTGTATGCTTGATAATTTCAGGCCATGACCAATAATAACTGAGAATAATGCTTGTCTCATAATAATTAGCATAATAATACTAAAGGATAACAATGCCATTTTAGCTGGAAAAAGTAGAAGGAAAAAAGTTTGGCCTGCTTTGATATTAAGAATGCAGTCTTTGCCTTTGTTAAGATAAAGTTGAAGATGGAATGAATTATTCATATAAATGTTGCCGTAGTAACAAGCCAGCAAATAAAATAATGAAAGCAGTTCCTTGGTTTTAAGGGGGAAACAACAAACTTCAGCATCTGAAAATTCAACCATTTGTACAATCTGGGGCTATTCTGACTTATGCCTGCACCTGCAAAATCAGTTCTGCATGATCCATATGACCACTTTTAGCATTTAGAGGAGTGAAGGAGCATTGCCTCAGTGAGCTCCATGCTGCATGAGATGCATATTTCAGCATCACCCAGAACTTAGTTCTACAATGAATGAAGACCTTTTTTTTCTTTTTTTCTTTTCTTTTTCTAAAATTGAGATAGCATCATTCAAAATGCTTTATTAAACGGAAACTTAGGTCAAAAACCAGTCCACAAGATCAGGAAATGTCAGCACAAAAATGATAGCGAGAAGATTTTCAAAGAGTACGTTTTTGTGGAAATGGATGCAGATAGAGAACTTTGTATGTCCAAGGCATTTAAATCAATTAGGGAAAACCAACAAAAGGAATAGAGTAGGGATTTTGTATTGCCTGGCGAAAATTGGAGTCCTCTGCTTAAAACATGAACTCCCATTTGGTGCCTGAGGCACATTCAGCACCCAAAGCTGTCCCAGCTGGCATGGTGACACAGGGTTGGCTCACTGAAGGCAGCAGACAAGAAGGGAGCAGCCCAAGCCTACCAGCATGGGGGATAACAAGATGTCAAAAGGGTGATCACTGGGACAAGGGTCCCTGTTCCAGGCACCCAGCCAGCAAACCCTCTGGGTGAGGTAGCAGGCAATGCCTGACATTGTCTGCTGGTGAGGGACACCAGCATCTCTGGGGGCTGAGCCATTGACCCACCTGATCAACTGTGCCGCTCAGGACACTCACCTGGGAACAGAGAACCCAATACTTCAGGGAGCATAAATCAGAGCACTGGTAAGCTGCCTAGTGGTGTCAAATGTCCCTGATGGCTCTCAGAGCCCTCTCTGACCCCCTGTGTGAGGGAATGGATGTGCACACAATTGCTCCTCACAGCTGTTGGAGCTCACATACATAAATAAATATTTTCTGCTCTATATTCAGTTGTTTAAATGAAGTACATCTGGAGAGGGTCAATACAGGTGGCAAGCAGTTTGCCACAGGGAATGCTCTCCAGTCAGAAGGGATAACCCATGGGGTGAGACTTGTTCTCCTCCAAACTGTTATTTTAATCATAGGTGTTTTGGCATATTTTGCAAGACCATTTCTGTTCAGCTTGTTCTGATGTCATTAAAACTCAACTCAGCATCAGTATTTGGGTCTGTAAACAAACCTGAGGCTAGGCTAGGAGCAATACCAGCTTATACCATTGGAGAACCTGGCATATATTCTTTCATATTCTCTCCTTTTTTTTTTTTACTCCCTTCTGAATCTTTTTTCTGGAAGTATTTCTTTATTTTAAGCAACTGTATGTAATATCAGAGAAGACAGAGTGCAATGTGGTATCTTTGTAGCACATTGCCTAATGTCCCAGGTATAATCAATTGAGACAATCTCTAGCACTGAAGAGTTTAAGGAAGGGTCAATTTATATCAGGAAAACTTTAAATACTTTTGCTTTCTAAAATCTCTTTAAAGAAACATGTAGTTTGGCCAAAATCTTTTTTTATGGATAGATGCTTTCAAACAGTGTCAGAATATCCTCTGTGCCTGGTGTTTTTCTCTTCATAATCATGTAAACTGGGCTTTATAGACTACCTTACATCAGATCATTTCAAAGCAACATCTGTTGGTTTCAAGGTTAAGCTTGCTGTTACAATAAAGTACTGCTAAAATGTTAGCTCTCAGTAGAAATACCTTGGCTGAGGTCCACTTTATGCACAAATGGTTGTCTCATAATAGTGCATTGAAAATAGAACGTATAAGCTAAATTACAAAGATATTTGTTTGCAGCAATCACTTTTTGTTTACAATAGCATCAGCTAGAGAGCACTGGAAGACCTTGGCTTCACACTATTTTTTGAGGATGTGTTCATGAAACACATGAAATGTGTTGACCCTCACATTCACACTTCCACAGTCAAAATGCCAAGAGATCCCTCCGACTGGAGTGACTGCCAATAATGCCAAGGATAGACAGGGCTGGATGGAGTCTGGCCATAGCCATTGCTTGTAGGGGATCCCCATCACTGAGCTGCCCTGAAATTGGTGTTGATGGATTATCATGGATCCATTCCAGGGACAGAACCTCAGTTGGGGCATGACTGACTTAGTGGGTAAGTAAACAAAAGTAGTTTTGTTGCATTTATGGTGGTTATTTTCTTTCTGCTAAATGTAATAAACTAGAGATTGGGCAGATTCCCGGCAATTTTTCTTGTTACCAATCTACCTAGCTTTTTACACATAAAACTGCCATTTATTGCACCTAAGCTGTTGATTAGATCAGCTTAGGTGTGGGTAGTGATGCTAGTGAATTAGGCAGCTACATAGGCATTTTCACTTCTGCAGTGGAGTTTGGGTTGATAGACTGGACCCCAACCTCTGAGTGGGGAAAATTAATGTTTGTACCAAACAGCTCCAGCAGGATCACAGGTCTCAAAAATTCTCCTTAGCAAACAGAAGTTTCATTAGAGGTTAGAAATATAAATTGGTGAAGTGACAGATTCTATGATATGATGGAAGCTCAATTATAAGTGGATAACATAATATAACAAGTGCAGATGAAATCCTATTAAGGTCTGAAAATCCAATATCTCATCTTCCTGACTTTTAATTGATCTTTACACATATTGTCATTACAGTCAAATATTTGAAATGATTCCTGTACACATAAACAAATGTAAGCACATTAACTCTGTTAATAATTTTAACAAGTAATTTGTATTTCCCATTAGAGTATCTTACAATTTGCTTTACTATAATTAAAGATATCATCAGTGATAAGCTTTAATGTGTTATTTAAACTCTGCTTGTTTATAAGATTTGCTTTTATCATTAACTGCAGGTTGATAAGATCCACATCTTAATGAAGACACTCTCATTAAGAAATTAGATTTTATGTCTAAAGCAAATAGGATGTTCAGGTAGACAAAGACTGCTTATTTTTTCATAAATCCTAAATATAGACCTTTCTTCCTAAGGCAGATCTGTGGTAAGTCAAGCAAGTTCATTAAACCATGGCTTTCAGTCTGTTTTAGCTGAGAAGCAGCACCTCTGGTAAACAGTATATCCTTCACTTGACATAAAATTACGTATGTCTGTGGTGTCAGAGTACTGATGGGCAAAAGAAATCCTGCACATGAAGACAGCTATGGGCTCTTACTCTGGAGCAAGGTCAGGCCACTTTGCTTTTGACTGGGATCAAAAGCCTTAAAGAATGGAAATGTTTTTGCCTGCGTTTCCCAAAGCCCAGACAGCAGAGGTTTTCAGGGACCAAGCTAGAGAAGAAAAATGGGATACATTTGGGACACTGATTAAATCCCTTGTAAATATTTTGCTTCTTATGGACTTCCAAATCAGGTACAAAACACCCCCCTTTATTCTTGACTAACACAATGGGAAGAAACAGACTATTTGCCTCTGCCCTGCTCTGTCTTGTATAATGATTATGTCTCTCTCTACAGCGGTGCTCTGAAACTGCTGTTCAGAGACAATTTCTTTGGTGTTATTTGCCAAGAAGAGAAAGAGAAGTAATATATATGTTTCCGGCTTCAGGTTTGAGCTATTTGCTTGTGGTAAAAATGTGACTTTTGGGACAGTTTCTTTAGATATACCCAACACTGCCACTTAGTAAACAAAAACAACTGTTGTCACCAGCTATGACTAATCCATTTCTTTAGTGCAGTAAGTAGAATATATGTTCAAATCATAACCAAAGAGATTAAATTATCTTGCAAGGTTGAAAAACAGACAGGTGGTTTAGCTTTTTTTTTTGTTGTTGTTGTTCCTAAGGTTATAAGACATTTAGATAGAGGTAAATAAATGTCCTCGTGAATAAATTAGCAGAGTAGGTGGAAGGGAAAGTAATTTTCCTTAGTTTATTTTTCACTTGTGGTTTGTTTAGAGGGCTTTTTTGTCCTTGGTTTTATTTTAAGGAATGAAGCACTTATTCCCTCAGAATCTGCTGCTTTGCTGTTTTTATTTTTCTGTAGAGAGGAGATCATTTGGACCTTAATTAAAATTAGAATCTCTTCTTCCCATGGAATGATACCAAATACTTCGCTAGAGAGAACTAGCATTTAGTAAAAACTTTTTCTTGCTATTATTTTCATGGAACTGTCAAGATTCCTCAAGAAGATGAAAAGAGTCTACAAAGACATAACTGGCAAGTAATAGATGGATGCCCTTCCATTCCACATAGCAATCAGAACAGCAAAATCATGTGTATCTTCCTTCTCCTCTGTATCCTTATTCTTCCTCTGTAACTTACATTTTCTAAATTATCAAGGGCAGAATGGATTCAACTATAACGTTAACTGAGAACTGTTTAACTATTTATGTTACTATAATTTTGTATTGATTTTATGTAAACTTTTAACCAAACACAGATTGCATTGCTTAAAGAAGACTTTTGGGAGTTCTTAATAAATTGCCTTTCCGATCTTTAATGGAGCATTAGTAATTATTGGATACAATGTGATTTAAAGTCATTTAGAAACCACATACCAGTAGATACAGTACATTCCTGTTTCACTAACAAGTTGTGTTAAATGCAATTTATGTCTGACAGGAAAAATACTGGCAAAAGTATATCTTGATTGTAAAATTCTGTGTGATCTTCATGATATCTCATATGCTAGATAGTATTTTGATCACTAAAAATTAGTGTAGTGATTTATGCATTTCTACAGGAAAAACAAATAGCAGAAGTAGCACAACAGAAGGTTGCAGGATTAACTCACATCTAAACAAAATCTTAGCAATGGAAAAATAACCAGGTCCAGAACAGGTAACAAAATGAATGAATAAAAACATGCTCCTGCTTGCAGCAGACAAAATATAACAATTTCCCCACAGAGAGATAACTGATTATTCTTATGATAGAATTTCTGGTGATGACCAGATCTTTAGGCTTTCCCTTCAGTTGTTGGTTAACAGCCAAGAAACCCAAAGAACACGCACCACTGGCTAACAAGGATCTTTGGATGACCAGAAACTGCTGTGATGCAGCAACTGGACAAAATTCATTGTAGTGGGACAAATGAATGGCCTGGCAACTCTTCTGTGTCTTATCTACTTTCCAGACCTAATAACACCTCTGATACTTGCTTTAGATACAAAACACTTCAGAAATTTTTCCATAGTCCTCCTGTTGGTCATCTGGCACAGCTTGTTTAAATGGGCTGAGTGTGCAGTGAAGGATCGAGGATGGTCTGAGAGGAGAATTCACTTCTCTGTATTGCTGTTGCCTTTTCTATTGCTGCTGATAACCCCCGTAGTTCCAGCAGCTGGAACCTAAGGTAAGGGCTTTTTATTAGGCACCCTGTAGCCATGGCCAAAGGCCCCATCACATCAGAACTGCACACAGATCTAAGAGAAAACTTCCTACCCCTTGCCCTCAGGCTAAGGATGCTATAGCTGTCAGTTTGTGCCTCTGTCCCTGTCACAGCTCACTATATCCACGCCCTGCTCAGAATGTTCTCCTTCTTGCTCCTTTCTTCACTGCTCATCCCCATAGCCCCCACCTGTGTCCCACCCAGCTGCTGATACCCATGTCTCTGCCTCCCACCCCTGCCTTTTGGGCATCCAGTTCCCACCAGTACACATATTTCTCCATTCAGTGTCTGAATCACCTCTTCAGTCTCCTTTCCCCATTAGCTGCTTCCACTTGGGCTGTTACTGCCACTCAATTCTCTTTCATATTTTCACTCTGTCCACAGCAAACACTGCCCAGGTCTACAATAAATTTCAGCTAACCCATTTCTTGTTCTTCCCATCAATCTACCCTGATGCCTTTTATCAGTTTTGTCCCCAGGGAATTATTTGCCCTTTACTTGGCCCCTATAAAACTGCTGAAGTAACTGTATTCCTATCATGTCTACCCATCTATCTTCAGCATTTATGGTCTTCAGGTCATTACAGAGCATAGGTACTGCTACCTTTCCTGAGATCACCAATTACTGTTGGAGCCACTTCTTTAAAACTCAACCCATTAATTAGATATTCTTGCTAGTAGTCTCACCACCCCTTTCTTACTAGCTCATATATATATTTCAATTCCTTTGTTCTATGAACAAAGAAACAGTCGACAGGACTTGTATTTCTAAGTACTTTTTGCAGGTAGAGCTGAAAAAGCTTCCGTGAGTAACAACACTCCTCTCCACCCTTGCAGATTTCCAGATGCCACAGCCTGGGGCACAGCTCAGGAAAGTTCATCTGTTGACTTGAGTGGTCAACAAATAGGGTCTGCTGTCTTATTTTTTTTATCTGTAAGAGCAGACAAGAGCAACATAACTAAACGAACATTTTTAAGATTTAGGAGAGGGATTTTTTATCTGCTCATTTCATGGTGTACCACGACTCATGGAGATCATGGGTGTGACTCTAGAAAGCAGAAAGCCCAAAAATATTCTATACAGCACTCACTGGTGGAAAGAAATGCAAATGTTCACAGCCAGCAAGCAGCCAGCTTACCTCATGCATTACCTCAATTGGTGTATTCTCATGTGTACAGGAACCTTCTTGGGTAGATCTAAAAATGAGACAGTGATTGATTATGGAAGGAACTGTTATGTAACTTAAACATTATTTCCGTTTCCACAACCCTAATCACAAAGTTCCAAATGCAGTCAAGTGACAAACCAATTTAAAAACAATTTGACTCCCAAGAAAATCACAACAGGGAAACACTTTAAACTGAGCAGGTAATACAATGCAATTAGCACAATTAACCCCTTATCACAGCAACAAATCAAGAATTTTCACCTCTCACTGTTTCTTTAAAATGTCTGCAATTGGAAAAGTGACTTCTGGCATGGAGGAGTTAACACTATGGCAATCTCTCCCTTACAGATTTTTAACAGTCACCAGGTGGCAAAATCTATTTATACACCATATGTTTGTAATAGGATCTCAATTTGTAAGATATAACACTAAATTTTTCAAATGAATATACTGAACAGAATAGCATGGCAACTGAAGCTGCAATATCATGATAAAATGTATTAAAATTGGTGTTAATATAATAATCGGCTGTGTTTTGTTCCATATGGCAATTTATGTTAACAATCAAGTTGAACCCCATCTGCTTCTTTAAAAGCTGAATATAATAAAGGAAGAAAGGTCACAATCATGAACTTCTGCCTCCAAGTCACACCATGTGTATGTAATAATGAATGTATAGCTCAGTGGTTCTCTATAGGATGTGTTTCGAAGAAAAAGGCAAGGGCTGTTTCCCAGAAAAACTAGCTCCTATTTCCTAAGTTATTAAAAGAGCCTTATGGAAGCATACAGATGGGAGCAGAATGGTCAATGGTGGTGCAAAGAGTAGACCCAAGTTTTTCCTGCACCGAAGACCCTGGCATCTCAAGGTATACCTGATTCTGCTGCTATGACAAGACAAATGGTATATTCCACACATCTAACAGGTGTGCTGTGCTACCATTCTGCTTGTACTGAAATGCGCTGACAGTACAGCAATAGGGAACATTTGTCTTTATAACAACTGACAAGATGCATGATTACAACTGTAAGGGTATCAGGGATAAAAGAAAAGGCAGGCCCTCTCTGTGAGCTCAGTTATTAGTCACATGCTGAAATGCTGACCAAATCTAGGAGAACAGGAATTATTTATAAAATTGCTCTCAAAGAATATTATCTTCTGCCCTGCTTCCAATAAACAAGTGAAACAGATCTAAGCTGATCTAGATTTTTGTTCTTTTTTGTGAGAATTTCTATCAGTTTTAACTTAGCCAAGTTCAAACTATTAATGTCGATCTGAAATTCATCACATCTATGGGGGTTTTTTTAACCCTTAAAAAAATCTATTACTATGATGGATTTTTTTTCAGCACAAATAGTTCAGAAGGGTTGCTACCTGTGAATTTGCCCAATGTGGGCAAAATATATATGTATACTGTATTTATTTTTGAAGACAAACCTCTCCTGGGATACCTTTGAAGGAAATAAAATTATCAAGCCCCATGTTCAAACAGAGGATCCTTACCTGGGCACCGACCTTACATCTTTTCTATTTTATGTCTTTTACCGCACTGAGATATGTAAAGAAAGGGTCTAGGTTGTCAGTTTTGTCATACATGTGAGAAACAGCCTATCAAAGACTTCTTCTATCAGCCTGTTACATAGTATTCCTGAATTTTCCTTCCTAAAGTGTGTGCATTCCCAACTTGCCTGGAAGTGTAATCTGGAGTGTAATGTCTATGAACACATAGATCTGTAAATATAATTCTGCCATTGATGAACAGATCTGTTGTCCTTCTCAACACACAACAAATTCACCATGTACACAGTTCTAGGTTTCCGATTTGGAGCCAGGAGTTGACATATGGAAGGGTAAGAGTTTGTGCAACCCGGGATACCCCTTCAGAGAACAAAAATAAAGAGGATTAGAAACATAGTTTATGCCTACCAACAATAATTTAAACTTTATGAATTGCCTCCCAGGGCACAGTAAAGGCAAATGTGGGTTTTCCTTTACCTCTGAAAGTGTGGTTTTAGATAAACCTTTTCCACTCGTGAGGAAATTACACCTACAGCACCACTGCACCACTAGCTGGTGTACAAACAGGAGATCCTCCTGCTCCCCCAAGGATGGGGAGTACAAAAACATCTCAGGTCTTCTGCAAGATCTCCCCCAAGACTTCACCAAGTGAGTGGATGTCCTCTCTGGACAGTGAGGACAGTCACTGTGAACCACTTCAGCTGCCCTGACTTCATATAGCAGCAAACTGGACATAGGAGCACCAGCAGCTGCAGCTCAAGGTAGAAGGACAATGTTACATAACATGGATGTTATTTTCAAGGTGTTTTCCTCCAGAGGGTGCTGAAAAAGGGATAATGGAAAAAGAATATTCTGTCTTTTAAAAAAGCTTCAAGTCCCAGCACCACTCAGAGCCCCACTCACACAAATTTTCTGGGTCTTCCTACATGCCTTGCTTTTCTGTTACCTGTCCTATCTACAAGCTTCTTGACCAGATATTTTGTCCTTGTATCTGCCTGTGAAAGCTATCAGTAAATTGTCTAACCAGGCAAATATGCAACTAATAAATAATAATCAATTTAGAAGATAGGTCTTTAGACAAGTGGTAGAGTCCTTTCTCTCACTGACAGTTATTACCTCAGGAGAGCTGCTGTGGCCTCTTTACATATTCAGTCCTGCACTGCTCTGTTTTATTTATGATAAAGTAAAACAAAAATGAATTTAGAAGGAAATGATATCACTTCTATGCCATTAAAATTGAGATACAAACCACAGAAGCCAAGATATGCAAAGACACGACTGTCATTTTTCCTGACACCATGCAGTCTGACATAGTGTCAGACTTAACTTTGAATTTCCTGGCTTTGGTGGATTCTTGTTCTAACCCCAAGATATCATTTAAATGCAGTTTGTCATTTCTGAATATAACTGTAACTCTTATATTATCAATAATAATAGGGTACCTTCTGCTCCTCAGGGGCAAACTCTCAAACAAATGGCTTGTGAATCAATAAATATGTTCTGTGCTGCAGCTGAATTTATTTATTCATGAGATGCTTATCTCTCCGTAAATTCCTTAGGAAAAATCCTTAATCCCACCATACTGAATTGACTATTTATCAGTTTTAAATTGGACCTTATTAATTTTGTTCCATTCTGGAAAACGTCTCTCGCAATCCATCTTCGGACAGAATTGAATTTCTTTCTGTCTCCCTTTTCTCTCTCAGGAACAAAACCCAGTGGTTAAGAATGGGAAATAACAGATGGCAGCAATCTCCCATATACAAATCTGCTCTGTCTGAGCATCCTGCAAACTCTCTTTGCAATGTACTTGCAGAAGCCTGTATGCCATGGCATAAGCACAGTCACATTTGGCTCCTCACTTATCGATGACAGGCTGAGCTGTTTCTTCTTTTGTTTTATTGCTGGCTCATTGGCGGCTGCTGTAAGGAGAGATCAGCTCCATCACAACCAAGCACAATTATATTTATGGGCTACAGAGGTACTTACAAACCCATAAGCATAACACTGAATTAAATGCTAAGGTTGTGATGTAGGTTTTACCTACTGACTGTGGCAGGAGATGTCTTCTCAAGATCTAGGAGCTAGGAAAACAATGTTCTGCTCATTTGAATAATCTCACCATTCATTAAATACAGCTGCAAGGCAAGGAATGACAGGTTCAAAGGCAGACCAGGGGAATATATTAGTAACAAAATTATTGTCAGACCCTTTAGGTATGTTTCCTGATATTCCTCAGTGTAATTCCATAAATTACAATGGGAACAATTGTGTCATTTGCGAACACTTGAAAAGGTTAGCTGGAGATTCTGTGCTGATAGCCTTAGTAGTCTATTTTTAGAAACACTGTTGCTAGAGAATTTCAAAATATTGTATATTTTGATTAAAGATCAAAAGAGGGACTTGGTTTGGGCATTCATGGACCATTTCACATTATGTGATTAGTGAGTGAGAAGTCCTAGACTGTGTTCTTTTCCAAAAAACAGTTGTTATGATTTAAAATACATTGCCTAATTCCAGTATCTTTTAGAGGCTGCAGAATGCAGGAAAAAGACAGCATTCAGATATTCACACAAGGTTATGTTTTGCTTGTGTTTTTACATACTATTATGATCCAGCTACTTTTCTGGCCAAATGGCATCCACTGGGACATCAGAAATGCGCCGTTCTCCGCCTTTTTGGCAAACGTTCCCCAATACACCTGTTAGGAGAGGCAGCGAGCACAGCAATGGGGCAGCCTCTTTTGATTCAGATCCTGTGATCAGAGGGTGCCAAAATGCTTCAGGGCCATCAAAGTGTTGACGTCTCTAGTGCAATTTTCATCTTTGCTAAATAAAATAAACTTTCCAATATGGCTCAGGAGATTGGAGTAGTGTCTTTTTTCTTCTCTGCAAATAAGAACTGCTGCCATCCTTTAATATTTATCAACCCGAATCCAGAGGGAAATATTCAGCTGCTCATTTTCCAGAATACGTGTTTTTTCTCACCCCCAAAAAAGCTCCTGGATTCTATGAGGCAAAGAAATTCAACTGCATTTGATTTGGGAGAAGGGGGATATTACAAGTGCTTGGAGGCCTATGTGGCAAGTGGCCATATTTCAGATCTGCCACTGTAATCAGAAGCAGAGTGACTGGAAGGTGTTTTCCATGAAAAACCTCTCTGGAGCTAAATCCAGGGACTGGGGCATTGTTTGTGAAAACACTGTCATTTTTAAAGGAAATGTACTTGTTTACACATCATAAAAAATTTAAGAGGTACTTCTCCTTTAGGGACAAGCGTGAATGACTAGAGCTAAAGAAAGTTATTTTCTGGATCCTTCAAGTGAGAGGGAGCACTGAAAAGAAAAGGACTGTAAGTGCTGCTTATGGAGTGTTTCACTTTAAACTTTTGTAAAACAGGTAAAGGAAATGCTTCGTATGGAAGAGATACAAGAGCTCCCAATTAGACCTTGCTTTGCATAGCACTCAGGCACCCACTTATCTCCCAGCCTGTGAGTAGTAATGCTGGCTCCCAAAGGACATGCTTACAGCTGAGCATAGTCTTCAGCCTGGATGGAGAGGAGGAGCTGGCACAGAGGCAGCGTGCCATGCTGTGCCTTGCTGCGTCTTCTGTGCCCCCGACTCCCCTCCTTTTCCAGGCCAGAGAGCAAAGGACCTCTGCACACAGCGGGGATTATGCTGCAGCAGAGATCAGTGGACACACAAATGAAGTTTGATTATACTCACTGTTGCTTTAAGTCTTGTTTTGGTCCTGCAGATGCTTTGCTTAACCTTGCAAAAGTCATTTGCAGGCAAACTCGCAGGTGAAAGTCCTTTGTTAACAGCAAGCCAACACCAGCTGCTTTTAGCCTTTCTGTATGGGAACAAATGTCACAAAGAAGGAAAGAGAATATGCTTTTATTTTTATTTCATAGGGAATTAGAAACACTAGAAGCCATGGGCCTATATCACTGCACAATTTAATTAGACTATTTTTCAGTGGTTTGTTTAGTTCTCTTATTCATATTTAATGTGGCTGCAAACAGCAAGCAAGGAGTTTGGTTCACCAGCGTAATGATGCATTATGCTAGCCACTAAACTCCCGAGACTTTGTGATCCTGGCATTTATGGTCAGGTCAGCTGCTATTATTCTGTTTCTGGAGTCACATGTGAGGGATATTAGCATTTGTTCTTCCAGCAAGGGGAGGCAGAGCACACAACCAGCAGGCCAATGGAGGCTGTTGCTAGGCAGGAGCCGGAGTCCTGCGGTAGGGTCATGCTCGCTCCCCCGCACTGTGGCACCCAGGGTCATGGCAAATTACTGGACACGGATTGAAGAAAGCAGAACCATATTCTCTGGAAGGACAGAAGAAAAAGGGTGGATGGAAGAAATATGGTGTTAAGAGTAAATCTTTGCCATTACTCAGCACAAGGGGCCATGCTCATCCTTGGCTTTTAGCATGGCTTGTTTTGCTGAGAGAACAAACGGCACACAAGGACAGAAAGAGCTGGTTATGCCAGCGGCCCTGAACTGCTCGTTACCCCCTTCATCCACCTGGAGAAAATATCGAAACTGAAACATGCACCCAATATTCAGGTTTCCCATAAAGGAGAACTGCAGGTGGTGAGATTTGGAAACCTTGCCCCAGCCATCCCACACCCCTATTAAACATGTCTGCTGCCCTGGAGTTTTTATGAGCCCCGAGAGGTCTTCAGACACTGTGCTCTAGGGTAATAATTTCACTATCTGAGACAGAGAAAGCAGAGTTGCCTGGGGCATCTGCCAATAACACAGGAACTTGACAAGCAGAATTTACGTTTTGGTTTTTTGGGCCTTTCTTTTTAGTGACATTTTTTTAAGCCAAGCTTTGATAATGTAGCAGTAGTACTGATTAACTTAATTTTCTCAATTGGTTACATATTGCAATTTCTAGACTACATTTCTGTGAGTATATGTAACGAGTGTTGGATTTAATTTGACAGAAATGGATATTTTTAGGAAGTTTTTGAGGATGTATAACAAAAACGAAAACTGACAATGCTGTGGCACATTTGTCTGAGTTTTAGAAAGTTAAAAGACCTATTGAGAGGTCTCAAATATTAATTCCCACTTCCAGCTAATGTAAGAAATGCATTTGGAATAGGATAATAAGAAGAAAAATAACTACCCACTTCTTATGCAGAAAAGTTTCAAAATCTTTTTCACAGGAAAGAAATAACTCAGAGAAAAAATAATATTCTAATCAAGTCTGAGATGTTATTGCAGTCATATCATACAGCAATGGTATAATGGATTATGAATGATGAATGAAGGCAATAAAATGAGATCACCTAAACCAGCTCACCATACACAGGGTTTTCCAGCCAAAGCTGGTGTTGACATACTATACAGTCTTAACTGAAAAGAAGGTAAATAGCTAAAGTCTACTAATGGTCTTGTGCTTTGAGAATTTTTTTGCATATCTGAAACAGAACTATCCTGGTTTTGAAATCAGTACATAAGAATAGAATGGGGAAAGAAATCCATGGAGGAAACTCAAGCTGAACCTGAATGCTATTTTAAGCAGAGGAAGGCAAAAGTCTCTGCATGGAATACAGACAAAGCTTCTGAAGAGGGCTGATTAATATCTTCCTGGTGCTTAAGAGCAGAATACATAAAACACTCAGATGAAGTCAGTAACTCCATAAAATGACCATGATGTGCTTTAAAAACAGAGCTACAAACAAAAACAAAGCATATGTCAAGTTCTGGGGTTGGAATATCAATGAATAGGTTGGCTGCAATCAATTGGTTGATGCTGGCCTAAGGTGTGCCTGGTGTGGGTTGCAGACAAGGAAGCTGTGACCTGTGTTGGATTTTGTTTCCTGCACTATCTCCCTAAGAAAGAGCAATGTTGAAAATACAGCCTTGTCCTAGTAGCAAAGAATAGAAAAGTGAAGGCCATTGACCATGTAGAACTTTATCTTGTGATTAGACTGGCCAGTCAGACCTCGGAAAATGCACAACAGAACTTCTGGATATGAATGCAGCAGGATTACATCTACAATGTTTCATTTACATTGGTATGGCTTGTATGGAGAGGACCATCAAGCAGAAAAGAGAGCTTAATTCAGACCTTATGGCTGCTTTAATATGAAAGTGAAGAGAAAATTCTCAAGAGGGGCTCAAAAATTTGTAAGGACTCTGCCTGAGAGTCAGAAAAACAAAGACAATTATTCATCCCTTTCTGTCTGTATGCAGAATTTCCAAAATACCTGTTATTGAAACATGATCTTGACAGCTGTGTATATAATCAGTTTCAAGTCCAGGGCAAAAGACTGGCATTTCACAAAGTTCCTTAATCCCTGCCATTATGAGCGTATATAACATATAACGGCATATAACAGGAATGATGATGAAAACAATAAAAAGAAATGCAGGGAATGCAGACAGACTATAAGTTGTACACAGCATTTATATAAAAGGATTACTTCACTTCATGGCTTTACAGGGCTATGGAACAGTTTGTAACTCTTTAGCAATATTAGCAGTGCTGAGTGAGATGATTTATGTTACACAGCTGAAATGATGGAAGTTTAGAGATGTGGTCTACTGTAAGGCAGGCTGGACTGCAGCCAGGATACTCTGTTAAGTAACACTACTGGAAGCTCATGAACAGCAATCTTGGGATCTTTAATGACTGCAGAGGAGCAAGCTAACTGCTTTGCAACTCATCTGAAAAGTAGTTCATTACCAGAGTGGAGACATTCAGTCTTACAGCCAAGGCACTCCTGGGCATTTGGGAGAGCTGAGTCTGACTCCCCACGCTGTGGAACAGAGGAGAAATAAATTCAGCTTTCCAGGACTCCACTCCTGCCATGACACACATGGCCCCAGTCAGCCTCCGTGCCTTCCAGCCTTTGACTGCTTTGTCAAAAAAGCAGAAATTGGATGTGATGAGCTGTGTTTGTACACATCTATCCCTGCGTGACCCTTTCATTACTGGGAGTTGCTCCTGCTCTGGGGAACCATCTTCTTAGGCTGAGGCAGTGTGGTGGCACTCTGCATCATGTCCTGTGTGTGTGGGAAACAGAAGGAAGTGACAGGTACCTCAGGAGGTAACCACAGGTACAACCCTGATGAAGGAAAGGTCCTCCTGATGGATGCTGGTGGCCTGCACCGATGGCTATTCCACCATAGAGGGCCCCAATTCCAGGCCTTAACCTCAGTAGAAGTCCTGGGCTCCACAGCCATAGCTGAGGCTCAAAAGCAGAAGAGAGGCTCAACACTTCAGTGCAAACATGAGAGGGATAAATATCACTATGAAAGAGAGCAGGGCTGAGGCCAAATACAAGTGACATTTGATGGGTCTGGTCTGGAAGCATGGGCAAAAGCTAAGGTAGCCAGATGGTAGAACAAGGGCTTATGAAGAATAAGTCAGAAATACTGAGGGACTTGCTGCTAGACATATTAATCTGGCATTAAATAATGTTATGTATTTCAAAGGAGGCATAATAAAATCCCCAGATACATTACTATAAATCATCTAATTTTAACCCCCTAAAATATTCATATTTCTAAAGTGGTCTGATAGTTAAGTCTAGAGATAGGGCATTCAAAGATTTAATTTAATTAGCTGTAGAATTATAGGCATTTAGTATAAATCAAGAGAGGCAGCTGTAGTGGCTGCCTAAGAATAACATGTAAGACTTTAAGCTCATTCAGACTAAAATTTTCTAATCACAAACTGCCAGTAAGCTTTTGAAATAGGTGCTACTATATGAGCTGGGAAACATACTACAGAACTAATCATATTAAATTAACCATATTAAACTCAGCAGATTAAGGAAAAGAAAATATAAAAAAACAGGGACTCTTAGGAAAACAAAAACACTCAAGAGAGTGGACCAGAAGGATGGAGAACTGTCCCACACTAATTCTTCATCAGTAGAAATGCAGCCAACCAAACTGTTACAATAGATTTGGATTACTTGCTGACATGAAACAGACAGTGAAAATACATTTATCTGAGTTCTAATAATTAATATCTTTAATATAAAGGAAAAGTGATGGGGTTAATTCTAACAGCTGTTTGAAACCTTTGAATAAAGAAACTCTCAATCATCTACAGAAAACATATTCATAAAGTCAAATTGCCTGTAGTAGGTTGTTAGAGTAATATGATAAATGAAATAAATGGTTATTTCTCCTTTACAATAAGAATAGCTGACAAATATGTCAATATTTCTCTCAAGTTTTATGAACAGATGAAATATTTAAGCTAGACATTGAACATGGGCATTTGTACCTTTTTATTTGTGTAAAATGGTCAATCTGAAATAAAATTAGCCTATGCAAAAAAACACAAGGTAAAGGAACCAAAACCACAGTGTAAAACCAGACACCGCAGTTTTGAAAATAAGCATTAAGTAATGGAAAGTGCATGTGTTCAGACAGCACTGTGTGATAAGTTGTCAGATGGGAGCCCTTGAGGGCATAAAGGAAATGTCTTGGGATCTCACTCTTCCTCTGTGCCCAGGTGTATGGATGTGAGCTGATAAGAGTGAATTCAGCCTTTAAAAGCCCTATTAACATCCCTCTAGTAGTTTCCCCTGTTCTCCTGTGGTGGTTTTGGCTGGAGTAGAGTTAATTTTTTTCATAATACCTGGTATGGGGCTGTTTTAGATTTGTGCTGAAACCAGTGTTGATAATAGAGAGATGCTTTAGTTACTGCTGAGCAGCTTTTCCACGGAGCCAAGGTCTTTTCTGCTTCTTGCAACAGCCCAGAGAGGAGGCTAGGGGTTTTCAAGAATTTGGGAGTGGGGCACAGCTGGAACAGCTGACCACAGTGACTAAAGGGACATTCAAGACCGTATGCTGCCATACTCAGTATATAAATTTGGGAGAAGAAGGAGGAAGGAGGGATGATGGTGCTGGTTAGAGCCTGGTGCTAATAACACCAAGATTGAGGGTTTGATCCCTGCATGGTCTGTTCACTTAAGAGCTGGATTCAGTGATCTTTGAGAGTCCCTTCCAACTCAGAATATTCTGTGATTCTGTCCTCCCAAGTGATGGAGCCCTGCTTTCCTGGAGATGGCTGAACACCTGTCTGCCCATGGCAAGAGGTAAAAGAATTTCTTGTTATGTTTTGCTTGCACATCCATTTTTCTATTTTACCTATTAATCTGTCTTTATCTCATCCCGTGATTTTTTGCTGCACCCTTATGATTTGTTACCCCATCTCACTGGAGTGGGATAGGGAGTGAGTGGCTGTGTGGGGCATGGTTTAGGATGGGGTTAAACCATGACCCTTGGAGTTCTCCCTTTTGGTAAGCATTCAAAGGAAATTTATGCATGGCATCAGAAAACTGACCAAAAAACTTGAAAAAATTGATGGAATCAGGAGCAACAGATATTTCAGAAAACTGGTCTTGGAGCAAGAGAAATTTCAGGAAACTAGTCTAGGAGAGAAGAGGTGAATTCTGTGGGGCAGCAACTCTGGGACTCAATGGGATAAATGATCTATGGGCCAGGAAGTTGTAGGCCTATTTCCTCATACATTTTGTACACACAGGCAGGATACCTGCACTCTCTAGAGGAAAGCTCACTGAAGACAGTGGTTGTATGTCTAGAGTCCCTCTAGAGTGCTTATTCATAAGCACTCCAAGGGCAGCTTCTTTTTATCCCAGTGTAGGGAAAATAGGTCAGATTATTCACACTTTAAAAACTGTATATTTCATTCATGTGGATGAAAGAGATCTGTCTGATACAGTCTATATGGATTTCCAAAATCATTCAGCAAAGTCCTTCCACAAAATTTCCTAAAGTATCTAAATGGATGTGGGATAAAAGTTGTTGCATGAATAAACAACTGATTAAAGTATTGGAAGAAAGGGTAAGAGTAAATGGCCAATTTTCACAGTGGAGGGAGGTCACCAGTGGAGTCCTACAGGGCCATGTTGGAACTCATGCTGTTTAACATATTCTTAAAATGCTGTGAAGCAGTGGCTGTGGAAGTGTGGGTGGTGAAGTAGCAAAGTTTACTGAGAGTACTGGGTTGTTCAGGGTTGGAAAGTTGAAGACCAGCAGTGGAAAAAGGTATAAGGACCTCTTAAAGCTGAATGACTGGGCATCATAACTCTGTGTAGAGAAAGATACAATGAGGAAAAACTTCTGATACAACATTGGGCAATTTTGTCTGATATTACCCTTTAGGACCAAGATCTTAGGCTTCTAGTGGATAAGTAGAGAATTCCTTGAAAATCTTTGCAAGGAGGAAGTATGATAAAAAAATCAAATTGCCAGGATAAAGGACTATAAGGAAAAGAACACAGATCAAACCAGAAAACAACATGATGCTTTGAAAAGCAATGACTGAGAGAGGCAGAAGGCTAGGAAATTGTGAAGGGCATGGTTAGACCATTCCAGAAGGAGTTTCTGCCTGTTCCTGTACAAGAAAAAGAAGGCATCAATAGTCATTCAGAGATAATATGTTCATAAAAAAAAAATTAAAGCAAGTTGTTTTTCATGCAGCTTGTATTTCAGCTGTGGAATTTCTTGCTTCAGATTGCTGGAGGTTCACATCAGTGCTTACAGAGATTCAAAAGGCAACCTGTCCAAGGAAGAGAATACCTTTCTTTCTAGGATAATTAATTGCAAAATAAATTAATAGAAAAACTGTCCCAAAATCCTGAATGTATTGGTTTATGAAACCACTGACCTGCAACTTGTAGAATGCTTGGAGAATATTTTAGTAGTATTATAGATAGCCAACAGCTTTTCAAACTCATCCTTTGGCATCTGCTGTCAGCCATTGCCCACGGAAAGATGCTGGGCTGGATAGATTTTTTCCTCAACTTAGTCTGGTTGCTCTTACATTATATAATGTGAATAAAAGGACATTCTTGACAAAACTTTGTCTTTTGTACCACAGTGACTTCCATCCTCAGTGTTAGAATTATAAAAGTACACCTCAAATGTGAAATAGAAAACTGAGTAATTCCTAAGAAGGACAAAATGCAGAATGGAACAAAATGAAGCAAAAAGCCAAAGAAAAGTATTTGAAAGAACAAGCACACACACTGCTGTAATGGTTACCAGATCTGCAAAACACAGGAATCGGAAAATGGAGAAACTAGGATTGACAATGCAGTGAGTCCTTTAAAAGAAATAATAAGCTCACACTGGGCTGCACAGAGACTAGTTCCCTTGACTACCAGAGACTTTCAGAATGGAAATAAACCCAAAGGTGACTTAGAGAAAGAGCAAGTGCAGAAAGAGGGGGAAACAGAGACTCCAATTAAAATGCACCAAGAGGCTGAAAAGATTCATGACGACACCTCAGATGATATGCAAACGACTGGGCAAAGAGTAGACTTCATTGGGCCAGCATGAATGCACAGAGTGTAAAAATGGTAAGAAATCATTGCCACTGTGCAAAGTACCAGAGATAGAAACGCTGGGAGGCTGTGACCATTTGTGATGCACCCAGCAGAGCTTGACAGCAACTGGCAACTGATGTATTTAAACATGGAGGAAACCACCACCTGCTGATAATTGATTATTACAGTTGTTCTTTGAAGCTAACAAAAGTAAAAAACACATTATGCAGCACTCTGGTGAATCACACTGAGGTAGTAGTCATCGAACACTGCATTTGCAATGCGTTCATTTGAGATAATGGGTCACCATACACACTGGAGGAATTTTTAAGGTTTTTAAAGTACCAGGGTTTCAGATGCAGCTGGTAGTTCTTATTGCTGATAGTTTTATGGGCTGGTCAACATTATTAATACCCAAAAATATATTAATTCAGAGAAGATCTGCCTTGAGGTTTACTGACACGGCCCTGTGGAATCAAATGCTTTACTGCCTGGGATGCTAATAAACTGAAAGCTCTTCTCGTAAGTCCCATGGCATAGTCTTTCTACAGCCCAGAGCTGCAGATAACAGCCAAGTAGCACAGATGGGAGCAGAGTGGGAAATGAGAGTGCAAGTCCAGCATGATCATTCGAGAAACTACAATACAGCTCTAGGTAACTCGGAGATAATAGCATGGCTGGTGTTATTCTTGTGTGGAAACAACATTTGTGGAAAAATTCACTTTCTCTGCAATACAGGTAGAAAATGGAGAGAAACGAGATTAACCTCAGATGTTAGAAGACAGCCCTGGCCATGCAACTACTCTTCTGCTCTGATAAAAATCTTATTCTTGATCCTCAAACAGCATCTGAAGAAGTCAACAGCCACAATCTCGCCATGGCTTTAAAGCCACCCACTACGCAGAAGGGAAATGACTCATACCTGAGCATCAAGTGATACAAGTGAACTGTACTGTGTCACTCAAAAAGTTCAAGCCCAAAGATGTGAAATTTTTATGTTGTGATTACACAGAAACATTGGTAAGAGCATTTCCAGTTTTATGTCATTTTCATGCATCATTAGATAACTGGTGCAACATCATTTAGAGAAAACCTCTTAAAATTACTCCAGGAGATTGTTTTCTGCTCACTTGATCAGCACGGGTGCTGAGTTCAGATGCTGAGAGCAAAGGGTGTTTTTGAAAGCCCAAATTAAAAAAACTGTTAAAGTTTACATGCATGGAGTGTCATTCAAGTGAGCAGTCAGAATAATACAAAATAACAAAAATGAAAATAAATATGAAAAGTTACACTCAAGGCAGAAATTCACAGCTGTGCTGTGGAAGGGTTGGGGGAGATTTTTGTTGCTGAGCTGTATCTCCTTCATCTCACAGAGGGAAAGGAAAGCCTGTGATCCCAAAGCCATGCCATAGATTTTACCTCACACATATATTGCCTCAACTAAGAATTCATTTAAATTAAGAGCACTGAATGCTACAAAGCAATTCATTCAGGTAGGAAGGTGATTACAGTACCCTGTAAAATGGTTTATTTGAAGAATAGGCCCCTTACATTGCAGGATCAGGTTCCTTTCCATACCCTTAACATAGTCTCTGGGAGCAATCTGGCTGATAAACCACTTGGTATATGAGCTGAATGGCTCTTTTGATTCCCCTGTCTCAGTTAAATATCCACTGAACAGAGTAGAAGCTTAGATATCCAGAGCAAAGGAAGACACTCATGTAACCACCTAAACTCAGGTGTCTTAAGCTGTCACGCATTATGACTTTTCCTCTTCTCCTTTGTGGCTGCTCCTACCCTCTCACCCTTATTTAGCAGAGTTAAAATGAGTAAAATTGTAATTCATTTAAATTAGTGGAAATCAACTACTCATTTCTTTTTTTGCACAATCTATTTCCAGTCCCCTTTCCTCTGTTTGACTAGGGGAAAGCTGGGGACAGTTTCTTTTTTACGTTTACTAGATTCTAGCATAAAGGGAGCCAGGAAGCAACAGGCTTTCTGGACTGTATCACAGTAAAATTTTATATTATTGATCTTAAAGTACTGGTTACATGTTAGATCCTATGTAATGTCAAAAATGTCAAAACAGCAGAACTTGCCTCTGACTTTGTATGTGTATAATTGCTGTGTGACATTTTCACCTGATAAATATCAGACTAGAGAATATGAAGCTGATCATATGTGTGTATATATATATATATACACACATATGTGTATATATGCAAGCACACACATATACATTAATTAATTAATTAATTAATTGTGACTGTGTTTATAAAATTTCTGTCCTTTTAAGTTACAAATTCATCATCCATATTTTGTATAAACAGCTGCACTTACATTAATTTTTTGAGAATGGTAAGGTCATTTAATTTAAATTAGCAGCAATACATTTTTCTGTTATTATTATCTTTTCCTAATAACCTTCCAAGCTTTCCAAAAAGCTTGGAAAAAAAAGTTCCAAAAGCTTTCTTTAGCCTTCAGGAACTTCTTCAGTTTTCTATTCAAATATTGATGAAACTTAACCCTGGTTAGTTTTCACATTTGACAAGATCATAACTCGATGTGTACTATTATCCATTAAAAACCACTTAAGGCAATTGCTGTTACCATTGTAACATGATAAACCTGACAATAGACTGTTAGTTCAAAAGAAAGAACCCAGTAATTTCATTTATTCTCTATTCCTCAAAACATCTGCAGTGACGTAAAAGAAATGTCAAGTTAAAAATAACAACTCATGGGTCACGGTATCAACTGTGATTTCATTACATTATGTCTCTGAGCAGACTAAAGCTGCTCTGGCATTCAGACTTTAGGTGAGCTTGTAAATGAAGAAAATCTTAATCTATTTCAGTTCAAGATTATCAATTATTCAAATACCTACACAGAGCCTTCATTTTCCCCGCACTGCTAAAATGAGAACCCAATGTAGTCAGCACAGTGGGAGGCAGGTAAGTGTGGTGAGCTCTGTTTGCAGCCTAATCCTGCAGCCTCTGTGCTAAGCTGGGGTGGGATGCTGGGAGACCATGGCTGAGGAAGGGCTTTGGATGGCTCCCCAGCCAGCTGGGGAAGCTGGACTTCAGCTCAGAATCAGCACCCTGCCCAGGTGGCTTCCTGCATTTTTTCTCGGAGCTGTGCTGCCCCTGCAGACAATGCTCACCTGTGCCTGCCAGAGCTCCCCTGGGATGCTGTGCCTTGGGAGACAGGCTGCTTGAAAGAGAGATCCTCCAGGTCCCTTCTGACCACCTCCCCTCCTATGCTGAAAGTCAATTATTACAAAGCACATTACTACTTTTATAGTAAGTAATATACAATTATTACTTTATCAGTTAGAAAAATGAATTTATGAATACAAATGGAAAAAAACAGGAAAAAAAAAACAGGAGAGGAAAGTAAATATAACACACCTTACCCCTTCAGTGCATTTATGGCAGTTACATTGCAGTATCTATGACTGACAGGACCTGGTAAGCTCATGTTCTGTTCTGAGACACCTGCATCAAGAAATAAAGAGAACTTTTATCCTTATTTCAGAACTAAGTTGCTTTAAATTAGCAAACCTTTAGGGCTGACCTTACTTTTGGGGAACAAAAATTGCCAACTCCTAAGTGAGAGAGATAAAGATGAAATCTAGAAGAGCTGATATTTCAAGACATCCCTTGCTTTAAGCTGTCTCCAGGAAAAAATGAAGCTTAAATGCAAGAGTGATGTAGGCACTTCAGAAATCCCCATACAAAAAGGGACAGATTCTCAGAGATATGGACAGCTATAGGCACCCATTTCAGAATGTATCCACCAAGTGTCACTGCCCAGAATTTGGGTAAAATGGATCTTATGTTTAAGAATGACACAGATAATAAAAACTTAAAATATTTGCAAGCTGAAAAAAATCCATATAGAAAGAAGAATTTCACCAGGGTTATTTTCTTTTCTGAAAGCATCATGTCTGCAGCTAGTGCTTGAGTGCATGCACAAATTAAGTTTACAGATTTCATAAAGCAATTTATTCTACTTGAATGTAATAGCAGTAATTTTTCATGTAAGTCAGCAAAATACAATCCATAAAGGAAAAAGTACTGCCATTATTTTAAACTATATTGTTCTTATTCTATCCAAATGTGAACTGAAACTAAATAATTTACTGTGTAAATTTCATTTTTAATTTTATGCCATTGAAAAAGAAAACAGAGAGAATGAGAGAGAGACGGGGAATCTTCAAAGCTCTAAATCCTTGTATAGTAATGTCTCAACAGTAAAATAATCTAAGGAATGTGCTTCAGCAAAAATGATTGCTAGGATCTATAACAGGATTGTTTTAACTCAATAGTGTTTTATAAATTTTTGATTCACTCTGGGTTTTTGACAGCTTGCCAAGTTACAGTTTTTATCTGATCATCTTTGCATTAATAATACATTACAATAAGTTTTGCTGAAAAGTGGCCACTTTTTTCTCACTGAATACTTTACTTTTGCCAGCAAAATATTGACTTGAGTTTATAATCAATTCCTGTTTGGCTTGATCATGCTTAGCACGAAACTAAAATATTTGCTGCTAGACAGATGCCAATACAAATGCCATCATTGTCGTACTCTAACGAATTCCATCAGCTGCTAAATGATCTGCCTTGCAGGTTGCAATATGTATCAGACTGAGGCCCAGAGCTTCAGGCACACCAGGATGTGAGTAGTTGTACTTACACAAAGCTCCCATTCCTCTCCTTCAGAAACACTTCCTCCCAGCAACAGCATTTATTTCCACACAGACATCCTCTGAGTCATCTGTGGCTTGCCCACTGACTGGATTCATCAAGGCAAATATACTGAACAAAGAAAAAAAAAAAGCCAGAAATTACTTTAGTCACCTACCCCCATCTTCTGAGGCGTGAATGAAAATTGACTTTCAGGAAAGAAACCAAACCAACCCCTAGAAAAGGAACTTAAGAGATTTCTCAAGAGATTTTGCGTAAAAAAAATTAAGCTAGTTGCATTTCACATATCTTTATCTTTCATCATAATTATAACATTTATATACAGATTAATTATACTTGATTAGTATCAGGAAATAGAATAGTCTGAGAAATACTACTGTTTAACCTAACTCAGTCAACTTACCTCATGAAGATAGCACAAATTACCCCTTTCCTTGCACTGGCATGCCATTTGGAAAACCCCATCCTGTTCTGGCACATCAATCCCAGACCCTGAGTTTGCCCCGCCAGAATTCTTGCAATTTTCTCTTTCTGCCTTCAATGTTGAAAGCATAGCTCTTGTGTGCCAGGTCCAGGACTGGCACTCGGCCAAAGTTCTGCACTGTTGGCAAGAGACTGCTTTGCCACATGGCCCAACCAGAGAAGGCAAGCATGCACACCTCTAGAAACTCAGTGAGGTGATGATGATGGATAGCAGGTACTCTCTGAACAGGGGAAACCTTGCCACTCTCAGCTACTCCCATTGTGAGGAACGGGAGTGACTTTTCTCAAGCCCCAAGAAGACAACTGCAGAGAGTGAGAACATACCTGGAGAATATAAATGTTGGAGCCTGTCCTAAAGAGATCTGTGTGCTGAGGTCCTTCTGTCTGAAAGGCAAAACAAGCATGCAGAAGTGGCACAGGCACAGAGCCAGTGCCAAACACCCTACCTGACCCTCACAACACTCTCTGTCCTAACACACATCTCTCTTTGACCTGGCTAAATGCTCTGATACTTCGTCACCTTGTGGGGTTCTACAATTGACATAATGTGTTGTTCATTTCATGCCCAACTTAGTTATTTGAAAAGAGTGAGGAAATTAAAAACTGGCATGTGCAGGCACTGCAAATCAACAGATTGTGTACATCAAGACATGCTTTAGAATTTCATAAAGTCACTCCTGATGTCCAGCCATTATTTGTAATTAACTGTTACCTTCAGGCTGACCAGTTAAAAAAAAAACAAACATGAAAATATGAGTTTATATTTAAACACAATTACACATTATATTTATTGCTTCATATAGTAAATTTCTCCTCTCCCCCAGGCAACAGGCAATTGCTCTGAGAAATAAAATATATGTGAGCCACTAAATTATGCAGGCCCTTTTAAGCACTGCATACATCTATAGTGTCCCAGTGGCAGTGACACTGCAAATTGTAACATAGCAATATGGCCTTTATGAAAGCCATTTTGCTACATCTGGTACAAGTACTTTCAGAAATATGTTTCATTTTTCCAAAACTTAAATTCCTTTCAGAAAAGCATGCGAGATTTTGTCTATGAAAAAGCTAGGGTTGGCAGTCCTGTGGCACGTAAGAAAACCAACTGCCTCAAGTCTCAGCCCTAGTGATCTCAGAGAATAAACTCCCTTTATATAGTTTCATCTCACTTGGGGCAAACAAGGAAGACAAAAATGTGAGTTTGCTGCAGCTGCTATCTCCTGCCTGAAAGTGACTGTCAATCAGCTTGAAATGAAAGGAAGATGCATCCCTCTTGTAGCAAGGCAAAAAGAATATAGTGGGAGCTCACTAAATCAAGATAGTGAAAAGCATCATTTGGAATTAAAATTGGAATCAGCTGGGCAATGACCTTCTTCCATGCCTGTGATTTATCAATATTTCTATAATGAATCAATTAATAGTTGATAGCTGCTATATCTATTATGAAGGTCAAACAGCAGAAACAAAATTCAATTGAAATAAATAAGCCTGCACATATATATCAGTGAAAAAATTGCTCTGGAATGCTGAAAAACAAGTGTTCATTATTTTTAATGTATGCTTTCCATTTGCCAGGATTGGGCTTCCCAGTCCTCAGGGCTGGGTGAAGGTGGCAAATGGATGGTGCTGCAGTGAATGCTGAACACATGAGTGACACGTGGGACTGACTTAAAAATTACCTTTTGTCTCAAAGAACAATAAAAAGATGACAGTTTCAGATTCATTCACATCACTGTCTTTTTGCAAATCCACAACAGTAACTCTGTCACTGATACAGCACACAGCACTCTCCATTCCAATGCAGGCAAGCATAACCTACATGGCAGCACAGGAAGTCTGGAAGCAAGAAATGCCATCCTGATTTCCCTTCCTACAGTATAATTTGTATTTTTAAGGTTTGAGGGAATCAGTAAATTCACTGAGACAATGGATGGGAATGAAAAAATTAAACCTCTCTCTCACTGTCATGTGCATACAAAATGAGAATTATCCACCCAATGCAATCAAGCATATGGAAAACAATTTCATTGTTTATACAACAGAAGCAAAAAAGGTCATTTAGCCCTGGCTTTCCAATCTCTGATTTGCTATATTTTTTTTCAAATAGGAAGGATTAGTTGGTTTTGGTTTTACTTTCTGTTGAAACATGAAAAGAGCTCACTGGTGTCCCTTCATCTGTGAACCCTCGTCGGACTTGAGCTGAGCTAGAAGGTTGGTACTTTGCATGTTGTTGCAAAAAGGAAACCTTCTGGTTTTGACAAACTGAAGAAAAATGACCAGAAATAGCAAAAATGCATCAGATATTAGCTGGAAACACATGATCAGGAACTGGTAATATGAACAACACTGCTAATCATTTCATCCCTTTGTCAAAGGAGAGAGACATTTTCTGTTTTGAGGGTTGTTTATATTTCACCCTGTTGAAACAATCATTCTTCCATTAATGTACACTGGTCATGACATTGTTGGTTTGTTTATGTGATTTCCTAGCACTGCGGATGTCTGTGATGCTTTGTCCAAGCATCCTGACACCTAATTTTCTCTGACAGCAATCATTCCTATCACAAATGCCAGTGGAGAATGTTACAATGGAACAAAGTGGAATTTGGTGCTTTTCTAACCATGCATCACTGTTACAGTGATTGAAGGTCAAGCAACAGGACTACACAGGGGTTTGTATAGCTGCAGCAATGCTAACAGTGAGTGGTTGATGTCCAGGAAATCACCTTTTATTGTTTCCTTTGTGTTACACAGTTCCATGCATTTTTCTGTAAACTGACTTGACCTGTGGTGAAGTATGTGTCATCCAAAAATTGATACCATGGTCTTTTTGCCTTTCTCTGCCTCGAAGGTCAAACAAAAGGAAGGTGTACTTGCTTGTGTCTTTTTTTAAAACTTTTTTGAGAGTGTTCATCTGAAATGATCCAGTGAGTAACAAAGAAACTCAAAAGGAAGCTGGTTTCATTAAAAGAAAAAGTATGCAGAAACATAATGAATTTTTCTTGCATTAAATGAGCAGCTGACTCACACAATAGAGGAGGGGATCAAAACCCAGGTACTTATAAGAATATCACAGGTTCTCCTCTTTGGCCTGAGTCAACACAGGCATTTCATTACATTAGCGCATCTCATGGTGTTTTGTTTGAAACAATACTCTCAAATGCCAAGATGATCCTATCTTGGCTCTAAATCACAACTCCTCCAGCTTCTGAGTCAGACAGCAGCCCCTGAGCACACAGAAGCAGCAGACAGATACCAAAGTGGTTTTGAGCTACACAAATTTGTATATTTCACTGCAGATGTTGGGCAAAGTCTCTGTTTTCTAATTGAGCCAAAACAGTTTGTCTTCTGCTAGTGCCAAGCTACTCAAATGCAGGTCCTTAGTTTCCCCCATTCACTGCATGTTGAGGAAAGAGAAGGATGTGAAATGTGTGATCCCCACTTTTGGTCAGAGGTGCAGGGAAACAGATGATTCTTTACAGAAGCTGCAGAGGCTTTCTCCTTTTCCGCTCTGTATTTCTTGCTTAACTTCCATGTTTTCACAGTTTCCTGCCACTGGCTCCAGCAGTTCCACTTTAAATGGAGCTTTAACATGGATATTTCACCCTGTCTGCCATTCTTCCTTGGACTAACATTTGCATGGCAGATGGTACAAATGGCCCAGCAAATATTTACTGGATCAGTGTTAGAAAGGCAAGGCAAAGCAAAACAAAACAAAACAAAACAAAACCACTCCAGCTGCCAGACTGATGACTTTTTGGCACCATATTATGTACCACCAGTCAACAGGATGGGGAAAACACCACAGGAAGATAATTGATGTTGAACTTACTGGATTTTTCGGAGTACTTTCTGAATCTTTTTATTTGGAGCAACTCCAGAGGGCAAGTACAAGGACGAGAACTTTTCCCTTTCCTTCTCAGAGTCTGCCTTTTTCTTGTTGCTTAGGTGAAAAAAAAAAAAGTATTGTGACAGATTAATATATTCAAAAAAAACCTTTCAAAAAAAACCCAGTCATATCCGGTATCAGAACTGTATTAATACAGAGAATAGATTGAGCTCCTTGCAAATGGAGTCTATGAAATTCTCATGGCAAAGTCTGGGACAAATATCTTACAGATTTAAGTAATGATAGAAGGAGAGGAAGGTGATCAATGTTAAGAATAACCCATGGCTTTTGGAGGCACTTGTTAAGGCTTATCAAGGGAAGAGCAGAACAGTGAAGTACCTGTGCAATGAAGTTGCTTTTTAATTTCCATGTTCCTATCAATCACTATCCCTTTATTTTGCCATTTCTTTGCTAGCTGAACTAACTGGGTGTGAACATCTTTGATGGTGAAGGACAATGAAATGCCAGGAAGTCTTATGGAGCAAAATCCTTTTTCTTCACCACAGTGATTCTCTATAATATAATTAACAGTGCAGAAGCAGTTCAAATTATATTACTATTCAAATATGCTATTTTCTAAGCAGGTTACATAACCCATAATTTAAAAACATTCTGTTAATATTCCAAGCAGATAAAAAAAAGGAAAACTAAAAAACAAAAGCCAAAAATATATGGGCCACCACTCTGAAAAGCATTTCAGCAGATGGTCAAAAGGAAGATTTGTATAGAATGGGACACAGCAGAAGGAGATGGAGCTCATCTAAAATTCTTGTTCCAACTGGAAGTTTGAACCATCTGAAAATGAAATTACGTTTATCCTACAGCTAATTTTTAATTGAAATTTCTAAGTCTAAGAAATATTTAGAAATAATGGGTTTTGTATGTATATTTGTTTAAAGGAAAACAAATTTTCTTTCTCCCATCAGTTCCTAAGGACATATTTAATTTCTCTTTAAGCCTAGGAGCAGGATAGATAGAAGGAGAATGTACACACAACAAATATAAGTAAAGAGAAGAAAGAAATTTCTGTCTCCTGCAATTGTGTTTTGCCCATTTATCTTGCACTGTAAACTGTGAAATAAATGAGAATATGCCATGAACTGTAAAAGGGAAAACAATACAGTCCTGATTAATGTAGTTCACCCAAAGTTCTCCTCTTGATCTTATGGCATTTCAGAAGATACTGTTCATTAGTTACCAAAGCTAAAAAAATGTCACTGTATCTTCGGTGCCAAAAGACAAGTGAAGAATTCTTCCACTGGAAAACCAAAGCAACTACAAAGTCTTTACACAAATGCTACAGGGAGTAGGGCTGGTTTGGGGTCCTCTCTCCAGGATTACTTTCATGACTTTCAAACAGATCCTCCTTTCCAAACTCATGTGTCCGAATGCTAAACCTGACAGTATCAGAGTTTACATCTGAATTCAAAACAGCAGCATCAGATATAGGCAGATTCATATAGCCTAGAAAAAGAATATATTCTTATACAGGCTTTAAACCTCATGCCATGAATTTCTACTTATTAAAAAAGGTGGTTACCTGGTTCAGGATGTTCAAAGGTTCCCATCTTTCATGCCAGTAATTCTTCAGTTAATCTCAACTTGGCTGCTGAATTTATTCAGTTAAAGAAATTGACCAAAAAAACCCCACCCAAAACCCAACCTACTCAGCTGGAGTTTTTTTATATCTATATGTAAAAAAGTACAAAAAACCAAATCAATGCTTAAGTAATTTGCCAATGTTTTATTCATCGTCCAGCTGCACAACAAAGAGATTCTATCTGCTATTGTTTCTACCATTCTGTCTCAGTGATTCCTAGGGAGGTTAATCTCTCTGAAGCACCTGCAAACTGCCACCTTGTTAAGCCAAAAAATTCACCAAAGGATATTGGATATTGGATTTCACTGGCCCAGGATAGCCTATCACCAGGTTTTTATTTTAGCTCTCTGCTTTATGTGGTAAATAGATGAGGTTAAGCAAGGAGAGAGGAGATTCTTTTTTTTGCGCCCATTTTCTTTTTCTTTCTAGAAAAAGGTGACTTAAATTGCACATTACTAGAAATAGATATGTGGAGTCCAAGGTTTAAAATAAATGTATTTTATAAGGTTTAGATTTTGTAAGCAAATCTGTTCATTATATAATTAGGGAAGAAACTATGAAGACACTGGCCAGCTCCTCAGCTGGAAGAGCTGGACAAAGCTGTGGTGAAGCCCAGGGAGGGGCTGCTCAGGGAAGGTTTGAGCCTTTTTTAAAAGTTACAGCTTCTGTAACTGAAGTAGCACCTGCCACTCTTTTCCCATCTAGAGAGAGTGCTGTTGCTCTGTAGAGAGAGCTTATTGCTCTGTCAAAAGCACCAGAATTTTCTGTCTGGAATTGCTATCTCAGATTGCACTGCTTTTTAAAATTTTCAGCCACAACATTCACTAAATAAAATGTGGAAAACATCTTGTAAAAGAAGGTTTCTCTTGAAAGCAGGGAAGAAAAAGCAATTGAAATAAATGTTAAAACCAAGGATAAGTGGAAATGTTGCAGGTCTCTACCTATAAATGGGGGTCAGTGGACCTTGCTCTTCCTAGGGTATTGTAAAGATTCATTAAAGTCTGTAATGTGTTCAGATAGAGTGAGAACTGCAGAACAGTCAAGTAGGAAATGAATAATTCTGTCTTTAGAATCAAGCCTGAGCAGTGTGCAGTAAATAAGGCCTGAGGCCAAGCGCCAAGCAATGAGGATAAAAGAACATATTGAATAGCTGCTCATTAAGTGAGCACCATCCATCCTGTGCCCTGCTGAAGCAGGTGTCCTGGGGAACAGTAATAGTATGCAACCTTGTAATTAAAGCCGTATCATAATGCATATTCACCAGGAGGCAAATTTAAGGATGCCTTGAGAAATTCAGCCTGGCGTTACCTAACTTTTGAATGCTCAACTTTTGAATGCTGGACTTTGCATTTTTTATATCCTTTTTCATATATTTATATATGTATGTAAATTCACATATACATATATCTAGGAGTGTGTGTGTATATATAAAATATATACAAATATTATTTTCTCCTGTTTTCTGTTTTTCAGGAGGTGGAGATATATGAAAAGAGATTGCAGAATATAGTCTTTCTGGCCCCACATCCAAACAAGAATGACTTCAAGCCAGTGGACTGAAACATGGACACTGCATGTGTCTGAGGAGCCCAGAGCAGTGCTGAAAGGAGGGGAGTGGTAGATCTGAGAATCTGTAAATGAGGTAAAAAATGTCTGAGAGACAGGGATCATTAGCCTGTGGCCTGTACTTATAAGGTACTGATGCACATCAGGGATAGATCTTGATAGACACTTTCCTTGCTTGCAATCTGGTTATGCTTGATTAGAAATTTTAAGTAATAATTTTTTTATTAAATAAATTCTATGTTCGTTGATAACTTGTTATGGAACCTATTATTCATTCTACTCCTTCCTTCCTTCCTTCCTTCCTTCCTTCCTTCCTTCCTTCCTTCCTTCCTTCCTTCCTTCCTTCCTTCCTTCCTTCCTTCCTTCCTTCCTTCCTCCCTCCCTCCCTCCCTCCCTCCCCTTTTCTTATCACATTAATACTTAACTTACCCCAAAGAAATTGCAAATAATTTTCCTGTTTATCCTCTGTCTTGAAACACCTTTTCTCATTTTCTACCCTAAGGGGATCTTATTCATTACCAGCACTTTTTTGCTTGTTATATTGATAGTAACTCTATACCTGTCCATAATCTAGCATGTGAAAATGACTGTAGATATGCAGGTCTTCATAAGCACACTTTTTCTGCAGGTATAAACTGTAAATGAAAGAATAGTAATTTCACAAAGTCAAGGTCACAAGAGTGAGTGAATCCATAAACTTTCTTTGAACTTAAATAAACATAATTTCTTCCTCTGTATTTGTATTTCCCTGTCTGTGCAACTACTTTTGCACATATATAAATGGAAGTTTATTTCCTTGTTGACCTCCAGAGGTACCGACACAGAGTGTTCAAGCACCTCTGTCCCCACGCATAGATGGGGATGAAGAGCCCAGACAGGTTGTTTTCCTGGCCATGCTGGAAGAGAGATGACCTGCCCACAAGACCTTTTTTTCTACCAGGAACATGGTCCTCATGCAAAAACCACCCTGCAAGTATGAGGAACACCAAGGAAATAGATTTTTAACCAAAGAGCAAATTCAGCATCCTCAGCCTTCATGCTATGGGCCTATGCTCTTTTTTCTGCACATCTGACTTCACAGACAAAACTAATTACTTTCTTACTGCTCACAAGATTTGTCTGGGTGCTCAACTTATAATGCAAATACTTGGAACTTGCTCAGCAAAGAGAACTGCCTAGCAACTTCCTAGCAAGGCATAAAGTCAAATTTATCCTGAACAACCCTCAGCCCACCTTGGGCTTGTTTCTGACTACTTTGCTAAGCTCAAGCCCAAGATAAGGAACCTTTATGTAGTAATACATTTCCTATAAAACACATACTTTATAGATTACATGTTTCAGAAATATTTTGAATCATTGCTTTTAAAATGCATTTTTCATTACCTACTTATTCAAAAAGCAAGAGATGTTTTAATACTCCAAATACTATTTTATAGGCCTTGAGAGAAAACTTTTTTTATACATAATAATTCAGCAAATTCAACTTCTAATATCTAATTCTGATGTTCATTCAACCCCTTTGAGTCTCGCTTTTCCTTACAAAACATTGCTTGAGGTTAAATCTCAAGAGCTTTTGACTTTCAGCCTTTAAAACAGTTATAGTCTCTAACAAAATATTGCACAGGCTGAGGCTCAGGGCTAGCTCAGTGCAAAGGTAAAACCTTATGAGTTGGAAGAAAGGAGGAAGGAAATATTGTTGTGCTTTTATGTTTCAGACAAATATCTGTGAACAGCAGAATTAATGAACTTGAGTTTCCAACATATTTGTGTCTTCTGCTTAGTCTGCCTTGTGACTGAAAAAGTGCAAACTGCAGGCAAAGCTTTGCATGCTGCTGAGGAGGTCACAGATGCCCCTCCAGAAATCTTGGTCCTCTCCTTCTCCTTATTTTTTGCCTAAAACTTGAAGGATTTTAAGATCCTTTTTTCCTGTCTGCAGTGTGAAACACAGAAGCTCTTAATGATCTCTGATGCAACATCAGGGCTTGGAAATTAAATCTATACAAAGGGAGAAAAGGTGGAATCCTGTTTCCATACAAAGATCACAGGTCAAGCTGTACCACACATAGGCAGGAAAGTGTGAATCTATCTATCTGTGATGTGTTGTCTGACCTCTTTGTCTCTCTGGCAGATGTGATTGACATTGACCAAGTGGTTCTCAAGTTGTAGACACAGAAGCGAAAAGACAGCATCACAGAAACCTTGCTTCTGAAGAAGCCCAGGGTCAAAATACTATTAGCCTAGAGAACCATTGGGATGCATTTAAAGTACTGGGAAATAGATGGGTTTATCATCTAGATACAAATCACACAGTCAATGCCTCTCCCACAACTGCTGGTCACAGCAGCATCAAGAGATTTTAAGACTGAGAGCAAGAAGCTGAAAGAAACCAATAGGAAATTGCAACCCTGGTTTTCCTGAGCACTGTGGGGAGCACACAGATTAAACGTGGGGCAGAGGAGAACATGAGGGCAGCTTGAGCAGAGAAGACCCAAGACATGAAGGCAGAGAGGAAGGAGCAGCTGAGCAGCTCCCAATGCTACTTTAGAGCAGAGGGATGAGCACAAGATTTACTGGTGTCACTGAGGACCCAAATCACTGAGCAGTAGCTCCTGAAGTGCCACAAGGAGAAGAATCAGACAGTCTGTAACTGAGGGACTTCTTTGCCTATTCTCTGGCTTTATGAATCTTGCAGGCAGAAAAGAAAAGGGTGTCCTGATAGAGTTGAAGATGTTAATTGTGGGACAGTTAGACCACCTGACTTTTAAAGGTCCCTGTCAACCCAAAACATTCTGTGGTTCTGTGAAAACGGTGTTAAACATGAGGGAGAAAAACAGTGCACAAGCATGTGGCTGGGTCCTTTGTTTGGCATCCCAATCTCTCCTCCCTCTGTTTTGAACAATAAGAGGAATTCTTCAGCAAATCTGTTGAGAACATTTTATTGCAGTTTGCTTCACCTGGTGCCAGGCATACAGCGGTGCTGTCCTCACAGACTAGCCAAAATTGCTGCTGACAGCTCTGGGAAGCCACAGAGACAACAACAGAAACAATGGCAAGGGTGGGGGTGAAGCACCACAAACCACAAACCACAAACCACAAACCACAAACCACAAAAATTGCTGCATTTACCCAGAGAATAGAATTCTAACGTGAAGGGGTAATGAGAGGCCAAAGGTCAGCCTGGCTGTGCAGGTCCTCAGACATACCTGTGCTCTGAAGGTACCTACATTGCTGGTCTGCCACATCCAGAGAGCACGAGATGTGTTTAGCCATTTTTTGTTCACAGTTCAGTATCATGGTAATTGAGTCACCTCTTTTCAATATACAAAGAATAAAAGGACAGAGAGAGGATTGTGAAAGACCAGCTCAAAGTTCAGTTGCCTGCACTTATTTGTTTCTTCTTCTTCATGTGCAACCTTTCCAAGAAGGGCCCTTTTGTGCAAAATATCTTTGTGCTTTTATAGCACCAAATTCCACTTAGAGTTTATTGAGGCTCCCATGTAACACAGCTTTTACGTACCTGCTTAATGATGAGCATTTATTTAAATCACATCCTTAGTCAGCAAAGGATTCAAATCCCTTATGAGCCTCAAGGACTTGAAATTGCTTTTCAAACTAAAGAATAATACATCAGTATAGGAAAAAGAGACTTTGAAAAGCAGAAATGTGACAAATAGAATCAAAATCAAGCTTGGAAGTTGCATTCTTAAATATCAACAAGAAAAAAAAGTTAGGGATAGTATTTGAAAATTGTCTCAGTGCTGAGTACTTAGTTATTATTATTCTTCCAACATTTTAGTAACACCCTTGCCACCTGGAGAAAACATACTACAGCTCTATACAGATCTTTCATCTTCAGGTAACTGGGACATGTGGAACAGGAACCTAAAGTGTATTGTGGGTGCTATAGGCCAGAATGTCCCCACCAGGATGTTCATCTACACAGTCAGAAAAGACTTTCTCAAATGTGGAGGTGGCATTTGCCCCTTGGCAATGGAAATTTACAGTTTGGTGCCAGCAAATGCTGCAAGTGCAGAACACATCTACAGACTTGATTAGCATTCTGAAGGTGTATATCATTCACTCTGTTGAAGGAAAGAAGACAAGTACCATAGATGACTTGCACTGTTAGTGGAAGCATGCAGTCCATACGGTTACAGCATATGAAGTGAAGCAGTTTATTTAGCATTGTGGCATTTTAGTTTAGGTATTGGGCCCCTCATGGAAGCCTCTTATATATTTCATTATAGAAATGTGGAGTTGTGGACTTTGTAACATGAGAAGATTTAAAACAAAAAAACATCTGAACAAGATTTTAGGTTTTCTGAGTGCTTTAAAGAATAATTTATGTATTAAACCTGAATGTTGGAAATAAACAAATAAATTGCCAAAATTACATAAAGATAGTCGCTAGTTGATGAACAGTTACTTTACCTCTCAGTTAATTTCTCTCTCTTAAATGAGAAATACGTCAATTAAAAAAGAAAGCTTATACATCAATTTCTGCTTTGGAAAACAAAAAAATTCACTCATAAGTTCTAACTCAATTTTAAAAATATTTAGAGAAATTTTAATGAGAATGCAAACTGCATAGAGTTAGAACTCCAGATCCTTGAAATATATGGCATCTATCCCCTAGACTAAGCAGCTTTTGGTACCATCTACAAATAAGATGCACAATTTTCACAGGCTCTCCTGAAGAGCAGAGTTATTATCATACATTAGATTTTGCTTCTTGATTAAAAAATCATATTAATTAAATGCAATTAAATTAAATTAAATTAAGAGTTGAAGAAGCAGCAATCCATTTATTATTATTTTCTCACAGTGTGGGCCACATTCTAATAGAGCGATCACCTTCTCTCCCAGCCTCCCAGTCACAATTACCCAGCATCCCTGGAGCACTATGCAGAGGTATTAACATATTTTAATTCTCTTCTGTGGGATATTTCTTTGCACGAAGAAAACTGGTTATGAGGCCTCCTCCTTTTTGGGTTAATCTCTTCCTTTTAATTGATTTTTTTTCTTTGTCTTGCTCTCTCTGAATTGTCTTTTCTTTGTCTCATTATGTGATGTCTCCTTGCATTGTACTAGTCTACTTCACTGTATCCTCTCAAGAATTCCTGGAAACTTTCTTGGGAAGGATAGCCAACTCTGCTGACAGTTACTCTTACAGTGTGTGTTGTATATTCATTGAGATCATACATCTCAAAGATCCTTGAGAACAGAGAAGTGGAGAAGAGTGGAAGCAATTCCTCAAAGTAAGAACAAATTAAATTTTCTTTGGTCTTGATGGCAGGATGTATCATGCAAAAGCCACTTTTGGTTTCATGTACTGATTCCCAAGAAATCAAGTCACTTAAATAGAGGTCTAGTTTTGTTGCAGTGCAATGTAATAGCCTGTTTCAGTCATCCTGGTTCTTCCCCCAGGTGTACCAACAATCTCCCCCTTCCCCTGCCCCCTGCTGACTGCTGTCCGTCAGTCCTGGCATTCCAGAAGGGCTCGAGTGATTGGCAGAGTTCCAAAGGTGCCTCTCAGCCCTGGGGACACTGGGCCATCCCGGTGTCATTTGTCCCCTGAGGCTCCCCCCTTGCCTGGTCGGTGGATCCCTGCCCCTTCCCTCCCCCTCTCCCCGGGGTTCAGGGACACAGCAGCCACGCGGTTCATGGTTCTGTGGGCGCTGCTGCTGCCTTCAGAGGCCTGTGGGCCAGGAATAAAGCTCTGGATCGAAACCCTCCCGCAGAACCCGACTCCTTTCCTTCACCTCACCTAAAGCCTCTCCACCAGAGGCAAACCTGAGCTCCTGCGTGCCTGGACTTGTCCCCAGCGCCAGCTGCAGCATCCAGCCAGCCAAAGGTGTCTCTGAGGAGAAACCACCACAGCTGCTGCCCTTGGTCAAGCAGCAAGGCCAGACGAGCCCAGGCACGTTCCATCCGGCTATATTGGGATTTAAACTCCAATATGGTTTGTTTGTCCATTTGGGCAGGGGAGAACTCCCAAGGTGGCAGGGTAGTTGGCACTGAGGAACTGCCACAGACAGACTGCTCGGGCACAGGTTTCTGGGTCAGGTCTTTCTGCCCTACTCTACTGTAGACTGGCTGGAAGAAACGTGGGCTGTCCTGTTAAACCAGAGCTGAACTGATACATTGGGTGCTGCTTGAATCGGCACACACAGGTGAGTAAGGGGAACCAAAACACCACAGCTGTAATGCAAAGAGTAAATGTATTTCCTTATCTCTCTGGCTGGGAAGAGTGCCAGGCTGCAGAGACACAGGCAATGGGGACACAGGCACTGCTCAGGCTCAGTCCAGCCCAATGGCTGGCAGGGCTGCTCTTTGCACCTATTTGTCAAAGTCACACACAGACACAGTTAACCTCCATGCTGTGATCACCTCTGCTTTTTATGTTCTCTGTTTTGATCTCTGTCCCAAGACAAGGAGCTCAAGCATGTCTGGGAACCTCCAGGACCTCCAAGTCTGCAAACACCTACATTGTCTCTACACAGAAATTCTGCTCCTCAAAACAGAGAGGGCATAAGCAGCAGCAAGCATAACATATGGTTTCCCACATGTTTTTAACTGTTACTCTCCAGACCTTGGCATTCGAAGCTTCAGGGTCACTGGAGCAAATCCACCATCCTCCTTGCCATTCTTCTGCTTTTAACCCTTTTCTCCCAACAGATGCCCTGAACTATGACTCAAGAAAAGGTAAGCCACTCTGCCCAGCAATACAGAAGTGGGTAATGAAGTCCCAGCTGGCTGAAAAAGTGAGAGCAGGTGAGGAGTCTGGGGCGGAAACAAAGACCTGTGCTAAACAATCAATTTCTTGCCAGATGAGTCTCAGAGCAGTCCTGCTGGTAAACCTGTGACCTTGTTAAAATGAACACATTCTCCATGGAATTTTGTCTTCCTGAAAATATTAGGAAAAAAATTTGCTTATTTGCAGTTCTTTTTGAGCAGGCAATCCTCATGTGGGAGACCTATTGAGATCCTGAGCAGCTGCCCCTACAAAACCAAAACCCAGATCTTCATAGATGACTGGCACAGATGTGCCATAAATTACACCAGAGCCAGTTTTTAACAAGCATATAACAGCACGTGGAATTATTTTCTGCTGTTGTGTTCTCCTTCCTTCCACTAAGTTAGCACTGCCATCCCCTTTTCTGAAGCTCCTGCTCCCCTCTGGAGCATTCACCCGCCATCCTACACACTCCCACCATCTGTGAGAAACTTTGTCCTATATTATTCTCACCTATTTTCTATCTCACTTCAATTCACTGCTGGCAGCATGTTCTCTCTCTTTCCCTCCTTAATTCCCTTTCCTTTCTCTCAGCAATATAATTTTATATGTTAATACTGTTATTTAATATTGTCTCAGCTTCTTGGATCCAGCTTACATTGAAGTAGCTTTTGCCACAGCATCTTTGTATATTATGTTTTTATCTCATATGGCAGATTTGTTTCGAAGATGTTATGAAAACGTGTCTGTTCATGATTATGTACTGATGATTCAAGACAGAGTTTTGTTTTCCTTTTGGAAAATCATGTTGGCTAAACATCTTTCTCTTTTGATATCTCTGGACAGCTTCTGCATTGTGCTCCCTTGTGGCAGTTTGTTTCAGAATGGGTTTAAACTCATAAAATAATCTCCTTATAGTATCCAATTCACAGAAAATACTAACATGGGCCCTACTGAAAGGAAGATGCCTTCTGTGAATAACATGAATCCATGACAGCTTTAACTTCAATATTTATATAGTCAGAAACATAGGCTTAGAATTTATTCTCTTCTCTACAGCCAAATCCTGTTCAGATCTTCAACTCACTTAACTGAGGGGCACACCAGCCTGTAATTTAGAGCAGGAGGCACCCAGAATGGCCAGGCCACTATTCAGATAATTATGCACATGCATGCTTAAACTCATCCTGTCCACTTCAGTCCTCACCACAAAGACGTTTTCTGGACCAAAGTGAACTGTAGCCAGGCACTTCATCATAACAAGCTCCTCAGTCTTTTGTGGTTCACTTATTCACATTGAACACTGGTGGCTAAGACTGGTCTTTAACTCATTATCACATTTAAAAATAGTTTATTTGTAAGGTTGATTTGTAGCATATGCTCACACATGACACAGGAAAAAAAAATAAAAGCTTGCCAGGTGTCCATCAGTTTCCAAAGAAAAGCCCTAACCAAACTAACCTTCTGATTCTGAGAAATCAAATTTTTAGCCTTTCAGGAAAATTGAACTATAAAATAGGCCACGCATGAAAACATAATTAAAGTAGTTAGTAGTTTTCACTACAGGAGCCCTGTTCTGCTCCCTGAAACACCAGCCATCACTCCATTCATGTGAAATTGGATCAAATCTGCTATACAATTGCTCCACACTGATACTTCTGGGGCATATGAAAACATTCTCTACTCTATGGTCACCTATTAGAACTTTTCCCTCCTGCTCTTCAAGACTCTAACAAGTACTTTCAGACTAAAGGTTTTTACACCCTATAGGGCTTTCCACAATCTTAAAACCAATCTAAACTAGCATTCATTCATAGACTTTCAAAGACAAAAAATGTTCACATTTATTTATGGAGACAAAATGCTTAACCAGGCGATCATTCACTTTTCCATGACAGAGGTTTCTATGCATAGCTTAAATCCCCTCCTAAAAAGATAAGACATATATTATGCCCTTAAAGAAGTCTGTTTGTTTGCTTGTTATCTAGTGGAGGATGACAGAAGGACAGGTAGTACAGCCCTGGAGTGTGATATATAAAAATGATTTAATACATTATAAAATATACAAAGGTAGCAATATCAAAACTTTCCTAAATAAAGAGGATGGGATATTGGGGAAGGAATGCAAGAAGGGTAGATTTAAAGGAAAGGTTATTTTTTTCCCATGATGTCCCTTTTCTTTTTTTAAGTTTTGCCCTGGAGTTCCATTTATCATCTTGCTTAAACAGTGAGCATACATAGTTCAAAACAGTAACTGTTTAAATACATGAAAGATTACCTATGATTTCACTGGAATGTTTTCACATTATTTTCTTAAACCAAAGAATTCTGCATCCACATTTTAGAGCATTAAATAGAAATATGTCCTGGTTTGTATTATCTAACAAATGAACCAGTGAACCAAGGAACCAGCTGCAGATTCATTTTCTGTATGATTTCCCTGATGGATACATTCAGGATGCTATGGTCAGGAGACAGTGAAACAACCCCTGTGAAGAGGTCAGAAATGATGCTGTCAGAGAACAGACAACTGTGGGACAGGCACAGAAAATTAAAAAACACCAAAACCAAAACTGATAAGGAATATGCAGCTAGGGCCATAACTAAAGTAATAATTCTAGCTTCTTCTATTTGAATCTCCTTTAATCCTTCATCTACAATTAATAAGATTTGCTATTAAAAAAAGTAGTTCAGAGGGTTCCACACTTATTGCTAAAACATAAAAGTAAAATTTTGGCTTTTCATCATCTAAAATATATATAAAACTTAGTGAATCAAAAGTCTCTTTTAAACATCTCTGAGGGTGACAAGCTAAAAAACTGCCAAAAATGAACATTTTATTGTCAAAATCATAGCACAGAGTAGCAAAGATATAAAGCAAGATGATACTCTGTGGCATACTGAACTGTCATCAAAGAGAGTAAGCATTCCATCTATGAAAACAATTTTTCATTCAAAATAAAAGGTAGCCCATTAGAGATGCAGAGATTATCTTTCTCATTCTTAATAAGGATCAGACAGACCCGTACATGGAAGAACGGAAGCAATAAGCACAAGGAAATGACCCCAAATTAATGTTAAATGTGGACTTTCATAACAGCAATGACAGCACCAGCAAGATAAAAAAGGAACTGTGCATACACATATTTTGTGTATTTTGGACCCAGATGACATATTTGCACAAGTGACTTAACAAAAAGGCTTTTTTCATAGCCCTGGATTGCTAAACAAAGTCCTGTTTGCTGTGCAGAGATAAGCCTGATGCGGTGTGTAAGGCAGGAGAGCACCTGTGTGCCTTCCCTTCATTAGTGTCACACAGCCCCATGCTGGACTCAGCCTGCACTGGGGGAATGCAGCCAGTCCCAGCTGCATGGGATCCTCTCCTCTCCATCCACCCAAGCTGCCAGGTGATGCAGCACAACGTGGGACAAATGTGCTGGCACCTCCCCAGCTCCCCAAGTGCTGCGGCCCAGAGCTGCTGCTGCTCTGCCTGGGGGTGGGAAGGTGGCAGTGGGGTGAGTCAGGAGCACGTAGGCACAACAGCCCCGTGGGGCACAGAGCCCATCCTGCTCACCAGCCTGCCAGAGAGACTGTGATTCTGAAGGGAAGCAGAGCAGGGAAGAGACAAAAAAGCTACAAAATGGAGTCCCCCTTCTGATCAAAGCCAGAGACTAAAGAGAGGCCACTAGTGTACTGCAGGCAGCACAGACCAACTCCCGAGCTACACTGCCACAGAAAAGGAGATCTCTTCCAATCTTCCCTATATATTTGCTTTGGATCTGATTGCTTTTTGGTCTGTTAGATAGTCAGGACCATCTCTTCCACTTTTGAATGTCATGTTGTGTAGTACATGCTCCTAGAGGAAATACATAAAAAAAAAATCAAGACCAAGAAGCTAATTAACAGGCATAAAAGAGATCCTTTCCTGATTCCATTTCAAAACTGAGGAAGAACTTTTGCATCCAAAAGTGTGTCCTGTTTTTTCTTCTCATAAAGGATACTTCTTCTAAATTTGCTGCCATGAGAATGATGCATGGTATGAACAGTAGTGCTGCCTTGGGAGATTTGGGACATGGCATTGCTTTAATATGAGAGGAGACAACATTACCCTTCATCATTTATAATTTTCTTCCTGTATATAGAGAGAAATGTGTATGTACCCAGGAGAATAAATCAATCTACTCTGGATCAGACCCTTTAGTCAAGCAGTTTCCTGTCTTTCTTCAACAGCGTGTCTGCAATCAAAGCAGGAAGTTTTGCATTTTGGAGATGTTTTCTCCTGTAGCTTTGAATGCAGGTGACACCTTATTTGGATCCAAAAGCCAACCTCTTTGGTGCTCCTTGGTTTCCAACCTCACCCTTCCAATGTGCAGCACCAGAATGAGGCAGAGGCAGGGAATGAGTAGGTTAGCTCACTTCTGTGACAGTGTTCACAGGGGTTCTTGGATGAGGCAAGAGACAAGAATGTTGACTCCATGTTCAGAAGGCTTGATTTATTATTTTATTTTATATATATATATATTACACTATAACTATACTAAATAGAAATAGAAGAAAAAGTTTCTTCAGAAGCTAACTAAGAATAGAATAGAAAAGAATGATAACAAAAGCAGCTGGCTGGGACAGAGCATGAGAGCCAGCTCTGCCGTGACTGGTCAGTAAATCCAAACATCCACAAGAGACTAATCACAGATCCACCTGTGCATTCCACAGCAGCAGATAAACATTGTTTACATTTTGTTTCTGAAGCCTCAGCTTCTCAGAAGAGAAAAATCCTAAAGAAAAGGATTTTCACAAAAGATGTCTGCAACACACTTCTGCTCACAACTGCTTGCACAGAGGGGGACGCTGGCAGAGGTGTCCCCTGAGACCACTTAAAAATGTGAGGATACTTTAGTGATAACATTGCAGCCATGGAAGAGGGCTGACACCAGTGAGTTGATGTTTTTTCAGCAGGATATCTGAATAGGTATATCTCTTGTTTGTACACTGCAACACAGAAGTACATGCTGCATATATTTTTAAATTACATACACTATATTCTATCATATACAATCATAGAGTCATAGAATGACTCAGGTTGGAAGGAACCTTAAAGGTCATCTAATTCCAGCCTGTCTGCCATGGGCAGGGACACATTCCACTAGACCAAATTGCTCAGGGCCCCATCCAACCTGGCCTGCAAGGACAAAAGAGCAAAACATGGTAATGTGCATAGTTATGTTATGATAGTATGTTGTATATACATGTCAAAGATTTTAAAAAGTGAATTGCTTCTGGTTGTCCAGCTTAACAGCATTTGAATAGACTGATTTGAACAGTTTGCTTTCTGAGATGTCCTAATTTGATCTACTCTCTTGAGCTAGCAGAGCTAGGTTGGTTTTCACAGACAAGTAGTTTGAAAGAATGCCACGGTTTCCGATAAAATATGTAAATATGATGGTATACACATTTCTAAGATCACAAATGTCATATTATTTCAACACACCAAAATCTCTAAAATCCAAATTTTAAATGGTAAAATATATCTTGTTTGTCAGTGTGTTTTTAGTCCCATCAGATATTAGGTTTCAATCATGCCCAAAAGAAACAGTTGAAAAGTACTCCGTGATCAAATTGCAGATACATTGAACTCAATTGCTCACTGTGACATTTAAAACACTCTGGTTGCTGCAAGGCACTATAAATACATTGAAGAGAGTTTTCATACCAATAAAAAAGGAGAAATTTATCACTCAATAAACATAATTCATATCAACAGAAAGAATGACAACTTCCAGAATAAAAGCCTGACAATCCCCTTCTTCCTCCATACACACAGAGATGTGCATCTAAGGGAAAATAACATCTCATGGCTTCCATTATAATATATATATATTTAATAACTCTACAGCGCTGTAATGATGCTTTAAGGTTTTTCAAACAATAAAACATTTCCAGATGCATTTCAAGGAGTAAAGGCTACTAGCAAATTCCCTGCCAAAACAATTTAAATTACCATGCCACTTATCCATGCATGTTCAAAAGCAAAACGGAGATGAATATGAAACACCAAGTCTAAGATCTATTTTTCAAAGTGTTGTAGCCAACACATGAAAGAGAAATGTTTCTTAGTTTCCCTAATATAGATCCAGTGCATTAATGCAAGACAACGACTCAAAGCTATACCAGAACATTTAAAGGCTGAGAAACAAGCAATCTGGTTTTCTCAAGGAGGCCATAATAAATTATCTGTAGAAGAAACAAAAGTGTTTAGAATTCTGAGGCAACTAAAAAAACTGCCTGTAGAACTCCAAGAGATACCTGAGTGCAAAATTTCAAAACCTGAAATACCTAATTTATTTCTATTTTTAAAATGCCAGTTCCTCTTAGGAATATGAAATAAGGTACATGCACAATAACCTGAAAAATCTCAAAAAGATGCAGAGACAGATGGAAATGTAAACAAGTTTGAAGGATCTCTGCCAAAAGTCTGCTCTAATCCACAGTCCAATCATTAAAGAATAAACACCACACAAACCCCTTTGTTTTGAATGAATTACAACCTGGAATTACTTGGCAAATACACAATGCAGAACATTGTGGAAATAAAGAATTAGAATCTAGCATAGAGGGACATATTTGCAAGTCATCTCCTTCTGTGCAAGATCACAAAAAGGTAAAAAAATACGTCTTTAGGACTCTGTTGGCTAAATATATAGAAAACAAACACTCCACTTTTTGCTCCATGGACCTGGCAGCAGCAGGTTGGAGGAGCTGCAAGCTGCAAGATCCACGGGAAGTTTGACTGTCTTACAAAAACTGCCCTGGAGCTGCACTTGGGACCTCTTTTTCTCTGTCCAAGCAGGCATTGAGCCTCTGGGGAGGCCAGCACATCCTGTGGCAGCCAGCTTGATAGGCAGGCAGCCCTCCAAAAAGGACACAAGCACCAGGCAGCTGTGAATGCAGGAGACATGAGGAGACATTGCTCTTCTTGTTGCTGCATCTTCATAAAGTATGTAATAAAGAGACTAACTTTAATTTCTCCCCACACCTAGCCCCATGGTAGCTTAGTTGACCAATTTCCCCATTGTAATTTACACCTTTCTCACAGTAAAAACTTCTTGTTTTAGAAAGAGAAAATACCCTTAGCAATTTCCTGTTCATTCTGCTGTCTTGTGACAGCATGCCTCTTAAATTAAGGGTTATCATCGGAGAAGGTGCCCAGCACGACCACACTTTATAAAAAGTATCTACAGATGTCCAAGGTACAGAGAATCATGTTTGCAGTGGGGCCATCAGTATTCTGTTCCTCTCTAGTTTTGTTCTCTCAGCAGTCCCCTTCATTTGGTGTTGTCAGCAGCACCTACCAGGAGCTGTCTGGCGAGACAGGAAAATGGACACATTGCTTTTAATTACATGACTCATTAGCTAATGAAATTAAGTTTGATCAGCAAAGATATTTTATGTTCTATTTGTCTCATAGATTAGTTTGACTAGATTCACATAAATAAAACCATTTTGATTTCAAATTCCCAATACCTGCAACAGTATCCCAGTAATTCTCCATCCACGTTTTGTAGCAACTATGAAACAATGATTTTTTTGCTGACAGTAGGCACAGAAAAGGACAAGATGTCCCTCTCATCGATGCCAGCATAGATTGAAGTAATTCTATTAAGGACAATGTGGACCTGTCAGACATTGCAAATCTATATTTCACAGGGAGAGAAGAGAGCAGGAGCTAGTAGCAGGAGCTTAGGAGGAGCTTAGTATTCAATTTAGGAAAACCTGGCATGATAAGATGTAAAGCTTTGATTATATTCATATGAACATACACATAGAAAATATATATATATAAGCAAGAAAACAAATTCCCTTACTCATCTGTTGGTGAAGTCTATTAAGGATGCATTAATATAGACCTGTTTGTTTTGTCTAGACTTATGCCACTTGTTTCTCTCTCTTTCAAGGAACTTCACTTCCAAATGAGGCAAATATTAGGGTCTTGTTTCTGCAATTAGCTATATTTACATATGCTTTCTTTGCTAAACAGACATGGCTAAGCCCAGACAAAGTGGTTCCTTCCCTCTGATTCCCTGCTAGCCTTTTTTTTAAGAAGGCATCTATCTGTCTTAAATTGCCAAGATCTATTCATTTTTCATGCAGAACATGGCTGAAGACAAGTAAATTGTCCCTCTCCCCCCACACATATTCCAGAAGCAGCCACTGCAATGGCTGATAAAAAGAGGTGACATACGGATGTCACCTTGCACAGCCCAGCCACAGAACAAGGCAAGTCAGATCAGCTGTACAGTCCTGACCCACCACCTCACACCTCCCTTGCCAGCCCCCATCTCATGTCCCCTTTCCTGCCTCTTGGAATGTCTTGCCCCTCCATTGCTATTTCTGTAAAGCAAAACTTTTACAGAGTTTTGGGTTTGTTCAGCACGATGCCTTTCCACATCATAATTGGGAAATGTGCTAATTCAACTGTTAGCTCTAGTAATTGAAACATGCTGTTTGAGGCCCACAACGTGTGGAGTCATCCTGCTGGGACTAACAGCAGCCCTGGAACTGGAAAGAGAAGTTGGGAACAACCAGGAGACCAGGCAAGGAAGGTGTCTGGAAGTGATGAGAACAGCTCACTGGGGGATTTGGAGAACCTGGCACGGGGAACCCATCATGCCTGGTGTGGTACAAAACACAGTGCAGAGCTAAGTGCCTCTGCCCCAGGTGCAAAGACATAATTGTACCCTTTCCTTCTGCTGCAGAGTGCTGATGAGTGGATTTCTAACAGCTTGGAGATTGTTTCACTACATGGTCCAGGAGATTAGCTGAGCCCCTTGGGCCTGCAAAACCAACATTAAATCTCATGTAAACAAGCTTGACCGTGAGATGGTGAACATTTTTACTCCTTTCCAGACAAGCCAGAATTGGTTGACAAACCTATGATAATTTGAAAAAATCATAGAACTGAATTCTTCAAGCCTGGGAAAGACTTCATTTTCATGTGCAGATGAGGGCTTGTAACAGCTCTGATTTCATCAGACTCCTTGGCCATCCACACACAGAGGTAAGTGCAGTATCCACTAACCCTTACAGGCAGTCATTTGGGGTGGCAGTACTATAGAATTTGGTATATGTGTTAAGGAGGATTGATTTGCAGCATTTCTCAGTATGTTCAGCTCATTTCTCATTTCTCTTAGTATGTTCAGCTAATTCAACCTGGTGTTTATCAATCGTCTCTCAACCCCAGACACCCAATTTCATTGGCATTATTAAAAATGAGATCTTCTTATTATTCAAGAAACAATTCTGATTTCTTAATTCTCAAGGCATTTAATCTACTTGAATGAGTTGTTTACAGTGACCTTGCATTTATTTTTCTAAGTAAAATTGTTTATGAACAAGGAATCTGTAGCACACTTATGTTTTTACCCAAATTACTACCACACTGGCTTTTCTAACCAGCTGCACACACTTCATCCAAATGCTCAACACCTCCTTACTCCATGGTCTTCTGTACTCTTCCACATGTTGTTTACTGATTTTCACTGCTAAATACAACCTATGAATATAAGCATCTCAACTTTTTCACTGATTTTCAGCTCCAGATGCTTCCAGTGTTCCTTAAACCTTCCCAAATGCCATGGTTCTGCCTTTGGAATCTGTCAGAGCCTGCATTAGTACCTGGTTTATGTGTGCAGGGAATTACTTCCATAAACTGGTAGGGAAGAATGACACAAAATTACTGCAATTCTTAAGGGGTCACAGGTTTCACAGGCAGCAGTGCTAAAATGCCTCTTTACAAGCCTCACCAATGAGATCTTATAAGCCAGTTGTCTCCCAGGATTTAATTGATACCTCCTGGGCCTGATGAAGAAGGGAAGCAGTGTGTCCATCACTGCAGGAGCACGTGGCTGGGCGTGCAGTCCTTCAGAGCTCTGTGGGCAGTGCTGCACATGGCCAAGGCAGCCCTGAAAGATGGATTTGGTTGAATCTTCCATCATCTTTGGCTGTAAGATGTCCATCTCTTACAGCATGTATCACCAGCATGGGGAATTTTCCCACCCCTTCACAAACCCCATCCCCAGGACTGGGTTGGGAATGAGCCCTAGCAGGAGCAGACAACATGGGCTATCTCAAGGAGAGCTCTTGCCTGCCCTTTCACTGACAGGGAAAAGGCTTGACCAAAGCAAAGGGTCACTTTGTGCAGAAATCGTGCACTGAAGCCCAGGAATCCTAAGTATATAGAGAAACTCTTAACCTTGCAAAGTCAAAGAGCCTCTCTGACAGATGAATTTGATTTTTAAGTTAAGACCAGAAGCTTTTCCCCGATCGGGGAGGTGACTTGTTGAATCCCATTAACTGTTCATATCTCCTGGCTATCTGCAGGTACTATCAATACACCTTCCACCACCTCTCCTGGGATAGCTGAGACACTTGGCAATTAATCTGCAGGATCTCAAGCAGAAAATTGTCTCTCTGTAGAACGAGCAAACCCTGACTGGTCTCCATTTTAAGAGAGATAGTACAGAAATGGCTGCTATTCCCACAAAATCCTGAGCATGCATGCCCCTCTCCCAATTATCCCCTCTTACTCCTTGGAATTATATAGGTGATAAAGGACAGTGCTGTTGTGCAAAAAATCACAGCCTGATTGTGGCCAGAACTGCGCCCAAAACTGAGCAGCAGCTCCTGTGGAGCCATCTGACTGTCACTGTCTGCATCTGTGTGAAAATGCTGGCTACAGCTGGTTCTCTGGACCAGGCTCAAATAGAGGGGGATACCAAAAATATTTTCTTGTTCATTTTCATCTTTAACACATAAAAGTTGAGGGCTGCATGTTGTGGATGAGACAGAATTTCCATTTTCTGCAACTTGAGAAAGCATTGAAGCGAATATGTTTTATTGATTATTTTGATTGTGGGTCTGGAGAATAGGATCTATTCCAAGTGACATCTGCCACCTAAAACTTTAGCAACGTGCTAATTAAATAATTAATAAATAATTAATTCAGTTAACTTTTAATCTATTTCTATCAATTTTTTTCCAGAGCCACCAAATTTTGTTCCATAGTAGATAGTGCCCTCCTCAGAATTTAAAGTAATATATATTAAGGCTCTTTGTAGATACTTGAAATTTTCTTGCATAATTGAAAAGTGTTGCTATGAATGTTCACATTTAACACAAGCAACTATGCCTCTTACCATGAAAATCAAGAAGAAAAATGAATTCTAACTGAAAGAAAGATTTTCCTTGGAGTAGCTTCAGAGTGATATAAAAATTGGTAACAAAATTGTGATATAAAAATTAAATAAATATATGCAAACGGAAATGTTAGATACTAAACTTTCTATTTAATAGTTATGTAAATTAAAATTCTTAGCTTTCAGTGTATAGCACAATCAACTTTCAGTTATTTTAAATCACATAGCACCTATTCTAAGAGAAATTTTCTTTGGCTGTGGGGTGGAAACTCAGTAAATTGATCAGGAATGAGAAGAAAAAAGACGAGCAAGATCAGTGCAAATCTGGTGGCACTGATTCATTTTTCCCACTTCCAGATGAGTTTGTTCACAGCAGCTCAGCAGCTTCAAACCTACACTCTTAATGAAAGTGTGAACGTTTCTTTAAAGTTCCAGCAAAAGTGGTTAATTCATAGTCAGGGCATGAGCAGTAAATCTCTTTTCTCTCCTGTAACATTAAAGAAACATTAATTACTGAACATTAATTAAAGTAATGTTAATAATTTTACTAAAGGACTTTTATTCTCCCAAGCTGCCACTCAATTAAACCCTCACTGACACTTTGAGCAAACAGACCCTAAAAATAAACAAAAAAATAAATCCCAGAACCCCTGAAAGTACTCTCCTGTCTGGGAATGTCCTGGCAAATTCTGTGTACCCATTTTTGATATTGATATTGCCTCCAATAGCAGGCTTCCTGAGTACCTCTCTGTATTAAATATGTTTATTATCCAGCCTCTCTGGGGCATTATCTTATGAGTCAGAGGAAAAAAGCCCAATGTTTTCCTGCCCTAATTTAAGTTTTCAAAGTTAAATATCACCCCAGGCTCATCCACTGAACAACCCTCTAGAAACATCCCAATCTCTACCTCTCCTGCCAGGGCAGTGAAAAGTCATTGGCTCAAATTTATACATCTTAATCAGAGTCAGGTGAAATGTAGCCCAGCTCAAGAGATTTACCCAGAGCGCAACACTGGGAAAAAAGAGGCTGTGGAGCTTCCTTCCCTGTAGATATAGAAAATGCACCCAGATATGATCCCATGCAATGTCCTCCAGGAGAATTTGCTTTACCAGGAGCGTTGGACTGAATCAGCTCCAGAGGTCTCCTCCAGCTCCAGCCATTCTGTGACTCTGTGATCTTTCAAACCCAAATAATTACTGTGCTTTCTCTTCCCTAGTTCAAAATGGAGCAACAGTCATTGGTTTTTTACTTACACAATTTACATTTTTAAATGCTCTGGGACTGCTGTCTGGTTAATTAGGCAAAGATTTCTTTATGTGGAGAAGTTAGTTTTTAGCAGAAAAAAACCACCTGATTTAGATAGTTTGTGGGGACTTTGGGCTTTTTTTGTACACTATCATCACTTACAGCTTTTTTAACACAAAATTTGCAGTATGTTTCAAAATTAGTTAAAATTGTATTAATAATAATAATATATAGGTGGTGTTATAATTCTACTACTGTCATAGATCTATTTAGGATGAATTTCAGGAGAGCATTCAGTGCATCCCATTTTTAAACAGAAACCAAAAGAGATTAGCAAAGAGTTTAATGGCTTACTGTGCTTGATTCATGACCATGGAGTGTCCCACATGTTTGTTCAGTAGGCTGAAGAAAAAGGCAGCTACAAAGGACAAATGGTCACAGGGACATAAACCAGAATCAACATAACCTTTCAGGAACTATGCTGTAAGATTTTGTTACACACTAAATAAATTTAAGAAAAAAATCCTTTAATCTCTTATAATCTGCTTATAAATAGATTATAAATCCTTGCAAAGTCTCACTTTAAAAATCTAGAAGGATTTGAAGAGGCATCACAGAAAAAATGTCCTCTAGCTAATTAAGAATGTTGTACCTGGTGTCCCTGGCTCAAAAGATGCAATTTTCAAAATCTGGCCCTACTAAAACAAAGTAGTAGCCATGAGTTGTAAATAAAATTGACAATGGATACAAAAAAGGCTGTATTTTACTTGTAATTCATCTACTTCTCATCTTACAGACAAGAAATAAACACTCAGCAAAGAGATCCCTTAACCGGACATAGTTTAGTATGCATGTAAATCAAGGTTAGGGACACCTGCAAGTAACAAAAATCCTTTGATAATGCCTTGATTCTTCCACAAACCATATTTTTCTGCTTTTCAGCCCAGAAAGTGCAACCAGTATGTGTTTTCTAGTCTGCAGGTCAATGTGGTAGCTGTAGGCCCCTTACCAGCAGCTTTTCAATAGCTGTTGATAAGATGAATCTGTACATCTGCAATACAAACTAAGCATGTGAGCAGTATTAAAAAAAATTAATTACTCATATTTGGCAAATTGCTACTCACATAGGATTACACTTTCAGAATATAGGTGCTAAAACTTTATTGCATAGCATTCACTTATTTTTTTTTATAGCTGCAAGAAAAGAGTAAAATTTCTCCTACTTTATTATTTACAATATAAGGTAGATCTGAAGTGGAGGTTTCATGTGAGGAAAATGAGTCATTTTTTAAGAGAATGTTCAATGTCTTATATTATTAATGTCTTTTTCAGATTTTTCGCTATTTGAAATTAAAAGTCAATTCTGATTGTTCAATTGCCTGGTAAAAAGAAAAAGAATCCAGAGATTTTTTTTGCAGACATTTCTTTCTAGTCCTTATGGGGCTCCTAGTGTGTCATTATAAAGTGGGGAAAACATGAACCAGAGATACTTTTGGCTTTGTTCTCATTCTCTTGTCTTAAAAGAAGATAAGACAAAATGAACAGTCTCAAATGTGGTGTAAACCTCATGAATTTACATCCAAACTGGTGGTAAAATTAAATAAAGCTTTGATAAATTATACTGCTCATTTTGGATAGAACTGTCTTCTATATCCTCCTGGACATTATTTTTTTGTAAATTCCTGCATTCAGCTGATTGTTAAACTGTTTTATCAGTAGCTGTGAAGGTAAGAAAACATAACATTTTATCAGATATGTGAGTGAGAACACACAGTAAACGAGATATAAACTTAAAAAATCTTCCTTGGAGAGTTTCCAAGCTCTGTAATGAAGCCCTGAGTCCTTTGTTTCCTTTGTTTAAAAGCCCATTTAGAATATATCACTTTTCCTTTCTGGCAACAAATAGCCTCCTAAAATAATTTTGATTTTAAGGGTCATATTGCTAACCATAATGGGCCATACTGAGTATGTGTGATAAAGTCTCCACTGAGATGTGATTTCTGATATTCTGATTTCATAGCTTGTTTAAATACAGTGGAAATCCCAGTTCAGGTTTGATTCATGCAAGAAGCAACTGTTAGAGGTGACTTGCTAGGATAGTTCTCCTACTGGAAAGCCTTATATAACTTGTCCCAGAGTAAAACATCAAGAAAGAAGAACAAGAGGGGGGAACACCACTAGGAAAAAAAAAAAAAAAAAAAAGACATGAGGGCAAAGAAACCTCATACATATGGGTGGGCTCTAAGAAACCACAGCATTGCACAGACATGCCCTGCTCAGCATCCACAAAACAGGTGAGTGGCTTCCTATCCACCCAGAGCAGCAGTGACAGACAAAAGCTCTCACAGGAACAAGACCAAATGACGACAGCTTAATAACTTCCTGGAGCACCCAAATGCCAACTTTCATTTGATGGAGCCTTCCTGTCATGGTTTAACTCCAGCCAGCCACTCATCCACATGCAGGATGAGTAAGGCAGTAAGGATGCTCGTTTACTGCCCCCATGGATTGGGGGGCAGAACTGGAAGAGTGAAAAGGAGAAAACACATGGCTTGGGATAAAGACAGTTTAACATGTAAAGCAAAAGCTGTGCATGCAAACAAAGCAAAACAAGGAATTTATTCACCCCTTCCATGGGCAAGGTGTCCTTGTGTTCAGCCTTCCCCTGGAAAGCAGGGCTCCATCACGTGTAATGGTGACTTGGGAAGACAAGCACCATCATTCCAAATGCGCCCTCTTCCTTCTTCTTAGCCCCAGGTTTGTATGCTGAGCATGATAGCATATGGTAGGAGACAGATCCGTGGGATCAGCTGTCCTGGCTGTGTCCCTGCCCAGCTCCTTGTGCACCCCCAGCCTCCCCAGCCACTCTGGTGAGAGGAGCAGACTGTGTAAGGACTCCACGGCAATAACTACAACATTCCTGAATTATCAACACTCTTTTCATCACAAATCAAAACCAAAATCCCATTCTTGCTACTATGAAGAAAATTAACTCCATCCCAGCAAACACCTGCACACTTCCTCAATGTTGAGCCAAAATGCAGAGTCTGAAACTTCTTCCTAACTGCATTATCCTCAGCCTGTTTCACTGAGCTTTGGACTAGCACACTTTACCTGCCAGCTTAACCATGCTCAGCCTGCAACTGGGCCAGCTTGGGCAGCCCCTCTGACAGGTTGTTACACATTCCATTGCCAGTGCCTCTGATTACACCTCTGACAATCACATGCTAATCCCATTTCCAGCCAAAGCATACTCATTCTCTGACAGATTATTTTTACTGTATGTGGTCTTAAATTAGCCTAACAAAACATGTTGCTTTTTGTTTAAAAACAACACATCACACTAGTTTTTTAACAATGCTTCTGCAAGAATGTTAAATCAGGCATATTGTTAATATATGTTTATAGGTATAATTTTGTATTATACTGCATATTTACATCATTATTGGTATATATTATAACTTTTATAAGCATACCCTCTAGCTATGTGTCCTGCACCACATCTAGTACCTGCCATTTATGTTTTGTTCCCTCTGTGCTCTTCCTCCAGTGGGGGAGAGCAGGGAGTGCTGTGGAGGACTCAGTTTTGTCAGGGTGTTTGCTTTGGTTCTGGTGTTAAACACATGTTGCTTTGTGCTTGTGTCAGGGTCTGAGAGGGCTCAGCAGCACTTCTCACCCTGGAGCAGCTGCTGAGGAGGGCATCAGGGCTCCTGCAGGAGGGCATTGGCTCCCTGCCTCCTAGCCAAGTGCCCCAGAAACCCACAGCCCTCTGCACAGAGAAATTCTGTGAGCTAAATCTATGAATTCATGTGTACAAATGCACAAACTTGCATTATGCAATGCAAAAGCAGGATATAAACATTCAAGGAAAATTTCTGTTTGAGAGAAGTAGTTGATACCTCATGGCTTGAAACAGAAGTAGTTTCCCTGGGACATTTTTTCTGTAATGGTCAGGAAAGGTATTTTGGCACAGGGAGGAAAGAAGTTGGCTCTGTCACTCCACCAGCTCCTCCTGAGAACAAGCAGACAAAGGGAAGACGAGTATAAAATAGATGCCTCCAAGGAAAATTCCCTCTGCTACCATCAAAAAGAGTTAAATTTGGCAAGCATCTCTGATTGTTTTTCTGAAAACCAACATTTCCAATGTCTGTAAATTAACTTTCAGATTTCCAGTGAAGATGAGGACAAATTTTACCCTTGTCAACCATGGGTTGCAAAGACAGATCTTTGACAAGAACTAAAATCTGGAACTCATTTAAAAAGCATATTTGACACGACACTAGCCATTGGAATACATCCAATTTATAATTATAAGACTGGGAAACTTAAAATTAGGTCGAACTTCAGCTCCAAATTAAAATGAAAGCATTCAAGGACTTAATGCGTATGAGCAAGACATGCAGGGTTGCATTTCACACAGGGTACTTGAAGGCTAAAATGATATTAAAAGCAAGAGTGTTAAATAAGTGAATTTCTTTTTAATCAAGAGTTGCAGTTTTCTTTGCTCATCACTTTGTGCTAGAGGGCCATGAAACTATCTCAGCAAAACTGTCAGTGTTTGCAGTCTCTGTAGCCTGCTCCCCAGTGAAGCTGAGCTACTTATTTAGCTGTAAAAATGTTTCCCTAGTTGGAGTTTCTAAAATTACCCACAGAAAAAAGTTTGATAAATCTCTCCTGAGTGTAATGGCAAATCTCAAGAAATTTACCTTTAAAAAATTTATTTACCAGAGACAGTTCAGCTTTGGATGAAATATTTGCTTTTCCACAAGGCTTTGTGTTTCCATAATTTACCAACAAGTTTGGTTGGTAAAAAGAAAAGCTGATGAGTTGCCGTAAGATATGTAACAAAATGGTTTTTTTATTTTACAGTGGATACTAGAGCTCGGCTGACTGCCACGTTTTCAACCCTCAGTGTAGATCACCTCGAAATCCTACTGGAGGTTTGTAGGATCCCAGTAGGAGCCTTTTTTACTGGGTCCTTTTTTAGCTTTTTTTCTGACCTAGAGTGTAGACGTTGTGTGTAGAGAAGCAGTAATATGTCTTGCATGCTGTACTAGGCTACTAAACAGAGCTCTGAAATGAGACAGTAAGAACTAAACTATACTAAACTAGTCAGAAAAAATAGCTTAGTTAATGGAAAAATAACTTCTATTTGGATTATGCAAGAAATTGTCATGCTTTAGAGTGAAATAAAGCCTTCCCCAAGTGTAAAGAGCAAGCAGCTTCCATTCTTTTTTTTCTTTTAAAATTCCATTTTGTGACAGTAAGACTAGAGAACTCTCTTCTGTGAACCCACCTCTCAAAGACATTTCATCAAAGTAACAAGGTTACCCACTGGAAATCTAGCATCAAAGATATAGTGCTGTCATACAGGGCAGGGGCAAAAGTACAGGGAATGATGCATTGTTTCCAACTTAACTGCAGATAGTCAGGAGGAAGTTCAGTTATTATTTTTACAGTTTGTGGGTTTTTCATATGTGTTCAAAGGCAATTACACTAGGAAAAAAAAAAGAAAAAGAAAAAAAAAACACCAAAGAACCCCACCAAAACTAACCAGAAAAAAAAAAAAAAACAAACCCAAAAACCAAACCAAAGCATCTCTCCTTCCTAAGAGATCCTCCTGTTAAGTTACAATTTCACATCTTCAAATATATCTCTATCTTTTCCCTTCACACTTTTTTGAGAGCTGAAATAGGCTGCAAATATTACACATCATGTTTGGGTAGTACAACAGAGAATTGCTTGGATTAATTAATGCAAAATTATTTTCCACACTGTCCAGGGATGCAAAACCTAACTGTAAGTAACAGATGGGCAAAATAATAAATATTCCATTTTATTTTGACTTTTAATAATTTTCCCCATGTTGTATTAAAAGCAACATAGATAAACAGCCCCTTTTTTAATATGAGCATGCTAATTATAAGCTATTCCTTAAAAATGTAATAGGCAAAAACAAATTACTTACTTGAAAAGGAGCTACTAGTTTATCCAATCTGGGTTAGCAGACAGAAAACTTACTCAGTAGTAGCTATTGCTTAAAACTGCAATAGACAAAAATAAATTACTTAGCTGAAAAGCAGCTACTAGTTTATTGAAGCTGGGGTAGCAGAAAGAGAATTTACTTAGTAGTTTGGGATTTTGTTGTGTTTATTTTTACATCACAGTCTATCTTGGTTAGGAATAGGGTTTTAAAAAAAGAATTGAAATAAGCAACAAACAGAAAGCAGCCCTTAAATAAAGGGAAAGAGGTAACTACTTCGTTTGGGCTGGGGTGCCTGTGTGGGTGATGTCTGGAGCCCCCAGAGCAGTGCTCCAGTTCCTCCCGCTGCCTCCAGGATGTGATTCCTTCCTCTCCATGGTGCCATGGGCTGAGCCACTCCACCCCACACGTCTCTCCCGGTCACTGCTCCTCGAGGTCTGCATCCCACTCTGTGGAAGACAGCTCAGCACCTGCTGGTGATGTCTTAGCTCATGGCTGCTGTTTTCCCCCCTTCCATTTCCAAGTGGTACTTTAGTCAAAACAGTGCTTCTGTCTTTGATGGCATAAGGTAGGTAATCATCACACTAGGAGCGTAACTCCAGCCTAAATTCTGCTTTTAACACAAAATATCGTTAACTTCATCAAAAGAGATGTTGTTTCTACTTGCACATTAGAAACCCTTTATTTCCCTTTTGCCAAGAATTCCCTATGTTTGTTTCATCAACTGTCCTTCATAAGAGGAAAGGATAAAGCTTTTTCTTTCAGAAACAGACTGCCCAGAAAAATCCTTCTTACCCTAAAAATCCCTATTTTGGGCCATATTTATTTATTGGTTTGGGACTTCCAGAAAAATCCATGGGACCTGCTTTCAAGCTTTTAAATTCTGGTCCTGTTGAAGGTAAGGAAATATAAAATTCCAACAGAAGAATAAAGCTCTTCAGAGGAAATGCTTTAAAATATTTGAGTTAACTAGAAGCCTGTTTATCCAGGAAAAAAGGCCAGTACACTTAAGTATAGCAACCTAGGTCTTCTTTTTAAGCAAGTAAGAGAATAAACATTGGCTTTAGCTCCCAGTTTAAAAATAAAAGCCCCACAACAACTGTCTCAACATTAACTGCAGGAAGAAATGAAATATGACGTGTATTTTCTTCGAGGAAAATATTGCAGCCTTTCACCAGGATGAAATATATGCAGGGACATGTGGTCATCAGTTGGAAAAATTATATACTTTAAATAAATACCAGCATAGTCAAACACATTGTTGAAATACAAGTGGGTCTTTTACATGCTTTAAACATATTGGTCCAATTACCTGAGCACAACTTTCACATACATTAAATGACAAATAATCAAAAACTTTGAAAAATTAATGAAGTTAAATTCAAAATGGCCAGGGTAATTAAGTCATCGGCTAAAATGACATCTTTGGGGCATTCAGAATATCTACTACTTGCACATATGCAAAAACACAGCAAGGGAAGAACAGATTTTAAAGTGGATTTCTATATAAACTTGGAAATATGTCCATGAAGAAAATACTACACTGACATGTGAATTGTTCATTTAAATATAGGATCACTATCCCAAACAAAACATCAACCCAATAAAAGATTAAATTTTTTATAGGACTTTAGTGAAAGAAAAAAAAATAATACAAAAGCATAGGCATCCTATGTGTTTTGGAATCTGCAGAGATTCAAGGCCCAGTCAAGTAGACCAATTGTTCTTTTCATTATTTACATGCCAACATGCATCCTTAAATTAACAAGAGAGCATATAATGCCTTCAAAATTAATGGCCACACTTTCTTTGACTGCTGCAAAGTTAAGATTTCAAGTTTCTTTACTACATAAATGTTAACAATTTTTACAGAGACTGGTACTGCAGTGCAGAGCTTTGGAGAATGATCTAAATCCTCCTCTGCCTTCTGAATTCTTAGCAAAGGTGCTGGCAAGCATTCCCAGTGCACACTATTTGCATTAAATTTTAAGCAGCAGAAAGAGATCCAGATCCATCTTGAGATGTTAGATCTTTAGATGCTCTGTGTTCAGCCTTCTAAACTGAACACCTTTGATACAAAAGACAGCGAGAGACACATTGCAGGAGAATTTTAGGAGGCTATAGAGAAGAATAAAATATATGTTTTCATATTTTAAAAACCCCCACAAACTTACAAATAGCTGACATTGCATCCCTTTAGCCATGAATATCAAAACAAAACATTAGAAAAAATGGGATTTCAGCATTTAAACTAATTATCCATAGTTTTCTTGAAGCTTTCAAAGAAAGACTATTGAAAACGTTAAAAACAGGACAAATGAGCTTTAAATTTTGCTTATGGAAATAAGTAAATATCAGAACCTACCCAGAATAGTTTCAGTGCATAGAAACCAACTGAATTTTTAGTGACATTTGGGAAATGAACAGGAAAAGTCAGCTATTTGTTTCATTTGCAAGGAAAAATGATGATGGTGTGCTATTTGCAAAGCTGCTGTGTAAACACATGGTCATTAAAAGAACTAAACAGAGAAATAGTAAACTGGTACCCTACACAGGAGAATGTCACGTAACAGTAGAGAAAATTGAACAGCCTTGTGAGCTCCCATAAAATAAAAAATATCGCAAAATTAACATAAATAGACAACCATCATTAATATACAGAGATACACACCAGAAAATGTTTGACTGCTGGGAAAGCACATTTTTGAAAGAATTCATGCACAAAATTTACAGAATCAGCGCTGGGCAGTATAAAGTTGTGGTGCAAGATTTCCTTAGCACTCTACCTGCTTAACTCAATGCCTTCAATTAACCCTATCCTGAATTGGAGGGTGTGACATCTTTTTGGGAAGGCAAAAAAGCTGGAGGTGGTATGGAAATCTATTTTAGCAATATTTTGGATGCACAAAGAGCAATAGGCCAGAGTGGGTTACAGATGGGGCTACTGGTTACAGATGAGGAAATCACAGTTGAAAGCAGAATGGATCTTCCCTTCTTTCTGTCACTGAGAAGGAAAAGATAGCAGCAGTCTTGGTCTTGATGATTTTGGTCTGGAAGACACTGTCTGGAAATTATTGGCTTCTGGTAAGCAGCATTTCTGTTTCTAAAATTTAATGGTTTTCAAAAGTGAGAGACGATCTTGCAATACAGAAGCCTTGCATAAAACACAGGTCACTCCTGTGTGACAGGTTGAATCACAGCCCTGGGAGTGGACAGCTGCCCTGGCATCACTGAAAAGGTATGTTCCATCAGGCAATATCTGGCCTTTCCTTGGATGTGGGAAGGAGCACTAATAAGTCATCTTTTGAGGACTATCAAATTTAAAATGAACATTTTTGTCATTGTCCCAGAACAGAACGTGGTTATGAAGACAGCATTAAATTTGGAGCTGTGTGCATGCTTCAGGTTCTACAAGATGATGTGGAGATATGGAACCCAATCTGGACATTAATCAGTGGCAGAGATTGTGCAGGTGAGATTAAGAAGCTGGAGAAGGGTTTTACTGCTCAGGGAATACAAATATTGGCAGTGAGAGAAAACACATGTTGTGGTTCAAATCAAACAGGTGTAGGCAGGCAAAAAACCAGAGCCTTCCTGTTTTACCTGATCTTAGTTGAAAGTAAAGCTCTGGTTTAAGATAATTTCATCAATTTCCCTTATTTTAAATGTCAATAGCAAAGCAGATATTAGCTCAAAACCAACCACTAACTCAATGGCAAGAAGTTTTTGCATTGTTTCAGGCTCTGAAAAAGTGCACAACAGAATGCAAAGGAGCAGACTAAACAAAACAAAACAAGAAAAAAGAAAAAAAGGAGATAGAGAGAAAATAGCTGAGGCTAGTAATCCAAATACATTATTATGAATAACAAATATTTTTGGAGACAGAAAGCAAAAGCTTGGATTTCTCTCTCTTAGAATATTTATTACAGAAATTAAATCAGTTTTTATCTCTAGTTTGGGGAATATACTTGCAGAAAAGATGAGTTCACTTCTTTTGCTATCTGCAAGCCCAACATACTGTCCTATTTTATTTTCCCATTAGAATATTACTTTACTTGTTATTATAGTGGTGTCAAAGAGTACTGTCTTTAAGCACACAGACATAGCATAATATCCTTCTGTGAAATGAGAGAAATTCTGAAGTTGTTTCAATTGTGTGATCTATTATAAGGTAACATCTGGCCTGATGCAGCAGCATACTAGCTAGCTTTCTCCACAGTCTGAAATTCTTGTAAATACTTGTCCCTTAAGCAGTTTTAGACCTCATAACACACCAGAGAACTTATTGTCATTTAGAACTTAGTACTCAGAATTCTAAGGGAATATTTTATTTCCTATTTCTCCTATTTATTCTTTCCTTTAGTATGACATTAAGAAAATGTTCCAGTGCATGAGTTTAAAAATATTTAGAAATTTCAAATCCTCCACCATGTATTCTAAGTGTTCCTGTGTGTATACTTATACAGAATTAAGAGTGACAGTATCAGAGCTTTTGAAGAGCAATTAAAGATAATGAGACAAAATTTTGGATATACACTCTTTAATGGCAAAACTCCCAGTGGAATTCCCAGTGGTTCTCCCTACAGGACATTTACAGTCTCTGTGTTTTAATCTAGTCCATTTCAACATTTAGAAAAAAATGAATAACTTAGTAAATTTCTAGATTCAGGAGTGGATGCTAGGAGATGAGTCAAACTTGTGCAGATGAGACACAAGTCACAGTACTGAACTGAGAGAAGAAACCAGACATAATGTAAAGATAATTTTTCTAAAATTGAAATAGTCAGACTAGGCACTGAAATTGAAATCTTCAGACTAGGCTCAGCTAGACCTGAGCTCTTTTTCAGACATGAAAAAGCCTTAGCAAACCCAAAGTCTTTTCAGACTCACAGCTCTGATATTAGTGCTCCAACACAGGCTGAACTGGTTTACTGCCAGGCAATTGCAGTGATAATGAGCAGTGTCTGGGAGTGGTTGCAAGGACTGACCAAAAACATGAAGCAGAATAAAATACCCACTGACCTCTGTTAGATTTCCAGGCACTGATCTACATATGCTATAAAAAGCCTACAAATTGTATCAGATCATTCAAATATATGTGTGGCTTCTGCAACAGTTATCCATTAACATCTCACTCTGCCTACAGCAGCCTGTGGGTACCAGAGGCTGAAACACTCCTTGATCAGATATAGTGACCTTTGTTTGGGTAAAATTCTTTGCCATTAGTATGTTGCTTTTTTCTTTGGAAATGAATTGCTTCAGCAATTTGAGGACTAGAAATACCACGTAGGTAATATTTAGATGTAATGGTTTATCTTCCAGCTGGAATACAAGCAGCCTAGGTCTCAAAATTAAAATAAAAAAATTATTAAAATACAAGTAAAATAAACAGTGGATAGCTTTAATACATAACTGACTCTCATCAAGTAGATATAATTATATCCAGTTTATGATAATATATTAACATTAAATAATATTTCATTATGAATCAAAGAAGGTCTAAAAACCACAACACATTTAGGACTGCACATGTATGTAGCTTAACTCTAACTGCCCCTTAGCCTTATGTTAATGTAAGAATCCAGGTTTTAGGTGACCTTACATTAAAAAATGGAAAAAGAATATCACTTTGCAAGCATGAAACTCATTCAAAAAGGCAACAATATGAGGCGAGCTAAAATAATTTTAGCTAGAAGCAACAAATGTTTTTACAGAAAAGGAACTTAGTTTTTAGAAATAAATAAATTTAGAAAAGAAGTATTTTTCTGGTTGTTGATTAGTGGCATGCAGAAAATACAGCGAATGGTGAGCATCCTAGTCATCCATTCTAATTAAAATTTAAATTGAAAACTGAGTTCTAATGAAGAGGAGCTTAGTGCTGGTCTTGAGGGATCTCCTGTCAGTGGGCAAATGAAAAAAGTGCACAAAGGCAAAAGAGATTTCACTCAGGCATTTACTTGGTGTATGCTGCACTCTAATAGAAAAAGGGGTGCCTGCTGCCTCTTTATTGAAAAAGAACCAATGCAGGCAGAGTTGCTCTCTGCGGTACTGTGATCTAGGGAGAAAATCTCTCTAAGTCTAGCCGAGAAGAAGAACAGCAATAAGGAAGAAATGATCCTATAATTTTGTCCACCGTAACAAATTGGTTGTACTGTTCCACTCCTCCAGCTCACCAAAACTGTTGATAATAAACATAGCTGAAGGTGAATACAGACATATCTTCCTACACCTACATCTGCTCAGACCTGGTATCTGAAGGGTCAATGTTTGCTGAACAGATAAAAAGATCATTGAAGTGAAGCGCAAAGCAAGACCTTTGACACAATTTTAGTTAAAAAAAAAAAGTTTTTTTTTTTTAAACTTCAAAAGGATGCTTTAATGTGCTACTAAATGTAATAAAAACAAAAATACATCACACCCTTAGGCTAATAAATTTCCCAGTGCATTGAAAAAATCCCTATACATCAAATAGGGATAACCTACTAAATGAATGAAAATGCAAAAGTTATAGCATCTTCCAGAAACAGCTATGTATCTCTAATGGTCTAATACAACATAATGGAAAATACAGCAAGCATATTGTATTTTTAAAGCTGGTTTCTGTGCCACATCAGAGTCAGAAATTTAAATGAATGGGTATAAATTAATTCAATATCTATAACTTCTACTCTGGGTTGCTTGTAGCTGTGACTCCAAAAGGAAAAAAAATCAGAAAAATGTTGGATAGGTAAAAGACCAATCAGACCAGCTTATAGAAAAAAATAACTTATGCAGTATCTCCCAATATGGACACTTAATTATGCTTTGTGTAAGTGCAATAAATTACTTAAACCCAAAGCTCTCATTTGTTGCAGATCCCTCGGTGCAGGGCTGTTTTTTGGTTTTTTGCTGCTCCCCCCTCCCCAACAAAGTAATAAATGTGGAACTAAAGCAGTGTCTCTCTCTGGCTGTGAGCTTTCTGAAGATGGAAGTTAACTCCTGTCTTTCAAAGCGCTATGAGTGGCAGTTTCACACCCATGCGAAAGAGAAATCTCGCTGCTAATCTATCATGAAAAAAATACAATGTCTCCCCACAAACCTCCCTCTGTCACTCTGCTCAAAAGGTTGCAACAACAATATTTCTCTGCTATATTTTCAGTAAGAAATGTAGAAACCAGAAGAAAATCACAAGGAGAGATTTGCCATAGACGACCGGTTGTATTTGATTAAATTGTACTAAAATTGTATTTTTTTTTCATTTAACAGTAAAATTCAGTCAATGTTGTTTAATGTCAGTGCTGTTAATGAAGTTGTCAAGCTTGTCACTTTCATTGAATACCAACTTTGCTAAGAAACCGGTACTACAATTACCTCCAGCTCTATACGATTAAATTCATCAAAGCACACCAAGGCTCCAGATTGTGCCAGACCTTTGAAGAATTTCCCCATGGCTTTGTAGTCTCGTCCATCAGAGTAGTTCAACACAATGCATTGACAAAAGAAAAGACCTTAAAAAGATCATTTTCTGGGTTATTTAAAATGTATAGGATTCAGCAACATTTATTGCCAGTAATTCAGCCTCCCCTGCTGTCACTCCCCAGCCCCAGAATTTCCCCTTATTTATCCAATCTGAGTCTGTAATATAAAGACAGCTCATGCAGTTCTTAACTAACTCAATCTTTCACAGTAACATGGGAAATGCATTTACACACAATTTTAAAAATAAATCTCCAACAGCAGGAAAATAAAGTTAAAAGAGGAACAACAGCAGTTTCATGTCTACCCAACTTCTCCACTTAAATATGCTTCTCAGAGTCCCTCACAAAAAATAAATTAATTTAAAGAAAAGATATAATGGGAGACAAGATGTTCCTGGATTCCCCTCCTCCCTCTGCTGACACAAGGAACACCAACAGGGCGAGGTGACTGATATCACCAAGAGGCACTTGGGTAAGACCCAGCTTCCTCCTCCATCCCCATGTCTTCCTCTCTCACCAAAACCTCTGGTATTTGGACAAGGACCAACTCCAACACAGCCTAGGGGCAGGTACCTCACTGGGCACGTGCTGCATTGGACACTTCTCCTTGGCAGCCCCATGGCACACAAGCAGTATAGCAACCAGGGTGTTCCCAAAAGCAAGTCATTGTTTTCACTCCATGTTCTTTATGCCATCCTGGAAATGGATATGCATCACCTCCTGAAGAACAAGCACGAGAAATCACTCCCCACAGGGGTGGTATTGTAGAAACTAAAGTACCTATGCAATCATAGACAATCTTAAGACTTGAGAAATCTAAAACTAAGCATTTACATTCATATACATTGTGCTGGACACATACTTGCTCTGCTGCTGTAGTTGGGCTAAAGGATGCAGAGGGTGAAGAGGGAAATACTGCATCACTGATGGGAAAGCTAATTTGGCAACACACATTGTAGACTAAAAATAATAAAATCCTCAAATTATTAAAAAAAATAATAATTACAAGGAAAGGGAAACCTACATAAAAAACTCAAGACAGTGGGATTTTCAGTTACTCACAAGATCTTCCACTAGTAATCACTAGTTTTGGTTTGGTGCACGGGTAACACAGATGGACACCTGATGCAGCTGCAGGTAAGTTGTTCTTCCTGGCTTTATACTTGCTGAACTTTCCTCCCCGTACTGTGCTTATAAATAAAAGACATCTAAAATTCTCAGGTTTATTCTTCAAGATAAATGTAGTAGCAAGACTTGGACAGATGGCTCACCTGTGGATCCATCAGGCTCCAGCTCATACAGAGGTGGAAAACAACAAGTGGAGTCTCACCTGCCACTCTCAGGAGCCTCAGCTCCGAAGTGTACAGTGATGTAGATGCAGATATGTAAGAGATTCAGGAACAACCCAAATGGGTCACACCAGTGGCCCCTCTAATCCACCAGAGGTCAATCTTTGCACATGAGCCACTGAAGTCTGTGTGAGCTGTCCTGGGCACTTAAAGGCAGAGGTGACAAAGCAAGCAAATCACCATTAGCAGGAGTTATCTGTCAAGACACAAACATTGGGAAGAGAATAATGCATCAAATTCAGTGATTATCTTTGACATCTACATACCAAGTATGTAGAACAATCTTACAGTGGAATAAACAAGAGGACTGAAGTCTTCAAACATGATCAGAATTACTGCTTACATGGCATAGAGGATCAATCCAATCACTTTCTCAGAACCAGCACAGGAGGTGGTACAAAACTTTCTTAAGAAGTGGAGGTAGAGGAGAAAAGGAGAATCAGATATTTCAAATATTAAGGATATGTTTATTTGCCCTGAGATCCCAGGAGAGGACTTTTGAGAAGCTGAAGAGCTCTTAAGTAATGAGTAGAGGAAATACAGGTAGTGGGCAATCTATAAAACTTCAGCAAAACAGGATGATCCGGTAGAAGAAAATTTCATGACCAGAACCATTTAAATGAAAGGACTTAGTGGCGCTCAAGCATTTCAGCTACATATGTAACTAGTGGAAACTGGATATACTGGAATACAGAATCCCATTCTCCCTCAGATGCTTTGGCAACAACCACTAAATGCAGATGGCAGAGGAACCTCCAGAAAAAAAATAATGTTTCTGTATTTGATTCTAATGACATGAGTAATTGGAAAACCTGAATGTAGAAAACATCTCAAGGGAGCATCATTACAGAGAAAGAACAGCAAAACAGATATTGATAACCTCAAAAGATTGACTGGTCAGCTCTTCAGGAACTAAGTAAAAAGTGAGAAACACTGGAGGAGAAATAGCAGTTTCCCAATTTGACTGTACTTAGGGCATAAACGCAAGCCATAATAAGGAGAAAATAAGAGAGAAAGAGTTCACTAAATAATAATATTTTCACATAGCACAAATGCTGAAAGACATACAAGAGGCAAAAATTATATTTGCTTACAGACAGGCTTCCAGAAATAGCCAAAGATGACAGATTCACAAAAGCATGAAATGAGATACAACAACGAAGTGACAGGGTACATAACTAGAAATCATTTGAGAGTATTAGTTATACTAGAAGATGAGAAAAAAAAAAGCTGGAACACAAATTAAAAAGGAAAAATCAGCAACAGGTAGTGATGAGAAGATCCAAGTTCACTGCTTTTTTGCATCTCTTTACTAGAGAGGCCAGCCACAATCTGGTAACCAAAAACACCAATGGCAGCAGGATAATATCTCACGTTAATGCAGACAAGAGGTTAAAAACCAGTTTGTTCAGTTATTGTATTTAAATACCTGGCTGAGGCAAAGTCAGAATTATTACCCACTGTCTCTGAGGAAGCAGGAGTGACTAGTGAGATATTGGAAAACTGGCAAGGGCCAACAGAAAGCTGGTATTTATATAAGAGAAAATGAAGAATTACTAGCCCAATCTCAAATCCCCTAAAAAGCACTGAAACAAGCAATTAAATAAAGGGCTGTCCATAAGCCCTGAAAAGAAAACAAGATGAACAACAGTGTGGGTTGACTTGTTGGGAAAAATGACACCAAAACAGTTTGACTTCTTCCTGTGACAGGAAGAGGAGATATGTAAGTTGTAGTAGATGTCAAATACCATCTTTTTAATAAGGCCTTTGACATCATCTAGGAGAAAGCTAAGGAAAAGTTTTCTGAGGGATTTTTTTTCATTGCATTTTTGAAACTGCTGGAAAAATGTAGTTTAAATGTAGCTGCTGGTGGTTGGTTATCAAGCAGAGAACTATATCAAATATGGCTCTGCAGTGCATTACACCTGAGTCTGCTGTTCTCTGATGTTTTCATTAGCCACCTACATGACAGAACAGTGTAAAAATTAAAAAGCGTGTACCTCACTAATGTGAATTAAGAAAGCCCTGTTGTTTTAAAAATGCTGTGATGAGAGGAAAAAAGCATAGAGATATCCTCAAAAAATAATCATCCATCACTGGAAAATCTCCAGCTAAAATGGTGTGCTGAATTTTGAAGAAAGTGAACAAAACTGTATGCCATAAATTAAAGAGAAATAGAGAAAGAGAGATAAGAATTGGAAGAGAAATAAGAATGCTCTCTAATAAACCATTTCATAAGACTGAAAAAGACAACTAGAATCATAAAAAAAAAAAAGGAAAAGAAATAAAAAACGCCGGTTTTCTGTTTTTAAAACAAAAGATAACAGTGACAGGGGTGAATGGGCTTGCTTGTGGAATGCCCATTCTTTGGTCTTTAAGACAGAAAAAAGTACACGAAGGCACACGGCTTTTTTGTCAAGCTTTGTTGAGGAAAAACAGACTAGGATGATCTTGAACACAGTCTATCTTTTCATGTGATTCTAAGATCAGAGAAGACATGAGCTAATCTCAGACAAGAGAAGGTCCTACTTTGTGATGTCAGTTTTAAAGTAGCAGTGCCATGGAAACTTTCCCAAACTTTATAATTAACACAGCAATTTCTAGTGCCAGGAGTCACAGAGAGTGTATCACCTCTTTCTCAGTTAATTCAATCATATCTGCTCAGCACTCTTTTCTGCAATGGAGACATTCACCTGGCAATTAGTTTATGCCTAGCAACTTCAGCTTTTATAATCACAAATAAAAAGTGTGCAAAAAAGGATCCTATCTGAAGATAGCATTGAGACTTTCATTGCCCTTGCAAATGTTCAATTCTTGTTTCAACTCTAAGGATCTGGAAGTATCTTTGCCAGCTGGGTAAACTGGTAGTTTTCGTTGTTTTTTTTAAGTTCATAGTTTTTTATCTTTGTCCTCTCACATACGTTGTTAAGCAAAAAGGGACACAGGTGTAAAGTACCCCTGCTGGGCAATACTCCATGCACATGTAGCTGTCCCCATACTTTTCAGCCTCTTCTCATTTCAAAATTATAGGCTCATAGAGCAGCTCATGCTGGAAGGGACCTCGTAAGATCGTATTGTGAACCTGAAATCTCACTCTGTCTTAAAATGTGCCATAAATCTGTCATCTGAAGACCATCCCTCTTCTAACTTCTTTCCAAGACAGAATAGCTTTGGCTGAAAAACAGCATGGAGCTGAAGGGAGATGGGAATCTTTCTGAATCATGGCAGAGGTGATGTTTTCAGTATTATTTTGTATCCAGTTCATTAAAAAAAACAGTTTAACTAGGTTGCTTCTTAATCGACTGCTTCACATTTGCACATTAAGCAGAGGTTTAGAGCGACCTGTCCACAATGATGTCCTAGTCTTATTCCTTGGTTAACAGATAATTTAAAAACATCAATGTGCATGAAAACTCAGATTATTCTCTCTGAAGCCCATTAGCCTGTATCCGTCAGTAGTGCTTTCACTTGCCACTCTACCGCCTGGTCCTTTTATTTTGGTCTGCCTGAATTTCATGCTTTTCTCCATCCAAGCATAAGGCTAGGGGCCAATGAGGAATGGCAGAGGCACACAAATTTCCAAAGAGTGGGCTTCAAATAGTTGAAGGAAAGACGAGGACACACTGTAGAAGCATACCTGGCTTTGTTCCCCCTGTGGGTCTGACACACATGCCCACACAGATAAAGCCACTTCCAGATACCTGCTAAATCAGTAGTTACACCAAGTGAAGGAGCTGGCCCAGCATGTGTTCACAGCTGTTCTGAGCTTTTCATATCCCTAAACTACCATTTCTCTGCACTGCATTTTCCCTTTTGTTCATTTCCCTGCTTCCTTCTTTTACTGTGTGAGAACAGAGGTCTGGGTAATCCATTTGTCATTTTTTCATTCTAGGTCTCAATTATTCTTTCTAACCTGCTTTTCTTCTCTGTCAGCATTTCCTCTTGCTCCTAACCTTTTGTTTTCTTCCACCTCCTATCTGCCCAAGACTGATTTAAATAAATCTACAGGAAAGAAATGTGAATGGGACTTTTGCTTGCAAAATGAAAAGCAAGTGTTCTGCTGGCACTGCATTTCTATAGCTTATGTGCTGCAGAAAACTACATTCACATGGTCAGAAAGTGCACATATCTGGAGACAAGGAGGAAAGGTGACTGGAGCTTTGTGTCTCTCACAGAAGCAGCAGCCGGAACCATACCCATGCTCAAATGACTCCTTGAAAATATTTCCATCAACTGCAGTATTTAATACTGACAAGTGACATGGGAAACACCATATTTCAGTCTTAAACTTTCTAATTAAGTATCTTACTCTGCAACACTCTTATGACTGATTTTTATGTTTTTTGAACCGCCAACGTCTCTCTCAAACCTTTTCCATTGTATGTTTTGTCTCTCTCTAAAGCTTTGTTTCCCATATTGTGAATATTTCTCTGGCTTCTTAGCTTTTCCCTGTACCTAAAATCTCTTTCAGGTTGGGAAGACTGAAGGGTTGTGCCATTGTGCGTTGCTCACAATTGGCATTCTCTGATGTATAAACACGGTGCTGTTGTTGAACCAGGAGTGCTGGACAGAGGAAGGATATCTGCCTGAAACTGGACCAGCAAGGCACTGACCACAGGCCTTCATGTTCTTTGGTAGCTGTTTTTTACTCTTAATTTTCAACCATCAATCTGTGACTCTCCTTGCACTTCTCTGTGAAGTACAGTCTGAGGGCAAGAGGAAAGCTACACAGACAAGTGAGGAAGCTGCTTTCCCTTTGAAGCTATCACTGTCCTGAATGGATAAACAAGGACCTGTAACAGGGAATACAGTAGGCAGCTTGGGACACTGCAGTGGTAGTTCGCCCAATAACATTTTTTTAACCAATAGATATAAACATGCTCTTCAAGTTAAGCACACATTGATGAGTTAAAATTAGCTAGAAATTAGAAACCAGCTATGGGATGTTTTGCTATTACATATATATCTATGCTGGGACCTGTTTCTTTTCATTTGCATATATTTATGTGTTTAAGAGATGTTCATAAGCAAATCCTCTCTCTCCTACATGCTTATTTTCTTAATGAAAATGTGCTGTAATTTTTTGCTCTAGAAGTACTGGACTTTTATCTATCACATACAAGAATTTTTGATCATTTTCTTATTTCCTTGTTTCTGTACTTCCTTCTGCTTTTATTTTATTATTTAAGATGATGAAAAACCATCATCAAAAGATATCTAAGTGCCATCTCAACAGATTATTATAACAGGAAGCAAACCTACAAGTCACCTTACTATATGTTCCCAGCAAATACTAATAACTGTTTGTATGCATAATAAAACCAGATATGTATAAAACATTGTGTATAGAGCAATACAGCAATGAAAAATGTCCCTCTGGGACTTACACTGTTACTGTCTCAAAGAAATTTAGATCTTCTTTTCACCACTAATTTAGCAGCACAAAAACCCAGAATCCTTGCAGTCCCACACTGCGTCTCAGAAATGCCTGTGTTTCTCAGACTGTGTTTCTTTAATCAGTGTAAATTCACCCTGCAATTTTCTCTCCCCACTGCTAACCCCTTGAGCAACAACTAAATAAATAAATAAATAAATAAACAAAGAAACAAATAAATAAATAAAATTGGCTTAGCTACTCCCTGAGTCAAGTGCAGCCAGACATCCTCTCCAGGTCTTTAGGTAGATGAGCAACCGTGCTGACTCCAGTGACTCACATACTTGTAATTATGTGCACACAGGGAATCTACATCCTTAATTTGTTTTTTGCCTCCTGTGGTGTTTAAATCATGAGTTGTGGGTTTGGGGTTTTTTTAACTTGCTTGTTGTTCTAGTCAGGTCTTGGCAAGTGTTCCTTTTCCCTTTTCTGGCTGACTTTTCAGGTGCTCCAACAAAGTATAAGGTTCCCACCAGAGTTTTTAAAGACGAAAGATTTCCAGGGTGAGTATACTATATCAATAAATGATAGCCAACCTTTTAAAAATTACACTGTCAGAAAAACTCATTAGGCTTTAAAAGAGTTGAAGTAAACATTAGATTTTAATATCTACTGCTGCTTAGATTTTTCTGAACTGAAAATCCCCAGTGAGCACTTAAAACTTCATTACTACACTGAAAGGTTGTGAAAGGCTATTTAAAGGTTTTCAATTTTGCTGAAGTCTAGAGGTTATTACAGCTTGAAAGAATACAAACCCTAATATTACATGGAATGAAAGGAATCAAATTTATGTTCTCATCTCCCCTGTAGTTTAATCCAGTTCTATTAGATTCAATGGAGAAAATCAGGGCAGGTTGAAACTTTTTAGGGGGCTGATGAAAAATAATATTTGGTCATTGTAGAAAACATTTCTGTCTATTACTCACACTCTAAAGGATATTCCTATTTCTCAGTCCCACAATCACAACTTAGAGTGTTATCAGCCTCCTGCTCAGAAACCCATGGGCTGTGACCTTTGTCAGTCACACTAAAATTTCCACAATTACAAAAGAAAATTGAGGACATCTGCCTTCATCTCAAACTGAGGTTATCTATAACTTGATATGCAGTCTTGCATTATAAATATTTTTAGCTCTTTTTCTCCTTCACTTAATTTGGGAGAAACTATTGCGCAACTCAAACATTATGGTCTATCATCATATTAGACACCTTTAAGAGAATCTGACCAAACAGTGCAGCAAAAATTAGAACAAAGAAGAACTTTTATACTGAGCATTCCATCAGATTCCTGGTTTGGTCATACCCACAGTGTGAAATAAAGAAGCACATGTCCTGGTGTGCATCTGTGGCTGTGTGAAGACCTGCTCATCTCCAGCCTGCTGGGACTGGAGAGATCAGCTGTCTATTTCTTTACATTTTGGCATTCTAGATAACCTAGGGTCTCATATCTGAAAGAGAGAGGTACCCAGCTACAGAGATTTATGCCAATTTGTGTTCTTTTAGCATAAAACAGTAAAAAGAACTTAGACTTCTGCTTGGCACAACCCATATCTAAGTGCCTTTTTGCTGGCGTTTCTACCTTGAACGCAAATATTTTCATTATTTTAAAACTTACTGAGTGCTAATTGCTTAGATGCTTGTACATAACTATAGTTATATTGGCCTATATGCTAGAAGGTAAAAACCCCCCAACTAAATAGCACTCTGCATTTAAAGAACGCTCTTACTAGACACTTGGTCCCTCTAATAGGGAATAAAATTACTAGACAGTCTTTAAATGGCTGAAGCACACCATCCTCTTTGACATAGCAGCCATGGCACAGTTGAGAAGGGGAGAAAAAAGAAATCCTGATGATTTTTCTGCCTTCATTTGCCTTCTGCTTTGGGACGCAGCAGGAAGATCAGCCCACAAGGGTCTGAGTGATATGCTGGTTATCTCCCTCCTGCTCTTGGGAACATATGGTATCCATTCAGACTCTCTGCTGCTGCTCTTCTGCCAAACTCTCAGTAACACCAGTCCAGAAGCTGAGTACTCCCACCAACAGCACTAGCCTGAAGAGAGCTTAATTTACAGCACTGTTCCTCAGTGAGGTGTTCAGTTCAGGTACTAGATGTTGTGACAGCCACAACCCAAGGCAATCTGTGCCTTTGGCTTCTTCTTCCAACCCTTTGCACCACCTATTAGCTCTTTAACTCCTTCAGAAATCCCACAATTCACACAATTCACACGAGTAACGTGCATGGACTGCCAAGGAAGCATAAAGTGATTCAGGGACTTACAGAGCAAAAAAGCTGGAAGGGATCTCCAGAGGTCTTGTGGTGTAGCTTCCTGCTCAGAGGGAGTCCATCAAAGGAAAGAGGCTCAAGATCTCTTCAGCTTGAGTTTTGGATCTCTGGCATGGAGATAGGACTGTCTCTGCTGGCCTTGGGATCTCCATCTGTAAGGTCAGAGAAAATCATACATTTCCAGCAATAATTTCCTGTCTTGAAACCCAGAAGGTGTAAGAAAAGGCAGAAAGATATTATCTTATCAACTGTGCCCAATGAGCTATAGTGGTTTTAAGATGCAAATTACTCTTCAAATACAAATCTTAATATCATTCACTTGGGAGAATCACAGTTTATACTTCATATGTGGACAGAAACTTATGTTGCCACTGGCTGCTACAAGAATCACTTATTCAACACTGCATTTCAAAATATTCATCAACATTTCAGAATTAATGCATCTTCTACATTATCATAATATGTCCTTAAATTTTTATTAAGTAAGTGAGATTTCTACCCCTTTGTTGGTAGGAGAATTAATCTTCATATTTGTGCCATGTAATAAGTGCCAGAGCACAGAACCTGCACTTTCCGTTACGTTTGTTTAGAGACAAGATATAAAAAGGCATTAATTTCTTAAATATTGGCATGTGTGCCGTTTTCACCATTCCTGTAAAGGTCAGTGAATGTGCTGTCAGTGGAGTAGAAGAAAATAAGTGCTCCTTTGCCCAGGAAGGCAGGTGTTATTTGAATCATTCTTGTTAGGCAATATTCATCTTCCCTTGAATTTATTACTTGTGTCAGCATCAGCGACAATAAATCAAGCACAAGTTGCTTGTCCGCATGGACAATTCTCTTGTCTCATATGGTGGGAAGCTAATGAGGAGGAGGAAATGACACTGTGTGGGTGATGCAGGTAGGCATGCTCCCATGGGGAGGGTATGAGGACATTGTTTGTGCCAGCTCCCACCTACTCCAGGGATAGAGGGGCCAAATATGAGTTGCTTTAGTGCCATGGATTTCTCTAACCAGAAACTTCCCAGCTGTGGAGTCTGGGTGAAGTTAGTACAAATAAAGATTTTGAGAGATTCTAACTTATAAACAGCACCTTGGATTCACAGTGGAATACAAATTTTATTTTAGCTTGTATGAAAGGCACATCCTATAATACCACACAAGGATCCCATTAACTTGCAGTGCTCAAAGGTACCCAGGTCTTTAGGGAAGCCACAGCTTTGCACAGTTAGATCTGAGTCTAACCCAGTGCCATGCTGCTGTCAGTGGCTGCCTAACCAGCAGCAAGAGTGTTCTTTTAGCCTGGCACTGTTTCAGGTCTTTGTTCTTTTCTTAGAGCCCCAAGTGAACACATATCAAGTTATGAGGTCAGTGATCTCTGGGAGGTTTTCTGGGGGGTAGATGTTTATTTGGTTTTGTTTATTTGGTTTTAGTTTCATTTTAGGTTACTTTTGCTTTATTTTTATGCCTACAGCAGATTTACTTTCTTTAAAAAAAAACTAAAAGCAAGCAATGTCTCTGCTGACACCCTGATATAATTTGCAAGTAAGAAACTTCATGTTTTATGCTTATATCTCCTGATTAAACTGAATTCAATGATACACAGTTTCGGGCTATTTTCCCTGTCACTTATGGTATTTCCAGAATATGGTCCCAAAATACACAGTTCTGAATTAACAGGGCCTGAATGTTTAATGAATGCAAAAACATGTCCCAGCTTTAACCATGGGCTGCAGCAGATACCTCTATAGCTTCCTCAGAGAAAAGTGGCACAACTTATAACACTTTAAATGTTTCCTCAATGAGTTTTAAAATGGCATACTAACACACAGACACAGAGAAATGCAAATGCAGTCAGCATTACTGGGCTAACTTTATAACACAAAAATCCATCAACATTAACTACATAAATATCCTTTTTACTGGAGAAACAGCAGTTTCTTAAACCCATCCAAATGCTTTAGAGCAGGAGATGTTTCTCTCATCAATGCTAAAACAGTACTTTAAGTGCAGAGAGAGGTCTAAGAATGCATCCAGGATGAGGCTTGGGCTCCACACTTGGTCTGGAGCACACATTTTATTAACTCAAGATACAGATTCCCTGTGTTATGCTGTCACACAGGTTCCAGGGTGGCACTTAGAGGGGCATGGCTTCAAGGGGTTAAACATATCATGATGACATACTGAAGTTTCTAATGCTAATGTTTACATGGAATTTAGTTATTAATGAGGTCTTTCATTTGCAGTCACTAAATTTTTTTTTCATCTTACTTTCAGTACTTTCAAAGACACCGTCAGCTCATTATGAATAATCATAGAGTGTTCATGAAAGAAGAGTACACTGAAAATAACAAAATCTCCAAGTTATTAATGTGCAAATATTCAAATTAAAGTGAAAATTATTTATAAAAAACACTCTGAAATGTTGTAATGTCATTTGTACAATTTCAGAGTGGAAAAAACTAGAGAAAGAGGATGCAATCTTACTTTCTATCTTTTTCTAATATTTGCTATGCCCAGGATTAATTTCAAGGAAAATGTATATCTTCCTTTTAGACAGCTGCTACTTTGAGACTTAAAAAAATATTTAGAGAAGACAATTTGTTTAAAAGACTAAGAATATAAACACTGCATAATTAGATGTTAATGATATTGTAAATCTGTTTCTTAAGACACATATTTATCTGCTGATTTTAGAAGTAATCATTAGATTTACATTAAAATATAATCTACTCTCTCAATTTCTGTTCTAATGTTCAAAGGTGTCCTTTTTCTCTGTAAACATATCGATACAGAATCATTGCAATAACCTGTTTTATAAGTTTCTGTCTTTCAGGTATTAAAATAATACAGCAGCATGTGAATGTGATAATATCAAATTTAACAAAATCAAGGGGCGTTCCTTTGCACATGATGAACATTTGACCTACAGAAGACTTGATAAATAAAGGGCACCTTGGAGGCAAAGCGTAGGTTTCAGCCTGCAGCTGCTGGAAGCAGGCAGGAGCCTTATTAAAGCACACAGGGTTACACCAAATGAAACAAGGATCTGGTCAGGGCTTGTCATGGTTGGAGTAATGCAAGTTGCAGCCTTGAGAGAGAAAAAAAAAGAAAATATTTGAAGCCCACAAAAATAAAGAGTTTGCTGAATTTTACTGTCATGAAGGATTTTGGTGGCATTTGTTGGCTTATCTTGCAGTCAGATTTAGTATTTGACAGAATCACTTGACATGCCCAGGGCTCAGGTTGCCAGGTTTTTTTACTTCCCAAACACAGTAAGTGTGCGAACCTTACCTTGATGCAGATCTCCACCTTTCCATCGTGCTTCTTAGTGAGGCTAAAAGAAAAGAGAGAGACGAAGGGTTGTAATTTGGAAATAATTTTAGACACTATAGGGTTATGGAGACCTTTGAAATACGTTCTGAGTTTCATGTAACAACGTTTCTTCAAAGCAATGAATAACTTAAATTAGTGTTGCTTGAGAAAATTTCAAGACCAATTTTTCTGTAAATTAATTTCTTTTGCATTTTTAACTGGTTTTGGCTGGCAGTAATTTAATCAGAGTCTGTAATCTTCTATCAGTTATTGTGCCAACCCATAATGTTCCTTTACACTTCAATGGAGTCCCCAAGTCGGCTTCCAGCCTATTGAGAGAACAGATTCTAGGTACTGCTGGTCCTAAACATCATGTTTCAGTGTCTGAAAAGCAAAGAGATAATTGAAATAGGTCAATGTCAACTTCAAGTATTCTATTTTTCTCATTATATGCATTGAGGAGAATATATTCTTACAGAATCATTAAGTTCTATACTCTATTGATAGTTTTTTCTTGTCTCAGCAGAGATTGTTTTGAAAATATGGAAATTCCCTAAATAGGAACATATCTTTCATCTGAAAGTATGAAATAATTTAGGAAAAAAAAATCCTGATTGTGCAGACCAGTTGCATAAAAATATTGTTTCTGGCTGTAATTTTTATTTGTTGTTTATGGCAATTTAAAATGGGCTTTTGCCACAAATTCTAGGTGGAATCTATCAATCTTTCTGTCATAAAGTAAAACAATGCTTCACTCCTTCTGTGTGACCCTGGTGCTATAATATTTTTCTAATTAATATCACCATAAATTCATATTTCTTCTACTTCCTTCTCCACATCCCACTCCTAATTTTCTCTCAGAATAAGAAGGCTACTGTTTCTGTCTACTACCAACATAAATCAATTCCTAGCAAATAGCCTAGTGTGATATCTATTAACTTGTCACCAGAGATAAAATTTATTTAAAAGTTAAGAAGTGTTTTGCAATATAAAATTCTACCCAGTGCTGCAGTGAATAGCATACGCTTCCTTAATAAAGAACTTTTTCAGGCACCACTTCTCGAAATGTAATCTCCTGATCCTGGAATGCTGAATGAAATTCACAAACCATGAACGTCTTTAGTGATTAGTGTCTCAACAGTAACTTTTCTGGACAGGTTGCCGTTCATTATATCAAAGAGATTTTCCATTGTTTTGCTCTCCCTTCCTTTTTTTTTCTAGTTTTCTCAAACAAGCAAGTAGATCGCATCATTTGGATAGGGGTCTAAGAAAAATAAAAAGCATGTGAATAGTGCTAAGACAAATAAAAAGCATGTGAATAGTGCAAAAAGTTTTCTGATAAAAATCACGGCATGAAACTTGGCTAATTGCATTTTTCTTTTCTCTAGGCTTTACAGTAATTTGATTTTAGTTGTACAAATATGAATGCATTTGTTAATCAACTCTGGCATGTCCAAAACTGTGTAAGAAATCTTCTCATAGTTTCTAAGCTGATTTGAAAAACTCCTTTTTGGAGGAAATACCTCACTTTAGAGGTGCATAGAATAAAATAGGGTAAAATATGCATGACCTCATTGGATTTTGAAGTCACAGCATTTGTATTTTTCTGTTTTTCTCAGTTTATTGATGTCTAATAAGAAAGAAAAAAGGGAAAGAGATGCAGAAATCACAGGTAAAAGAAAACAAATGACAATAAACCAGTATTTCAGCATATTACATGCAAAAACAGAAGAAAAGAAAGAGTTCATCTCCAAAGACATACATGAATCTTTTCAAAGATAACAAGCATTAAGAAAATAGTTGGCATTTCATGTTAGAGTTCACTTTAAAATCCCTACCATTTGTAAAGGAGAAAATATCATTGTATTTTTCCAGTTCTGTGAACCACCCCGTGTTAACGTCTCCTCAGAGATATGCTGGATAGGTCATTTAGGAGTTTTGCATAAAATGGAATGTTTCAGATTTCCCTTACCTAAGTATGATTCATTTAGCCACTAAAATTGCTATTGAAAACCATTTTGCATCGTTAGCCAGTATTACTAAATCGTTCAGCATGCTTGGAAAACACAACCCTGGGAAAACATATGTTCATGTGAAGCACTTTTGATAAGCTGTTATAAAGAGAGTTCCAGTACATAAACCCATAACTCCTGCCTGTAAAATGAAATATGCAACAAGTAGGCCAAATCTTGATCATATCTCGGATGTTAAAGCCACAATTTTGGTTGATTTTGCCATGCAGTAATTATACCATCTGTGATGGAGCCCTTTAAACTCCTCTGCAGCCTTCTGTATAAAGTGAGAAAGAGCCATTTTTATGGCTTGCTTTCATTTGATATTTGGCTTTTGATTTAGATGGTCCCAGTTCATGATTTCTGGCCTGACGCACAAATAAGGAGTTCTCTGGTTTTCCTCTCAGGCCCCAGACCTCTGGCCAGTAACTACAGTGAATCTCTGGGATGAACTCCCTAAGTCACTGTGGTAGTCAGACCAGAAACTCCAAAGAATTTCCCAGTTAACAGAGTGTGGTGAATTCGTATCTTCCTTCCTCATAACAGTCAAGCAAGGCAAGAACTACAATAAAACAATTTTACAAGCAACGAGTTGCCAGTTTCTTTGAAAACCAATATTGATTCTTTGCTGGAAAAAGACACAGGAGATCCAAAGCTATGTTCCTTTGACTATATGACCAAAGCTCTTTAAAAAGCAATAGGGGCTCCTTTCCAGAAATCCAGTTAATTAATTGGTATAAATAATGCCTTGCAGGTTTTTGCATATTAATCAAAAGACAAAGCAGTTCCATGATGCTACGAGGATCAAAGTGCTTGGGCATTTAGAGGCAGGTCTGCTCCAACCAGTTCCTGCCCCATCCATCTGTCTTTTCCAATGGCTTGCTCCTGGCTGTGAATCAATGTGTCCCTTCTGCTGCATTTGTGTCATGAGGTCAGGTAGGCTGGAGGAACTTGACTTAGCTGAAGAATATCCTCTGGAAGAAAATAATCAAGAATATTTACTTTCCAGCCTGCTTCATATCCTTCCTGGAATAAAAGAGCTGTGCCAGCATGGGACTTTGGGATGAGGAGAGAGGCACAAAACACAGGGCAAGAGCCAGCAGCAAGGGCAGCTACTGCTTCTGCTAATTTTCTGGAAATTAGGGAGTGCCCATCAGGGAGTTGTTCAGCACACTGTGCCCACAGCACCCTGCCTGTCACCTACTTGATTTTTATCCTCCTCTCTCTAAGTGAAGTTCTGTCTCTTTCCTTCTGTTTCTCAACAAGCAACTCCTCAATGTGCAAAGCTCCACTTAGCACTAGCGCCTCTATTGTTTTTTGCAGAGGAAGAAGCTGTAGCACGTGCCCAGGCAAGTCACCAGAAGCAGCAATCCTTCTCTTTGGTCAGCGGCACCAATGAGGTCACAGCTGCTGGCAAACATTTCTTCACTGCCTTGATCCACCAGCAAAACAAATCTCTCACAAAACCCAGTTAAATATAGCAAACCCACCATTCATCTTCCTCTCTGAAAGATATCACAAGGACATTTGGAAATTAACCTGAATGATCATTAAACATCTTCCTGACGCAGGGCAAAGATCAATCTCACCAGCAGGTAACACATGAAGGGTGTCAGTGAGGTGCCCTTGCCCTGTTCCCTTGAGGGAACAGAAGGGAGGTGCTGAAGCCTCCATGAATGAAACGCCCTTCCCAAAGCACTTTCCCTTGCATTACATGGAGGACCCTCCATGGCAAAAGGGAGCTTGCCTGACTTGGTCCCTTCAGGGTGGGCAGGGAGGATCTGCCAGCAACACTTGGCAAGGAAAGTTGCATGTACTAAGCAGTGCTCTAGCAGGCAGCCACTCATCACTTTAGACTTACTACCAGCACAGAGAGCCAATTTAAAATAGCCACAAGCAGTGAGAAAATGCTCAAAAACATCAATGTCTCCACCACCTAACTTTCAGACATGCTGTGGAGGTAAAGAAGTGAGATACCTTAGGCCAAGAACAAGTTGCTGCTAAAAAATTTTGAGGCCTAAAAATGACCTTTTGGTGGCTCATCGGTCCCCACAGCACCAAAGCAAGACAGAGACAACCGACAGCTGATGAAAAGTACAACACTCTTTCACCTAACCTGTGAGTCATCAAAACATTTTTATGCCCTGACTTCTGGTGAGAATAACGCCTAGACAAAGCCGACAATGACAGGCATACCATGTTTGCTGGAGACTATCACCTCTCAATATGGACACAAAAAAAGATGAGGCTTTTTAAAACTCATGGAAATACCACCACTGTATGAACCTCCACAAAACAAACTGAAACATTTTCTCCTTTCTGACAGCACAGCAGGCTGGCTCGCTCCAGCTGCTGAGGTGCTATTTTTGTATCACATCACTCAAACCCATTGCGTCTCACTGCAGAGAGGGGTGCTGGGCAGGGGATAAAAGGCTCGGATGCTGCATCTAAGGAGGTGTTTTTAAAGCGCCATGGATTTAGCATAGCTGCACAGAGCAAGGGAGGGTTGCTGGCTGGAGGGATGCTCTCTGCCATTAATTAAAGTCTGTTTACTTAGGGATCATATCCCAGTGCAAAAGAAGAGAATTATTTTTAGAGAGATTTCACCTTTATTGCCATTGAATGAAATTAACGTTAGCTGAACGGCTCACTTGGAAACATAAAAAGCAAAAGCATCTTAGAGTGCCAATTACAAGCATAAGGTCTGGAATGGCTCTCACCAGCAAGCAGTAGCTACTGGTCCTTGTGAAACAACTCCACAATGCCCTCTCTCTCTCCCTTCCTGCTGTTGAATTTGCTGGCTTGTGATTGTGCAAAATGGCTCATTTTACCACAGACCGAAGCAAAGCAATTAGCTCACTGTCCGAGCTGACTAAAGCTGTCCATGTTCATGGCAGAATGGCTACAACCCCAAACCTGCCCCTTTGAGTGAAATCATTATACATTGTTTTTTCTGAGATGCTTGCCTTGTTTTAGAGTGTATGTTTTGATGAGCTGAAGAAGCACCTTTCCCTGATTAAACCAGGCAGTTCAGGGAGAGCTTTGATCTTTGCATGCCTTCTGTGCAGCATAAGGATTTTGCAAACAGTAACCTTGAAGGAAGTTGGCTTTCAGCCATGAGCAGGAAAAAGTAAATATTACATGTCAGTTGAGAATTTAATAGAGAATTTGGGGTTAAGACTTCTAATAGAAAGCAAATTTGTGAGAACTGAATTTTTCTGTCGTGTTTCAATTTCTGATGTGCAAAATGGAAATGAAACAGATTGGCTTAGGTTGGATTGATCCATACAGGACTAATTTAGTTTCCTAAATACAATTAAAATATCTTGTCTCAGGACGGTTCAACATTAATCTTTCCTCAAGCTGCCACAGTGATTCAGGGGAGCTGCAGTTCATTCTCTTTTGAGACAGATACCTGACAGACCTCATACCTCATGGTTCACACCATTTTCTAAACGAGATAAGGAAAAATAAAGCCATCACTTCACTGAATTTCATTTTGATATATTATCTTTGGTTAAACATGAAAATGCAGGGAAAGTTGGGGTAAGAATTTAGGAAACCACCTGCATGGTAAGATAAAAATCTCTTTGTACCAAGGTCTGTAAAATACAGAAGTAGATTATATCTAGCCCTTCAAAGTGCAGAAGGAGATAATATCTGGTCCTCCAGGGAGGTGTTAAACCACCTGGTTCTTTGGAAATGAATGGCTTCTCTGGGTAAATTTGGAGAACCATGACAGTGATGCATAAACAACAGCCCAGATCCCTCAAGGTGGACCAGGCAAACAAGCTCAAGGTCCACTGCACATACTTTTACATTGCAGGACTTCTGTGCAGAAATCATTCTCCGTGATTGCCAAAGGTGCGATTTTATTGCTCTAAAAGCACTCTGAATTGTGCCATTCAAGAGTAAAGGCAGCAGCTCTCCCCTCCAAACAGCTTTGCACGGCTGGATACCTTACCATTGAATACTTTCCTCTCAGGATTTTCTTCTTTCCAGCACAGTTTCCAAATTGTTCCCTTTTCTTTCAATAAACTCAGAATTTGAAGGGTTCAGCTGTAGATGTAACAACCAGTTTTCAACACTGAAAATGTAAGGGTGGAACAGTATACACTTAGAAGCAGAGTTTCAACATTTCATTTTCACAGAAAGGCTATCTCTTTCTAGGACACTAATGAGTAGAAGCTTGAATAGGAAAAAAAAAATAGATATACAGGTGATAAAGAAACTGCAGAGAGTTTCACCCTTTAGTGAAGGCATTTTAATGCCAGCCTGCTGTTCCTCTGGCTGCTGGTTGAGCTGACATGAGTTTCTCTGACCGCTCCCACTGGAGCTCTGTCCTGGGAGGACAGTTTGCACAGGGCAGTCAGCTGAAAACTTCCGATTGATCTTTCAATTGATCTTCTGTCATGGGTATATAAAAACATTTAGTGGTTTAGGGGCATGTGTTACAATTTTAGAAGAATCTCTGGTTAAATGGTAGTTCCTCTATTCTGGTGCTAGCTTTGAATCTGTGCATGCACACTCACATATGCTCCAGCACATATTGTGCACAAGATAAGGTAAACAATTGCCTTCTTTTCACTTCAACTATACCACAAGCAAAGACAAGTACATAATGCAAACAAATCCCTGAGCAGTGGGGTTCCTGGAGGACACTGGTTGCACCAGCTGAAAACTTGGAGGCAAGCACTTGCTTTCTCTTTTCTTGAGGCAGAATAGTCCTCGTATCTTCCCTAGGATATTTTTTTCTTTAGGCTTCATGGATCATTGAAAATGAGATAATTGTAAAAAGGTTTTAAAGATATTTTATAAAAATAGGGATTACTTTTAGTGTAATCAATACCACATGAGAGGCTGTACACTGCACTAGATGGAGTTGTTAGGCATTATGCATGAATAAAGAAATTTCCCTTGCCTAACATATCTACCTCCTAGCTTCTCACTGCAGGTAGCTTTTCTAAGTTCCACAATGTAGCAACTTTCTAAATTTTCATGATAGAGTCTTAGAATAGCCTGGGTTAAAAGGGACCTGAAAGATCATCCAGTTTTCCAAGCCCCAGGCTGTAGGCAGGGGCAACTTTTATTTTTGAAGTTTTCCCTGATCACAGCTTAATGTTCTATGCAAGTTCAGCTGCACATATTGATTCAAAGTTTTATGTAAAAATAACTTATTAATAAATAGCTTTTTCTGTCATTCTCACGTATTCATTGCAATCACAAGAAAGAGTTAATTTTATCAGCAACAAAGTTTTAAAAATATAGCAAAAAATAAGAGATCACTTTTAGAGCTATAGACTTCAAATAATGTTTATCCATTGATGAATGCAAAGGTATTCTATATTTTAAGTCCTACTATTTGTGGCCTTGTCCTTGTACTGTGCTTTGAATAGTGCCTTTCCAATGGAGCATATTGGAACATGTCACAGTGGGCATGATTCTGATTTCTCTTGTGTAAATACTGTGATTGACAGATGTGTGCTGATATTCTCTAACTCAAAATTTACTTCACCATTTTCATTGCATTACCCCTTACTTCAAGTCTGCTTTAATTTACCTTCTAATTATTTTAAATGGTATGTGAGCTGGGGAAATGGGAACTCTTGCTCTTCCTGTATCCAGGACACAGCATATCCAGATTTTGCAGAAATCCCTTGAAATCACACAGGATCTAGAGAAAGACGTACATTTGATAGCAAATTTGAAATGTCTTACCTAGCAGAGATAGGGGGATATGCTTGTCTCTGCTTCCAGGGAAAGCAAAAGAAAATCTGGCTGGTCCTTAACTTTCTGGGTTAAGAGGAAATGTCAGAATTTTGTTCCAGCTTCGCTGACACTGCAACTAAGAGAAGAAAAATATCGGAATAAAGGGACTCAGAGGAATGGGAAAAAAGTGAGAGAAGGTATATGAAACCTGCACTGTCTCTGTTCTAGATCAGCCAGTGCATGGAAGTTTTCTTTCTTTCTTTTGATTATCCAATATTCCCTGATAAGATAAAAGATTACTATTACTTTTCTACATACATTTTGTAAACTGCTTAAATAAAAGAGCTGAGAGATCAAATCTGTTAAGTAAGGTTACCCTGTAAAACACTTACAATTCATCTTGCTAATTATAGATAAAATGAGAAGCAAATGAACTGCAGTGTGAAAGATTTTACTTCTTTTTCACACAAGAAATCAATTTCAGGTGCTGTGAAGGATCATAATGGGCTTGGGAAGAGGAACAGACTTCTGCAATGGTCCTCCATATCCAGAGACAGACAAGTGTACAGTCAGCACATTTTATCACTAAGCAGCATCTTCAAATGCCAAACTTATTTACTGAACTTACAGTTCTATGTTATCTCTTACAAGCAATGCAAAAGAGTAATATGTTTTGTATAGATTAATTCTCATAATTCTACACTGCTTATTCACAGAGATAACTCTCACTCACTTTGTCTTCTCATTATCTAAACAGGCATGCCTTTCCTTAAGTCATCAACAGAGGTCATCACACAAATGCCCTTGTGGAATATTCATTAATCAAACAACTAATTTGAAATGGATCTTCAAAGCATTATTCATTCCCCATCATTCTTCATACATCAATTTAAATGCTTTATGTGTATAATGATTAGGTTGATGTTTAATTAATTGTGAAAATGTGAATTAAAGCTAAATTACAAGACAAATTATTCCACAGCACAGAAAAAAACCCCTTAATTCTCTACTGTTAAGTTTCAAAATCTCATCAAGTTTCCATAAACACCTTTTTCAGTCTTAAACTGTGTGGTTATAGCAGATTGGTTGGCCACACTATTTAAAGAAGATTATAGTCTCAGTGCCACTAATTTACTTCTGCAAATGGCAGAATAAGCAAAGGTTAATGCAAGTACACATCACCTATTTGTAATGAAAAATAAATAGGATATTCACTATTTGAGAGGCAACTTAAGAAGGCCTGAGACAGAGGAAGATGCAATAGACATATTCTACTTCAGCTTCAGAATTTATTTAATTTCATGAAGCCACTAGATCTAGCAATTAGTTTCTCAGACATCACTAAAAATAAACAACCAGCTACAGAGTATGAAGTAAGTGATACACTACGTGATATGTCTTAGCCATGGCAAGAGTCAGATGGTTTTATGACAGAGTAGCGTCCAAATTGCAGCATGTGAATTACACCTGTGCCATTTACAAACCAATGGCTCCACGTTTCAACTGGATAAACCATTATTTATGTTATTTCCTACAGGTTTTCACACATTGTTGCTCTTGCAGAATGGATATTGCTTCTAAATGCCAGGAGGGCATTTAATAAATGGATGGCTGATCTCAGTACATTGCAGTCCAAAGTACATTGGTAAGCCTTCTACTGAAATATATAAAATGACAATACTGATTGCATTGGAACAGTAAGAAGCTGATTTACAAGAAGAATCTCCTCAATTTACAGGTGAAAAATAATTTTAAAAAATTATGTTAGAAGAATTAGAACAACTTAAAAATTTCTAATTCAGTGTATATGAAGTGCATAATGAATACTAGTAGAGACTATATATATATGGTCAAAGAGATCCAAGAGAATGACGCATGATTAAAAAATAATTCTGGAAGGTAAGAATGCCATCTAATTATTATTACAAAAGTAAGTATAACATCTAATCAGGTTTATTACCATCTGGTTATTTAATGGAGGTAGGACAAAAAAGGCAACTCAGATTAAAAATCTTTCTTCTGCTCACAAAATGAATATGAAAAAAAGTGTTAAAATGGCATCATATTGAATTCACCCAAAATCAGAACAGGGAATGCACTTTACAGGACAGTGTCACAGCAATTGGTCCCAGTGTGGTAAGGCAGTAAGCACAGGCATTTGTTCTGAGCCTATGAGTTCACATGTACTCCAGCAAAAAGATTTAAACCCACATCCCTTGGGCCTATCCATATGCAGTGTCATGCTGAATCAGAAATTAAGGTTCAATTAGATATATGCTTATATGTGTTGTATGATAAGGCTGCATTATTAAATGAGTGATGCCTGAAGGAGAAGCAGTAAGATATAAACCAAGCTGCTCAGAATGAGGCAATTTTTTTGTTTTTCTTTTCATAAGCCTGCATGAGCCAGTATAAGGTGCCTTCCTTATTTGTATGGTTCCACAATGAGAAGTGGTGACCATCGACATCTCTCACCAACTCAGAATCAGATGCACATTCAGCAATAGACCAATTCTCTAAGATTTTGCAAGCATTCAAGTAAAACCACCAACTTTTAAAAATACTGCTGTTTTATCAGCAAATCCTTGAGTGTACAGACCTGAGCCACCAAAGATATATGAATATTAAAGATGTTGACTTTTGGTTAAGATGAAATTTCAGTTCAAATCAATGTCAAAATACAATGCAGAAAAAAAACATAGTCAAGTAGCATTTCATTCCTTTTCTTGTTTGGGGAGAGTTCAATTGAGGTTTTCAGATGAACCAAGAATCCTCAATCTGTTCAAATGTCTTGAATAATAAGTACTTTTCCTCCCCCCCTTTTTTTCCTTCCTCCTCCCCCCCATCTGGGATAACAGCTTTATGGTCTACAAGCCACACATGTTAAGAAGAAGCAGAGTCCAAATCCTGCTTCAGCACATGACATCCCTTAGCAGGTGACAAAGCAACATTAATAAACCTGGTCTCATCCTAGTCAAAGAAGATATCATTCAGAAGACATAAAATGCAGCAAGAGGGATGGAATTATATGTCTAGTTTTCAGTGATTTATTTATGAAATTCCTAGGGGACATAGCCATACAAAGGTCTCAAAGCCATCGTCTGTGTAAATAGTATGTCATAATACATTTAACAAATGATAATTCAAACCACAGAATACTATAAGGAGAAAGGTTTAGAAAATGTTTCTAGATGGGAAGTTACTGAACACTTGGTTTCAACAGTTTTATTATAGCTTAGGGGTACACTCACTGCTGACTGTACAAATAAATAATTCCCCCCCTCTGTGGTAGAGGAGATTTTTGCTCACAGTAAGTTTGTTCAAATACTAGAAAATTTACAGGTCAAGATGTAGAAGTTTCCATGAAAATGTCCCTGTGGATTGTCAGGCACTAATGGAGGAACAGTTTCATATATGGTGGTAAGCTTTCAGAGGTTATTCAGAACTAATAACTATAACAATAAAATATGAGCAACAGAAAATTGATTCAGCATCAGAGAAAACCTCAGGTGGTATATCATGCCAGCTCTCAGAATTAATCACTGAAAAAATAAAGGGAAGTACTGTACAGAATCCTGTACTCAATTCTATAGTGCAAAGTGTCTATTTGTAACTGAGTGGCCCATAGAACAGTGATGCTATGCTTCTTATTAAAAGGTTATCCCCTCATCTGGTATTGCTGCTAGAATCAGCATTTAAAAGAATCAGCCAGAATTTTCAAGCTCCCTATTCCACAGCATTACCCCCCTTTATACTGCCACAAGCAATCGTTTTCTTCCACTGATGCTTATATATGTGGGGTACTATATGGGAAGTGGATTATCCAACTTCATGGGTGCCTCTCATAGAACATCTCTCTTGTACTGCTGCCTGTTGCATTTACAGAAGTTTACCTACATCACCTTTCACTGTCCCATGCTACAATTTATAGGATATTTCCTCATATTATATATGTTTTCAGTGCTGTCTGCTTTTACTAACTGAGTTTCCATAGGGTTTCCATTTTTACAAAATTCTGAATAGTGTTAATAAACTGGGAAAAATTTACAAGAATTTAGTTGAGTTCTGACATATCCTACTGCACTAGCTAAAGTTTTAGTCTGGAATCTGTCATGCTATGCCTGTTTTCAGTCCAAATGCTCAGAAAGAAATTATGAATGTCAAGAAACCCTAAGCTCTGTATTTCTGTCAGAGGAAACCTCTATCAATGTGCCTTTGCTTGTTGCAAAAACACTGTCACAAAATCCGTTATCAGGTTCTCTCTCTTTAATAGTTTGGTTCTGACTTTATTTTTCTTGCTGCTCCTTTCTCTCTTCTATTATTGCCACCAGCTCCTTCTGTAAAAAAAACCCAAACTAACCAATGAACAAACACAAAAGCCATACAGTCTCATTAAGCCTGGATACAAAGTTCATCATTTGCAATGATGAGGACTGCACAGAAATGTCATTCTTTATGTGCAAGCAAGACACTTCAAAATCCCAGCCATATCTCTGCCTGGCTCCCAGGAGATCATCCTGTAACTTGTCATGCTCACATTAATTAATTCAGGGCTTATTTGTTTTGTCCTAGACTTTCCCCCCCTCTTTTATAAGGGAAGGCTACTGGATGGTAACAATGAAAAGGGTAAAAGTCACATATACAGTATCTTCAGAAAGGTCAAGTCATTAAGAATTTGCTTATATCCTTCTTTGTGTCTGCACTTTTGGTACTGATATGGAAGTCCCAAAGCTGAGCAGGAGAGTCAGCTCTCCTGCTCCAGGAGGACACTGTATCAGCCTCCATTTGTCTGCTCTGTGTAACCCAGCTCCACTCAAGCTTCTCACTGAAATTACCTCCCGTGCTTAACATCACAGCCCTTCCACTCTGTGTAAACAATTCAAAATACCAGAAGCCATTGGTACCCCCTTAAAAAAATTCCATCCCTGAAATCCTTGACTACTGTGACAGAGTGAAGAAAAATGTAGATTAAACAATATATTATCAAAAACTTCACAATGATTACAGTGAGGTAGGGGTTATACTGGCTGCCAATTCTCCAGCCATGTTGACTGTCTGCTTTAAGACTCTTCCTTATTCTTTTTATTGATTTAAGAGTATAGTATTGGAGGCCATCTATATTCCTGCTACACAAATGATTGTCAAGTAAAGATAACCATCATCAAAGAAAAAGACTAATTTATTCTCATTTGCTCCTTGAACAATACCTGCTCAATCAGGAGAAAAATCAGGAAGAAGAGAGGAAGAAATAAAACTCTTCTAGAAGAAAACACTTATACCAACAAGAAAAATAGCCTATTGAGCTAGCTTTTACTGTTCAGTTCCCTTAAAAATCGCCTTGCCCACAGACTTCTATTTTCTCCTGGATCTCCAGAAAGATAATTCCAGCTGATGACTTGTGGAGCTTCCAATTTCCACCTTTTACTCTTTATCAAGCAGTCAAGAGAAATGTCCTTAACAGCTTAAAGCTTTAGTTCCTTTACTAGCATTATTACTTGTCTTCAAATATGTTTTCTATCACCCATCCAATATAATTTCCCAGTGGTGATGCAATACAATAGCAGAGACCATGGTTCACCAGTACACTTCAACTTCCTTGTATTAAAAATATTTGCTACAAAAACAACTCTATCTCAAAAAAAAAAAAAAGTGCCATTGGAAAAGGTGCCATTAGTCAACAAAGTAATTAATTGCAAGAACCTTTTTCCTAAAAAACAGTGGAAAGTGTTTCATTTTCCTTGTAATTTCTTAAAGACAAATTTTAGAAGAAAGAGCCATGTGAATCAGAATTCTGTATTTTACTTTTACTATCGTTTGTCCTAAAGTCACTGGATTAAACTTGATTCACTCTTTATTTTAATTTTTCTAAAAAATGTGATGGTGTTATTTAGTAGATTTCAATAGCATCATGATAGTGACCTTGGGGCATTACAATAACTTATCCAAGCTAGCATGAATGTTGCTTTGGTACCCTCCTAAAGCCCAACCCCTGCTGTTTTTCCTTTCACAATACCCTTTACTGGTTTTACCTTTGATTTCTGTTACTCTGAAAACAGTGTCAGACATGAATGCTTTCCAGGCTAATCACGCAGCCTCCAAGATCTCTCATTTTGCTTTTGTGAAAAGAAATGTGAGTGTTTCTGGATCTTAAAAGCATCTTAGGACAGTCCTGAGCATGCTGACTTTCAGATCATTAAGCACAGTACCAAGCCTGCAGTGTCTCCAGGCTGTGAACTGTGAACCAGAGGTGATGCCGACACCAGCTATAGTGCAGCTGCTCTGTAGAAGGTTACAGAAGCTTTGAAAAATAAGGGTTCCTGGGGTTCTGTGATAAGTTTTGGGGAATGGCAACAGTCTTTGATACAACAGCACCCCCCAGGATATTCATCTCAGTGGAATTGAAAACAGTTGCACTTCTAACATACTTGGGCTGGTCATCTTTGCAGCATGGCATCAAATAACAATGCCAACTTCTTTACTAATCACAGCTGACCTGTGTCTCAGCCTTAGAACTTGGCTCACCCTGAAACCCAGCAGATTTCCCCCACCCCTTGTGCCAATGCAAGGGACAGGCCTTTCCACCACATATAGTTAATGTGTTGTTCCAGCTGTGTGAGGCAGCCTGACAGTCATTCCCAGATAAAAGGATAAAGCCCTGACACATGCACAGTCTTAAATACTCCATTGTCACAACTGGACATGAACACAGATGCACCCACAGAAAATGCTTTTATCAGCACAAGTTATTTGCTTTTATTTCCCACAGAATAATAAACTGTACTGGTAGAAGGTACTGTGGTGTTGGTCTAATGGTAACTGTGCTCAGAGTAACACTCTGGGAGAAAAAAGCTTATATGCCTCTCAAACAGAGTTACAGCAATTAAAATACTGCAGCCAAGTGGAAGCCTAAAAAACCATAAGCAATATACATGCACAAAAGCTGATGATGTTTTGTTTTTGTGGACCTCAGGCCAGCTGGGAGTACACACGGGAGGATGACTGGTGCCAACACCCTGGAACAGAGTCACGTCTCTCCTGGCCACCTCCCAACCTAATCACACATGCACATTTCAGCATTATCAGCACAGCTGCTTCTGCACCACACAGCAAACCAGCATGGGGGTTAATTGGTTGCAAAATTAACCCAGAAGGTAAAGAGAATGACAAAGTTGGGGGGGTCTTTTGTCTCAACTCACAGAGCTGTCACATGCAACCAGTGCTGCTGGACGGCAGGATGCTCCCTTTGAGGGCATTATTCTGTTCGGTTAGCTAAGGTTTTGCACCATGATGTCACTGCCTTGCCCCCATTACCATTTTAAGGCATTATGCAGATGCATTGCTAGTCTCTCCAGCCAGACATGGACCTTCTTCCATTTCCACACCAAGTGCACCACCCCCATCAAAACAGAGCGTATATTTCAACTTCTTTAGCACTGTAGAAAGTTTTTCATCACCATATCTCATTTCACTGTTCTCTATGTGCTTTGGAAACTTGTAAAACCCTTTTTACACATCTATGCCTTAGTTGACTAGGTAGAACCTCAGGTACCTGGATGTATATCAGAAAGCTCTTGAAGTACCAGCCAGCAAAACCCATGTGTAATTTCAGATTATATCTGCCCTTCTTCTCTTGCAGTCTAACCAGAGTTTCTCTCATCAAAATCAGTTCTGCTACAGGAACACAAGACACTGGTAATATCCTTGATTTCTCCTGCTCTTCTTATGTGCTGCATAGGTTAAAAAAACGGGCTTTATTATCTTGTCGGGGTGCTTTCCATCATTTTCAGCACACATCTCCCTTGGAGCAGGGTTTGGCTGAAAAGCTCTCTCTTTTCAGACTGCAGACATCATCTGCAGATTGCTAACTATGGGAACATGGATATCTAGCATCAGAATTGACCTGGGTGGGATTTAGAAACCATTCAAACAGTGACAAACTGCAGTGAAAAAACCGTAAGGCTTCCAGAGCAAGTGATATGGAAATGCAGAAAAACAGGCTGCTCTCAGCTGCACTGGGAGTTCTTTCAGTGTCTCTGTAAAGAGCAACCACTGAATCTGAATCTCAGTCTCGACCACCATATCCATCAAGCCAAAGTTGTATCCTCCTGCTCTGAGCAACAGCTCAAATATTTACTATCAATTCAGTCAGAATCCTTTTGGAATTCCTTTATACATCTTGCTGTTCTAGTTCTGATATAACTTACTTGATTGGGAATTAAACGAACAAGACTCTGAAATTCAGTGAAATATAAGACAATACTTCATAAATAGGGGTAAAACTCCACTTGAACAGTGCTCCCTACCTGCTATGAGGAAGCCTCTAAATTCTACAGTCAAATTCTGGAGACAAAGTAAAAAAGTGATAGGATTATCTGTTCTGCCTCCCTTCAGCAGGCAGCAAATTCTTGTCTATATAAGCTGAGTGGTCATGGTTATGTGCCCAGCTCATACTTAGGACTAAGCCATAATTTTTATCTGTAAGTTAAAATATTAAAATCTTAAATAAACCTAAGGACAGCAGGCCATCCAAGCGTATTATCTGACATTAATGGAAAGACAACATAAGCCTCTCTACCCCTTGGGTACCAGAAATTTTGTAGCTTAAAGTGCAGTTTTCTCATACCTTCTCATTAACTTCAGTGAGAATTGTGGGGTCTTAGAAATTCCTAATTTAGAGACATGAGTTAAAGCTTTCTCAAGCTGTAGGGCTGAAAATATCACCTCATACATGAAAAGCACAGGCAAAATGTTAGAATCTCCCTTTCCTCCCAGCACAGCCTTGTGCTGAGGTCTTGGGCTTTATCCTGCTCCAGAGCAACTGCTGGAGGGGTGCTTGGAGCATCCTGCCAAGGCAGTGCCACACAGCCACAACGGTAGTGCTATCAGTAATGAGATAACTTTGGACCATATCACCCTTAAATGAAAAGAGATGCTGCCCCTACTGTTGGCAGCAGAGGACCTGAACAGTCACAATTTTAATTGTACTCCCTGTGCTGCTATTTAAAGACATAAAGAGACAAATTTCCAATCTGTCTTTGCTGACCCCAAGACCCTTCCTGTTTCAGGTTCATTTTGGTGATTCTGCCTTAGGTCAGATGAATACAGATGTCTCTACCTCTCTGTGACCTAACTGCTCACACAATTTAATTTGTGGATTTTTACTAGCAGAATAAGAGGTCAGCTCCTGAAAACCCAGCCTTAATGTGTCCTGTTGACAGCTTCTCAGATATTGCCTATCTGCTACCCATAAGACAGTGCCTGTATTCTCTCCTCATAACAAACCTCCCTTCATTCTCCAACCTGTCATCTTTTTGCCATGTGAATTTCCAATAACATCCTGAAAAAAGGAGCAGAGCCTGAATGAAAGAGCTGAGAAAATACTGCCTTCGATGCTCCTGTATAATCCTCTGAACCATGGCATATATTAATATAAATCTATAATGAGAGAAAATCCTTGGAACAAAACAGCACAGGTTTTCCCTTGTCTGTTTGTTTGGGTTTCTCTTTGTCACTCCATGTATGTTAATATAAAAGACTGTAAGCAGAGGTACACGTCCAATGCATTACTCTCAGCTAATGCATGCCTATGAGGCATTCCAGCTGCTCCTTCAACCTGAGCTGTTTTGTAATGCCTGTGAACCTTGTTTGAGCTGCATGATATAGTATCTGGAAGAGCAATTTAATGCAATCTCTCATCTATTTCACTGATTGCAACCATTTAGTGCAATCTTAAAGAAAGATGATTAGAACTCTCTGGTTCTTAATGCTTAATTTATTTACATTCATGTCAGCTAGAGAGCCATTTCATTCATCTCCTAAATGATAGCATAAAATCATTGAAAAATGATGTGCAATAAACATTATTATTATAGTGCTGTCCTCACTAGCCGATAACAACTGCTGTCATTCGTAACACTGATTGACCTATATGGCACTGGTCTTTAAATTCCAGCCATAATAAAACACATTACATGCATAACCATTCTCTATTGATGCCTGGCACAATAACAGGTTTTTAGTTAAAATAAAATTCAAGCACGACTGGCATTTCTGTGCAAGTAGGTTGAAACACAGCCACGCTGTGAAAGAAAAAAGACGAGACACATAAATGTCATATTAGCTGAAAAGAAAGGGTGAATTTTTGGAACCAGGACTGCATCCTAATTGGCACTTCTGGTGATGTTGCCTGGTGCAGAGGCATTTATATTAGGCTGAACAAATGCCACATTTGCATTTCCGGTAAGTGATAACATTTTTCACATTTCTCATGCAACTCTCAGTTTAAAAAGCATACCTGAAAAGTTGTCTAAATTAGTCTGCCAGGAGAAATTACTATCTCATTCTCATTGGCAGAATTGTGAATTTTTTGCAATAATAGCCTTGATTCAAGGTAAAGAATCCTGCCAACAACATTCGGGAATTTAAAATTAGAGCAATATCAAAAGTTGAAGTGCCTACAAACTATACCTTCTAACAAAGCAGCAAGCAGCCTGTGCTATCAAACACTAAGTGTTTAACTACGTTTCCAGTAAATGAAGATATTCATGAGTATAAATTTTATTTTTTTTAAATTGCAATACAGCTATTTTGTGATTGCAGTGCTATCAATTGCTTTCATTTGATAAAAATCAATATTTTTCACATTATTACTTCTTTCAAATGTATAGTACCATTAGGAAAGAAGGTATCCATTTTCCTTGGTGTTATCAAGGTACTAAATAGTTGAAAGTCACTCTTCATTTCAGCTGTGCAGTATGGCTTCTAAGTTTCCAGTAAAAAAAATGAAGTAAAAATAAGTTACTCCTGTATAATGAAATAAGTTACTCCTGTATAATGCATGAATATGTATAAAAATAAATAAATAAATGGAAAATACATAAATAAATTAATTATATTTTATAAATTATACTCCTTCCCAGACATAGCACTGATTAGACCTATCAGGTTCCTCTAACAAAGAACCTGGCATCAAAAAGCATCGCCCTTTCAGGAAAAGACTGTGTGAAATGGGAACTTTCCCCTTACACCAACTAAAAAACTTCTTACTTTTCAAATTTACAACATTGAGAGAGACAGACATACAGATGTAAGGAGGGAGAGATGGAGGGAGGGATGCATGGACAGACAGACTGTTTTCTCCACATTACACTACCTTGCTGTCTGAATTCTAGCCAAATTCCAGCCTGTCACACATAAGCAAACTCTGGATGGCAGGTGAGGTTGCCCAGGTGCCACTGTAATTACCTAGTAAGACTGGTATTACCTGGAAAAACTGAGCATAACTCTGACTATAGGCTGCAGTTCCACGGCTGGAAAGCCAAGGAGCAATCTATTTCATTTGATGGAGGCTGAAAATACTGCACACAAAATTAGTCAAGTATAATTTAAAAAAAAAAACAACAAAACAACCAAAACTATAACCTACTTTATGTTCTTTATCAGAGAACAATCTAATATTAGAATAATATGGATACTTGAAAATTCACAAATGTTGGAACTCAGTACATCCCTCTGGGTGTCCAGAGTTGCCGAAGACCCTGCCGGGGGGCTCGGAGACACAGTGCACAGCCCAGAACACCTGGGGATTTGATTTTGACCCGTGGAGCAAATTACCAGCTTTGTATGAGGACCTGAAGGTCACAGAAGTTTAAATAGTATAATAATAAAATTATCACAGGGTGAAAATGTAGATTTTAAGATTTTTAGTATAGGAGTTATGGGGACAAGATAGAGGAACTTAGGTGTGTCTGGCCTTTCTTCTTCTTGGTCTCCATTTTCTGCTGTGATGCTGGCACTTTGGGATTGGTTTAGAATAGAAGTGCACTGTCCAACATAGGTGATAGGTATTGGAAAGTAATTGTAAATATGTTATACGTAGTTTGTAGTATAAAAAGACAACACCGCCTCAGGAGTGGTCAGAGTGCCTTTGGCTGCCCTGCTGAGCAGATCTCGGCTGGGCAGAAAGAAAATTTTATAGATAAGAATTAATAAACAACTTCAAGACCAAAAACTGAAGAGCTCTGACTCGTTCTTCAGATGTGCGGGCCGAAACAGAGACCTTTCATGCATCTTGGGGCAGCAATTAACAACCCAAAACCCGAGACACAAAGAACTACCTAAATAAGCATTAGTAAGTAGTTCCCACCATGATTTTTCACTATTCTTATATTTATTTATTTTATCTTTATGCTTGATGATATTATTTCTGTATACTTATGCACATACACAGACTTTTGTGGCAGAAGGGGGTGAGGGAAGAGTTCTGAGAGAGAGCTTGCAGATGGAGAAGATGGTGACATGAGCCCAGCCATAGGGATCCCTCAGCACCAGTCCCAGCTCTGTGGAGTGATGGCTTTCTGACATAGAGGCTCAGTGAGTGCCTAAATGCCCACTCCCATGCAGGAAGGGGAAATGATCTTTGAAAGCTGTATTTCGCTCTTCAGTAACCAGAATCCCATACTCCTTGTATAATGCCATTTCTGTGGCATAACTCTTGAACAATCAGGACTGATAAATAGCTATAGCTTCTTATACAATCATAAAAAAATAGCTTAAAACCACAAACAACCTACTCCAGACAACGAAGTTCAATCCAGACTTAAAGCTGTACAGATGGTATTGACTCTTTCCTTATAAATTTTATGGTGTCTCTTACCAAATTTATTTAGTTCCTCTTAAAATTCTGGGTCTGCTGTCTTTTGGGAAGCCCTTCTTGGGACTACTGGGATAGGAGGTTCAGAGCAAAGGTGGTTCAGGACTTGGTGCACCCACTTCTCTTTGAAAAGCACTGAAGCAAACCTCACCTGGTACCAACGGGGGGCTCTGGCACCTCTCAATATTCATGCCTGACTTACATGCATCAGCTGAAAAAGAACAAAACAAGAAATGTTTCTCTGATGTCTTCTATGCATACCTAACTTATATACAGTACCCTGAGTGTCTGAGGGCACCAGCTCTGGGGGTATCTTTGGGTCTTAGTTCTCTGGGTTATCTTTGGGTTTTAAGTCTCTCAGGATTCTTTAAAACTCAGCAAAGCTTGCTCAATATATCCAGGCCTTAAATGACCCTCTTTGTTGAGTAGACCCACCCTGTCACTGCACAAGGACAACTTGTTTTCTATTGAAAGTAGAGGTTCATCTGTTTCAAGTGAGTTTAGAAGCACTTTCATTGCCTTGGCATTAGATTTAGAGTGGGTTCCCCACTTTCCTACATGTTGCCAGCAGAAAGGAGAGAGAAGAGCATTTACTCCAGGTGTGCTGTCTCTCCAGCATGGTGTACACATCATCACCAAGAACAGCTTTCAACAGCAGAATAACAGTCTTAAACTGGAGAAATTAAATTAGGACTGGAAGATATTTGATGTAAAAGAAAATCAATTCCCCTGGTTTCCAATGACCATTGTCCCCTTCATCCAGCTAGACTAAAACAGCCTAACAGCTCCAGGTGTGTTTGCTCCTACTTCATGATGCTTGCTCCGTGCAAAAGTGGATTCAAAAGCACTGGGACCAGCACTGTGCAGATCAGCAAGACTCCATTAATGCTTTGTGTTCACTACTATCCTGAGTACTAACTACCCTGGTTGCTACAATTCTGAATTGGGCTTTCTGATAAAAGCAGGTTTTGGTGCAAGGTTAATAAATTCAAATTATGTATCAGAGGTGAGGGAGCAGTGGAGGGAGCCATTAGTCAACGAAGTTGCTTTGAGCTGGCAAAGTCCAAACCAGGGATGTACAACTGTGCCAGCCAAGCCTGGAGTGTTCCTCCTTCCAGTCTCCTACAAGTGTAACTCATTCAATCATTCATCCCTTTAGTTCCTATCCCACCCTTCCTGACTACTTAAGCTATGGGCACATGAATATGTTGACTTTTGCAAGCAATCTCAATTTTAACAAGCTGTAAATGACAATACAACTCTTAAAAGCAGTGCAGGCTTACCTGAAGAGCAGCAAAAACACAGTGGATGACTCGGGGCAAATCATGTCACACTTCCAATCACTTGCACAGTGTAATTTGCTGCAGGTTTATGACTTCAATGTCAGCTCCTTGCTCAGGGGTGCCTAGTCTTACAAAGTCTGAGCTAGTCACACAGCAAGATTTAATGCCAATAACTCTACCTCCCAAATCCTTGTTATGTGTGTGCTGTGGATAGCAAAGGATGGAGCAGGGAAAAGGCAGCAACTACTCTCTTAAGCTCCTTTTGAAGCTTCTGGTATTTCATGGCTATCTGAGTGCCAATTAGGACTCTGATTTAAAGTTTCAGCAGTCCCCAAGGACAATAGCAGCCACTGCAGAAAGCAAATACTTGAGCTTTCCTTTGCCTTACACTGATCTAGGGAACAGTGATGCCAATACATTTTCTCATTTCTCTGTGACTATTATTCTCAACCAAAAAATAACCTCTAGAGAGAGTCAGGCACAATGGTGAATTGGGCACAGTGTGTTTCATTCTTAGGAAACAAAATTATTATATTGTGCTAACCAGAACAAGGCTGCAAGAGCCAACCTACATGGATAATTCCTTTTATTCTGTATAATAATTCCTTTTACACTGTACACATAAGCAGAGCAGCCCCTCTTCTTACCATTGGCCCTTCTTTTCTCCATGTTTTATAAATTTTTGAGAAAAGTAGGCAAATTATGGGCCTGGAAGTGTACATTCTTCTGCTTTGTACAAAGCGTTGTAACCTTTTTCTGCTCTCCAATAACCAAAAAGTGTCTTGCTTTTAAAAGTTCAAACTTGTCATGTTGTTAATCCTGGAAGATGACAAGCGCGCACCATATATTTGAAAGATAATGGTTGGAAAATAAGAATGATATTAAGATTCAAATTGATTAACCTTTGCAGGGATATTGTATTGTACTGGCAGAAGATAGGCTGAATATAAACAATACTCTTTCAGATATCTATTTGAAGCTGTCTGATTCACCACAGATCCATTCCTTCCCTCTGCCTCAGGGGTAAAGTTGACCCCCTTATGGCAACTGCTGCCTCCTCCAGCTTCCTTTACCATGCTTTAAGGCATGACACAACTTCAAACCACTGCTATCCAAACAATGGTGCATAGGATGGTAGACTATAGGGCAGTAGAAATTTTTTTACAATCTGTCTAGGTGCTTTACAGTTTTCATTCCTGGCTGGCATTCCTTGGAGCATCCTGCAGGTATGGTCCCACCTCAGGTGGGGGTGCCACGGCTCAGCCCAGAAACATTCCCAGTGCATCTTTGCTGTGGCATCAGTCAGCACTGGGCACAATGGCAGGTGATGCTACTGGGGACTGCTTCCTTTGGAACACCTGAATTCAGCTTTTTGAACACTCCTTTGGTTCTTTAGTGCAAAATCATCAAGCTCAGCTTCAAGGCAATTGTGTCAATCTCATTTCTCTATCAAGCAAGGACCTGCTTGAAGCTATTCCCCAGTCAGGCACAGAGTCCAGCTGGAAGTAGCCAAGCCTTTTTTATGCTTATAGTAAACCCAAACCTTTACTAGAGGGTAAAAATGGTCAAAATTGCTTGTGAAGATATTTGAAAAGGTTCTGAGATTTCTGAAATTCATCACAAAAAATAATACTACCATATCTCCCATTCAGTTTGGGCACCAGAATTTGGATTGTAATGAGTTTTAATTTTTTTTTTCTTTCAGAAAAATCTCTTATTTTAGAGAGAACTATATCTCTTTTCTTTTAAAATCAGCAACTGGGAGTGCAAAGTGAAGAATGAAAAACCTCAGGTGCCTGAGAAAGACAATGAAGGCAGCTACACATGGCAGCTTCTCCTCATTTCCTATTCTGAGTCCATGTTTAAGAGTGGGCTCACTTTGCAATAAGCAGTATTGTGAAACAAAGGAGAAAATGGCAACAATGAACACATCTTGGAAAGAGAAATAGGAATTAGGGAATGGGAACTGTCCTGGAGAAAAAGTGAAAAGTGCACCAACCTTTTTGCTCTTTTTATGTCCTGAAAAGGAAACAATCCAGAAGAGATAGGTGGGCAATGATAGGGTACTTCATTTAATTGGAAAACAATCTAGTTCTCACGGGCTTTACAAAAAGGCAATCTCCACTTAAATCCAAAAATGTTTTGCATCTAGGATTGTGCTCCTTACACTGTCCTTGGAAAACAGAAAAATGATACCACTCTTTCATTACCTAGAATGAAGCAGTCAAGGAAATAAAGCCCTGGCTAATAGGCATACCTAAAAAAAAAAAAAAAAGAGAGAAAAGAAGAAAAGGTAACATGCAGAAGATACCTGGCTAAACTTAAAAGGTATTCAGCTTCTTCTCCAACCTACAGACCAATTGCCTCCTCAGGCCATAAATTTTGAGAATGGGAACAACTAGAATCGGAGAGTGCTTTTACAATTACTACTCACTATTTGTGGAGCAGTTACATTTTCAAAGGCATTAGCATTACATGTCAAACTCTGATTAAAAAGATGAAACATAAGACTATTATTTATAAGTGGTATTAAATAATCTCTGCTATTTTTTCATGTACAGAAATGTAAATTGGAATTTAGAAGTTGTGTTGTTAAAGTTGCTGTTATTAGCCAGACAGAAATAATTTAAAAACATTATTGAAATCATGTATAAGGCACTAAAAGTACATAGAGTTCAGATCCTGTTTCTATTTAAATAAATAATTTTGGGTTTTTGCCCCCAATTTCTAGAGATATAGCTGAATCTGGGAACTCTGTAGGCAGAGACTCATCTGGTACAGGTCATCTTTATTTTCTTTATGTTGTTCACTGCCAATCTCCACCCCATCCCCCTGGTTTTAGGTCTCTAATGGGCCCCAACAATTTAACAGAAAGGTTGGAGTTCAAAGAGTATTTAATTTCCTCACTATGTTAAACACCAGGGTGAGAAAGGGCAAGCCTAAGCAGCACTGTCTCCAGTCCACAGCATTACCAGATCATAGAATCACAGAATCCTAAATCACAGAATCATAGAACATGCTGGGTTGGAAGGACCATTAATTCAAACTCCTGATCTTGCATGGAACACCCCAAGAGTCACACCATGTGCCTGAGAGTACTGAGCAATTTCTTCTTGAACTCTGTCAGGCTTTCTGCTGTGACCACTTCCCTGGGGAGCCTCTCCAGCTCTGGGTGAAAATTTTTTTCCAGATGTCTAACCTAAACCTCCTCTGCTTCAGCTCTATAGCATTTCCTCTATAACTGTTAAAAGAGTCGAGGTATGGGTACTTGCCTCTCCTATTTTGCTTTTGGGGTACCAGACCACAAAAATCAGCTACTGAACTACAGCCAGCACTAGATACCAGTTGCTTAATATATCATCTTGTTTTCCTTTGGTAGTTCTCAGGGTACTTCCCTATTTTAATTTTTCTCAAATTGCAACAATGGCAACTTTCTTCCATGGTATTACTATGCCAGTGTATTTGCAATTCTTTAATAATTTAGGCACCATCTGACAGACCATCTTCTGTGAAGGTCATGAATGCTTTTAAAATTTTATAAATATACAAAATATTTACCCTTGGCCTACTCTTTATTTTCTTGTACTTTTCTCTTTGTCCTAAATTCCCACTCTGTTTTTCACCCCTGCCAACTTCCAATGATCACATGCAATGTGCCCTTATAAAGATAAGAATTACACCCATCTATCCCAGGGCAGTGCCCTTTCATCTAATAGCAACTTTAAGGGGACTAAGGGCCTGTATGCAAAAAGGAAACTGCAAAATGCTGCACCTAAAAATTCTGTGACCTGGTGGTCTCTTTCCCCTAAAAGGGAGAATAAGAAAGAAATAGCATATTTACATCACTGTATTTCGATGCCTCCAAAGACCTTCCTGTCTTTCATCAGGCAGTGAAAATTAAATGGTTGCTGATCTAGAACAGTGGTGGCATTTACCACACACTTCACATTAATCAACATCACCAAGGATTGAAACTTTGTTATTGCAGTTATTTCTCTTGCTTCTCTTGCTATTTCTCTTCCTCCCTCCTATTCTTTCTCATGCTTTCAAAATCAAATTCTTCTCCCTTCCTGTACCAAGACTGCAAAGTCCCATCCAAACTCCCAGCTGAAATATTGCCTGTCCACATCGAGGCCACTGTTTCCATGTGTGTTGCTGAAAAACTACCAGGCATTTGGTAACCAAAGTATCTTTCTGCAGTGTGTGCTGCTTAATAAACAGCCCCAAAGAGTAGAAAATTGAGATGCATAATATCCTCCTGACACCTCAGCTTGTAAGATTCAGTGTGGGAACAGGTGGAATTCAGGTCTATTTCCTCCATATGACTGCAAATTTGTCACTGAACACCCATCCAAGAATGGCTGTGAACTGGAGGACAGCTCTGCACTAGAGACAAGGCTGGGCAGAAACTAATTGCTGCTCTCTCTCCCTGCTCCAGCTTACAAAGAGTTGTCAACACATACAAATAGCTGGCTTCTAGTACAAAATCATCCACTGTTCGTACTGATAGCAAAAGTACTGTGAGTGAATTCCTCCTGCCTTCTGTGCACTATGTAAAAATGCAGCATATTGTAAGTATTCCCCTGCAGATGGCTTGTTGCAGAAAAATGTGGAGCACGAAAGGGGAATGTAAGGGTTCCCTTTCACACCTCTAAGGCCACAGACTTCACTGCAGCTTCTGGGCCAGTCAAAGGACCAAGTACAGCACATTCTGTGCCACAAAGGACAAGCCTAGTGCTCTCCAGAACGACAGTATCTGTGTGATTCCCAAGGCATGAGGATCCATCTTCCTTCCTTTGTCAGTACCAGGATGGAAGGAGACAGTTCTTGTTTTCAGTGGGTGGGAAACAAAACCTCATTTCTTCAGCCTGTATTAATACTACATATAAAAATGTCCCTTCAGTGGGCAGGACTTCTGGGGTTGTGTATCAGCAAGGTTGTGAAAATACTTTTAACTTCTCTGACAAACTTCTTTCTAGAATGAGAGCTACATAGAAGTTATTTTATAACTGTAGTGATTTCCTGGATATTTTTTATTTATATAGTGATATATATGAAATTACTGATATTTCTATGTAGCAACAGACACAGCTCACATATTTCTAACAAATGAGACTGTGTTACTAGGTGTATGCTGTGAATTGCCTGGAGATACTACCACAGGATTGTGTGTTTTATCATGCAAGTTGAAAACTAAATTGTTTTGTTCCCTTGTTGACTGCAATACACAAGAAACTCTGTAAACTCCCAATTACAGCTGTCAGACTTTTGCACATTCCCTAGCCAATTCAAAGAAATAAAATGGATTTTTGAAATCATGATAATCTGAAGCAACTGGAAGATATGTGGGTGGAACGGGTGTAAAGGTGAAGGAAGAAAAATGCACCAGGATATATATAACAAAAACACATCTTCCTTGAAGTTTCCTGCTTACACGCCTTTTGATGGAGAGGGATGCAGCAGCTGAGATGAATGATACAGTGTAAATCTGAAATCAGTTCTGCTTGGTGTGCTGTGTAATGCCAAGGTTTCAAATCTCCATTAACACCTCCTGTACATCGGTTTTGACACTAGCTGTTCAGAAGCCACAGAATTACTAGTGCCCCAAATGTCAAAACACAGACAGTCAAAATCACAAATGACAATTGCAAGGCTGTCTCAAGAAATTAAAATAAAAGTCTGAGGAGCTCAGCAAAGTAGTCAGATTATTCAGCTGACAAACCTTTTCCCAAACAAAAGAGTCTCCAGTCTCTTGTGTCTGTGAAAGAGAAAGTATTCCACCACCTTTTGCAACAGCTACCCAAAGGCAATATAACATGAGCCCAGTGTGGAGAATTTAAGGGTCAGCATTTGCAGTTATCATATTTTTTTACATTCCATTATAAAGGGCAAATTCTTTTTTCAGACAGCTGAATATATGAAGGAAACTTTTAAAGCAACTATGGGCGTATCAGCTCCAAGCGTTCTAAAAACACACAGAAATGCATGACCTTCAGGAGTCATAAATTCACCTTAAACATCCGAGATGAAGATGCATTCTCAGAAAAGCAGATGGCAGATTTGATTTCAACGGAGTATGGATTCCACTCTGTCAGATTTCCTAAAAAGCTTCAGGTTGATTTTATTTGCAGGTCAGGTTTCTAAGCCTGCAAGGTGCATTCAAGTTACATTTTCTTTTTTTTTTCCCCTGTGGAAGAGCTAAGAAAAAATTACTTAGCTTTTTGAAGAGCTGAAATTCTCTTAAAAAAAAATAAAACAAAGAAACACAGATCTGGAACTTTTACATATGCCCCATTTGAAACACAAAATGAGGCAACACTTGTGTAGTTCAGGGTAGTAGTTAAAATCTACCTAGTTAATAAACTTCAGCAGGAGAGAATGCACTAGTATTGCCAACTCTGCTGAAACTTGGCTTGGGTCTTGTTTGGGCTTTTTTTTGTTTTTCAATAATGAGTTCTAAAGTAACCTGGTAAAATAAAAAGCTGAAGTTTAATTTTAAAACATCATTTTGGGATATGGTAAATGAGCCTTGCTCCTGACCTGGTATGCATCAAGGTCTGGAGTTTTAAAAAGTCAGCAACACAATCTACTATTCATCTTACCAAGACAGGATTTCACATGGGGATAAACACTCATCTACCCAGACAGGTAATTTTTTGCCAGCAACCACTATGAATAAAAGTTGTCCAGTGTTAAAAATAATAAGCCCACATATATTACATTTTAAACTTATCAGAAGCATTTACCATGGGTATAGAATTTTCAAATTTAGAGAACAAAAGCTCTAATACGTTTTTGTTAGGAGAGTAAATTCTATCCAGAAACAAACAAGTTAAAGTCATTACAACTTACGAAAATGGAGGTTTTGTAGGCTTTAAGAACCAAAAAACCAGCTTGTCACCAGAAAGTTTTGGGAAGTAAAAAAAAAAAAAAAAAAAAAAAGAAAGAAAAACAAAAGAAAAACAATTTAATTGGTCTACCCAAAACATCACTTGTCTCAACAATTTAAAATGACCCACAGGACTACATGGTAAGGGTAAACAAGGGTAAACAAGGCCCCCAAAATGTGCTTACACTGGCTGTGAGATGCACTAGTAACTTGTAACCATGCTGAATTGCTTCTCTTATCTGTTTCTCAATTTCTGCTTTCCTATCTCTCAATAAATCTGATTAAATTGTGCTTGCTTAGTCAAGGGCAAAGGAAAGAGGAGATGGAACTGGCTAGGATTGAAAAGGAAATGAAAAAGGCAAGAAATTTAGTTAGGTTATTTTTTAAACCTTCTGAACACTATGACACTTAAAACTGAAGGCAACTGAAAACAAAAAGGATTTTGGAAACCTCAGAACAAATTCTATAAAACAAAGGAAAAAAATCCGCATCAGATAAAATATTTTTCTAAGCCTTGGGGCCAGATTACACTGTAATAGCATAAGCAGAGGCAGGGGCTGACTTAGACTCCAGTCTAACCAGCTGTATAACTAGCTTAAAAACTTGGAAGCCTTTTTTCACTTTGAAAAGTTACAGAGTTAGACCCCAGTCCTTCACACTCTTGTATAAGCCTTTATGTCATGACGGCTGAAAAGAACTCTTCTGAATACACTTTAGACACAGGCATGGAAACAAAATACAGAAAGCAGGGGTTTTTTGTTTGTTTGTTTTAATCCCTTGAAATCACAAAATCACAGCCTGAGAGGACAGGTCAAAATCAGTTTTCAAACCCTACATTCACTCAGGGTGCAGCATTACTGTCAATTGTTTTCATGGCTGCCCTGTAATGGAATTTATGAAGGATTTTCTAAGTTCTACATTAAAAAAAAGACAACAAAAAACCAAAACCAAAGCAAAACCCAAAACATTAATAAAGAAAAATCCATGCCACTTGATCAGGCTCACCACCACAGTTTTTAGACGACTGCTCCATATGATCTTTTGTCTGTCTCCACTCCTCCCCGTCTGTTCAAATGGAACAGTGCCCACTTGCAAATTAGACAGTCCTTGTTGCAGAGATGGCAGATGCAGAATGAATACTTGAAAACAGGGAAAAAAAGTTTGCAGACTAATGCTGTGTGCCAGCGAGACACAGCTGCATTGCAGAAAGCACATTAAAAGAAAAAGCAACCTACACAAAACCCTCCAAGAAACAACTGTGGCTAACTTTTAAAAGGATGTAGCTGAATTACAGCTGCAAAGCAGACAATTGCCTCCTCAGTCATGCGTGTGAGTGCACTGACAGCCCAGCAAGTACTGGCAGCACAAAGTTATTAAGAGTTCAAATGTGCTAGATGCGTTAATCAAAGAATAAAAACTTTTTAGCTGGTCAGATAAGAAGGAACATTATTTTCAGTGTGCATCTTAGTGCCTGAGGAAGTCTTGGCCAAGACTGCTTTATCCCTGCCTCTGCTCATCTGCTACTTAGGTAGTAGGCTGCAAACACAACTAGATCTGAGAAGCAATATTTCCTACAATTTTTACTGCACCAAAACCACAGGAAGTATCATTTGTCCGCACATTTGCTCCCTCAAATATTGAGATCAATATTTCATTCAAGTCTATTCCATTTGCTTGTCAATAACTGCAAAATAGTATATTCTACTGTACTATAGGAAAATGAAGGAAAATAACAGGGATGTGAAGAGAAAATTAGGGCACCGAAAAGTGCACCCAGCAAAACACCAGACATAATGATGCTCCCCACTAACCCCATCCAAGAATGTGTACCTGTAAAAAAGTACATTTTCAGATTTCTTCCAGATGCTGTGAAAATGGACTCAGGGCAATACAAAAAGCAGACATTCAGATATATAACCAGGGTCAAGTCTTGACAGAAGTTCAGGGAAAGATGTCTAGAAGAAGAGAGCAACTTTCGCTGATGGCTGAGGAGGTGGCAATGACCTATGGAGTTGCTGCTCTGCCAGGTTGGGAGGTGAGCCCAGAGGCAGCATTTGACTGTTTTATGACCACACTGTAACTTCATGTAAGTAGCTTAGATAGATACTACTTAAATTTTAGGCCAGGTGATAAAACTTTTAGGCTCAATCTATTGATTGCACAGTCCCAACCTATTTCTGTGGCCTACTGGAAAACCCAACAGCTGTCACTGCTTCCCTTCCACTACAGCTTCAACCCTATGCCCTATTGCCTTCAACTGCCCTAAAAACAGCTGGATAAAGAATACAGTTTTAAACAGGGAAGAGTTACTAAATGATAAATTTTTAACAGTATAAGACATTTAGCATTAATAACTTCACTTCATCATTTACTTTGCATGACAATAGTAGCCAGATATCCTTATGCTGTGATAAGCAACAGGCTTCTCTGCCCTGGAGATTATAAAATCAAAACAGACAAAAGAGAAAAAAAAGAATAATATATGGAGAGATTAAGTGAATGTGCAAGGTCACAGAAACCATGTGCCAAAGAGGATGGAGCTGAACCCAAAGAAGTGCAGCCACACTGCGTGTGTGATTATTTTAGTATTCCAGAAGGAGAGAGCCCTAAGGCAGCACAGCGAAAGGAAGGTGTATTATGGATTTAACTTCCATCTCAGGATAAGCCAAATCAACCATCAGAGCAGGGTCTGATTCATCTGCAATCCAGAAGGTGGTCGGTCATCCATCACAGCTCCACAGTGAAGGGTGAGAGCAGGAACTGACATCTTTGGTGGCATCACTTAATTTGATCTTTTAAACTGACTCTGTCATGAGTGCTGCTGAGACAATAGAAAAGTAGATGAATGTCACAGCCATGTTAACCTGGAGTGATGTTAATGTTTATTAACCTAAAAAGGTTTGGGGAGCATTAAGAAATAAAAACAGCTGTGTGTCCTGCAAAGTGTTTTTTCTTTTCCTGCCAAAGCCTTGTCTCTCTTGATTGTTTGCCACCATGATTGTCACTTAAATAAGTGTTTCTCTTTTTCTCACTGAATGTCTAAGCATCTTAAATATCCAGTGAAATGAGGCCACCTCTTTTCTTGATGACAAAGGAAAGACAGGAACAGGTGGTGCTGTTTATCTGCTTTTTTATTGTTGGAGTATTAGCAGGTTATCAGTATCTCTAAAACCTATAGCAATTTGATTTTGAAATTGGTTTCATTGATGCCCTTTTCACCTCATTTCTCAGGAGATTTGGAGTCCCATTCTCCTTTGATTCTCTTCCTCTGACCCTAGGGAGATTGAAGAGATACTTGTATTCAGATGTAATGTTCACTAAAAACTCAAGAAAATCTCCAACACCTTCTCTGTCACGGCTTTGTTTTTATCAGTCCCCTGGCTTGTGTATCATCTACTGAACAAGCTACATACCTAAATGAGATAGTGATCTTTACTATATTTACAGAACCATCCAAGAGCTGATCATTAAATTATGTACTGCAATCATCTGCTACTGAAATTCAATCATAAATGTAAATAGAAGTTGTAGACAACAAATTCAACCACATTCTTTCTCACATACTGTGAGAAATTGTACATTGTTTTTCTCTTTTATTGACCAAATCTTTAATACATAGATACATCCAACTTTGAGCAGTGTCCTTTAGAACAGAATGATACTAATGATTTTCTGTGTTGCCTTTCACATTTGATCAGGCAGAACAGAAGATCACATCAGATCATCCAGACTTGAAAAAATTGCCTTAGAACACAAAGATACTAAAGTGCATACTGTGTACTCTTTCTGCAAGGGACAAGGGCTGAGCTCAACCCTGCAGTACTCCAAGTAGCTCACCTGCACAAGAAAGCTTAAAATTGATCCATTGTTGGTAAATCAGTCAAAAATCTTGGCTGATAAATCTGGGTTACTTACAGTACCAACAACAATAGAATCATGCCCTTCATTTAAAGCACAGCATCTAATCATGTCCCTGGGTTTGGATAGGACTTTCAACAATTTTCTTTGCTTGTGGAAGAGGTAATGGCTTGCAGAAAATGAGTCACTTTTCTGCATCTGCAGGAAACCATTAATTCTGCTGAGCTCCACGTCCTTATATTGAAGCTGTTTGCCTATTTCTTTTTTCTCCAGAAACCCATATGCAAAGGAACCTCTCTATTACTGCAGAGAAACATCTGTAGAATGCATCTATTTTATTTGATCTTCATCACTTCACCACTTATTCACATCATCTCTCAATGTACTTCCACTATTGCAACAAATGTTTGACTCAAAAGGGGTAGGAAATTGTTCTTCACCCGGAGGGTGTTTGGGCACTGGAACAGGCTTCCCAGGGAAGTGGTCACAGCACCAGCCTGGCAGAGCTCAAGAAGTGTTTGGACAATCTCTGAGGCACAGGGTGTGACTCTTGGGGTGTCCTGTGCAGGGCCAGGAGCTGGACACAATGAGCTTTGTAGCCTCCTTCCAACTCAGGGTATTCTATGATTCTGTGATCCTAAGAAAGCTGCTGTTAGCATCTTCACTTGACCAGCATCTTCTGAAACCTACCTTCAGATAGATTCCTACAAGTTACAGCCAATCCTCTACTGATTTTATTTTGTATTGCATAATTATGAATCATCTTAGAAAAAGAAAAGCAACCAAACTAAAAAAAAAAATTCTTCTTCAGCCCAGACAGGCATCAATGACAGAAAACATATTGACAGCAAGTTCATTGCACTGACATATTCTTTTTTCTTTTCTTGGTAATAGTTACATTTAAATCTAAATCACTCACATAACTAAATTAAGGAATAATAGATTAGGGAAGAAAATCTGATATTTTGCAAATGAAAATCCCTGCCACTGTTATCACCAGGTCAGTCAGGAGCTGAGGCTTCTCAACTCAAATTGCCTGATCTGAGGTGAATTTCCCTTTTTAATGATACTTTTACCAAAATTCTGCATATATATGGAAAGGTAATTTACTTCTTGAGAGATCAGTCATGTTATCATCTCAATCTAATTAGAGAAAATTGTCCTTAAAACAATATTGATTTTGTACTGAAGCTTTCTGTTGTATTACCAGTAAGCAGTGTTTCCCTTATTTAACCTTGGTGACAGATAGTGTCAAATTCAACAAAAAACACTTTTGAAGAGCATAGTCACAGCAATTATGACTCTTAAAAGAGAAAATTAATTAAACTGTGCTAATTGCTCTATCAAATAAATACAACACATTCTCTGATAAAGGAGAAAGTTGCATAATTTTTCATTCATAATGTTTCAGAGTCATTAGAAAATATTTCTGCTGCATAGACAAGGTAGATTTAGTCTTTACTGTACCTTCAGATTATGGTTTGGCTCCCATGCTCTTTTTCACTGTACAATGTCATGATTGTTCTCAAGGGTAGGTGAAAACTAGTATTTACTCATCTGGTGTAATGTCCAGTTAAGAATCTATTTTCTTTTTTCCTGAAGTGTACTTTTGCCAAATGAAATGAGGTCATCTGAAAGAGAGAGGTTAAACCAGATTACCTTCCAGAAAAGAAACAGTCAGCCAGGGAACATGAGTCAACATGAAATTTGGAAAATTAAAGTTTGTAATATTTATAAACAGAAGCTCAAGTGCCTCTCCTAAAGTAGTTTGAGGCAATGAGAGAAATTATTTCAGTGCAACAGCAGAAGAGCTGTGAGGCTATTCCCCCTTCCATCTTCAAAAGTGCGGCAGACACTGGTCAGTGGGAAAGGCTGGCACTAGGCTGAGAGCAGTTATTAACTCCACATTTCAGCCAAAGCATTGCAGGTGGTCAGCACAGATACTTGTCCACAATTGTAAATAACCCTGGATTTTAGGCAATAGAGGGGAAAAAAGGTCCACTGGCCCACTAGCAGATTCAATAGTCAATGGCCCAGGCTGTGAATGCACTTTAAAAGATGATGACATTTTTACCCAATGGTATGTCATCATTCACTAGCCCCTCAACAAGCATGAGGAAGCCACAAACCCCCGCCCCCGCAAATTTCCAAAAGATATTTAGAAAAAGAGATAGCAGTAAAGAGGGAATAATATTTGGCTTGACCTAAACTGCATATTTTAGCATTAGTACAGAAACTAAGACAGAAGCAGTTTTCAGAAATATTGTTTGCAAGATGTCCAATCTTGAGGCTGTTTTGTACATTCAAACCATGTCTACACTCTCAACTACACTCATAATAGTAGACTGTAATAGCTGCACTTTTGCTGGTAATGGGAAAATTCCAGTTATTTTGGTAATGTTGTTTTCAGTTCATCATGGTTACAATCCATATTTTCTTGCCAAAGACTGTATGAATGATGGGGAAAGTTGACAATTTTGCATTTACTATCATTGTGGTTGCTCTTTCTTGGCAATATAGGAACTTGCTGTAATAAAAGTAGCTAATGTGTATTGGATGTGTTTGTTCAGTACAGTTTAGTGGACTCCTGGCTCCTCGGAGAGGATCTGGAAAGCTGCACCTGGGCTGAACAATTACCTCTCCTTGCTGATACTCTATGTTTTTCATGTATTAAAAAGTACGTTAGAAGGAGAATGGTTTTATATTTTTCCATCCCTAGTCACTGTTAGAAGTTACACAAAAAGCATCTCACCTGACCAGACCACACAAATAGGTGCCTGACCACAGCCACATTGCTGGAATCAATGCTCAGGACTAAAACAGAGAATGGCACTGCCAGCTCTGTGATGCTGCACCTGGGGACAGGGACAAGATTATAATTTTCAAAGACCCTCCAGTTAACCAGTGGCTGATTATACTTAGTACTCATCCTCAGCGGTCTCATTTCATCCTCCATACAAGGAGGACTTGGCTGAGACAAGACAATTTTGAACACCATTTTTCCTCTGAAGTTTGCTTTCTCATCCATTAAAAAAAATCAAAAATCCAGAGGCACATTTCTCTTAATAAGATTCTTGTCTAGAAACAGCATCAGATTTTGGCCCCGCTATTTTATTAGGATGGTTCATTATTGATTTATATTTAAAGTAAAAAGATCTGTAAAGTCTAAACACACTGATTCATGTTATTATCATCATATTATGCGGCAAATGGAAAGAAATAGAAGCAGACCTATTGCCTTCAGAGGACCTCCATTTGTGTGTTTACCATCAGCAGCACTTATGCCCTGAATCCCTGGTTGAGCCACCACTCTTGCAATATTAAGTAACAACTAAAATTTAAAAAGCAAGCCCTTAACTACTAAATCTATCATAGGCAGTAACTTCTCCCATGCCCAGTATATTTTGCAGAGTTTACATAACTTGCTGTCAGCCATTGATTATGAGCAACAGGCCTAATTAATTCCTATGAGTTTTTGCTAAATGGTAGCTGAGTCATCACAAAAGCCTCCACAAAAACATAATAAATGGTGTGGATCCTCAGTGAGCTCTATTGCTGCTTATCATTTCTAAAGACAGCCAGGCAGGCTTAAGCAGGCAATCCTTTCTTGAGGAAAGGATCATAGGAGGAAAACACCATCTGCAACTTGTTCAGACCAAGCTGTTCTGTGCCCAGAGAGCCCACTGGGACCACTGACCACTGCAGCCTCCAAGCCAAATGATCTCACTCTTGCACTTAGCACTGTGCAGGCTGGGTGAGCAGGGATCTCTGCAGCACAGATCAGGCTGTGACAGGGCCAATGGCTGCTCCTGCCTCTTACTTATTACTCTGGTGGAGATAAAGGCATTTAGCTCTGGGCTGGGTTCCCATCCCCACAAGAAGACCTGCCAACTCCCCATGTGAGGAACCACCCCTTGGTCCTAAAAATAGATTGCATGTATGTGGGAAATAAACTGGCCGGTGAACTTGAATTGGGATATCCATGAAAGGTGATATGAAGAAACATAAATATCAAAATACTGTGAAATGCATCAGCTTACAAAAAATTAAGATATTTTTTAAGGACCTTCAAAAGACTTAAGTGCAAACAAGTGAAGAGTCACCAGTGTCTCACTAAACAACAATGTGTGGAGGGTGTGACATAGATTACTAGATGCTATTTTATCATAGCATTTAAAGTTTGAATATACTGTTCCACTTAACTAAAATAACAGTCTTGTAGAGCCAATAATCTTCCCCTCTGATGGACAGCAGATAAGACACAAGAGGATTACATTAATTCTTTCAAGAGTTCCCCTATCTACTCAGTCCTCACTCCAATTTCTCCACTGGAAATAATTGCAAATGTTCTAGTGCCAATACAGGTGCCATAAAATTGTCAAAAGAAAAAAAAATATGTTGAAGTTCATTTTTAAAAAGATATTTTAAAGTTCTGTGAAGTCATTCCTTTAGTACTTCACTTCTTTTTTTCTTGTCAAAGCTTCTAAAATATTTTGCAAAAAAATATGAGAAGAATCCCTCAGATTCTAATATTTAAGATGATTTTCATACATTTCTAAGAAGTTGTTGACTGATTAAGTATGAAAAAATAAGAAACTTTTATTTCAGTTTTAGCATCAATCTTTTCCATTTCAGTGGCTGCTGCTGTTCTTTCTACTCTAAATATACTCCTGGGTGAACTTCTGGACCAGTGGTTACTGGACACTGTTTTCAAAATGACTGAAGTACACTAAATCTCATTGACTTTCAGTTTTGCCCAACATGGCATGCCCTCTGAGCAGTAAGTGACAGATGTGTCTATTGTCCACAGTAGGACTTAAAAGGCATCAGTGCTTTTTTGACAGGATTCATTTTCCCACCTAAAATGTTCTGTCATACAGAAGTTGGCTGTATTGCTATAAAAATTCCTTCTTCTTGGATCATAACCATTAAAAGAGAGCTTTTAGAAAGGCATCTGGAGGGCTTCTGATTTGCTCTCCCACATTCAATAAAGCTGATGCATCTTGCTTGATGGTGGATTCAGGAAGAATCCAGAGCTTTGAACTCCTTCCTGTGAAAAAGAGAATTAATCTACTGTCAATTGTACTGTATTTTGGACACACAAGTTCACTCTGCTTTTGGGGTTATTTGCATGAAACTATTAAAATTTATTCTGAAATAATGGCTGATTCCAGAAAAATTCCCATACCTATTGCTCACATAGCAGAGGCTTTGACCTTTTTTACCAATCAAGAGCAAAAGGAACATGAGAAGTGATTTGTAAGATTTTCTTCAGCTGAAAAACAATTGGCACCATTGTACAGGCACAGCAAAAGGAAGCAGCCAGGTGTGGTGGCTCCCCAAAATGTTGCAGGCTGCAGCTGGGCTGCTCCCCTTTCTGATGCTGGCAGCAGAGCAAAGCGTACTCCATCAAAATTCCTGATGCTCCCTGGTACAAGCAGTATATTGGCTATCATTGCCAGCTTTATTGAGCTTTATATTGAGATCTGCTCAGGAAGTATCTGGCCAGTTTAGTGCTCCTTAGCACATAGTAATCAATCCTAAAGAGTGAAGTTAATGAGTTTATGTTGAAAACATAAATTTGTGCAACCATGTAATTTTACATTGCAAGTAGCCTGCCTCTGTTGCAACCCTCTAATCTTGTGCACTAGCCTCTGTATGTAAAAGAGCCAGATCTCCAAGGAAAACAGTCCACCCTGTGCAAAGATTTTAACAGCTGAGGCACAAAAGAAAATAATGGTACCCGGCAACTGCTTTCTCTATAAATGCCTTCTTTGAAGTTGGATCTGCTAGTAAAGCTCCCTTTTAAGTTTGATGAGCAAATGCTGATTGCACCATGGAGATAGTTTCTACAAGTAACCACAAAGTAGTGAGAAAGTAGACAAAAGTCTGTAATATTCAGGGAACGCCTCCCTCTGCTAATCAGAGAAAGCTGAAAGATCAAATGCTTGCTCAGTGGGCAGCTGTTACTGGGTTTGCTTTTTAGCTCAGTTCAATAAATTGACTCGCTCACTTGTTACTAAAGCAGATTATTGTTAATGGGCTTCTTGGTCAACAGCACCTCTTGATAACATTTTAATTAAAATGAATATGTGTCTCATTTAGTTTTTGGGGTCTAATATGTGACACTTCAGAACACTGACATTGTCAGATGTCATTTTCTTCAATTAATTGGTGTGTAATTATTCTCAAATGGCTGGAAAGCATACAACTTTTTACTCTTGCCACATTTACCACTTTGATACTCAGTCCACCAGTAGTGCCCATTAAAAAAGTAGTGCCTTCCTTCTGAAAGGAGACACCAAGTTGAATTTGCAGATCAGATTTCTGTTGCTTACAATCATTCTTAACTCAGCATCAACACCTTTCCAGCTGGCTCTGCCAGGTAATCCTGTGTGGCCCTGGCTAAAGAAGGTGAAGGGATAATACCAGGAACCAAAAAACCCATCCCTGCTCCTGGCTTACCCCTGGAGGAGACTCATAGCACAGACAGAGGTACTTCTGGCCAAGGTTATGCTGGCAGCTTGAAAATACGATTGCCATGCTGTGCAGGATCAACATGAACTTGTGAGAAAGAAAGTAAATTAAAATACAGTGCAAAGCAAAGGCAGCCAGACTCACTAATCTTTTCTATCCTATGAGGTTTAACAGGAGCACTGCTTAGCTGGAGCTCCTGCCAGGGCCATTTCTGTGAGGCACTTGTACACAAACCTAAATATACTTAACTCACCTGCTGCACCTAGGTACAGGAGTGATAGCCTTCTTCTTCTTCTGCATTTAGGAAACAAAAGCACAGGAACTGGTTCAAACACTCACAAAAAGGCTCTCAGAGCAAAAGCAGCAAAAGGACATGGGACTCCCATGTTTCCAGCTACCATGTGAACCCCTGCACCAAGTCTCCCCAGCATTAATGGTAGCTAATCAGAATGACAGGTTTAGATCTTGTACCATGTATCCTTCTGGCAAATATAGATCTAATTCCAATCAATGATAGATTTCCCCTCTGTTTTCATCTTCAGAAAGGGCACTATTTTTCCCTTTTTGTACCAGTTCTGCTATGCTAAGAAATAATGATTAAAAAACATGGACATCATCCTGCTTCTTTAGCTCTGGCATCCCTATCATTATAAATGTTTTCCTACATTGTTACCATTACACGAGTTCTATAATGAACTATTTGTTCATCAGGGAGCTAACTTGTAAGCTGTAAAGATCAGAGCTTTATTTCAAAGGGAGGGAAAACATTATAGCATTTCATCTTATGCGCATTTGTCGTGGTTTAACTCCAGACAGACATGAAGCACCACACAGTCGCTCGCTTCCTCCCCACCCCCTCCATAAGATGGGGAAAAGAATCCATTTAATGAGAGTTTAATAGGTAAAGGAAAAACTGTGCATGCAGGCAAAGCAAAACAAGGAATTAATTCACCACGTCTCATGGACAGGCATGTGTTCTCAGCCTTCTTCAGGACAGCAGGGCTCTATCATGCACAAGGATTACTTGAGAACAGTCAACAAATATCGTCATTCCAAGCATCCCCCCTCTTCTCTCTTCTTTCCCCAGCTGTATCTGCTGAGCATGACTCTATATGGTACAGGGTATCTCTTTGGACAGTGGGGTCAGCTGTCCTAGCTGGGTCCTTTCCAGCCTCTTGTCCACCCTCAGCCGCCTCACTGGCAGACTGGTGTGAGAAGCAGGAAAGGCCTTGACTCTGTGTGAGCACTACTCAGAAGTAATCATAGAATGGTTTTGGCTGTAAAAGACTTTTAAGATCATCAAGTCCAACCAGATGATGCAGTGCAACACTGGAGGCACCAAAAACTTTTGGCCATATACCACAGCTGTGACCAGCCACAACCAGTAACTATCTCCCAAAACATCATGTTCAGCTAAGCCTTGTCAACATACAGACAAATCTTTAAAGTCAGCTGCACTTACCTGTCCAGGTCTCCAACTGCTTTGGTGTAGACATGAACGCAGCTAAGTAAGTCCACTATCCAAGAGTAAAAACATCTACTAACACTGTTTTCAGCACAAATACAAAACATCCTCCCATACTACTACTATTACTAAGAGGAAAACTCTATTCCAGCCAAAACCAGGGCAACTTTTAGGCAAATTTACAACATAGAGTAGAATCATAGAATAGAAACGTAAAATCACTAAAGTTAGAAAATAGCTCTGAGATCATTGAGTCCAATTGTTAATCCAGCAGTGCTGTGTTCAACCCTAAATGATTTCTCTAAGTGCCACATCCACATATTTTTTAACACTTCCAGGGATGGTGTCCTTCTCTGGAGAGCCTGTTCCAATGCCTCACCAGCATTGGAAGCCCCTTCAGTGAAGAAATATTTCCTAATATCCGATCTAAACCTCCCCTGGCACAATCTGGGGCCATTTCCTCTTGTGCTGTCAATTTTTATTTGGGAGAAGAGACCAACCCTCACCTGGCCGCAGCCTTTCTACAGGTAGTTGTAGAGAGCAACTGAGCATTATTTGTTCCAGGTCAAATAACCCCAGCTCTCTCAGCCTCCCCTCATCAGAGTTGGGCTCCAGACCTTCACCAGCTTCCTTGCCCTTCTCTAGACTTGCTCCAGCACCTCAACATGCTTCCTGTCGTGAGGTGCCCAGAAGTGGACACAGGAATAGAGGTAGGGCTGTACCAGTACCAAGTACAGGAGGACAATCCTTGCCCTGGTCCTGCTGGCCACACTATTGCTGATCCAGGCCAGGATTCCATTGGCCTTCTCAGCCACCTGGGCACAGCTGGCTTGTATTCAGCTTCTGTTGACCAGCACTTCATGAAAGACATTACAGGACCTTACTCACAGCTATGGGTGCACCAAAGAGGTGCAGCAGGATTTAGACATTTTGGATATTTCCAGAAAGAGCTGTGGACTCCATTTTTCAACACATTTTATCCAATGAGCAGAGAAGTTAGTCTGCTTCCAGTTCCCATAAACTCTCTTCTGCTGCAATCCTCTTTTTGTGCAGGTGATTTTTTTTTCTGTGGTGGACACCCGTCCATTTGGAAATATCCAAGCCACAAAAGAGCTGTTTGACAGTAGCAAGTTTTGGTTAGTCAGAACTAAGGCTGGATTCAACCCAACAGTGACTGAGAAGTGAAAGATTTGATATCATGTTAAGTGAGACATTTGGTATCATGTTACCAATTTTCTGAGCCATCTGGTTCAAATTTGTGCAACAGTGAAGGGTTAAGTTTTAAAACCAGATTATTTATTACCACAAATAATCTAGTAGCATTTATGAAGTATAAGACTAGAATGAACTTCCAAAAGGATAATCCTATCAACTTTAGCATATTACATGTTTAAAATATATCTACCATTCACAGTGAAGCAAAGATATATATATATATATATCATTAAATCTAATGGAACAGAAAAATTATGCTCTTACAGAAATATCTCACCAAAGTGTTTGATCTATGTCAAAGTAACACATGTTAATCAAGACAAAGACTTTAACACAAGATAAAGAATTTAGTTTGAACTACTGTACAAATCTCCATTAGAGTACTTCACTTTTCACATAAAAGGTAGAAAACATCTTCTCATGTACTGCACTATTTGTATGCAGTGCCATGAACCGTGGCAGGGTGTGACAGTCTTCAAAGCCTGTAGAAACTAATTTAATAGCTTGCTTCTATCAAACCCACTGCTCTAACTTCTGAGTGTCCCAAGAATTTCAGTTGAGACAGACCAATTCCTGATAGGATATACTTTTCAGCCTTCCTTCCTCCACTCCTCCTTATGCCCATTTTCCAGGTGGGAATGTGAAGCCCAGGCACCTACCAAGACCTGCTGAAGATCATATAAAAAGTCTCTAGCACAAGAATAAGCTGACAGGCTTTCCTCCAGCTTCAGGTTTGCATCCTTGCTGGATGACTGCATGACTTTTTATTCTCCTCCTCCAATGTACATGTTATTTTTATGACACATAGTTCCTAAGGTGTTTGGAAGCATGGAGGTCAGCCTGGGTGGACAGTCCTTGCAGCCATTTGGAAGCTTTATTAAAGTTAGTACACATCTAGGAAAATGAGGGCTATGATCCCTACTACTGAAATAGTACTTCAATATTATTTAAGATTTTATTTGAACTTTTAGTAAAATATTAATTCCTATCCTGGTCCTAATATAAAATTCTTTATTATGTACTGGTACTGATTTTCAGAATCTTGCAGTTTTAAAGTAGGCCAAATGTCAGGTTTAAATATCCTGAAAATGTATTTCTAGAAGATAATAATCAGTCAAATGCAAAACTGAGTTTGAGAGGTAACGTGTCTATATGGATCGCTGCAATTTTGAAGACTAAATCATGTCTAATTAACTAGGCTGAGATAGTAGCTTTTTTTTCCCATCTCAAATTTAATTTAATTGTTAAAAACCAAAATCTATATATTAACCAGCTCTCCACCTGAAATGTGGGGGAGTGCTGCTTGCAGAAATTTCTAAAATCAGACCTAAGCTATCAGGCTGTGCAGTTCCTTGCAGCTAGGAAATATGTCAAATGCTGCTCTCTGTGTATCACATCCCTGACATTGGCTTTTAAGGAAGGATTCAGCCTGAAAACCCCTTTGAAGGGGAGCAGAAACTTTGAAGGCATCATCAGAGCAAAATCATGTTACACTCTTCACATCAGTCTGTGCACTTGGCAGATGCCACACACCAATAATTTAAATTTTCATTTTCATTTTTCATTTTCAGGCATTGTGATAATTCCAGGGCATTTCCTCCATCATATTTGTAACCTATTCATTATACCATTTTACTGCATAATGAAGACAAATGCCAACACTTTAGCAACAGATTTGGGTAATGACAAGATGTACAATAACACAGAGTAATGTGACCAGGCCTTCAAGTTCTAATTGAATATTTTTCTGATCCTGCTTTCATTAATCTTTCCTCCTGTTTCATTTTCTAGCCATTTTTCTGCTGCCTGCCCCTTTTCCCCTTTCCCCCACAAACCACTCTCTGAAAGCTTTTTTGGGAAATAGATTCTGCCTCTATTGTGGGTTCAGGCTTTCTCCTTATCAAAGTACATGGCTCACTTGCTGATGAACCACCGAGCCTCTGATGGAGGCAGCAGCGTGCATCCCAGGCACGGCACTTAATTGGTATGCTGGCCCATGCAAAGCTATCTGATTGCATTCAGTAACTGGCAGGGACAGAAAGCATTTCCAAGGGAAATAATATCTAGCTGTGAATGTGGAATATGTGTGTAAGAACTGAACAGTAAACACCAGCCTTAATTTTAATATCTCACATTATGCAAAACTAAAAAAAGATGAGTGCTCCGATATTCGAGCAGACCCCTGCGGGATAGGAATGTTATCACAAGAATATTATAGAAACCAATGCAAAATATCCAGCTGCTGTGAGAGTTTAAGGGGCATCAAATGATTTTGAATCACCATTTTCCTTCCACAAATGAAAGTATTTACCTATTAACAGCAGCAAAACTATATTATTTTGCTGGGCAGTATGACCGCAAGCAACATTGCCTTTCAGTTTAAGCTCTGATATGTTAGCACTTAATGTCCCAAACAGCCCTTAAAAGCTCCAAGGTAAAAATGTAAAACCGTAATCCAGTTCTAAATGGTCATTTAAAAAATGATCATCCCAAAGCTCAAGAGTGCCTTTATCTGTTTATGAGGCATTCCAGTTAAAATAGTTACACTAGGAATGCAGGGAGGATGATACCTATTTAATTTTATGGTGTTTTTCTCTCTCTCCAATGATAAAAGGTGGCTGGGACTGCAGCAAAAGCCAAATCCTGTTTGCTTTGTTCACACAACTAGTCACACTGACTGCAGCAGGGCTGTGAAAGAGATTTGCCCTCACCTCTTACTGTCTAAATTATCTTTCTTTGTAAGCCACTTCTTGTTTGTGTCCTACTCTCTAGTGAAACTGTTACTCATATGCTTCCAAAAGGAATGTGGGACAGATAAGACCTAAGACATGACAGCAGAAAAAAGAAACACCCATTCAGATCAGTGGGTTCAGATTAAAAATAAAATCTTGACAAAACAAACTGTCTTACTGACACAATTTTTTGGGAGTTGGTCAAGGAAGATTTGCACAGAATTGCTCAGACAATACCTGTATTGTTCATCTCTTAGGACTTACATCACCTTTCCCAGAAATGAGATGGCAGGAAAGAATTTGTGATATTCAGAGAAAATTTGTGTCCAATTTAAAGATCATAAAGATGTACAAAAGTTCTTAAGCTGATTCTATTTTTATTTTTTTTTTTCCTAAAGTAATGTGTGACATAAAGAGAATTTAGTGCTGATCTTGCTGGGCAGTCATTTAGGCCAGGGTGATAAGTAAACAACTTGGCAGCACCACAGAGCTCTGTGTTTGAATCCTGCCCTCTGAGCAGCCCAATGAGCTCATGCTGATCTCTTTTCACACCTCAAAGCTAGATCTCAGCAGCCTGGGTCAGTTCCTGGGTCAGACACATCCAGAAGCGCCTCAGCAGCACCGTGCTGAGAGACAGTGGCTGCCCTGGTGTTGCTAGAATTGCTTGCTGCTGTCCAGAAGGACTTTTGCCACTTTGGTTGTGTGTCCCCACTTCCTCAGCCTGATTCCAGCTCTGCTTGCCAACTTTCTCCAGGGCTGCTCCTGAAAATAATAAAAAAAAAAAAGTCTGTTCTCTGATGATGTCCCCTCTGAGTGAGGAGGAAGAACTGGAATTTTGTGGCCAACTTTCCGGGCCCCCCTTGAACGCTCTGCTCTTGAGGGATAGGGAGAGGGTTGTTCCATAAACTTTGTTTTGTTCTTCAGGTGGCAGAAGAAACCTCAGCAACTTGGGCAGACTAGCTCCTTGTAGAGGTCCAGCCCTGTGAGAGGAGGGGATCTTAGTATCACTGTTCTCTGGGGTATGCCTCAGGAAGGAGGAAGAAATTTCTCTGCAAGAGCCCAGACATTCATCCTGAGAGACTGAAAAGCACGACATGGTACTGGATCATTTCTGCAAGCCTGGAAGAAGCACTGAGAGGCCTTGGGAAACTAGCATATACCTACTGAACAGAAAAACTTGCTCTGCTTAAAATCAGCAATTTTAATAATGCAAACACACTCCAGTGAAAAAACTCCTGGGAAAACACCAGTGTTATTTCCAGAGCATAAATGCACTATTTTAAACACCGCCCATTACTTTTTGTTCCAGAAAAAGATGTGGATCATATATTTATTTGAGACCAGGACCAAATCATCCTCAGTCCTTGCAGATGCCTTCCTTCTTGTAAAATAATAGCAGGGAAGACGAGAACTTTAAAAAATATTTTAGAACTGACGATAATAGCTACAAATCTCCACAATGGCATAAACCTTCAATTCCCCCTATTTAGGATTCAGGTTTTGTCAATTAATGGACATTAGGGACAAAGATTTGATAAACTGTTCTGTGCAGGTTGTGCCCTATTCTGGGTGTGTGTCCTACCCTGCAGCAACTGGAGATGTCAAGTCTAGCTGTCAAGGCAAAAAAGAAGAGAGATAAATGGTCACCCTGCCTCACAGCTGTAAATTCTGCAAACTAAGCACAAATACCGTGTTTAGAGCCCTAACATTTGAATAGGTTACAATGCACCTCCAAATGAAAGGTGCTTTTTTTTCTTTAATTCGTAATTAAAGAAAAAAAAAGGGACAGAATTTCTTTCCCTACTTATATAACACTTTTCTAAAAGACAGAATTTGAGAGAGAGTGGATTCACCTCAGTAAATTGGGTGAACTTTTGGATTTCAATGCATGAGACTCCTCATGCGTCAGGATGAGACAATTCTGTGGCTTGGACGATTACTTCTGAAGGCAAAAGGCCAAAGTTTTCTCCTTGAACTTTACATATGAATTGATCAGCTCAATGCCTTTACATAGTTTTAGGTACCTCCCAGATTTGCCTAGCCACATCAAGGGAATAGAGTGGTAAAAAGCCATTTTCTTTCTACTTGCAGAACACATTAGCATTTGAGAGGGAAAAATCTGTAAAAGACTCTATAAAAATATTCAGAGAATGCATTAATCCCAGATATTTTGTCCATAGTTCCTTGCAGAGCTATCTGAGTGTCTAGGTTACTGACCTATAATCCACTAATAGGATTTTTAAGAGTTCTGTTATGGTTACTCTTCAGGAGATGAGTGAACAGATGGATAGGATGGTCACCCCCTCGCTGTAACCTTTGCCTAACAAAGCTGATTAAATTCAGTTCGTTCTAGTTGATAAAGCATCAACTGTGGCTTTGTCTATAGATAATTAACTAAGATCCAAGCCAGAGAAGTCAGAGGAGGTGAACAGCAATGTGAACTTTCTAGGCTAAATCCAAGAGATTGAGGTCTAGAGGCAGGGGTGAGGTAAATGATGCTGTAAAGTATATGTCAGTAAGCACCACTGTGCCAGCCCAAGTTTTTGTGAGCAGAGGCAAGATAGAGCCCAGCAGATGAGCAGGCAGTGAGTGACATCAGGCACCAGGAGCACTTGCTGGAGCTTTCACAGGGTACCACAACTGCAGCCCATCACCTCATTCACTGCTCATTACACTTACCTGCCCAAAACATTTAAGCCACAAGAAGACAGTCCACCTGCGTTAGGCAGCACTGGAGGTGGCATAGAGCAAGCCCCCTGCCCTGCACAGGGGCATTTCCAGAGCAGGCAGAGAGGCAGAGGGAGCAGTGCTATAGCTGCAGATGCCCTGCAAACCCGTGGCAACATGGTTCTCCTGTTTACTTTTGTTTGGCTCTTTGGAGCATTTCCACAGGCCTGTGCTGGACCAGAGGCTAGCAGGTCCCTGCCTTGCTTCATTAGACATGAGCAGTAGGGGTTGCAGCCATCTACCACACTTAAGACATTCAAAAGCACCCAGACACATAATTGACTCCAGCTCCTTTCAACCCCAAAGCAAGCTAGCTACAGTCAACAATGACAAATAAAGAAAGAATTCAGGCCTGGTAAATAACCTGAAGTAGAGCAGCTGCAATGGGAAGGGAAGCAGCCAAGTGAATTAAGCCTCCCATATTCCTTGCTTAGCCTTTCTTTTCTCTCTCTGACCTGCAGCTGAATGCAGCCTTTTACCACTGCTCCTCATGGCTTGCAGCTGCAGCACTCTGAGGCTGTCAGGAGCCCTGTAACACTCCTCTGGGCAGTAGCAGGCAATTTGGAATACCAAGGCAGGTACACCATGGTGCTGCCCCTTTCACTTGCTCCTCTAAAGGCACATCTGCCTTCCTTGGCATCCTCCCAGCTCACCCCTGAGACCACTCCAGCACACACCACTGACTTCATGTTTGCAAAGCAGGTGTCCTAATAAAGTACCTTAGGAGTCAGCCTCAGCCATCAATTTCCAGCAAGGGGGTTGACATAGATATAGGTTAGCTGGTCCACTGCCTCACTTTTCAGTGGGGAGCAGAAGGAACACACAATCCATACCTTGTTGGCAGAGTGGTGGACAAACTATTTTTCACTTCTTCAGTGCAGAACCAACACTTTCAAATGTTGCGTCTTATGAGCAGCTGTGCAGAGGTTTTAATTCTATTTCTGAATGGAAAAAAATTAAATTCACTGTGCCAGAGCCCCCTTTTTTTTTCCCAAGAACACAAACTGAAATACTAACACTAAAATAGGAGGCTGTGCAAAAGCTTTGGTAGATTTTCACACTTGGACACCAAATTCTGATTTACTAACTGCTGATCCAGCTGTGGAATAGTACCATAGCTTCCCAAACTTCTGCTTTGGGATTGCAGAATTTTGCATTGTGCTACTCCCAGAGATATCTGAGTGTTGCTAAGACAGTCCAGCTCTAACCCTATGTCATGCTCATGCCTCATCAGAGGGCACAAATAGGCAGCCCTCTTCTTACAGGCTAATTACCAAATTGAAGGCTCCTCTGGGGTGGTGTCATGTTGAGGCTGGCTCATTGGAAACAATGAATTTTGGTTCAGTTTCTGTCCCAAGATCTATTTAATGTATTTTATTCTCTTCCTATTTAAGGTAAACTACATATGCAGCCCATAGGAGAGAACAGAAACCAAAATCAGATTTGCTGTGAGCCATAGTCAAACTGACACATTGCTCCCATAAGAAGCTATGATTTACCCTCTTTATTAGCTTTCTTTTTAGATCATTTTCTTAGAAGCTGTAAGACTTAACTTTAGTGCCATGCAGCAGAGAAGAAACTGAGCTCAGGTTTATCCTGTCCTAGATGAGCTCTTTGAATACCTAAATAATGTATTAAAAGGTGACAGTGACACTGGTACAGGCACAATGCTTTACAGTAAGGTACAGATAGGAATGGAATCCCGTCTTAGCCAAATTTTAAAATTTTATACATCTACATACAAACTTACAGTCAGGATTGTATATATACCAAATTTCAATAGAATTGGAAGGAACATGCACAGTTAAGCATTTTAACCAGTGCATAAACATTTATGAATGTTTCATGCATTTTTGTCTAGCACGGGTGTTTTTGCTCTCTTTACTCAAATGAGCAGTGCCACCAGAGAGGCTATTCATGTGAGCACAACAGCCTGATTTAGCTCTGTCTGATTTTTAAAACTCATAGTAGTCAGGATACAAGCTTCAAAATCAGGGTGACTTGGATATTTATTAGCACAATTACGTCTGCAACCCCTCCTAGACTGAACACAATTTTGGTAGTAATTTTCAAATCATTAGCACACTCTTTTAGTAACATCTTATCTCAGCTATTAGACAGGCTTTACTTAAATTGAAGTCATTAGCAAACACTCTATTACTGTATTGTTTTGCAGTATGCATTTAGTATATTGGATTATTTTGTAAAGTAAATATCCTCTGAATATGAAACAAATCAACATATATCTATAAAACATAATTATAAGGCTACTTAATTCTGCAATGTATAAAAAGTATTTTCAACTTTTATATGAAGTAGCTTCTAAATAATAGAATTCATGGTACATGATTAATTATAGCAATCATCTATCTGTGCTAAAATATGACAGTTTAATCTTCTAAATCGCATCGGGAATGAAACAATTCTGAATCCAAGATATCCCTTTATGGGTTCTAAGTACAGCTCATAAATTACTGTGGCTTTTAAATCTCATCTATATTTCTGCAGTAGAGAGGCAAGACAATACAATGTTCAAGTCTGCAGTCTTCTTTAAGTAAAATTCTTGTTCATAAAAAATATTTTAGAGGTGTCTCCCTAAAAACAGTGCCATATAGCTAATTTCCTCTGGAAGAACAACTCCAAATTCAGTTTGATAGGGTAGGTAATTTTTACCTTTTGGGGTTTTTGAGAAAGATTACCTCGGGTAGCAGCTTTGCTGCAGGGCACAGGTAAAATCTCTGTGAAACCCCTGTGAGATGAACCTCAGGTTTTTAGTTCCTTCCTTTTTCTGGTAGCATTGAAAGCTTATATAAGAATCAAGAGTCTCTTGCCTCATAAACAGCCTGAACTGTGACTTTGTCTGTGGTTCACAGCTCCTTACGGCTGCCCTGATCCAGACTGGGGGAGCCCACACTGTGACTTAGGTAGCTCTGCAGCTAAGTTTGGGGGCCCCCTATCCCTGTGCTCAGGACACTGTGCCAGGACCTGCTCTCTAAATTACCTGCAGGCCACTTTGGTCATCAGTGGGAATCAGGGAAGCTTGAAGAGAAGACTATTGCTCAGTGAGCACAAGACAATTTGAGACTTTCATTTGGAAAGAATAGTTAGCTCAAACCTACCCCACTGGCATGTAGGTCTAGCTTTAACAAAACAGTGCTGAATAATGTCCAGATTAATTTAATCCAATGGCACAAGGCAGAGCAGCATCATAATGTAGCTGAGGTGCATAAAACCAACCACGGCTCAATGGTAATAGAAACCTGGTGTTTCTCGGTAACTCATAGGCAAAAGAAGAGAAGAGACAAGAAGCTGTGTCATTGTGGTATACCCGGGTGTCTATGCTGCCATCTTCATTTGTAAATCTTTGCCAATGCTAACTGCTCCTGAGAAAAAGACTGGTTTAAAGGCAAGGCTGGAAAAGGTCAGGCTATGGCAAATCTCTTTTTCTTTTATTAGCCTTTTCCTTGGACTTGTCTGCAATAATCACCAAAACAGCCACACTATTCCATGGTGGTGGGAGCAGGGGGAAAGGTCTCAGTAAAAAAAAACAAGTGAAGTTCCAATACAAATAGCACAAAGAGTAAAAATTATGGACAAGTTCTAGAAACATTTACAGAAGGTTTTAAACCAAGTGACCGACTGGCTTTTTTTCTCCACCCATACTATAAATATGTAATACCAGAGTGAAAAAAAATCTTCACTGCACAAGTATTTGGTTATAAAAGTGATCCAAAAATATGTTGTTGCATCAGAAGTTCTTATCAGGACGATGCAAAGGAAGTGCTCAGTAAAACCTTGGTTTTATCTGCTGGAGCCCTAAGAGCACTACAGTGCCTCATGCAATGAGACAAGCAATGACTGTGCAGCTACCTTTCAGAAGAACACCATTCTACTATCACACTGATCCTTTTCCAAAATATTTTAATGCACATGTCAAGCTCAGCAAGACATTTGGCTGAAAGTTGTGATTGGATGTAATTTTTCACAATATAAATAAAATTAAGTTTCCTTTCAGCTTTCTAAGCTGAAATGGCGCTTAGATGCCATACATGTATTTCCAGTTCTCTTCTCCAAGGTCAGAAGAATTAATAGCTTAGTGGGTAAATTGGCCAACAAGCAAATCCTCTCCTGAGTTTTCAGTAAAAGAATTCCTCTTCTGTTTATCAGACTGCCTGAAGGTAATTTGCCAAACATGAGAGAAAAAGGGGATTTTTATTTTGTTCAAAAATGCTTTTTAAAGAAATCTGATTTTTTTCTTCCTGAGAGGCTTTCAATAAGAATTACATACTCAAAAACAACACCCACTTTAGAGTTCTCATTTGGCTGTATACTTTTTACTTTCAGCAACCTCCTCCAAGTTGTCCCTGATTTGAAAACAAATGCAGAGGAAGAGGAGACTGTAAAATGTAGGAGAGACAAAGTGAGGCCTTGAGATGAAAAACAGCGGCAAAAAGCTTTTATTTTCTGTTTGTTTTTTTTTTCAATCCAACTGCATTGTTATTGCCTAAGAACTTCATGATAAAATAGCATAGCTCAGTAATGCTATACACTATAACATTAGGCACCCAAACTCATAATCCAAAATTGCTACACATATGGATATCCTCTGAGAAGGTGTTGGTTATTATGCATTCCAAGCTACTTTTTAAGATTTTTTTTCTCTGTAGTCCTATATATCAGCTCTTCAATTAGTTTCACTTTTCATGTTGTTATCTGCTTTGATTTAAGTTCATTACAATCTTTATTTATTCCTCATTTCAGTGCTCTATATCCATTTGTCCCTGTTGAGGGCACCTTCACAAAGTCTCAACAGCAGCAGGGGAAAGCAACTAGTGAACCACAGGGAAACATAATCTAGAAGCAGGTCATCCTCTGGACAACCTCTGCTTCCAGCTCCCATGTTGGCAGCTCCCAGCATGCTCCCACAAGCAAAACCTTGTACTGAAATACATTAAAATTCCATTTTACTTCTTCACTCTGTTTTAGCAATAGGGTCGATTGAGGAATTGATTCAGGAATTCAAACTCTGTGAATGAATACCAATATATTTCTGCCCATTTTTAGCAGCTCTAGGCAATGGATTTGGGAAATCTCTGCAAGCAAGATCTGGAAACCTGTCACAACTTCCATCCCTTTGGGTATTTCCAGATTTTTCATTGCTGTTCCCACCTGTCATCACTTTGAGTGATCAATATTGTTCTGCAAGTTATAATGTCTAAACATTTATGCATGGCTAGATAGGCTCCCTTTATATATTGCCCTAAAGATTAACTACCAGCTATCAGAGTTTTTCCTAGCTTAATCAGATATACATCTCTTTAGTGTATTAGATACAATAACAGCATGATAAATATCCACAATTTATATGGATATTTATATATGGATAAACTATATGATGGATTTAATCATTAATGGGCCATCATGAAAAACTTACTAAGGTTTTTTAATAACATCAGTACATTCTCAGTTTAGCACATTTTGAATACCAATGAATGGTGATCTATAGATTTACTAAATAAATGACATACTCCATATTCCTCATGCTGCTACTTCATGGGACTTCATTTTTCTTGCTGCACTTTTTCAAATATCTTCTAATATATCTGGAATCCCCTCATTTTTGCTGCAGTATGCTAAATATTACTTATAACTGTGTAAAAATTCACAATTAGACATTTTAGAAATTATACAATGTACATTGCTTTTAAGAACTGCATATTTTTTTATCCAGAGGATCTGGTATTTCCACCAAAGTGAAACCTGGGACCAGACAATCCTGTATTATGACCAGGGAAAAAGCATGTTTTCTCAAGTGGGTTGGATGCCTCTGGGCATTGATGTCTTTTACATTATAGGTCTAAACATAGTGAATACAAAGTAAAATTCCTCACTAATGGAAAGTAGACTCCTCCTCAAATGCACCTATTGTCCTATCAATTTTAAGGTCAGGTGTAATTCCAGAGTAATCAAAACCATTTAAACAACAAATTGTTACCTATAACTTGGTCTAAAAAGAGATCACTGGGATTTGCAGATATGACAGCACTGAGGTGGCAAAATCATCAGCAGGATTTCTGGTATGCCTGACTGCAGTTTCAATACCTATTACTAATAAATCATTCAATTTTCCCTCCCTCTGCCTCCATTCAAATGTACACAGTTCACATGGGTGGAATATGACATGGCAGAACGTACTACTGCTGACAAATGACTCCCCAGCAGAATTGTCTGAAGCACAGGTTGCACAGATGATCAATAGCAACCGTCAGTGTTTTGGGATTGTTTAGCTTCCCATTTACATGGAGTAGAATCACAGCCGAGAACCTGAATTAGCACAGGCTTCAGGACTCATCCCTGCTCAGTAACAACTCTCCAGGAAGCCCACAGCAATGCCTGTGTCACATCTGTGACAGCCAAGCCTGGGCAGCTCCCCTCCCTGATGCACAGAAAAGATCTAGGAGTTCTGATATCCTGGGGTGACAAGGGGCTCCCAGCTGCCTGGCATGAAGCTGGTACTCAAACCACCACATCAAAACAAGGATCATAACAGCTCCAGCACACCCAGACTGTCCAGAGATGACAAATCTTCTAGCTGTGCCACCTCTTACCAGCCATTAGGGACGAGTCAGGTTTTCATGAAGTTTTACCTTGCAGCAATCAGAGATTTTTCAAACCAAAACCAAAACAAACCCAAGAAAAGAAACAAAGAAACCATGAAAAACAAACCACCAAAACACAACCCATAAAGAAACCAAAAGGTAAAAAATCTACCAAATCTCTTCATTTACAGGTTTTTGTCTGACAGCAATAGTTCCAATGACACAGAGGTTGAAGTTTCCACACCTGAGAATTAGATGCATTATATTATTTTCAGAGAACAAGTACTTGCAAGGTTTTTGTGTTCTGCATTTGCAAAAGACTTCATCGAGGTATTGGTGGAAAAGATGCTATCACAGACTAAAGCAGAGGTACATATATTAGCATTATTGACTAGCAACACTGAGTGATCTATTTTATTTAATACCAGATTTATCTCCCTGGTGCCTGCAACTGTAAGAGCTGTAAGATTAGCAATTTACAGGAAACGTCATAGGAAAGGACAGGATGAAATGATGTGGTGGGCTTTCATACAAAAACCAAATTGAAATTCAAAATCAACCAATCCAAAAAAACCAACCCAAACCCATGTCACAATGTAGGGTGGTTTTTGTTTTTGTTGGGTTTTTAAATCTTTAATTGCCAATGTTGCATATTGGCTGGAGGTTTGAACCATTCTGTAGGTGCTATTCCAAAAAAGCAATGTCCCTGGAGATTAATAGCATACGATCACTAGAATAACTCTTCATAAGTCCCCTGAGTCTCTGTAATTAACATGTTAAACTGCACTTAGAGGGAATAAAGTATCATTATACACAGAATAAATCATTTGAAATTACTGAATTATTTGTCTGTAAAATTACCCAGATAATTATCTAAACTTTATGAATAAAAGGTTTCATTAGCTACCACTTACTCTGGATAGAGCCCATCGAGCTTTCACTCTCAAATACATGAACAATGCAAAATACAACATAAATGTTATGGACATTTTAAAAAACAGAACTAAATTATATGCTGAGCATGATTTTGAGACCATATTTTTGTTATATAGGGTGCTTTACTGAGGTGAGCTAACTGGAGGCAGATTCTGCAACATAAAGAATAAGAAAGTAACTGAGTATTTGCTAAAGCATAATCAGCCAAGGTGAATCTTAGGCTTAAGATACAGGGTTGAAATTGAAGAAAAGTGACCTGTGACATATTGAAGCAGAATTTCATGCACCAGCTTGCCTATATTTAAAGGTAGAACCTTCCTTCAGCAAATTTAGAGTTTATCTAAGCTATTTGCATGGTGGTAGATAGTTTGAGTCTAATACAGGGGTAAGATAACAAAGTGAGAACTAAAATTGACAACAAGGTGGCATTACTGAAAAGACTAAGACCAGTGCTTAAGCAAGGTCTTCCTAAGCAGCATGGCTGATCATGCACATGCCACTGCTCTGAGGGCAATGAAATCTGAAGGTCTTGCTCTTTCTAGAGCTGAGGCACACCAGATGCAGATATGTGACCCAAAGGGGATGACTTTATCTCTGGAGCCACGGCTTAAACAGTCTTACACTAAATAAAACTGCCGTATGATCTCATTATTGGTAAGATGTAACACCTTTGGGAATTGTGCTTTCTTTCATTTTAAATCAAGTCAGTAATGACTTTGTCACTGTTATAACCTGCTGCACACGCAGGATTCATGCATGCACTTGGTATCCTGCTGTGGCCCCAGGTTCAACTCCATAATCCAGCCACCACATCAGCTGAACGCCAGTAACTGCTGCCAGCCCTCAGCAAATGCAAATTGAAATGACTGAGGTACAAAGTCGTATTTCCTTTAATTTGCAGCAGACTAAAAGCATGCACATGGACAGCTATAATGCTATAAACACCCGTTCTGCAGCTACCTCAGGCATAATTCAAGCACATGTCTAAAACCTTAACCATTATGGTACGTGAAGAGACATGTAATGTTTTATACACAGACTCCCTTGCCATTTATAAGTTGCACAATCACACTTTTCCTCCCACAAATCTCACTTTTGATCATATGGCTTTCCAGGAATCAGGCACAGAAATACCTTTGTTTTCTGGCTCTGGGGGCCTACCAATTCCTAAACTTCCCATATTAACTGTTTCCTTCTGGTACATCCCAACCTCAGCTGCACAACTCATAAATTTACTCAAGAGCTGTACTCTAAATCCTTTGACTTCGAAAAACACCCCATTTCCAGATGTGATACTGGTGCTGCTCATACTTATCCAGCTGATGAGTTATTAGGATGCTTAAAGCTTTACCTGAAAGCTCTTGAGCTTGTATTGGATATGTGATTGGGATATCTGGAGTGGAAATTCCTCACCCTTTCCAACTGAAGTTGTTCCACTTCAGGTGAAACCCTACCTGTCTTTGTAGCCATAAAGAAGATTGGGTCCCAAGTGCCCTTTCCACTGGCTTTGGTGTGCATTGTGGGACCTCCTGTTAACTTACTATATGTAACAGAAGACTTTGCCAAAATGCATGAGATTGCTTCTCCCTTCTTTTGAGATTTGTATGTGCCTACACTTCCAAACAGAGACCTGGGCATCTTTTTTATTCTTTGGTTTTGTGTATGTCGCTTCATAAGTTTTTATGTTGTTTCACAATTCTATCATATGAACATAGATAATATTGAGGAACTAATGCAGTAACATAGTTCATTAATAATGTTGGAAAGGTCATAGTCACCTATAACTATTACAGCAATGTTGATACTTTTTTCCTAAATAACATGTTGTTCCAGGGTTTTGGTTTGAATATTTTTGGCAATCTGCTGAAGAAAACGACAGGCATAGAAAATTTCAGCCTGATCAAGGTATTGACAATTGAAAGCAACATATTATAACAAAGCACTGTGCAACTTTGACTTCAAGAATCACTGCTTCAGATAAATAAAGCTATTTATAGACTTTCACAGTGTCCTCCAACCTTAGATTTGAAACTGTCTTATAGTAGAGAAGTATCAGAAACACTGGTTTTCCTTCAGCTAGAAAAATTGTCAAAGTCAGGACAGACTTGGCTACCGTACAAATTCCAATTCAAGATATAACCTCAGAAAAAGATTGCTAATTACTGGGATCCTGCTCCTACTCTTGGGAATGGAATCATGGCAGGTATGAGCATCCCCTCTGAAGCAGCTGTAGTGATTGGAAACAAATGTGGGTTCTTAGATATACACAAGCAGAACTTGATACCTTGCAGACACATCTGTATTTGCCTGCTGACTGAACAGGAGACTAGCATTTCTGCTTCCCATGGTATGGGCAAAGGAAAGAATTGCACCTTAATTTTTATGAGTTTATAACCCCACTTTTCCATATTCAAAGGTATTTCTCTGTTTTGAGAAGCACAAGAGATGGAGATGGATTATAGAAAGTCAAGCTTAGCAAGAAGTTTTGTGAATAGCAAGCAGTGTGCACAATCCTAACTGTTCATGAACCCATCACAGCTCAGAGAGCATGCCTGGCAGTCACAGAAGACCATGTAAATATATTGCTGTATGTTAGAAACTGCATTACTGATGCAGGCTCATGGAAGGAATTTTTTGGAACAGAAATTATACCATGGCAGTGGAATTCTTACAGCTATGTCCCCAGGATTGTGCAGCCCCAGTCTGCTGTCCACAGCTGTGAGGGAGGACACACAGACCCCTCTGAGGACAACTATCAAAGCAATTTAACTTATTTGCGGAACTAGAAAAGACACAGGCTTAAAACCAGGAGTCCCTCACTCAGCATGCCCAAGGATTTCTGCCATTAAAATGCATGAGTATAAGACACTGAAGGTCTCACTTCACCTATGTGCTTGCTATCCAGCTCCACCAAACAGTGGTTGAGAATCAGCATGGTAGAGAACTGCCTATAAGCCGGTAGGTACCCTCATGAGCTGCTTTTCAGTGGAGAGAACTGTGCAGTTATGTTGAAAGTAAGATTATTTTGTCTAACTGTTGCTCATTACTGACATGAAGTGCAATTAGGCAGGGCATTTGCTCACTTCTACCAAGGTGACAATGTCAATTGGCCTCCAACCTACCTGGTTGTCTCTGAACTGTCCCCCAAAGCTGCTGCATGATGTTCTCTTCTTGCCCCTAGGTCAGCAGAGAGCTGAACATTGTCACAGCCTGAACAAAAACAGCCACCACTTTGCCCAGCTTCCTGCACTCCAGAAAACGCTGGTGGTGGAAGGGTTAAGAGCCTCTCTGATAGCAGACAGGTCGTATTGAATTCTTCATTGTGAGATATATAAAAGTGTTTTTCAAGATTACATATCTCCATAGGTTATACTGTCATTATAAGGAACTGCATTTACACAGTAGGGAATTTAAGTTGGAAATGTGACACTCCTAGCAAAAATGTGAACTGGAACAAAAATTACCCAGGGAAGAAGCACCTTAAACCTTTCATTTCAAAGAATCTGCACTAAGCCTGAAGAGAGCAAATAATGAGTGATGAAAGGCGTCTTTGTTATGCTGTGATTTCAAAGCTCTGCCAAAATGTCAAACAATCCATTTAATCAATCAGAAAATTAAAGAATGTGGTAGATTCCCAAGGTAGCTTGACGTTTTAGCTCTGCCAAGTAATTCAGCTACTGCACAAAGCTTATGTCACAATAGCAATTACTTAATAAGGCATTTTTGTCTAACTGTGTTGATGTAAAAATGCAGTTTAGTTTTCAAATGATTTGCAGCTGTGTTCCTTGGATCAAGGATGCAATACCTTCGATGTTTACATTTGATGCTTTAAGCACTGACTTAATTCAATTTTTATCATAATGTATCCTTCAAAAGTTTCTTATTATCTCAAAACAGAAAGAAATTTATTTATTAAAATAGGCGTTCATAAGGTCACATAAGAAAAAGGAGACACTGTCTGTTGTTTCACATACAAGACTCATTACACACTTCAGACACCACTGGCAGAACTCCTGTGATTTCAAATACATATTCTTTATGATGTTTACATTTCCGATTTGGTTATTTATGTCAGGACAAAGTTAAACAGTCTTGGGAATACTGGATTAATATAAATTAAATTTCAAGAATGTGAAACAGTCTACACTGAACATTTTCTATATTACAGGTAATTTGTTTTCTATTTCTCCCAAAGGAAAAATGTGATAGACTTGTTACAAATGTAGATTGTTTTTTTCCTTCTGACAAGCCAAATAAAATTAAATATCCATTTTGTTAATGTGAAATTAAATGCAAAAGTTTTAAGGTAAAAAGTTCAATGAGCACTTAAATACATTGTTACTTTAGAAAACTTGGGTATACTAATATTGTCTGCCAAAATAATAATCCTCAATAAAAATGAAATAAAAGTTCATTTTATTTATGAAAATAAAAATGCATTAAATTTAATGTCTTAGTTTTAAATCAAATTGTTTGAGACATGGTTTTATTATCTACACTTTTGCACATTCCAGAAATTTCTTTTGAGCTCTACCTTGTGTCAGTGGCAAGAAATACATTCTATGTCTACCTGCAACTATACGGACAGTATCTGCTTTTCTTTTTTATCTTTTAAAATCTGAAATGCTGACATGAAAGAATCATAAACTCCGCCAAATATATACCTACACTGCAGTTTTTAAAGAAAAAAAGCATTCAGCACAGCAAACAAAGCCTGACCTGCACTCCTGCCAGCAGGTGGTGAGTGTCTTTGTGATCCTGGAGCCTATTAGTATGATCTCCTTCAGTGGCCGGATGAATAGGGACCTTCCTTTCAGAAGCCACAGTGAGTTGCACAAAAGCTTCTCTGCAGAGGAGGGGTGGAATGAATCCAGTCATGCAGCTTTCACTAACCCCCTGATCCTTTCTTTGGCTCCCCATCTCCGCTACCTACCTACCTCTCCCTGTCCCCCTGCATTTTGTTTCCTAGTCTGGTCTTATTGCCAATGGAAAAAGACTACAATGAAGACAGCAAAAATATCCCACAGAAATGCATTGAAATGGATCATAAGTGGGGAGCTCCCCAGCATGACCAGACCTGCACTCACAGAAAATTCTGCAGAAAATGCAAGAACTTTGGCCAGAGATGAAGCACCAAATTTGTATCACCTCTGAGTACTGTCAGTCTCCAGATTTTATCAGAACAGGGCACCCCCACATACCTCCTCTAACAATTTTCAGATGCACAAGTGCTTCCAGGGCTGAAGTATCAAGGAGACACCCTCCCCACCATATTTTCTTGTGGAAGTAGGAAAATTTACTCTAAACACTAAGAAACATAAGTGAAACAACAGTAAAAAACCTATTTGTCCCAAATAGGAATCAAACATTTTTTTCTGTAATGATTCTTGGAATCTCCTTTCTTGCTGATGTTTTAAAAGTAACCAAGTTAACTCGTTCAAAACAACACATAGGATTGACCAAATCTATTGAAAACTCAGGTCAAGCCAAAGTGTTTAACTTCAAAGTTGAAAAAAAATCCTCTCGAAACATTTAGCTGATCAAGTAGCTAAATAGGAACAGGTGACCCTCAAGTTGTTTGCATTATCCAAGAAAGACTTAGGAAATCCTGCTTGGATCTGAGATTACCAAGACACTGCTTCTCCTGAGAGCTGGTATGTCCACTACCTCAGACAGTATTTTGGAGGTAGAAGTAGAACATTTTCTTGCTCTTGACTAAGGCTGTTAATTTATTAAGAACACACGTAACATGGACATTTACAATATATTAAACAAAGAGGTAACTTTAACATTTCATCTTTGTGACAAGACCTTGCTTTTTTCTGACAACTGACTACATTTTAAACATATACACTTTTTACTCAATTTGACACTGACAAGAAAAATACTCTCTTTGCCATCATGGCAAGGTGTCACTTAAAACCTGATTGTCATAGTCTTATAATGCATAATTCAAAGAAGTATATCTGAATATATCATATTTCAGGATATATAAGAAAGCATATTTCTTGCTCAGAAAAAAAAAAGTAGATCTGCTCCACCTGGGAGGCAGAAGGAAAGGAAAATAATTAGGATATAAATACTAAATTTTTTTCAGAAAAGAATAGACTAAAGAAGGTTATCTGAAACATCTACAGATGAACTACTACTAGAAAGAAAATATAATCCCAAAGTAACACTCTCTCCTCCACTAACACCTTGAGGTGTGACCACTCCAGGACAGGTCATTGCTCATTAACTCCAGGGCTGAACTCTCATGGGCACTTGCAGCTGCTTCTGAAGTAGTCAGTGGAGTTAAATCTGCAAACATGTCATGAAGAGAGTTATTGAAGCACATTTGGGCCATTCTAGTGCCTTGTTTCCAAGGATGAACTCACCTCTGATGTTATTTCAGAGCGCTGTAACTTTTGACTCTTGAAGTAATTTGGAAACAAAATACAGTACTGAAAATATACTCTACAGGTGGGATTGTAGACTACTTTTCAAAGTATAGTTTGCAGTAAAGATGAATTAAATTTACCAAAAGAATAGTTCAATTGCAATTCATCATTAATTGGTAGAAATGGAGGAAAAGAGTACGGGGGCCCATGTTTAAAGGACTTTGTCTCAGGTCTATGAAAAATTGCAACCAAAGGAGGTATTGAAAAAACGAAGAAAATTTTTTACTCAGCCAAATAAAAAGTTGAAAAATAAACACAGCTTATTCTCTTGGCTGTACACCCTGGATACTATTGGAAAAATTTTTGTTAACACATGAGAAGGAAAATAATTTTTCGTAGAATAGGAGTCTGAAGATAATGTGATTTATAGGTTTTTACACTTTTCTTTCACATGGCAACATTGAAGCAAACCTGTGTCTACCTTTTTTAAGCCCAAGCAAGACTGAAATAATTGCCACACAACATCTGGGAATTTAATTGTGGTTAATTTCTCCACATGCTGTTTGATTTAAAGGAGAAATTAAAATTTATATTAAAATGGGAAATATACATTCTGCCTAATTATTGCTGGGGCTTTTCACCAGAAGATGACCTTAGTTACAATAAAGTCAGTATTTTTAGCAGAGAGAGGAAAAAAAAATCATACCTAAGAGAAATAATAAAGGAGTCAAAGTACCAAAAAAATCAATAATGTTTTATTAACATATGCTTCAGAGAAATATTACAACAGAAAAATTGGAAATAAATAACATTCCCCAAAATATTCTCAAAGGAAACTGGTATACAAAAGCAAAGGAGATAGAGCAGTAAGGCAATATGTGGAATAGCAGCACTGCAAGGAATTTGTCAGAAATTTTTTTCTGAGCCCAACACTATCAGCCTTCATCCCAGTTCCAGAGAGGAAAAGAACAAAGCACTTTCAGAAAGACATGCAAGCAGAGAAAATAATTCTTTTTAAATCCCTGGTTACATCTCAGATTTGCTCTTAAACATGGGAATAAAGAGTCTGGACCAGTTGCTATCAGGGTAGACCTTGCTTTGTTTCCTTCCTTATTTCCAAGCATTTAGAAATTCATTGGTATTTCTTTGTATTCATTTTGGCATGTGTTTATTAGCTATATTAAATTCTTAGCTAAGTGTTTCATATACAGTGTTATCTTTGGCAGAAAATGAAAGATGTATGAACAATTTAAATACTGAACACCGATGTAAAGATGGATAATCTCGTTACAAACTGATTTCCTCTCATCAACCTACATGGGTGAAGGATGAAGAAGCAAAATGCAAAAACATGGTAGTCAAAGTGATGACACACTAAACCATCTTCCAATCATTCTCCATAACTCTACAACTACAGCATGCTATCCTGATGGCCCCATCTGAGTTGATGATTTTTCACAATGTATTTCATGGCTTCCATCCCTACATGAGACTTTATTACTATCACATAGGAATAAAAAGCCATAAAACACTAGAGTGAATTTATCTTGATCAGATGCAATACTTATTTTCTTCACATGATTTCATCACCATTCCAAAACTAACCAATGATTTCATGCTACATTACTGAACATTTTAAACTACATTTCAATGACAAGAAAGACACTGAAATGGTTACATCACAAATTAACAAAGCTTTAGCCTTTAAACACATTCCTACCTACGAGAATCAAGAAACAATCACAAGACACAACCATTTAATTCACTGATAAAAGACAGGACGCCACAGAAAATATCACTTCCACATACATCTTTCAAGACATAAGGAAAGACAAGAGACACAAAAGAAACTGGTATAGATAAACGCTATGAAAGCACACTACCAGCATCTTTTTCCTAATTTTCCTTAGTAACTTCCTGGCATGCATTATTAAAAATTCGCACTCCAACACTACGACATCTTTAAGACATCTGAGCTTAATTGCAGAAGCAGAACAAGATTCCCTACTTATGACACTGAAACAGCCACTGTCACAGAGCTCCTGTCAAATATGACCCTCTCATCCCTAGGTCTTTTACCTTCTTGGCTATGACAAATTTACTATATACCTCCAAAGTCCATATTTCTCCTGATGAAAGACCAAATGAGACAAATTATAAAATATCCTTATTTTCTAACCCAGACTATAATACTGAGGTCCTGGTCTGAACACAGTTATTTATTAGTGTAATTACTATTCATCTTCCTATTACTACTAATTGGCCAAGTAGAAACACAAGTCTCTAGGGTCATTGAAAAGTCAATACAATAATTTAACTGCCATTTGAAAATAATTTTGCTTTCAAGCAAACTAGGCTACATCTGAAATGTCTCAAGCTAAAATCTCTGCTTTGCCAAAAATATTTTTCATCTTCCCAGCCATGTAAACCCACTGGCATGGGACCAATATTAATTCTGATCTAGTGGTGACACTAGAACTCAAAATTAACTCGGGTTTGATTTATATACTGCTATCCTTTCTTGCCTACCAAATCCAACTTCTTGCATAATATAATGTTGATAGCATAGAAAAGAGTGAGAAATCATTAAATGAAAGGAAGTGCATAAATAAATTCAATTATCATGCATAAAACATGCAAATGACTTAAAGACTGCATATGAAACTCTAGTTTATATTCATTAATCTCAGGTTGCACTTTTGAGGGAGAAAGAGACACTAATCTGATCCAGATTAATGCACTCCCAAACCTTCCCATTTGTTTTTAGGTGAGGGTTAAAATAGATGTATTAAAATAAACACAGCTGCTCACCTCCCTCAACCTTATTTCATATGTGGAAGAAAGTGAAAGCTAAAAATTATATCATAGGTTTGAGAATCTGGGTTTCTCCTCAGGACAGCTACTTTTCCACTGTCCCTTTTTTTTTTTTTTTTTTTTTAATGGAAGACAACTTTGTCTGCAAACTAGTCCAAAACCAAGCTAGTGGCTTGACACAGAGAGCAGGGTGGGAAGTGTTTGGGCTTGCCTAAATCATCCCCTTCTATTCTCCCTTCCCTATCCTGAAAAATAATTCAGATGGATCATTTTAGACCACGTGCAGTCACACCCAAAAGGGCCTCCATCCAAGGCTGTCACATTGCTGCTTCATTGTGTAGGAAAAGGGGATTCACAAGTGGGCTTATGCAGCCTGGCTTTGCTTATCTAGCCAGTAGGAACACGATACAGAATAGGGCTAAACACCTTTAACCTGCCACCTGCTCCAGGTTTCACTGCCCAGGGATTCCTCCCGGTCTCTGCCCAATCATCTGGCTATACAAATAGCAACCCCCCAGCCTCCCCTCACTTCCCCTGCTGGCGCTGGGTGCTGGTCCCTGTCACCTACCCTTGCCTAGGGAGCACTCGGGGACAGGCCCCTGAGGACGAGACCAGTACCTGCAACAGTGAACAAAGGGGAAGTGGAATTCCTGGGGCTGATCCTGCCCCAGGAAAAAGAGAAGCACATGGAAGAAATGTGCCCAGAAAGAAAAAAGAATGGAAGGCCCCATTCCCATCCACTGGGAGAGGAAGGTTAAACAAAGCAAACAAAAAAGGTCACCAAACTAATTTCGTACTGAAACCAATGAATTTAGATTAGAGGCCCAAAGGGGAAAGGTTAGGATGTTATCAGTGACATAATTTCTCTTCCCTTTTGTTAAAATGATTGGATATTAAACCCCTCCAACACAATGGGACACACTTTCTGCAGGGTGGAGGGAAGCATTTAAAATCTTACATTTCTTTGATTATTTTTTACATATTATCCTCCTGAACTACAGACATTACACCATGAAAGCACAAAAACACATACATGTAGACTCAAACATATATTCACACATATGGTTTCAGACACAGACCAACTTCTGCTGACAGCCTGATTCAAGAGAGCTTTTTATTAGAATTAATTTCTGCATGTTTGCAGATGCCAAATTACTTGCAATAAATAACAACAATAAGGCTGAAATCTGTCAACATCTTGACAAATATTCAGAGAGCTATTTAGTATACACTTATAATATTCATTGCTCCTAAAAGAGAAAATGATCATACAGTAACCAAACCCTAAGTAAGAGCTAAAGATATTCACCTCATGAAGCCATTTCTCAACTAGCCCCTTGGCACTTGCTGGAATTATTCGCAGCACGAGCTCTACTTTTTCATTTTCCGCTGACTCCATGAGGGTAATTTCTCTCTTGTGATTAAAAGTGAGCTTGTCAATTCCTTCAAAGCATTTCCTTAGGTTGGAGGTGGAGTGGATCCTTTGTCTCAAAAAGGATTCTTAATAGATCATTGCAGCATCTAGGGAAAAAAAACCTGAAAAATGATAAAAAATGAAGTTTAGAGGTATTTATATAAACATATTTTACACCAACACCAACAGCAGACGGATGAAATGGACTGTTTACCTTGAAAAGAATAGTCTTTTCTCCACCAGATAATCATTCAAGGCCTTCCTGAATGTCATCCAAAAGCGATTCTGCCTCCTTCAACTTATCCAGCATCTGGGGCTGTGAGATAACCCTTGTGGCATTGGTCTCCTCCACTGACTCCCTCGTTATTAGCCTCCTGGTGGGTGAGATAGAATACAGTGAATGTAATAACCATACTTCACACAACAGGCTCTCTCTCTCTTTTAAATTGAAAATCCCCTTATTACAAAACAAGGGGTGTTCTTTTTCTTCTACCTTTAAGTAGGACTGCCACATTCATTGCTTTTTACAAAAATGCAGCTGCTTTTTAAGCTACAGATAAATAGAATCTGCTAGGCAGTAATTCTGCTCAGTCTGAATGTATTATTTTCTAAGTCACTTTGGTGAGGCACTTTTTATTATGAACTGGAATGAACAGGGAAAGTCCTTTTCTCGACTAATTATGACTATGCTTTGTTCTATACTATTAACTTACAATGCCAGATTGGTCAGCTTTTTTTTTTCCTTCTTTCAACAACTTCAACAAATTACCATGCTTTTTCTGGGAAATTAGAGAGTTAATTAATAAGACTTTATGTACTAATGATGAAAATATAAATAGCACTGAACAACAGTGTATCGGTAACATTCACACAATCCCTTTGATATGCACAAGGCAAACTCCTATCTTAACACCACTGATGTGTGGACAGGGGTTACTTTAACACAATCTACAGTATTTTCTTCTCAAAAAGATTTGTTAAACTAGGTACTTTCTAACTGAGGAAAAAGGAGAGCTGAAACACCATTTTTCATATACCTATCCCTAGTATACTATTATTGTACTCCCTATTTATGAAAATCAGGAAAGACAGAATAGAAAGAAAAGCTATAAAGACATTAAACCAGGAAAGCAGCAGGACATCTGTTGTTTCCCACTACAAGACATAATGTTGTATGTTTGATTTGAAAGACAATTGTGGTTTGTTTGTTTTTAATTAACTACTTTAGGGAATGGATTAGTTTGCAAAGAAGATTTCAATATTCCCCAGTAACAATAAAAGCTAGAATATCATTCTGAGGAGTTGAGGCCTTCAGCAATCCATAATGCCCGGCTTTAACCAGGTAAGTAAAACATAAAGTAAAACATAGTTACATACCAAGTGGAAAACAATATTTTTAGCTTCATGTTTGTCCATACAGACATTCCAAGAAATGCAATGTAAGCATTTGGATGTCACAACACAGATCCTTTTATGTACTATATAGTGTGATGAATGGAATTCAAATAAATAAATAAGAAAAATATTTTCTCCTTAAAGTTTATTTTCAATACTTTTGAGCTGAAAACCATCAGTATGGTAGAAAAACCTGTCAGCAGAACTGCTGCTACCCAGTATTCATGTTTGCAAATTAGAAAGAATTCTGGAAATAAGAACTTGTTCATTGAAAGAAAATTCACATCTCCACCACCTTAATATCCCACTTGCATTCAAAATTATCCCATTTCTATCTATTTCTGCCTGAAATATTATGGGGGATATTTATGGTATGTTTTTCAAACACCTACCAAAAAAAAAAAATATAGATATAGCAACAGTGACATTGCTTTGAGAAGCTAAAACTTGCTTCTTCCATGAGGCATTTCTCAGACCTCTGATAATTGGTAAACTGTGGACCCTTTTGGGTTGCTTGTCTCCATATCTAGCGACCAACCTGAATGCTGGAGTATTAGAAGCCTAATTCATGTAGACTGAAATACAGTTGATGGTACTAAAAAATAACTCTGTATCAGCATAGCTTCCAAGATGTGAAAGCAAATGAACACATCCCCACAAACATTTATTTAACTTGATTTTAATACCAAGCTGAGTGTTCGTGTACATTCTAATAAGTCCCTCCATATTATCTCTGAAACAAGGACACAATCTAGCATATTGCAAATTTAGGTATGTTATCTTCTGCACTAACCTAATAAAAGAATTCTGAAATGCTTATTCCTGCTTGATTAAAAATATAACTGGATCTGTCAATTTAGCAACATTTCTTTTCAGGAAGTGACAGTAAGGACACTAAAAAAATACCTGTGAATGTGAGAAGCCTTACCAATGTGGGGTACTGTTTTTCCTAAAATAATTTCAGAATTAAAGATATCCTCAGTAATTTTGTTGAGAATGCCATTCTTTCAGGCATGAAAGGCCTTCAGATTACTGATTATCCCACTTTCAACATGGCTAGTATCAATGGAGCACAATATAGTTTGATTAAAACTGAACCTATTTCATTTTAGCTGAATCAATTAAACACAGTGAAATAGTCAGATTCTACCCTGTGCTCATCCTCTGCTGAGCACTCCCCGAGAGCTTTTCACAATAGCCAGGGTTATGGTACAAAGTGATTGAATGACTTGACAAACATTACAGCCCTAGTAGGGGCCCATTTACGTACAGGGGAAAGATTTAGAAACTCCCAGTTTTGTACTTTGTCCACCTGACCATGTTTCCCTTCACTTCAGAAGAGAGAATCAAAATGAAGAATAATTCAGGGGGAAAAAAAAAAATCAAACCTCCTATCTTTACCAAACCATTTTGTAGCTACTCCTTTTCCTTGCAACTCTATTAAGATAGCTAACATGGGAGACATATGTCTTCCAATGTATTACTTGCACGATTAAAAGGAAGTGTTTTACAGGTGCTTTTAGATATGCATGCATTTTGAATATTCTGCAGATCATTCATTAGCAGATCACATATATATCTAAACACTGACTCAATATTTCAGGGAAAAGACAGCAGTAAAGCCCAGTTTTTTATAAATTAAAAAAATAATTAAAGATATATTTTGCTAAAAACATTCTTTACCTGTTTCTAGTGGAGTACTTCACGGAGTACAATGAGAAACAAGACATGAGGAAATGATTGCTTGTCTTTGTCACTTGAATCCTAACTTACTGAGAGGCTGTGTCTATTGTTTCTGAGCTCATATCATAAAAACTAATTAGAAATCAATTTAAGACAATGAACTTTAAACTTTACTTTTCCCTCATTATTCTAAAGTGGCACAGCTAAGTTGGAAAAGTTTTAAATAATGGAAGTCAGTGAAGCCTAAATCACACACAATGGTGAAAGCTGAGATGCGAGATGGAGATGAAATCTAAAAGCTAATTAAATTCAACAAGAGCCTCTCAAAGGCAACATACCAGCTTAGCCTCCCATGCTAACATTTCATTTTGAAGGGTGCACTAAATGGAGGGCCTTTCATGGCTGCAGTTTTCACAATATGATCCACCAGCTAAACCTGAGAGGGGAGAGAAAAAAAAGATTAGATGCATGGATTACTGTACTGAATAGATGCCAAGGCCAAGATAAAAAGAATAGATAAGTTAGGGCTTCTGAGGAGCTAAATTTGAAGCCGACCGGCAAAACGGATTGAACTTTATTACCTCTAGTCACTGAGAAATTCCCTAGACAGTTGGATGTAATTTGAAAAGGTCAGAAAAAAAATTTCCTTCACAGTATTATTGCTTCATGCTTTAAGGGTGTACGATTGTGAGGTGCCAGCTCTAATCATTTTTATTGACTTGCTCCAGAGAGACAGACAGATGCACTGGGAGTCACGACAGACAGATAAGACATATCCTACCTTTGTTTCCAGTTTTAAAATGTATCACACAGTATTAGGTATGTTTTAATGTTACTCATTTCATTTTATCCTTTGCCATATCTGAGAAGAATTTCCTTGTTTCTCTAAGACAGCACAGGAAGGGGGAGGGAGGGAAACCCTGTGCATAACACTGGAAACTTGCTACAAATGTTCATATTTGATTTGAGCACTCATTGAATTCTATGTGAATCTGAAATACATAACTGGAATTCAGTAAATTCAATAGGATTTTCTAGACATTTTTAGGTATGCTCAGTTAATTTTTTTTTCACCTAAAGGGGAGCAGATCTTCCTGAATAGATTATAGCAATGACCTTCAGCATACTGACAGAACAAGCTTTATTACCAGTGTGGGATGTCTTGGGGAAAAAAATCCCCAATATACAAAAAACCTCATGAAGAAACAGAAAACAAACCTACCCCAATTAAAGTAATTCAATTCTTTGACTTAGCATTCACAGATGCTTGTAATCAAATATAAACATTTGCTAACATTACACTTACAGTCAATTTTTTGTCATGCAATTAAAATCAAAAGAGACTTAAGAACACAAAAGAAGAATTATCCAACCCAACCCCTGGAAAATTTTAATTAACATTAGATTTTCTTTTGCTCAGAAGATATTTTTTCCTTCCATTCATAACACAAGCATATGTATTCTATGTATCCTGACCCTGAATGCACAGCTGAGGCAATTAATGGCCATTAAAATACAGCTCTGTGAGTTTCTCTACTGTATTGTTTAAGAAATATTTTGAGGGGTTTATGACCCCTCCTGCAAGCTGACTAAACTGTTTCCACTTGGATAAGAAAGCCATTTCCATATGGTCATGTTCCCTCCCTTCAAGCCCTGTACATCAGAGGGTAACATGAAATTGCAGCAGAAGAGTTGCATATATATATTCACTCCTCCAGCATTTTATGCCTCTGAAAGGAAGTAAGAAACAAATTATTTTTCCCAACAGAAGGAGTGACAGAGAAATTAACTTCTGTTGTAAGTTCTGACATAAGCTCAAAGTTGAACTCATGTACCCTATCAATCTTTTTGCCAAAAAACCCCTTATTCATCATGAAAAAATATTTGATCAAGACACAAACATTTAATGTCCAAACTCAATCTTCCAAAAATATTCCCCCATCAACATATTTTGATGCCATTTGCAACAAGTTAGCATGATGTCATTCCCTGTTTACAAGACATTCACTACCTCTTTTGCTATTCCTTTTTTCCCGTCTCCTCAAGGGCAGCACACATAACAGAAGATTCATCGTACCACATATGGAAGGGGTAGATCTTTAAATGTTCCACATGACATCCCTCTCACTCTAAGACAAAAAACATGTGAGAAGCTGATCCTATTATCCCTTACACATAGGTGACAGCACCCTCCACCTTTTTATAATAATTTCTATGATACTGTTTGCCTCCCATATGACTATTAGCCATGCTGATGGTAAAATTGCACAAAATCCAAAATATTGCTAAACTGCACTGTAACAATAGGTTTAATTAACCACCAAAACAGTTTGCTCAGAAAGGTGAGAAATGTTCAGTTACTTCTAATCAGAATTTCATTTTAAACAACATTCTCACAGTTTTACAACAAATTATTTGGTTAGGTGTAGGAATCACACTTCTTTCCTTTACAGCCTTTAAGACTAAAGTGTTGTGAGCCAAGTGGAACACCAGTTGGCGTAACAGGATCCCACCAGTAGGATGTCTTACTTTCTGTTTTTCTCTGTGTGACCAGGAGACTGTGGCATTTATATACATTCAATTTGAAAATGAAGACCTTGCAATTCTGTGTTCTAACAATGAAAGAACTGTAGGTGCCTTTGTCTTGTGAACACTAGATTACTGAAACACATCCAGCATGTGATATTAGCCAATTGAAAAAACATGAATCCACGCAATATTTTTTTTCTGTTGGAAGCATGTAACCATGAGGGCTACAAGACAGGTATTCCCTGTAAGGTCTTTCACTTGAATGAATCCTACCCTTCATTTCTAATACAAAGTTCCTCCTCCCCAGACAGCTGATAGCAAAGGAAAATGCCATTTGTCTGTCCTGACCAACAACCTGAGTCCTCACAGGACTTGAGGAAGGGCTGCATTCCCATATTTGTTTAACCAAAATTAGATATCACCCATGTATTCTTCAGTTTTGTTCTGACCAGCTGACATGCCTAAACTGTATCTCTCTTCTTAAGAGGAAAAAGTCCAATCAAACAAAAAACCCAGAAAAACTAGAACAATGAAAAGCGGGCTTCAGAACATGCCCCAGACACTATCCTAGTTTCAGATGAGCTCCAGCATCACTTCAGCCTGCAGCAGGCCATGTTGCTCACATACATAGCTCATGCAAAAGATTAGGTAACTACTTCACAGATGAAGAAGAAATGCTTGAGAGATGGATATGAATATAATTACTAAGACTAACTCCAGAAAGCAGTGTTAGGTGCTGGCTACCGGTTTTACTACTTCCAAATTCTCCAACAGGTCTTCTTTCTGAATGGACTAGCTACTGGAAAAGGCTGGTGAGCTTGTTTGTTTGTTTGTGGGCTTTTGGTTTTGCCTTTTTTGTCAGGCTCAATATAAAAAGCTTCTCAATGAAGACACAGGAAACATTTCAGCATCTAATATCATACTGGGCCAGTTAAACCTGTTTTGTATCCTTCAGAATAGGTCACAAAGATTGATGGTCTTAAAGGTCTTTTCCAACTTAATGACTCTATGATTCTTTGTCAGTTAATCACTTAGCAAATATTTGCTTTCTCTTAAAAGCCACTCTGTGATGTGTGTAATTTGAACCTGTAGTTTTTTGCTATACAGAAGAAATAAAGCATTCTGAAAAAAGGCTGCAATACACTTACTAGACACAACATTTATGTCTTGAATGGCAACTCATTCTTAAAATAAATCAGACCTTCTTCAAGACATAGGAAAAACAAAACACTTTTGGATTTACTATGCATAATAGTATATTTTGGCAAATTCTCTCGTGAGCACTGATTCAGCTCCCAGCTCTAATATAATTAGACTTAACATGCAAAAAATTAGGTTTGAGAACAATGAAATGCAATTAAAATACCATATGTACTGCAGCAGAGATAACATTTTATGTAGGTTTAGTGGGAAGAAAGAGAAAATACTTTCTTGTTATTAAAGTTATAATGAAGGGACCTCAAAAAATATACATAGGTAAAGGAGGAATTTATAACTGATTTTTCCTCTCAGCATTTCAGCTAGCAATTCACTGTTGGTTGATCATATTAATGAAAATCTAAACATTTGATAAACAACAGTTGCTATAATTTGAATTCTCCTGTGTTTCTAAGAAGAAAGGTGATTATACATTTCCAATCAGCAGTTGTTTAAAAGGATTCTCTGATAAGTTCTTAATGATTTGGGCATTGCACATTGAACTTTAGGCCCTTCACCATTTTTTCTGGAGAAAACTTAAATCAACTGTCAGAAAACATCTTTATTCAGGATATTGTTGAATCCTCTCCAAGTTGTACTCACTATAAATAAATATTTAATAAAAATGAATGTCAGCTTTTGTACATTTTTTCCTTGATATTAGAACTGGTTTTGGAACCCAGAAGATATAGGTGAGTAAAGTGTTTGGCAGTCCTACAGAAGTATAATGGAGATGCAGCCAAGGTTCTTCTCATGCTGTTTTTCATATAATCAAGAAAACTAGAATTTATATAAAGCATTACAGGCACCATAGGTTTCTTTTCAAATTCTGTGTTCATAATAGATGAATGTCTTTTTTTTCAGGCCTCAGATTTCACTCTGAGTGAAGGTGACTCTCTGTGCTTTCTACTCCAAAAATTGAACTCTGAAATCATTTAAACCTAGTAGCTGTGGTAAGAAAAGATCTTTTTAAGGGCAGACTTTCTTTAACATCTACCATTTACCACTGAATTTAGGTATTCAATCATTTCTTTTAAAGAGTTTTGGAGGACTCTTTTTGGCTTTCTGTCCTGACACAACACTGACCCATGTCCAGCCACACAAAAGGTAGAAGGCAGTTATATGCACTTACTTTTTGCTGAATTTCCTTGTTTGTCAAGAAAAATTAACCTTCCAGTTACATAATACATACATATAAATATGTATACATCTATAAATGCATAATATATTACAAATAAAGCCATTGGTGAATGGTCAGGACCATCAAGAAGTCATTTTACTTTGTACTATATAAGCAAGAATGGATGCACCTGTTGCCCTGAAGAGTCTTCACTGAGTTAAGAAATACAGTGTTTTCATTATTTTGTAGCTGTCCACTGTAGCCTTGTAACAGTTCAGTATTTGATCAGTTACAGCTCGTTTGTCTTTGACAAACAAGACCAAGAGTTAAAATGGTACCATTCATATTTATGCCTTCCTTCTATGTCATGCTATTTATAAGAATGGGGCTTTTTTTCCTTTACTTGTATCAAATTAGTACCTGGAGTCCCCAGATCCTTCCAGCACAGACCACAAACAAACAAAATCTCTACTTTTTTTCCTCAGAGGCCCTATAGCTGAAGTGGAAATGAAAGAAAAGCATAGTGACTTGCCTAAAATCTTTCTTTTATCTCTCCTTTACACATGCATGGACTTACAGAGTCTAAAGAGAAGAAAGAGACCTCATAGAGAAATACATGGAACAAGTAAAGAATCAAAGTTCATACTATAATGAGGAAATAGGGAGAAAGTTAGTATTGTGCATAACATTTTAGAGCACACTACCATTGTTGAAGGCAGACTCAAACTGTATAGGTACAAAAGGAAAAGGAAAATCAATGCAAAAAGATTTAAAAGTTACACAATCTAAGAAGAAAAAAAAAAGCTGGGTAAAATATTACCAAGATTTGATTTTACACATCTGAGAGCTCATGTGCTTGGAAAGAAGTATTTTGTTGCACTGGGAATTTGTCCGAGTTTTCTTCCTTCTTTCCAAAAGTAAAATTTCCATTCTCATATCCAGAGAGAAAATTAACGTAAAAATAGTCTCTGATTTAAATACAGTCTAATACTACTCTGGGGACTAATAAGCATACAAATAATTTTCATCTAAGGGAAAAAGCACTTTTTCAGCTGTTTGTAAAAAGACACTAGCAATTTCTGGAATATGCTCCAAATGCCCCCAAAATGGTCAACCAAAGTGGAATTGTCAGGAAAAAGAAGAGAGAGATGGTGAGAGTTTTGATCCATTTTCTGTGTGATCTTCACAGCCGTTTTGATGGGCTATGCATTTGTACATGCATACACATGAGTATGCCAAATACAGACAGAAACACGTTTGTTATACTATGCAAGCACAACTTTCAGACAGCCTTTTTCACTACTTTAAATGCCGTTAGGCATATTTTTATCTGGCCTTGCAATTTTCCTTCTGAGAACGTATAGGCTTGGAAAAGCCATTATTCAAAAATCATGTCTCTTGCAGTAGATATTCAACTTAAATGCTCTGTGTTTATGGCAGTATAAAAATGCCACACACAGACTGGTTCATAAATGCTGTGCAAGCATCAGTCAGTGCATACATACACATTCAGGAAAAATCAAACTAAATTCAAATACTCATAATGTTTGTTCTATTTCTCAGTTGGCGCAGCTGACAATTGAAACCTGAAATAGACACTCTAACGTAAGAAAACTTACTAACTTATGTTGAGGCTTTACTCATTTCATGCCAGTTCTGTCTGAAACAGGAACAGGCCCAAAGTATGAACTTCATAAATTCACACAAGTGCACACACACACAAACACATATACAATATCTGCCAGAAGAAAGGATTGCATCATTGTCATCGATTATGAGGAATGTAGATGGGGAAAACACAATAATAAATGAGGGACCGTTGAGGAGAGGTAGTGAGAACAAAGCTATGTGAGGTTGAAAAGAAGACATCTCTAATGCCATAGAGACAAAGGAGCTAATGAAGTTATCTATGAAAGGAATTTATTCACATGGCTTGAGTCTTCCTTTCTGAGCATATTTTTGCAGAGACATGCACAACAACACAAAAACAGACTATGTCTAATGTGGCAGAAAAGGTGGTACTGACCAGCTCTGCTTTTCCTTCTCTTACTATCTTGTGTAGTTTTAGATAGTTGAAAGTAATTTTACATCAAAAGTAAATAGTTTCTAATTAGTGTAAAGAAATACAAGAGGAACAATTTAATCTGTGTTGAACAACAGAGAAAAATTTAGGAAATCTAATTTTAAAGTAAAATTAACAAAGACCAGTGATGTGAAAAAGAAATTTTTAGTGTTCAGCCTTGATTTGATGGAAGCTTGCAGATATCATAGAGTTATTACACTTGCCCTTTTGACATACATATGGTGGCTTCAAATATAGACAGGAAGTAAATTAATGAATGAATAAATGAAGGTTGAAGCTGAATCTGAGCAGAAGAGGCGTAAGAACATCTAGCAGAGAAAGGCACATGAAAAATTTCACATACAAAGTGAGTGAGAATCTGGGATAACACAGAAATAGTTGATCAAATAGGAATTTGCAAGACGTTTTGAAATCCATGCTGACACAACACACTTAGAAAAAAAATTCACTCTTAGTGATAGCACTCCCAGATGTCTAGAGTAGCCTAGTAGAATATTGCACTTTGGTTTTTCCTTTCCAAGGTAAAAGAAATTTTTTTTTCAGGTGCATAGCATTACTCAGACACTATTAGAAAGACAGAGAAATTCAGTATAATGAAGACCAAACTAAAACTCATGGTCAGCCTTAAGAGCTTTAAGTAGAAGAAAAATATGATCAACTAGAAAAATCAAAATTACCCAAATTGCGTACCAAGTACAAAGAGAAAGGGACAGACATGAAAGAGGATCAGGGAAAAAGATGAGGTGAGATACAGTGATAGCACAGAAACAGAGTGAACATAAAATAGCAACTGGACTATAAGAGAAAAGGAGTCTGGAGAAGGGGGGACAAAGAATCTGGAAGAGACTAGAGGACTTCACTTCTGGCAGGGTCTTGAAGGCATTTTTAAACAGGGACCCTTCATACCAATGGATACTTTAGATGCAATGTGAAAGAGAAAGGATATGTAATATGTGCTTCCCTTTTTCGAGGGGAATGTTAACTGCTTAATGTTATACAATGAACTTGAAAAATAGCGAACATTTAACTGTGAAATAGATTTATACTAAAACAAACTTTAAAAAAGTTCAGGTGGGTAACTGAGGTGTAAGTTATTTTTTGTAAGTGCACTGTGAGGTGTTTTAGTAAACGTAGAACAAAACAACTGCTTCAGAATGCATCAGATTTAAAAAATTCAATGCTGGAAATTAGAACAGATATGAAAAATGTCAAAAATTATCCATAAAAGCAGAAGATACTTTTTGACTTGGACTCTATAAAAGATTCCCCAAAGCAGCAAGAGTAGTCTTCTTGTTTTGAGAAATAACTTAAAAAGTCAAAAAGGTAGCCCACAGAGCCAAAATGGACATATTAATTGCTTGGAAGACCAGAAACATTGCCCAGATTTTGTAACAAAAAAATCCCTGGAATCCACTGGAAATACGCAAACAGAGGGAATGAATAGTCACTCAACTCATCCACAGAGGAGAGACCAATACAGCACAGTGTCTCATCTTTCCTTCCAAGTCAACCCTGTATGACAAGAATTCCAATAATGTGGACTGACAATAAAAACCCAAAGGCATTTAAGGTGGAGATGAAGAGAGAATTTCTGCATTAGCAGCAGGTTGGTCTTTCTGTTGTAGGAAAAAAAAAAAGGCAAAATTCAACATGAATGGTTAAGTAAGTAGCAAGACAGATGATTTCAAATCAAATATATAAATAAATTGTGCTAGAAACCATTTCCATTTTTAGATGGGCTTGTTCCCGACCAGAGATGCAATGTCATTACACAAGGTGGGAATGTAAAACTGGTAAAGGTGATGTTGAGTGAGAAGGAATCTCCTTTTCTATTATTCCTCCTTGGTTCATGTCTGCTGTTCAGGTTAAGTACATTTCATAAGAACAAAGTCTCCTGGATACTTCAGATCTTTTTATGAGGGTGCTTATATCCATGGCTTTCACATGGGCTGTGCAAAAGTTTCACATTTCAGTTCCAGTTGACCAAAAGTGATCTATTTTCCATAGGAATTTGATGACCACTCACTTTTATTGATGCAGAATTTTTTTGAGAAATAAAAGCAAAACAGGCAATTAGTCATGACACTATATTCTTTTTCCTGCATGATTTTTGTGTCCTTATTTAAGGGTTGACTGCAGAGCTCATGAATATTTATTTATTGTCATTTGGTTAGTCTATGCTTAAACTAGCTAATTTAGGGACTAAGGAAAGATATAATCTTAAAAAATGTTATTGTATCTCTTCAGTAAGCGATTTTATACAAATTCTGTAGAATGCATAGCAGGTGTCAGGAGATATCACACACACCTTTACACTGTTGACTGGAAATAAGAACCTGTTGCAAGGCTAAATCAGCTTTTGCAGCTGTATCATATAGATGCCCTGAGTAACAGCTGACTGCTGCCACCAAGATTCTGGCCTGAACTTCTATTTTAAAGGCCAAAAGCAAATACTGCGGACTTCTTTCCCACTGATTTTGCTCTCAAACAATGGTAGAGTAAAGGTCAAAGTTTGGAGATATTTTCTATATCAAGTGTTGTCTTTCTTTAAACATTTATGTGGAATTTGCAGCTTTATTTTCTATGGAAAAAAGGCCTTGGTAGATTCTTTTAAGCTATGAGTTAATCGATTCTTTCTTTCATCTACCAGTTTATTTGAACATCATCAACTGTCTGAAAGATCTTGTCTATGAATCATTTATTCCAGAAATTTCCAAGTGAGAGCAATGTCTGGACACAAATTTTCATGACTTTTTCAAACTCCATCTTAAAACTAAATTTTAAACTTTGAATTTGTGTGTCTCCCTCTTTCTGTGTTCCATAAGTTGATACTTCTCTCTCTTTTTCTCTTTCAACTACTCCTTGCATAAAGTCAAGCTCTGTTGAGGGTGGTGAAGTACTTGACATTAAATGGTCTAGTATAACATTTTATGACTCAGAGCTCCTGATAAATGTGATTTATTAGGGATAAAAGCTTTTTCCTAGGTCAGATGTCTGCACTGAAGAGACAGTTCATTATAGAGGATCACTCATATTTAGCGATGTAATAGGAATGAAGCAATTTTTTTATCATAGTGGTCCAAATCTGACTTGTACCACTACTGTTCTCTTCAGCCAGAGTTAATTGTCTGCTGAACAATGAAGGCACCTGGAATTAATTTATTTAGGAATATGTTCCATCTATAAAGCCTCTGCTAATGGAGTACAAGAGGCCATGACTAAAGGATTCAGGTATAAAGTTTAAGACCTTAGATAATTACTCGCAGAAAGTATCATCAGCTCTACGTGTCAACTTACACAAAAACAGAACTATTGAACCTTTTAAAAAGGATTATTGTGTCCACAAAACTAAAGTAACCAGGACAATTTCTATTCACCACAATGGTGGAATAACAGAGTCAAAAGAGTTCTCTCTCTCTCATTGCAACACACAGAAGAAAGTAGATTCCAACCAGCTGAGATCAAAAGATCTGACACTCTTTATAACTATAACTGTAGCTACCTACATTGAGCCAGGACCACTACAAATATCTTGAGAACATTTGTGAAAGAACTGTCCAAAAAGGAAAATTAGAACATTACAAGTCCAATTATTATTTTGGTACAAATAGGTGCAGTACTTACAACCCCTGCTTTTCACTTTGTCAAGACATTGTGCGTAAAGCTTCTGATGGAATTACTGAATTTCACATGGGAGCTGACCCCTGAATATTTAAGCTCTGAAGCAAACGAATAAATGGATTGAAAACTGGACATATGCTGTGTGGCAGTTGATCTATATTAAGAGCACTTATGCTCTAGATATTTTTTTGTACCACTTTAAGACTTATTTACAGGTTTGCATCCAACTGAACCACTAAGAGGGATTAAGTGCAACAATGGAATACCTTAATCTGTGCTGCTCTAAATAAAATTAGGAAAATAGATTGCATTTGTCAGATTAGTGCAGTTAAAAGCCTCTCCACAACAATCTGAAACATGTAGCCCAATTGTCCTATTATATAAAAAACTGGATTTTTTTTAATTCTTGCAAAAGGAGAAATCTCTGCTGTTGCAGAAGTTCTTTTAATGAGATCTGTTTAATCTTTCTGTTATTTGGTTTTATTCCATTTACTATCTAGCCTTATTACATTTGCAAAATAGCTTGTTTATCTTCATTCTGGGAAAGTAGGTGCCTATAATTTGTAAATATGTCAGTCAAAAATAGACCAGTTAGATGTTCCTGGTTGGCACATTGTCAAGGCACACAATGAGGGAGGCTCCCTTCTCTCTCTCACACACACTCCTTTCTCTCTCACATACACACACTCAAAAATGTATCCAGTAGAGTAAAATATTCACATTAATACTGGAAGCAATGGAGAAGAACCCTGGTCGACATCCCATCTGTTCCCTTGAATTAAATTTAGAATTCATATGTAATATAGACATTTCTGTCTGAATATCATAAAGCCCTGACACATTCAGGGTTTCATTAAAAAGCTCTGAGATGTGACTTGAATAACAATCTGTCTTAGCTAATTAGTATTTTCAGTTTAGCATATTCACTTTCAAACGTATTGCTGTTTGCACATGGTAATTTAGGTAAACAGAGCCCATCCACAGCTGCATCAATTAACACTGCTAATCAAAACTGAATTCAGGTAATTAGGCACATTTATGCAAAAAATGTGTAATTTGTGGGGAAAGCTAGATTCTTCAGTAATATTTCAATAAGTAGGAGTCTCTTTTTGCAAATAAGGCAAGAATATAGTGATAAATCAGCTCTAACATATACATGATACATAGTCAGTCACAAATATCTAAATTAAATCTCACTAATTGGTCTGTATTTTCAGAAATTTGACAATATTTTTTTCACATAAATGCTTTCCTCAGTGTTTCTACACGAAAGAGTGGATTGGTTTCTGATGGAAGTTTTCATGCCTTTAAAAGTTAATGTTTTCTCAAGCGGTTTTTGAACTGTTGAACATGATGGTCTGAGCTGTTCTCATTTTCAGACAGGAAAATTTTAATGAGAAAGCCCTCAACTCAATTAAAATTTTAATTTCTTCAAAGAAGGCGCATTTTGGTTTACTTGAAAGAAAAGCTAGAAATTTCTACCACCATCCATTTCAAGAATGTAAAGTGGTACATACCTCAAAAATATCCTGCCTTGACCTACAAAGTTTCACATCCTTTCCTTCCCTTTCTCTCACTTAATCCAAAATTTGAAACCCTCCAAAAACCACAAAAATCCCCAAACCCAAGCAGTGTAAGAAACTGCATATTCATAAGAGAATTTTAATTTCTATTGAAATGGAATGAAGAAATGTTCATTGAAACATTATACTCCAAGAGTTTTCATATGCAGCTATTCAAGTTATTCAAATTCAATTCTCTGTTATGCACACTTTCAGAAAGCTACACAGGTCTGATGAACAAGGAATGCAATTATCAACTTGCAGCTAATTTTCCATGATGAAAAGAAATACCTAGGCAATTGCTGATTTTTAACAGAAGCCTAAAATTAATCTGCAGGTTTTGTATCTTCTCTCCAATTTGAAGCTAACTCTGGGGGAAAATATGCAATACATTTTGTGCAGATTTGCAACATGGAATGTATAGCTTCTGCTAAATACATCATTGAGAAGAAAAAGAATTCTTTACAACTTTAAGGTCTAAGCCTAAGTAGCTACTGAAACTGCAGTGTGTTTTCCAATTATATGTAATGCAGTGGATATCTCACTATTCAGAAACTTTCCTCTATATAGAAAATTGCAGTTTGTTCCATTATAAATTTTTTTTTTAATGCTTCAGTTAAAATGGCTTTAAACCTGCAATTTTCATTTAGCTATTGGCTGAGTAACATATTGAAAGAATATTGAAATGAGATGGAAGAGGAAAAATGAAGCCTGTGGCAGGAGTAAAATTTTGAGGTGTTTTCTTTTCAAGTTATCGTAATGACTACTGATAATGTTAGAAATGCTGAACAAGATAATTTCTAAGCAATTATCCTACCAACATAAAAATATATTAAGTTCCCTATGCCATTCGCACTGGGAGCAATAGTGGGGGCAAACAAGATTTTAACTGCACCTTTTTTTGGGGTTCTTTTCAAGAGAGAAACATCACCTATATGACATCACATGCTAAGCACCACACCGATCTCTCATGTGACTTGATAACATTGACACACAGTGAAGATCATCAAAACAATCTTATGTGACCTTTGTCAATCTTATGTCTTTGAAAGAACCCGCTTGATAAATGCTTTTTCAAAAGAGCAAAGCAAAAGGCACAATGACTAACGGTGTTTATTTTAGGCGTTACGGTCTGTAGGAAGTGAGGACAGTGACAACATCCTTGTTGAGGGAGGAGGTCCCTCCTCCACCAGCCACATTGCTAGCCCTTTTTTTTTTGCCTAAAGTAATCAAGTATAGTATTACAGCAAACTTCCCAGAAATACTTTACTACACTGGCCTGCCTCTTCAGCCTGACTGCCTCAGAAAATATAAGTAGACACAGTTAGGAGAATCTCTTCACTAAACACATATGTATTTAGCATACATTATTACCTCCTCATGAATTTCCCTGATGCACCTCCCATTTGAAAATTTAATATCATGCTAGAGCATCATTATTTCGAGTGATTTGGAGGGGGTTTTCCCACAGAGGTTTAAGAAATTTATGGCAGTATTAGCAGATAAGAGACAAGGAAATAATGCCTATCTCAAAAGAGAAAATGCTATATATGAAAGTTGGCTGGTAAATAGATGTTTCTGACAGATGTAGCTCCAATTTTTTTTCTGTCCTGCATTGCTCTACTGTAAAATATGGAAAATAATTGAGGCATCTTTCTACTAAAAAAAATTTAAAATAGGATTTTACATTCCAATTACCATTAATTAAAATATGATGGATACATATGACTACAAAGGATCTATAAATACTGCTTCCCTCAATTTAAAGAAAAGTTTCATCCTATTACAAGCACTCAAGAGCATTCCAGAACTATAAGCAAAACAATAAATATTTGAAGTTATTTATTTTTTTCACAGAGCATGCAACTCATTATTCATAACATAAAAACTGTTGAAATGCTTCACATTCCAGGTATTCATATGGTTAATTCAAGAAGATGCAAAAATTTTGAGTTTGAGAAAAGCAAAAGCAAGAGCCAAAAGCCAACAATTAGTACTCTACACTTTACATGAGGAAAAAAAGCTCAATAATTTGCAAACGTTGAAGGAAGTGCTAGTTCCATAATTAAAAATCAGCCAGAGATCCTTTTGGCAAATGGATCTCTTTGTTAAACATCCCACTAATCCAAGCCTGAAGGTATAATTCAGTACCCTGGAGGATCCCCTCTATACTTTTGCCAGCTGTTCCATTTAGGTCACTCCACCACAAGTTTAGCTTTTATCTATTCCTCACTTTCTTCGCTGGGTCCCAGAAGCAGCAACCCATCTCTCTGAAGGCTGTTTAAAGTGTAAATGAAAAGACGAGACAGAAGTGAGCTGCTACCTCAGGGTCCTTAATTTCTGAACTGCAATTCCTTGGACTTCCCTACCTTGACAGATGCAATATAAAATCTTCCTTGATAAAAAGTGAGGAGATAAACTGAATATGGAATGCAGATGGCACATTCATTATCATTTTAATGCTTTACAGCTGCATGAAAGAATAGGAAATTTTACTAGGCAGAAAGTCCACTCAAGACCAAACAGTTGTAGAAGCCCTTCTGCCCTTCAGCCCAATTCCCAGCACTACTGCTGTTGGCATGCAAGCAAAAGCCTTCAAAGACCCATTTTATCTCTTCTCCGGTGGTCAGGGAGAGGTAGATTCAAGCATAGGAAATAAAAAGAAAGGAAAAAAAAAAGGGCAAAAAAATCCTGCATAGTCTGATCCAGTACAGTGTATACCAAAGGCCATGAAGTTTCCTGGGTGCAGACCTGACTCTCTTGCCTCCCTCTTCTGGACTGGCAGGTGAAGAAAGGAAACAGTAATCCTTGAAGGACTTGTTCATGCAAGTTAAACCAACCCCAAATAACAAAACTACTTCTAGTTTACCATTATTTTGATGCTTTTAACAAAAATATAATTTCCTAACAAAGCAACAAAAATATGTGAACTGGATCCATTTATAATGGCTGTAGTCAGTGTAAATTTAAGTCCTCGGAGATTCATTATAGTCCTCCAGAAGGACTTTTTGACAGTATGCTGCTTTATAACAACACCCTGATCTCTTACCCTGTGGAAGTTAAGTGTAATTCATCATAAAACAAATCACTGCTCTGACATTAATTTTTTCTGCTAAATAAAAATAAAGAGTCAGGCTAATACTCTGGGAGGAATTCCTAAGTGTTTAACTTTTAATGAAAGATTTATAAAAAATTCAGCAAGCATATTACTGAGGTCTTTCCAATTCAATATTAAGTAATAAAGTTTGCACACCCAGATACAAACTGTAATGTGAAGCAGTATAAGATCTATTGGAAATTAACTTTCTAGATTTTTTAAAATGCTGTTCAGTAGCATAGCCACAGCAACTCTGACAACCATCTGCAAGACTTTACACATGCAAAGTAATCCCACATGTTTTAGACATCTACTAAGATCATGCCCTGATCCTACCCATCCAGCACGACATACTGGCTACAGCCTAAGAAGCAGCTTGTTCACCCTTGCAGGAAGGATGGGAATCACATCCCTGAAGCAGCGCAGCAATTCACACACCTGCACTCAGCCTGCGCTGGAGGAAGCGCTCTGTCAGTCAAAAGTACAGTTCTGCAAGCTCGTACATCCGACGTTTAAGGATCGGGGAGAAGGGAAAAGCATCTCAAAGAACATAGATGCAACTCTAATTCTGCCATGGCTCGCACAGGTGAGCAACCCATCTCCGACACGCTGTCCCGTGAGGCTGGGCAGGGACCCTCACCTGTGCCACCTGGCCCGGGGTCTCCACTCGCGGATCGAGCACATCCACAGTGACTTGCTCCGCTTACCTCGCTGACGCCTCCATGCTCTCCTGCTGGCATTCCTGCACGCGAAGGCTCCTTGCAGGCAGCTGCTCCCAAGCTCAGCATCCCCGTGGCACGGCTGCTCCGGCGGGAGCCAGCAGAGCAAAGGCAGGTTGCCACTGGCCAGTTCCACCACAGCCCGGCCGCGCGCTGTCTGCAATCACATCTCACTGAGTGCAAAACGAAAATTAAAACGTTTTTTCCTCTTACACTTAGAACAGTATGCTATATCATTTGTGTTTGCATTTAAATTGGACAGAATAATTTACTACTGGCTTTTAATTTCAGAAGGGTTAATCACCTCAGCAAAGGTCAATCAAACTTTAATCTCCAATAAAATTGCAGTAGCTTCAGTCACCTGCAGGACATTTATTATATTCCTATTTCCATGCAAAAGGATGCATCACTAATCTTCTAATTCTTTACATTAGCACATTTGCTATTAACATTTTACTAAAATTATTAATTCCTCCAAAACTATTACAAGGGCTCATTTCTACACATCTCAGAAGATAATCCTGTTAAAAACCAGCCACATCTACTGTGACATTGCTTTAGTTGTCTGCTCTAATCCTCACAACCATTTGATACTCCAACTGAGTTCTAACAATGCACGAAGTCTCAATTACAGAAAATATTACAGGCTTTAGTTTAGAACAACAATATACTGTTTTAGTAACTTAATCTTCCCTATTGTCTGCAATCACAATACTAATCTATTTTGTCACTGCTCACAGCATTTTCTATTCAAAACAAAATATAGATTTTTAATTTTGCTTAGCAGCTCTTGAAAAGCAATAGATTTACAAGGATAACTTAAAATCCATTACCGAGGATAGGAATAATAATGATGGTAAGAATATGTTTCTGGCCTGCAGACAAGTATTTCCTCACAAAACAGAAGTCTCTTTTGGGGTATAACCCATTAAAAAAACAAAGAAATAACAAAAGAGAGTAGGTTGTTCTTTAAATTTGATCTACCAGTTAAGAGCAATTTATCTGCTATTAAATTGACTGAGAACTGCAAAGTCTCGCTGAAAAATTCACATCAGCATTAGTTTTAAACTACCATTGCAATAATATCAGCTCAAAATGAGAAAATTGCTTAACTCAAAACAGAAAATTATCCAATATATAAGAGCACATCCCCTCAAAAATGTTGGTTTTAGATAAACATCTGCTATGCTAGCTACTAAACAATACATTCCTGCAAAAGTCTACTGTAACAATTCCACCTGAATGCCCAGAACTAGTTTACCTGTAAAGACATAGAGAAAAGCAACAGAAAACTCAGGGAGAGCTCGTTACAGAACCGAAACAAAACACAAACAATTCATTTCCCAAATTTTAGAAGCTGGTACCAAAAAGTCAGAATTTATTGGGCAGAAAAATACTAATACCACAAAAATAAATGGGTCTCCCTTATCCTCCTACCATGGTCATATTAGCTCCTGCGAGAAAGAAATCTTCTGTCTATTTAAAATGGATTTTTTAGCCATAATAACATTTTGACATACCGTAATGTAAACAAACTGTTCTTTCCCATCCCAATATTTCCTTCTCTGTCTCTCTGTCTCTCTGTGTCTCCGTCTCTCTCCTCTTTTTGTTTTAATATATGGCACACAGACAGACACACGCCCCCGTCACTGTCAATATGCACACTCATTAGCAATATGTCAGGCTGGCATTTTCAACACACTCCAGAGCATAACTGAACTACCACACAGTGCACACACACACACACAGGCGTTAAAATACAATTGCAGAGAAAAAGAGCTCAGTGGAACAATGTTTAACTTGGAAAGCTAGGCAAACATACAAAAGGAGTGAGTGAGATTCTCGGGCAGTATTTTACAAAGGAGCTGTGAATTCCCAGCTAACATCATCAATGCTCCCCTCTTTTCATACACACAAACAGACACAAACACACATACACAAAAGGGAGCATTTTAGCAAGACATTCTAATGCTGAATTACAGATGCAAGAACACGGGTTTTCCCCTGGTTTATTCTTCCAACTTTTTAATGCATTTAAGTTACATTCTAACTTGAAGTAATGCATGAAAATAAATGCTGAGAAACCCAAGCTGAATGACGAGTTCCTAGAACATAGACTGTCAACAGCATTTCTCAGTTTCCAGCTGAGAAAATTAGCTACAAAACAACTGCATCCGCATTTTTTGCAAAAAGCATCCAGCAAGACACTGAAGACCACTTAGAAAGGGTGAGTATCACTGAACTACAGTCTTGATTATTCACCTCTTGACGCATTGATAAAACACATTCTAGATTGCTATTGCAACTGCTTTAAAATACGACAGAATAGCTTCACATGGGACCCTGAAATGAAAGGTATCCTCAAAGAACCATGCCCTTTATTTTTCAAAAGAACGAGCAGTGGAGAAATGCATAGGGAAAGAAACATACCTTCAGTTATCCCAGCGAACGACTTTTCAGCACATCTACATAGTCCTGCGGCTCCACCAGTGCAAAAGTCAACACTGCTGTACTTGTGATCTCTGTGACAATGGCATCATACTGCCGGCAATTTTTTCGATTAAACTTCTCAGACATGGTAGCAACTTTGTTAATTATGATATTAGCCAGCTGGCGGGTACAATCAATCATCCACTGTAAGAAAGCCAGACAAAGAGACATCTAATCATTGCAACCAGAGCAGATAAATTTTGTTCCTTTCTTATACGTGTCACAGATTCTATCCCTCCTGACCCTCTACACAGCCATCGACTGTCAAATTTAGATTCAGCAAGCTCCCAGCTTTTCTTTATCCCTGCCTTAGATCTGAAACTCCTGGTTATCAGGAAGACAAGCGTCACCAGCTGTCTCAGAACAGGAAGGCAATCAGGTGAATAGTACTTATTATCTCTCATTGCCTTCTTAGGAGCAACAAGATTGATTTTGGATCAACAACGCATCAAGATCTCAGGCACAGCTACTACAGTGTCAAGTCTAGAATGCAGTGCATACCTAAAGCTGACCTCAACCTTTATTAATACTGCATACCAAAAGTTTGAGGGCTGCTGGTTTTTTAGTTTTGTTTTGTGTTGAGTTTGTTGGGTTTTGGTTTTTTTTCATTTTTTCCCCTAAGAAAACTCTTATAATTTTTTTTTCTCCAAAGCTGCATTGGATATTCTCTTATTCCAGGCCTCCATCCCCCCACCTCAGCAAACCCAGGCAAGCAGACCGCACGGTTACTCCGGGGACTCTGTTTCACAGTTGGATAGTCTTAATTGGGCCCACAGAAGCAGTTAGCTACCATTAAAGGCTTCTCTGTATACATCTTCCTCTCAACTAGTCTGATTGTGCAGAAAACCCCACAAGTGAAGCCTATGCTTTGGGAAGGTTAAACACGCAAATATGTTATAAACCCAGAATATAAAAGCATCCTAACAGAATCTGAGCTCTTGGTGAATTTCAGCATTAGTCTAGATACAGGAATATATTTGGGCTTTTCATTTAGAGCAGCATTAAACAATCATGCACTCTTACTGTAAGACCTTTTTTAACACACCAAATGCACTGCCAGGTAGTGGAAGGTGGCTCATATGAAGTAGAAACAAAGGTTTTGTTACAATAGAACAAAAGCTATCAGAATAATGCATTCTGGTACAAAAAGCCCCACCAACTAACTTCATACATTTTGAAATGCCTGCCGACAGTTCCATTTAACTAAATAGAGTATAATAATCAGTGAATACAAATTTATAAGGTGAAAAAAATTTCAGCATCAGTTGTGGATTCTTGGTATACTGGCTGTCCTGGCACTTGGACCAAAGACTGCTTTTCCAAAACTATTTATCCTCAGAACGGTGATCTTGTGTTTATGTCACCTTAAGTGAAAGCTAGTTTCCATTTAAAGTGGTATCCAGCCAGACCATCTCAAATCAGGAAGATTTTGTGGACTTTACAGCATAAAATTACCTCTTTTTTTTAATAAATCCACTAAAAACGATACATTTTTTCTTGAAAGTTTTCACATGCAGTTCAGCTGAAATTTTCACGCTTTCTTTACATGCAAACATAAAATATCAACAGTTAGAAAGTAGCAGCTAGTGGGAGCAACATTTACATCCTGACTTTGCTCCCTTCAAATTAAAGTGTTGCAGAACCTGCTATGCCTTTCAGAAGTCAAATTTTTTGTCCTATGTGATTTCTTCATTTGGAAAGTTGAGGCTGAATACAGGAATAGCAATACTGTTCATAATTCATTATTAAACACAGCTAATTGCTTTCTGATATTTGTTTGAAAGGATGAAGACAACAAAATAAATTACATTCTCAAATGTGATGTCATTGTTTCATTCATTTTGGATGACTGAAGTATTCAACCAGCTTCTCAGGCAGATATTGAAGGCTACACCAGTTCTGCTTTGCATTCTATATCCAAATTGTTAACAAATTGAGATCTAGCTCAAGTACATCCACAACACATTGTCACCAATGCAATGGCAGACACTGTTAGAAACTCCTGACTAATTCATTTAAAATATCTGCCAACAAGAGGATTTTACTCAGAAGGAAGTAAATTTTTTTTAATGCTTTACTCAAACCAGATCTTGCTTTATTTAAGCAGCAGCTAAATATGAAGAAATAGTCTTAGTTTTAGCACAGAGGTTTAAGGCAAGAAGTAATAACTGAGCATAGCAAATGAATGAGGGACTTGATAAGCACACAAAAACAGGAGGCTGACATAACTACTGATTCATCTTTCTGGAAGGTTAACCAAAATCATCAGATACATAAGCCTATGCCTAGCAGTATCTCCTCTCAGCCACCAGCATAGACCTGACTAGGTTTCTAAGCTGTCAGAACAGATCTGAGCAGGCAAAACTGGAAAACAAACAGGATGGTGTCTGACAGACACACATTGACCTGACCAATTATTTTAAAGATGCGGGAAGGAAGGATCAAACCTGGGACCCCAGAAGAACATGCTTTTGTCCATTTTCAACAATTACATCTGGTTTTCCTCTTATTCACACTTTTTTTCCTTTTCATTACTTCAAAATTCACTGTGGGAAAATATGGAATTAACTTCATGAACCCTCAGCTATAATAAACAAAGCAACTGGGCTTGTCACAATGCTCTTCTCTGTCATTACTAGGATGGACAGCATGACAGGAATCTGCTGAGAATTAATTATTATACCTATTTACATACTTGTATACTAGTGGAACAACTTATACACTGGATGGATGTACTATCTCTCTCTATTAGCTCTCATGGAGATTGCAAAACTGGTCTGAATTCAGTTTTAACCCTGCTTGAAGGAGGAGGCTGGACTAATTGACTTCTGGATGTCTCTTCCAAATTGAATTATTCTATTTATCTATGAACTGTCTAAAGCAAAAACAACATAAATAGTAAAAATTATGAGATTATCCAAATTAAAGGAATTAGAGATGTAATTTGCACAAGAGGGCAGGGCACCTCCTCTGAGTACTTTGGCCCTCAATTTCTTAAGCCATTTGAAAAATTAGCCATATTTGGTTGGGGGGTTGTTTCCCCTGTCCTTTGAGACATAAATATTAGAATTACCAAATCCTCCATACAATAAGAATTTCAGAGAAAAGGAAACATATCAAGGGGAATACACAAAGGAAGTGAACAAAGACCTCCACGGAAGCAACTAGACAACATACTTGATATAGGAGGAGTAAATTCAGGGTCAGGTAAACGAAAAATTTCATTAGAATAGAGGGAGATAAAGGATAGACCATGGTTAACTAAAAGTATATTCAGTTTAAAAAAAGAAAATGCAAACCATGGCCATAATAATGGTGGTACAGGCTCAAAAGAGAGGTTTATTTTGGCAAAGACCGGATTACTCCAGGATTTCCACAGTATTTGCTACATTCTTAGCATTCCTACATGGGATGGGATCGGGGGGGGGGACCAAAAGAAACAAAAAATCCCTCAAATCCCAAAGATCCAATGTAGAAAAATATAGTAAAGAGTAGGAGCCATTATCTAAAGGGAAAAAAAAAAAGCAAAATAAAACAATTTATTTGTAAGCTTAACTTAAAAAATGTCCACCTAATAAACCTTCCATTGTACTCTCATAAATCCTGTAAGTCTTCAATTCACTACCTCATTCTAAAAAATTAAGTGAAATTAAGCAATAATATATGTAAATTATACATTTAAAATAATGAACAATGTAATGAAAGGAGTACTCTTCACATTACAATCCAGTGGGCTTTTAAATTAACTTCTAATGTTCAGCGGCTGCCAATTAATAAGGAGCCTACATGCTTGATTCTGCTAGAAAACACAAACTAGGAGAAGGAAAAGGGCACAACGCCAGTGCAGGAGGGTACACTAACACCAGTGCAGAGCTTTAAGGGAACACACGTAGCAGAACCTGGGTCCAAGCACCACAACCTTGGTCTGCAGTGGAGCTCTTCCTGAAAACAGCAGCTTTTAAGGTTTTGGGACACACTGATTCCCCCCTCAATCCAAGAAAAAGCATATGCAAGTGCAGACAGAGACCTTATGGTATGGCTTCTCATTTTGGCGTGTCATATGCACCTGAAAGCCACAGATATTTTTTCTTTTTAATTTTGTTTTAAGCAGCTGGCCTGCAGTTTAAACTGCACATATATTCCACTGAAAAGAATGAAATAATAAAGTTTCACAGTGCAGAACAATGTCTGCAAAGGTCACACGTAGCTTCTCGAGGGGGAAGCGCCATGAGGCAGATGTGAAGAGGCCACATGTTGTGTCAACCCTCAGCACAGAATGAGCAGAGGTGAAATATTAATGCATTGCAAGGAAAACAATCTCACCTATATTCTAGGAACTGATAAAGAAAGAAAAAGGGGGGAAAGACCATTTCTCCACCTGCAGCGTGATGAACAGGTCCAGTTTTGTCCCACTTTAATATTGTCAGGACATGTGAACTAAAGGACTTTTTCTGCCCTGCTGCGGCCAGATGCCGACAAGACTAAAAGCTGCAAATGTTTCTTCCTTGCCACTCCGTTTCACCAATGCTCTGCTGTTTTGCTACCTGCACTAGTAGTCTGACATACCTCTTCTTAAACTGACCATTAAGAATATAGACACTACATATATATGCTCCAGCACCCTGCCTTTGACAACATCCAGTAGCACATGTCCAGGAAAAAATGTAAAGGCAAGCAAGGAGCAATTTTCATTCCTGATGTCCGCTCCCAGCTTCTACCCACTCATGGCATGGAAGCTAACTTGCCACAAAGCCAGGACAGCTTAATGCAACACATTTGACAAGAATTTCAATTCTGTTACCTATATAACAGAATGACCCAAAAAATCGGTAATTTATAATATATCTGTGAAACAGAAATGCTTGTTGGAATAAGAAAGACTGAGCTGAAGTCGACAAAAAATTAATCTGTCCTAAACTATTTGTTTGCCTATTTTTTAAAAAAGACAGGCTGTTCATTAACATTCAGACTAAAAATTCTGGATTTGAAATGGGGTTGGGGGTTGTATCATTCTGTAAAGATGAGGCAATAGAAAAACTTGCATTGTCTTAATGGAATGACAGCATATAAAAGCCCTTTCCCAGAGAGCCTCTTGCTGGGTCAAGTGAGACATCTGAGCACCACAACTCCAGGAGCTAGTAATACTTCTTCCCTAAAGGCACTGCTCAAACTGTTTTACAGGAAACTCATTCCCAATGTTGTGGTTAAAAAGCCTTTTCTACAGCCTGAAGGCATCTCCTATGCAAAATTTCTCACCTGCAGTAAACTGGAACTGGGATGGCAGACACACACACAGAACAAAATAACAACTGAATTAAACAAATTCTTGTTCTGGAGACAACAAACACAAAACACATTGGAGAAAACATATTGCCATGCTACAGCAACACAATCTCTTTAGATTATATGGTACTTATGTTTAATGTGTCATTTTATATTTTTCTCCAAAATAAAAAATGCACTTACTGCTGAAGTAGTCTCATAAAATTACCCATTTTGTCTGAATAAAATTGAAACATGTAAAACACTAATAATGTGGCAGAAACAAACTCTGGTGCATGACCTATTAGAAAGGTTGTAACTTCAATGATCCAATCAAAGTGACATAAGCCAAACACCCAATAGACAGGAAAAAAAAATTAAATCCAACAACATAAACCACTAAAAGTGTCTGATAAAATTTCATTAAAAATAGAGTATAGAGTTAATGTAGTTACATTTTGAGTCTGGATTCTACAAAGATAGGTCTCAAATTGTGAAAGTGCCTGACACGGGCATCCAGGATATTAATAATTTTCTAAATTCACTTAATGAGCTTCTTTCAATATAAATAGTTAATTTCCTGACAGATAATACTCTACAACTGATTCCTTTTAGAGCAGTAAAAAGGCAACAGCTCCAAAGGCAAACTAAAAAAACCAAAAAGATAAGAAGGAGGCCAAGTCAGTCATCACTTTTTCCCCAAATTCTAAATTTCTTCCTTATATATCTTTAAAGGTTTTGCCATCAATGTCAGCTACCTATTATTTTCAATATTAGAGGACAGAGAGCTCTTACAGAGGGTTATACCAAAGAGTAGCTGAAAGAAGATGATCTAACAGCAAGAGAAGCATAGTTTGGGGTTGGAGGGAGGGAGGCGGGGGGGTTTATTTGCTTGTTTATTTTATCAGGCAAAAATTATCAATTTTTTTGTTTTGCAACAACATCAGATGTCATTGTATTATATCAGATTCAGATCTCTTTTTACTTCTTCATTACAGAAATTATCACTAGTAACAGTGTCATCTACTTACGTCACAGTGAAATCAAGCCTAAAATAAATAATTTTGTGAGGTTATGGTTCCTTTTAAATAAAGCCTAATGAATTCAAAATTTAAAAAGTTGTTCTTTCCCAAAACTTACTGGTTTATGCCTTTTTTTCCTCACTTATACAGATGGTATTTGCACAAGGATGCTATAAGATTCTCCTGTAAGGTGACTGAATGGGTCATATGTTATTGACCAAAGAAGCACCTCTGGAGGATCTGTCTCCATTTTTAAATGCAGATTTCCCCATCACATAATAATCAACTGCCCCAGGTTTTACCACAGTAAACAGGGAAGTGGAAGTTCTGCACAAGGAGCCTTCTCCAGAGAAACAGCATTAAAAGAAACCCACAAAAACTTTAGTGTTCAAATGCTGGCTGTTCCCAAAGGGACAAAATATGTTCCATATATGCAGCAAAATGGGGAATGGCTCTGAATATGCCAGACATGTAAGATGCTAGACTGAAGTGAAATATATCAAACCTCTTATGAGGAAAGACTCAGGAGTTTTGCTGCTGTAGACTTTTTGCTCATTTGAAAATGGTCTCTCCACTCCAGCATTACCGATCATGAGAAAAATTAAATTTCTACTCTCACTTGAAGATGAACACTGATTTAAATCTTTTTAAGAACAGAATTTAAACTCTATTGTACGTGTAGAGGGATCAATCATACCATTAAAAAATGCTCTGTTGGTGGTGCTAGTTTCAACTGAAAAGTATAATGAAAATTGTTAATTTGCTGCCTTCATTTGAAAAAGAGTAGAGTTGTCATACTTAAATTTAGGATGGGGTGGGGGGGGAGGTGGGGGGGCAGGGGTGAAGATAACCCAAAATGTTACTGTAGCTCAGCATTTGACTGAATTAGAACATGGAATTTTGAATGCCTTTAAACTCCCTGGAGTAGGATAAACACACAACTAAGAAAAAGAATAACTTCTTACCAGTTCTTAAGGAGCCGATTAAACTCAAGTTCTGCATTCTACAGCTCTGCCCACTACTGCTCAATGCCACTGTAGTTCAGGTGTCAATACCCAGCAGCAGGCTGCTCCAAATGTGTGTACTGTCCCAGCCTACTTCTTTGGCATGTCCACTATTTATCACCACTATCACCAGATGCACTAATCTGTAAGTTTGTAACAAATTACACTAATCCCTTTTAAGGATTCTGATCAAGGCTCTAAAATGCAAAGTGCCAACCCTGAAAATGACATGGCTCTCAGAGTCTTTGCCTGCGTTTTAAATGCCCGTACCAACCTAATTATCATAATGTTAAAGCTGTGCAATCAAGTTCCTTGAAAATAAAAAGTCATGCTAAAAGAACAAAATAAAATTGATGCATTCAAGTGGAAAAAGGTAAAATAAACAAAATAAAGCATTAGCTAGAAGTTAGGAAGATCATGCATTAAGATGAAAGATGAAACAGATGCAATACACAGCAAAGATCAAAGAGCTCCATCAATTCATTCTGAGAGTCAAAATCCAGCTGAGCATGGGAGCCCTGTCCGCATAATAAGAAAGGTTGACTAAAACATAAGGATTAAACAGATGAGCTGTCTCCAGTGAATGTATGGCACAGGAAGCCCTGCTGAGCCACTTGTAAAGACACTTTGGAATTGTACACCTGCTACTCCACAGTGAAACCTACAGGAAGCCAGCATGCAAGGAGAAAGAAATCCACTAATGGACTAAATAGCTATCTTTAAGAGGAAAAAAAAGAGTTGATGCAAGAAAACAGCAGCTAACGGATTTCCTCTTTCCCCTCCATTTCATTTATTTACCAAATATTTCCACCACAAATGATTATAAAGAAATTGTTATCACCACCCTCTCACTATCTCAAAACAAAAGAAAAAAGCTTACCACTTAAAGATCAGCACAACCATCCTTACAGGATCAGCCTAGTGTTCTCAATGATACTGTCTGTCACAATATTACTGGTTTGGAAGCTCTTTTTGTACTCCAGCACTTGTGTTAACCAGCCAAATCTCTAACAACTTCAGTGCTATGGGATTAATTTTAAGGGTCACTAAAATTTGTATTATTTCTAATGCTGATGGCATTTGAAATAAGGTTATATAAAAATCTTAATTTTCCTCATCCTCTTTATGGATAGGGATGGAGACATTTCAATCAAAATTTATATCTTATAACTAGTTTCTCTTATCATCGGTAACAAGAAAGAAAACTAGAAAAAAGTTATCAGGTAAGAAATGCTATTCAATTTCATTCATTCATTCATTAACTCTTGTATTAAAGTAAAATCCCTATGACATGCATGTAGCCAAAAACACAGTCTTCTCACAAAAAAAAAGGGAAAATGTAGGGCTAGCAGCTACTCCATGACTCAAAGAATCCGAACTGCTGGGGTTTCCAACACCTCTGACAGGATCAGTGCTATCCATTACACCTCCTCACAAAGAGCGGGTCAGGGATGCCCTCACATCATAAGATGGCAAAGCATAACTTAAAACAATCAGGAAGCAAAGCCCACAAGTTTCTTAAGGCTTTGTTTTCTGACAGATGTACAATTAATGTCCACTGTGGGCTACAGGTGGTTCATATTTATTTTTCAAATGAATGTTACTAGCCTGCTTGTCCCACAAATGTTATTTACAATCACATCTTTTATTCTTGTTTTAGCTGACAGGACAATCTCCTCAAGGATCTCTGCAGAGCTGATATATTTGATTTTCAGGTTATCTACTGCCTGCAGATACAAGCACTTTGATTGTTTACAATGCAGGAGTAATTGGTAACTGTTAAATAACTCCAGAGACTGATTTAAGAGTTCTTCACCTACTGCATGAAATTAGGGCTTCATCCCACAGTCCCTAATCTGGCTAAATACTTTAAGATTTCACTACAAAAACAGGATATTAAAAAATTAGCAAATGCAATGATAATTTAATCATCAATCGCATACAAGCATTATATTCAGTTTTAATGATTTCAAATCAATTTATATTTCAAAGTGGAAATTAAAATAAGAAACAAGCATGTTCCCTCATTATACTTCCAAAATCAGTTAAAAATATTAATTTGTGTAGCTCAGTTTAAAGCAGAATTTCTAGTGCTGCTTTCAGCATCTCAAGCCAAAGTAAGGACACTAAAAGACAATTCAGCCAGTGTTCCTATGAGGAATTTTACATGTTGTTTAATTGGTGATACATTACTTGCGATTACATAGGTTCAAGTTGATGACAATATTTAAAATAACTTTCAGAAGCATTTGCCTGGTCTTGAATAGTCAAATAGAATCACTTAGCTATAAACAAATCTGACAAAAAGTCACAGAGGGCATTTTGACTATTATTTGACACCATTTAATTGCCACTGAACTTTCCTGCTTCACAAAATGGCGAGGAAGCACAATACTGCTGTGAACACACTTTTCGTTGGCAGAACTCCTCTGAACTCAGCATTTTGTACTAGGAAAGAGCAGTGAAATGCATCATTGCAGACAGCACACATTACCAGACAGCACCATCATAGATGTAGCCTAAATCAGATTCTAAAGCACACTGTGGGAGGCCATCCAGTTAGCATTGCTGTGAGCTCACCATGGCCGCGTTTCACCGCAGAGCCCGCGTCCACCATGCTTGGAGGAGCAGCAAGAGATAGGGGTATGTCTCTCTTGTCACTCTCTGCCCCTCTGGCTTCTTTGGGGACTGCAGCACCAAGGCTTCTCCCCTGCTTCCATGTGAAAGCAATGTGGGTGCTTAAGGGCTGATAGCAGCGGCTTCCCAAAAGAGCAGCTCCACATGTTTGTGGAATGAAGGAGACACCAGTGGCAGAGCATCCACTCCTGTGCAGCACTACAGCCGACCTAAGGAGTCACAGGATCCTCTCCTGCTCCATATAACTCTAATGCAACCCCTCAATCTCATCCAGACAGAGATTTCTTTCCAAGCAGAAAATGTAAGGAAAACTGAGATTGTTCCTAAATAATTAACAATGCCAATTGTCTGACTTCTTGGAGCATAAATGTACATGCTAGCACACTGTAAATTAGTCAAGTGGAAGCCCAACGTTTTACAATTTACAGCCAGCATCAAGTGACACCTGGACTCCTGCAAATCCCAAGTGCACATCCTGCAAAAATCACATAAGATATACAGCAGAGACTGAGCCAAATGCTCTTCCAAGTAAGCTGGTGGATATACTACCACAAATTTTACCACCCATGGGCAAACCACAATACGTTCAGACCCAGTCACAACCGGTCTCATAAAGACATTTCAAACACTTTTCTCCAAAGAGAGAACTGCCACTTAGAAAAAGTTCAACCTGTTTACCCAGCTGTTTTGGCCCTACAGCTGTCATTTAAAAGGTCATAAACATTCATTTTTATAATGAGGTAATGATTTTACCTTCTCCTGCTCAACAGTTTTCCCTAAAATATTGAAATCACTTTTGTGCTGAAAGTTTACCATTGAAAATTTTAGAACAGTTTGTGAAGAGTACAGAATGTTATGATAAGTCAAATACAGAAATTGTGTCTGCTGTTAATTTAACCACTAGGCTCCTATGCAAATTCCACAGTGGGATGTATGTACTCATTTATTTGTTCTGCTTTTACATTTGAGCACTACATCTGCAGCTCTGTTGTTCTGCATTTTTTTAAACATTTACGTATATAGAATTAGCAGATGGCAAACAATACATCACCTCACTCTTTCAAGTAAAAAAAAATCTCACAACAAAAATCCTTTATAAGCTTTATAGTTAATTTGGAACTGTAAGAAAAAATCCAAACATTTGGACATACCTGTAAGTATGCTAAACAAGGCAAAAGGTGTGCCCTCACACCTAATTCTGAAACATTTCTTCTTTGAGTCTCCCTCAAACAAGGCTTATGTTTGGTTCAACACTAAATAAGAACTGCGGTAATTTACAACTTTTTATATGGAGGTAGGAGCAAAATTTTCAAAAGTTGTGCTCACATGTTCACGTGTGAAAGAGACACAGAATACATTAGTTTAGCATACTACTCTGGCTTACCTCTGTAAGCTTACTTTTCTGAATTTCATTTCCTAGACTGAAATTGTAGCTCTTCGTATTTCTCGATGGAGAATCACAGAATAAACTAATTGCAAAAGAAAGTGTCATTTCAGAGACTAGAGTCATTTGCAAAACTTTTTTCCTTCTCCATCCTACTTTGCAGTTTGTTAAAAAGTCTTACATGCATTGTATTATAACCTTGGTTTAAAAAAAAAAAAAAGAATAAAAATTCATACAATTTTACATACTGTAAAATTCACTTCACATTGTGGAATGTAAAGTGAATTTTACAGTCATATCACACACAGAAAACTCCGCCTTATATGAAAGTATCTATTAACGGGTTTTGTTTTGTTTAAATATAAGATAACATATAAAAGCACAAGTAAACTGTATATGCTGTTATACCCTGCATGAATTCTGTTATTATACTTTACTTTGACACCATGTCATAAATAAACAAACTCTAGGTCAAATCTAAATACTCAAGTCTCATCTTGATCCTTCACTGTCTCTTGGTCCAGCTTCTTTTAGAGTGGATAAGGTATGAGAAAAGAGTAAAGGAGCTTGACCTGCAGTTTATATCTTCAGCAAAGAATATGATAATGTGAGACTTAAATGAAATTAATAGTAAAAAAACCCTAAAAACCAAAAAACCCCCCACCAAAATAAATATATTTCCTTTTAGGTTTTCAATAGATGCCCCTATAAAAAGTCCAACAATATTTCCTCAGTCTTCCAGGTTCAGCTTCCACTGATCAAGCTAACACAGCATGATCACACATACGTCATCATGCACAGCTACATACATAGGAAAATCTATTAAAATTTTATAGAGTTCATAGTCTGAGCCCTTCAAAATGGATTACTAGCATTTCTTCAAGTGATTTCAGGCACCAAATGCTACAAACACATTTAAATTTGCCTGACTTCAGCAATGATCATACATTTACTGTAGTTTTCATTATATCAAAAATACTTCAGCTTCATTAGCAACAGATGAATTAATTATTTTTTTTATTAATTCAAACGATCTTTTTTCCAATTTTTTATAAGCCCCAAGGTTCTTTCAGCAATATTGGCTCCTTCTCTCTTCCATAAAATTGTAATCAATCTCTATTATTGTCATGAAAATGGTAGTTGTCACTTTGCTGAGAAAAAAACAATCAATACGTCCTGCAGAGTAGAATAGGAATTTAATGCAGTGAATTGATGTCTGTTAGAGAAATTTAGCTTGCCAGCAGTTTGGGACAAGCTAATAGAAAACCAGAAAATTCACTGAAGGTTGACAGATGAATACACAGACATGCCACAAAAATTAATATTTGGGCACTTTTGTATATTTGTATAGCCTGTCATTTCATATGCTGGAGAGAAAATAGAGGTAGACAAACATATCCCCCAGGAAATCCTTTTTGTTTTAAAAGTCAAAAGCCAAAAGCATGTAAAAATGAATTCTTCACTGTATTATTTTTAGGTTTATGTAAGTTTCTGAAAAATAAGTATTCTGAAACAATCTTCCATTTAAATATTTTTCATCAGACACGATACTGAATATGAAACACTGCTGAGTGATAAAATAACACAAAGTTTGTGAGGCAATACTGAATTCATGATCAGTCTGGATAACACCGCATTGCAAAATTAAATCAGAGCATTACTTCAAAAATTAGTACAGAAACTGAACAATAGGACCGCTCACAAAATGTTCTGGATCATGAAGAGAAAAAAAAAAGTAAAATTTTCATAACCAATACCTAGAAAGAGATGCAGTCATACATTTCATGATAAATACAATACCCTCAAAAGAGCTGATAGAATTATTTGAGCATTATTTAAAAAAAAGTTACATTTTAGGAACATAATCCTCCTTTCTGTCTATTGCCATCTGCAGAAGCTGTCAAAACACTCCACCTTCCAATTACACGCTTTCTGTCTTTCACTTGCTCCAACATAAGCCTATAATCTGTTTAATTCCCTTGTTTGATTGGTTTAATAAACAATGCTTTTAAGTAGCAGGGCTTGATAAACCCAGCATCCACAACAAGCAAGCTGCAGTTATCCCTCCCTCCAGCAGAGCATCAGCACCACTGACTGCGGAGACAACACGATGGCCACAGCAGGAAGCAGCACAGGGCACCCAGCTTTGGAATTCTGTGGCACTACTTTCTGAATTCCGTTCTTCCCGTGAAATCTGCTGATTCTACACTGGATGTAAATGGGACACAGTCTTCAGGTTCCCAGAAAGTCCCACAGTCCTCTGGTTCCCAGAAAGCTGTAAGAGGATGAATTTTAAGTCCTCAGGTACCCACCAGATCAAAGAGAAGCAAACGGGTCTCTAAAGCCTAAGGCAACCAGCTGATTGTTTGTGGTAAAAAGTTCATGCTGTCATTCCAGAGACTTCAAGTAAGCCTGGCATATGAGCTCTGTTTCAGTAAGAGGAACAGCTTTTTATCATGTGCAAAAGAGCATTCTTGGGCAAAAGGATGAGATGCTAAAGATGTCAGTAATTTTACAGGGAATCACACATGTTTAAACATAACAGAACAGAAGGGACAAAATTTAACAGCTCCTTTACTGTAAAACTGAAATATGACCAGACTACAGAGGGCTACAATAAGGTGGATATTGAAGAAAATCTGCATCTTCTACTGCCTTCACAATTCTGTCACGGATTTAAAGATACCCATGTGAATTAGAGGTCTCCCCTGCCACTCCTGCACTCCTTTCTAATGACAATGCTGCTAAACCCTCCTTTCTGATGACATCAGAAATTTGATACAGGAAGTGAAAAAATGCTAACATTTCTGAGGTTCTCCAAAAATAGGGAACTTAATCTAATTTTGTCCTAATTTGTAAAAGAATTTGACCTTCAACCTGATGAAATATCAGGTCAAGTTTCCACCACCGCAAAATTTAGGTTAAACGGTAGAAGGAGAATAAGCTTCTACTGAGACTGCACCAGTCACAATTTTGCAACCCTAATAGAAAGCAAACACTAACACTACTTGTAAGAAAGTTATGCATTCTTTAAAAAAAGGATGTCATACTCCATAGGAATTTCACAACACTAATGTAGGAGGTCCCAAAAGCCAACTGTGTGGTCTTTATTTCACAACTGAGTTCCAGCTGCTATTGTACATTACAGGATCATGCAGCTGATGGTAATGACAAGAAATCAGTGTTGCATGGCACTGTCAACTTTTCATGACTGCAAACATTTGTGGTTCACCCTAGGAAAGGTAAAGGGTTATTACAGAAGGTGACATAGTATTAGCAGAGCTAGTTCAAAATAGGAAATGTTCTGTTGTACACTGTCAAGTCTGATGCATCAGATTTGCATGTGTGGTGTGAAAATGAACACACATGTTATGCCCTGGGAGTTACATATGTATTTTTGTCAGAAGTGCAAAGCAGAGTTTGGTGTAAATGCAAGCTGTTAAAAAATTTATCAGAGCTGTAAGCATTTGCAATTTCACTGGCTCCACATGAATGTATACACTGAATCTCTTTCAGCAAAATTTTGTGAAAATATAAACATAAATTCCGTATTAAGCATGGATATTTTTTGTAATCAGTGTAGTGGATCCTGAGGGAAATATTCCCATTGAATTTTCCTTGGGCTTTCTAAGATAATTTGTACAAGACTGATGATGAATTTGAACAGGTTTGAAAGCTCAGTCCCACTGAGGAAAAGGGTAATAGGTATTTCCCAATTAAACTCTTTCAGATTAGTTTACTGACAAAGGGACATGAATTTGAACCCACAGCGTACATTAAAATTAGATGAGCTTCTACTAAAGATGGCAAATTTTCAGATTTTTTTCTTAATTTCACAAATACTTTTCAGTCATTTCCACAGAAACAGCCAGAAATTTTGCTGTACTCATAGAACAGACTAACAAGTAACATAAATGGCTTGGAAATGCCTTCCATCTTTATTATACACCCCAGTCATCAAGTGAGAATTAGATCATGCAAACCTTTCTAGCACTTGCCATTAATGCAAATACCATCAATATGAATCTGTTCTACTTTAAAGTCTTCTTCCTCATTTTCTATACGTCATCGTAATGTAGTCTGTTTTCTCTGAAACACGAAACATTTCCAGGGTCTATGTGAACACTTTTTCCAATAAGACTCAATAAAATTATGATGCAAGGGCATGCTCCTCCATCCACTGAAGTTAATGAAAAGTGTACTCTGGTTTAAACAGCACAGAAAAAATGTCTACAAAAGAAAAAATTTAAATGCAGCCAAAATAGTGGACTTTCTATCTAATATCTGGCCTCATTTACCACAAGTGTCAGTCATGAGCATTAGATAAATACTAATCAAACGCCTTGCAAAATTCCTGCAGCTTCATTTCCCATGCAACTCCAATGTCCATTATATCAGCAAATACGTTTGCTTCAGGTGGAAAAGAGTTTTTCAAAAATACCCAGTAGGTATCATCTCGATTTCTCATTTTGCTATTGACCAAGCAATAACAGTTGACTGCTAACTACTGAATCATTACTAGTTGAATTTGGATCTGATTTCTCTTATGAAATAGAAGGCTTTATACCATACAGATTTTCTTCTGAATAATCTCTTTCCCCTCAATTCATATTTGCAAATTAACTTAACTGATCAGCAGACAAGGGTTCATACGGTGTTGAAGAAAAACTTATGACAAATAAAAAAACTTTCTAACTTCTTCTCCAAATCTTACCTTCATTTTCAAGAACAACCATCATAGGTACTTTGCATAACATGCCCTTTAAAAACTTTTAGTTTTAAGAGCAATCTTTGAATGGATCCTCATTTAGGATTCATTTCTATTCTGGTTTTTGTAGGAGGCGTTACCTTAAACCTGTTTACAGAATAACAGCAGAGAAAGGTGGCCATATACACCCACAGCTGTGAGCAATTAAAGATAGCAGTGATGCCCTCTAGCAAAGAATAAGTTGTCCTAGTTCTGTTTTGCTTCCTCTGTGAAGTGTGCTAACACTTCTCATTTGGTTAAGAGATTTGAAGTCAAAGGATCCCCAAACTTGTCTGTTTGCATATTCATTGACATACACCAGAATGTTTCCCATTTTAATTTTCAAGGAAACTGCCTGCACTGACTAGTTAGAAATACAGAAAGGCATTTGACAGCAGACAAAATGGGCTAGACAACACTCACACCTCCTCCATAAGCTTCTCTTTTTGTCTTCTCATAAAGGATGTTTGCTGCCTAGCCCAGTCCTGTCTTTTCTGTAGCTCTCTCCTGCTCAAAGGTAAGTCAAGGAAAGCCTCCACAGACATCAGCAAGAGGAACCACGACTGAGCAGGAGGGACCAACTTCACGGGGCTCACCAGTTGCCTCCCTGTATCCATCCAGAGGGATCCATGAGTCGGACCTCAGCTCCTCCCAGAGAACAGATGGGTGGAGGAGATGGCCACTGGTGATCAGAGATATGTACTTCACCATGTCTTTCCCAGGGAAGTGATTTCAGATCTTAATTCCTTAAACACTGGCATGGCCAGATAAACCCACAACTTAGTAAACTTCTTTGACAAAATCTTTGCTCTATATATTACTGAGAAAATGATGATGAAAATAATTTTGGTGTTGTATAGTACAACCTGTTATAAACCATTTAGTCAATTGAAATACATGAAAAACTCACCATAACCTTGAACTGCAGATTGGCATTTATTTTAAAAACAGTTTTGTGCAGGTATAGTTAGTAAATAAACTGTTTTCAATGGCTAAGGGATCTAGCAGTCAGGTTTAGATTCAATCCTGAGTGACCAGAATTAAAATTCAATTGTTCATATTTAAAAAAAATTCAACCTAAATATTTTGTGAATTTAATTTTGAAAAAGCTGAAATTAAACCAAGTTACCAATTAATTTCAATCTACATACTTTGGGAATTATTTTTATCTATAGGTATCCATACAAGACACATACAAGATACATGAAGTCAGGTCAAAAAGAAGTAAATGAAACCTCTCTGTTGATGCTTTCCACTGATTTTTGTGAGTCAATAGGATAAGGCAGAATGGACCCAAGAGTCAATATTAAAATTAATTGAATATTTAGCTAGAAGTTCAACAACTTTGGTGGCCATCTGCCATTGTGCAGCTGCATTGGTTTAAGTACCTGCTATGGACTTTAGGTAGATGTCCACAGATGAAAGAAGCTGGTGTACAAGGAAAATCCTTAATATCCAGAGACACTAACACTGATCTTGCTAAGCACATCCTCCAACAAGTCAATTGCAGAACCTGTAGCAGCTCAAGGCCAGTTTATAGTGCACTTGGACAACTGTGTCACTCTGAGAGAGGTGTTTGAGATATTATCAATGTTAGCCTGCTGCAAATTAAAGTTTGAGTTTACTTAAAGTGGAAAGTTCTATTTCATACAAGATTTAATCATGGCACTCCAGATCATTAGGAATATGTCCTAGCAAAGAACAACCTAATCCCAAAATTATCAAAATACCTCGCCATGGAATTAAGGCTGTATTTATATGAGAAATAAAAAATACATATATAGGTTTTAAATAGACTGTTAGTCCAGAACTATAGACCAAAGAAAAACAGAGGCAAACAAAGAGCTGTTAGCAGGTTAAACAGGGAAATACACAATAAAGATGCCACAAAACTTTAACTTTGGACCATATATCTTCTTAAAACAAATGAAAATATGTGCAAAACCAGAGTCAATTTACTATTCAACACTGAAATTTTTCAAACACATTCATGTTATACCTACAGGACTTTTTGATTGGATGGAATCAAGACAGGTTAGATGCTGAAGTTGTAAATTCTGTATTCTGTTCAGTACACTTTTTAAAATAGAATTTCAAGAATGAACACATCAAGTGTTATGTTTAAATTCCCAACTTGAAATACACATTAAAAAGTTGACTGTTCTGTTCTATGATGGCATCAATTTACCAGTAAATGTTGTTCGCATGATGTTATGAAATGACATGAATAGAAATCTTTTCTATAATTTTCAAACTGAATTAAAATCCTAGTGAAGAAGGTAAATAAAATATTAAACCACTTTAAGCATTAACTTCCTTCACCTTTCTGAACACTGGTAAAGGTATCCATTTTTATATGGGTTTGTTCAATTTGAAGAGCAGGAGGATGCTCAAAGTTTATATATAGTGTGTGAGAATGGATTGCTATACTTCTATTATACTTACCTCATGATTCAGTTCTTAAATCCATTACCTTACTACATGTGACATGCTATGATTACTTCTCCTCAAAGGACAAAACAAACCCTGTATCAAAAACTTAACAGTCTCTTTGGTGTTCTGAAAAAGCTGCCTGATCTGTGCCTCAAACATCACTGATATGTTTCTTTTCTAGCTGCAAAGGAGGGGAAAGATGTTTAATTCACAGTTTTACTCCCCACCACTTGCAGGAAGCCCACACGAGGACGTTTGCTTTTGTTCGCTATTAACAGCACCGAATACGAGGTGGTTGTCAGAAGCTCAGGGAGAATGCTTTCTGTGGGCTGCTCTCAGTGAGGCTCTGCTCCAACTGGGGGAGCAAGGGAAAGGAGAGAAAGAGAGAAAATGGCAGAGACCAATTAGCCAGCACAGCCTGTCAAGCAACCTAGCCCTGGGAACCAGGAAGCTGCCTCGTTGCACACCCCACCACAGAAACAACAGGTGGAAAAAATGTATAATTGGTTAAAGTAAAGTAGAACCTAAATGGCATTTCTCACACAAAGAAAATAAGATAAGGAAACTATCTTTTTAATGCTGCTGGAAAAAAACCCAAACATATAAAAAGAGAAGCGATAACCAAAAGTTGGAATCTGATTAAGACCCTGAACCTGTGATGTTGACATTATATGGAATATGAAAAAGACAACTAAGAAAACAGAGTATTTGGAAAAATATCAGTGCCAAGGACAGTACTGATCTGTTTGTCTAACTTTCCTACATAGAAATCTTATAACTTTGCTCAATCTGCCAAAATATAGCTATAATAACAGTACTCTAAACGTGGAAAGTGGCTGCAGCAAAGCCCTGCACATAATGCCTTCTCGCAGAAAACTACAATGGGGAAAAAAACATTTAAATGTTGAGAAAGTTATGGTGAGTGGTAGTTGTTGAGGAAACAATCTCAAAAAAAAAAAAAAAAGGCAAAAAAACCCAAACCTAAAACTTAATAGTGTGTGCATGTCTACCACAGCAGCAGTTTCAGAAAGGACAAGGAAAAACTCAAATTCTCCTCTGAACCAATGCTTCAGGGAGAGAACCCCAATAAAGTGGGGTAAAGATAGTCAGATATTTAAAGGCTCTGCAAGAGAATACTTTACTTTTATGTGTAGCATTCATTCAGGCAAAATAAAAGAATGAGGCAAATACACCTGATTTAATTTGTTTTATTTTACTACTGAGGGCAGAAAAGACAAAACTGATTTGGGCTCACCCATAGTTCCTTCATTTAGGCAGCTAACTTCCATGAAACAGTTCTCGGAAGAGCAGCAATTAATTCCAAAGAGAATTAATTTTTCTTTGCCAAATCAGATCAAAAGCTGTTCTTTCTCTGAAAGGTTATTAAAACTTACTGGACTTAAAATATCCTTCCTTGATCTCTTCACAAAGTCAGTTACAATCCTGCTTTAACTGCATGAAACTCCAGCTTACTGTTGTTAGTCAGATAGTAATGACACACGGCAGGGAAGACACAACAGTGTTCTCCCTCCATTTGCCTAGTTCTGATCAGCAAAGTAACAATTAAAGTGTCACTGTGGATGGGTGATAAATGCTGAAATTATGCTCATTTCTGCAGTTATAAAAACAGAGTATAAACACAGAACACAACACACAACATCCATTATAAATAAAACCCTTTTTGAAATGTTCCCTCTATGCATTTCTCTACCTGTATATATTCTCTATTCCCCATACGGATATTCTCCATTTCCAATTCTACTCAATGGATATAATTTAAATGGGGACTGACTTTGAGTTCTTCCAGATTTAGAATAAGATAGTAAAAAAGTTTTCAAGTATTTTGATTCATTCAAGAATTAATAATATTTGCAGGCGATGGGTGAAGGAGAATTATGTCAAAGCTGGAGAAAAAAATTAACTTCAGAAGCTTGAACCTGTTGTTCAAGTCATACTAAGTACATAATGTGGCAGTAAATGGTTTTATACAGTTTCAAAGTCTTGGCTTTATTTGGTATTTTGGTGATTAAAAAGTTAGCCCTTTAGGGAGCTAAATGGCTTGGAAAATATGCTATACTATTTCACAGAAGTATGGACTGAAGCAGTAAAAGAAAAAGAGCATCTTACATCATGGCTGTCTCTAAAATTAATTTTAACATCAAATAGATGCAAAAAACCATACACATACATATTTAAACCACTCTTTCAAAATATCAGGACATCTGTCTTGTAGGAGTTATTGCTCTTGGTGAAAATACTTACAGCAGAACAGGGGCTTCTGATAATTAGTTGAGTCAAAACAGGCCTACTTACTATGAACAGAAAATAAGATTATTTCTTACTTCTCCCTTCTACGTTTTGAATTTTTTTTTTTTTTTTGCTCTTGAACAACAAGGCATTCTCATTGTGATACCCGGAAAAGCTGAAATCTCTCCTGTGACTTTCAATCATAATATCACAAGCTCATAAACAACACTATTTTTGACCCAAAAATTTACCTACAGTAAGTGTAAAAGTGGTATCTCTCATGATTACTATAAAACGAAAAGACACAAGCAGGCTACAAGCATGCAACAGAAGCCCTACTACCCGTGATTAACCGAGTAGAAATTAGTATTCTCACATGGTGCTTCATTGCGCACTTGCAAGAAATAATACCAAATAATTCAATAAAGCGGTAATTAAAAACCTGTCTCAATTCTCCTGGTACTGTGGCAATCATGCTCCCACAACCTCGCAGCTGAGCACGGAGCACTCAGCTGCCTGCACTGCACTGCAAAGAAACAATCCACCCACCACTGACTCCTGTTGTTTCATAGGGGATCCAATTACTGATATCGTTCTGACACCAGAGATTAGCTGATTGCCAGTTCAGTGTGCTTACAAAATCTTATGTGTCACAGGAGGCCCTTTACTTGTTTCTGTAAGACAAACAGTGGTTTTTTTAAAATCTATTAAAAACCCACTAGAATATATTCCCTCTCATGTGTAGCTCTTCAGCCCCATCCTGTTGGACTCAAAGTAAATTTCTCCTCTAAAATTGTCATAGAACTACAGTGTGGTGACAGTAGCAGCAAAAATGCACTTTTAATTGTGCTTTTCAAAGAAGAGATTCAAGAGAGGCAGAAGCTATACATGCCACTATTTTAGCACTCAGAAAGACTGCAGATCTTTGTGAAGTCTTAGAGCACAATTAAAATTTCTTCTAATTAAAAAATGCTAATGGAACTTTGCACTGTTCTTTTTCCAAATCTAAGAGCACATTGGAACAAGCACTTGTGTGGAAAACAATGGTTTGGTTTTTGTTAGAAAGTGTTTTTCTAATCCCCAATGCTGTAAATAAAATTCATTAGGACTGTATCATATCAGTCAGTTAAATTCTATTACCATTCAAAGGAAATATATCAGTGGGGCTCCAATACAATTTTCCTGTTACAGCTCTTGAACTGAAACAAAAAGAAGAAATGGAAAGGCAAACTACAGGTTGGACAAATTAATATGAAGGCAAGAAAGGTCAGATACTAAGAAAAAATAAGGAAGAAAGAGAGCAATGAGCAAAAAATACTCTATTTTCTCACCACCAAGACCAGTATTTTTACAGGGAGACATCCTAATGACTCTGCTGCTTATTCAAGTGCTTAAGCTGTATCTACATATGAGAAACCAGGAATACCCTTTTTAATGCTCCAGTGAACTTTACCATCCATTCTAGAAAACAGTGTCTTCATCAGCTGTGACAGGACATATTTTATTACTTTGAATACCATAGGATTTTACTGTAAATAACACCATCTCTAGAGAACCGAAGCTTAAATTGATGTGGGAAATGATGTAATGGTACATAGATTTAGAATGAAAAGGACTTTATTTATTTATGCTACGATATGAAAAAAACAAACAGAAAGGCATTTTACAATCTCCAATTTAATTAATTTCCACAAATCTTTTTTAAATAAAAATGGAAGTTAACCTATAAATTTCTAGGATTTAATTTTATCTAATGACAATATGCAAATTTTGTTTCAAACTATTAGAAAAAGATTTCATTCACAACATCCGAACAAAGAATACTGCCAAATAACACAAAATAAGGGCTAAGATAGTATTAAACAGACATGCTGCATTTTCTTTTAATACCCTTCCTGGGATAAAAAAAGCTGTGGAAACTTGCTGGTCAAAAGTATATTTAGGTTTTATCTTATACCCTAACAAGAGCAAAGTAAGAGACACTATCATAAAACAGATCAGGGTAAAGAAACCACTGCAATGCAAAGTTTTTAATCTCACTGCCTCCCAAGGACAATGCAAAAACAGGGCTGACCTAGACAGGGTGGGTAGGGATGCCACGAGCCGTCTTTGCCACCCCTCTGCTCACAAGGATCACTCAACTGCCTCTGACAGAAGTTTGCCTAACTCGCTCCCAGAATCTTCAAGAGGGACGCTGCAGCATCTCTCATCCATCAGCTGCTGTGCTTCACTAATTTTACACTTACAATGGTTTCCCCAATGCCTAACTTAAATCTCCCTCACTAGAATGTAAAAACATTATTATTCTTCTCCTGTTCCACATAGACAAAAGGACTTTCTTTTGTTTAGTACTTTCTTCTTTGCAACAACCTCTCATGTATTTGAATCTCAATCTGAAACCTTTTCTTCCATTGACTAATTCCTTCAGATTGCAGATTTGGGGAAAGTTTTCTAGAATGCTGACCATCCAAATCCTGGTTGATTTTCTTCAGACTAGCATGGAAATCACAGATCAACTAAAGTATGATAAAGAACTACAAGCACACTGTTAACTTCCACAGTACTGTCCTTTCCATGCCAACATAGACAAATGGTACCAGCCTACTGCACTTAGAGCTTGCTGAGTGCTGCTGTTCTTCAACTCAAACGGCACCTCAGCACTTTTTACTAATAAAACTGTTGAATGTGCAATAAAGACAAACATATGCTTAACTTAAAATCAATTTAACTATAAAAGGCCCTAAACCAGACCTCATTAATTTAAATTTTGCACTCTGTTTTGTGGTATGATTTACCCTTGCCACATAATATCACCTAGCCAAGGCACATTGTTTCTAAACAGTATTATTTCATTAGGTAAGTACTTATTGACAGACATTTCACATACACCGATTGCAAGCTGCTGTGCAAAGTTGGGGGGCACAAAAATAAACACCATGTGTTCATACACCTGAAGAAAGTTTAATCCTTTAACTTTCTTATTGAATAAGAAATTTATTAAGAACTTTATTAAGAAATTTAAATTCTTATTAAACAAGAAATATAAGGAAGTACATTATTTCATGAAGATAATTAATTCCTTTTGAAAGAGGTGACAATGACAGTGAGCTATAAACGATAGGAATATTCTAGATCAGAGGGAATCTCTTGCTTCTTTAAACCTCATATGAATTACGTGTCATTGCTTCCCTGGCTCTTGTTAAACATTATCAGCTAAACTTGCTAGACAATGTTCCCAAGGCAGGCCTCCTGGAGCACTGAACCTAAATCATCAAAATAAAAGTGAAGTTACTATAAATTAACCATAGGTGAGTCCTTACTAAATGTTAATTTTAAACTACATTATTGACTTACATCATCCATCATTAATGAAACACCAAGCCTCTGACTACATACCCTTCACCAATTCAATGTGTATGTGATTAGGAAGAGTGATTTTTTTTTTTTTCCCACTGAAGCAATTGCTCTATTTTGATGCTTGCTCCAAGTATTTTACCATCCCATATCACCATTGTTGTGACTTCAGCAGAGTGTTCTTGCTCGTCAAGGTTACCCAGGAACCCTGCACAGATGTACTACAAAATAGAAATGTATGTATGAGATAACACATGCCAAGTAGGTTTGCCATTCTGTGGCACGAAGCATTTCCAACCACTTATCAACTGTAGAGTTGCTATTTGCATTTTGTACTCTGTACATGAAAGCGCTACAGCTGCCTGTGGCAACAAAGGAAATGCAAAACTTGATGGAAGAAAATAAATAAAATAAAACCATTTCTTGTGGGACAATTTAAAGTCTCACCTCATCATCCTGAGACATCAGGGATTCTGTGTTGCCTCTGTTTTTTATTAATAATGCAGCAACAGTCTTTCAACCACTCTTTCATAAGAGGAGCCTTTCCTTTGGAGGTGATATGAGTCATGTGATTACCTCAGTCATCTGGAGTCAAAGGCTAAAAACTGGTAGAGGTTCTCACTATCAACTAGCCTATAATTTGGCACCCAGAGAAGCAGTAATAAATGAGTGTTTATCTACTCAATGGGGAATTTCATTTCACTTTCTGCCCCCAAAGTCATTACCTGCACAATAGGAACGAGCAATGGAAATTCACAACATAATAAACTATTACAGGCTTACTGCTTAAACAGCATCTCAAAATAATTTTCTGGACCAGAAGCTATAAGCAAACTGTGCTCCACAACATAAGAAAAATTTGTTGATATGATGAAATAAAAGGTATTTGCATCTCCTAAGAACAGAGAAGCATTTTTTACTCCAGATAAATAGTTTCTTCTGTCCTCAGTATTGTTTTCCTTGGTGAAGAAAAACATTAAATAGTCCTAGTTTTCTTTTTTAGAAACCATTTCAATTAAAGTGTCACTAAGCAATATTTGTGTCTTTTTATCTAACTGAAAGTTGAAAGACATTTTCTATCTTGTTGAAAAAAAATGTGATCAAAAGGATACGTAATAAGAAAATATTGTTCAATTAACTTGGTAGGCCATTTACACTTAACTATATTGCCAGTAAGTAAAAAAACAACACTTCTGGTGTAATATCTACTCAAAATCCTGCACAAAAACTTACTCTGAATATTATTTTTTTTTCTAAAATTGGCATTTTACTATGGAAGAAATTAAAATATTTGTAAATATACCAGCACTTAAAATGGTCAAAATTCATATTTTTATTCAGTATTTTTGTGGAATGTATTGGGGTATCATTTTAAAACTAGGATATTAAAAGATAGTTTCAAACAATACCTTTCCACTGCCTTAATCTTAAAAAACTAGTTTCTCATCACTGTTATATTTGTTCAAGCATGAAAAGCATAATATTTTTCCCCTTTTTTCCACATTCTGTTGAGATATTTCAGTCTAGAAATCTAAGATTATCTAGTCCAATACTGATATGACTGATATGAAGTAACTGTGTAGTCATCCTGTGATCCTATGTGAGGAAACGCAGCAAGAAAATTATGTAGTCATTAAGGGAGCAACAGAAGCCACTTACATAAATGACTGTACAGTAATTCAAAAGAATATGAGGAGAAGAGATGCTTGAGGCTTATGCTTCTTTATTCTGTAAGCCTTGAATGTATTATCTGCCCAAATCTTGGGTAAGAGACCACCCGGTATCTCCTTTTTAAGCTTAAGTGAACAAATCACTTTTTCTGTTTTTTCTAAGCATAATTCTTTTTTTTAAGCAGATAATATGGTATCTACAGTTTCTTACTACTGTAAAGTGACTGAACTAATATCCCTTAATATTAAAATAAGCAAAAATCCTAGCTCACCATGGGGATTTTCTGTGTGTTTTCTTAAGTCACAGGGGAAACCAGAAGTGAGGATACCATCCTTTCTCTGACCAAAGGAAAGTAATTTCTTCTAAGAACATATTTGGTTTAATGAAAATAGTATATTTCCTTTCCTAAAGCCTGCTGACATGATAATTTACTCATTTTAATTTTCCCTGTCTATAGGAAAATAAATACCACAGAAAGGAACAGACAGCTCCAGAAAATTTGCAGTGAGAATCAAGTGAGAATCTTGATCACAGAAGGTACCAGCTACATGCACAAGTCATACAAGTCCCCCCAGTCTGGTGGATTGCAGCCACCATGGAAAACGCACACCCTGGATTTTCAGTCTTGCCTTCAGGTTCAGAATAGAGACAATTAAATTATTTCACATTATTCAAATTATTTCTCAGGCAATAAAATTAAGTTGATCAGATGTTTCTCTCCAAGCATCAGTGAATAGTGTTCCCACCATGATGTTTACGGATGTCATTCTCAGCAGAGGAAAACCTCTCAGCAAGTTTCAGGGCATTCCCACATCATCAGCCTTTGTTCTCTGATAGTATAGAGTGTGGAATGTTTTTTTTCCCTTTTTTGTGCACATTTTTTGACTATAGGAATAGTGGATTTCAGTTTCTAACTATGAAGTGTGCATTTTTCATTGACCATAATATTTCAAAAGCTTCACATTGCACCTGATCATAATTGTAATAGCCTAGAAACTGGCATACACATGAAAAGTATCAGAATTGTTTATGAGGCCTGGGCTTGTGTTATATAGAACTTGACTCATTTTTTATCAAAACTTCACTTTTACCAATCACTGACTTGTGATTTATCAGAATATATTCATGCTTAGAATCAGCATTTTATCTCTCTGCTCTGATACTGACTATCTAAAACGGGACTTTCACTAAGAAGTCATCGGAAAGGCTCAGGGAGATACAGGAAGGTGCAGCAGAAAGCAGAAGAAGAACAGGATGGATCAGACCTGTTGGTGAGCCTGAACATTTAATGTTGCTCAAAGTCTCTGAAGAAGAGCAAAAGGAGTAGAAAAAAATACCTGATATTATTTTCTTAACAATGATTTCAGGACACTCTAATTAATTTTTCTCTGTTAAGAAAGAGGAGTGGACAACCTAAATTTCAAAATCTTCAAATTATCTGCGTGAATCAGAAGGCTGCATGCATGGAGGGCAAACACTGACATTTATTTTGTATAGTAGTGCATGTCTTGAGATGAATTGCCACTGGAACATTATTCCCACTCTGCATGTCAAACATTAATATAAAATCAATATGGAGCCATGATCCCAACATTTTTCACGCACCTGTGTTACCCCCCTGGAGGGTTTAGCCACACTTGGCATTTGGCTCCCCCAGGTCGTGGGAAGAGGTTCACTGCAATCCTCCTGCTCGGCACAGCCTCCGAGCATTGGCAAGGGCTCAGCAAGACCCCGGCATCTGTGGAGGGAAAGTGCAAGGTGAGACAAAGGTGATTGGTGGTAAATTTGCTGCTCTGTCAGCAAGTCCTGGAAAATAGAAAGTAAAAAAAGGGTGTCTTCCACAATACAGATGACATCCTCATTTGAAATTATACAGCTGGAGTAGCTTTGTGACAGACATGTTCCTTTCTGTCTTTAGACATGATAGGAATAAATCCACAAGAACAGCTAACCTGCAAAATACACTTAGGCTCACATAAAAGCTTGACTTCATAGATCCCAATTTTTTCCCCTGAAAATATAATTTCCTTTTGAACTCATAGTAAATTAGCCTTCATTTCATAGCTGAACTAGTTCTCAAACACGCTCTACACTTCAGTTTACCTCATGATCAGACATCGTCAAAAACATAAGTTAATCAAAACATCACAGTTTTGAGGAAAGAAAACCCCAGAAAACCACACCACACTATTGTTTTCTTCAAATAGGATGTAGCAGATCTCCCTCCATGTTTACATTCTCCTGGAACACTGCTCAGACAGCTGTTTTTGAGCTCAACATTCCAAAACTGCCAGTCTCAGAGAAGCTTCATTTTTTTCCCAGACAATGTGCATCTCTGTGAATGACTGGCACCTTTCAAACCTGGATTTTAAAAGATTCCTAAGTCAAAAGGTATTTAAGGATGCAGTTTTAACACGTTTCTTCTGGATCTGGTATAGGTATGCCAACCTGTTTTAATGTATACACTCAGAAAGCCACAATAGTCTATTGTCCTCAATTGAAATTACACCAGCTAAGGCCACTGCTTACTCTTTGTTGCTGATATACTAAATCATTGCTCCTAAATATCGTGACCTAGTGCTCAAAAATACACTCAAATTCCCATCTGGATTTTGTTCCTGGGTATTTTGCTTTATGGAATGGAGCTCAGTTTCCTTTCCTTTTTCTCCACCTCAAGCTTCCAAAGCTCAAGGCCAACATTTTCTGAGGCCTGTGGGAGAAAACCACAGCTAATTTCCATGACACAGATGGGAAAAAGATCTTAACCACAGCTCCCTACCTTCACTGGCTGCAAAAGGTACTACACTCAGTTATCACCGGCAGTATGTTAGATATATTCTAGTCCAATGAGATCAGGGAGGGGACTATTCAGAGAAGCAGCTCCTGCACACCTCCTTAATGAAGGTGAAGAGTCAAACATGATCTCAATATCATAGGAAAAACACGTGACAATTTCTGTTGTGGCTTCTACTGCTAAGAGTCAAAATGAAAACTGGTTATCCTGGACCAAAATTTTTTGTCTATTTTTTTAAAACAAGATTTCCAGAAGAAAAGAGGTCTCTGTGGAGAGGTGACAGCATGTTTGGACTCATCCGTGGATGCATACTGGCAGCAGATCCTGCATGGGGATGCCAGATGAACTCAGAAACCTACATGGGGGCCCAGTAATTTATTGTCATCAGTTTCAGAACAGTTCAGTTTTAGAAGCAGTAACCCTATAGACTGAGACCCTACAAACTAAGGAAGCCCAAGGCAAGTTTAGAATCTACTCCATTTGTGTTGCTGGGTAATAGCACGCGATACGAAGTCATGGTGCCACACACCCATTTCCTTAACGCATGAGATCTTTTGTTTTCATTGATGCATGCAATGCTTCTGAAAACAAATTGAAACTTTTCAAAAAATCTGAGAGGATCTTATGAATCAGTGCACAGACTAGTCCTTTTCACCAGCCACTGAATGTGACTTTGTTCAGGATGGCTGGTAGAAGGGGGAGTGTACGCTATGGACCACATGACTAGACAGAAGTTTGGCCAAAAGAGCTTACGGTTATACAAAGAGCCACGTCTTTCGTAGTCAAGAGAATCCTGTATTATAGGTGCTTATAAGAACAGCCTCCACAGAAAAAAAATCTCATCAGAGCCCTATTTATAGGCTTTATTTAGGTGAAGGAGCAAACAATCCCATTCTGGAATGAAACCTGTGATTTTAGACAAAAAAGCATTTCAAAACTCATTGTTTAGACACAATTCTCCCTCAAACTTAACAATTCTCCCTCAAACACAATTCTCCCTGAAACTTCAGCTTCTCCCATTACTTCTAAAAAACCACAGAGATTGAAATATCTCATGCAAAAATTACTGTATAATGTAGGGAATCTATAGAGATATACTCAACGTTGAATTAAGTAAAATAATCACCACATCTTTTATTAGTCAAATTTTCTGAGTACTCAAAGATCCCAACCTAAACCCCACTTATCATGAGCTGAGAAGTTAGCTGGTTCTTATTCCTAAGAGGCGTGGGAATTCCTCTGCAATCTATTGAAAATATCATTTGTCTGTGTACTGGTACTTACTTAACAAAAAGAAAGCTATTCAAAGAACTTATTCTGTTAGTGCTACTTTGCTACAACTTTTTTTTCATGCATGAACAAAAAAATTATTCTTCTATCCCAGTAAAATAGAAATACAAACTGCAGGAAACAATTCCTTCAGTCCTCGTGGAATAGGCATTATAAGGTTCAACAAAAGTTATTATCTCAGAGTAGACATTTACTAGTAAATTATTGATGATCTGCTTCCATTGTCATTTTTACTTCTGTTAACAGAAATTAGAGCAAATTTTAAATTTCTAAATACACCATGACTAGGAAAAAAATCATGTTTATAGGCACCAGGATTCTCTGCAGTCTCAAAGGAATTTTCATAATCTCACAGGTATCTTCAAGTCCTAGAATTTGCATTCTGCTTCTCAGCTCAGCTTGCAGATGTTTAAAAATACATGCAACAAGACAATTCGCTTTTGGCTACACATCTAAGAGGCTCAAACATCTGAATTATTCTGTCTGAGGTCAACTACAATTTATGTGCCAAATTAGGTTGAAATCAAGATAGGAAGAGCTAAGAAATACTAAGATCATTTGTGCTTGGGAACTTGAGGCTATTTCTGCCCAATGTGAATCATCTCCAATCTTCTTCCAGGAAAAGGAGGCATTTTCAGGAACCAGATATGAAATATAAGCTTACAACTTCTGAATCTCTAGACTTCAGTGATTTAAATTTTGCTGTGCAAACAGATATAAAATGTGGATTAGAATAGCAAAATTTTGTAAGAGTGTTCCTTGGATTTTGCAATTCTAGAAAACAAAGGATGCACGTGTTGTCATATGCACTTGCATGCCAACAAGATTTGCAATAAAGACAAAAAGACAAGTTCCCTGGGCTTTAACAATCCATATTTCTGTACTGTTTAATATAAACAGAAAATATTTTCCAGGAGCTCAGGTTCAAGGCTTAAAAGATAATTCCATCAAAATGTTGGATGCAGTACTAATTATACTAATATATATCTCATTTAGTCAGTTACTGAGAAAATCAATGTTCATCCCAAAATATATGGGCTATTTTTTGCACAATTCAAAATTGTGAACTAGTAACTCAAGTAAACTTATTATTTTTACTCTAAAATAATTTTCCATAAATATCTAAATGATGGAGGATATTTCATATAACTATCTCCTGAAACTTTTCAACGCAATTAAGGTAGAGCTAAAAAGAGCTCAAGTGACTTTCTTCCTCGGGGATTCATGTTTAAGTAAATTCCCAACCCGCAACCTAAAGCAATCTTTGCATTCTATTTTCTTGGAACAGATAACACCAATATTAAAACTAGTTTTGGGAGGGGACAACTTGAAACAGAATTATCCATAAATGAAAATGCTAATTAAATTAGCATTTTTTTCCTTTACTAAATATACTAAACTTCAAAGTCCAAGAAGGGATTTTAAAAATCTAAAGTAGCTATCAGCCTTCAGTACTGTTAATGTCTCTCCCACTCACCAAAACCCATCCCCACCAGCTTCCGAGTCTTATCTTACTTCTTCCAGGAACTGAGAATAGAATAATGAAAGAACAGTGAGGAATGGACTGAGATGTACTGGAAGATATTTGTTTTAAGACTGAAGAACTCAACAGATAATTCACTGTGTGCCAGCCACATTTTTCAGAAATAATCAGCATACTATCATAAACCTGGAATTAAGCTTCAAATATGGTTTAATGGGCTGATTCCAAAAACATTGAAGATTGCCATCAATCAAGAAGCTACAGGAAAAAAAATTACTAACAAGTAGTAATTTTTTTTTGGTATTTTTTCTTTCCTAATTATAGAACTTTTAAAGGAAACTCAAACCTTAAATAGATTGTATTCAATCAAAGCCCTCTTTCTGTACCAGTACAAAATTAAAAAGAAAAAAAAAATCATCCTTATCAGGGAGAGAAAGAGTCAGAATCTATTAAATCTATCTTGTCTGACACAAAATTACAAGTGTGACATAAAAATCTAGCTAGCCTGACACAAAATTAAGGTGCTCCTGGCTTAACTTTAAAGAACACAAACCATCTCAAATGCAATAGAGGAAACCACAGGATGCAGTTTCTAGAAGCACAAAAGTGGGATCCAAGATCCCAGTTGAATTCATTCTGTAAGAACAGAGTGCGATGATAATGATGTAACTGAATTCCTACAAGAGACTTGGAGCTGCACAAAGAGAAGAGAACTCTGGTAAAAGATCCAAGTTGCCTGATCACTACGGGTTCCTAATGAACACCTGTGCATTGCCTCCTTATGCAAATCAGAGCAAAGGCTGAATACTATAATTTAAGAATCCATTTTCAGTGCAACCTTTAAAAAATACGGAACTAAACACTGAAATAAGCATCTCATTTCTGGAGAAAAAAATCCAAGCCCCCTGACCTGCAAAAATAGTCGTACCAGTGCTGTGTATGCTTGTCCTTGACCATGGCTCAGAGCAGGCAGTCAAGGAAGATTATAAAATTAGGACATATTCCTCCTACTTTCTGGTTAAACTGGAAATTTAAACTTAACTTGAATGAACAGGGTACATGATGACAGTTACATTTTACAGCCACTGTGATGTCTACCCTCCAAGAACCTCACTAATTCCATTTTTAACTTACACTTTTGTCCTCCTTAATTTCTTCTGGCACTGAGTTCCACAACTCAGCTTCACACTGCCAGGAAGGGTTTTAAAACTTGTTCTTCCTGGGCAGCAGAACTGGCTCTTCTCTGGTCACCTTCTCCTCACAATGTCCTCGTGTAAGGAGAGCCAAATCTGAACTAACTGTGTCATAAGACAGAGAGACTTCTCTTCCTTCCCCCCCCCCCCCCCCCCCTTCTCATTCTTGTTTCAACCCATTCATCCTGTGAACACAGCAGTAAATAGTAAATTCCTTCTCTAAGAAACTCTCTCCTCCCAGCACACTCCTGCCAGGAGGCTTATGACTGCTCTAGCAGTCAACCCTGCTTTGTTATTTCAGTCCACGAGTCTTTCCTGAGCTGACTCTATTGAAATTAAAGTTATGGCTGTATTTAAATTAACCATAGCATTTGTGAGCATTAAAATCACCACACAGGAAAGCCCTCTGACCTGCTAGTTGATTCCTTTACCTTAAAAAATATTCAACCTGGCCAAAACTGCCACTTTATGTACAATCCCAAGAAAGCTGAAGGCTCAGCAGCCTGCTCAGAAGAGGTAAAAAAACTCTCATGAGACACAGTGCATTTATCCTGAGCCCAACCAAAAATAATAAAATGAAGGGAAAGGAAATTGATGGAGAATGATCAAGTTCAAAAATAAGACACAATTTCCTTCAATTTAAAAGAACTGATAACTGAAACAATGGCCAAGGGAACACATTTGTCTATATTTCACCAGATTCACTGAATCACTTAGTGTGACATGGAAGATATGATAGTTATAATGAGATGGCTTTAAGAAGGGAAAAAATAAGATTGAACAGTAGAAAACAGCATCAGTTAGTGAGATTTGCTAAACTAAGAAATGGTCCTCTCTGTCAATGCACTTTACATTTCTGAGAATATTTAAAGAAAAAGGATAGTGGAAAAAAAACTTTTAAAGAGAGAATTCCACATGGAGGGGGGGAAAAAAACAAAATAGATTTTACAACAATTCCCTCTATTCTAAGAAAAGCTGCACAAATCTGACCTCTGCCTGAAACAACCTCTACAGAGTTGCAAATGCTGATGGATGGCTATCATATACTCACCAGGCAGACAGTCCTGTGGAACACGAATAATTTGAGGGATGAATCAGATTAGCTCAAGTTGCTTCAAAGCCCCCACCTCTCTCTCTGATTCTCTCCCTCCAAGGGCACTATCTCACATGAGTGTGACATTCCAGAACAATGAAATTGGTAAAGCAACAAAAGAAAAGCTCATAAGGATGGATTTTAAAACAAACAAACAAACAAACAAAAAACCTACACAGAAGCAGAACCAAGGATGCAAAATTGCTTCCTAAATATCTCTTCCAAAAGACACATTCAGAGAAAAAGTTAACATTTGCTCCCCACATCCTGAAAGTGCCCTGCAGTAGTACTACCATAAATTAACACTTCAATTTCTACAGACATGTCTTAGGACCTATCACACGAGTATCTAAGTGAATGATATCAAAACTGTTAGCTTTCTTCCCTCAGTGTGACTCATGCCAGCTGGACTAATCTAAATATTATTAAACATCATTAAATATATTAAGTTTGAGCTTAAATTGTGCCAGCAGGGCTAGTTCAGAAAAAGAACATAAAAATAATGTTTTAATTAATTATGTTCCCAGGGTGTGGTGATGGGTGCTACCCTCACTACTTAGATACAGTCTCAATTATTTTCCACAAAAGGATAGGTATGCCTACCAATCCTTCTGGCAGCATTTCCACTGCTGATATGTGGTGCAAGATTTAAAAGGCCATCCAGGAAATTCTATAATGTGCTATAAAACTTAGGAAGTATTTAAGTGCCTAGATCACCTTCCCAGGGGACTTTCCACACTTACTTGACTAAATTTCGTTGACTGTCCCTGGAAAGAGACCTGCTTTCTGTACTGACAGCAGTATAACCCTACTTTTATTCTGGCATCTCTAAGAGATACTCAAAACAGCACTTACGAGGCACGGTGCTGGGGAAGACCAATTGTAGGACCAGAGGGATTATTTTACAGCAGTAAAAATCTACTGAAACTGGCTTTTGCATATTATAGTTCCTACACTGTTGCAACACTCAATATTTTTATGATTGTTCTAAACTTATATCTGTGTATATGCACAAATATATGTATATGTACAGCAAGCTCTAGCAATTGATGTGTTTTGCAGTTGGTTTTGCTGTTGTTTTTTATGAAATAATGATGTTGATAGTCTTAGAAGCTTTTCAACAGTGACAAATACAGTATTTTAGAAAGTCAAATTGTGTATTGCATGTCAAATCCAGCATGCCTCTGGGAGGACAAATCAGCATGTGTTACACTTTCAAGTCTGCAAGCACAACTGTTAAGTATATTATGATCAACAGGAGGAATGCAGAGTACATCAAAGGGAAAAATAAAACTCCTGGTAGATAGTAACCATTTTCTTCTTTTCTGTAGGTAATACTAAGATGCTGGAAATTGCTCATACTTAAATCACTATTAATTAAAATAAGCCTTAGCTACTCCTTCCTCAACACCTTACTCCTTTTCCTCTCTCTGCTTCCAAATCAAGACTGAGGAAAAAATGAAATGTCTGTGTAATGGAGACCTACATAACCTCCAAAAATTTGCATTCAGAGGTAAATACAATTTATTTGGTTTATACTATAATGGTACTTCAGTTTTGGTAACTTTTTCTAAAGGTTATAGAATTTTTTTATGACACTTTAGAAAAAATTTTTGCTAAATGCACAGAGTTCAAATGCCCTCTTTGTGCATATGCCCTTTTCCAGCAAAATAACTTTTCTCATTCAAATTAACCATACACTTTGTTCTCTGCTCCCACTTGTCCACACAAAGAGATTTTTTTTTCTAAAATTTCAGAAGTGCCTCTCATCTGAGGTATGAAGTGAAGGAATTGATTCCAGCTGAAATTTACCTAAATCAACCAACACTGTTCCCAGTTTCCACAAACAGCTGATTTCTGATCTTTGCCACCACTTTGTTTCTCTGGAGAATTTTCTCAGCAGCATCACACAGCCACATGCTCACAGACATGCCCATCAGATGCACAAGTGGCCTTGGGGAGCAAACCAGACTCTGGGTACAATATGAAAAATAGGAATATTCCTGTGCACATGTGATAGGACAGAGAAAGCAGAGACCACACTACTGCCCCAGGATGTCAACTACGTGGTCTTCTCATTCTGGTTTAGCATCTGCACGGATCATTATATTAAGCTGTGGACTTCTCACCTCTCTTGAGTGTACTATTTTTCCTTTGTTTTTAATTTCTCAATAGATTTTTAAAAATTGATTAAGAAGCTGAGTTGCAATCTCATCTAGTTTCTGTATTCTAAAGGTTAATACAGGCATCCAAGCATCACATTAACATAACAGCAGCAAAAATCAATCCAGCATGAGACTGAAAGCACAAAATTCACCCTTAATTCCAATTATGGCCTGTTGTATAAGTTTTGAATTTTAGGTAAAGAATTGATAGAATCGTAATTTCCCACTTCCTAAATCCTTTGAGGAGAAAGAAGAAGAAAAAAAAAAGTAAAATGGAGACTTGGCAAACAATTCCCTTTTTCACTGATACATGATGACCTTCTTCTAAGATCTTTCTTGGGAAAAACTTCATAAATTTTTTCCTGAAATATTCGAATATCTACATTAGAAGTTGTCAGTGTAGGGACAATGCTGTGAAGGATAAAAGAGAAACAAAACAAATTTAAGGGAATAGCAACCTAGATCTTGCTTGCCATAGGGGTAAAACACACCAAAAATATTTTGAATGCAGTAAAATATAGATATATTTTGCCACAGTTAATATCTAGTGTGAGTTCATGGCTTAGAAAAAGCCTTTGTGCCATCCTTGAAATTACTGCATTCAAAAGGACAAAAACAGGGGTGGAAAAACACCTTTAAAATGCATTTCACGTTTTCTTCTAGTCCAAAATTACAATTACTATACACTTTATAAGCCTGCAGCCAGGTTTAGTAAAGTGCTACTTACAGGTCTTGCATGACAGCCAACAGATGAAAGTGGTGTGAGTGAGAGCTCTCATTCACTGCTGCCGGCAACCCACTGCCTTTCTGATTTCTTTCTTCAGAAACAAAGATTAGGTGGGGGAAAATAAGGTAAAGGGTTATTTTTAAAAGTCCTTATTTTCAAATCACTATCCAGGAGCTGCCTGAGTTGGCCTCTTATTAGTTGTCTCTCATCTTCCACCTCTGTCTCCATAGAAACCTTGCAGCAGCATCTCCTGCCTCTCTAGCCTGAAGTCTTCAGATCTGGCTGGTGCCAAGCCTGGCTGGGCAAGCTGGGGGAGGATCATAGCAGCATCCCTCCAGTGCTGAGGTTCACCATGCTGGCCCCTGTCACATGGAGACCTTGTGCACAAAACAGAGACATCACCTCTAACCCATTGCACAGACTGCAGCAGACGGCTCATCCCAATTCCAGCTGCTTCCCTTTGCTCTGTCACCCTCGCAGAGATGGATATACATGGATTGGGATGAAGGAAACACCTCAGACCTCATACACTAAAACCCCAAAAGCTGGAAAATAAGTGAGGTGGAGGGATACTGAGCTATGTAATCAGCACAGGGAAAGCCAGCTGGCTACAAAGTGGGGCACTTCTCAAACTCTTGCCCAACTTCCCCTGCTTCTAGAAAAGGGTAGGAGATACTATCAGGAAATGGATTTAAAAAAACAAAAAAAAAGATCAGTCTGAATATTCAGAGGTACTTCGTAATACCACCTCTACTGTGGAAAAACACATTTGGAAAGTCTTTTTTCCATTATGTTTTTCTGTTTAAATGGATTATCTATGAAAAAGCCTACTTTTTTCTAATGTCAGTCTCTTGTTTTAGGGAGACATGTACTGAGAATTAATTTGTATTTTTTTTAATTTATATGAATGGCCTGCACATGAATAAAATGCTACTTTCTTTTTACCTGCTTCAACTTTTCCATCATTATTATCCCAATTGGAATATACCAAAAAAGTATCATTTTGAGGTGACAGCTATGAGTCACCAGGTGGCCAAAACTGACCAGTCAAATGCAAAAGAAGTTACTACTCTCTACAGACTGCCCAAGGGGACTACTAAAAACTCTTAGCTGGAGAATTGCTTTCTTCCAAAGGAGAGGGCATGTTTAGGCAGACAGTCTCTCAGAATGGTTTTCCCTGCCAGCCCAGCTAATCTCTTTTCAATTTGAGTAAATTGTTCTTAAAATAAAAAAATCTCTGCTCTCAGGCGCACAAACAGAAAGAAGTGGGGTATGGAAAGAAAAACACAATAACAACTTCTAGCAACTTGCTAACAACAAGGGAGCCTACAAAACACTTGGTATTGAGTAAAAGGTAACAAAATGTATCCTGTGAAAATCCAGAGAAAAGGGGGGCTATCCTCCCGTGTTTGAGAACTGCTGCAACAGTAGGTGAACGCAATTTCTCCTCTTTGTAGTTATTAGGCCCTCCAGACAGTTTCTGTTCAAGAGATCGTGCACAGTGTGCCAGAATTCCAACAATCTAGAAGAAACAGAACTGATTTTTATTTTTCCAACATATTAAAGCCTTAACCTCTATATGAAATATGTAGTTACTGAAAAAGCAAACTATGCATTACAGAACAGCTTTGGAGCTTTGGTGCGTGTGGGTAAGTTTAGAGGTTGCACAATAAATTAATGTGAATATATATATTAATATATACACGCAAAGGGTAGGTAGGAGATAACCCTTGTCTATTGTTTTCAATCAAAGGCTAAAGAAAATTGACAATCCAAATGTTTATCGCGGTGCAAAGAATATATCTGCATATTGGTTTTTATTCTATTTAGAGTTGTGAAGAACTTCTAAATATAAAGAATGTGTAAGGACAAATTTTAGCTTTAAAGTGCATTTCATGGACATGGAAGAAGGTGAACAGAAAGAAAAATGTCAGATTTGTGCCATAAGTTTGAACCAATATGCTGAATGCAGACAGCAGTGATCACAAGTTACTTGCCATGATGATGTTTATTTTCTTCAATATCATTACACATTTACTCACATAGGCAAAATCAGAACCACTTAGCAGTTCCTTCTTCAAGAAAGTAATTTTCTAAAATCATGCACTTCAACCTACTAACAAATAATTTGTTTTCTAATAAAAATTTTCCAAGGCATAATTTATGGGGAAACAATACTCTGTATTATGCTCTTTTTTAGTGTCTGTTGCACTTCACTGAATGTTAGGTGTGAATTTGTATTCCTCTCATAGAAAGAAGAGCAGTCTGCTCAAATCAGCATTCCTGGTATGGGACAGTACAGTTGCCATCTGTGTCAATGCAACAACCCTGCCAAGACATGCCAAGCTCATAGTTTAATTTGACAGAGAATCTTACAGTGCCCCCATCACATTCACTCACTTTCAATTTACCATACTTCCTCAGTGACGGAAACCAAATGTTAAACAGCAAAATGAAGGCTGGTTCAGTTTCCAACAATGAGATCATTTTTCAAATCTATGGTTTCCAGCTGATGGCCAAGTGAAGGTCTTGGATGCCTTAGCTCTCCATTCTTAGATGCAAAGGCCCTGTCACAACAACAGGAATACAGATTTTTGAGAAGAAGATATTAAACAGTAATGAACATAAGATAGCTACTCTAGTTATTTGTAGAGATCATGTTGCTGCCTATAGTTGCTGTAGTAAAATTTAAACATTTAATGTTGAAAACTGAGAATAACACTATAAAAATTAATTTCTCCATTCAAGTCAATGCCATCGGCCAGGAGTACACTGCCACCATTTTCTGATGCCACAGGCCCAGAGGAAGATGACAGCTGTTATTGAAGATAAAGATGATTTTGTGGAAGTGCTTGAGGATTTACTAGCAAGAAATGAAAGAGCAAACTTCTCCTATCTCTTTAAAGCAGAGGGCTGGAACCCATGCAATCAATAACAGTAGACTGAACAAAAGCAGAAGAAGCTAAAGGAAATACCTTGACAGACAAAAAAAAAAAACCCACAGAGGTAAAAGACACCTCTGGAAAATGTAACCTATCAATTTTAGTAGTGCACCTGCAATTTAATCACAGCATGGCACGTTTAGAGCATTGAGAATTGAAACTAGAATTCAAGGGGGTCTACATTCTGATTCAGGTTTAAGGGAACAATATCATTGTCTAACAAATTGACCTACAGACTGTTCCAAAAGCTTTTTTTTGCAAGAAATGACACTAACAGTGTGGAGCAAGAACCACTGGATCAGATCTCTTTCAAGATGCAAGTGCAGAGAAGAGAAGAATCCTAATCACATATCATTTGACGCTCAAAATCACCAAGGCAGGTGGCTTTTGCCCCAGAAAGTGCAGGAACAAGAGGGGCAGGAGTGTAACAGAGCTGCCTGTCCACAAACACTCCCAAAGGGCTGACCTGCCCTCTCCAGCCTCGTGCCCTGCTAGAGCTGCCTCTCCAATGCAGGCACCAGGATGTGAGCAGCCATGCAGTCAGCTGGATCAATCACTTGATCCAGCTGAAAACTAACCTTACCAGAGAAAGAAAAGGAAGATTAGTTTTCAGTTGATGAGCAAAGCTTTACAAGTCCTTTCTTCAACAAAGAGGAGACAGGACCAGCAGTTTCTCTGGCATTGCTGGCCCAGGTCAGCAAAGCTGCTGCAATGAAATGCTCCTGCTCACTCCTCCATGCACACAATCACAGCGCTGCCAGCCAGGTGACCCTTCCTCAGCTGCTTCACATCACAAAGGTATTTAGTTTAGTGGAGGACAACTTGGCCTGCAGTTCAAGCAGACTCAAGTTAGAGAGCAAGTGGCCCAAAATACCTCCAGCCAAAGAGGTGGTAACTAATTCTTTCTTGCATTCTAAAGAGAGAATGACATGTCACCCTGTACTTGAGGCCTGAAATTTTTTTATATAATTGGTCAATAGTATCATCAAGATGATTGAAGATGATGAAATTGATAGAGAGAGACAAAGCAAAGTGTTCTCACTCAGCCAGGCTCTGGTAGAATCTATTGATTCACAGCAAACCAAACAACGTGGGAAATAATATTCAGACAACCTTTTGGGTGTATTTTGGTTGCCAGTTCATTTCAACAAAATGGATGCTATTCAAAGCTGCAATTCTCACAAACTTTAAGCTAACCACATACACACTCTCTCTATATAAAAACACAGAAATTAATATTGAAGATTATGATAGAGGGTACAGAATTTTCAAATAAATAATAAGAGAGGAACCAAAATTAAGGTTGATGATGAAATAAGAACTGGATCTCATTATAACATGTTTAATTACACAACTATTTTTTTCCTGTTTTGGATAGGACCTCTGTCTCATTAAGTGCTCAGGAAGACTCTTACTGAATGCTGGATTATTTAATCCAAATTACTCTGTTCTCAAGCATCTCTGGTCTGCAGACTGATACACAGACAATAGACACCATGAGAAGGAGAACGGGGATGGCACATTGATACCTGGATCAACCATCAGATATTAAAGGGGTTTGTGCTGTTCATCATCAAATTTTCAAGTCCTCCTCTGTAGGCAAAAAATAACAACATGAGCCACCAAGAAACTGCTTCAATCCTCCACAAAACTTGAGTCAATAAGGTATCTCAAAAGAGAGGCAAGAACTGTGGAGAGTCAGACACTGAGCTATGACAAATTACAAGAAGAAATTAAGAATAAAAATACATTAGTAGCCTTAGATCAATTAGGTAAATACAAATGCATGTGTGGCAACAAATGTTGACCATGACAGAGACAAATATGTGGTGTGAGAGCAAGAGGATTGTTCCCAGCCTCAGGTGGGTGACTCTGTTGTCCCAGTTGAAGGGCAGAGGAACCAAGGACTTTTACCAGTAAGCCAAATACTTTGCTCAATATTTATGGCCGGGGCAAGAGCAGGATGGGTAAGACAGACCTTATCTGGTCAAATATCAAATGAGGAAGCTGCCTTATTTGGTGTTCCCAACATGTGAACTGTGCCAAAGGAAAGTGAAAAAAAAAAAAACCAACACATTTAGTGTATAATTCCTCTCCATTATTTCACTATGTATGATCTACTGTAGCCTAGTAGGTGTAGAAAAAACCTTAGCCAAAATTAGTGTACCTTTCAGTAATTTATTCTTGCACAGTTTTTTGCTTTATCCAAAATTCAGAAAGTCATGGGAAGTGGTTTTACATGTCACAGCTTCCTCATTCTGGGTACATGTGAGAGAGTATGTTTACTTCTCATGGAGAATATGAGGGAGAGAAAAAGAAACCAGCAAAATTTGTGATGGTGTAATTATTTATACATAATATTATTATGCAATCCCTTATTTTTCTTACCAAGCAGACTATTAGTTCACTATTAGTGAAGTATTCACTGTTTGTGAACTATTATAGTTCATAGTGAACTAATCTAGATCATAATGAATGTATCCAAAATACATACATGTTACTGGCACGATTACATGCAAAACCATGCATTTAATAGAGCAAAAATACAGGGATTTTTCACAGTTTTACTTTTATTTCAAAACCAGGACTATAAATCAGCTAAAAAGGCAGCTGTTGACAAGAAATGATAATGACTTTATTCACATATGACCACTGATTAAAATAAGCTTATAAATTTTCCTGTTTTCTTGCAACAAATTGCAATTTGATGGATCTTATCTACATATTTTCATAAATGGAAAGTCTGGGACAAAAACAGAAACTGTACTACTAGTAAAGGAAACTAGTTTCATAAACTGAAGGAACTCCCAAAAAACAGTAAGAATTTTTTCCTCTCACTTAGGTACTGCACCGAGGGGGTAGTGACATTTTTGCCAGTTAATCCACACTCTTTTATTATGCTCTACTGGAATACAAAGACAGAACGTCTGCATTTGCTTCTCTTAAGAGGAATTCTGTAGCTTTGAAGGGACTATTTCATATTACACTTGCATTTTAGATGACCAAATCCTAACAAGAAAATCTTACAAACATTTATTCCAAAAGCAATTTATACGTAAGCATGCAGAAACCAGTTAACTTAAATACAAGTGGGCAAAAGACAAAAGATACAAACCCTTCAAAAAAGCTTCTTTAGTTGCTGTGCTACTAAATGAAAAATTTTCATAAGATCAGCAAACTAGCTATTCTTTCCTTACATTTGATGAAACAATTAATAAACACTGAAACACATTATAGTCACAACACATACTCTTGATTAGTATTTTTAAATGTTTTTTTCTAAAACATTTCTCTTCCAAAAACATGGTCTTTTTGTTCAGCAGTGCTTATATTAAATCTCACAAACCTACTTCCAAGTGTGGAGGACTGATTTAAGAGTGTCTTATTGTATAAAGCAGTCAGTAGGTGAACATTGGACTATTACAAAGCACCTCTATAGAAAGAAAATCCAGGTTAGTTCTGTAACTAACATCCCAGACCATTTTTAGGAATAGCTGCTAATAACTCTTAAAAGCCCTGAAGCAGTAGCACTATTGTGAAGTAACCCCAAGGATCTGCCTCTGCAAATTCTGCTATCAATCTGATGCTGCAAAGCAGCTCAGTAGTTCCAGAAGCCTTTGTAAATTCCATCTCTGAGAATTGATTTCAACAACAATCATCTACTGAGTATATGGGGAAAATCTGTCACCGCTGTAGATTCAAATGTTAAAAATCCACCTCAGGAGGACTAAAAACCGCTCAATTAAAATACTAACCTTCACTGTAGCCTAATATTAAAAATAAGCTATGAAAAGAAATCAGGCTTCAGGAAATACTACTTTTTCTTTGAATACACTACTTTTAAAAGGCATACAAATGAAGAATGATTTCTGTCCAAAGCTATGCTGAACTCTATTATATCCGGGTATTATTTATTCTTTTAAAAAGAAAAAGTTTTGGGTTTTTAAGCAATATATTTATAATACTGTCAAGTACTAAGATCAGCAATTTATCTGACTTTTCCCTCTACGGACTAGTAAAGCTACAGTAGCAAATTTTGCAGAAGCCATTTTAACATCCAGCTTTTTAGAGTTTTATATATTTATTACTACTATATTTGAAAATAAATCCCTTTAAAAAACTAAATAATAACAATAATAATGACCAAAAAACCCAGCAAAATATGTTGCTTTTGCTACCGTCCATTCCGTATCACATCTGTTCAATGTACGTCTTGAATGGCTACAATTTCAATGCAAAAAAATTTACTACTCATATCATGAAAACCACTCTATATTCTCAATTACCTCTTAGAACAGCTCCTACTGAAAGAAGTTCTAATATAGATGAAAGACCAAGCACCACTAAGAACCGCACAAGTAGTACATGTCTGGAAGTTTCATATATCTGCTATTACTCGAAAACAAGGAACTTGCCTGGGAAACTGGGAATTTCCTGCAGCTAGGACACAGTTTATTTGAATGCAATTACTTTTGCAGTTAGCAATAAGAAAGTGGCAGGCAAACCGCATAAGACATCATATTCGTGACTTTTTAATATCTGTTCAGAATAAATAAATTCATAATTGATCAATTATATATTCAGGCGGGGAAACACAATGCTAGCCTTTCATTGTCCATGGACACACAGTCTCATCACCAGAGAGCACAAATGAAATGCTAATGGCAGAGAAGATGAATGCCAATTTCCTTCACTTTGCTCCAACTTTCAGTGGCTCTCTACAATAAAAGATAGCTATTTGTGGAGACTGGCTTGTTCCATACCATTAACTCAGAACAAAACATATTTTTAGTGGGACAGCAGTGTTTACTTGTAAGAACTGATGAATTGTACACCACCATTTATCACTTGTAGACAAAGACATTCAGGCACAATTTTGGACATAAATCAAGGTACATGCTCCTAAATAAAAAAGGGATTGCTTAAGTCCCTAAAACTGCATAGATTGAGGTCAGATTGGCCATAGCAACCACGAATGGTACTTAGGCCTTCCGTAAGACTTAGCAACCAATAAATGAGCTCAGATCTCTTTTCATCTCCACTGGTGTGAAAGCCAAAATTAAAAAGATTAGATCACGCTGCACCCATCACAATAGACTTCACAGTGAAAAAGTCATTTCTAGCCTTTGATTCACATCCAATAAATAACATTCATCCCTTCCATAATGAACAACTTTCAAAGTAAATTGAATCTCCATAGTGCTGCTTTCCCTTGCTGCACCGTATTTACATAACAATATATCACAGGAAGCTCAGAGTGGGTCTTGCAAATGGAAGACATGTCTTTAGCACTGATTATGCTATACTCAGCTTTAAAATGCTTGCCATTTAAACATAATGCACAGTAGATTATAATAAATAATAACCAACACTTTAAATCTTGCGGTATGAAACTTTGACAATTTCAATATGGAAATTTCATAGTAAACAGCTCCCTCCCCCTTTCCTTTGAGTCCTTCCATTTGAGGATATTCAGCAAATTCTACTTTCCAGGAGCACTGATGATACTATCTGTCTCGTGTTTCCAGGAAAAGGGAGAGTACATAATTTCATTTTTACTGCCTCTTTTTGCACTGCTTCTCTTCTCTTTTATATGTCTTTTCAAGTACTTGAACAATTCTTTTTGATGTTCCAAACACATCAGTAACCTATTACTCCAATCTCACACAAAGCACTAAGTATTGCTCCTTTTCCTCCCCCTAGAGCAGTAGCTATTTGTAAATAGGTGAAGCTGATCACAGCTGCATCTAACACAGATCTAACACATGAAATAAAAAATGCATCCAGCAAATGTTTGTGTTGTATTCCTACAGTATGCCCTGTATTTCCCATGCTCAGTTTGTCATTATTACAAATAGATTGTCATTCCCTTCTTACTGCAGGTTGCATAAATTGATGTTTAAAGGAGTGTTTGACAGAAATATATCGAAACAAAAATTCTACACCTAATTAAAAACATGCAGGAATAATTTCAGCCCTCTGCAGCAACAACTCATGTAGATTATACTATGCAAACTCAGCAGGGAACCTCATTAATTTTTAAAACTCTCTGACCCTAGTGCAGTTAAGGGTGTAAAAATAATTACAAATTAGGGTTGAGGGAGCACTGTTTTATTATTGCGTGTGTGCTATCAGCTACACAACATTTTATCAGATATGGATATTTATGATAGCTAAGCATAATTTTAACACAGCCAAAATAAATTTTAAAAATGCAAATATTAGACATCTTATATTTTCAAGAACATAACTATAGTAGCCACCACTTCCACAAAAAGAAAGCCTGTCAGCTCTCTGCAAACATTCTCATAGCACAAAGCACGTCAGTTACAGATTAAACGCTAGTAACAGCCTGGATACGACAGTAAACTAAGATATTTCTATAGCAAGGCGTGTTTGCAATCTACCAATTTCTAACTTATTTAGAAGGCTATAAAATACTTGGCAGAGGGTATAAATAGTCTCTCTTACCTAAAACTTGTCAGAAGAAAGATCCTTCTCCATTGTTGTCACCTCCAGTGCCCCCTCTTGCCACCATGGAGATTGGTTCTGCTATGTTTATTGCTCTGTGCCTCAGTTACAGCCGTGACACTAATCTGCCTGCACAGACCAGCACAGGGGTGTGTGTGGGTGTGCGGGTGTGTGTGCGTGTGAGAAAAGAGAGCCTGCTGACTTCAGGACTGGGAACCTAAACCTCAGGCCAAGTCAAGGCTGAATGAAAATGATCAAAGCTCTGTCCCTCATCAACAGAGTAGACAAGATTTCTCTCCCCCCTCCCAATGAGAAGCAGGGCTGTCATTAGGGATTCCCACTAAAAAGCCTCTAACAGAGGCAGACCTTCTCCAGACTGCTAGTGCCTGCCCAGCAGCCCGTGCAGAATACAGGTAGCTATTGTTCCTGAGACAGATATGTAGCCAGCCACTCAGACTCTGACAGATCTCAACAAACCAGTGAGCCTGCCTTCGGTTTAACTCTTTATTTACTAGCCGTTCACTTTTTACAAAGATCTCCTTTTGCCCTGGAGAGGGAGGGACAGGGAAGGTAAAAAAAGAAAATCATTAAATTGTTCTGCCTTTGTTAAGCAAAATGTTTCATGTATATAGGCAGTAATCCTATACAAATTTAGGAGTATTGACTTTCATTTTGAAATCTCATCTAGTCTGGTGCTGGACAACGAAGCAATAGCACACTTCAGCAGTAAAACAGGATTCCAGTCCTGTAAGCCAAGTAAGTCCTGCTCTGCCTTACTCTGAATTTTCATCATTCATGAGGAAATAAAACAGTTGGAATAGATAACACACATCCTTGCTCAAATAATCTAGGTATTAAGAAACGGAGAAATTTGGTGCAAAAGCTTCAGCAGTTCAGATGCACGTTTTAAGCATTTACTGAAAATGAAGTTAGCATCTCCAGCAGCAAATTGTGCTAGAGCAAGTAGATAGTAATTAGCTGGCATAAAAAGCAGAGATACTAATTCCAGTCTCATAGTAGTTATATATTTCTATAGGGAGATTTTATTTGCACAAAAATTTCTGGATTTTTAAAAATTTTCTATGACACGCAGCTTAATCATTTATTTGCAAACATTGTCAATGAAAATGTTGGAGGAAATATCCTGACACACTCTGTGCTTGACTTTTAGGAAGTAATGCATTTTTATATGAAAAGCTGTGGGCTTCACTCTGTATAGCTATTGTATAAGTTCAAGCCAGGCGCAGACTTCAGCTTTAAAACACTTTTTTCCCTTCTTCTGTGTAAGTCAGTCTTAATTTCATTTCAGGCATATTGTAGTAGGATGTGTATATGCGTGGGTACACTTGCCTTAGGTTGGTTTGCTTGGATTGCTTTAAAACAAGTTTAAGGCATAAAGGTTGAACATTACCAGCAGCATTTTCATGTGTCAATAAATTCAGATTTATAAAATGCAGAGTTAAAAAAAAATTGAAATTGAGACTGCTAACACAAGAGCATATTAGAGACATGATGTCAAAAGCAGTATTTTACCCTGACAGACCCTATCCTATCAGAGAAGCCTTCCTACCCATTACAAATAAACAGTCATTTCATCAGCAACTTCCAAATGACATACTAAAAAAACTGCATGTGATTTAATTTGAAAGTCACCAATGGTCAGTTTGGAGTGTTTTAAAGCTACCTTTTCTGCATGTTTGAGAATTTAGTTACATTCCTACTAAAATGCCAGGCATTCAGAGCCATTCACAATTCTTCCAGTGCAGTGAGGAAACAGACAAACAGGAAAGCAAACCAGCATTAATCAGTGTAACACACCCTATGTGGCAGAATACCTCTAGCCTACTCCATGCATTTTAAAGAACCAGGACTTTGCATTCAAAAACCTGGTTGCTGTTTAATTCCAGAGTATCTCTTTCATATTAATTGGAATATCAGTCTTTCATGATAGACTTATTCTTTGGACTGTGCTTTTCATCATCAGTTTATGTAAATGCCTGGATCTATGTGGAAAAATACCTTTCAGTTATAAATATGTTCGCTATTTACTTGTGCTCTTAGAGAAAAAAAATTAATTTACTATGAATTCTTTATAATTGTGCCCCAGTTTCCCTTTTATTTGAGTAAACTAGTAAACTCCTGCCACTAAATGGAATTTAAAATTTCTGAAGAAGTCTACGCCAGGAAGATCCTCTGCATGTGGTGTACAGCATGGAAAAACCGGTGAGAACATGGCCATGGAGCTGAAACAACAGGAGCCTGTGGGAGTACATGTCACTGTCTGGAAACACCTACCCTGCCCAGCACGTGCACTCTGCTGCCAAACAGAGACCACCAGTACCATGCCATGGAAAGCCTGTTTTGAAGCCGTTCTAAGGGCCATGTGACAAGCTGCTGAGCATGGTCACATGTGATTCCAACCTCTGACAAGGCCTTGCTGAGTGTAATAACCCCGGGGTGTTTCACCCTGAGTCCAGGATCCCCCACATCTTGCAGTGCTGGTATGTGCTCATCTGCTGCTGGCTTGGTATCTCCATGAGCACACATGCCATTCAAAAGCATTGGTAAATACCCCTTGATGGCAGGAGGAGAATGAAAACTTTCTGGAGGGAACTCATGTTGGAGCCGGGCACTTTGTGGGAAGACAGAGAAGTTGATGCTTGTTTCTGACTATAAAGTATAAATTACGGGATTTATGTAAAGGATTATGTTTGTTTCCAGTGATTGGCCTTAATTCTTATTCTCTCACTCACTCTACTTTTTTTTTTTTTTTTTTTAGTTCTAAACAGCAAAAAACGCACAAGCTCTAAGTGGAAGAGAAAAAGGGGCCACTTAAGAGGAAGGAAAAGCAAGGCTTTTTTCCTTTTTTCCTTTAAGTTGTGTAAGTCATCTACTAGAAGCAGGCTTTATAGGCACAACACTGGGTAACTAATCTCACATACCATCAGGTATTTGAACAGTTTGAATTTTATTCCCACAAAGAGAGCATAAAGAAAGCCAGGTATGTCTTGCATAACAATTCTGCATCTGAAAAATTTGATTGAGACTGCTGGAGTCATTTCTTTCAGCTAACCCACACAGCCCCACTTTGGCAAACAAAGGCGCACACCAGTATCACATATCCATTTTCCTTTGGAGATTCCATTTTAATGATTCTGTAGTAAATACTTTTGTATTTAAAAATGATACAGATATGAAAAGTACATACCACATATGAAAAAAACAGTGTTTCAGTAACTCTCTTACAGAGGTGAAATGCACATAATGTATTCAAGTATGCAACCTCAATTAACCTTTTGCCTGAATTTGTGGACAAACCTATCCATAAAAAGTGAGCTCCCTCCATGATCAAAAGTCAGTTTTACAACTTCACATTGTTTGTGCCTAGTTCCCTATATAAAAGAACGTAACAGGAGGTAATCTTCATGAAGTGAAATTTGAATTTAACTCATTGTTATTCTTGATCTTGATTTCCTTAATACAAAAGCTACTGTAAAACATCATATAAGAAAGCATTGACTTTTTTTTTAATCAAAGATTATTATTATATTTTTTTATTATGTGGTAACTATACTTCCTTTATCTCAGAAAATACTGAAAAATGTAAGATAGCAAACATAAAGATATAAAAATATTTAGATGGAAGCCAGTACTTATTTGGCTTTGGATGTAGGCAAGTAAAGCATGTAGTTTAGGAAAGAACTTGCAATTAACATACATTCAACTGTGTTGGTATACGGCAACATGAAACAACCTGGAATTACAGTCAATAAAGAAACATTAATGTTCCCAAAATTTGGTATGCACATTATTAAAAATTTGGTTTTCTTTAAAATGCTCTTCTAAAGAGCACAACTTTTTTTCACCCTCTACTCTTTCACAGAACCATAATTAGAGTATTGCATTCTCCACTAGATGCTTTGTTAGGGATTAGAACTCAGCAAGATAATTACAAACATTCTACATAAAGGCATAGGAAACCAAGATCAGAGGTAATTTCTCCAGTTCACATTCTTCCTACAGATTACATTTTTGATATGTGATCTGTTGGAGAAAATTAGTAGAAGGTGACAGTATCTTTTTTTTTTCACCTCTGATTACTTTAGAGCTAACATCAGCAGACCAAAGCACTGTTCAAATAAATCATTTTCTTTCTGTAAAGTTTCAGACTCTGAGTCCCAAATACACCCCCTCCATTCAACACTGAGCCCAGACACTTGCCTAGCTAACTAGCAGTACATGAATTACAGCAACAGGGCATATTCACACATTTAGAGAGAATTAAACCATCTCTTTCAAAAAAGTTTACTTTTTAAGTCAATCTTGTACCCAGTTCAAGATCAAGACAAGAGATAAATAGAATAGAGTATTATCTTTTTAAAAATCCCCAAACAAATAAAAAACCCACAAAACATACCCCAAATCCCCTAAAAATATCAACACCACCCCAAATGTGTTGAACATTAAGAGGAATTTTCTCCTTGCTTCCTTAAGAACAGTGATTTAAGAAGGCACACTATGCTACAGATATTCCAGTTTGCCAATTTACTTGTTAGCAGGAATTAATATTTATCACTTGTTTTCATCTTTTTGTTCCTTGGATGGATTTGGACCTACCGTTTTAAGCACTGATCCCTGGGAGTTGCTGTTTTTCAAAGGGACACTTTTTGAAGTAAAGTAGTTGGATGGAGAAAGGCAATTCAGAACTGCCCTGTAGCTTCAACCTGCCGTGGATAGTTTTCTTCCTTGGAATCTTTTGATAAAAGCCAGAACACAACCTGATTTATTAATGTAGCAAAGTCATTACAATTCAGAGCTAAAAATGTTATTGGACTTCCCTCCAGCTAGTGCTGTTTAAGCAAGCCTTTAAAAAGCAATTTAATTCCATTTCACAAACTCAAATTTCCTCCACAGATAATTGGTTTTCATTGTATGTATAAAAAGCTGCAATGAAGTCAATAAGTCAAACTATATATTTTCTTAGAGTTATATTTATTACAGAAAGACTGACCTGCTCCTGACAGAACTGTATTGTTTCTATTTTTCTACTGTTAACCTGGAATCTTTCTGTTAATAACACAAGCACACTCTATAGTAGCATTCAGCAATGTACTATGAAATCCGAACATAATCAAGAATTCTTCTGGTCTCTCACATTTATAGCCAAATAACTTTATGCTGTCAGCTGTCATAGATTAAATCTTCATATATAAACTTACTGATTCAGAGCTAAAGCATTCACTCTGTTTTGAGAGCTTAAAACAGTCAGAAAATACTTGCCTGGCTTGGGTCATTATCAGTATATTTGAAAACTGCCATACTAAAAGAAATATTAAAGCCTTGTTTTGTGTATGTATATATAAATAATACAAAATAATATGTCTTACTTATGGGCATGTTCATATTCCAAGAGTCTGGGAACAACAGTGCTCTTTTGAGCATCTTGAAACATCAGACTTGGAAAGCTTGCACACTAATAACAGCCCAACAGCAAAACAAAGAAATCCAAAAACTATCAAAGTTGGAGATGCAAAAAGAGGCATGAAATATTTATATAACTAAAAAAGTTCACAAAATCCCCACACTCATTCAAATCCTGTTTATAGCAGATACTTATGACTAAAAGCAATCTTCCATCTCAAGCAGCCAAGTACAACAAAAATACTTACCAGATATCTTGCCTTGCTTGGAATTAATGTATTTCTCTTTATTTTTCTTTTTTTTTTCTTAACAGCACAAGGAGATTCATATTTAAAAGCTGTATTAGTTACTGTCCTCCTGCTCCCGCAGCTCTTCGGTTGTAGGAACGGAGGAGCTTGGCTGGTATTGTTTTGAGATAAAGAGAATGGCCCGTGTGAGCCAAGATATTCTGTACTGTCTGATGATCTCTGCAGTGTTCTTAAACTCCTCCACCGAGACAGGTATTTTTTTTTTTTGCTGTCTGTTGTCCAAACAGGTTCATCAGAGCTCTTACAGCCACCTTCATTTTTCAGTTGTGGAGGCCCTATGTGCTGAGAGGAGAGAGGTTTCTTCCTCTCAGTATTTATTTGCTTTTGGATTGGAGGAAGAGGCTGAGAGATTTTCAATTTGAGATCAAAGACAAGCACATGCAATGGGACGAAACATAGTTTTCTCAATTGTGCTCAGAATAGTAGTCCCTGAGTTCCCACACTCGGTGCTCTCAACTCTGTAAGCTTTGCAGGGTAAAAAAGATGGATAGTTATATATATACACACACACACACAGACGCGCGTAGACACACACACACACACATATTTTAAATATATTAGTTTTCTCCCTTGCAGCACTGCAGTCTCTCTATTGTCAAATAATAACTGTATCTGAAAAGAAAGCACTTAATAAGGCTAAGGTCAGACTGCTTAGACTTGGCATTTGCTGCGATAACAAATCAGAGATGATAGCATCGTACAGATTTATGAATTTTTTGCCCCCGCAGTCACAAACATCAGACGTTTACTTTATAAAGAAAGCTTTTAGATTCTTCCTGCAGTTTCCATAGTGATTTCATTTTTTCTCTTTTATCACAGATTGGCTGAAGTACTGCTACCCTTTGTGCTTTAAAAGGCTTGTGCTACCAACTGTCGATATAAAGGCACTGTAGCTAAAGCACACATGCAACACAAACTGTCAAAAATAATTGAAACAGATAAATACTGGCTGAAAAAGGTTTTGGTATTTTCTCTGCCTGTCCTGAAGAGTACAGTAGAATAGTATTTCATTTGAATAAATGTAGTTAACTTGACCCAACCACACTTCTGTTCCATTTCCCATAACCAATGGTATTTCTATTAGAGCACTTGTACACAAAAAAATTACTTTCTTCACAAAAAGTTTTAATACAGCCTACATCAAGCAAAATGCCTATGTTTGTTAGATATAAATGAAAACACATCCATTAATTTTGGAATCTTCTAAAGACACTGCTTTTGCCAATTATATTCTTCCTCTAAGAAGTTTATTCTTTTCAAGAAAAGGATGATTTAAGGAAGAATTACACTGTTTCTGACAAAGCAAACAATACCCTCTCTTGCTGGAGAGATAACCACCTTTCAAAGTAAGCCTAAAGGATTAGTTTCTGTTTAACCCCTCGCAAACAAATGAGACTACCATCTTCTCCACAAAACAGAACTCAGCTAAGTAAACACATCTATTCAGTTATCATTCCTTTAAAAATGTAGTCTTTAGATTGCAGAATGCAAGCACAGTATTTCCCTACCCCTCTTTTAACCAGCTTAGTAGATACTGGGTGTGTGGTTAACCCCAACCATTTCTTTCACTCTCATGAGTTTCCAGACTTGTGTGTCAGAAATGGTCTAACTTATTCAAAATACTGAATTTTATCAGTAAAATATCATGAAAAGATAAATATACTACAAAAATCTTTTGATTTGGAGGTGACTATAAAGATAATGAGTTTCCTTACTTTCATACAATAATGGAAAACTTAGTGCAAAATTCACATGGACAAATATCTTAAAACCCAACAGAAAACAGTAGAGTTTACAAGATATTTTAATTTAGAGAAAAAAAAAAAAAGAGAGGGAAAAACCAGACATTTTGGATGCATTTATGACAATTAATTCTTTATTTCCAAACAGATTATCTACAGAAAACTACCAAGCTCCCTATTTTATTGTCATCTATTTATACAGTGAATTATACAACTGACTTTTGCTTTTGGAATAATAAAATTGACAGGGATCCACAGCCACTAAATAGGCAGTAACTGCGAGCATAAAGTATGTTAGTACTTACAATAAAATTTATTGGAAAAAAGAATTTGCAGCAAGGTGGAAGTGAAGAGCTAAATATAAACAAAAAGCTGAGAGTTACTAAGACTGTGCTGATTACTGAAATATTCCACAAGTGGTCCTGTTCAAAACTGGTACAGAAAGATGCAGCACATTTTGGAAAGATGCAGAGACAGCTGTTGCTGCCCTGGGACACGAGGGTGGGCTGGATGAGCTCTCCAAAGTCCTGTTACCCTGGGGCAAGCAGTCACTAAACTGCCCCTTGTAGCAAACCTGACAGAATCTGAACCTACACTTCATATCTATTTTTCCCCAGAACCCTCTCAGGGGCCATTTAATGAGTGTATTAAGCACTGTGTTCAAGTAATCAACATTATCTGACTCCCAATGATAAATACTGTCCTTGTGCAGATCCTTCCTGCACTGGAAAAAAAAAAATAACCCATGCTAAACATTAGTGAGTGGAACCCTGACTTTCTAATAAGATTATGACTTTTCACACCCCCTATTTTAAACACTATAGTTGTTTTAAAATCCTGTATGCACACATACCTCAGCACAAACCTTGAATCACTGAGGAGAATTTCTATGTAACAAGGGGGAAAAGCAGATCCTTAAAAACAACTCATCAATAAAAAGAAATAGGAAAAGCTTTCTCTCTGAAGGAATAAGGATAAGAAATTTGTCTTTTACAAAACAAAAATCTTTCAAGATGGTTTCATCCTACCTAAAAACATTAAATCATGGTCTCATAGTATTTTATTTCCAAAGTTTACATATATAAGATGTTCAAATGGCTTCTGCAAGATTCACAAGGCAACTGACTTTCTGGGGATTATATGACACTGTTGAAGTTATCCCCAGTCTTTCCCTAAGCCAAGATACCCTCAGGAATTTACTTTTTTAGAAGGAAAACACAAACTAAGTTGTTTTCTTTTTAACTGTTGGAGGCTAAAGAGGGCATTTGAAATGAAGAGTTGACTAACAGTCTACATTAAAAAAAAGAATTTCATGCTTCTTTGCACAGAGCTCTGCATATTCTCCTTGGAGAAAACTCTTAAATACAGCAGGAATGTGCTAACTAAAGTAAGTAAATATTTGTTGCTATACTCTTTTAGTTAAATCTCTTTTAATATAAATGATTCTTCAGTCATACAGCCGACAGGCATCCAGGACATTCACTCATTCTCTTCATCAAATAAGGGAAATAGGTCAAGCTCAGAGTGTGACAATCCTTCCTCCTGTCACACTCTGCAGGTAGACCTCACACAGACGCTGTTTATCTTTTAGCTTAGGCGGTAGAGGTCAACGCTTTTAGATCTCGCATTTATTAATAAAATACATAGTTTAAAAAAAAAATCTACAGAGAATTTTCCTTTCTCAAAAGTTCTTCAGTAATGAGACCCTTTTTCTCATTGTCCAGATTAGAGTGGGAAGGGGCAGGGGAGCAGAGTACATAGCTAAAGAAACAGTCTGTATAACTACTGGCTTATTACTCTGAAAACTACCCGCAAAAGAAATTGAAAATACTTTTCCTGGACATATAGGGAGGGATCATGTTCTTTAAAACATCCTTTGTTTCATTCATATAGAGCTTTCTTAATTTTTCCTTCTGGGGAAAGCTATTTGCTACTTTCTCTGATTTTCCAAAACCATGCTCCACACAAAATGTGCTTAATATCAAATACTGAAAATCTGCAACCTACTGTGAGACATGAACTACAAAATATTTTAAAGTTTGCAGTCCTAGTTCAATCAGTCAAAAACTGCAATCCTTAATCATAGAATATCTCAAGTTGGAATAGACCCATAAGGATCCTAGAGGACCTCACTGCTCCTCAGAGGACTACCTATAACTAAATCATATGACTAAAAGCTTCATCCAAATGTTCCTTGAACTCTGGCAGGCTTGGTGCTATGACAACTGCCCAGAGAACTCCATTCCAGCGATCAAACACCCTCTGGGCAAGGGACTTTTTCCTAGTGCTAACTCTGAACTTCTCCTGGTGCATTTTCATTCCGTTTGCTCTTGTCCAAATGAACTCCCAATTTATTTACCCACCAGCATGAGCCAGTAGCGTATTTTCTATCTGTCAGAACCAATGCCAGTAGCATGAGAAATTCCTTGTCTAAGGTATCCATCATTTTCTGAGAAAGACAACCAAAAGTCTCCACTGAGATCTTTAAATATATATTTAGAAATAAAAACAAGGCAGACTTTTAGACTATCTTTAGGATCACAAAGATATTTCTCTTGTACAGTAAGTGGAATCTAAGAAGCCACTTGCTTCCTAACGAAAAAAGAAACGGCAAAGTACAGGGGGTGAAGCACAGAGTCAGGCAGAGCCAGTTTAAAGCTCCTAAAGTTAAAAACTTCATTTGGGTCAGTGTTAGAGCATACAGAAGTGCTTTGCAGCTTTGTTTTCAGTGACATCTCAGCTTGATAAATATGCAGATATAAAATAGTTTGCTGGAAATCCTCCTTAATAAATGAAAGCATCAGATGCATCCAGAAGAGTGTCAGCTATAAATCAAGGACATAACTAACTGCTTATGACAGTTTAGCAGAAAATTTGCAAGCAGATTTTCCCTTTCAAATAGATGGAGAGACAGAGCTGTGCTACACAGAAAATCTTTGAATGTACCTCATTCTTCATCATAAAAAGACGTTGCAAATTTTTGCTAGAGCACAACTACTCTGAATGCCGTTACTGTTGTACCTAAGACTGCTCCAGTGTACAAGGGCACCTTCTTATCATTGGAAATCAACAACTAACCACCAAGAGATAAATCCTTTTTAAGCCATGTCTACTTGAACATTTTTGTGAGCTTATGCATGACCACTTCTGTACATCATCTGGCACAGCTGTGAATGCAACTATCTAAAGTTACTTCATAGCATGCATTGGAAACAACAACCACCATGATGAATTTCGGCACACCAGCAAGTTCACATTAAACTGCTGTCTGAAGGATTAAAATGAAGGGAACTATGGTGGATTTCATTTTATTTTTTCCTGTATACTGTTGTGTATTTACACTAGCAAGTTCAAAAATGTTCCTAACTATGAAAAAAGACATTGAAACATATTTGAAATCATGATTCTTAGCTTCTGGGAGAATCCCAGAGCCTTGATGTGAACCCTAAGGTTGAGATGATTTTTAACACTACCAAAGAAGCTTACATTGTAGAAAAAGAATGACATTTGCAACCACATTTTCATCCTGGAGCTTTAGACAACTTAGATTTAAAGAATTCATGGGAGGAACTTTCTCAAAATCCCTGATTAAAGTAAGGCTAATTTAATTAGATACCACAGTAGGAAAAAGTGGCCTCAAGAAAAAGTGTAAGAGCAGAAAAAGGAAAATCACATTCAAAACACACACAGAACTAACTTTACAATAGATAAAGTTTCTCTAGAATGCTCCTCTTACTGTGCTGTAAATTTTGCAGAATACATATTGCTCCTTGGGGTTATGCTGCATATTTTAACTTTATTGATAGAATTTTCCAGAAATACCTCTGATATACATTTAAAAAAAGAAAAGTACTTCCTACTTGAGCAGGTTTGAAACAAGAAGAGAAAAGAAAAAAATGCAATGCTTATCTTCCAAGGAATGCTGTGAAAGGGATTAAACATGAGAAGGCACAACTCCAGGCACCCCAAAATTCCAGTATTTTACTCTTTGCTCTCCCAACTTAGAAAAACAGAATCCATTTCCACTATGTAATTTGTTTTTACTTGTAAAATGTTGAAAGAATGCATGTGGTTTTTAAATGATGTTCTTTCTGTATATTGGAGTCTGAAGAAAATAATTTAAGAAAATATCTGCAGAAAAACATTTTACATATGGTAATACAATAACAACCATATATTCTTCAGATGAAGAAGACCTGTACAACATTTGCATTTCAAAGACTGTCATTCAAGAAAACTCTGATAATGTGCACAGCTCTAAGATTTTTATGCAAGTAAAAGTTAGCTTTTTATTAAGAAGAATTATAAGTGTTTTCAAGAGTTATTTTGTTAAATCCCTTAATAAATTCAGGACAGGCTTTGTGAAAATCTAAGGTAGTCAATACTGAACCCTAGCTCATAAAGCTGTGAATTAAGATCCAAACTTGATCATTTTAGAGAGCAATAGATCTTTTAAAATAAAACTTAGCATTTATTACTTATACTAATTAAGCTTCAACATGCCTGAGAGGCAGGCAAGTAAAGCCTCATTTTACAGACAGGAACATTTACAGCAGACAGAAAGGTTATGTACATTGTCACTGATTAGAAAGAAAAATCTCTGACCCATAGTTGAAATTCTTTGAGCAAATTATGAGTACACATCCACACTGTCAAGTTCCTCTTTCAACAACTTACAGAATTTGCATTAAACACAGAACAAGGAAAAGTTAGACAAATACAGAAATGCATACATATTCTCAAACCAAAAAACAGTCCAGACAAGTAATATTAAAAATGGTCAATATCATGCCTGTCTTACTCCCACTTCATCAAGTTAAAGGAAATACATAAGTGGACAGAAAATTGAGAGAAATATATATGGATTAACAATCATAAAAATGTTGAATCCTATCTAGATCCATTCAAAAACTTGAGGATAATTTTTCTTATTAGAACTCTGTGATTACCTGCCAAGGGTCAGAGACAGTAGAGATGAGCTCACAGAAGCAACGTTGGATTCTACTGAGTAGAAAAATATCCTTCAGGGAACTAGGTTTCTCTTTTCTGAAACAAAACAGAAAGCATTTGTTGTTCTTTTGGACAGATAGAACAATCTATTTGTGGTGTTTGTTCCCATCTAAAAGAGTGACTTGATTACTAAGTCTTTCCAAAGTCAGCTGTACAAAGAGCTGCTCCTGTTAACTTCATGGGGATGTGCCCTGTCTAGTGCATACACTGCTGCAGAAGTGATGGGCAGCTGAATGTGCCACTTTCAATGACAGATGGCCTCTGAGATGAAGGATCTGAAATACACTCCATTGTGGCAATTTATGTAACACACCCACAGTGGTGCTGTGCCGGAAAGAAAAGATTTAAATGTTAGTATGACAACTCAGTTTAAATTCTTTTACGTAGAACCACATCTCCACTTTCATGCAAAGCTAAACATGGTTAAGATCAATTAAATTCTTCAACATGTTTTGAAAACATTGTCTAGAAGGACTTCAAAAACTGGTGTTTAATAAAACATGGGCAATCACCTCTAACTCTATGTACAGCCCCTCCCATCTCCCAAAGAAGTCTTGTACTCAGTGTGACAAAACAGTACTATAGAATTGGAAACAAACAAACAAAAAAAACATGAGGCATCCCAAGTCCTACATGTCTAACAGTGTGTATCCAAATATCCTAAAACAGTGCCTTGAAAATTGGTATTGCAGCACCTGAGAAGTGTAGAGACCTGACAAAGTCTTGGGTCTTCATAGTGAGAGAGACTCAGCCCACAAAGAATCTGTAGACATTCTGTGTGTCTCCTCAACTAAAGTAAAGTGGTATTTGTGTCAATGTATTCACACATAGGATTTATAAGCAAGAAGAAAATTTCTGGGTTTTTTTCCTTAAAGAAAATGGATTTTTTTAATAATCTACAATGCTTTCTTCTGTTACAGATATGGATTAATTTATGCTACAATCATGAAATATGTCAAGCAAAGTAAAGAGGTGAAATGGTGAAGTCTTATGTGAACTAATAAAACTCAAAGTGGAGACAGGCATTTCCATACTGATTTTGATTAGACCAAAGCACACAAAGCAAGTCTCATACTAAAATATACTTGCCATCTCCTTGGGCTGTTGTCAGTGCACCTCTTGCCTCTGCCTTACATGTGTCAAGAGAGCAAAATATCCGCAGAAGACAATGTATAAACTCAAAACTGAACCAAGAGAACTTGAAAGTTTACAATTCTAGCATGCCAAAAGGCAAACTAACATATTTAAGACCAAGATAATTTTACTTTTCTCATGTACTTGTTTAAATGACACCTGCTTCACATCCTCATTTGGTGGAAGTATGTTCAAAGAAGGCAGCAGTGTACTGAGAACACTATGAAAGCCTTGGGTAAATTTGAAGTAACTGGTCTGTCTAGGCAACGTGCATACATTTTGTTAAATGAATATCAATTGGTTTGTTGATATCAACAGGTAGTGAGTTCTTCCATAGCTACAGAGAGGATGCTTCCTTAATTTGGTCAGAATTAATACAGAGTAGCAGTGGGCAGCACTGGCCACGAGAAGGAGTGGAGGAATAGCATAACACACAGCCCAGTCCCTGTCTGTGTCATACAAAGACAGTCTTCCCTTGGTACAAGGAATACTTCTTTCAGCCGAGGCTTTGAGATATTTCAAGGCTGGGATTTGAAACGTGGTTCAAGGGTAGCCTGAATCTGATACATCCTAACTCTCAAATTGTTGCTTATGCCTCTAAACCCGTAGAGAGTCAAAATCTTCTCTCAACATTATTTGAAGAAAGCCTAAATGAGATTACTGCTCCTCTGTGCTGATACTTGTATATTCTGAAGAAGATTAATGTCTCAGCTTTATGTTACATTTGCATTCTATGTACTCATTCCATGGAAATAATGCATTAAGTAGTTAGCATATAATTTGGGTGCGTATCAGCCAAGCGTGCACCCTACTCTCAACATTGGCTTCCCACATTAACATTATTGCTAGACACTGAAAAGATTAACTATGTAAGTGAAATATTCTCAGTAGCCTTAAAATGATCATAACAGATCTACACCATATCTTCAAATTGCTTTTCAAAGCCTGGTTTCTATTTTTATAATCAATTTCCTAACTAAACTACATTCGTCATTATGAAAACAAATCAAGTCATACACACATTTTTGTCTCCTTGTGACAGACATTGCTTGAGAAAGGAACAACTAGTTTCATCCTCCAGTAAACAGCTGGTATCCTTAGATAAGAAAATCTCTGCACATGGCCAGGCTTCCAATATTGTGAAAAAATGATGCACTAAAAAGAAAAAGACAACAGAAGTCCCAAGTGCTTACATGAGACAACGTAATTTATAACCAATATTCATAGCATAACTTAATTATCACTTTGGGGTTTTTTTTGTATTCTGTCACCAAACTGCAACCACAGCTTCCTTTGGCATCATTGGATTTGTTCCTGGGAAAATAAAAGTTATCAGAACAGGAAATATTTTTCCTTTAGTATGAGCAAATCAGAGAATGATTGAAGGATAAACTTAAGCAATACTTAAGCTTTGATATGTGACAGTTCACCCTTCATGACTCAGTCATAAGATCCGCATGTTCTGATAAGTCAGAGCCAAGTTCAATCCCACTACCAATTTTGCAAGTATCTCAGGACAGAACTAGACTGTCTGATTGTCATTTTAGCATAAATACTGTAAGAGTAATTCAAATTCCCTGCTTAGAAATCTTATTGCTGTATTGAATAATTTTAAAGACATGCCTTCTACAATGACTCATCCAGATATAAAATGGGGCAAATATACAAAGAACAATAAATAATAAAACTTTAATAGAGATAATTATTGTTCAAAGTCACATTCTGGCTGATTTATAGGAATGGCTTGAAGTGACCATACATACACTTTGAAAATAAATTAATGAGGAAAAATATCACTTAGTGATGAAAGAGCAGAAAGTAGGGGATTTCTTTGTGAATATAACCCCTTCCCCCTTTTAGTATGGGGAAAAAGAGAGAGACACAGGATATGTGATGTGTTAAGTGAACTCCTTAAAAAAAAGTATTTTTCGTATCTTCTACCAAGGTAAAAGAAAAGCTGAAGAACATTCTACACATGCTTAACATAGACTAGGCCATCACAATCCTTCATAAATGAGGGACAGAGTACTATAATCTCCTTATTGGCTCCCCCTTTAACTTCAGGATGCTAGTTAAAAATAAATCACCAAAGAAGCTGTTGTCCCTTCTGTGCAGTGCACCATACTCTTGGCAAGCTAGGCAGGAACAAAAAAGTAAGCATGGTCCTCCTTCAATTAAGCACTCAGGGCAGACAAAGTGGCCTTCAGCTTCCATAATTAAAGAAGAAAAAGGCAATGGCTGACAGGCCATAAACTCTTGCTGAAAGAGTAGCTAAGATATGAAAGGAGCAGGAAGAACTAAAGACCCAGATAACAAAGCTTCTAAGTAGGAAAAAAAAAAAAGGAACAAAAAAAAAATCATGCATATAGAGAATTATCAAGAAGGGCATATTAAACTTCTTTTCCTTTTTTTGGGTTTGTTTGTTTGTTTTTCTGTCCCTTTCCATTAAATTCAATTTATTTGAATTTTTCAGGAAGCATAATCACTTTTCAGGGATAATTTTCTTGTTTAAAGTAAAAATTTAAGCTTTGGAACTGTTCACATCAACAATAATGAATTACACTTTTAATATGCTCAGTCAATGGTACTCAGCCATAGTTTTGGCTATACTGTGCCTCGTGTCATTCTGGAGGTGCTTTTTTACTGTTCTGTATTGAAGTATGATAGATGACAGCTCATAATAAATGGTTGCATGATATGTTTTCCCCACTCTTCAGGAAAAGGTCATTGTTGTCAGGGTCTACTTGTGGGACAGAAACAGGGATCTGGGACTTTATGAGTTTGACTATTGATAAATATCTTACCACTAGAACTGTCCAGGAAAACCCCCATGCATACAAGGCAGCAGGAAAAAGAGTAGGTTACTACTTCTCCTAATTCTGAAGAAAAAAAAATACCAAACCATAATCTCCTTTTCTTTGGGTTAGTTATGAAATAAGGTGTTGATTTCACATACTGTAAATCCCTAAAGGACCAGATGTTGCACTGACTGGGTGAAAAAAAATCACAAGAATTCTCCAAAAAAACAGACATTTTTTAAGGTGCCATGAGAAAATGAAAAGAACAAGAAAGATATTGAAGTCATAGAGTCATATTTGTTCTTTACCTATGCAGTAAGCAGAGATCTTTAAACAGAAGATGCCTTTACAGACTCCTTACAATGATACACCAGTGGGCTCATTTGGTCCAACACTTCATCTGGAAAACACCTAAAGCTCACTGCTGCAAAAAGATTCAAAAGATTTTATCAGAAGAAAAAGCCAGCACAAAGAAATTTATCCTGATCCAACCAGAAGCATCTGCTCACACTGTCTGCCAGTCTGTTCTGCAGACCTAGTAAAAATGTACAGCTGAAGAGACAGACTTAATTTCAAATGCATTAAATCATAGCCAGACTGCCATTTGGCATAATAAGAAAGACCTTCCCCAGTCCTTTTCTGTTTATGTATATTGCCTGTCATTATTTAGACTGACTGACCTTGAGGGTTCGTGGGTTTTTTGTTTTGTTTCTGTTCCTTTTTAATGTGTGTGCTGGATAAAAAAACACTGCACAGTGTGATACAAGTGAAGACTTGGATAGGATGAGTTCTCTGGTTTGGTAGAATAGTACATCATGACTGTGTTGCTGTCCATGATGGAATGAACTGCTGGCTTAGGCTGCTCCTTGTCATGTAAGGAGCATACATGTAAATATAACTGATTAATTTCTGTCAGTTAATGACACTTATATGTCCCGTTCATAAGCATTTTAACACACATTCCCCACAGTATTCAATTCCCTGGAATTATATGACTGCTGTGGCACTGCAGCTGGAAGGCTGAGCAAAGCTTCTTTCAGAAGGTCAGCTCTCTGAGAAACAGAAGCACATCACCTGTCAAGGCCATCTCCTGTCTGACATCTAACAGCAGCCAGTGCTGCAGAAGTCCTAACACCGAGATGAACACACTGCACCCACAACCCAGTCAAAACCAGAAGGATAATGAATGCCTGTGAGGATATTGGATTATCATTCCTTGATGTTCAATGAAGGTTATGAAGAGCCATGGTCCCAGAAACCTCTCATGTAGGAGAAAAACTGCAGTGCCTGAATTAGGGCAGCCTGCACAGGGAAGATCATGGTGTGTGTGCACACACAGGCTGTAGCCAGGCCTGTACGCACACATCTACATTATACAGAGATGTGCAATCCTCATGTTACAGCTCCTCAGCATGCTCACAGCCAACAAAACTGTCAGGCCACATCCAGCTGTGATGACTTGCCTGTGTTTTCAGAGACCTCCTCTTCCAAAACAGAAAAACACTTTCAGAATTCCTAAGCACACTAGCCAAAACAAAGGAAGCAAAGTTGGAGCAAAAGCGTTGTGTACCATGAAACCAAGAGACAGTTATGAGTAACTCAGTTAACAAGAGAGATGGAAACAAGCACCAGTTGCTGCCAAAGACGTGCAATTTGATGTAGAGTGAAAAAGAATCAATGCAAGGGAAGGTAAACAAAGGAGCTGTAAGTGTCTGCCTGGAGTACTGAGGGTTCTTCTTTCACCTTAATCATAGTGTGTGTGGTGGTGGGTTGGGCAAGGCCTGGTTCTGAAAAGAATTTGTAGCTATACTGTGTTACCTGCAAAATCTGTTGAGTAGAAAGCAGTCTCATTTGGGTTTGAAGTCCATGGAGATATGCATTTAAATTCAAGCCAAAGGTTATTCCCATGGCTTCAAAATCTTCAGTTGCTATATCTGAAAGGAGAAAGTTTTGACAACTGAAATTTAGATCTTTGAGAAAAGATTCACTTTGAGACAGTGAATAAATGTCTCTGAATACAACACCACAGGGGTCCTCCTCACAGACAGAAAGATACCCAAATAACAGCTAGACTTGTTCTTATCTAATATTCTTTCTGCTATCTTCATATAAAAAGGAAAATTCAACATCTTTAATTCATTTTTAGGAAATAAAATGGATCACCTTATTAATATTGAGAAGAAGCAAAAGCTACCATTCCATCAGGTGAACTGCAGGGACAAAAGAGTCCTGAGGGCACGTTTTTTTAACTGTTTGACCTTCAATTACCCATTTCTTAATGAACCTGTGGAATTCAACTATTGTAATATATCTTCTTTGACCAATAATAGTAATATTACATTGCAGCTTATTTGCTATTCTTTTCCAGTGGAAACAAAAGAGAAAAACACTTTTCTGTCCTTTCTTTCTCACATTTCTTAAAAAAAATCAACAAATGCAAGTCTCCTCCTCATTATTAGCTACTCTTGGCATTCACATCCATTAAGGAAGGAATTGAGGTCTCTTAATTATTCACTTTTCATATGTTAAACAATTCAGCTTCCCAACTCCTACAGAAACAAAATTACAAAAAAAGGTGAAATATTTAGGCTGCTCTTGATATTCATAAACCTTAACACTGGAGGGGAAAATTTACAATTTCAGGGAGCAGCAGAAGTGTCAAATACTTAATGGGAGCTTATTTTCTGAAATCCAAGCTGAAGTTCTGGAGTTGCCATAGGTCTGTTACAAGACTTGAGAATGTTAAAGCATTCTCAGAGCTGACTTTTCTCCAGCTCAGTTTTCATTCACCTCTATTTTCCCACACAAGGCACCTCCTCTTCCTTCTCTCTCGACAGTCACTAAGATCAGAATTGTCATCAGATCTGCAATGTTCAGACCCACATTTTCTTTTCTGATGGTAAATCTCACTGTATGGGTTTCAGAGAGGCCAATAGGAGACAAATGCTACTTGGGATAATTTCCCACTGGTGCCAAATCCACATGTCCTGGTTCCATTTCTCAAGAGGGAATGAAGAGACAGTAATTAACTGTATTTAGATTGGTACATTCCTCTCTAGAGAGAAGGGCTATGGCAGAGCCCTGCCTGAGGCACAGAGCCATCCTGCAGCCTTTCTCCTGGCCCATCCTGGGCTTTGGCTGCTCACAGCTCGACTGCTGAGCAACCTGGAATCGGCTGCTGGGAAAGTGCTGCTGCCTGGGCCCCTCAGCTTAGGGCTGCATTTAAGCTCCAGCCCATGGCCTGTTCCCGTGCTATGCTGCAGGCAGACCTGCATCTTACTGCTTCTGGCTTGGCCTCATCGCCATCAGCTCCTGGCCCGGCTCCCCCTGAGCAGAGGCTACAGCGAGCAGGGAGGCAGCAGCAGAGGGCAGCACACTCAATGCTGAGGGCACCTCTTCAGTCCCCACAAGTGCAGAAAAACCCGAGGAGAACTTTAAAAAGCCCTTCTGCATGGTCTCATTGCCGAGCTTGCACCGGTCAGCATAACTCATGAGCACAAACATGCAGAGCGTAGTTGAACTGCATGGCAGTTTTAATTTATAAATTTCAGTTCTCTAATTTCTATTCAGTGTGTTGGCAAATAATAATTGGGGCTGATAACAAAATTGCTTGGGGGGAGGGGGGGGATGATATATGAGCTGTGTGTGATGAAAGGGAGGAAGATAAGGCTGCGATGCAGACCTGAGTGAAGCACAGGGTATCGAGTGACTTAGCTGCTTATTTCTCTGCTGTTTGCTCCTGCAAACACAGTCTAGCACATCCCACTCGTGCCTGATGACATTTTCTGGATGTATTGTTTTATATTTACATTTCAAAACAAATACACAGTTAAAATTAAGGTTACATCAATACCATCCCCAATCAAGACTCAGGAAATTAAAACCCACTTCTGCTAATTGAACTGTACATCTGATCCTTTAATCATTGCTATTAGAACTGTTTAGCTATTGACAGTGTACAGAAGGCAGTGTATACCTTGCAAGGAAGGGAATTTCTTCCATGCAGAGCAAAACAAATGGTAATATAATAAGCTTTAGAAATCTACTGGGGAAAAAATTCTATTTGCGCAAAGAGGCTGAGCTAGTGTTACCCTGAGAACATTCCTTTTTCCATTTCCTGACTTGACTTTCAAAAAAATTTACTTTTATTATAAAAAATTAACCCAAAATTAAGAGCCCTTTCAATTCTGTTTCTCTTCCAAGATGCAGACAAGCATCACCACAGATGAGACTGCTAATCTCCAACTTGTGGTTCAAAAAATGTACAAACCCAAATAGCTCCTCAGCTTTTCTAATTAATTAAGATGGAGACCGCAAACAGGGGGACATCTGCCTTTTTATACCTCTATAGGTTGTTAGAGTCAAATGTTGTGTTCCTTCCAAATGAATTTGAAGGAGAAAAGGAGGAGACTGCTTATTTTAGATTCAACTTCTACTGTATCACTAAGAGAAAGAAATCTTTTAAAAACAAGCTTTGCTACCAGTTTTCAAGTTCCACCAGAATTATGCTCATTCATTACAAGAAATTATCTATAAATCACTACAGTACAGCCAATCTGGGGCAGGACAATGACTTAGTAAAAGGCTGCACTGAAAGCCAGCCTATCTACCTATTTATATCACATTTATCATAATGGCATAAATTTTCTTTGGAACTATAATTTACTGTGAGTGATTCTCACTTCCTATACCACATGACAAGGAAGCATTAGAGGTTACATTTAATTTTTATGGGTTTTTTTACCCAGTTCCCTAGTTAAACAGGTTAATGAAGTCAATACTATCTGCCTTGTCAGCCTGCTTACCACCCTCATTAATCACTTTCTGAACTGTTAGTTTTGCTAAAATTAAACTTTGGGGTGGAGAGGTTAAACACAGTGTTCCCCCAGGTACTGTCAAAAGAGACTTCTGGTGAAAGGGAGAGACCTCAAACACACACCCCTGAGAGGGACAGGCTGTGGCCTGAGTGTATGCACCAGAGAACACAACATGGGAAAGAGCTCAGGCACAAAACCTATGGAAATTACAATCAATGTTTATGTCATTCCAAGGCTCCAAAGTAAAATTAACCAGAAGATAAATCAGTAGAAGAGATTTCATTAGTACCAGCAGAACTGGCACCAAGGAACTAATGGCTGTTATTACTTCACAGGGTATATGAGGAAGAGAAATGGTTTTCTTACACAAGAAATAGTGTGTTTATCATTAAATGTAAAAAGGGAAATAAATGGTGAAATGGTGTTATTGTAAACAAATTTGTATTTCTGTTGCATCTGCTGGAAGGACATAAATTCTGTCATACTAATGATTTTTAACAGCATTTCATTAAGCACCAAGAAAGGACATTGCCAGCCTATTCTCTCTCTTTCCAATATGTGTTTGCCAACAAAAGGGAAAATTTAAAAAGCAAAGACACTATTCTTACCCTTACAACTTCATAAAAGCCTTCTGCATTGAATGGGGACTGCTGCTTGCATTAGTATAGATGACTAAGGGGAATCCACAGCTAAATGAAAATAAATTTTAAGAAGTTGCTACAAAGTATACAGCTAAAACTATTTTAAAACATAAGAATCCCATGTTCAATATAGGAATATATACATATTTACCTTTTATTATTTTAGTCTTTTATATTTCTTAATAATTGTGTTCATTTTTAAAAAGAAATGCCGTTGTTTCAACACCCAGGTGGTAGCATGTGGATCACACAGATCTTCAAGGTTATCACAGAGGCAATGAAACAGTACAGGCGGGATTTTTTAAGCTTAAGTCATAACTAAACTTCTACCAAGAAATCTCATAGGAAGCAAATAAAACTTTCACAGGAAGACCAATATTGCCTGTCCACAAAAACAGACTTGGCAGAATTTATAGATGCACAAAACTGCAGAAAACAAAGGATAGACATAAGCTAAAAACCAACCTCTTAAGAAATTATTGCTAATTTCATTTGGTTAGACAGTTTTAAATGGTTCTGTGAAACACAATTCTCTATTTAGCAGCTAGCATTACTTATATTTTAAGTCATTGATTGATATTTGGTTAATGTGTGATCCAAATAGAATCACCCAGCATTGTTTTGTCCTCAGGTAGCAAGAGAATAAATGGAGCAGGCAGGCTGTGGAGGAGACACTATGATTCCTTCAAGCTTATTAAAGCTCTACAGCGAAGAACACCCCTCAAGCACACAGCAGAGCAATCTTACCAAGCATCTCTTCTGAGGTGTGTTATTGCTCTGTAAAACTGTGAGTGTTCTCTGGAAGGTGCACACCAGGCTGCTCCTGCTGCTGCTGCCCTTGTCCAGCTCCTGCTTAGGGCTCACATCCAGAGCTGCTCAGTTCAGGTCTGTTTGCTGTTCCTTACAGCTCTGTGGTCACCAACCAACGGGATGCCTGGAGTGCTGCAGGTGAGTCACAACCCAGATACATCTCATAAACCCCTGAGAAAGGAACTTCTGGGACTGCTCTTTGGGTCATAAAAATGAGAGTATAGTCAGGAGGGACATGGGCACAAAGCACCAGAAGCAGGTTGGTATGCAGTTCCTTGACACAAAAGGCAAAGAAAACGAGGAGAGAAAATAGAATAGGTCTTGTCTCCTCAGAAGATTCACTTTTATTTTGCTTAAAATGTGTGCCTAAAAATTGAAACATTTATGTTTGCAGCAATCCTGCCATAATGGGTAGTTAAATATGAAATGAAATGCAGTTTCCTTCTCTTCACTTTCCCTTATACTGGCTTGATTGATGAAGACTGATTTCCCCTACTCATATGGGACTGCCATGGTGCAAATCTTGTCTTCCTTGGGAAGGAAAACCAATGCCTCAACAGTGTTACAGTTCAAAAGATGATTAAAGGTACTGAGCAAAGCATCTCCATGCCACAGCCCTTCTAAACCCTACACCATCACTTAACATTGTAGTACTTCAGTATTTCATTACAAAATAAGCCCAAATGGCATAGTGGCCTAGAAAAACAACAAGGAGGCTGCCAGACCTGTCCCTTACTGCACGAGGCAGAACCATGCTATGGACAGTAAAAGACCTTCAAATGCCTAAGAACAGCCATAACACAACTTGAAAGGCTGCTGAGATGACAGTTCAGAGGAAGGGAAGAAAATTCATCCCAAAATGTATCTAGCTTTAGACTTGGGAAGCAATATCAAGACAATCTTCAGATTTTTTCAAGACTGACTCACCTACAACAGAAGGATGTAGTAGGAGTGCAATATGCTAACAGAGCATCCCTTTTATTTGTATGCAGATGCACAGAATTACAGGCATAAAGATGTTGGGATGTACCTGAAATAATATATTTTCTCCCTATAAAATATTTATGGCTAATCTAATCTTACATTAAATGTTTCTTAACAATGGCAAACATTTGAGACATTATAATTGTTGAATTGCTAGGAAATGTCATGAAACTAAATGCTTAAAATGTACAAATTACCTTTAAGTCATCTCATTTGAATGAAATTATAAAAAATCATGTTCTATTCATTATTTTATGTATGTTTCATTATAATAATATGGTTTAGTTTATGTAACAAAATGATCCTAATTAGATCTTTCCTAAATAGATACAAGTTTATCAGTTAGCATATCCTGGATAAACCATTCCAACTAATGCAGCTTTTGCTGCTAATGCCGTGTTTTAATTCCTTCCAGTTGCTAGAGGAGTTATTTATACGCACAGCATGGAGGCTCATACTCATGCTTCTTTGACTGCACATGAAAATAAAGGACATTTAAGTAGAGAGAGAGGGTAGAAAATTAACAATTTTAGATCTCAAACCAACCCACATTTTCAATAAAGGAAAAGACAAATAGATGAACACACCATGATAAATAAAACATGTGCTTTGACATCTCCTGGATTTAGTAGACAAATTGATTTATATCTCACAAGTAAGAGACAACAAGGAATACTTGCTTTTTGAAAACTGGCACACTACTAAGAAACCAGAATGTTTTTATTTAATTATGGTAATTGTCTATTAACATTCTAATGCATGCTAAAACATTAGAAGCTCTTCTTTGCCTTTCTTCTCCCATCATGACGATAAATTCATCCAAATTCCCTTCCTTCCAACTCCTTTCTGTCAACACAGATGAAGTTAAAGAAAATCAGTGAGAAAAAGAAGAGGAGGAGAATCATTTTGTTTTAAAGTGTCATTGCCTACGTTACGAATTCACAAGTATCAAAATACATGAGGACAACTGACAAATTTTAGATGTGATTCACGAGCAAAAAAATCTTCGCTCCCAGCCCAAAAAAATCTTTAGTTCTCTTTGAAAACACAAAATGCTAAACACATTTCCACAGTTCCTTCTTAACAGCACCATATCTTTTTGTCTTAACACTTTGGCCTGATTTCTTAGGAAATTAGGCTTAATGAGATCATGGTTTTTTTCAAGGTACAGTGATTTTTTAACTTGTTGGCCAACTATAATCAAATCCAAGAGTGGGACAGTGAACTCATAGTAGTATTAGAGACCATTTATGATATAATTAGCTCATGGTGGTAAGGTCAGCACACTTTGGAATACAAACCAACATTTCCTCAAATGCACATGCCTTCTGAAATCCAACAGTACACCCGCCCTCTCAAAAAAATCCCAAAAAGAAGGGTTTGTGTACTTTTATTTACCCCTTATTCTTACTTTTAATGAAAGACAACTTTCTTGAACTTTTAACAGTAAAAAAAATTGTAAAATAGTAGCTTTTCCACCAGAATTTTAAGCACAAAGTGTCACCTGTTTATTCTGGAATTTCCGTTCAAGCTTTAGCACATTATTATCGCAGTCCATGAGGTAAGTTTTATATTTCTCACTTACTCATGATATAAGTATTATATACATAAGACTGTGTTTTACATATATGAATATGTATATATACACACATTTGCACATCAATATGTGCCAGTTGAAACATTTCATCTTTACTTAACTAAAAGATTTTCTGTTTGTACTATAACATAACAGTTTAGCATTTCTAGAAACAATCAGATTATTGAAAGGAAGCTCTTCCAGAGCACTTCTTACAAGCAGTCATGGAAAATACAAGGTGTAATGGGTACAAGTTACTCCTGGGGAGATTCTGATTGCTCATATGAGGAAGAATTTTCATAATGAGAACAATTTAGGCATTGGAATAACTTCCCCAGAAAAGTGGTGATTTCCCCAGCACTGGACACTTTGGCAGGACATGGTGCCACGCCATTTTGTTGAGACAAGAATGGTTTGACCAGGTGACCCTTGAGAATCCTTCCAACATGGTACTCTTTGTTATTTGGAAAATGTTCTTCACTGAAAATGTGATTAGGAACTGAAACAAGCTCACCAGTGAAGTCATGGATCCAAGCCTGCCAGTGTTCAAGAAGTGTTTGAACAACACTCTTAGACATTAGGTTTAACTGTTAGGTTGCCCCATGTGGAGTCAGGAGCTGATCCATGAGTCCCTTCCAAATCGGGATAGTCTATGATCCTATGATTTACTATCATGGCTTCCTGGACAAATGGCAACAAATAGATTTTCTTGGTGAAAACATAGGTTTGATACACACAAAAAGCAGGAACTTGAATAGCTCACAACACAAAACAGGAAAGCATATTACACAGAAAGGAAATGTAATACATGTATTCCCTTGTATTACATTCAAAGGAAATGTAATACATGTAAGAAAATATAAGCCAAAGACCCAAATAAGGGGAGTAGTCCTATTCCTCACTACACACTGCCCGTAAATTGTCACTCACCACTTTCAGAAGCAAGCTCTTTATTCCACTTTAAGAAAGAGTTGCTCTTCTGTATTGTTTTCAGATATAACACAGTACTGCTCAGCTCTCTCAAGCCATTCATTGACCACAGGTAGGCAACTCCTTTCTTTGCCTCTTGACGTATTATAATCCCACTCTGTTTCCTCTCTATTTAATTGCAGTCTTTATAAAAAATGGGCTCTCCCAGATATTACAACATGTGAAAATCTAGGAATATTTTCCAACAAAACAATGAAAAAAAAATCTACACAATCTTAAGGACTGGGGTCAGAATTATCTTAGATGAGTAATACAAATTTCTGTAGATTAAGGAAAGCAACATGACTAATTTGAAATTCAGGGCCCGTTTTTGAAGAGATATGGTGTTTTATAAAATTGATAAAGAATAATAGAGAGCATGCTAAAATAGAAGCATTTTCTCAGTGCATCATTTCCTCTTCAGCTTTGTCCTCCTTATAATTAGGTAGTGGAACATACTTAAATAAGGATAGGAGGTAGTATCACTCTAAGTACGAGGAGGTTATAATTTAGCAGCACTACTACACTTTTGAAAGTCAAGAAATTTAATTCATTATATACCTAAATAAAAGGTATATATATATTTTCATCTCTGCTTATGAAAATAACATTAGCAAGTGTACTACCCAATAATGAATCCTGGGTTGCACACTTGAAACAGATTCCCAAGAGTAGCAGAGTCAGTTCCCTAAAAAAGAATAAATTCAGAAAACTGTAACGTTAATTCTGTTAAAGCAAAATGAATAGACGGCATGAGTACATTTACCCTCCCTTGGACAATCCATTTCTTCACATGGACAAGTCTAAAGCACCTTGATCCCTCTGTCTCTTTTAATCACTTTTTCCTAGACAGAAAAATAGCAGAAGTAATGAACCGAAAAAAAAATTACAGATCTCAAATTAAACAACAGAGACCTATTTAAAATAAAAAAAAAGTTATCCATTTATCACTACAAATTTGACACTACTGTGCCAATATGAACTAGAATTTCAAACCCCGCGGTCAATGAAGCATAAAATAGATTGTCAGAAATACTGCTTGAAATATGAATCCACTGAAGAAAAATGCTTGAAAATACCTAAGATAATATAAGAGAATCAAAATTGGCTGAATACACCTCTAAAAAGTCTCTACCTCCCTTTTGCAATTTCTAAATGGTTTTCTCCTAGTGACTGTTTCATAGAAGTAGTAAAAATAAGCTTCTGATTTCTACATTTGAAAACACTGTGCATTTCTGTGGTAAGCTAAATCGCTTTTCATCTGGAAATTATTTATTCTCTAATAGAAACTAATCACAAAATAATAAGCTTTCCCCTACACTGAAGCAATCTTCTTGGAAAATTCAGGAGGCTGTGTTATGAAGCCCATGGTGTGCTAACCATGACATTGTATGAAGTAGAGCATTATCACAAAAATTACAAATTAAGAGGCACATCAAAATTCATTTTTTCTAGCTTTAACTCAAAACAGAAATTGGAAAATGAACTTTAGGAAAAAGTCATACTTTTTATATGCCAGTTGAAAACAATCATCCCCCAGCAAACATCTGAATTTTGGCCAGATGGATGGGTCATATAGTTAGGGCAATGTACATGGGTAGCATTATGCTCTCTAAACATAGTAGGGCTGAGGTTAGGTGGGTTCAGTGGAAGGCTAGGCCTAGGCTGCTTAGGGTGAAGGATGAGTAGAAGCTTAGGTGGAGGTAGGACATATAGAAAGTTATAAGGTGAGAGCTATAATTTGTTGAGTCAAAATCAACTGTCTTGGTTAGACTAACTTTCTGTTACTCTGCTCATTCTAATCCACCTTGGATTCATTTGTACACCAGTCCTAAGGTAAGGAGGAGGATAACTGCAGAGGTTCAGGTTAAGGTGGTGGTAGGGGATTGTAGTTGGGTGGCTCATGGTAGTGGGAGGAGTAGGGCGATTTCTAAGTCAAATAGGAGGAAGAGGATGGCCACTAGGAAGAAGCGGATTGAGAAGGGGAGTCGAGCAGATCCTAGGGGTCGAATCTGCATTCGTATGGGGATAGTTTTTCTGAGTCAGGGGTTATTTGGGCGAGTCAGCTGAATCCTACTGCACCACGTTAAAGCTCACTAAGAATAAAGATGGCTACAGTAAGCTGCAGTGGTTCTCTTTCCAGGTTGGTTGCCTCAGCTAAATATCCTCCATAGGAATACTTTCAGGGTTTCTGGACTAAACCAGGGTAATGAAATGATGTGTGCCCCTCTTAGCTCACATTTTGGCCAAGGTGGTTTTGGCTCTGCTGATACAGTTCTGCTGGGCTGCTACTCTGTTTTGATCATCCTTTTTCTATTTAACGAGAATCCTACAGAACTAAGGTAATCCAATCCTAAAATAAGAGCAATTATGTTAAGAAGGTAAATGATAACAAATATCCCTTTATATATTCCCTAATAAAAAAACAATAATTAAAAACAACAGTTAAACCCAAAGAGCATTTAGCAAGCTTGGAGTTTTTCCTTATCCTTAGAGCTGAATAAAAATGATCACAAGCTAATCTGTGGTATAGTAAATAATGGTGGGGAGGGGAGTCTGTATATTCTAACTATATTTTTCCTTCTAAGAATAAACAGAATGGAATAGAATATGAAAAATAAATATTTAAATTTGTTCGGGATTATTTATAAATAAGACAAAATTAATAAGGAATGAAACAGGAGCTGCACTCACATTGAAAAAATTAGAATAGTCTCAGAACACCCAACTGTGGCTTCATTCAAAACGTTGACAGTCTCCAACAGAGAATTCCTGAATTTGTAAACAACCTCTCACCTTTATTTTGGCCAGTAGACAACAGTGGCTGGTGAGGGAAGCATTCAAACAAATTGCAAAGAAGACTCACTGCCTCTGAAAGATGGCAAGACTTCAGGATTGAAACAACCCTGTTTCTTGGTATCAGTTCATGGAGAGATGTATTATTTGCAGCTGGAATTGTGGAATGTCTGACCACTGACAGAAAAAGAGCTAATGGCCCAGTAAAAGAATGGGAATAAAAAAACTGCCCTTTCATTGTGCAGATACTAGAAGGCACTCCAACCCTCCAGGTGGTTTTTTGACATTTTTCCCTCCATCTTCCCCACTACATTTAGTCCCTGTAATCAAACAATACTAAGACTTTGGTCCAAAACATTTCCCAGATATGGAATCAGGAAAGGGTGAGTTTGGGCTTTTGTTCCCTCACTGACCCCATCTGACAAAGTTTGGAACACTTTTGCAATATTTACAGTGATTTAGAGGCAGGGCTTTAAGAAGTACGATTAACCTTGATTTGAAAATCTGAGAGGCAAGCTAGGAAAGAGTATCCCACTGCAGCTTTCAGCCCACATTCAGAGGCAAAGACATCCAATAATTCTCAGCCGTGAGCCTCAGGACTGTAAATATAATGGCAATCTGAAATCTTCATGAGTTTCCATTTAGTATTCTTACATCGTAAGTAGGAACACGATATTTACCAGTGATTGATATCCGAGGAACATAATCTGTCTTACACGAGGTTATTTATTTATGAAGAGTCCTGCAGCTGTGCCTGGAGACAGAGTGGATGCTCTGTGAAATGGAATGGATATGTATATATATGCCCTGTATTTAATATCAAACTGTGACATTTTATCTAAAATTCCGTGGGTGGTGCATCTTCATACAATCTTATGGCAATAGCTTAATGATGTTAGCAAAAGAGTGTAGCCAAGAACTCCTGTCTTGTCCTCCTAGCTCAAATTCCTTCATGGATGGAATTCTTACACATGAAAACAATTGGTAGTATTTTAAACATATCTTCTTGGTTTGCCATATCTACAAACAAATCAAGCAGTGAACTCAGGAACACCACACATGAGCAGGCTTATAGTCAACTCTTACTCTTTTGCTTGAACAAAAGACAAAAGCATATTTGCAGTAAAATTCAAGTTTCATTATTTCTATGAAAGGAAAATGAGGGAAGATATGGGTATGTGTGGCTAACAGCATTTCAAAGTTATCAGCTGCTTGGAGGGCAATTGGGTCCATTTTGAATATTAAAAGCATGTTATTTAAAATGTTATGACCTTTAGCTTAAGGGATAAATCCTCAGTAAATTCCTAAGTAAACTGCACTAGTGACAAGGATTCAGCTTCAGTTTTTCATTCCTTTGATGAAAGCACCTAACACAGAACTCCTACACAACCTTACTCAACATATTAAAGGACAATATCCAAAGTTCAGAAAGTCACAAATCTGAAAGTCAGGTAAGTTCTTTGTTGGCATCACAATTATTCCTGGGAGAATCATAGGAATAATTTAAATAAATAAATAAATAGAAGGTTTTATCTTGAAATACCTCAGACTTCAGAAACATGCCAGTCTACCTGAACTCACATTAATATATTTGGCACTTACAAAATTACCATCAAGCATCTTCAAGGCATGCTATTGTATGGGGTATCTTTATATGCACATCTTCAGACAAGGAGACTTGATCTCCCTGTGATTGATAGAGGCACTTACCACAACAGAATCCTAATCAAGACACAGATCCTCTGGAGAAATAAGAACAAATAATAATGACAGTAGTGCTTTAATATCCAACTAAGCGAGAATCATCTCTGCTTTCTTGAAGTGAACATTTTTTCCCCTTTCATTTACATACATGAAATGTTGGGGCTAGCTGGTATCCCTATGAGCACACTGGTCTTCTGCAGAATACCAGACAGAACCAGACAGTAGTGTGATGAAATAGCATACACGTTAGTGAGTCTGGGGTTTTTCATATAAATACTTTTGCAGTAGAATGACTTGCCTACAGAGCAGAAGGGAGAAGCTTGAAAAAGCAAACAATTATTCTATGATTTCAAAAAATCAAGAGCCCCAGCATTTTAGACCACAACAGTATGTGCTTTCTGTGCAATAGATGCATCTGTGAATTCTGGAGGCACAAGGGACTATAAGAACCCAAAAAGATTTTTATGTTTGGAGGTATATCAGATGTGTTGCTTTAGGCCAGTGGGGAATGGGAAATGAAAAGCTAATGAAGAAAGGCTGGGTAAGGGGCTGGATTTAGGATAACAATCCTACCAAATACTTGAGAATATTTGCTGTCCCCTTCTCCTATGAAGTACATAAGACACCAGCATTCCCTGTTAAACCCTGCAAAATGCAGATAAGACACAATGTTTGATGCAGATAAACTCCAAATATTACAAAATAAAAACACAACTGAAACATAAATATTAGATGGAAGGAATATACCTATGATAAACAATTCTGCTGATGAAATGCAATTAGTAATCTTATTAGTTGATTCTGGAAAAACATGTTTGTTCAGAGCCTGCAATAAACAACCAGACGTTCCTTCATCAGAAAGTGCAAATCAGCCAACTTAGTTAAGAACTATTCTAAGAACACTTAATAGCATCCAGGTTCAGTGACTGATTTTCTATCTTAAGCAGGAAGAGAGGTACACCACAAACAATCTGGACGATAAAAGTCTGACAGCAAAATCTCCACACATACCAAGGAAAATAACGTGCCCATGACAGCTACAACAGCAGCAATTTTCACTGCTTCTTACACTGCTCATGCGACGCACTCTGCAGTCATCGCTCTTGCATAAATCTGTACGTTATAATTTTGCGTTCCAATGGATCGGTTTGTGTGCTCCGTATCTGCAAATGAGCCAGATAATAGGAGTGTGAGAAGTGATTTGTGCTATCAGTGACATCAGGAGTTTTGCAGCTGTAGTTATTAACAGATTTTTTTTCATTCAGCAGCATTGACTAAAATCAATCACTCTGATAACCAGGCATGGCATGAGCTGTCCGCCCTGTCATTTCAATCTGATTAATCACACATACACAGACCTTTACCTTAAAGGAGCAATTGTTCACATTTAATCACAAAGATACATTCAAGCATACCATCATAGATTACTAAATTTAAGTGCAATTTATGTCTTATAGTTTGGCAAATACGTTTATGATAATACGGTTTTGGCATATAGATGTATTGTTTCATTCATTTTATAAACATTAAAATCTAATCTAATGTGTTGCACTTTGAATCATTTATCACATCAGATTTGCAGCTTTTGAAGCTTCCATTATACACGTATCCTTATCTGCAGATTTATCCTAATAACCCAGGTACAAATAAGTTATTAGTTACTATGGCTTCTTCACACTGTGCTTGCTTGACAGTAGGCACCTTCTTAATCGTGGATGAAATGACTTTATTTTACCTAAACATCCTACATTCTATTAAGTGGGCATTCTTTTGTTTAATTTTCCTTTTTAACCTCAGAACAAAGCACAACTCTTCCATTAAGAGTTATGCAAGACCTTTAGTCTCATTTGGGTTTTGGGGTATATATATTTTTGTTTGTTTGTTTTTTCTCTTCAAAAGGAAAGGCATACAAGAGAGTCCTTACACAATTATAACATTCTTCAAGTAAAAAGCAGGCCACTCTGCAAAAACCCACTCTTATGCCAAAAAAAAAGGTTGAATTTAAGATCTATTAAACCAGTAACATATCTGACTTTGCCAGAAACACCGTACATTCCAGATACTTCTTGATCAGTCCTAAGCACACAAAAGCATTCAAGTGTCCTGGGGTCCACCACCATTGAGGAATGTAAGTGGGCATAGGTTCCACTTTCAGTCCAGAATCCAATGAAATATAAGATTATGCTGAAAATTTGAGAGTAAGTGTAAATGTTGTGTTGATAAGATTGCACAAAACCATAATCTTTGGCTCTGTTGCTGAAGTCATATGCAGCAGACAGGTTATTACTTGCTATGCATATTAAGTAGGTGACTCTTTAAGCTTTCAGCTCCTTCAGAAGTATTAATTCACCAACATTTCAGAATTGGGTGTATTTTCTGAAAAGCCAGATCCATATGTTAGAAATCAGTTTTTATTTACTGTTTCTAAACTAGGTAATACTTATGTTATAAAATAAATACTATTTCAAAGACTGTTGTCTAGACGTCACTCATCTATATATGAATCGACTGAATAACATTTTTATGTTTTACATTTAAACAAATAGTTTTTAAAATATTTTAATCAAATAAGGCAAAAAACCTTTTAGTTAAATATATAACATTATGAATATAAAGTGAGCTGTCCTTTTATTTGTAGCACACTGTGCAGGAGGCCCCCAGAAGCAGGCTACTGCTCTTTGTGGTCCCCAACTGTATTCTCAGGAAATGACAAGTTGAATAGGTTGACAAACAACTCACCTCCTGAAGGAAGAGAGAAAGCATTCTTGTGCCAAATAATTTTAAAAGAAAAGCCAAAGTCTTGGAGGCAACCAGAGACATGCTTATGGCTTAAGTAAATGGCAGAGATTCATGAGCAGACTACACGTAATTACTCAAGACTGCGCAATGCATTTATTTCCTCAGTCCAAAAGTGGGATGCAGAAGGATACTGCTTTCCACCACATGTCATGCACCAATAGTATATACATTATAAAGCACCCAGAGGTTCCACTGTCATTTTGTAATGCAGTCAACAGGAGCCAGACAGAACATAACTGGTGTGTAATCACCACCAGTTTTAATATAAATATCCCTTACACAGTAAAGGCTGTTAAAAGACTTTTAAAAACATTCCTCCTCATCACATCCTAGAGTATTTTCCAGAGGAAGAACAGCTGTTAACCTTATTGTGCCCACCCAGTTTAGCAAAGCTCTATCACCTTATCAAGGAGAGCACAGGCAATGAACCACAGAGCAACCCCATACTTTATGCAGAGTGTTTTACAGGGATACACTGCTGCAAGTCAGTTTTGGATCTTTCTTAGGCTCTGGAAAAAAGATTTAAGCATTGATTTTTGTACCTATATTCATATTCAAACTGGAAATCTACAAAAAAGCAGCCGCAGATCAGAACATTAGTCCATCTAGTACACAGTCCATCTCCATAGCTGCTACTGCCAAGGAATGTGCAAAATACCTGTCAGTAATTAATGAGGATAGTATCTCACAAGTCACAGGTTGTGTCCACACAATTGCCAGTTCTCTTGTTTTTCCAGTCCCTTTCTATATCAGCTTGTACTTTAGACCATGCAAAATAGTAGAGGTGCATTCCACAGTTTAAATTCTGTGGAACAGAGGAAAAAAAGAAATGCTGTGGGTTAGGGGTTTTTTCTCCCCTAAGCCTACCAGCCCACAGGACCAATCTTGTCCCCTCTACAGCAACCATCTCGGTACTGACCTCCACCAGAGTACTTCCCACTCTGTTCTTCAGAGTGTGAAGTACTCTGGTACTATGTGTACCCCTTCTGTTCTTCCAAGTTCCAGTCTGCTAAGCCTGCCCTTACAGACCAAGTCATTTCAGTACATTGACTTAACTTTTTTCTGAAGACCATTTTAGTAAAGAATTTGGCAAATAGTCTGAAGTTCAAAGTAAATTAGATTTAATAGTCAAATTCCTGTTAACTATTTCCTACTATACCACATTTGATTAACTTGAGGGGTTTTTTTCATACTATGCACCAGTAGCCTTCTGGAAGAACACTTTCAAACATTTGGAATTTACCACCTCACCTTCCTGTTTTACTGAGTAATCTGTAATTAATAAAAAAATTCTAACCATAAATACCAAATTCATCTATTTGATGATGAGAAATTTCAGCCTTTTTTGTTTTTGCCTTTTAAAAACATCTTTAATGCTCAGGTTTTTCTGTATTCTCTCCAACATTTTTGCATTGTTACAATATTGCATTGAGCATTTTAAAGAGTAAAAATGAGTGGCTAATTCTTCTCAAAAACAAGCAAAAAAGTAATTTTTAAATGTAGTAATGCATTTTCAGCCTCTTGAAAAGAAACATTTGCTTTTACTATAAAATTTATTTCAAAGAGTTGAGTGCCACAAGATATCACAAAAGCCATGTGTTGCACTGGGCCTTTCTTTTTCTTCACAGACCATCATAAGTATCTTTCAAGAGAGGATCTAAATAGGTATCCATTAACAGGGTAGGATGAATTTCTCTCAACTAACAGATTGCTTTATTGTCATATACTCTTCCAAAAGTGCCCAAAGTCAGAATTTTAACTTATCTGTACCTGTCATATTTTTAACTCATTTCCTAAATGGAAGTACATTTAGGAAATAAGGAAAGTTGTATTTATCAGAACTGAATATGGTACATTAATGGGGTGTAAGACATTAATTGAGGAATAATAAATATAGACTATTGCTACAATCCTACTCCAGTCTAATGCAGCTCACATAGACAACATGCATTTCTAAAAGCGTAAAAATAGTTTTCCTATTTAACACATATCAGGAAGTCAATATTTTATCCATCTTCTAAAAAAAATCCTAGGGGAGGAGATGTCTATTTTTTTTCAAATACACTGGTTTTCTCTAGAGTCTGTTAAAGATTTGTCACAAGAAAAACAATAAAGAAAGAAGATGATGCACTGAACTCTCTCATCATGCCCTCATGTGCCAAGCCCCTAGACACAAAGACATTAGAAAGGAAAGTTCTTACATCTAATACAATGACTAGATGGAGAAAAAAAAAGAGGATAGAAAAATACTCTCGGAATCTGTAAACAATATTATTAATTGAGGGGGGAGGGGAAAATATCCAAAACAGTACTTTAAAATAAGGTCACTAGACACTTTTTGTGCATATTGTATCATTAATTGATGTAAATATAGACCAAGAAAACCTTTACTGATAATGAAGTAAAAAATACTTCAGAAATTGCATGGTATGTTCTAATTGCTTTGAACTGCCAAGTGAGATGTCGATGGTTAGATAGGTCTGAAAGACCATGTATAAACTTTCCATTTTTTCTTTCTTTTTAATACATTTGTAATTATGACATTAAATTCAACTTCAATAACATAACTGAAATCAAGATATTGCTATATATATATCAAGTGCTGAGCAGGCCTCTCCTTTTAGTTCCATAGCAGTGAAATGGTCATAATTGACATTTTTGTCACGTTGCTGTGTTAAGTCCTGGCTTGTGCTGCATAAATGCACAGAAATTCAGCTGCATTACACTTCTCTCTCTACCCTACCTACCATTTCACTTTTTGCTTTTTTCCTCTCTGTCTTTTCCTTCCAGTCTTTCATCATCATATGTGAGAATTATATCTTTTTTTCCTCTGTTTGTTGACAGGGAAAAAGAGGCTATGTCGGCACACTACCTGGTCCTGAACAAAAACCAGCAAAACTGTAATCAACATCCAGATAAGGTCCTCTAATTTCATTCTGAACATGAGAAGGATAATTTATATCACAACACTGCTAATGCTGAAGGTAAAAACAAGCAATACACATGCGTCAAAAAAAAAATCAAATTCTAAACCCAAAAATATGCATGATTTCTTAGGAAATGACAGAATCAGAGGTGATTGATGCTTTACACCTAATTTCAATTTTAATAGAATAGACTGAAGATAGGAGACATCAACCATATTAATATTCAAGCCTATCCCTTAAAGTATCACACAGCCACTAATCAGAGCTGAAGGGGACTGAGCTTTTCTCACAGTTTTCATTCTCATTTTTAAATGACTTAATTTTGTACTATTTTATATTCAAAACACTTTTATTTATCTGGCATGTAACCCCTACAGTTCAAGTACTTAAACAAACAGCACCTAATTTGATATTCTGTAAAATTAATTTCAATAGAGAAGCTGATGAAAAAGAGAAAGGGTTTAGTATTTTATAGGTATTACTAAAGCTTGTCCCTCCAGAATTAAATCTTCACAGCAGTCACTTCATAAACAAGATTCAGGGGTTTTGAGGTGTTACATATGCAGGAGTATATATGTCACAAAACACATTGTTATGCTATTGACATATAAGCATATCTTAAAGAAACTAAACTAACAGTTATTGAAAAGAGAAGATTTCATCAGAGAATTACAGAGCAATTGTGGTACCCGAGGCCAAACAGTGCTCCTGTCCCCACAACATTCACACATGTGCTCTATACAGTGGCAATGCTCCCTTCACAGTTATCAGCTGTCATCCATCTGATACTATCAGCTAAGCCTTTGCTTTTATAATAGGCCCACTGAAGCTGTATCTAGTGTTTGGGGTTTTTTTAAAATCACCATTTACTGATTCCCTGTATTTTAGTCTTTTTGTTCTTGTTGTTGGATATCTGATTATAAGATTCAGCTCACCTTGTCTCACTTGAATTGCCCAAGATAACCCTTGCTTTCCCAAGCTAACATTGGTCACAAACCAGAATTATCAGAGTGCAAAGAGGGATTTTTTCCAAGTCCCACTCAACCATCTGGACTAACAGGATTTTTACATTTGAAAACATTGTAGAAATTTAAAGCATCTAAGAAGAGAAACAAAACTTAGATTCGACCAATGCAGGAAGAGAAAATATTAATATCCGAGCTATTTTATTACTTTTCAAAAATCAATTATTTAGTCTTTTATGTTTACTGGGCCCAGCTTAAGGACACATCTTCCCATCAGTTTCAGACAGCTTTGCACAGAGTTGCCAGGAGTGGTACGAGTTCCTGTCCCAGTCTCTCTGCAAGCCTCTCAATGTCCCTGGGCCTTACCCGGGTCGGCAGAGAGTGGGGGGGGTGACCCCACCACGGCCGACTGCGGGGAGACACTCTCTGTGCCCCGAGGGTGCTGAGGGCACTCAGGCTGGTTGCCTTCGCTGCAGCAGAGACGACCGAGACGTCGGTGGAAGAGGAAAGGGGCCGTCTCCCAGCAGGGGGTATTCCAAGGTTTTATTAAGGAGTCCCGAGCGAGCTCCTATACCTCAGGGGGTTCCTGCCGAGAGCACTGGGGGAAGTCTGGAGCTCACATTTAAAGGGGGGAGGAAACTAACATAGATAAAATCCTACTGACCAATAGGTATCTCTGGGGGATGGGTGCTGGGGGGATAGACATACAAAACGGCGTATGGGGCAGGACTTGGGGGGTTGACCCTTGGCCCCTGGCTAATCACTCGACAACTTGGACCGAAACTTCTAGGTAGGGGGCTGGGATGTCGAGGTGACTGGCAGAGAGCCAGGGTGGGGGTTTTGGAGATCTTATCCCAGGAAAGGGATAACACGAGTAGAGGGAAAAGGAGGGGGGGGGTATAGTCTGGGATAAACCATTTGGGAAAAACATGGGAATACAAAACCAACTACTTCAAGGTATTACAAAATATAAGAACGCACTACAACAAGTTCCTCCCTCTGTCTCAAACCCAACAGCACTCTGAAAATGTGGTTGCAAAAGTGTGCAAGAGACAGCTCTTAGTCATCAGCACTTGTTTTGGTCACTCAGGTGAAATGAGCCATGCTCTGCTGTATTCAAAACAATATGAGCCCAGAAGGAGAGAAGCCTCAGCTGATGTTACCAGAGAACACAGCCTCTGAGGATGGAGATGGCCATGACAGCAGTTCAGAATGAACCTTTCCCCCACTCCAGCAATACCAAAGCAAAATCCCTCCTGCCAGCTCTAAGACACTCCAGGAAATCTGTTGAGACATTGGGAACTCAGAATTGTTTGCATTTTGAAAAATTGTCTTATGGGTGCTTTTGATTGTTTTTGTCACTTTGTGTTGATTCAGTTGATCCTTCAGAGAAGCTTTCATAATAACATAAAAAACGGGGAATTGTGGAGACCCTGGGGGGGCATTCCCTGGTCTAAGGAGACACAAGAACCTTCCCTCAAAAAGCTGTTAGACCGCATTGGCTCCATCCCCTGTTCCTATGTCTGTTCCTATGTCCCTGAGCCACTCCTCCCTATTCCCTGATTGGCCCTTATCTTTGTACGGCACGAGACCATGGTCAGCCCCCAGGCCCCTCGGTAGAGAGAAAGCCGGACTTTCCGTGTGTATGTGTCTGCGACCTGATCATCTCACCATGCAGCTGAATTAAACATCTCTGGATATTATGCAAAGGCCCTGTTTGCTTCTTTACCCTGGATTATGCTAGCAGCAATTCAGCTTGATACAAATGGGATCCCTTTCAGAAAAAGGAGCATAAACTCATTATACTAAGCTAGCAAAAGACTGATGGAACTGTTTTCCCAGGCAAATAATACATACAGCACCCACACTAAGATCTCTAAGAGACCCTCAGAGCAAGTACCAATGTACACAGAAGGAGAACAGCCAGCTTGCCTCTGAACTGCCCTTTCACACATATTGAAATCTAATTGAATGCATCAGTCCCACCACACCATATTTATTTCTGGTTCCACTTGCACAAAAAGGCAAGGAGTCTTCTTGGCAGGAGACTCTCCCTGCCTGCTTTTCCACATTGCTTGTCAAATCACAACAGGCTTCACCGTGGCAGAAGGAAATGGGCAGTGAGATCCTTCCAAATCTGGTCAAGACAAACAGACCCTTCTAGAACTTCCTAGTTTCTCGGTATCATCTACAACACTGGCATTTTGACATCAGCCTCTGATATATACATCTTCTCTTTTGAAACCCACACATCTCACCCACCTTCTCTCTCTTTTTGCTGTGTCTGCTTGGCCAGAGAGCACAGCACTCCACGAAGCTCCTTACACCGTAGGAGGACAGCAGCAGCCACTGAACATATTGCAGAGGTTAAATGAAACTTGAACAAATCTTTTCTCTGTGAGCTTTCAGAATAAGTAAGAATTCAGAAGAGAGGAAAATAGTGATATGGATAAGAACAGTTACTGTTTTTTGAGCATGTCTTCTATCACATTTCCACCTTAGAGTAATCCAATCACTAATCTACTTTTCACTGAAGATATATAAACCTCACATCCTCATTCTCTGATCAAAGGTTTGTGCTTGCATTGATACATTGGCTGTACTCTCTTTGTCCCTTAAATCTGGAGACTGGTACCTCTCCCTTCAAAAGCATGCTATCAGCACTATGTAGAGCCTTCCTTGCAGCAATGGCAATAAATCATTTTAGGGGCTATAAACCATTTGTAGGAGAAAGAGACTTTCCTAATGGGCCATATTGATGCCCAACTGCAGTACATTCCTTTGATTCCACCCACAAAAATGAACCAAAATGTTCAAATCCACACTTTTTTTCTTCCTCAGGGACTCCCCCTCTCCTATGGAGCAAACCTTGCTTTTTTAAGAAACAGCATCTTCAACCTCCAGTTCTTCATGCCTTTGCTGAACCAACATTGTCTCCTCATGAATGAGAAGTGTCTCCCTTTGAGTCCCTTTTTCATTTTTTTTTCATTGAATTGCCAGCTCAGTCACAGAGAAGCAACTCTGTGTACAGGTGTAATAACAAAGTCACTCCAGTGGCAGTGTTCTCTCCACGTGCATACCAGTGGAGTTTGTGTTATGCTCATAAAAATAGTTGCATCTTTCTCGGTTTTTTTTCACAGAATCTGTGAAAAGTTACACATCATTTAATACAGTAACAGAAAAATGGATTCTCCAAAAACTGCCCTTTTACCTATTTCTCTATTGGACTGGTTTCTTACTGATGCTGCTTTATACTTACCAAGGTGGTCTAACCTTGTCTGTGCCACTGGGCCAGTGCCAGATACCTCAACGAGCCCCACACAGAAGCACATCACAGCAACCTCCCCTGAAGTGTGTGCTGCTCTGAGTAGCAGGGATCAGTGCCCAAACATGCACAAGAGTACTGAGCAGCATGTGACAGCTGTTAGATTTCGGAAAGTTTAGGTGACGACGCTTCCCACCTACCTTGCTCACCTGTGTGAGACCAGAGCAGTGAAGCGAGGCTGGCTGGTTGGACCACATTGACAAGATAAATGCATGCCCTTGAAAAAGCCCCACTCCTATTGACGTCAAAAAGCAATGGATTGGGTCCCCTGTCAGACACAGAAAGCAGACATCTGCTTCACTGCAAATGCGAAGAGGAATTCATTAAGTCAAGCATAGCCTTATTCCAAACCAAACACTATTAACATTTGAAGCCCTTAAAATTTTGAACTGATGTAAATTCTCTTCAATTCTCTTCTTGATTTCCTGTGTTAAATAATGATAAGTATTCAAATCAAGAAATTTATTATTTCTTATTCTTTTATTTTTAAATTTTGTCGAGGCTTTTTGATACTTTCCCTGTGCTGCCCCCCTCCTCATTCTATGCATTTCTCCCCCCTGCTGTGTGCATCTGCTGTGTCTCTCTCTCACTTGCTCTCTCCCTGCTGTGTACATCCACTATTTCTCCCCACCACTCCTCTGTGTATGTTTGCCATCTATCTCTCTCCCCCTCCTGCTGAGAATATTCACTGCCTCTCCCCCTCCCCCCAGTACGTGCATCCATCCTGCATCTTCCTCTGCCACTGCAGTGCACATGAGCCTTTTCTCAGCAAGTCCTACTGGCATTCATACACACCCTTCCTCTGCCTGCCTTCCCTCATGCCCTCTCCTCTATTTTTCATCCCCTCCTTCATGCACCCTTTATCCTTGCTCATCTTTATACTATTCTCCCTTCCATCTTTTTGATATTCTGGTTCCTTCTGTCTCCTTATCTGCACCACTCTTCTCTCAGGCTCCCCTTTGTACCATTTCTCTCCAGTTCTCTCTGATCTGTTCTCACAAATTGATTCTACAGGAAAAATGTTCTTGTTTGCAGGGCTGTGCAAGCCTGCATTGCAAACCATTCAGCACTGTGTCAAATCTGAGGTAGTCGGCTTAATTTGCAGAAGAATCCTTGCTTCCTGCCATCATACACACAGGGTAAAGTCTCTCAAAACACTTTCCTGTGCTTTTTTTTTTTCTCATATAACTGCCCTGCACGATTCATTTGCATGTAATGCAAAGTATTCAAGATATGCCTTTGCATACCTGCAAGGTTCTTATTAGCAAAAGAAAAGGATGTGACACTAATCCTAACTGTTGCAGTTTAGGTCACAAAAAACTAAACATGTGCCTTAATTGGTATAAAATAGCCGGGCAGAATCAAATCCAAATGCTTCCTATGAGTCTCCAGCTCCCTTTCAACAGATGAATAATAACAGTGACTTAGTCATTCAGTGATCAACTAATTGAGTAAGCTCTCTTCCTTCTCATGAGAAAATTTCATCAACTTGCTTTCATTTTCAGTGTCCAAATCACTTGAAAAATTTAAGACTGTTCACAAAATTCATCCTCCAAGAACTCCAATAGGGATACCTACACAACCCTGTACTTTCTCATTCAGTGCTATCTTTCATTTAGCTAATCACTTATATTACTGATGCAGACGCCCAGTTTTCCACTTCTGATAATTAATACCTAGCTATTAATTACCAGATACCCAGTACAGTCAGATGATGTAAACCAGAACTCCTTGGTCTAGAAATTCATTAATTTTAGCAAAGATAATGTCTCTGCCTGGCACAATGAACCTTTAGTAAACCCTTCTAGGATTTACCCCTTCGAATTATTTTCAAGCCTTAAATATTTATATTCTCTGTAAAATGTGTCCTATTGTCTTACTTAGGCCTTGTTTAGATTTTCTTTTTAGAACATACACAATAGATTTGCTATATGCTCAAATCTACCTATTTTATTGGTCCTACAATAACATACTAGCTCTTTTCCAGAGTCAAAGATGAAAATTATGCAACATTTAGGGGGAAAAGCAGATAATTTCAAATTTGCTTCTGCTAACTTCTACTTACATGTCTAATCTGCTGACTCCCACTTATTTAAGTGGAAGCCTAGTCTAGTCACACCTCCTTTGTCACTTTTGTTCATCATTGTTACCGCCAGAGGTGCCTATTTTGTTTAGGATAACAGTCCTAGGCATCTTGCTAATTGTCTCAGGCCTCCTCTAGTGCATCTTCCCCTCCCACCCCCTGCAGATGGCTGCCTCTAGCTAGAGAGGCACCATGGCACAAGCAGAATTACTGGGGTTCCTGAGCACTTGGTGCTTTCAACCCCTGAAATACGTCAGAGTTATTTCACAGGCAAAGAAGCTGCTCTTGGTTGTGTTACTCCCATGTGGCTGTGGCGTGTCAAACCTAGAAACACTAACAATGCCTGCCAGAGGCTGGCATTTGAGAAGGCATATACTCATGATCCTGCCATCCACACGTCTAAGTCTTGCTCAGGTTTTCTAGATCATCAGCTGCCTTAAAACAGATGCTCTCACCTGTCAGTTCTGACCCTGAACTTGACTAAATAGTTTCTGCTCCAATCTTTGTCAAAGTCCTTTGTAATTGCGGTACTTTACGTGACAAATTGGAAATACTTCCACAGCAACTGACAAATTTTATTGAACTGTGTGTTGAAAAGACTTTCAGTAAAATATTCCCTGATATCAAATTCAATTTACTTTCATCACAGAGGTCACTGCTAATCTCCTTTTTTATTAAAGCAAAAAGAAATTAGGCAGAACTTTATATTCAAACACATAAACATATCTGCTTTACATTTTGTATTAAATAACCAAATTGAGTTTTAAGAGTGACTTGTCAACATCATTGTAGCAAGAGGAAATTTTGGCAGTTGAACAGAAAAAATGGATGAAGGCTTTAGTGCTTCAAATATGACCTGGGCTTGAGAAATAGGCTCAGTTGGTGAATACTTCTGTGAAAGTGATCAACACAAAAATGGATAACATTGCCACTGACATTTTTATCACACAGTTTGAGTGTTGACACTCCAAAGAGATAATAAGAATGGTCCAAAAGATCAAAGCTCCTATTGCAGGCTTTCTGCACTTTCAAGGAAATGATGGCACATCCATTTATACATGTTTCAATGTTTGGAAATGTTCTTTTTCTTTCTTTATCCAAAGAACTTTAAGACTCATCTACATGACATTGTGCTAATGAATAGATTCTACAGAGAATGACAAAATAGGCAGGTCCATACCTATACATAAAAGCTTAAAAAGAAAACTAGGCTATTTCTAGTGAAAAGCACCTTAGAAACATGAAAGAACAGTGGGAAAATATTATGGATGTTCTTTTCCGCATAAAAACACCTGCAATATTTTTGTTACCTTACTAAAGTTAAAAGCTCCATTTTTATTTTAAAGAATAAGTTGCCACCATATCCCAACTAGACTAAAAGTAATTTTATCTTGGTCATCTAGAAACAGGTCAAACCAGTTTGAATTTCCTGTTTCTTTTGCCAAACAAACGCTCTTCATTTGAGAATAAATTTCCATGCCCTGACGGAATAAGCAGCTCACAGGAGAGTGATCTAACAAAAATGACTGAGGCTCAGGATATGAATGTAAAACTGATTGCTTGACCTGCTCTGTAACACAGCTCGTATCATGCATATGCACCTGAGAAGCTATTATGATTTGCACATCTTCTGTCTGAATGACTGCCATCCTATCTGTAATAACTTTACCAGTTAAATCACCATCTGTTTCACAGGCTTTCTAATGTTTATATCTCCCTTTTCTGTCCTAGGAAAAGAACAAAATTGTTTTCCTCTACTGCATGAGAAGAAATATCCCTGCACTCAGCTGGGGAGCTAAGCTAACATATCCTAACTATCTCTATCAAACCAAGACATAGATTTTAGCATTAAAATGAACCTGAATGAAATCCATGATCTGCTACCCCTATAGAGGGCCACTTAGAACAAGAAACACGTTACATGTTTTCCTTTGTCCTTCCATCCCATCTGGCAAACTTGCCGAAATGCTAATGTAACTGGTGATAATGAACGTACAAAAGCCAGAACCCTGACACACAGCAACAGAGATGAGATAGCATTTACAAGGATCCCAAATAGATCCCAGTTCAACATAACCAGAGGAAATTTGGATACTCTCAGATAAGTTATAAGCTTTGGAAACTGTAGGATCTGTTCTTCCCTGAATTACAATAATAAACTGGAGTTTAAACAGCTTCCATGCTGCTACTCAATTCTTCGTTATTTAAAATAAACCAAACAATACAGCAAACTCAAACACCAAACAAAACCAAACCCAAAAAATCTAAACTCCAACAAAGCTACATTTGACCTAGCCTTGCCTGCAAAGCTTAAGGAAACAGGTAACATGCCCTCCACCATCAGGGAAGTCCATAATCACATCTCTTGCATTTTTACTACTCAATAATAAATGCAGACAATGATGGCAGCTGCTATAAGTAACTCAGATATTAAACTGTGCAAGTCAGAGACTTACAGAAGTCTGGCAGGAGGGGGCTCTAAGGGAACCTTTACAAAAGATGTATCAATATGGATTTGCAGAAGCATTCTGGAACAGTGAGAATTGCTGTTCACCTCTCAGGACCCCGGATTAAAAAGTCAGAGTAGAGATCATAGTGACTATATATAAAATCTTTCACAATGGGCAAGATTAGGATTAATCCTTTATGCCTCTCCTGGACATCAACAGGATCTTTTGGGTTTTGTTAATGCTGAAAAAAAAGTGGTAATTAAAATAAGAAATGCACGTTAGAAACCAACCACTCACAAAAGGAGCTTCTACTATGTTTCTCTATTACTCAGTTTTACTGACACAAAGAAAAATTGCTTTCCACTAGTTGTTTGTCATAGTCTGCTCCCTTCCCTCCCCATACAAGCAGTTCAGTATTAGCAATATGGTGCCATCTATCAGAAAGCACAGAGGCAAAACACTTATGAAACCACTTTCCTAATACACATACATACTTAGTGATCCCCTCCTTCCAAGTCCCACACATGCTTTTTGTTGGTGAGATTTAAAATTTGCTGGGAACAGCCCCCATATCCAGGATGGATAAAACTTTCAAATAAAACAACAATTGAGCAAAGAGCCCTTTCTCTCCATGCAACAGTTCTATCCTCCCCAAACTGATAAAGACCCTTTAGAACACTCAGTTGACAACTTAGAGATGTAGGCTTAACACTCATTTGTTGTAACACTAAATTATGCTGGCAGAAAAGAAAACAGCCTAGGAATCCCCTTGCCTGACCCCAAGCAAGATGGGACAAAAGCACAGAATGGCACAACAAACACAAGGAGGAGCCCCGGGAGCTCACATGGTGCTTTTCTTGCCCTGAGGCATGGTTACCTACACCTGCCCTTTCCCCAGCCAAAACTACCCAGCCTTTTATCAAAGACTCCTTGATAGCAGCACCTTCACACACATCCTGAAACAGCAACCTCAAGTCTGAGTCACCTTTACCATAGCCATTAACCAAAAACATTTCCAAGCAAGAGTTAAAGATTTCAAAAGTCTCACTGGGAACAGCTGCAGAAGTTGCCAGCACAATAAGGAGGGAACAAGATGGCAACTAGTTCACAACAAATTTTGATAAAATAATGATTGAGAAAAGCAAATCTACTCAAGTTTAAAAAAATAAGAAATCTCAGGGAAAATGAAGAGGGAAACAACTATAGCTCAGAACTTTCTTAATCTATTACTATAAGATTACAGGAGTTCTTATGGTACTTTAAAAAAGCCACAGAGCATTCTCAATGGAGAGTCTTCTGGAAATCTGAAACTAAAGCAAAGCTCCCACAGTATTCCAGGACCAAAAGCAGGTCTCTGCAAGCTTTGAGATGTTAACCTCTCTTTCTTTTCAAATTCTTTTCTAATTGCAAGGCTAGTAGTAGGGACAGTATCTTGGGCAGACTTTTATAGTCTCCAAAAGAAAAAAGTTCCCATTGTTCAAGAGGAAGTTGGAAGCTGGCAATGCTACACTGTCTTCTCATTGGCAAAATGAAAGCATTCATGTACAAAGTCTTTGTCTTCCTTCTATTAAATCAAGCAACAGCTGCACAAAGCAACTCTACTCATCCTTCTTGTAGTCATCTTCAAAAGTCACCTAAGATTTTGAAGAACAGGGCACTAAAACAAATGTTCAGTGTCTTTTAAGGTGTCAAAAATGAGCTGCCAGACTCATCAATTTCTAGAAACCAAGGTGACAGAACTATCAAAGACCCAGAGAAGTAACCACTGCATTGTCTTGCCTGACCTTCTGTGATGATGTGCAAGGAATGAAGGAGCCACAGGCCTTATTACAGGGAAAGCACTCTTTGTTCTTGTAGCTTTCAAAACAAAGTACAATGATCTTTTCCACTGCAGCTGAAGCAATTCTATCACCAGAGTCATTTTTTCTGATGTCTGAGCTGCCTACTTCAGAAACACTCCTCTGCTTAATCACAAAGAGCCAGTGAAAAGACAGAACATGGGTAGCTGGGCTTTTGTCCACAAGCCCAGTAGCAAACCTAATTAAAGGAAGAATGCATACTGAAAGCAATAGTGATGGTCTGCATATGCCCATGTTTATTTGCTGTCAGATGCAAGTCCAGATAGGGGGGCAGCTAAGCACACAGTCCAGGTCTCTTGCAAGGCTAAGCCTGCTGCTTGGACAGAGACAATGGGATAAACAGACACTTGGAAAACCTGACTCCCTGAAATCTGGATACAACCTTTTCTATTGGCACTCAATTGTCCTGATCACGAAAATGAGCTGGAATAGTCTCTTAGGACAAACTGTCAGAAGCCTGCTCTGCCCTTCCCACTGCATTTCTACCCAGTCCCTTCACTGCAGTCTTGGCCTTCTTGCTTCTCCTTTGTTTGAGATTTTTTTTTCTCCTCTCCTTTTGTTTCTGAGACATAAAAAGAGAGAAAGAAAGATGATGGGTGACCTGAGGAAAGGATCAATCTAGATGCTGAGAGAAAAGGGGGCTGACGTGGTTGTCAGTAGATGACACAAAGAGGATGATCTATAGTGCATAGCGCCCGGATTACCTGTCCTGCAGCAAAAGAACATTTTAAAAATAATTATTCTTAGAGAACAAAATTAAAATATGACATCCAACTCAAATACATAGGGAATAATTCACATACAGGTTATCTGATAGCAAATTCACCAGTTTTACCTATTTAAAAACAAATTGAGCTCCTTAATAAACCAACTAATTCAAATGAAAATTTTAGACAACATATAACAATTCTTACAGTAGTCGTGTCCAGCTACTGTACCAAAATAACTTGATTAATTTATGATTAGACCGTTTAGTGTCATGCTGTTGCTTTAAACATGTGCAAGAGAAAGCTTAATTTAAAGCTAGTTTAAATTTGGAATAATAAACAGGTAGTCAGGGAATTATTATTGATATTTTTCACTTCCTGAGATCAGTAAAATAAATACAGTATCTGGAAGGAAATTTTTAAAAAGATACTTTTAATGAAAACAATGTTTTTTAAATAGGCATATAAAGACAAGAATAGTAATGGTTAAGACTGCCACAATAAAATCTGACACATCAAGGAAAATTTAAGGTAAGATTTCAACTGTCTTTTTTAATTAAAGTATTTTACCTCTTAAAAGACATATCATTGGCACAAAAGAAGTTGAACTGCATTCTGTTCTCAATTGCCTGCCATAAACTGTCAATTCACAATGAGATAAAAAGAAATGGTATCCATAAGTGCTGAAACACTAGACCATTTATTAATCAGTCGCTTTTTGAACAGAGTTTTCTATTGCTATATTAGGAAATCTAATTTTGTTTTACATAGAGAAGCATGTGTAAAGTCAATAGCAAATCCTGTTAGAGCAAAAACATTTAATGCTTTTATATACAGCATAAACTGCTGTTGCAATTTAAACAGCAGATGTAAAGAGCAACAAAAGTAAAACAGTGCAAGGTATTAAAATTCTTGGGAAAAAATCTTACAGATTAATTAAAAGATTCAACATATTGAACTCCAATGTTCTCTCTTGTACATACCTCACCATCTTTACCCTGTAATTCAAATCACAAACTTTCTCTAAAATATTGCACATACACTATGCCTATTCCTCTTGACCTACACCAGATTTGTATAGGTACAGCTCTCCCTATATTCATTTGCTACTGTTTCTGGATACTGGCTTTTTTTTTTTTTATTGCATTCATTATAAGGTTTATTCTACTTTCTTGGCAAAGGGGCAGAACTTTTAAGGAAGCATTGGAAGCAACACAGCTGTTATACAAAGCAAGATGTGTGACTAGCTGTGTCTGTCCCCTACCCCTGTCTCCTAGTTTTCTCTTGGGTTTATTAGAATAAGTAAAGTCCTTTCCAGCTACTTATTAACAAAATCCTGCTTCTGTATAGGTCACCTGGTAAAATGGCAGACAATGAAGTGCTTTATGTGCTTATTTGCCTAATTTCTTAATGATTGCTCAGCTTTTAAGGATCCTGGGCTTTCCAAACTAAAAGTAAAGCATGACTGTAGGCTGTGCCTGAATTCAAGGACCTCACCAAATTCTGTTACCCAGTAGGCCTATACAAATCTCTTTTCCTAAATACCATGACTCCCAGATCCCAGCTGTGAATGGACCCAGCTGTCCAAACTCCCCCTACACCCCTTTTACCAAGCAGTGCTGCAGGCAGTTCCTCCCAGCCTGATGCACAGTGCTTGTGAGGTATCCAGGCAGCAACTTCAATTACATTTAATTTCAGCAAGAAAGACCTCTCAGGTGTAACAAAGAAGATATCACAATACCTAAACTTAATCCTTTTTACCAGATTGTCCTACATTGCTTTGGGTCCATGACTTAGAGTAAGAGGTGACTGCATGCAATTTCCTGAGGATGAAAATGACTGATGTATAACTAGGAAGTAACACCTTAAGTAAAAATTGAAAGAGATGGTCCACCATCACTTTGTTGAGACAAACAGCAATAACCTTTCCCTAAAAGGAAAAAAAAACCCTTTGGGAAGAAATCTTCTCACTCCACAATGCCTTCAGCACAGAGAGAACTTTTATTTCATCCCCCTTCCCTTTGGGACTGCATTTATCCTCAAAAGCAAACACCTCCTGCCACCACCTTCCTGTCAGATGCTTTTTGGCTGAAACATGGCAGACAGCGCCCTCAGAATGGAGATGCCCCAAAATCCTTGTGGTTACCACAGCTCAATAAAGCAGGGAATAGAAATGCCAGTGCACAAGGACTGTCTGCATCCCTGTCCTTTTTTTTTCCACAGCAGCAGCAAAGGCATTTCAAAGGAATGGCAATTAATAACAGATTCCTTGATTCAGCCTGACTATTGGGAGCCCTGAAGAATTGATACCACACTCATGGAGACAGATCCAGAGACATCACATGGCCCCAGTCACCCACAATCTGTGGCTTTTCCAGAAATATCAGTGCTCGCAACATGTGAGAATCAGGAAAGAAAATGTAGAAACTCCTAACATATAAATTAAGGGAAGAAGCTTTCCTTTCATCCCTTTACAGTAGATAAATACCTGGGTGTGTAATACTGAGGTCAAGTAGAAAGTTATACTCTTATACCAGGCATTTCAAACATTATTTGATGCTTCTTTTAAACAAACAAATGGAAAAACAATCCCCAAATTAATTTCTATATCCTAAGTACAGCAATAATTATTACTTACTGAGCTTCTGCAGTGTACATGAACACGTACCTCAGCAGGATAAGCATGATAAACTACAGAAGTATGTTTAAAACTGTATTCACCACATGACTGTGACTTCATTACTTAGGATTAACATGTCATTTATATTGATCAATATTGGTTCTGTGATGGCATGCTTCACACTTCCAAACATTTGTTTCTATGGGGTAAAACGACCCCAAAAAGTAAAAATAAAGCCTAAACCATTCAGGAAGTATTCTTCCTTTTGTTCTCAAATATGTAAATTAGCCCTCATAGGGTATTGCCTTTAGAATTAGATGGTCACTATTGATTCAAATTTTATACTTTTTCACTGTATCACAAAAAACCACAGGATATATTATTCCTTTACAGTCTCTCCCTGGTAGTAAATCTAACAGGTCACAAAATCCCAGACCGCAAACTCTTCCATACTCCATGCCCGTAGTTTTGCACAGCCTCTTAGGCAAGCCTTTGGTTATACTGCTTTCTTCCTAGTCCCTAACTTCATCAACCAGTAAACCTAAATAATTCTATTGACTTCAGAGATCAATTTGGAGATTCAATGCAGTTCTGGATGAGGGTGAGGGAGAGGAGAGAGGCTACAAGGGGACCTGGGACCCACAGTACTCAATACAGTAACATTGCAATACGGCATTAGAAAGCACCATGACCTGGAATTATTAATCTCTGAGGAGCTTTTTTGTACACGTACAAGATTTATGCTTTAAATAAAATAAAATCTGAATGCCAAAATGCCTATAGAGTCAGAAAGGCTCTTTGTGAACTGCCAAACAGAACCAAGACACTGGAAAACAAGTGCCAGTGTGGATGTTGCTGACAGTTATTAGGCAAATAAATAATACAACCTGCACAGCAAAAAAGGCCTTGCTTCAAAGTGGACATAGAAGCTCTGAGTACATCTGGGTATCCATAGACAAACCAGCTTGTTAACGGAGGGTTATGCATCCTGGTTGCACAGACTCAACACATCTTCACAGCAGTTTCAGCTAACAGGCCTTTCTGCTTCCCACTGGCTCCAAACAGATCTTTCCTGATACAGGCATCTTCCTTTCAGCCAGCTGAAGCTCAGATGCTGACCCATCTCCACAACATCAGCACAGATTATTTGTATGTGCCCAGTTTGGGTAAACTGGTCAATACAAGCTTGCTTAAATCACAATAGGGCTGGCAAGAAGTCACATCAAACTACAGAAGTTCAATACCAAACTGCAGAACACACAGATGGATCCATTGATCATCTGAATGACCCAACTCCCCGTGGCAATTACCAAGTTTGCTTGAGAAGACTTGGCATCCTTCAGACCTCATTCACAGATGACAAAAGAAGCTAAAATTATTCTGAGCAACATTATTTCACAGTCTCTTCTGTGAGCAAAAGGATAACCACCACACATAACTAAAAAAGCCTAAAAACATTCAAACATGATTAAAAAGGAAAATAAATAAGAAACCAAAACCCCACACTAAACCAGCTTATTTATACATAGTTTCTATGGGAAATGATTGGGAAAAAATTCTACACTTTAACTAACTTATCCTCTAATAAATAATGGGAGCATAAGTATGTCTATGTTCACAATTAAAAATCCCTAAGAAATACTTCTCTGCTGGCATTTTGGATAAAATTTTAGCAGAGTCTCCAGGCTGTCTAATTGCTACGATAGCGTACACAGCCTGCCTCAAAGCCCAGAACATATGGCATCCTCAAAGGATTTGATATCATTTTTTCTTTAAAACGTGCAAGTCAGTTGGTCATTGTTATGCCTCTGTGGAATTACTCAAACAGCTGCTACCTTCCAACTAATAGGTAAGAAAATCTTTGTCTTTTTTGTGGCTGCTAATTTCACTGACACACTTCTGTCATATAATGAGAGTGGGTAATATGGCTATAATGAATTTTAATGTTGCATATTTGATCCATGGTGTAAACAACGCTTTGTTGAAGACTGACATATACAAAAGGATGCATTTCATGTTGCTTGCAAGGTAATCTGAATCACGAGGCACACATTTAAAATTGCACCTATAATGCATAAAATATATTGTGCTTATAAATCTTTTAAACTCTTTATCACCAAATAGATAATTTCTTTTTAAATTGACCTTTACTTACCAAATATTGATTAGCTAAACTGTACTTCTAGGTTCTGATTGGGCATATGACACCTTATTCATGCTACATGCAACAGGGTTACAAATTTCATAGTTTTCTGAGTTCTTATCTTCCACGGTTCACAGATTCCCATCTATCCTTGATCATCAGGCTATCTCCCCAGATCAAATCTTTGGTTTTTTTTACTTTCTACTCTTTCAAACTGAAAAACTTTTTATTCTCTATCATAAGACAAATGAAACAATAACCAAAATGAGAAATAAAACACACCAAAAGATACATAATTAAAGGACTAAAAACCTAAATCTCACAATGTAGAGAAAAAAATGGTGATGAGAAAAGGAGATAGCAAAGTCACGATTGTGCACCGCATGTGAAGCACATATGAAACATCACATCCTCACACATGTGATGGTTGGAAGGAGGGTAAGAAAAGTTAGCTGCCCACATTTCAAAATTAAGTTGTACAGACATTCCTAAAGTAAACACCCTAAATTTAACAAGACAATTGGCCAGGTTTTGTTTTCCCTACTTCTTCCTTCTTTTGAGTTTTAATTGTAAGGTCAGGTTTCTTCAATACACATAGGAGCATCTCTTCAGGTGGAAGAACAGTAACGAAAAACAGATAACAGTTAAAACTTTCCAGAACCAGCAGATGACAAGCATTATTTTTATAACCTAAGGACTGCAGCTTTGTTAAAGTGTACTAATAAATAATTAACACTATTATAGGAAAAGTGCAGAAAGTTCCTCCTAAAAGAGGAGGGTCACATTAGAGGACCTTAGAGGGTCACATTAATCCATATTTTCATAATCTTCATGAATTTCAATGCACCTAAATGGAAGAACAACCTATTCTGACAAAATACTATCATTTTACTATGTGACAAGTACCAACAGTGCATTCTTGGCCCTGTAACAGATATAAGCAAAGAGGCAATAAATTAATGAAGAATACTAATTATGTAAATGATACAAAATGACACAATGAAGAAAGAATGCACAAAGCATCCCATCCACAACATACAAGCAGAGGAAATCTTCCCATTAACTTCAAAGACTTTGAGATAGCTGCTAACAGATCTGCAGCAGTTTTAGTTTAACATAATTGCCTGCCACCTCCAACTCCATCTCCTCTCCCTCACCTTCCCCAGTTTCAGGTGTAATGGCAGGGGGAGAGGACATACAAGTTCAACGTGTAACATGTTAAAACCTCAGCAAACACAACTTTCAACAGTTTCAAAAGTACCAATGAATCCAAGAACTTATCAGAATTTATAATATGTTCTTTCATGGCTAGATTCTGCCCAAAATTCACTTTAAAAGATAACAATAACAAAAAAATATGATTGTGCTATGATGCACCATTCTTCCTAGACTTTTATAGGGTTTTTTTGATTCCTATATTCTCATAGAAAGACATTCATCATGATTTTTATCAAAACCATCTTCTTTTTATCAGGGCTCCTTCCCACAAAAAATCTATATAGTTTTTCTTTTATGAATGTAGAGGATTCTTAAGAACATCAACATCTTTTCACTGAGGTCTAAGTTACAGACACAAATTTTTTTGCCAAGATGTGAAACAGGTGTTTTTCAATTATTTCGAATTTCAGGAGTTATAAAAGACAGCTGGATACATGCACATCATTTACTTTACATGCATCATATGGAAAGGATATATTCTTATCTATAAAGTCCATCATCAGCTTGAAAATAAAATTATTAGTGAGGTGACACTATCATTCTCTTATGGCACAGCCAAAAAGTTCCAGATAATTGTCATCATTTTACAATTTTCACTGATGGAAGTCAAGAGTTTCTATGGTGCAGAGAAAAAGATTTTCTTGTCAAATCATTTGTAAGATGTAATTGGAAGAAGCTTTGCTACACAGTTTTCCAAGCATTATTTGCACTAAGGCCTGATAGTGTAGGGAAACCAAAGAAAATGTAACAGCTATGCTTCAGGCAGTTTGCCTGCTTATTAGACTGTGAGAGTTTAGTTAACTTTAAAAAACAAAACAAAAAAAAACCCAACAAAACAAAAAAAAAGGAACAATGCATTTATGCAGCTCCTGAAATCAAGGACTTACAACAAAGAAATTTTATCATAATTTACTTAATGTGTCAGTGCTGTACATGAGCTCAAAAGCAAAAACAATGTTACACATAACACTTTGTTACACCTCAAAGCCTTCACAAAAAACAAAGGGAAGAAACATGTAGACATGCACACAAATGACAGCTCCATCCCCTAAGTGTCCTCCTTCTGCTCTACGTGGACACGTTGGACTTTGGTCTCTCTATCAGAAGCCACACTTTTCATTTTTCACCTTCTTCTAAGCAGGGCTAGGAACCCCTACTCAGAAATGTGCCTTTTAAGAAATAAAACCAATCAAACAAGTATTTTGACAATTCATCAAACAAAAAGTCAGAACTGAAACGTCACACGCTCCTCTGGTAGTGTCAATCAGGCTGGCATGGGGTAAGAATTTCAAGACTTCAGCACATAGCTCAAAGCCCCTTTTCCCTAAGTGAGTGAGTGATGGTTTTTCATTGCTGATGACACTGTAATGGGCCTTCCACCTCTGTGAACTTTCTTCATTAAGTGCCAGAAACCTCCTAAGCAAATGGATTATCTACTTAAGTGACTCTCAGAGTGGGGACAGACATTTCTTTCAGCATTGCATATTGCAACAGCTTCATGTCCTTCACCATCCTTCTCCCACCACAGAAATTCATTCCCTCAGCTGTACTATGCTCTCAGTTATAGGAAAAAATACCTCCATATTTGTTATTTCATAAGACAAAAAAGAACTCTGAAGGATGTCTGGTTTGAATCATCATTACAGACTGATTCCTCAGCCACTTCTGTATCAATAAGTGAGCTTCATGCAACATTACACTGTAGCTGAAAAACATAGTTTAACATACTTGGAGAAAAAAAAACCAAAACAAACCGAAACACAAAACCACCCCTGAATGTGTGAATGATTTTAAAATACATCCTTCAGCAAGGAAGAAAACAGTAGGATAGGGCTGTTAAATAGCCATCTCTGGGCAATCTCACAGCCCTATCCTACAGTAGGATAGGGCTGTGAGACTGCAGCACAGAACTTCAGCCTGCTCTGATCACACATGGATTGCAGCTGGTACTTCTCACATGCAGGCAAGACATCACCCGTGGCTTCCCAGGTTACGCGCGGAGAGGAGGGAGAAGCTAACACCTCCCTTCCTCACATATGGCACTAGCATATGCCAACAGACACCAGAACTGTAGAGCTACAGACAAGGAAGTGAAGCCCTGCTTTGATCTGTGAAGGGAACAGGGTCAATTGCAGCATTTAATACCAGCACTTTGCCAAAATATGGTAGATTGAGCTCCTGTGGTAAAATGAAGTAGGGACTTAAGTGATGATCATCTGGTTGACAGCCTGCAGGTCACACTGTTAGTACAATTACTGGTAGGATTACACAGAGGAGACAGATAAAAGGAAGGCTGCTTTGAGTTAAAGTAAAAACATCAAATTCTTAAACCTGTATTATTATGCTGTAATATTAGAAAACAAGGAAGTGTTTCTGATCTCTATTTCAGAGAAACCAAATGACAAAGTAGAGAGTTCTAGGCCAGATCATGGCAGTGGTATCTAATATTAAAAGGCAAAATACTTTCCATTTTAAATATTTTGGCTTAAATATTTCAGCTCTTGACTTCTTTTTCCAGTAGGAAGAAGTAATCCACTGTTCACATGGTGACATGGCAAATGATGTTTTATTTTCATGTTACTGAATTCTGTACTTTTACCATGGCAGGGGGTAAAACCCGTTAAAAATACGTCTGGTGCAGTTTAGAATGCTGCTAGTTTTTATTTGCCACTCACAAAGACATACCATGTTTGCAACCAAAGGATTTACTCTCACACTGCAGGGATAGCACAGAGTTCTTGACTCCAACCCAGTGTGTGAGGAGATACTGATTTTGTATTCTCAAGTCACAGCTGTATGTCTGGTTACCTGCAATCAGAGAAAATCAAACAGGTAGAAAACTTCTGCAAGCACTAAGTGGCAAACCTAAGTAGCTAATAGACATAGCTTCGTCCCAGCCCATATTGTCATACTGGCCATCTTAAGAATCTGTTGAGGAAGAGCAAGGTTTTACTAAAATGCTGATCAAGTAGTCACTGTCAGGGATGATCCATGCTTCACTGGAGCTCCTCAGCTCCCAGGAATGCAGTCAGGATCTTTCCTTGGCCCAATTTGCTCAAGTAAGCTGATCTAGATTTTTAAATCGTGAAGAAGAAATTCACTTTGCCCCCCACTCTTTTTCCATAGATTTATTTTCTAGCAGTGAACTGCTGTGCTTCACCCAGCATCAGATTCACAGTTCCCAGTAAGAAAGCCAGAAGGCAGCAGTCTCAGCAGCAGCAAACCATCAGATCTGTCTGGTTGCTTTGTGCAATCCTGGCCTCTGTTCAAAAGGCCAGCAATTATGTTGTTAGCTGTGGCCAGAGAAGTGGGGAAATGGCAAGGAAGACATCTACTAGAAGGCTTTAATCCAGTCTTTCACAGCAATCAGTGAAGTATTAATCCTGCCCATTTTTTTTTGCATAGGCAGGCACAAAAGTGATTTTTTTATAGCTACAGACTAACACTTAAATTTAAAAGCACTAGAGAGACACTTTAGTACAGAGCACAAATCTGACAACTATAGAAGCAGCAAGTGGGTTCAGATGAGGAGAAAGATTTCAAGCTTTATTACTAACTTGGGTGGGAAGCTAAAAAAAATTGAAAGCAAAAGCAGTGTGACAGATGCCAGAGAAACAATTGAATTGAGGTAAACTTGGAAGTCCATTCTAGTTGTACAGAAAACTAAAAACAATTTCATCCAGAGGGAAGCAGAAAGTTTTGAAGCCCCAAGTCAGGGAAACCAGGGGTCCAGCCACAGAGCAGCTCAAAAACCAAAATGATTAAAGAAACTGACTGTACACCTTGCTTCAAAAACCATAAGCTGTATGTTCCAGGCCTCACAAATATCATGGTCCTTACATTAGAAGCAGTGCAGCTTAGAGAAATCACTAGGCTGCCTACCTCAAAGCTTCAAGTAAAATAAATAAATAAATACTTTAGCTTTTAAAAACAAGGAGAACAGTCACAATGTAAGATCTCACAGAGTTGAGAAACCTGCCAAAGATCAGCTTCCAGGACTTAAACAACATTTCAGGGAATACACACCTCTACAGATCTCTACGGGACATGCAGCTTTGTTTGTGGTACCATGTCTTGAAGTGCACTTCCTGCATGAATTCTAAAAAAAACAGCACCAAGGGTGGGATTCTGTGTTTATTGCCTCCTAAGGATCCATCATTTATAAGTGAAAATACAGTATTTGCTATAAAGTAAGCACCAGATCCTTTAGCTCCTGTCAGGATCTTGCACAGAATGCCAGTTTCTTTTTTACATCATTAATTAAAAGGAAACACATCTCCAAAGATGATACTCTGGCACAGCTGAGTAGTAATTTCATCATATTCAAACTGTACTCTCCACTTCATCAACAAAAAGATGATCCAAAGGAGGATCTTTGCACAGGGATAGCTTATAGCTATGTATTTTAATGTCAAATTAAAATAAACTAAAGCATCCAGATACAAACATGATTTCACAAAATGAATGCATTTAGGGGGAATAAAGTACTTTGTGGAACTGCCTACAAGTGTAGAATTGCAATTTTAAAATCAAAGTTAAGTGATGACCATTCTCTGTAAATATATAGAACCACCCAGAAACCATGCTTTATTCAGCAGAAATAGAAAGCAGCTCACTTCACTGTGCTCGGGTGATGTCAGATGACAAAGATTAAAAAACAGAAAAAGTGCATAAAGGGAATACTGTGGATACTGGCAAAAAAGATAAGAAAAAAATTATGGGAACAGAGAGAAAAGGAAAATTTACTAAATTAATTTACACTTTCAACTCAAAATCTATAGTTCTAGGAATAAAGACAGATGCAACTGAGTGTATTTAGATACCTTAAATAATAATATAATAAATAATAAAATAGTAAATAAAACTTACTTGTGATGTCAATATCAGAAAGCGAACTGCAACAGAGATAAACTGAACAGTGATAAATTCAATATCAGCAGTCCACAGGAAAGTGTGTGTATATACAGTGTATATACACTGTATATCTCTTACTGTTTCCATCACTACACAAATTCATGTCCAGTTATACATAGTTACCAGTCCCAGTTGCTGTTAAAAATCCACACATCATCAATCAAGCTCAGCTGCTCACACAGAATGTATTATTCGAAGGTCAGTGTAACACTGGACAGCCAAGGTAATGTTGATGAGAGCAAGATTATAAAGTAAGTTTGACATTTTTATGCTAAATCAATTCTGAGTGATGTGTGGATAAAAAATTTAATTTATCCTAAAGTGATAAATTACCACTGCTTCAATCATTGCACAAAATAGCCTGGGCAGTTACCCTCACATTTTCCACAACAAATCTGTGTCCTTCCATGGATATACACATAACCCATCCTGGACAGAAAAGAACTTCCCATACACTACAGTTTGCAAGTGGAAGAAATCAAACTCAAGTTTAAGCTGATAACTGTTACATAAATCAAGAATGGATCACCACAGCAGAGATTCATTACTAGCATTCCTAAAAAAAAAAAAAAAAGCAGCAATCTTACTACAAGATTTTTCTAATATAAAATCACTAAAATCCACAGAAGAATTGTATTAGCTGTTTACTATACAAATTAAACAAGCTCCAAACAAGATAATAATCTCTCCATAGGACTACTCAAATACATACATCACCTAAGCCTTCTCCATGGCAAACTCCTATTGCATCAGACTTATGTTCACACTTGTTTTGTGTGCCATGGATCCAATACTATCTCTCATCTCAGCTGGAAGGTTGACAAACAGTAGAAAAATTATGAAGAGAAGCTTTTTTAGCCATCTTGCAGCACAAATAGGCCATCATTTTTCAGTCTAATTCAGAACCTGGACAGGCAGCCTAAGAGCCCAAATGTGGTTAGGGTTTGGTTTCCCTTGTCCTAATACAGGCCACAGAAACTTCACAAGCAAGTGCTATATCTCAGCTGGGACACCACAGCTAAGAAACAAGCACTGGGAATTGTGGCTGCAGGACACACAGTGTATATTCTACCAGGAGATCAGGTCCTTGGTCCATTACTTTCATCTTACTGCCCTGCCCCAGAGTAAGGATATACAGGGTGATCTCCAGGTCTATACAAGGAATGCCAGGGTCCAAGATCTCCGTACAGACACAGCCAAGGCTATTAACATCCCTCCTTTCATATGCAGTTCACTGAATCAGTCTGCACATGCACTAGATTAGAGAGAAGAAAAAAAATTTGCTAATGCTTTTTTATATCGCATATAGAATACATGCTCTGTCAAACACTGTTGCAGTCACCCATCTACAATATGAAATAATTTTTTGAAAAAAGAAATGTAAGTAGTGGAATATCACAGAAACACAAAAATGACCATCTGAGAGGGAAAAAATTACATATATTTTAAACATATAACATACAGAGACTAAGGCATGTCAACTTTAGCTAAAGAAAAAGAAGGACACCAATGATGACCTGAAAGGTCTATACCTGACAGGATGATGAAAGTGGATTACTCAAATAAACTCTTATAGAACTGATCTTTATATGACATTCTCCAGGTAGGAGCACTGAAAGCAAATGAATGAACATAAACAAACCAAAAACATACTAAACCAAGATAGAGATCTTGAGTAAAAGCATAAAATTAGGAAGATCAAAACAGAGTTTCTGTTCCTAGAAGTCAAATATTCTGAAAAAATATATCTTCTCTAGTCAATCAAATATAAGAAACATCTGATTTAAGGAAAAAAAAAAATCAGTCTGCCAAGACAACCACACTGCCTTGATTCCCATGAATATATCTTGCTCTCTGTTCTCTGTGAAAGGGTAACTGCACAGAATTTCTGAAAGCCTCTTGCTAGAACTGGGATTACAGTGCTTCTTAGGCTGCCTGCAGGGAGATGCAAAAACTTCAGGAGACTGTAATTAAGACCAGGTGCTGATGATCTTTAAGGTTCCTTCTTCCCATCTTCTCATAATTTCTTAGCTTTCCATGAGGGCACAGAAGGCTGGGAAGCTGGTCTTGTTTGGTATAAGAAATACTAAAATATGGGAAACACTTTGTTTCATTTTACTGGGTTGCTTTTCAGATGGATCAGTTCCCTGATTTGGTCACTGCACTGACTACACCATGCTTCTGTCAGTAAAGCTGGTCAACAGCAGGAATGGACATCAGGGAGCAGCAACATCAATCTGATCCTGTCAGAACATGTCACAACATCAAACTACAGTCTTTTCAGTAAATTAATTAACCTTGATTTAATTAACAAGTGAATTAAACCAGTCCTCTTTCAGAGATGAAAAGCCATGCTATCAATAAGATCCTAGACTCGGGACAAGCTTGGACCCTAACGTGCTACATCTGCTCCTGAGCAGACACTGCAAGCAAATAGTATTATTTAAGGAGGTCAACATTTGTCAGTGTCATGGGGGCCTATAGTACTTTACATGTCTGCTTCTGAAGCCCTCAGAATACCTGACATGAAGGAAAAAACCCTGATGTGCTTCATCTTCCTGCTGTAGCCACCACTGCCTTTTAGGCCTGGAACCTGCTAGCTCAGGAGAGATCTGCACATGTTCTCCTGTACAGGGTGAACATGCAGTGATAGGGCAAGGGGCAGTGGCTCACAAATGAAAGAGAGCAGGTTTAGATTAGATATTAGGAAGAAATTCTTTACTACAAGAGTGGTGAGGCATGGGCACAGGTTGCCCAGAGAAGTTGTGGATGCCACAGCCCTGGAAGTTTTCAAGGCCAGGCTGGATGCAGTTTGAGTCAACCTGGTCTAGTGGAAGGTGTTCCTGCCCATGGCTGGGGTGTTGGAAATAGATAACCATTAAGGTCCCTCCAAAGTGAAACCTCAAAAATACTTTCCATTCTACCAAGAGGTAGAAATATGGGGTTTGAAATTTAATTTGGTTATTAATATAATCTTTTCTGAGAACAGAAATAGTACAATTACTCAGTGTTATACTTGGTAAGTTGCCTCAGGCAAGAGAAAGTGTATATCCATATATCAAGTCTGCAGATTCTCTTTACCATCTTTTACATTTATCTTTTACATTATGATTCCCTTTTATTTCTTAGGAATGCTTTGCTTGGGGAACATTTTAATACATCATCAAGTATCTTTTACGCTTGTGCAAGTGCTCATATCCTCAGTCTTAATTCTTCATTAAGATGACTGTCAGCTGTTATTTTGTGCAATGGAGTTTTTAAACCAGAAATAAAAACAGATCAGAATCACCTCATGTTTTAAAACTAAAAGAATGGTGTAACTGAGGTAATCACTCCTCCAGTATTCTGCATTCCAACCTATACAAAACCAACAGTGAGAATTATCACTAGACAAAATGATACAATGCTGATAGATTATGTGTTGATTTACATGAACATCAACATATTGCGAAATATTACAAACCATTTAATCTACCATCAGAGTAGAGAACATTTAGGAATGAAAAAAGACCAATAGTGCTTCATACACAATTTGGCTTTAGGGACCAGATGTGTTATAGCTTCCATATGTCTCAGCCTACTAAATGCATTTTTAATGGCAAGTTCATGCAGAGCAAAATCTGCACAGTTGCCTGGGTAGTCTGTCAAAAGGCAAAATTTGCCCTGAACTTTATTTCAATGATGCTTCTATATGTTCTGGGAGCCCCACAGAGGTCACGGTGGGACAGAAGCATCAGACAAACTATAATAAGCCTTTTTGGATATTCTATGAATTTCTAGGGCATTAAACATAGATTATTGTTCTTATGACTCAGTATTTCCAGCCCTACTGATTAAGCATTTTGAAACTTCCCCTAGATAGTGATAGATCAATAGTACTAGAGGACTACCAGACCAATCACACATTCATTTATTAGAACAAAAGTATTCCAAGAAATTGTCCCTCAGTCAACAGTACTCTGGGTGCTACAGTTCCTCAAGCCTTTCAAATTTCAGACACTTTTTTCTTGCTTTCTACTGGCACTAAAGGGCCCAGAGACACCCATTGGAATGAAGTCTAGCAGAGTCCTACATTTCATTGTACAAACAGAAGCTTGGAACAAAAAAGCACAGAATATTCTCATGTGAAAATTACTTTTTCCAAGAGGAATGAAGGGCAAAGCAAGTGTTAATTGGTACACCCAAATGTGCCATTTGGCAGAGAGTGGTATTGGGATCTCTTCAGAGTTCCCCAACATGTATTGTTCATTAAGCCAACATCAAAAAACAACAACCAGGTTTTGTATGATAACTATCATTCCTTAATTTTCAACAATATAAAGATCAAACTTCTATTTTAGTAAAAATTATCCAGATCTAAAGGATCTAAACTCTAATTGAAATCTAGTAGGACTTAGAGTTAAGAAACACTGCTAAGGGTTACCTGAATGGGTTATCACCAGACAGGTGAGCCATTATAAGCTTTTACAGGCACTTACAGAATCACAGAATAGAGTTGGATGCGACCTCTGCAGATCCAGAGGCCAGAACTGAACACACTACTCCAGCTGTGGCCTCACTAGGGTGGAGTAGAGCAAAAGGATCAGACCCTGTGACCTGCTGGCCACACTCTTCCCAATGCACCCCAGGACATCACTGGCACCCCTGGCTGCAAGGGCACTGCTGGTTCATGGCCAGTTTGTCATCCACCAAGACTTCCAGGTCCTTCTTTCAGAGCTTCTCTCTAGTGGGTCAGCCCCAGCTTGTACTGGTACTTGGGGTTATTTCTCCCCAGGTGCAGGAAGCCACACTTGCTCTTGTTGAACTTCTTTAAGTTTCTCTCTGCCCAATTCTCCAGCCTCCCAATGACTGGCAGCACAACTTTCAGATGTATGAGCCACTGCCCCAGTTTCATGTCACCACCAAACTTGCCAAGGGTACATTCTTCCCCTTTATCCAGGTCATTGATAAACAAGTTGAGTAAGACCAGTGTTGATCTCTGGGGAATGTCACTCATTGCAGACCTCCAGCTGGATTCTACTCTGATGATCACAACCCTCTGAGCTCTGCCATTCACCTATTTCTTGATCCACCTCGCTGTCCTTTCCTCTAACCTACATTTCCTGCGCTTACTTACAAGGATGTTTTGGCAGAGGTGTGCTGAAGTCAAGGTAGACAATATCCACTGCTCTCCCCTCATGGACCCATCCTGCCAGCATAGAAGGCTACCAGATTGGTCAAGCATGACTTCCCCTTGGTGAATCCATGCTGACTACTCCTGAAGAATAGCCAATACTTAGCAAAGTTTTTTGTGCAAAGGCAATTTGATCAGACAAAGTACTCCAGATCTGCTGCATGTTACTGGAGTGTGTATGGGCTGTTCACTGCAGGGACTTTTAGCAACTTTAACATGACTTGATACCACAGAGTAATATTTCTACATGTCTAGAAGCATGTATTCAAGGTGTATCTTATTGATCTGTCATGTAAGAGCAATTTTAAACAAACATTACGACAATTTCAGTGATCTTCTTTTTCTACCAGAAAAAAAAAATAAATTAGGATACATGAAGGGGTAATTCTATTGCAACTTCTCAAAACAAACAGATCTTTAAACTCATGGTTTTGTAGTCCCTAGTAAGGTTAATTGCATGGACAATTTGCAAGGCAACCTGAAGATTCCAGTCTGTAAAGGTAGTTGCATGTAAGAAACACATTTTCACCTTAAGATATTGTCATGAGTTATGAAGTAGATCAAATTCCACTGAAGTCAAACAAAAATTTTACTACTTTTTGAATATCAAAGATGGCTTTTTTCTTATCTACCACCTGCAATAAAATTCCATCTGAAGTACCTTAGAGAACATTCAGCCTCTAATTGTTCTTTTACTGCTTTTAGAATCCTGTAGTGAGCAATCATTGAATTACTGTCAGTGATGGTAAGTTTTCAAACAAATACCCTCTTAAAAAAGCCCACATGCATATTTCATAGTCAGAAAAATGCAAGTGCCTTCAAACTCATGAGGAAAATAAAAGTTTCAGATACAATGTTCTAATCAACCACTAGATTTACAAGACACCTCACACAGACTTACACTACTAAAAACAAGCTTCTTTGCAAATGATTTAACATTACTGTGATGCCTCTTTATTCTGCAATTTGCTCTAAACTGGAGAAACTTCACCATTTTGAAGCTGCAAAGTTCTGTTTCTGTTTAAACAAGGATGCACTTGCATAAACCAGATGGAGTGATGGGGATATGAGTCAGCCAACAATTAGTTAAAAAAAACCCAAACATATACTTTAGCACAGTTGCCAATTACCCTGAAATTAAAATTTCTACACCAAATCACTCAATCCAAAAAGCATAAGGGAAATGCATGGAAAGAGAGATCATTTTGAGGGCTTTGGTTGTTGGGGCATTTTTTTCTTGTTTGCTGCAATGGAGACATGTTCCTCTTTTTATATTGTCTTAAAAACCAAAAGTTTTTAAGACAATATAAAAAGTTTTAGTTTTTCCCATTTTAATCACCCCCATTTTTTGGGGGTGATTAAAATGGGAAAAACTCCCAGCATACCTGCTTCACTAGTTAGTGAAGGCCTTTCTGAAATGAATATTGCAGATTCCATGTTTAAGTCCCATTAGTTTACATTATTAGTTGTCTTCATATTAAACCTGAGTTCCTGTTTTCTCTGACACATATGCTTACTGGAAAGTAGAAAATGCACACATTTTATCAAAGACAGACTTTGTACTTAGCACACTCTTCAAAAACATCACATCTGTCAGACAGAGGTTACTTATTAAAGTGTTAAATCAAACATCTTATCCCAATAATTAACAATTGCCTTTCTCCCCTCCTGTGGATCCTAGCAGATTAGTCTATTTATTGTTAAAACCTTCACACATATCAGATCTGAAACCTCTAAATACGCCAAAGACTCTTCAACATGTGTTTTGTTTCTTAAGGAAACTATGAACCGTAAGGAAATTTTGCAGTAGTTTGGGCTTGCTTCAAGTGCTGAAACAGATCACGGTGGCTGTAGCATAGTTACAATCAAATACTTTTTAACAGTATATTTTAAATTGGATGCAAGATGTTACTTTCACTTAATATTACTTTAGCAGCATGACAGGTACATTACCTCAGTTGATAAAGGCCAAGGCCCTGTGGAAGTACACTGCAAATGCATTATAGCCTATTTTGCCATCTCTGAAACTAAGTATATATGTCTGCACTATCTACAGAAAAAAAAATGTATGAAATGAGATACAGCTTCTAGATAAGTAGCTAATATCAACCAAATTTGTTTAGAGCCATGGAAGAAGTAAACAGGTCATGTTTCTAGCAATGTACATTATCTAAACCATAAGATTATGTCAGGTTTTGTTCTGAAGTAGGTTTTTCTGTTTTATTAAACAACACAAAAACAACCTCATTTAGAACTAAGAATCAAATAGGTCAGACTGAATTCAAATATGTTCCCCCATTCAAGAAATTCTGTGACTTTAAGAGACTGTCAGCACTTAGTCTGAACATTTTGAAAACCTTCTGTGCATCCGCCGCTCTCTGCTTCAGTCTGGAGAGGAGACATGAGACTCAGCGACTTGACTTCTCAGCCTGAGCCTTAAATCTAAGATGATATATGTGGTGTTATTTTCAGAACTCTCGATTCCTACACACTTCTATATTAAAAACTGATTATTGTGTTTTAAGTTATAGGGATTAGATTTGCTTGTTTGTTCAGAAGATATGTTCCCTGTGAACAAATTAACTGGAGTGAAAGAAAATTGCTTTCTTGTTGACTTACCTAGACAACTCTTCAAAATTTTATTGAACATATCACATTTTGTATTTATATAAATAGCATCATTAAATTACTTTACAGTTTTATAGAAAAGCTTGCACCATTTTGCTTATATAAACTGCAAGTGAACTAGTCTTTCCCTCAGCTTTACCCTTCAAACTGTTCCAGTCAACTTGAAAAGGAAGTGTGGTGCAGAGAGAAGAAACAATACAGACCCCTTGTTCAAGCAAGTAAATTCTAATTTTTCTCCCATTTCAAAACAATGTCTCTAAAGATAAGTTGTTCAGAGCATACATGCAAAACAGGGACACTTATCTGAACTTCCCCAATAAGTTGATAACAGGACTGTTCAAGCAGTCAAATGGATTTATAGAGTTTAAGAAATGCTTAGGCAAGAAGGATTAATTACTACTAAAGTGACTCCCAAACCATTAAATTTTATCAAATGCACTTCCTTTGATCAGATAGTACTTGACAGCTGTCAAAATGTTAAGCTTTAAAAATATCACTAAGCTTAGAACTACCTCCAGAGGATTTTGATTTTCTTATTAACATCCCTGTAAGGATGGCACTATCAACTTCATACTGATAATTTTCGCCTTTTCAACAAATTATTAGTGAATCAAGGTATAAGATATATTGCAATAGCGAAAGAAAACTTGAATTGGAGTTTCAGAGTTAACAAAATGATCTGGCAAACATTAAAATACAATTGATCAGATTATCACAGGTCTCACACAGCGCCCACAGCTTGCTCTTGCTGAGTAATGACGATGTCTGAAAGGTACCAGGGATACAACAGTTGGATAGTGTTACAGCATGATCACTGTGACAATGCTCCAGCGATTGCATTTTGCTCAGCTATTCAGTCATTCAGGTAGGGTGCTTAATTAGACTGCTGACATGTGAAAACACTGCTTCTTTGAATATTCTAAGTGAAGCACTTATCCTGCAAATGTCATTGTTATTTTGACCGCGGTGTTCACAAAACAGTGAAGGGCTAATGGAAGCTCCAAGTGAGCTCTATGCAATCCAAAACAAACAAAAAGAAAATCTCTGAATTATTATTAGCCTTCTACTTCACTAGATTACAGAGCTGCAACACAGCACGACATCCTGCACCTTACCCAAAGCCTTATGCTAAAATAACAAGTTACTCTGAAGTAACTTTTTTCCAGTTTTGCTCAGTACATGTTATACATCTACTAAAACACACAAAAGTATCTCTTTGCAAGATGTCCCCATTCAAGGGAGAAACCAATTTTCAAGCACCTGCTCAAGAGAAATTTAGGAGGAAAATTTACTATTAAAAGCTGTATCTATACAAACTCTTTCATCTAACATGTCACAGTTTTGTTCTGTATATGAGTATTTTATCTTGATGCATATACACACTGACAACCCACATAAATTAAAATTAATTGTCCTGATGGTGCATCCTTAACTGGTTTATTCACACTTATATTACTCATATCATTGTCTTTTTTTTTGGGGGGGGGGGAGGGGGGGGTTGAGCATTTACAGGGAAATTTCTCCTAGATTAACCCCTGACAGAAACAGATTCACTTGTCTTCTCTCATATTCATTAAATCCCTTTAGTCCAAGATGCAGAACCAGTAATAGACAGATTTAATATATCAAAGACCACTCTACAACAAAAAGGAAAGCTACATACCATTGGAAAAGACAAATTTCTGTCAGTGCAAAGGTCGGAACCAAGGCCCATTGCTGAACTTGCTGGCTGTAGCATGAAAACTATTTGAAAATTATGTTCTCTGACAATGAACAAAACACCGGATTTTTATTGTTGTTTACAGTGTGAACCATGAGTGTTTGCTTAGGATCCAAAACTAGAATCAGTAGAACAAGCTGAAAAAGATATTTTTTAGAAAGCTATTCTAAAACGGTTTGAGGAAAAAAATTAAAATTTTTCTTGCTGCCATTGTCTTTTGCAAGAGCTGTAACAGAACTGTCTTGTGATTTATGCTGATGCTAAGTGGAAGCCAGTATCCCCCACTGAGGTACCACACAGCCTTGTAATTGTCCCCATACCCTACCAGACCCTCGGGCACAGGCTGGGCAGCATCCCAGCCCCAGAGGAGTGGGAGTCTCCAAGTGCTGCCATCCCCAAGGGCTCCTTTCACAGCAGCACCTCTGCCCTCACCTTGACTGCTATGGAGACTGCAGGAAAACCCACAGGAAACACTGAAAACAACTAACAACCAGCCTTGCACACATTTAATCCAGAAAGCTCTCACTCGTGGAAATTTCACTGATAAGAAAAGCAACTTGTAACTCTAACTTGGTGAAGTGACCCAAATAAGAATTAGAGACTTTTTTCTTGCTTTGCCTTAAAGATTTCCTCTGAAACCCTGGATGAAGATAATTTTCAGGCAGCATTAATGCCTGGGTACACACCTTTACCATGCTGCAACTGCTAGCTGAGAGCTGGGGGCACATTTTGCAATAAGACTGCATTGGTGTTTTGTCAGTCAAGAAATCCATTGCAGTCCTGAACAAAAGCCCAAACCAATACACTTTAGCTAGAGATCTAAAAAGAATGAAAATAATGAACCTACCAGTCATGAATTCTTGTAAAAGAGAAGGTTGTTTACATCAGTAAAGGAGGGGTGGCAAAGACTGCAATTCAGATTAAGACATGACCAGATGCATGTGAAAGTAAGCAGCTGAAAAGTAAAAGAAGATACAGCAAAAAAAAAAACCAACAAAAAAACAATGCAGAAATAGACCATTAAAAGTCAATTAGAATCCCAAGGAGGAAAGACAGGCAATGAAGGAACAGATTGATAATTATAAACTGCAAAATGGAACATTAGGTTAGCAAGATGATAATGCTGGATAGATGAAAAGAAAAACTGTTAAAAAACAGCAAGTCAACAACAAAAGAGAGAAAAACAAGGTAAGTTCAAAAGAAAACATCTGCAATATGTGAAAAATCTTCTGAGATTGATTTAACACTTATTTTCTTCATTTCTACTTTTATACTTTCTCTAACTCACAGTATCACATACATAGAATTCTTTGCTCCAGCGAAGAAGGAAGATAAATGATCACCCCTTGTACAACAATTACAGCTGAATTTTTCTTTCTATCCTGGGACACCAGTGGTGTTGATCTCAGACCTTACACCTCCCTTCCCTGACACAAAGGTACCTGTGCATGCAGCTTCACTGTTCAGCTAAGTGAGTCTGAGGGCCCCAGAGAGCTGTGCACTCAGCACCAGCATATTCATCTGCTCAAGGCACGCAAACTAAGCAGTCCTTAAAAACCCCAAACAAAACCAAACTAATATCACCACTGCCATCCCTCACAAGTTTCACAAGTTTAACTCCCTCAAACTGCAGACTGTATCAGACAAGCTAAATGTTCATTTAGAATATGAGACCAGACAACACGATCGGAACAGGACTAACACGCTGTGTCTGTGGCAGGTAATTAAGTTGGATTAGTTTAGCTTAGTCTTCAAAATACATTTTCAAATCCCGCACATTTTTTCTGCCAGCTGAAGACCTGTCAATGAAAGAGTCCTAAGTAGGAAAGCAATTAGAAATTGAGGAGCTTTCTATAAGATCTTTGTCAAAATCCTCTCTGGTCCTATCCATTATCCATTTCTGTGTAATAAAACACACTGGACTAAGATAAGAACTACATGTATTCCTTATGAGTTGGTCACAAGTTAAATTGGGCTGTCTACATCTCATCTCTGGCCTCATTTTCAGTACTAACAGCCTGAGTCCATAAACCTGACCATCACCTGCTACATCTGGTAGCCCAAGGTCACTAACACTCACCTGGAGTTTGACAGCTGGCAACTCTGGAAACCGTGGGCCCTTAAAGGATCCAAGTTGGTACCTCTGTTCTTTAACAGTCTTCAAAAATTTTGTATCCAGCCTCCACAGGAGCAGAATGAGGTAATTACATTTAAAGTGGCCAACAGACTTCCCCTTGGCTGCCATCTCCCCTGGCCAGGAGCTGTCGACAACAAAATCTCTTCCAAACTGTGAAAGCAAGTTTATCCTCGGGCTGCAGCAGTGTTATCACCAACAGAGTCATTGAGGGATCGGCCACTTGACAGGCTCATGCAACAAGCAGGTGTCATTTGCTTCTTTTATAGCTTCCTCCACAGCTTTGGGCTGTAACTCTTCCCTGAGAACTCGGATGCTGTCTGCAGTGGGCTACAGCTGACAAACAGGATGTGACAAAAATTTGTGTTCTCTCACATAGTAGCCCATCTAATGCCAAAACCTCACATACTTCCAATCTGCATCAGTCTGAGCAAGCAATGAAAATGGAAGAATCCAGGATCCTAAAGAGGCTTTTGACAGACAGTGTGTTTTTGGCAAATGAACATCTGAAGAACAGTACAAACATTTTGATACTACTCCAAAATAGCTCAAAGTCTGTCTTGAGAAGTATCAATAACAAAGAGCAAAAGCCTCCAGAACATAAAAGCTGTTGACAAAACTGTCAGTGCTATGCAGCATTTGACAAGAAGTACAAGAGCCAGCCTGGAGCTTAGAGGAAAGAAAATGAAATCCACCACCCAACCCACAGTTACCCAACACTCACCCCTTAACCTGGAATTAAGCCTTACACTCACCCCTGCCCATGCACAGACAGTGAAATCCAGCAGAGACATTACACAGACAAAACTGTCCCCACACCTAGACTTGGATAAAAACCTTAATAAAAGATTGAGCATTCACTTTATACTAGCATTGCCAGATGAAAAACAAAACCTAGTGTCCATTAAAGACAAAGTACTTTTTCTTCGTGAATTTTAGACTGGATACATGTAGAGCACACTTCTTTGAATACCATTTCTGTTTTGAATACACATTCATTTCAGAAACATAAAGGAAAAGTTCATTTCATCTTTCTGGTCAATGACAAAAAAGAGAAATGACTAAATGAAACCTTATTTGCATTACAACTGTTAACAAAAAATACTTTTTCTTCCATTGTTAATAAGCAAAAAGTCCCAATTCTTTCTTTGTAGGTCACTCTTTTCTCTCTCTTTATTAGAAAAGTGAAAGTAGATTGGAGTGGAAAATAAAAATAGGGAAACCAAAAATTAAATAGCAATTTTCTACAATTATCATAAAATTATAAAGAATAGCTTGAAAAAAAAATCTTTGTTGTTAAAGACCACCAAGAAATGAAAAATTGCAACCAATTTTATAATGATACCCACTAATCTCCTAAGATTCATAAATTAATTCAATACATTCATCCTCTCAGTATGAACCTATTGTGTTGCTGCTTCTTAATAACTACTAGAATAAACATAATAAATTTACTTAAAATTTCAGCTACAAATCACACTCTACTATATCTTCATTTCACATTTTTGCATTTCTAGAATATTCAAACTTTGCTATGCTATTTCATAGCATTTCCATATAATGCTTGTATTTACCTCAAAAGTCCTGCAAAACCAGAGATTTAGTGGGGGAAAAAAAAACTTTCACATCCTTCTTCCAGTTAAAGTTCTCAGTCATTTACAAAGGTTTTTTTTATTCCCCTCATTCTTTTTTTTTTTCCAGCAAGGTCTACTAGAGATAAATATCCCATTGCTCTGTTTGAAAATGGAATATATTGAAAAGCTGATTGAAAATGATTTCTATGATATAGGATGTGGTTTATTTTTAGGTGGTGATAGTTTAGGCCTAGTATTCATTTACATAGGGTTTTTTCCACTTGGATGTATAAAAATGAGATTTATTTTGGTTTGTCATTAAAATGAAGCAGCAATCTTGCTTCTATAGCCTAAATAACATGTAGTTGAGTCACAAAATGAGCTTCTGTTTGACTTCATGGTAAGGAGTTTGGGGAGTCTAACATTAATCTGTTTTGGTGATGGAGAGAAGGGGGAAGAGGTTGCTTTTTGTTGGTCATCGTTCATGATGAGAAAACATTCAAATAATTTCAAATTTTTCTGCACCCCTAATATTTGCAATATGATGGTTTACAACTTTATTGTGTTCATCATCATACTAAAAGACCAAAGTAATTGGTTTTGTATAGAAAAGTAGCAGAAATACAGCCTTTTCAAAACCAAATCTTGATTTATTAATGTTCAGCAATATTGAAGTAAAAAAGGGATGTGAAGATTTTATCTGAACAATAACATTCACTCTACTAAACAAGTAAGAATAATCTTGATCAAGAACTAAAATTTCAGGCAAGTCTGTTGTCAAAATTCTGAGCAACTGAGAAGAAAGCACCAGAGGAAAAACTTGCCAGAAACCTTGAAAGATATTTTAACATCCCTTATTTACAGATAAGGAAATTATGCACAGATGTTATACCCAAGGAGGATATGTACTTAACTGAGAATAAACATCCAGAATTAGCAAGCTCACCTCTGAATAGATATATTGCAGAGAAGCACTCAACCCACACCTGTGTAATTGCATCAAGCAGATATCTTGGGTAACAGGCTTGTTGCTAGGATTCCTAGGGATCTCTCTAAATGTGCTCCTCACTCTTTAAAGCCAATATTTGTTTTGGGATGCTTTCAGAGAGAACTTGCTTGCCCTGTTTGAAAGAAGATATTTCTAGCTCACAGACACATTTAGAATTGAAATTTTTTCCTACATAAATTCCTTCTATTTGTTTCTGCTGAACCGATGTTATGACTCTGGTGCATAAATGCCTCCTGTTTTTGCTATTGCAGCTGATGGAAAGGTGACAATGGAGGGCAATAGAGATGTGTTACAGCATTTAATGCAGGCAGTTTAGAGATCACTGGCAGTAGTGGCATTGCAAAGACTGAAAAGACAAAGCAAAACAGTTACTGCATGATTCAGCTCTTCAAGGATCTTGGTTTGACCAAAACTCGCAAGCCTAGTACAAGAAGATGGTGCTTGAGCATGGCTGGTGTGCTGCAGTCACATCATTGTTCACAAACAGCAACAGAATCATGTAAGAACAATTCCCATTCTTGGACCTGTGTGACAAACCTGCCACGACCCATGTTAACAGAGACGTGTAACACACTTCCAGGGGTAGTCTGTTCACTGTTAATAAGTCATGTGAGGAGATCTTTGGTTTATTCTACAGACATGCCAAAGTTATTGCTGTTATATAATGTGAATGCCATTATATTGGCTGTTAGTGGTCTTCTGCACCTCTCTGAAGCCACCAGTTCCACAGGAATGCCTGCTCTTCTCCAAAGACACAAAGCAGTAACACTCAAACATCACGAGAAAGAAGGGATGCAAACATTGATGTGAGCCACACAAAGTTGGCCACACCATCTTACAAAGGAAACCTAGTATTTACCTGCTCTGTTATTTTTGTTGGTTTAGATCAAAATTAGGCAGTGTGTATGTCCAAACATTTAATAGGACCCTGCCTTGACATATAAACATGTACTCCAACATCCAACCACAACTGCTGTTCTCTTTATGTTTTCTGTATTAGTAGTAGAGCATCAGCCATTCTGCAGAGCACTAGAGGCCTGTGAAAGGCCTATTCACACTAAGTCCCTGCTTATTGCTCTTCCAGCAATTCCAAGAGGATAAAAGATATTTCTCTCTCTTTACACACTTGTTGCATGCCAGTTCTTTCAGATTACAGATCATCTAACTTTTTAAGCACTGAGCAAGGATTTTTCAGTCTCTATGCTCTCATCCTCACAATATTAAACAAAATCTGGTGTCCTAAATACAATTTCCTTTCTACATTAGTAATATATAGAGATCTCCAGGTTGCATGTTAACTATAATTAATCATATTTCTAATATAGTTAACTTTTCCAGAAATACCCTCTCTCAAACATCCTGAGAAAACTTTTTGGATTAAACATGCATGTGTAAAGGACTTAACAGGAATGATACTACAAGTTATTATTCTTTGATTCCTAATTAGTTTTAATCTTTGATTATGTGGAAGATTTTAAAATGTTGGAAACAAATTTATTAGTCTAGGCTTTCACATTGCCCTAGATTAACAAGAGACTTTACCAACTCCCCTTTTTAAATTTTGTGCTGTCATTTCCTTTATATACTGCTTTGCTGTGCCATCTTTTCATAAATTAGAAGTTTACCAATTTTCTATTATATTATGCTTTTTATCTGACATGAGAATGTCTTCAACACTTCTAATTGTGTATTTTCCTTATGGATCTCATGATTTCCTGACTAGCCATCCTAACAGTATTCTGCAAGTCGAAATCCCTTTTTCCTCCACTAGATAGTTATGGATAAATTCTGCAATTTATCTCCCAATGGTTTACATAGAAAGTACATAACTGTTCTTTTATCAGTTTAAAATCCAAACTCAATCTGAAAACTACATCAGAAGATGAGGGTAAAGCCAGTATATAACTTCCTCCCCCTAGCAACATATTCTTTTGCTGCCTAGAAAATAATTAGCACAACACAAGCACATATTTTCTGTATAATAAACAAATGAGTTTCCTAGGAGAAAATAAATTATATCATGAAACATTAGCCACTGCTTAATTCCAGTTTTTATGTCATGAAGGAAGACCTCTGATTTGCTACTCCTTGCCTGAAGCAGTATAATCACACAAGTTAAATAAAAACCTGGGGCAATTAAAATTACTCATCTATGTTGTTGGAGTTCTGGGGTAGTTTTTGTATATACTTTTCAAATTATAACATTGATAAATGACCATTTCAAAGAACTTTTTTCTCAGAAAGACATACAAAAGTACAAAATCCAGTTAAAAAAATTAACTCAGTGCACAGCAGGAACTTAATGTTTAAGTATGAAATACATATCAAACATTAGTAAAAGATACCTTACTTCAGGTAAATCAACACACCCAGTTTTCATTATGACCTTGTGCACATGTATTTTTGAAAACATTATGTTTACAAGCAACAAAGAGTTCAAACAGGCCATGAAATACAGTATCCTGAGTCCAGAACTAGTTTTTAAACAGACGCTAATTAAGTGGTTATCACTGAATGTTGAGACTGTGCCAAAAAGCACTGCAAAAAGTTGACAGCAAAGCTCACAGCAAAATAGCCTGAGAATAAAACCTGATATTCCTCTTCACAGCTCCCTGCTAATAAAAGCATTAACTTAAGAGCACATATGAAGGGAAGTGAGGACCTCCTGCTGCCTCTCTGATACGGTGTTGGTGGCAAATGGGCAATTTCCATACATGTGGCAATTTACTAGTGTTACAACCCATACCCAAATGCCTTGAGGCACTGAAGTGCCAGTCAGGAGAGCAGGATCAGCATTAACATATCATTATGAAAGAAACAGCAAAAGGGAAAAGGGAAAAAAACCCCTCTGAATAAATGCTTCAGTGAAAGTTTCTTTGTAGACATATTTTTAGAGGCAGGACCTGAAATCTCATGCTCTCAGAGGCACAATGCAATTCACTCTTTTACGAAATATTAAGCAAAGGCAGTAACACTTAATTTCCCTATGACCATTCCTCCAAGTTTGCAAATAGCCACATTCACCCAGAATTAAGCAAGCTGTAGCAAAAGTAAATAATCTAGTTATGAAAGGAGATGCATGTTTCAAAAGAAACCAAAATAGTTTGCAAGACAGGGGATTAGACTCAGTCAATAACATATAGGATTTCATGAATAATTCAAAATATCCTGTGCTTCCCTGAGTGAGGAAAGTAACACAGGAGAGAGATCAGTTGTCCCCTCTGTTTATTTATCATATTGTAATGTCTGGGAACTGTTTACCTCTCTTTTTAATGAGCAGCTCCAGATGATATTATTAAGACCCCAAAATATTAAATACAGACTCTTGAATTCCAAGGAACACTATGAAGTAAAAATCCCCTTTGCTAAGAAAGCTGGATCATTTTACATATTGCCAACTAGCAGTGTTAAAAGTGGCATCTAATATTACTGCAGGTAAGAGGAGGTACACTGTTAAAACTTTTACAAGTTTATCTAGACTTTTCAGTTTGTTCCCTTCATATAATTGTCAACTTGACTATAAATAAGTAGATTTTTTTCTGTGAAAAACACCTAATCAAGTTCCAAACCTGCTCCCCACTCAAAAAGTAATTGGGTGGGGAAAAAAACAAAAAACCCACAAAAAATGCAATATAAATTTCAAGTTCATGAAAGATTCCTTCTGCTCAGGGGCCAAACAGACAGAATGTTTCTGTCCCCTAAATTTCATACATTTATTTTATTCTGAATCAAAGCCCAAAAAATTGCATGTACATCCCTTTGCATGTGCTTAGAGTTTTATGGTTTGCTGGGCTGTAATGACCAATTACATTATCTTCTAAATTGTTCATTCTAGGCCAGATACCTCTCAAATACACTTTTTCTCCATGGGACACATGCCTGGAGTTGTACTGTGCAATAGCCCAAAACGCAGTTCTTGCCACTTCCTGAACACATTGCACCTCTTACTGGTTTATAACACTCCATCATCACTGTTTTCTTAGAACAGATACATCCATATACCCAATGGCTGTTGGATGATTCAAAAAGTAAATGTCTTTCCTCTGCACTTTCAAAAGCAAATGTCAGGTGGCTTTCACTGCTCTATGAGTCCTACTGGTTCAGCACATAAATCCAACTTCACATCTCTTCCAATATTCCTATTACTTCCTAAATACCAAGCCTGTTGGATGAAGCTGTGCTGAACAGAGCTGTAACAAGCATGGGCACAGGTACACCCCAGGAAAAACACTAATAACGAAATTACCACCTGTTCACTCAAGTCTCGGTGCATTTTCATGGGAGATCTATTTTATGTTCAACATACAGAATATCCAACCCTGTAATGTTCCCAAAATTTCCACAAACGTTTTTCAGGTGCAAAAGCAGTATCCAGAATGTCTAGGCTCCCTGCCACCCCTGCTACTTCCTACAGTGCAATTTTTGAGGAGTGAGTTCTTATCTATTAAGTATTAGGACACAGCAAAAGCAAAAATTTGTGCTCTGAGGAATTTGGCAAACAAGCAGTAAATATTTACCAGCTGCTAAGATCAGCTGGCTGTTTTGAATTTAATCTAAGTATAATTAAACAAACAAACAATCAAGATATTGAGATTGGATTTAACAGTGTGGAATAAGACCATTCAAACACTCTTCAATTTAAAAATTATACCAGCATTAATGATAATCAATGCAAATTCTTCCTTTTACTGCTAGACAAGTATTAATTTTTGGTTAACTAACAACACCACAATAGTTTCATAAATCACTGCCAGATATCTGTAAGGATGCCATCTGAGAAGAATTTCATTTTTAAAAGTTTGCTGTCATAACATTAAAATGGTTTGTCAAAACAAGCTTGTCTCCAAAGGAATCATGGCTTTGTTTAAATGAACATCAATTCTTCATTTAGAAAATATTTTCTAAATGAGAACTATCAATTTTTGGCTTGCTTTCTTAAACTGGAATTTTGCCTAAAGCATTTTCTTTATTTATTTAGAAAAAACTCTGTTTTAGTTCTTCATTTTCTAAAAAAAATTTTTTAAGCATTTGAAATTTCAATCTCAAATCTCAATTTTAAGGCTTTCAAATTTTTCAAATTTATGCAGGAGTTAAATAGATGCTAGTAAAAGTAAAACACCATAAGGTGCCCTAATCCTTTCAACCATTAAATTCCAGTAGCATTCTAGGCTTCCTCTAGACATGAAGTGCTGATAAAACCAAACCAAACCAAACAAACAAAAACACCCAAGCAAACAAAAAAAAAAAACCAAACATTCTCAACCACCCTAGGTTAGTGTTATATGAGATACAACCATTATCTTTATGGAAATCTGAGCCTTTTAAAATAATAAGGACTAAAATATCTTTTTTACAGCTCTGGAAGGCCTAAACTTTTCTAGCATATTTCTGAAGAAAAATTTGTACGTATGTTATGCCTAGGATTTCAATACAAAATACTACAGTACAGAACAAGAAATGCCACTTAAATTCCATGACAGCTAAATTCCCAGCACATTAGCCCATGCCTTCTACAATCCCACAGTGCCTGACTACTGAGGATTCTTCTACACAAAGTAAAGGAAAACTGTTTTTACAAGGGAAATTCTGAACCAGCACGATCTTCTAGCATCTATCATGCATTTTGTTTCTCTTTTTTTTTTTTAAGACTTTTTTTCGTGACTCATTGCAATTATTATCTTATAGATTTCCTGATTAAAAGTATAAAGATTAAAAAAAACCCAAGCATACTTAAAATCTTCCTCCCAGAAACATATGCATAACCATTCTCTTTCCAAATCCTGTTATTATTTTTAAGCCAACAAATTCCTTAGGTAATATTGGATGTAGGCTGGAGAGGAGACAAAAAAAGAAACATGCTCAAGTTTCAGTGCTGAGAACCAGGCTCAGTGGCTTTTAGTGTTTAATTTTTGTCTGTTACTGGGTAGCCATTTTGTTAAGTCTTCAAGAAAAAGATAATTCAAAGACAAAAGTAGGCTAAACATCAAGTTAGACAGTGACATAAAGACCCATTCTATCCAATTATGAAGGTAAATCTAACAGGTTGTCAACCACTCTACTCAAAGAAATCCTACAGGCTAAAAGGCTAATATGTGTAATTTAAGAGAGACAGCAAGCAGAAATAAAATGGCATGAGGAACAGACTGCACACAGTCAGAAAAAAAACCCCATGATACAGCTCAAACAATCTGTTTTAACAGAAAATTAATCAAATATTTCTTTTCAGTTTCTAAAGAACACAACTGAAAAACCACAAACAGGCCTCTGACTGTGCAGTAACATAGTGTCCTAAGAATTAAGAAGCTCTTAATTCAACACTCAAGATTAGTGTCATACTAAAAAGTTGACATTTGGTATTTTTTTGATCATATGGGTTTCTAAGCTCAGCTAAGAAGAAAGGAGATGCACAGATAGCTCATCATTGCACAGAGAACCTCACATTAATGGTCTCTAACACAGGGTGGGAGGTGAAAAAGATTTAGACTTGTTTGAACCCCAACACTAAGAGAGAGAAAAAACTGTTAAAAAAATGGGCTAAAAGAAAATACATTGTTGTCTACTGCACTTCTTGCCTGGCATTTCCATCTGTGGTTAGGGGCTTATTAGGGGAATATTGCCATGTACTGAATAGAGAAAACTACATGGATGCACCACTTACAAGCACCTGGTTGCTGGAAGCTAGCTAATTATCTCCTGGGTACCAGTGATTCAGGTTCCAATAGAGCTTTTAATTTCACTGTATCTCCATCCTTGGAAACACCCAAAAACCATCTGGATAAAGTCCTGGGCAGCTTGGTCTAGGTGGCTCTGCTCGAGCAGGGATGTTGGAGCTGGTGACCTCCAGAGATTCCTTCCAGCCTCATCCCTTCCATGATCCTCTGATGAAGTCACACCAACGAGAAGAAATTAAACCTGTGCCACTGCAAGGGCTCTGAACACATCTTTCTTGAAGGCTTTAAGCCAAGTCCAGCTTAGCAGCTGAGTCCAAACTCATCAATGCTGCTGAGAAGCATCATCATGAAGAAAACTAGAAGGGAGGTTCTTGCCCAGCTGCTTTTTGGCTGGGGCTGTACCACTGGCTCCCCTCACTGTTGCACTGCAACTGTATCTGTGCCTGCTCTGCCACCACTCCGGCCTTCACTCTGGCCCAGACCTTCTGGCTCTGCTTCAGATATGCCCCAGCTCACCATGGACTTGCTGGGAAATGACTGCTCAGACTCTGAGCCTGACCACTGTCTCCAGCCCTGGGTGATCACTCAGCACCCTGGCTCCTTGCTGTGAGGGTCACCTGCCTTGTGACAATGTGAGGCTCCCAGCCAGCCTTCTGCCAGTCAGCCAGTCAGATCTTCCTGCCCCACAGCAACACCAGCATAAAGACAAATTCATTCAGTCAACAGGAAAAAGTTAAGAAAAATCAGTGGTGAATCAGTACTAATTGCCAAAAGTACAGGGATTGAGAGGACAGGCAAGCCAGTATTACTATTATTTAAGCTACAACAATTTGAGATAGTACAACCATATCTGCAAATACACTAGGAATTCTCAGTGCATGGTAATATGTAATAAGGATAATACAACTTGCAATATAATAAAATATAAATACACAGAGGACAAAAGAATGCCAGATTTATCTGGTAATGTTACAAGTAATGTAAGATAATAGCATATGCTGTATTTAAATAAATACTTTATTTGGAGTCTGAGGGAGTCTAAAATACTCCAAAGACTATAAACAAATTACAGTAAAAGTATAAAACTGGCATTTCTTGGTGAGAGTAGGTGTGGCCAGCCAATGTCACAGTAAATTGTCACAGTAAATTGTCATAGGGGATGAGAAAAAATATCTGGTTAAAACATCAGGACAATCTCCTATTTTAACAAAAGGCTCCCTTTGATCCTTCATGCCTCTGGAAAAGGAAGAAAAAAAAAAAAGGCAGCAAGTGTTTTTTCATTAGAGAAATAAAAAGGGGAAATTCTGAAGTTCTTCCAGAGTAAACTTTAGTTCTCAGTGAAGTTAGTTCCTTGGGAAAATATATCAAGTCCACTCAGATGGAACTGATGGAGAAAAAAGCAAAAGGAGATATTCCTACAAGCATCAAAAAGAAAATATTTCTTTTTACCTACATTGCCCTGAGATTTGCTGAAAATACAGCAACCATGAGGAAAATAATGGTACTACTGAACTGCAGACCAGCCTTTATTTTAACGCACTGTAAATTAAACAGAAAAGCCAATTAGGAAAAACGATGAGCTCTTGCTTTTATTACAAAGAGCTTTTATTCCATTTTCTAAGAGCCTGAAAAATTTGGCAGTTATCAAATTTTTAAGACACAACAACTTTTGTGAGTTTTCTGTCCCCATAGCCTGCACTCTCTACGCCTTCCAGAATTAATACATAGCAAGGTATTAGTGTGGTTCTGTCCCGAACATCACTTAAAATTTTCATATTAATTTGATTTTATATGTTGTATTTTAAAGTTAGATGTTTAAAATCCAGTATTTAAATACATGGTCAAGCTTCTGAGCAACAAGAGAGGCAAGTTTTAGAGCGAATTGTAAATGCCTGTGCCCATGCAAAGCCAAGCTGGAGAGGGAAGGGGAGGGCTCTGTTCAGAAGGGAATCTGACATTTCAGTTGGCCACAACATGACACATGAAAAGTGATTCTCTCTTGCCCCACACCTGTAACCATGAATTTGCATGATGACCTGGGCTCTGGGCTGACCCTGTGCCAACCCTGGCCAGCCCACAAGTAGCTGTTTTCATATTCTTCTCACATCAGGAGCATATTTCAGTAAAGGGAGAGCCATTCTTTTTGTGGCTTTATGTGCATTTCTAGGTTTCAGCAGAATTTCTCTGAACTCATCAAAGCTCCAACGAGATTTTTGTGAGTCAAGAAAACAGTGAGAACGAGACGATGCTTCTTCCCCTGCAGCTCTTCCAGGTATTTTTCTACAGACCTTTAGTAAAAGATTTCCCTGACACACTTTCAGTGGTGCATCACCTTCTGACATTTGACTAGATGCACTGTAAAACCTTCTAGTGGTGAAGGAAAGAGGAATGCATGACAAGGAATGCCAAAAAAATTAAGATGCTGATATACAGAAAACAGAAGCATTTAAAAGAAAAAAAGACTTTTAAATGTCTTCTAACTTCAAAGATATCTTTGTAATTCACTTTTGAAAGCCTGAAATTTCCTACAGTTGGTATGCAGAAGGCATATGCATTGCATATGAAAGAGACTCAACACCTTTATTTTTATAAAATAAACAGACTCGTTCTTCCTTTTGTGGGGGAGCCTTCTTTCTACCCTATTCAAATAGGACTGCATTGGGGAAAACAGGACGAGCAGAACTTTACATAGTCCCACTCAGTAGCTAAATACAACCTGCCTAAGATGACAAAAAACTACTACAAGGCTTTAAAGTTCTTTTGCTAGGACTACCTCAACTTGTATCTTAATTGAGAGTAAAACAATTAAGAACAAACAAACAAATAAACATCATCACTAGCAGACAGCTAAAATCCCCTTATCAGTCTGAATACTAGTGGGGCTTACACTGGAACTAAGAAAGTGTGGAAATGGAAGCTGCTGCCAGACACAGTTTCTCTCAGCTCACTTGTGGACAAGCCTTGTAGAAAAAGAAATAGGAAATACACCAGACAGAGAGCAAATGGGATTGTGGTCATTTTGGAGTCAAAAGAGCTTGGCTGGTTTCTGGTTTTGTTGGGTGGGGTTTGGGGTACGTGGAGGTGTTTTTAATCACTAAACATCTATGTACATCTTGCTCAAAGCTACCAATTTTATCTTATGGAATGAAACAGGTATCATTGCATTTCCCACTCGTGATCCAAATTCATAGATGATTCTGAACTACAAATACCCCAGAGACAAGGGGGAAAAAAAAAAAAAAACAGGTCCAGCATAGTCTAGAACTAGCTGGCAATGTGCAACTGTGTGGGAATCAAAACATTTTGCTAATCTCAGCTTTTATAAACATTACCAACTGCCAGATGCTCTCCTCATCTGTTAAGTGTATCTTTAATATTACTGAAAAATAGAGATTTCCATTTTCCAGCTGAATGGACTGAAAGACTTGCAAAGCTTCTGGGTAGAATAATGGTAAATTTTAAAAAGCCAAACTATTGCACCTCATAGCAGCCATTTGAATTTGCTAATTAACATGCAAGTAAAATCCATTCCACCACTTTCCTAATGTGATCCCATGGGTCCTTCCCAACAACTCAAAGAAATGTAACTCCCCCAAATTCATGACAATAGAGACTTTTCAAATGACAGATAGCCTTACATATTCCTTGAACTGTACATTATATGAATTTCACTCATTTTTAGGTTGGATCACACTCGCATCACTGAAGACTTATGGCTTTAGCTTTTAAAATAGTTATGGCTGATAGATGAATTAAAGCTGAAAACTTGAGTGGGAAGGTTCTGCAAAGACACCTGCCTGAAAAAGTACAGAGTAAGCAGTGCTGAACAACAAAAAACTTCAAATACACATAAGTATTATCCTTAAACACAAATCTCACACAGAGGATTACAAATAATCCCAACAAACTGGCTAAAGCTTTATTCCAAACTAATCCTAAGTATTTTCTTCTTCTTATATGGGTACAGCTCTGTAATGGTTTATATCCTTTAAAGAAAAGTTTAGAGCATTTATCCCAAGTAGGGGTATCAAGATAGAAAAGCGGTGTGGACCTGGCTCAAATAGAAAAATGGAATAAGTGGCAAACAAATCTCTCATATACAGTACAACACAGGTGTGAGATACACTAATACTGTGCATATGTACTCTAAAGCAGTGAAAGTGGGGATATCCACAACCTTCTTCTGCCATCTATGAATTCTAGCTTATGGAAATTAGTTCTGCTTTTAATCCTTTCCTCTACAGTTTCTTCTCTCCCTCTCACCCATGGGAAAGAAAACAAAAAAAAAAACCAACCAAACAAAAAAAAAATCAATGTAGTCAAGAGAAATGGGCTGTTCTGCAAGAAATAATTTTACTACAAACTACTCTCTGGAGAGAGAGAAATTGATAGGTCAATGTGAAGAGACATCCCAAAATGTTACCTGTTCAAGAGACTTTTTTTCCTGCACCTTCCTTGGTTACTCTGCTAAAGAAAAATCACCTCCTCTAGACTTGGTGTTCCAATTCATCCCAGATTTCCCAAGGTGATGCTGCTAGGTGCTAGGGGAACAAACTGTGCTGAATTAAAAGTTTTGGCTGATAAGACTTTTTAGTATTATTTTGCTAAACAAACTGACGAGTACAGAGTTTAATAAAAGGAATGGCTCTTGTGAAATCTCATTAGAATCTGTGACTTATAAATTAGTTGTAGAACATGCAATACCTCTAAATAATACTTAATATGCCTGCATTTAAATTTACTATTAAATGGTTAATGAAGAAGACGGGCTTCATCTTCAGCTTGGTAAATGTATGATATTTTCCAGTTGTCATATTATAGTAGAAAGCATTTGTTCAGTTCTAAGCAGTGCTAATAAACAATATTTCCTGCCATTTTCTAGCAAGACATTCTACCAGCTGTCACCTGGATAATGTAAATACATGCATGCAACTTAGACACACAGGGACAGAAAAGGGAGTATAAGTTTCTAAATTAATATTGTTGGGGGTGTTAAATACTTCTTGATTTAAGTTGTTCGTTGCCTTTTTATATATGTCCTCTGGGATGATATTAAATTTTTGAACATTGACAAAAATCAAAGAATTTCAACAAAAAATAGTCAGTTGAAGAATTGCTTTTCACTGCCACCTTCTCAGATCATAGAACTTCCTGCCTGCAGCCTTTCTCCCCTCCCATAATTTCACAAAATCCACTTAGTTATAGGTTACTTTATGGGATAATTAGCCTTTGAAAGCTTAAACCAGTTGCGTCTTCTATACTTCATTATTTGCCATACTCACAGAGATCAGCAGTGACCTTCAGGGTTGAATTCATGAGGAATGCACAGCCTCTAAATTATCTTACCAATATACTAGCACTGGTATCTCAGGCACATGTAACACACATATGTAGATGCTTACTAGAAGGAAAATCTATCTTTAGGATTGAGTAGTGAAAAATTTTAAAGGATATTTTCTGATCTTCCAGAATGCTAGTAGTCAGTAGAACAACATATTAAAGAATGCCCATCAAATAAATAGAGCAATAAACTACCAAAATATTTTATATAAAAGCTAGTTCAAAAGCTATTTTATTACTACTTAGGACTAAAAGGAGAGAATTCCTATATGATCACTTAGTACTCCTACAGATTTGTATTAGCTTTCGTGGTCTTTGGTCATAACAATTCACCTACCTGCAAGAGATTAAAAATTACTCCCAAAATATTTGATATCCTACAGCATCATGCAGTGCTTAAAGGTGTTTTCCTCCAGAAACATTTCCTGTGCATGTTGCAGTTGCTTGCTATGATGCCCCAACTTTTCCTAAGTTTCCCTCAAATTCTGACATCACTTTCTTCACTTAAGGTCCCTTAGACTTAAAATAAAATTGCATTGAACCTACGTTTTAAAAGCGGAATTTATAGAATTAAAGTGTCACATTTTTCTCAATATTCACTATTTTTCTATCATCATGTGGAAAAGTATTCACTATATTTGTAACCACTTTTAACAAAAAACATGTAAAAACATTAAAATAAAGCAGTTAGGAATTAAATTGAATATTGCCCATGCTGCTGAGGTGCAGTTTGCAAATATTTACTAATATGTTAAAGAGCAGCATTTTAAACTCCATTTAAAAACATAAACTCATGCATGTTACTATATTAGAACATAGAAATAAATAGAGATAACATACAAAAGGCCTCTTGCCTAGGGACTGACCTTTTCAGACTTATTCCAGTACTTTACTTGGTCCTAGTTATTGTTCAATATTCCTTTCCCAAGAGCACATTAATAATAATAAAAGAAGGCTAACAGCTTTGATAGCTGAATTAGAGGTTCAGATTCTTTACTGCAGCAATGAGATGGTTTTTAAAAAGGCAAAATGCCAGTCATGAGATTCTACCAGGCTATTGGTAAACTACTGACAGCAGCACTACAGCAAATCAATCAACAATGCAAAAAGCTGACAAAGAAAGAAGAAAATAAAGGCTTGAACAACTTTGCAGTTTACAGGCTTTTATTGACAAATTGTGCTGCCTAATGACATTTTATCTTGCATTACAGGAAAATTCCAGATTTTGGTGCTAGACCACGTCAACACAATCTAAATAAATTTCAAATTTAGGACTACATACAAGAAATAAAATATTCTTTTCAGACACACAAGAAGAAGGCTTAAAGAGAACTACGTTTCAAAACAGAAATAACTATTAAAGGGGGCTTTTAAAACAAAAGAGTTTTGGCAATCTTTTTCCCCTCCTTTTTCAGGTTTCTATTATTTGCATTAAACTTGAAATCTAGTTGGAGGTTAGAAATACCTCAGCTAGGGCTAATTGACTTTGCCTCACACACATAAAAACTCACTAGATTAAATTACAAGCAATCGGTGGTATTTTTCATCTGAAACAGCCCTCAGTAAGCCTCATTTATAAACAAACAAGACACAGCATTATTAATTTATTAATGGACTCAGTGTAGTATATAATGGCATCATTAATACCAAAGTCACTTCTGTTCATGTAACTAATCAGAATTCCAGGAGGGGGAAAACCAATATGACAAATGTTTGGCAGAAAATATGGAGCCCATATGTACTCAAAACAATTTTTTAAGGTGCCAGTTGAGGTCAGTGGCTGACAAAGCCCTGCTGAGGAACGGCTGCGCGCAGCTGCCCAGAGGGAAGGGCAGAACCCGTCTGCCCTCGGAACCGCCCCCAGATCACACCAGCATCAACCAGCTGCCCAAAACACTGCCAGTAATTAGCTTCAGAAAATGTCAGTGCTAAGTAGGACTGCTTATTTTTGTCAGGACCCTTGGGACTGTGAAACGGGTGTGAGGGTCACCCTCGTCTCTCCATCCTTGGGATCCACCAAACTCTTGCTGCTCCTGACAATTTTAACTGAAACAGACAAGAACATCAAAGTGGAAGACAGATGGTGGAGTACTGAAACAAAGAGTTTATGTGCAGAGAATAAACTGAATTTCCAGCTACATCTGCCTATGCACACATTTAACAGTTTAGATTGCGATGCAGTTTTTTAAACTGTACTGCTAGATTTTATTGCTTACTTGCAGTAGTCATTTTACAAGGTTCTACAGAAACTGTGCAGACCTCAAGTCCACAGTCAATATCTTTAGCACATGAATTTTAATTCATGCACTTTTTAAATATCTATTCATTCTGACTACGTTAATGTTATAACCAATTCCATTATTTTTGTCTCAAACTGCATGCTTGGGGAAGATAACATCTTCCTGTTCTGCTGCCCCTGCCAAATTTACCATTTCCCCAACTTCAGATTTCAGTAGGAAACACCACAGCAATGCACCACCTGCATCTCCTGCAGGTGTGCCTCACTCTCCATGCAGCTTCCCAGTGACTCTCAAGATTATTGGAATACCTCCTAAGCAGCCATTATTTTGGGACCAGTTGTCCTGCAGGAGACTCAGCTGACTCTTTGAGGGCCTGGCTGATGGTTATGTATGGACCCAGAAAATACACTCTGGTTTGTAATGAGCCCTGCATGGCAGGTGTGGAGAACAGCCTCCCCCAGACCTCTTTGATGTGCTACTTCTCATTCACCACTGGATTTAGGAGAGCACTTGACAGCCAGAGTTACATTTCTCTTGGGCAGACATAAAACAGAAATACAGAATTTGTTTTAAGATCTTGCGGACTTTTTCTGTGGCAAAAAGGAACAAGTGAAAAAAACAAAGGTGTGCAAATTAAAGCAATAACTTATAAAATAAAGGTCTTATCTACCCAATAGCTTTCCAAGTCATATCTGTCTTCTGGTTTGACAGAGCCCATGCCATAGAGGACCCAAGAGAGGATGCAGGACAGGGAGAGTGCAGACAATGCAGGAGTTAGAAGAAGTTAGAATTAGATGGGGAAAGAAAATGCAAGGGAAACGAGGAGCAGAAGCCAAGCACAGAAGAGTTAACAGCACAGGTAAACAGAAGATGCTGCCCATATTGCAACAGCTTGATAAGTTAGGCATTTTCAGCTATTAAAAGTCAATTGACAGCTCAGCCACATCCTGTGTTTCTGGTGCGTTTAGAAAGGAAAATTCTCCCTCTTCCCTAGGAACATTCCCATTTTACATGAAATTTCAGATTCCAGTTACTATTAATGTCTCTGTTACAGAAAGTGCAGCTCCACCAACCCCTGACTAAGGTCTGCCCACCCACTCCATGTCACCCTCACACCTCTCCTTCAGCTGCCTCAATACTCCTGCCTCACTCAAACACCTACTGCCAGCACATGTGCCCCTGTTGAGCCTGAGGCAGAAGAGATAAAGGCTTGTAAGCCCACTGCTCAATTTTTACAAAAAATGCCTGTGAATGCAGACTCCAATCACTTCAAAATAAAATTTCTCATTTTATAGGAAATATTTCAAACTTGCAGCAATTCTGTACAAAGGTAAGGACAAGGCAGAAAAAGAAAAATGGCGACATGCACCAACATAGCAAATGTCTGATGCCATATTTCAGATTCTTAATTTTTCCAAGAACTGTGAAGAGTACAGTGTGCATTTATCTCCATTACTGAGGGCACACATTAGATCTTTCCCAATGAACACAGGTTACTTCCCTCCATTAAGCCAATTCTGCAAACTTTGTATGAACCCACAGATATATTCAACCACTGCTGTCAGTTTTCCCAGAGGGGAGAAAATAAAAAAGTTAAAATAAGGAAAATTCATCAAGGCAGCTGGGAATATATATATATATTTCACCCTTAGAGAAGGGCAGGGACAGAGAAAAGAGAAATACCCATTTATTTTTTTAAAAGTCATTCTAATTTAATTTAGTCTATAAAGCTCAAACCTGCTTTCATATGCTGGACTACTGTGAGGGTTTGTCTCTCTCATTAGCATTGGGACACTAAAGGAATTTATTAACATTTATTCCTGTATAAATTAGAACAGCAATTGATTCCTCATTCCCATCTATAATTGGTCTGAAAGAAGATGCAACAGTAGAAGTCCAGAAAAGCAGGGTAAAGTAGTATCCCTAAAAAGAACAGGAAAGTCACTGATCTAAGCTAAATATTAATCAACCAAGGAATCAAACAATTAATGTTTCCTGCACATAGCCAGATATCCTTCATATTTTGGAAGAAGACATGTAAGGAAATGCCAAAAACAAGAGCTGTACTTGATGGGCTTCCTGTAGCAAGAAAGAAGCTGAATTCAATTCTATGTCAGCACAAACTAGAAAGCATTTGGTGTACAATATTCTATGCAGATTATGCAATTTAAAAATTTACCTGCCTATGATAAATATTGACTGAAAATTCTACGCATTCAATAAAGCAAAAAAACCCCTGAATAACAACCAAAATTATTTTGCTTCTGATTTATTGTTGTGAGGACATGCAGTCCATCTCTTAGTACCCCAGAAGCTACTGACAGGAAAGAGATTGAAATGTATTCAGGATGTGTGATACTCTCTGACAGGGAAATATTTCCCAGTAAATTCCATGAGAATTGTCCCTGCTATTGGTGACCTAAGTGGTTGATGGAATCACAGAATAATGTAGACTACAAGGTCATTTGACCCCAAATCTTCCTTCAAATTTGTTGTTGAATCTAACATCAAAGTCATTAGGGATGAGCAATATTCAGTTAAGCTTTGAGCATTTCCAGTGATGGATATGCTGTTGCTGGGCACTTCTTCTAGTGTTTAATTATTATCACATGTGAAAAAGTATTTTCTTCTAATAACTAATCAGATTTCTCTTGTGCCCATTGCTTCTCACTCATTACTGCACAATCCTAACAGAGGTCATGTCTATAACCTCCCATCAGATAACAGAAGATAAGATCACCCCCAAACCTTCTCTTGGGCAGACAGAACAAATCCTCATGTATCATTTCTCCAGCACTCACCTTGGTGACCCCCATGCTGGACTCCCTATGAAAATCTTTCTTGTGCTTGAAGCCCAAAGTTGCACATACTTATGCAGCTACAGATTCACAGGTGACAAAAACCATGGAAAAAAAATACCCTCAACCTGCTCTCTACATTCTTCCTATTACAACCCAAAATGTGGCCAGTTTTCACAACACAGAGGTACTTGTGTTCAGCTTGTCCAACCCAAAGCCCAGCCCTTTTTTACAGAACTGTCTTCCAAACTGCCCCTACACACCCCGTGCCATTGCATGGGATGAGTGACTGGAACAGTAAAGCCACCACAACTTTACCAATGGCTCTCACCATGCCAAAGACCTGAAAGAGAAAGCTGTCTGCTTCAGGATTAACTGACAGGAAGTTTAGGAGCTTTGCTACAGAAAGGTGGATGGATGCTCTACCCCAACATCTTTTTTTTCACATGTCTATTCCTGTCCCTAACTAAACAAACTAAATCCAGAATCTGACCTGAAGTGTATCTAATCTTTCTATAATTCTGCAGAAAGTTGTTCCATTTGAACGCAAAATACCAGCAGAAGAGGATTTATCATCTTTTGTCACTTTCAGATACTCATTCAACATTTCAAATTTTAAAACTGAGAACTGAACACAAAATTTTAGCTAACATATGGAGTAAGGAAGTATAAGAGACCAAAGCAAAATATTTATAATATATGTAGGCCACAGAACAGGGTGTCAGGATGGGAATTCAAAGATACGAAATCCAGCCATACAATTTCCCCTTGTGAAAATACAATAGATGGGGTAACCAGGCTAAGGATAGGAACTTCACATGCCTCATTCCCACCTCCCTTCAAAGTGCAATACAAAGCAGGAGGGATACATATTCAATATGTATATTCAAAAAATTACATTTATCTTCCTCAAACATCTCATAATACATTGTTACTTCAGTTCTGATTCAGTGGGGTATTTTACTTAGTGGCTATTATAATTTCAAAGTCCTCCCAACTTCTTGAAGCTTTACTGTGATCATAATAGGGTCTATTTTAAATATTTCCAGATGATACAACATTGCCCAGAGAATACACCCTTTACAATAAACACTAATGGATCCTACTCTTTAAGCAGAATTTTCTTTTTGCACCCTATTTAGTATCAATTGCATCCTTTTTGCACAGCTTATTACCCTAATAATAATGAATGATAAGCTTATTATCCTAATAATAATCTCTTTCCCCATGACAAAAATTAATGAGGTCCCGCCTTTTATGATAATGGATTAAGGAGTGAAGTTGGACTTTCCTTAAGGATGGCTAAAGTATAGGCTTTCTAGAAAGGAGTGCAGACTCTGTCAATGTGAATGTATCCTTTAGCTGAGCAAATAGAGGAGACTTTTTAAAATTCTGTTGCCAGCTAACACATTGAGAACAGTCCAGCAAACCCTTTAGAGAGAAATAATATGATCTGTACAAAATGTTAACATGAAAACTTAGACATGCTGGTAGCATAAGATACAAAATGGATAGATGAGTAGCTAGCTGTGACTCCTGAGCTTCCAAAAATTATAGTTAAATCCCTATACGTATTTTGCTGCTATATTTCTCAATGAATGGCAACCTTTAACTACTCTATATGAAAGAAGCAGTTCTAAACCCCTCAACAGCAGCTTTTCAGTATGCAACAAAATTTCTCTCAAGTCCATCTGAAAAGACAGTGTACAAACACAGGAATCAGAGAGCAAATACAACCAAAATTTTGCGTGCAATAAAATGAAAATGGCACACAGAGCAGCTGAGGCTGGGTGTTGGAAAGCTCATTCAGTCCAACCGCCTGCTCAAAGCAGGGCCAACTACAGCATGTTGACTATGGCCATGTGCAGTTGGGTTTTAAATGTCTCCAAAAACAAAGATGCCATAAGGTCTCTGGGCAGACCAGTCTAGTCTTTGACCACTTCCACAGTGGTAAAAATTTATGTTTAAATTGAATATCCTGTCTTTGAATTTGTGCGCTTTGCCTCTTATCCTGTCTCTGGACACGACTGAGAAGAGCCTGTTTTAGTCTTTTTTACCCCTACCCCAACACACATGTGGGACTAGGATCTGAAAATTATAGTCACTATTTTTGAACCATAACTTTCTTGATTGCATTAGACTCACACAAAGTATGGGCAACATGCTGACAAATGCCTTCCTCCACATACTTGTGTTTAGACACCACTCATTCCTCATTCTCCAGGAAAATATAATATATGTATCTATGTCCTAGGGTGACTTTATGATGTTTGTATCCCCAGTCACCTGCTCTGCTTATGTTGGATATTAAGTTTTGCACCTTTACAACTGGTTCTGAGAGAGAAGGGGGGAGAAGAAGTGCAGAGTTTGTTTTCAGAAACTGCACTCACTCCTCCACATTCCTGCTCCTAGACTGTGTTGTCTGCAGCATGGACAGACAGCAGAACAGAGCTCTCCTTTGCTTTTAGTTAGTTTTTAGCCAGCTGAGGCAGAGAAGTTCCCCAGGCTGTGGCTTTTCTTTTTCTTGGAACTGATCATCCAAGGATTGCTCTGGAGTGAAAACCCAAGAAAACACCAGGAGCTCACAACTGTGGCCCACCAGGGCCTGGGACGTGGCATTTACCAACACAGGAGGGACTGGTAAGAGACTGAGAGCTGAGCTACAGCCATGACAAGGACTCTGAATTTGCCATCTCTTCAGAGCAGTGAGAGGATCCATTGTTTAATATTATTATTTTTTTCGTGTTTGTAAGTACTTTGCTTGTTAAATAAACAGTTTTTTCCACTTTTCTCCAAGGAAATCTTTCCTGAGCTGTTTTTTTTTTTTTTTTTTTTTTTGGGGGGGGGGGGGGGGCACTTGGATTTGCTTTCTAGAGGGACCCCATTCAGAGGTTTCCTTCCAAATTTGCCCTAAACCAGGACAATCTATAAATATAATCTATATTACATACACATATATTACATAGAATATAACCAGAACACTTGTAGGCTTCCTAGGTAAGGTAAAAGATGCTGTGTGTATGACAGAAATAGGCAGTGCTCAATTACAGAATTTCACTCCTTTTAGTGACGAGAAAGAATGTTTCAATAATTAAAAAACCTAGTTTAAGTAAAGTTAATTTTCATATTTTATTGAAAGTGTCTTGATTCTACTCAAAAAAAATCACATCAGCTTCCTTTTGACTCTTATTCTTTGTGTCTATCAAGTAACTTTCATATTTATATTTTCCAGTAAAAATAATTATCTTGAGAGTACATAATTACTGAAAATTACTGGTTTTCACCTATACAAGTACTCTAAATACAACACTGACCTAAGTATTTTTTCAACACTTCAGATTTCAGTGAAGTTTTTGTTTGGTTTGCAGGGGATTGTTTGTCTGGTTGGGGAATAAAGGAAGGGGCTGTTTTGGTTTTTTGATAGAAACTCTATTCCTAACCTAATGGTATTCCTTCATCCTGTCACAGGAATGTGCATCAATTAAATAAACATGGCTCTACACTCCTGACAGATGCACATTTCTCTGTGTCATGACACTTGTTTACCAACCTGTAAAGACTGAGGAGCCATGAAACTGTTCAGGTTAATACATAAGTCATGTAAGAAAGAGGACTGCACCCATGAAACAAGAGAGAGAATACAGTGATAATTCATATTGCATTTAGAACAAAGGGAGCTGTACTCCATACTCTCAAATAACACTGCTAGAAACTTAAACTACATGATTTCTTGAAGTTCCTGAAGTTTGGAAGGAATGTGGTTAGCAATACAGTCTGTTGGATCTGTTTCATGAGAGATTTTTTTTTCAGTTCAGTTGTTAAAAACCGAAATTCCTTTAATAAAATCCTCCAAAGGTCAGGTTTGCTATAAGTAAAACTGTCAGGCTTCCCATCCTTGCTTAGTAATTGTGCACTTGATGCAACTGTAAAATGTATCCACTGCTGCAAGCTGTTCTTTTCAGTGAAGTAAAAGAAAAAAATTTCCAACTATTTGCAAGCTACAGATCATTAAAACCATCCCAAAAACCAACACCAGAAGCATCTACAGTTACAGTGTTTTCCTGATTCTGTTCTGCAAACTTCAATTACTCTTTTTAACTTTAGAGTACAAAGACATTCTGCACACAAATTTTATGTTACATAATAATGCTTAGGAAGAGCCTGCACACATTTCTTTAAAGTTCTCCAGCTCTTTAAAATTACACTGACCCAATATTAACTCCAAAAGCATCAAATATTTCTATATTCCTTTCCTTGTTAACTCTGACTTCACACATTACACTTCTCATAGATTTAATGCATCTCGTACAAGCTAAAGGTGGGGGGGGGGAGAAAAAAAGAAATCTGTGAGGGCCACCTGAAGTTCTCAGAAGTGTAGGAAATCAATAAAAAGTAATTTTCTGGCCTCAGACATTTTTCAGATGAGAAAATGCATCAAATGAAAACTTGTACTTCATAATAAAATATAACTACAAAGCTCTATCATGCAACAAAAGTCAAAATACCTGTTCCCTCAATGACAAATACTGTGTTCACAAACTCTGTGGGTTTCAAATATCTGGCAGAGCCACAAGACTTCTGTAAAAGCTGAAACAGAAAAAATCCAGCTTCAAATAGGGCTTCAAAATATTTTTGAGTTGAGCAGTATCACCAAATCCAAAGGGGAGAGGTGCAACAAGTCAGCTAAGGTTCCAGTTCAAAAAAAATCTTCCAGACAGTCCTCTTGACTACTCTTTTGGGAAAGAAAGGACAAACAATGAGTAGAGCAGCAGTCTCTACCCACTGCTTGCACTGCCACTGCTGGATCTCAGCAGCATCATCTGTCTTTACACCACCAAGCAAAAAACTTCCAGATCCATGCTTTTAAGAAATCACCCAAACTAATTTACTTCCACTACTTAAAAGTCTCAAAAGCCAGTAAGTTGTTTTTCAGAAGTTTTCCAGTTTGAAGTTACCTATCTTCCACTAGCCTTTGTACTATCCCATTCCTTGTTTAAAATGAAAGTAGATTCTGTCAGTTTAAGTGTCCCAGGATTTTTCTGCTTTCTTACCTTCTGCAGGACACACGCTCTCTCTGAGCAATCTTAATCCTCCCAGCTACACATGCCATTGCTTTTCCCTCACTGTATTGAGAAGGGTCAAAAATCCCCATTCCCCATTTCCTCCTCTATCCAGTTCATACTAACTCTGTCCAGTCTTCCAACCCATCTGTCATACCAGAAGCCTGGCCCCCTTTTCCTCTCTCTATGGGCTTATGCATACCTGAATCATCTCCCCACGGCGGCAAATCATTCCTTTCTTGCAGACTGAGGAGCTAATCATTATTTGAGTTAACATTTTAGAATGACAAAGGGGATGGTGATGCTTTTAAGATGAAAGGTAACCATTCATTCAGGGTAACCACTGACTGTTTTAGCTTCTACAGGCATCAAGAGACAGCTAAGTTGATGCTGCAGCTACTCTTCTACTCTTCCAGTCATGACCAAAGTGAATAAAACTTTACTCAGAGATGCCTGAAAGCACTCAATTGAAAATTGAGCAGAGCTTCTAGAGTTGGTATGCCAGGGACTTGTACAGAAATCCAACTCAAAGCAAACAACCATTTCAATCAGGCAGAAAAAGGAAAAAAAACCCTTCAAATGTCAAAACATTTCTGGTTCATATTGCTGTCAACTCAAGCCTGAATATAAAATAATGATAACATGGAAAACTTCCATTCTAACAGTCATTGTTCAATAATTCTCTACAATTTAAAATCACATGTTTAATAATCACACATGAGAATGAGCAATATCATACTACAAGCATCTAATAAACATGAGTTAACATTACACAAATGAACAATCAGTAATAATATCTTATTTAAATTTAAATAAGCAGCTCTAAAAAAACTAGGACAAAAATACCTAGCTATTCAATGGGAAAATTAACAAAGCATACACAAAAACATTTAAAGTTTCTTGCTCTCACCTTTATTGTAACTAATATATTAATCAAACTAAGAAAGCAAAATAAATTGTGAAAAACTCTGCCTCAAACAACTGATAGCTCAACCATCGGGGTAGCATTTAAGTTAAATATAAAATAAGTAAATAAACCCCTCTACTACCTTCCTTCTCTTCTGCTGGTGATACCATCCTGAAGCTATCAGAATATCAAATTTGTGGAAGCAAGGACAAAAAATTGAAAAACATTTTTGACTGTTTGTTCTGTTGATTTTTTTCTATCAAAGCATCTGCTACACATCCCTCCTGGAGATGGGGTATAACATAAACCTAAAAAGCTGTACAGACATTCTCACGTCATTTTAGGGTGAAAGGATTTGCTCCTCTCTCTGAGACACCCTTCTTTCTGATAAGAACAGGAAAGAGAAACCTAACAGTGCACCAAATGAAAACTTGTTTAACTCAAAATCCGCAGAGATCACTGCCTGCAACTCACAGCCCTGGGAAGCTCCCAGCAAAAGCTGACACCTGTGTGCCAGGGCTGGCTTATGGTGTGCTCATGCTCCAGCTTGTGGAAAAAAGGGTGGATGCAGCCCCACAGAACCCTGGAACCTCAGCTACCCTTTTGTCCTACACACCAGCACCAGGCAACACCCCAGAGCCCAGGCAGAGCTCTGTGTTTATGCTGGCAGCAACAGGATCCACAATCCTGTCTGGTCCCGTTCCCGCTTTCTTCCCCAAGACACCAACACTTACATCAACAATAAGTGCTACCTCCACAAGCACCTTAATGGGAGAAGCTTGGATGGATGTCTCAGAACACATCTCGTCCTCACAGCTTTCCCAAAACAAAGTGCGATTTCCCACTCTGAAAATCTCTACAGTGGGTTAAGTAATAAGAAAAGTCATGGTTTTCCTAATTTTTCCTTTGATTATGTCAATATCACCTGTGGCTTTATGGTAAAAAAATAAATACATTATATTTTCCAAGGATTTTCCTTTTTAAAAAGTTCCAAGAAAGTCAGGAAAACAGAAGGGATTACAAATTTGTATCGATATTTATCTGGGAGAAAAAATAGCAATTCTTATAATGATGCTGCCTACTTAACTGATAAGACAAATCTATTAATCTTCAGTTTTATAAAAAAAATTGAGTACTGATTTATAGCATATGCCTACTTCTGTGTATTTCTGCATATACATTGCATAAATCCTTTGTTTTTAAAATCAGACCAAAAAATACAAACTAGAACATCATAAACTCAGAACAAAACATCATCCTGAATTTGACAGCAGGTGGGAGTACCCATGTTTGTCTGGCTCTGCATATACAACAGTAAATAAAATACACAATCTGAGGAAAATTCATCCCTGGTTGTTAAAAAAATTGAATTATTCATATGAAAAGTTAATTTTGATAGATAAAATGAGATAATTATTTGGGCTCTTCAGAAACATATGTCTGAAGTGTTAAAGTCCATGACAGATTAATGGGCAAAATATAGGCAGGGCAGCTGGGAGTTAATGGTAATGAAGTAGATAACACATCTGACAATTTCACCATTGCATGTAGTACATATATACACATATACTCATTTACAATGCCCTAGTGGATGAATTAAACTAAACCATTTTCTAAGTCTTAAATTGGCCAATCATAAGAAGCTTGGCTGTCGGATATATTTTAAAGAAAGGCTCATTAAGCAATAGCCTCCCTTTCTTTCTTTGCAAGACACAGTGAGACACAGTTAACGATTTGAAAAAGAATCTGTAGGCTACAACTAATGATACATTTGGGTGAAAGTTTCTATTGAACTTGTTTATTTCCATTTGCAAGAGGTTTCACTGTCTTCTACAAAAGATTTACATTTACATACATTTACAAAAGATGTACAAAAGGTTTACATTTCTTGGTGGATGTCCTTTCACCATATCCAATGACACTTGCATGTCCCATGAAATATCCATACTTTTGAGTGTCCTAATCAAAGACCTTGATAGTAAAATTGTTTTAATTTGATGATATATGTTACAGTGCAATCTAGTGCTTCACTGCTTGGAAAGTTCTTACAAGGAACAGATTCCTCTAAAGTTACTTTGTCTTTTGTATACACATGGGATAACTGTGAGAAGCCTGTTAGATACCTAGTGGTTTTCAATATGTTAACTGCTTCAAGGCAGATTAATATACATCTTCAATATACATAATAACCAAGAAGAGCTTTATGCTGAGGAGAAAAGCCTTGATTAAGCTGGCATAAGCAGCCCAACTGCTACATGCATAACCACAACAGAAACAGTTTCCTGCAGCTCCAGGTACAGACATTGAGGTGATCCTGAACTTGCACAGGTGGAGGGGGAAAGGCAAGGAGACACTGTAAGAGAGCAAGTGATGAGATGAAGTGGAAGGGTTGCAATTCCTTTCACCAAGTAGGATACAAAAGGTAAACTTGCCCATTCATTTCCAAAGCCATGTTATTGTGGACACACCCGCTCTGAGGAAAGACTTCTGTTTTAAGAAGCCACTAAATTTGCCACATCTAAACATCATCACAATGCTCATTATATCTAACATCACATTTTCAGCAGTCTACTTCACGGGGGGGCTAGACGGCAAGTCAGCACTTAGTTCTCTCTGTTCTTCAAAGATATCTGATTAAATAATGTCAGAATTCCTCAAAAAAATCAAGTTTTTATTGCTCCTTCATTCATTGATGTTGCCATCACATGTCACATATATATGCATACATACACACACACAGAGGTAAGTGTGTACATATATATACACACTCACTCATGATAAATCTCACACCAATTTTGATGTCAACATTTCAAGCCAAAGACACCACAAACATTGCTGCACCACTGCTAACCTTTTATCCTTAATGAAACCAGAATGAGTTAAAGCAACAGTTTTAAAAACAAGGAAGATGAGCCTAGAAGTCGTTTGTTAAAAGCCAGCAATTTTTTTGATAGGTAGATTTCCCACCAGATTGCTATGAAAAGCTTTCTGCTAATAGATTTCTTTTTTTAGAGTACGTATATCTATTATTATCATTAGCTCTCTTGCCAAAATATATCTTTTCAAATTTTCAAAGCTCCCCTCAGTTTGTGCTGCTTTAGAAAAATATGACTTTGTGAAGTTATTTACAGCATCAGATCAAATACATATATGCATTCTAAGGAATCTGTTCCAAGTAGGCAGTTTTCTTTCCTGGGGATGAAATAACTGATTTAGAAGAAGCAGTGATACTGGTAGAGCCTCTTGTTTACTGAATAAACAGAGTTGAGTTAAAGGATGCCAACTCTGTCAAACCACAATGGGACACCCTAACTAGAAGGAAAAATTAGATGGAAGTCGAATGTTTACTTTTCATTTTTCTTCATTTTGTTATATGTCAGCTGAAAAAAAAATTCTGGCTGTAACACATGGCCTCATTACTAGTTAGAATTGCTATCTTCTTTTCCACATTTTTTCCATATTATCACCCTTTCAGTTTCTGATAACTACCAAATATAGAGTTCTTCCAGAAAACAGACAGGTCAGACCACTCACAACTTCAATAAATTGTAAGAGTATGAACTGAGCTCCTGACAAAATTGTTGTTTGCCCTCCTATTAAGATTCTCATCTGATATAAATGATCCTGAACTTTATATCACAACTTTGATTGGATTTCAGCATACTTACATTCTGCTTCCTCTTGTGGGATGCTATTAACAATCATTACAAACAACTTCTCAAAAGGAACATAACATATCCTAATACTCTGGAGCACTGTATATGCATGTTGCAGGTACCTCTATTCTAAATTATCCTCCCACTCCACTATCACCTCACCTCCCACTCTCTGCAATAAAAACAAGATTTGCTTGATTTATAAAGGAAGTAAACATAGCATTTCTGTAGTTTATAATAGCATAAAATGGACTGAGCACCGTTCAGTGATACATCTGCACAACTGCTTGATCTATAATTTAACCACATTGTATTATTTCAGCTTTACACTTTAATTGGATTGGAAAGAAAGGTAAAGAAACTGTATTTGTTATGCAGCTTATGCAAGATGGAGTCCTGATATTTTCTAACACACAAAATGACATTTGAAATAGTGAACAAGAGTCAGTCTCAGAGGACACCAAATGACTGAAGATTGCCATTATTCAGACTCAAAAGGAATCTCATTCCCTTCTTTAGATTTGTATGAAAAATAAGGATCTCCAAGATTACTATTCACCTTGTATAACTTGTTTTATTACACATATAGTAAAAAAAAATCAAAATATTACAAATTTCCCAGACCAGCTTTTCCCAAGACATCCATACCCTCACACACATTTACAGTTCTGCCAAGATTTGGGGTTTTTTAAATTTTAAAAAAGCTAACTAAAACTCAGTCCATTAAAATGGATTTTTTTCAGCAAGATCAGTCCACTTTTCTGTTCACAATGAAGCTACACAATGGTTGGTGCATTAACCAGGTAGGGGTATGGGATGTCTACAGAGAAGAGCAGGAGAAAGAAATGGGGGAAGAGGGGAGAGAAGGTAGAGAGAGGGGAGGGGGAGAGAAGAGAAAAAGGAATAGCACATTGCTGTGATTTTGATTGCAATGCCAGCTTACAACCATGAGGAGTTCACAGAATTAGTTTCTGGTAACTACTTTTTCATTGCCCTGCCTCACACAGCTGTTTAAAGCAAATTTTGGTAAAAAAAAATATGTTTCCAAGGAAATTATTCACTGGAACTGGATGGTCAGCGTCTGCTAGTCCTTCCCTCCTAGACTTAGAACCACAGCAGAGACCTGTGGATGCCATCTTGTACAAGTCCTCACTCAAAGCCAGGCCAGCTTCTGTGCTGCATCAGGTCACTTAGGGCCATGTTCAGTCAAGTTTTGAATGTGTCCAAAGGAAAACCAAAGAGAGACTGAGACTGTGCATCTGTAATTTAAGAGAATACCTGGTGCAGGCCAACTGCGTATCAGCCATTTGCGCCAATCCTCCATTTTAATGGGTTTATTTATGCTCACTTATTTAAATGAGTCCAACTTCTACTTCTTGTCGTATTGCTGGAGAGCCAAGAGGGATGAAAATGAGAAATTCACCACTTCAGCTCTCAGTAATGTAAGGGTTTCAGCAGAGAAAAAAAGAAAACAACCATCTTGGAAGAACTGAAGTCCAATTATTTTAAGGGAAACAATGTTCCCACAGTCCTCTGCATCACTATGCCTTAATTAAACAAAAAGCAAACAAAGACAGCTCACACTCTTACTATGGAAAATGCCATAGCTTAACTGAAAAAGCAAGCTATAGGAAAAACAAATTATTATGGCCACTAAACACAGCCCAGTTCTGAAGCAAGTTGGACAGCTGCTTCTCTGAAAAACAACTCAGTTATTTAAGCTGGATTTAAACAGCCACCTCTCACCAGTCTAAATAAATCTTAGCACTGGGAATTTGAGGAAGCTGATGGGGGCTCCAGTGAGAGAAGAGGAAAGATGAAGAATGGTGGAACGAGGTTGCCTCTGCCTCATTCACTCCTATTTCCTTCCAGCTCCTGTCTGCAACAGCAAGTGAAAATGGAGCAGTGGTGACAGTGCCGCTCCAGCAGCAAGAAAAAAGAATTTGGCACCTGAGACCAGAAAAGCCCCAGGTGCACCACTGATACTGATTACCTTTCTCCTACTGCAGCCCATAAGAGTTGTAAGAAAAAAGTTTGATTTATGCTGCTGTGTTTGTTGAAAACACCTTTGTTGACTTGAGCTTAACATATTTATAGCTTATTAAGTAAATTGGATCATTCTAACAAAGAACACGCCACTGGGACATATTCCAAGGAGAAAAAATATACATAAAAACAGATGCTTACAATCAATTTAGTTTGTTTTCAGAACTATATAGTAACTGCACAGCTTATAGCAGTCCCTTTTTATTGATTTATTTCCTCTTCAAGAAAAATTTCAGGGAAACAAAAGCATTTCACATGTAGTTAGTGGGATAAACAGCTATTTCACCTGTACCTTAAGGTATCCTATCCTTAGCCCACATTGCTAGGGACTAAAAGAGATTATCATCTGATATCTTTTCCCTGACTTACATAGTAGAGTATAGCAGAGTAAATGCTGGTCAATGCTCAGATGATCAGCACAGGAAAACGACTACAGTGGAGTCCAGAAGTTTGTTCATTTTAATAATAATTAACCAGCATATTAAAATGGCACATTCCTCTGCAAAAAAGCAATTTTTTTCTTACATAAAGAACAAAAAGCCTGCACACTAGGGCAACTGAAACTTGTGTAATTTATTAAGTTAAGCATAAATACTAAGACTAAATGAGCTTCTTTAATTTCCATAATGAAATTGTTTTTGTAAAGTTAAAAATACTGTAATGAGGCCAAAACGGTGTGCTTTCAGAGACTCCCATGGTGAAACAAATGAGATTTTAGCTTCTCTAATTGGGCATACTGCAGACTGGGCTTGATGCTGTCCTCAGCACAGGAAGTTTGTTATCCCTAACAAAAAGAGGTCTACAGCTGTCAGCATAATATCATATAGCTTCTCTGAAGCCAAGCCATCAGAAGGAAGGCTGCTGCTCTCTGACTGGGACCACCCAAAGGGAGAGATCAAGTAGAGAACAGCTCTACTCTTCCCTGATTAAGAAGTTATTCATAGAGGTAATTTGTTTACAGCTATCACAGAGAAGCTTTTGAAGCAAGGAATGAGTATTCCCAAAATCCACCAAGAGAATCTTATTTGATTAAATAATGAATATGGATATTCGCTTTCTCTTTCATTCCCACCTACCCCTTTTCCCCTTGGTTATTAGATCTCATTACCTGTCAACGCAGGCCTTCAGAGCTTGCCTGTTCCAGCAGGAAAAAGAAAAATGTTCGAGGAACTGCGTTGCATCTCTAGTGCCAGAATCTGCTGGTTTGATGACGTGTGCATCAGTGACATTCTTCTAGCCTTTAACAACTTCAGTCTCATATTAAATAAAAATATTTTTTGATTTTCCCCTGTACTAACGTTCAAGTGTAAAGAACTGGGAAAACACATAATCAACTTTAAAAAAAATTCACCAACTTAATTATCTGGCAGTAGTTAAAAACAAGCCACTTAGTACTTACATAACTAAACCATGATTTAATATTTGAAGCAAGAATAATAATTCTATAGAGCAAAAAAAAAAAGTCCTATTTAGGGCTGAAACACTGAAACAGAATGTGACTATACATACCTTTAGATGCCTTATACAAGGATACTTGATTCCAATTAGTTACATGAAGAAGACAGACTTTATGAATGCACACTGATGGAGATTTCTACTCCTTTGCTTTAGACCTAAGGTTTCATTGCAAGATCAAACTGTTTAACCCATGCCAGAACATTTTACTGGACTAAAAGTGTCAAGCCATAATTTCAAAGTGACTTTCTTACTATTTTAAATTTTCTCTAATGATGCTATTAATTGTTTCACCATAACATTTGGAATACTATTGTCTCTTTATATCTAGTCTTTCACTCCTTTTCTGATATCCTGCTCTACTTTCAGTTCTCAAGACTTCAGCTGTCAACCTACTACAAACAAAAAATGCGTTTTCTTTACTGAAAGGCTTTCAGAATCTTGATAGTTATCACATGTTCTACAGTTCACCCCTCTGCTGACTCACAAAAAGATAGGGAATATAGGCTTTATAATGAGAGCAAAGCACTTTGATGAACAATAAAAAAAGTGACAAATTAGTTTAACAGAGGTTTAAAAAAAGTAGTATGAAAAAATGATGGCAGAGGAGAAACAATAGGCAAAATTTTAAATCATCAGAATTGATGCATTTTTGTGAATGGCTTTTGCTTCTTTGCTCATGTTTTGGTGAGTGCAAAAGAGCATAGCAAAACTGCACAGACAGAACAAAAAACATTATTCTCCAGCAGCAAACAGAACTTTCCCAGTATTGTATAAGGAATCCATTTAAAAATATAGCTTAGCAGGTAAAATCTTAACAACTCTTGTGAGATTGTGCTCTTCAACCTACTTCCAAGAGCCCTGTGTACTGCGTTAATGCTTGTAAGGGAATGTAGAGAATTAGCAAGAGATAAGTGAATCATCAAGTTTTTCATTTTAATTCAAACTTGATTCATTAAAGCCTCCCAAAAAAACCTCTACAGTACATGAATCAGATTCAAATAATGAGCTATTTTAATTAATTTGAACTTGGAACTTTGCTTTGGATCACAGAAACCTTCTTAGAAGATGCTCAGAAGACCAGCATGGGGTAAAAGCAAAATATCAGATTACTAGATGTTCAAAGAAAACCTATCTTGAGAACCTCCTACAAAGACAAGGATGATTCCAAGTTAAAATAAAGAATAGGAAAATTCTTACAGGCTTTTTTTACAACTGATTTTGAGTATTCAAGAACACCTATCTTTGTATCTACCACAATACAGTAGGCTAAATAAAAATTATATACATATTGCTCACAGTTTATTGCTATGTGTAATAGGTTATTCAAAATATATCCTTTCAGGTTTTGAAAGAGCAGAGAAAGTCTGAGCACTGTGCCCCTGTATACCTGCAATACACCATGAAATGTTATCAAGTTGTGTATCTGCATTAACTGAAACCAGGGTCAAGATGATACAGCCTAAGGAACAAATTTAAAGATTAAAAAACTAACAGCCTCCTGAAATAGGCATAAAACAGATTGTAACTGGCAACTGGCTGTCAGTTTCCAGAAACATCACCACTAAATGATGATGTATTGAAAAAGTTTAAATATGCATCATCTTCATGTCAAAAATACCTACACAAAGGGTTCTTTTTCTACACTGTGTATGTCTTACTATTTAATTTAGATCTAAAAAATCTACTGATTTATTTTGGTTAGCCCTGTAAAGAATAGGATATCTTCTAAAACCCTTCCTGTTAGGCTTGGACTATAAAAGGGGAAAATGTTTAAGGTGCAAAGTATCTTTGTCCCACTGTTTTCCTATAATATATTTTTACTATGATGAACAAATTACATTGTCCTCTCAATCAGCACATCTGAGCAACATCAGTTCTGACACAAAGCAAATAATAAATCTCTCCCTGTAATGAATTCTTCTTTCTAATAAATTCACCCATTATTTTAGTCTAGAAGATTAACTGTTATAAAATCTATACTATGAAGCAGAGACAAAACATACATACAAATATACACACAAACTTTGGGGTTAAACCACATTTCGGTATTCACATTATTTCACAAATAACATGTCACCTTTATTTAAGCTGATCAGGCCAGCATTTCCTTTCTATCAGCTGAAGCAGCTAATTTACTTTCATTGACCATCCAGCAGTATTATATACCACCTGCTTTTTGTGATTCTCTCTGGCTAGACATTTTAAAAAAAAACACCAAACCAAACCTGCCTTTCTCTCTCCCATTCTGTAATTTAACTTTGTACAAATGTAATCTTAAATTCTTCAATTCTCTCGGGCATTTTGTGAGTAGAGATGCTGGGATTTTTACAGCACCGCATCTGTGCATGCACATTGTGATTAATAAGAGAAATCCTTCAGGCATATTGCAATTGATGCAGCAAAGCTGAACTTACTTGAAGCACTGCAAAATTATCTGTTTCTTCAACTGTTAATTTATTTCTTCATAGCCAGACAGGTATAGAAGATTAAACACTTCTTTTTCTCATTGCTGTATGAAAGTAGAAGATGGACAAATGGTGGTAAAAGGGCAGAAAACAGTATTATAATCCATTCTAATATTTTGGAAAGAATTTCCTTTGCAGACCAGTTTGATATTTTAAACAACTTTATGTGCTCGAGAAAATCTAAGCCATATTGCAATGAGGAATACTATCTAGTCGGGTTTTCATTGCTATTTTTGTCACCAGCTAAGATAATTTCTATTGGTCTGTAAACATTTGCAACCCCACCAAATGCTAGTTCATACTTACTGATGAAAATCAGAAAAAGAAGCCAGAAACATGTTATGTTCAGTCTGCTACTTCATTTTGGGTTAAGAGACAACAGTTTTGACAGTAGGGCCATCTGCTGTTAACTTTCCTTCTCAACATAATACCAGTCCAGTCAAAAGCAATTAAGCGTGTTTTGCCATTATAATATGCAGATAATTATGATAAATTACAGTTTTCAAATCAGCCTCAAATTATGCATATGGTAGGTATTTTCCTTGCAGTCACTGATGTAAAAAATATTCCCGCATTTTCAAAATATTTCAGTTATTTTATTGATGATGTTATTTCTATAATGAGATATCTACAAGAAAATTTCTTGGGCAGAGAGCCTGACAGCCATTAGAAATCTATTTATATCTCAGCAAGACATTTTGCCAAGTAGATAGAGTCATAACATTCTGCACTGCCATTACACAAAATAGTCTGAAAATTGTCTATTTTGTTTACTTGTGTGTCACAAAAAAAAATTTAAAACATATGCAAACACACAACTAAATAGCCAGAAGAATATTTTATGTTTTGTTACAATGTGGAATGATTCAAGAGTTTAATGTAAGCTAAAACACATGATAAAAACATCATTTTGAGGAACAGCACACTGCTGTTTTGTGTCGAGCTCTCTTTGTCATTGCTCAGGTGATCCCCGGGATTAGCCAGGCATACATAGGCAACAATTCAAAGTGCAGTCAATAAAAATTCATCCTCTATGCCAACACTGGATTTATCTTGAGGGTACTTTTTTTGTATGGATGGGAGCATACTGTCATACTTTCTCTGAAGTTTAACTGAAAAATCACCACTGTTAATATTTTAACTTTTTTTATAACGTTTCCTCAGTATTTCTTTGCTAGCGAATGGACTTCCTGAGAAATAATCAGGCCCTACAATGCAACCACATGCTCTTTGTGACTAGACCAGCACTGAGTGATGATCCAGGAACGCTTCATCCATCTCGTTCTTGCCAGGAATGCGAGACCCGCTATGAAAGATGGCTCATAAATCCTGGACTCTAACAGCAACCAGTAGCACCTGAGCCATGGCAGGCCACAGAGGAATGATGAGGAAGAGAGGAAAGCAAAAGAAAAAAATGACACAGTAATGCCAGCAGCAGCAGAATCAAATCTGAGCTCTGCTAAACGCACAGAGATGGGGTCTGCATGGCAATGGCCTAATCACCTTCTCATCATTGTGGACAGAAAGCGCTCAAATACAAGCCAGAGAGATAAAAATTACCAAAAGACATCAATTCAATTTCAAGTTCATAAATGTGCAGCCAAAGACATGAATGAAATTAACTCATATTTTAAATCCTTTCCCTCAAACAATGAAGTCAAGCAACACTTCCATTTAGCAGCAACACAGAAGGAACACCAGCAGTCAATATCTGCTCTACTTAAATGTCAGCTAGCTTGCTCTTCAGCTGTGCTTGCAATAACCACACAGACTCAGAAACAGGAGATACCAACAAAATAACAGCAGAATATCCCTACCTCTGCCTTCTGATTCTTAGCACTATGAGACAGAAAAGGATAAGATCTTTAACTAAGGGGAATGGAGCCTTGACATAATTCTGCTTGTACAAAAGCTGTGTGTTCTCTCCATATCCCTCTGGTAGCTGCTGTTAACAGCTGCCAGTGCATTACCATACTTTTTCTCTCCTTGGCAGGACAGGCAAATTGCTCCCCACAGATCAGATGCCAGTCAACATAGCAAAAGGAACTGTGTTGAGGATAATTTCTCTTCCCACAACACAAAATTGTTTTCAAAATGTTTGGTTTCCATTAAACCACTGCTCGGGGTGAGCTTTTGCTTCTAGATTTTTCTTTTGAACATAACATTAAGTTTCACCCAATTTCTATAATCAATTGAGAAAATGCAGTGGATGCTTTTATTTCACAAGTGCTGCAAAATTTAACAAACCATTCAACTGAAAAAGCTCTTCCTAAAAAACTGTTGAAAACCTAATGGGTAGCTAATTTATGTTTTCAAGATCTGCTTTGCACAGTATCACAAAACCCAAATTTCATTACTCAATATAATTCTCTGCAAAGTTTTTCAGAAGAGGATATTTGGATTGTAAGGCTTCATGACTAACACAATAAGATATCGCAATTTTGGAGCTGGGAGGGCTGCATCCAGCCTATAAATGATGGTGTGCAAATGTACAAACATAAAATATTATCCATATCTTGGCTGCCGCTTCAAAATAAATTCCTTGCCCTTCATAAGAAAGTCCATTTTCTGAATAAAACCAAGAACTGCACTGTCTACTTGACTAATCAACTTGAATTCATGCACGAGCCAGTGCACCCTCAATATTAATGCAGGTGGCTGCTCAGAAGCATGCAGAATGACAAAAGCATTCATTGAGTCTTTTTGGAAGCAAAAATGCTGTTTTCTATCTTCTTAAAAGTGTATGTCAAGAACCAGAAGAGATAAACAGAAATGCAAATGAAACTCAGCAGGAAAAGCGTTCCCTATAAGCAGAGAAGTTCTCAGCATAGTTTTACCACAAATCTGCTCTTAAAACACAAACCTTATGATGAAATATAATTAGCAACACAGCTAGAATTATTAATAAGTTAAGAGAAACTGACTTAAAACAACAATCTAACAGACTTGGGAAGGCCATCTTAGTGGGATATTTCTGTTTGGTTACAGTATTGTATGTGCATTTTCAGTGCTGCATGAATATAATTAGCATGTCTGTATTCCAACCAAGAAACACTAATCCCCAATTAAAGTTTATATAAGTCTGATGTCTCCAGCTTACAAACAAAATTTTTCTTGTCTATCATTTGATATTCCAGCTGTGGGCCAAAAGGATGTCAAGGTAGGAAGCACATCCACAAGTACTTTCAAGTGGGCACTTAAGTAATTCCCCAGTGCAGATACAGGTCCCAGCTCATACAGATCCAGGAAGAAAAGGTGAAAAAAACCCAAATCAAATGAAAATTCTTTCGCTCTTGTCCTCTAAAACACGTTTTAGAAGTGAGATTGTTTATTATTAAGCCAAGTGAAGTACATAAGACAACATAAAAATATTTTCTGTCATTAGTGACTCCATGACCGGTTCTCTCACCTAAGGCAGTGTTAAGATGTGCTCCCTAGAAAGCAATGCCCTGCTGCTCTACATGACTAAGACAGGAGTCTGGATCTTTGTGAATGCATCAAGGTCATATCTGGTCATCAGCAACCAATTTGGAAAGAGAATTTTTTTGCAAGTTCAAAAGTAGATAGGACATTTGAGTGAAACCATGTTTGGAATTAATCTCTTCTTAAATCTAAATAATAAAATGCAAAGAAAGTGAAAAACTTAAATTCTTTGAGACTGAATTTGAGAGACACCACTCTTTAGCCATATTCACCACATCAACTGTATATTCAAATTTTGTCAAAGTGCTATTAATCTCCCTTCCATGGCATTTCAAATATTTTCCACAAAGACCTATTGTGAGTTGTAAAGACATGGCTATAACAGTCTGGTCAGAGAGAGAGAGAGCTAGATAAGCGTTCCTACAAATCAGTCTGGGAAGCTTTAGGGAGCTGGAGAGAAAGAATTATTATCAAATGATAACAATCTGCAGATGGTGTTTATAACAAGTTGCTTTTCTCCTGAATTATTTACACCAAAGAGGGTGTCTTCTTAATTAGCCAATCACGTGAAATGTGTTGATTGAATGACCATTCAGGTCCACCTCTAGCAAACCAAGGTGTAAAAGAAGAGGATTCAATAAACAGGCTGCCTTTTAGCACCTAGCCTTCTGATGTAAGTCCATGTAATTTCTGACTCAACAGTGACATAAAGATCTACTAAAAGTTTGAGCATTTAGTAATGACTGAAATATCCTAGTATTTTTAATTTAAAAAAACAGCTTTCCAATTTTTTGCAACACAGAGGACTTCTGTATCAAATAGTCTGTGGTACAACTCTCTACAAGGACTCAGAAGGAACTATTAGCATTTAATATCTTTAAAAATCTCTTCTGTGACTGTTCCCTCTTTTTGTCCATTATCCCTCAAGAGTGGCTTTATCTGCCCTTCTGCCAGAAACCTGGCAGCCAAGACCCTCACAGCACTTTGAGGAAAGCACAAAGCAGGCTAGAAAAACCTCCAGCACAACCTTTCAAAAAGGTATCACATCAATCTCTTCAGGGCTGTCAAAGACAACAGCTAATGAGACACAGCAATGTCCAAGCACACCAAATGATGGTAGGGGGAAAAAAACTCCCTAAATTCACCTGGTTGGTTCACGTAAAAAGGAGATAAACTCAACATCATGTAAATGCCACTGGACTTGCACTGTTATCATCCATTCTCACCCTCCACTGAACCTGTTATCTTCATTCACAGGCAGGCATGAATACCTTGAAGCTCTCAGTAGCATTAGAAGTGCAGTCAGCCCCTCACAGTGAGCAGGTTCCCCCCATTTACAGACGGGCATCTGTGATCAGTAGAGCTAAAACGCACAAAGCACACTTGCTGACTTGCACACTTTGGTACAAGACCTGTAGATTTTGCCCTCAGAGCACGCCATATGCCCGAAGTGCTTTGAGACAGAGCAGGAATCACTACATCCCCAGGAAAAATAACTGCAGCTGTGTTATTGTCCCAAATCTATCAACTAATAGGACTTACAGAAACAAATTTACCGAGAAGTACAGAACGTTGAGTGTATTTCAGCATAGACAACAGTGAAAGTAAAGTCTCTGCCTTTTTCTGTTTTCAAACCTGCCCAAATAGCAGATGAAGGAAGGAGATGATCATCTTTGGATATACAGACATACAACGCAGCATCTCAAATACCTTCAAAAGTGCAGACACTTCCTGAGAATCCTTGTTCTGAAATAGAATTTCTGCTAGGAGAGGGTATCGTCTTAACTTTCAGATGCCTGTTATCCAACATCAGAAAATTCTAAGTCTTTAAGCAATGCAGGAATGAGGAATAATGGCTGATAGCACTGTCCTGTAACTAGGATTCAACATTAGCCCTGGCAGTGCCTATTTCCAGTACATGGTAATATTTTAGCACAAGAGAAATGGAAATTCTTGGTATTCTTTTCACTATTTTTATAATATTGAATCAGATTCCTGGCAAAAGAAGAAGTAGCAGTAAAAACAGAAATATTCACCCAGAGTTTCTGAAAAGTAAAAATAAATTTCAAGACACTGCGTTCATAGTTTGAAAAAAAAATCTTCTGACATCTGGTATGGATCTGCTGGCTAAATTGCTTTGATAAGTAATCTAAACCCAAGGGTTTTTTATTTATTCATTTACTCATTTATTTCATGTTTATAAAAATGTGTTTCATAATAAATATGGAGAGTGACAACACAATGCTGATTAACAAATGTGATATTCTCAATTTCTTTAACAGATTTCATTTTTTAAAAGGAATTGTGTATCTGCAAGATTGTCAGTCCTAAATTTTATCCATGCCTTTGCTGTCACTACTTGGTTTTGGCTTTCTTTGGATATGCTAAATTTATAGGTGTTGACAAAGTATTAAGAAAGAAAGTGTAGAGCACTGTGTAGAGCACTCTGTAGAGCACTTCAGCACTTGTCAGGCCACACCTGGAATACTGTGCTCAGTTTTGGTCCCCACTATATGAGACACAGGCAGGCTGAAGATATCTGGGAAGCCTGCCATGAAGGGAAAGGCTGAAACAACAGGGTTTGTTCACCTTGAGAAAAGAAGTCTTAGGGGAGGTGTTATCACCATGTTCCAATATTTAAATCGCGGCTACAAAGAAGAGGGAGACCCCCTTTTTATAAGGAGTCATGTGTAAAAGACAAGGAGTGATGGGAACAAGTTACTCCTGGGGAGATTCTGGCTGGACACAGGAATAAAGTTTTTCACAATGAAAACAATCAGCCATTGGAATAACCTTCCCAGGGAAGTGGTGGATTCCCCAGTATTGGGCACATCTAAGATTCAGCTGGACAAGGTGCTGGAACATCTATTCTTGAACCCAAATTCTCAATAAGCTCCTTTTAGACAATTGAAGGCAACAATTAGAGATATGCCTCAAACTTCCTCTTCAGTCTTTTACTGCCTACACTTAACCAATCCAGCCCTCAGCTCTTTTGCTGCTTTTCTAGTTTGGTGTTCTACAAAGCTGCCTTCTAGCCAGAGAGCCCCCACTGTGTAGCGTTGCATGCAGTTGTTCCATCCTAACTGCAGAAATTTGCATTGCCTTTGCTGAAGGCAAGGTTCCTCCAAGCCCATTTCTTCAGCCTTTTGAGAGCACTCTGAAGAGAAGCCCTGAGCTCCAGCAAATCAACCAGGAGATGGTAAGTCCTGGCTCCAGTGCTGAGCCCTATGGACCTTCGAGCAACTGGTGATCAGCTGGACTTCACACTGGTCCTATGCCTTTAGGTCCAGCAGTCAAATTTGTTTTCCAGCTACCTTAGTCTGCTAATCAGCATCTCATCAGTTTAGCCACCAAGGTGCTACTGAACTCTGAACTCCAGGGTTCTAATCTTGATATTTATCTTCCTCACCACCTCACAGGTGTGCAGCTGGAGCTACCACTGACCTTCCCATGCTTCACCAGGTCCTCTTTACTCATGAGCAGCAGATCACCTTGTGTGCCTGATGGGGCAGCACTTGCATTAAAACAGATCCTCAACACATCCCAAAAATCTCCTTGATGTCATGTGCCACATCATATTACGCCCTCCAGCAAATGTTGACAGGTCAAAGTTGCTCACAAGAAACAATGTTTTCAATCAAGCTTCCTCCTGTCCTTTAAAGAAGGTTTCTGATAATTCCTTTCTTCTCCCACTCCACTGAGAGGCATTTATGTTGGACTCTCCTTCTATCTTGACCAGCTTATTACTCCTTCCAAAGAAAACCTGGATCTGTAAATACAAGCCACCATTGGAGCACAAACCTTTCTTACATCTTAGCAGCTGGTACTTCCAAAAGAGTCTGCATGGTGTGAGCCATCCCATGCCACGTTTCTGTGCCCCTAAAGAGGCACGCAGGTGCTACCCCAACTTTGTATTCCTTGTTGCTTCCTATGCACTGTGTCTTTCTGTACAGGTAGATGGGCCACCACAGAAAGCAGCAAAGGTTTGCTTGTAATTCTGCCATTCAAGTACTTCTCTGACCCTCATTCCTCTACTTCTATTTGTGTTTCAATCTTCATTTCCTGAAATGAATACTCTTTAAAAATGAAGTTTCAATGAAAGTGGTGATACCCTAACTCAGGCCCAAACTCTTCTCCACAGGTAAACAAACACACAATGTGTAAGAGAGCAATAACCCCACCACCTTCCACCCTGGCTGCTCACTTTCCTTCTTTCCTAAAGTCAGAAAGAATACCTTGGACAATGTGAATCTAACCCACGTTGGTGCAATGCTACTCGAAGCTGGAAATTACCTGAAGGGACAAATCTAAAAACTACTCATGCAGCTTAATCAAAGCTTTTTAGACAGATATTCAAACTTTAGATCATACGTGAAGCATTCTTCCCCGAGGATGATCCTCACATTAGAAGGACATTAATTTATGTTTATATTTTTGAAGAACAGATCAGCAAAAACCACAGAACTCCAAAGGTGCGCAAGATCCATGACTGCTCTTGTGATGAACTACTGAAATTACAGGAAGACAAATATAGATGGTTTGATTATGAAAGGAGATAAGGATGTATATTACTCTTTTACCATATGTTCCAACAATTCTCCTTTTTCTACTTCTTCATATCTCTGTGAAGAATTTTCTAGAAAAGCTGTTGTTAAAAACAAGTGCAGTAACCTGCTGAGTACTGAAAATGAGCTACTTTTATGTCTGAAACTTCCCACTGCTCCTAAACAGATTTGTGACTCCAAGCAGACTCATCTATCTCATTAACAAGAAGTACTATTAGGGAAAAACAGAAACCCTTGAATTTACTTAAAATTCAAGTACATTTTGTTCGAATGCACATTTTTATTTATGTTTTTACATACAAAAGGAAGAGCATTATAAAGTTCTACCTATGCCCTTGTTTACAGAGAAAGAATAATCAACCAATATTTTGAGGGAGTGATATTCAAATAGCAGGGGAAAAGGTACCAGCTATTAAAATGTGTCAGCTCCTGGTTATGCCTGATCTTTGTATGCCATAGTCTACTCCAAAATTTACCCAGTGGAAAAGGATGCATCTGCTACCATAACTTCAAAGTGATACTCAAATGTGTCATGCAGTAAATAAAAACAGTTGAGATGCAGAGGCGCATGACAATCCACTGACAAATTTTAGAATGGTTTGGGTTGCAACCCAAACCCTAGAATCCCAACTCCTGTTAACATTTTGTGACCAGTAGGATGTAGCAATTTGAAATTCTTAATCATACAAATATATTTTTAAGTAACCTCTCAATTTCAGAGGACTACTTCATAGTTGGTTTCAATAACTGGTGATCTTTTCAGACTGTTTTCATAAGGTGAAACACAAAACCTAGCCACTGTAGGATTTCTTTTCATTACATGCTCAGTGGGTATTGCCAAACCTGTAATCCCACTTCAAAAGTAAAACTTCCAAAAACATAAAATTACCCAGAAAATACCCAGAGGAAAAGAGAAAAGTGTTGGGGAAAGAGAAGAGCAGAGGGAAACCTTACAGAGTCCTTTAGTTACAGAAGACAAAGAAGAATAAATATAGGCCTAAACCAGAGTAAGTTTCAACTGTTCTTCATCTAAATTCCAAAACAGTTCTATCAATACCACTAAAAGCACACTTTTCTTATTCTTCTTCCCCACAAAGTCAGTAAGGAGAGGGATTATCCAGAGAGGTATACGGGACTTAAACTGGTAATAAAAAATTCTGCCCTCATGCTCATTGTTGTACATTTCTGTTTTTCACAATAACTGACAAACACAACAAGATTCAAATAAATATCCACTGAATTATAGATGCTCTACCTCTACCAAAAAAAAAAAAAAAAAAAAAAGCACAAGCTGAAAGCCAGGTAAAAAAAAGCAACCAAACAGCAATAACTACTTCAGTGTCGTAAGGGACCCTCTACTTCAGAAGAAAACCAATATGAGGAAGCCAATGCAGATGGTGGTTCTATCCTACAGCCTGAGTATTACATATTACACTTGAAGATGAGCATTTTGAACCAATTTCCTGAGGTAAAGTCCACTGACTTTTACTGCTTCTTTGATGAAACAGTATCAAAGGAGAGACATCTGTCTTATTCCTCTTTTGAATTCAATTTCTTCACGTAATTTCTGTGCTATCCAACCTCCAATGGGAGAAATTGCTGAGGAGACACTGTGGTCATCCCTGAACACCTGAGGTGGAGCAATTGTGAATTCCAAGAGGCACAGATACCAAGTACAGCCCAAGGCAGCTTCTGGATGCACAGCTCCTACAACATGAGCACAGACACTGGACAGCAATAAAGGTGACCCTAATTGAGGCTGAGAGAAAACTTCTCCCTGACTCAGAGCTTCATCCATAGCAAGCAGAACAATAAAACTAATTTCATCTGAGCAAATTGCTACAATGACACAATGGGAAAGAAAGACAGGGTGATATGACCAGCCCCATGTCTAATGACTGCTTCTGAACTAGATAACATACACATAATGGACTCACCCAGCCTCTCTCTGGAAGCACACACTGCCCAGTCAAAAGCATTCCATCAATTTACCCACATGCAAAGTGACTTCAGTGCTAACAACAGGCTCCTGGACAGCAGTCACACTGTAGCTTGAAAATGGTGATTCCTAAAGTCAGACTAACAAGGTCCCAGTGGTAGTACAGAACTGAGTGTTAAAGAGATCAATACCCAGCTCAGAGACCATACTCCAAGGGCCCAAGATGAAAAGGGCTGGAAGCCCAGTCTCAAAACAGGTTAGAGCCTGGCCAGGAAAAGCAGCAGCAATGATGTCCCTGTCATTTATCAGGGTCCTACGCCTTTGAGATCCAGCATTCCAGATCAGGCTCTGTCAAGACAGCAGGCCCAGCATAAATGATGAACCTCTCAAAAATCATCCAATCTTTTTTTTTTTTTTTTTTCAGATCAAGAGGCCATCTAAAGCAGCAGAAAAGAGGTCATACTTGGAAAGGCAACATAAGAAATAAGGCAAGTATGGAATGTTCATTCTCAAGTCTTACTTTCTGTCTTCCAGTGAAGACCATTGCTTTCTTTTCACTGTAGGCAGTCTTTCCATTAAATTCTACCCCAACAGAGAGCATTGAAATCTACAAATACCAAAGCAAAGCCACAATCACCTTCTATGATTTCCATGGCTAAAACCAGCTCATTTTATAGGAGTAACAGCCTTCTAGCTCCTAAGGTAAAATAACTGACCCCTCCTTTGTGCTGGCAACACCAAGTCAGTACCACACTGCCATGAGCCATTGATTTGACAACTTTTTAACTTTCACATATTCAACAGAGGCTGACATTAACCTGTGATACATAACATTCCAGACAGGACACCTTATTTCTGAGTTCATAAGTCTTTTTTCTAATGACGAATATTGGCATAAAAGTTTCTCTCATAAACCCAAGTATTGTATGCCTATTATTGTATACTATTCATTTCCAGAAGAAGCAGGATACTGAAGGAAAAAAAAAATAGGCTAAAACCCAATTTACAGCACAAACAAACACAACAAAAGAAAACCCCACCCCACATACAACCAACTAAAAATTTGTACTGTTTAGTTAATTCAGGAAGCAGAGAGAAAAAAAATTTGAAAAGGACAAAACTTCATGGGAACTTATTCCCTCAAGTCAGGGTCCCAGAAACTTGTTCAACTTTTGCTTACTAACTTCAGAATTTAGAAACTTTGGGAGCTTCCTACTGCAGCAAAAGGCAGAACTTTAAAAAAAGACAAGACTTTAATTAGACATTAAGTAAGAGCCTTCTCCCAGCTCCACTCCCTTGGATATGTTCAAAGAAAGTTGTATTTGAGCTGGTAAACAGCATTCTGGAGAAGGAGCATTACCTTTCAATGCTTTTCTTCTACAATCTGACAAAATCAGGCAAGTTGGAAAACTCTACCTACCTATCTCTGAAATACACCACAACATTTTGATGAAAACAGTTTTGTGCTTGTATCTTTGATCTAGGATCAAAGTTAGCACCCCAGATGAATCTGAACCAAATACTCAGGTATTTCAAATGCTGAATAACAGACCAACTGAGGATTAAAGGTCAGCCCAATAGCTTGAAATGCAGTAAAAGCAGACAATGCTGAAGTACACTTAGATCTTCATGCGAATAGCCTTCAGGCTTGCCATGAGTTTACTCAAAGCAAGGCAGCATGATCTATTCAAGCTGTGCTCCAGGCTGGATGCTGCAAGACAGGGTTGTGCTCATGACTATGGTATCAATTTGCTGCATGATCTATCATTTTGGATTCAGCTGTATCTCACTACTGACAGAGCAGATTTACTCTGCAGCTTTACACAACTATCATGGGACTAATTCCCTATGGGATCTATATAATTCTATTTTGGACTTCTTGCTGTCTGTCCAAAATGCTTTCACCTGCTGATTTTTATACAGCTGGAAAAAATCCTGAGGCTTCCTCAACAATCGCGGTTCCTCAGGGCCCATATAGGAAATTGTTACTGCTCACATAATAAATTCCCTGAGTACAGGATATCAATAAAGCCAAGAATGCTCTTTCCAATGATTTATTTAGCTGCTGAATTCAAGTTTCCCTTCCATGTAACAGCTTTTCTGTTGTTTTATCAGAGATAAACAAGTTTCTGAAAGGTTCTTCCTCCCTTTGGGTTATCAGATAGTTAAAGCACTAAAAATAGTCCATTAAGGATCATTCATGGTCTTACTTAACAGGTTTTGAATGATATTTCAAAACACCACAGCCTTTATTACAGATATGTTGGAGCAACTGAATATAAGCAGTAACTTGGCCAACATGCCCAGACCCTCTCTTTTAAGAATGCTTTTTGTGTTAACTCCTGCCTGCAATAACCCATCTGCAACAAACCTCATTCAGCTACATTTGTTAACCAGTATTAATTCCTTGGTACAATATCACAGGAAATAATTAACAGTACTTCTACTCCTAATATCCCTTTGACACTATAGTAGGACTGGACTGATACTGCACAGATACTACTTCAAAATATAAGCATATTAACAAAAATAGCCCAGGTGCACACACACACACACAAAAAAAAAAGTAAAAAAAAAAGACCTTGAAAAACTAAGCTTTTTCAAGTTTACAAAGAGGAGTGGTATTCACAGCACTGAAGCTACGGTGCTTACATAGGCAGGTTGTATCCTGTGGCTCCTCAATACTCAACAGAGAAAGAAAGGCTTCTCCAGGAACAAATTCAGAGCAGAGACCCAGTATAAGCACTTTGTGAAAACAATTTCTCCTAGAAGTGAAGAAAACATAGAAGAAGAACAAGAGAAACTATCTGACTGAGGCTTAGTGCTTTACACTGGAACACAGAGACACAACAAAAATCCTCATTATAGCATACTGTCTCTTCAGGCTGGCAGAGTTCAATGAATCAGAATTGCAATATGACTGGATTACCGCCTTCTGATATTCTTTGAGGAGTCCTGGTCTCAGCAATTCTGAATGATGGCCACAGGAAATAGATTTCATGGATATTTTGATGAGAAGAGTAACAGAGGTCATATCATCCCAGCATAGAAACAATGATGTTTATCTAGTGTTTGGCTTCTGCAGTTACACAATTTAATTAACCTCATGGCAATACCAGCATGATCTGTGGCAGACTATAAGATGAGACTTCAGCTGTCTCACTGATTTCAGTTTTGTTATGAAGTTTCAAAGCAGTGATTTGCAAAGTTGAACAGAAAGAGTGCTATCATATTCTATGAGATTTCTGAACAACCCAAAGTCATACTGTGAATTACCTTCAACATGCAAACTACTGATCAACTATATTATTTGTTATTATGCCAGTGCAAGTGATATTTTTTAATGTTACCAACATATAGACCAGTGTTGTGAAAAGGAAACAATGTAGGTTTATCTCATCCAAGAGTCAAGGGTTTCAAGGACTCAAGGATTCATGGATGCCCATCACCTGGGTAGCTAATCATCTTATTCGTGGTCCTGTATTTGTTTAGAGAGCAGATATCTTCAAGATAAATGACTTAGGTCCTTGACTTCATTTTATGTAAATCATTAGATCATAAGTAAGAATTATGCATTCTGCAGGAGACATGCTTTTATTAGAGTTTGCACTATGAAGAGCAACTGTAACACAATTCACCTTGAGAAGACCTGAAAGTGAGTCAGAGCATATGGGAAGTAATTCACTGTAAGTGGAAGATAGAATGGAGATATTCCTGCAGAATGAAGATCACATCTCCAGCCCTCTAGAATTTCAGACCTTTATCAAACAAAAGACTTTATGATTTTCTGGTATTATTCAGAAGGTACAACACTTTCTAGATTCATTATATGATTCAGGAATTTTCAACAATAACATTCTGTCTTATTCCTTGCCTTTTATTCTTAAAGGGGAAAAAAGGTCTACTCTTCTAATTAGAACAAACAAGAATATAAACTTTGATACTATCAGATTTTTTCAGTTAAACCAGTTTATATGTTTTTGCTTAATCCTGGCCCAAAACACTTCTGCATCCAGCTATAGCAAACACTTAGGATTCAGCTGGGTTGCAGACCATGTAAGAATCCATAATCCTGGCTATAGCAATTAACATCTCCAGACATCAGTCATTGCCAGAATGGCTTCATGAAGGGAAAGCCTTGCCTATCGAACCTGATTTCCTTTTATGACAAGGTAACCCACCTAGCTGATCTAGGAAAGCCAGCAAACGTAATTTCTTTGGACTTCAGCAAAGCTTTGATACTGTCTCTCACAGTATCCTTCTGGACAAGATGCCAAGTTCACGGCTGGATAACCTCATCGTGCCATGGGTGAGCAACTGGCTCACAGGCTGGGCACAGTTATAATGAATGGGGTAACATCAGGCTTGACAAACTATAAATGCTGCACCAAACTTTCACAAGGCAGTCATCTTCCAAACATTTTCCTGGAAATTTGTGCAGCTTCTCCCTTGAGTAGGGATGCCTGCTTGTCCATTACTCCCAAGAGGTTAAATGAAGAACTCTGTGTACATTATCATCACTCTGGTGGTAAGTTACATTCAACTCCTAATCAATACTACTTGTTTTGCTAGTTTTAATATAGGAACTTTCATATATTGCAGTGTTTTATGTAATTTTGTGATCTACCTGGAGTTCTTTATTTCTATGCTGTGTAGTAAGTAATTCTGATTAAGATCTTTCATCTGTTATCTCTTTTCTGTTTAATATTCACTTTCATAAATAGATCGGGTTTGACATCATTAGAACTTGCAGAGTGATTCCTTCATTTTAAAGTGCGAGCAAGTTCTGAGGCTAAAGCAGGGCCTCCACTCATCCCATGACAGCTGGCCAATGAGATCAGATAAGCAATCTGCCTAATACCATGTGTTGGACACAGATAGTGATGTGTTATGCCTCATTTCTTGTTTTAATTTTGTCTATGGATTTCTAAGGCTGAACTTTTCTATGAGTGAAGTGATTGCAAACATTTGCCTTCACCTTTCCCCTGCCCTTCTGCCCCCCAGGTGTTCTCTAATGATTGCTATGGAAGAGCAACTGATGACTAACATTTCTTAAATGAAAGGGTAAAAAAATGGTAAATGCAATCACAAAAGTGCTATAGTGGCCTGGAACAATTTCAGAAGGGAAATGGAATGCAGAGCACAAAATTTTCTGTACTGTCTTGTAGAAGTTTCTTCAGTTCAACCAAAGAATAATCGGAATATTATAAACAGTCTTTTTGGATTAATTGCAGTCCATGTCTGATCATCTGTGACTGGACTTCAGTCAATAGGAAAAACAGTTTCAGGAGCAGAAGGGACTTTAACTAACTGTCCTTTGAGCACCTAAACTAATTAGCCTGGTGTTTCCCGTGTCCCTCACAAACCCCAGTTTTCCTTCCTATTCCTGACATCTGTCATTGTAACAGCCCATATCTGCCCAACATGCCCAGAGCCACACCCAGCCCATACAGATTTCTTGTTTCAAGACTAAGCCAGTTCATATGCATCTGCTCAATTCTTGCCCAAAACACTCCTGCACACAGCACCACATACTCAAGTTTAATCCTGGACTCCTCAACACAGGACTCTTGCTCCCTTTTCCCCCCCAGAGATGCATTGAGCCACTTCTAACAAAAAAAAAAGGTCATAAGAGCAGAAGTCTCCCTTCCTTCTTCACAATGGGGGCATAAGCATGGATTTCTACTCCATGTCAACACCAATTTTCATGCAACCTCTAAAACCTCAAAATTTTTAAGATGTTGCTTTAAATTGGCAAAAAGATGCATTAGCTATTAGAGCACAGACAGAGATGGAGTAATGGCATATGCCTCATTTCCTTAGGTAGGCAGGCAACAGATTAGTTAAAATGATGCATTTTTCAGAAAACGTTTATGTCACTCTCTGTGCCATCTAAAATTTTGAATCTGTAACTTATCACCTAATGCACATTCACTTGAAAATAGAAAACCAAGGAAGAATGCTAATATAAAAATTACTCAAAAAGGTTTTTGAGGCATAGTGGTACACATCCCAACATTATGCAGCTAATTTAAATAAATAAATAAAATCTGTAATATTTAGCTAGATAACAGCAATAAAATTACTAGTGATATGCTTTGCTGCCTTGACAGTAAATCAACATAAAAGATTTTTTTAAAGGTTTCCTGTCATGTAAATGAGCTGAAATGCTGCTTCCTAAATAATAAATATTTGGAATGTGCTGTGTTACAGCAAGTCCCTATAAACAGAATATGCAGTTAACAATTGAGATAATGGAAAAGCTGACACCTGAAGCACTTTTTTTATGTTGCATTGTTTTCTGAAAGACTAGAGCAAAGCACTGCATGAGACACTTCAGAGAAGTCCAAGGAAAGAACTCTGCATTTAAATTTCCCAAATGAATGAAACTTTTGACATTTTCCTTAAGAAAGTTCATGATGTAGAGTAGTTTTTGTTCTTCCTTTCTCTAGGAAAAAATGATCACAATAATGATAGTAATTGGTAAACAGATGAGTGAGAAATCCCAGAAGCAATCTCATATTAAAAGGCCACACCACATATTACTGAAGAATACTGAGCTACAATATTTTTGGTTGACTCATAGATGGATTTTTTCGCTCTGGGTTGTTTGAGGTTTTTTTTTTTTTTCCTTCAAATAAAACTTTCCAGAAAGCAAGACATATTAAGAAGGTCTGAACAGGTCATATAATCTCTGGTAATCACTTCTGCTACAGACATCCACACAGCTTCTCTGAGGCTTCCAGAGCAGAGATCTCCACAACATTCCCCAGGCATTAGATGAGGTCACCTACCTCAGTCACTTTCAAAAAAGTAATTTCCTAACATCTAACCTGAATCTCTCTCAATGCAAATTAACTTTTCTCTTCTCCTGCTCTCAGTAGGCCTTGTAACTGTTCTTTCTTCCCTCTACTTTTCTTATTTGCTCGATTCCATTGTTTAAACTTTTCTTTAAATTCAGTGCCCCAAACATGACACAGAAGCTCTGCCAAGACTGTATTATACATAATATATTGTAATGCTATTTATAAATTATTTTAAACAGCAGAACACTGTGGGTTCACATTTAGGGTAACTGTATCCAATACAATAACCATAAGCTATTCTTCAGTATTTTCTAAGCAAGGGTTCCTTCACCTTGTGATTGTGCAGCCACTTGTTCCAAAGGACAGCACACTGCAAAGTCCTTACTAAATTTCTCCCAACTTTTTGTAGACTGTTGCTCCAGCATGTTTATCCTAATCCTGTCCTCCGGACTTCTTGCTGTTTCCTTCTCATGGCTACCTTCCAAGTAAAGAAGTATGCCAAGCAGACCCAAACTAAACCCTCCAGACACACATTTAGCGCCCTATTCAATAGCAGATACTTCACAAAATTAGTCTGCACAGACTCCTAACTACTGGTTGATTCAGTTTGCAGCTGTTTCATCCAAAATGCTTTTTTTTTTTCTTAAAAGTGCAGCATGCAAAAAATCCCAACAAATTGTCCAGGTCTTAAAGGCAAGTTGCATCTCATCTACAGCCTCTCTGACTCTAAAAGGCCTGGCATTTTTATAAAATTAAATTAGACTGGTTTGAAAAGAGTTGCCCTCAGTCAAGATGTCTTGTATAGGTTGGTTTTATTCAATTTTGTCAAAGATTGTAAGCTCCAGCACTTTACTTGAACTTAAGTTAGGTAAATTGTCTGCAATTCCCTGATCATCTTCTTCCATTCTCTTACGTTTTTTCCATCTTTCTGAAAATTCACCATCTTCACTAAAAATTCTCTCAATGTTTTCTTCAACAGGAATATTTTATCCATTTCTCTAAATGGGATGACATTCATCAGAATCAGCCAATAAAACAGTAATCTCTTTCCTCCTCTTTCTACTCCTACTCATTGACAGTAATCATGAGCTACGTGAGAAAATCACAGTTAATTCCCTTTTCCACCTATAATGATTACCCATAGATTTCCATGCTCAAATTAAGTGGCAGTATGGACCTCAGAGCATGTACAAACTTGACAAACTAATGTCACTCCTGTTAATAAGGCAACATAAATATTCAAGCCCCTGAATCACTTTACCAGATTTTTCATAGCATGTAACTTTGACAGTTCTTCCTCTTTATTTCTTGCATATCTTGTATGGCATTTAGAAATTTAAGATGGGCAGCAGACTGCTGTTTTTTTCTCTTCTGTCCCCACATTAGCCCAGCAATCATGAGGTAGATATCAATATGTCCTGTGTTACCAAAGATACATATTTCAACGTCATTACGCCATTTTTTTTACAACACTACATTGACAGTTATAGCAAGTTCCCAGAGGAGATAAAAGCCACATTCCCATCCCAAGAACCACTAACTTAAAGCATCCTAATCAGCATCATTCTTACCTACCAAACTAAATTTTAACAATAAGAACCCCAGAAACCAAAACACCAGCTGGAAAATGCAAACGTAAATCTTGGCTGTAACAGCAGTGTCTCCTGGATCTGCCTCTGATAAATCAAAGCAGGTTTTCATCTCCAAGAAAGGAGACATACAAACTATATCTGTGACACTTTCACCCCGTCCTTCCTCCTTGACATACAAGAATTCCAATTTTCTTTTTCAGGCAAAAACTACATGTGGTGTGCACTCTCAAATGTAAGCAACTAGAAATATTTTTCAATGAAATTGGAACAGATCAGATCAGTCACTTTGCAAAGAGTATTGAGACCTCCAAAACTGAAAATATAATTCAAAAGTAAATCTCTCAAGAATATATTGAATTGTATTTGGATTTAAATTCTTATGAAAGTATGTTAGAAAAACTAAACAATGAATTTTCAATTTTTGTTGTCAAAAAAGATAAAAGGAAAGAAAATTAGAACTTGTTGTTTTGTTGTTTGGGTTTTTTTTAAACCTTGACACTTCCAAGAAACTATATCCCAAAAAATCCTATTCAAATGATCTTAATTCTGTTTTAAAAAAACAGGGGGGAAAATAAAAACAACACAGCTCTAGACTTTATCTCTAGAGTCTATTGACTTTTAGAAACACGTAGAACTTATTGAGGCTGTAGTTAATTATGACTTAGAGGAGGTTTTTTTCTCTACCCTACTTCACACACTACACTTACTAAATAATTACAGCAAATTTCTCAAGGTCAGAAACCAATGTCTATAAAGACAGTGACAAGAGTCTGTAAGCAGTGAGAGGTATCACAAAACACCTTTTTTAAACAGAAAAAGCACACATATGCTTTACAAGCATCAATAAGCCCCACACCAACTAGACAGAGTACACATATGGATGTATGTATATGCACAGAAATCCACACCTCATTTTCCTAGTAATGAACTAAGTCATGAACTAATCATTGGGAATTCATAGCAAAGGTCATTGTTCTGTCCTGTAGGCTGTTTGGTATCTGTGATGCATGCCCAAGCTCAATTTTTGGAAGCCTGTACTAGATCAAGGTCTAGCCTGGTGAGTAGGAAAAAAGCTTCTGCACGAATTGCAGCATCCAGTCTCAGGGTATCACAAGCCTATTACTCTGCACATGGCCTAAGTTTACCTAACACCTTTATCTCAATTTCCAAAGGTGCTGTACTGAAAAAAAAATGGCCAAGGCCTCAGTGGAATTTGGGGTGGCAAGTATAAGCAGCATTGTTCAAACAAGGATCTCCAGAAGCCATATTAGATTTGAACATGCAGTAATGGCAGGGTGTAGATTTGTGAACTGGTGGGCACAGGAAATTCTACAGAAAACCAAATTTCTTCTTGTTTTTCCCCTTCACCAATAATACATATTAAATCAAGTTTACAGATAAAGATACTGCTCCTAACAGTTCTTTGGGAAGGGAGGAAGGGTTCCCCCTTTTTCTCATTAAAACTATAATACTGTAATTTAGAAAAAAACCATGAGAGTTTATATGATGGATAACAAGGCAATGGTGATAACTTTTAGGAACTATTAGTAAATAGGCATTTTTTTCTTGCCTGCAAGAGCACAAGATATGGCAATTTCTTGTTTGTTTGAAGTAGCACTACCTCAGCCATATTCTTTTCCATGATAGCCTCACCCAATCCAATGTAGCTGTCATCTCAACCATGAGACCAGCCAAAACTTAGCTCCACAGGTGGGAAGCAACCTGAACTGATTAATTTGTTTATCAAGATGTGAAAAGCCATTGGATTGCCTCTAGCCCACCTGTAGTAGTTAATTATATAAACACTCCCCATAGAAACCTTCCAAGGGGATTCTAACACCCATGCCCCCACAATCCATTCTCAAATGCTGTGTTATGTTAACTCCACAAAATACACAAAACTTCATTGAAACTGTTAATGCAAAATGCAATTTCTAATAAGAAACATTAGCTCACTGCTAACATTCACTTCCTTGCCCTGAATCTCAAAGCCAAGCAAAAGAGAAGCACTTTGAAGATTTCTACCCTTTCAGAATTTCTCTTTTGTCACTGTCTTAGTATTGCTTCAACATAACTCCTGTATTTGGGGTTTTGTTTGGTTGTTTTTTTTTATAAAAGATGTTTGGCAAAGTCCAATATCACTCACAATATACCAAAAGCATAAATATTAGAAACAAAAAATTAAATTATATGAAATACACTATAATATCAGCAAGGCTCTTTCTTCTTACTATGTAGAGCCTTTTATTAAAATCTAATACTAACACTAGATTAATGTGACAGCCATGAGTATACAAACCAAGTTACAAAGGAAATAAGCTTTTATTACTTTTCCAAAGATACAACTAGCTTGAAAGTAAGAGAGGGATGATGAAAATCGCTCAGAGCGGGGGGGGGAAAAAAAAAAAACAACCAAAAAAACAGTGGTTTTGGAGAAAAAATTCAAATTGTTGAGCAGTTAATTGGATTTCCAGACTTACATTTAATACAACAATCCTCCTTACAAGAAGTCTACTTAGGCTGTGTATTTCCCCATGTACAAGCCAAGTACAAGAGGATTTAAATAAAACTTTAACATTTGAGATGTTTTAGTTCTTATGATGGAGTTAAGCACTAGTACACAATACCAATACAGGCAATAACCAGAGCCAGTAACAAAAAATAGAACTGGATTAGTCAGATGCCAAAAACCGTGCATAACAACACACCTCAAAATAGGTTTTGTCCTGCTGGAATTCTCCAGCAATGTGCTATGACTTCAAGTGCAGCAGTTGCAGAGCTCCAGCTGGAATCATCCTTCTCAAAACTCATCAGACATTGAAGTGAGTCACTCCATCATTCACATTAACGATAGCAAGTTTTAGTGCCATTAGTGAAGTCAAGCATTAAACTTTTTCTAAGCCATTGAACAGATGTTCCAGCCTTTAAGCTAGCATGACTTTTTTCCTAGTTGCCTCTGTTCTATCCTACCAGAAACCTGTTGTTCTGGCAACTCTGCACAGGACTTGAACTTCATCCCAAACTTTTCTGATCTCCTTCCACCTCTGCAATTCCTTTTGCCAGCTCCCTCGCAGAGGGCAGCAGCAGCTAACACCCGTGCTGCTAACAGAGCAAGGCCTCACAAGGAGACAGAGAGACAAGGCTACAAAAGTGATGGCAGCAGGGCACAGGGAGGACATTTTTCACAGGTGGGTCTGAGCACCAGGAAAACACAGTGGTGGGATGGGATGGGATGGAGCACTGAGCAGGAAAGGGGCCGGATGCAGCTCCAGCTATCCTGTTTACATTTCAGAAATCCACTGTCATAATTTAAGGATATACCTTCAGAATGAGCTGTAATTAAGCCTTTTATCTCCTTTATTCCTCCTTGCCCTTAAAGGCCACTCACTTACTGCATACCTCTCTGCCCCATTGGAGGCTGGGAATGAAAGCAACAGAGTTCTTTATTTTCAGAAGATATAACTGCAAATGGCTTCCAGCTGAAATATTAGAAACCTTTTCAGGTAAAGTGACTTGATATGACTCATTGGCTAATGTCATAAGCCTGTGGCACAAAACATCTTAAAAAAATAAAGTTTTGTCTAACTGCTTAATAAATAGAGTCAATTTTTATAATACCATCTTTTTGTTTTCCCTCTATATCCCAAATAATCTAATTTCTCAACAATTAAGCAGTTTGCTTTAATATACTCCTGCTGATTTAAACAGAAAACAATAGAAGTAAAAGGGTATAATCTTCACTAGGTCAGTGATAGTTTCAATAGGTTTCAGTAAATTAAAAAGTTCATGATACGCAATTAAGCAACTTTATTAATATAACTGCCATTTTCCTCAGTCTTCTGGCTTAATATATGCCAATAATTATATTGAGATATACACTCATTCATGCACATACATATGATTTCCACCTACAGCCTCCACATTACTTGCAGGTGCGAATCAGTAATGTGCTTCTGAAAGCCAGTTAAGAAACCACACCTAAAAAATAACTTCCCATCCTGGACAACGGTGTAAGAATCACTCTTTGGCTGTGTAAGTAAAACACATGAGAGCATATATGTACTTAATTTTCCCAATAAATCAAATCCTATTTGTTTTCCAGCTACAGAGCCTGGACATGATTCAGAATCTGAAATGCCACAGCACAATGCTGCTCCCATACCTGATAGAATACCAGTCTGCTCTAAAACTTCATGTTCCCAACTTTGTAGAAGAGGGAGTTATGTTATGAAACGAGTAAAAAAAGTCCAAAAATGTTATGATTGTCTATTTTGCAGAAGGGAAGCAATTTTCAGCCAAGTAATTGGTACATTTTCTTAGTGCATTATGTTTCTCAAAACATGTTACTGTAGGTGGAGATTAGCATCCCTTTTCTTCAAGAGGAAAATTACTTGTCTTCTGTAGTGACTGGAGCTGTCATTCCAAGAGCTGACAAATGTTAACAATCTCTGGAGGTGTTCTTTACAAACACCTCAAAAATAAATAAATATATTCAGAAGAAGGATCCAATGACCAAAGAAAGGTTATAAATAGAAGGAAAATACCACTGTTTGAATATTCAAATGCATCATGTATCCATCATTTCCAACATAAGGAAAACTATTTTTAAATAGCTAAACTGGCACATTAACAACTAATATGGAAGACTGCCAGAGAAAGAACACAAATATTGTATATTAACAATGAAAAAAGTTAACTGTATCTCCCATTTTGCAGAGAATATCAAAGAGGAAATAAAAATAGACAATAGTTCTATTCCAGCCATCCAATCTAGTACTCTGTGCAGACAGATAAGCAAAACTCTTACATCTGCAATTAGGAAAGTGCACAGATATTTTTCTTTAAATCTTTTTGTTGTTAAACACATCCTCACTGCAGTTTCTTAAAACTGCTTCCAGTGCTTGCAACAACAACACATGAAGCCGCACCTCTTTATCCCACATGCTGAAAGCAGGCCCACCAAGTCCAAACAAACCTATTTGCTCAAATCAATTTATTAAACCACAGTAACTACCATGCCAAAAACCCTCTGACACTGTCTATATGTATAGCACACTTAATCATTTAAAATTTCAACTATAAAACTCATCTTGGTTTAAAACATTTATAGCAATACACTAATATATGCCACAGGAAAGGACACAAACACTTTTCCTTATTTACAAGAAACTGTCAATCACAGAACAGGCTGCTTTACTGAGATTTTCACAGAGAAACTCTCTTACCCTTTCTCTAATATTTCAGAATAGCAGCTACTCTTGGCCCCATGACATGGCTCTTGGAGAAAGTCCTGTGCAGGGCCAGGAATTGGACTAGATGATCCTTGTGAGTCCCCTCCAACTCAGATTACTCTGAGATTCTATGATTAAAATCAGCACGAAGAAGAGAAGCTTCTTTTCCCAAGGTGAGACTTTCGCTAGGAGACAAATACCAACATGTCAGAAAACCTCAGCCAAAATTACAGCTATACAGGATGTAGGGCCATCTTCAGAAAAATACAACCTGAACAATACTCAAAATAACTGAAAAAAATTAGCACTCAATACATCTCACTAATGTAATATCCAACAAAAAGTAGGAAAGAAAGAACAGACAAGGAGAGTCTCATTATACTTTCAAAACTTTTCATTTCTCAATCTCCCAATGTAAACCAAGGATTTAATTTTAATATAAAATTAGTTCCCTATCAGATGAATAACAGAAATATAAATAAATCAGCCTTGCAACTAGTTTAGCCCAGGGTTATAAGTAACTCTTCTAAATGAACTAAGAAGCACACCCCAGAATTCCCAATGCATTTAAAGAACCTCCTTCTTGCAAGAGATGGACCTTCCTCACCCTGCTCAGGGTCAGATTTGAGCACCTTCCCTTCAAGCACATGATCATCACATGATGGGCTCTGCCCAGCACATAACCCCACATAAATTCATAGACTCTAAACAATGGGATTTAGAAATAGTGGATGAAAAATTTGCTGTAGGGAAGAGGGGATGGAAGACTTAATACCTAATTACTTCAGCCTTACAGATGAATTAGCATCTCAAGTGATAAAGGAAACAAAGAAATACAGACTGAGGGCAAGCACGCAGGCAATATTTTTTCATGTCTGTCTGTACCCGCTCTATGCAGTAAACCAAGAAATGACAGCTTCCAACCAAGCGCTGCAAAACACCCCACTGGCTACGAGGCAGAGATTCATGTTCCTTTAGCCCTTCACCTTCCCCATCCCAAGGTCTGATATTCACTAGAAGCAGTGCCTGATTTCAGCATTTTCTTTCAGATACTGTGGAGACAGATCAGGATTACATTCCCCCCATTCCACAGGGGGAAGGGACACAAGGCAGCCCACTATGGATGAACTACACCTGCCCCAACTAAGAAACATTTCTCATGAATCCTCCCACACATAGCCAATCATCTACATCTTGCAAAGTTTAAGAAGCAGAAGTATTTAGCAGGATCAGATTTGTAGCAAAAAGGTAGACATAAAAATTTTCTTCTCCTGATTAGATGTAAAGGAGAAAAACTTAGAACATTTAAGCCTCTGAAAGGTTTAAATGAAAGGCTCCTTGTTATTTAGTTCGTTCAGTTTGTTACATATAGTGGAGAAAGGAAGGAAGCTGTGATACCTTATCATTGAAAGGCCCTTACTTTAAAATTAAAGGTACTTAATGAAAAGAATTGTATGTATTGTAGAAAAGAATTATGTCATAAAATATGCAGTACTATAGATCAAATACATTCTTCCAGTATACAGGTTATGAGGCTGACAAAAATAGTGTTTCCTCTAAAGACAGAATGTCATACCCATACAATATCCATACCTAATAGTCAAACCTATTTGATAATTTTTTATACCTTTAAGTAGGACTGGGATTATTCATTAGCTGACTGAAGCCTGCACTGTGGTATGTAAAACTTTGTGCAATGCTCATTATTGTGAGTCTTTTGATCATACAACTACTTTGTTTACAAATAAGGACAGCTTTTTGTCATCAGCCATGGTAAGGTGGCAGTTTAACTCATACTGAAATAAGGAAGATGTGGGAGTAAGCCAAAGTTAAAACTTTGTGATACTAAACAGCAGGTTGCCTGCTGTCTGCAGCATTAGCATTTAAGTTCACTGCAGCTCAACTCATTTTGTATCAGAGGAGATTTATATCAAGCTGTGGGAAGGCATGCCAGCTTCTGGTTCTGTCTTACAGAATTACCATCAAGAACACAGATTATAAGAAGCAAAAAATAAAAGCAAACTTAGGGAAATATTTCATGTGCTACCAAAACTTTGGTAAAGGTTACCCTTGTGCAAGAATTACTTTCTAAACATCTTGCTCTTTGAGATACTTCTTGAAAAGAAAGATTTTCTTTCCTAATTGAGGTGTATAGTGAATTGGAATTCTAAATAAATGCAAGTCAGTATCAAACTACATAATTTGCTTTGTCTTATTCCATTCTGAATTAATATTTACTGTTCATTTGTCCTTTTGCTGCCTCCTTATGCTGAGATCCCCAGAGGTGCAGTGCCAACTGCAAAAATTCACAAGGAAATTTTGACTATAGTATTAGACGACTCAAATTGAGGGAACAAGCACCTTGCGGATGAGACCTGGATAATTTACATCCTGAAAAATGTGATTTTCTATCTGGGATACAACCAGAATAGAATAGAAACTCGAAGTTTTCTATTTCCTTTCAGAATATTACTTTATTAATAGTACATCTTTTGATACACTGTTTCATAAGCAAAACTATTTTCAACAGCATTGAAATATTTGACTATGCAAATACAGAAACATAAGGAAAAAAATCTCATTTTCTCTTTGTTCAAATATTTAGCTGTGAACATGCTTTTTCAAAGACAGCACAACTACTAAAAATTTCACTGCATTAAGATAGAACTTCTTTACTGGAAAAGTAAAGAAGTTAGACATCTTCAAGTCAAAAAAACCCACATAAAAAAATCCCTCCCTATTCTACTGCCTTCCACTGCTGCTACATCAGCCCAATACCTGTGACAAATTAACTCTACCCTGCAGCCAAGTGAATTTCTGTTAGCAACTTCTTATGGAGGAAAGTAAAAACAGGATAATCAGGAGTTCTGCCCATCAGACAAATCCAGCTGTCATTCTGCTTAACTTCTACAACAAATGTCCTCAGACCCACAGGAGAGAAAAGAAACACCATTTGGCATTTAAACCTGAGGTGCCAGGATTCATTAAAGTGGAAAACAAGTCTGGATTGATTACTCCAATTTTAAAAGGTCATGAATTCCTAAGGTTTTTTTTGTTTCTTTTAATGCATATTTAGTTATTTTACCAGGCAATTGTTTTAAATTGTAAATTATGACCCTGTATAATGGGTACTGCCTTAATTAGATTTTAACTATATGCTAATCTGAAAGGGGGGGAGATTGTTTCATGCTTTCTCGAGGTCTGCTAATATCCCTGCATATCCCATAAAAATGCTAATTGAGAATCAATATAACTAACTTTTATAACTGAGTGACTTAAAGGTGCAGAGCTTCCACAAACAATGGCCTATGTGAAACATTAAAATTTAATTTGAAAGTACCATTTTTGCTTCCATTGTATGGCCAGTGATTTATATCAACCATTTTCCAAGTAGTCATGGAGAGAAAAGCAGTGCAGAGAAGAACAAAACTACAGTAAAATAAGTAGACCAACTCATAAAGGTTTCAGCTGTGCTGTGTGGTTACAAGGTAGAGCATTAAAATCAAAGTTTAGCTTGGTCTCAAAATCAAACCAAAGACCTTCTAAAATCAGGACTTAAAACCTTTTCCACCTTTAACATTACACTCAGACTTTGCTCACAAACTCACACAAACTCATAACTGTAATTTTTTCTTTTACAGATTGTACTGATAATTTCATTTTTAATCCTAACAAATTTACCACAGTGATGACTAAAGAAAATATATATAAAGCTTATCAGTACAATCAGAAGTAAAATAGGAGCAGTGCTATTTTCACTGATGACCTCATCTTTAAAAAAAAAGAACTATTTTTCAAAAGCATTTCTCCTTAAAGAAAATAAACGTTCTTCAGGCAGTAATGTCAAATTTAAGTAACTGGAAATGGAGGGGAAATAAGGCCAGCACATCTAATGCATCCATAAGATTAGGAGATTACTAACAACCAACCAGCCTCACCCTTGAGTGTCAGATGTGGGGTGGCAGATCCCAGCACCAGAGGAGCATTCAGTCAGGAGGGAGCAGAGGACAGCTGCACAGCTAATGGGATGTGCCACTCCAGTGCAGCAATCAGCTGATATACAGCCATCATTGAAAATTGCTCTAATTTGGTGCTTATCACCTATCTTGCTAATATCTTGGTAACAGGAAGAAACACAAATACATGCTTAAATATGCTGCCCACATCACACAAAAGTTGAAGGCTAATCTTACTTCCCTTACATCAATTACTTCAATAGAAAATTGCTATGGAAGCAGTTCTGTTGAACCTCAACTTCACACCTGCATCACTGTCTGCAATCACTGACCAAAATTGCAGCATGCTGACTGTTCCACTCCCTCCCATATCTCAGTTTTCCATGAACAGACACCAAATTTCATCTTTGGAGTTTTGATTAATACAAGTATTATCACATAGATTAAAACGTATTTAAGAAAAGAAGTTTAGACTTCACTGTTTCAGAAAGGCTCTGTATTACAGCATGGTTTACAACTGCTTTAAAGGTTGTAAGGGAAAATCTGAATGAAGTAAGTTCTGTGCATACAGAACCTGTGAATAATCACTAGCACCTCCTCATGTCTCAAAAACAGCTGAAGACCAAAGATCTAATAAGAGACCAAAATAATACCCATACCCTTTCCCCCATTCTGCATCTCTTCAGAAGTTCTCTTTTGGAACAAAGTGAACCTTAAGTTACTTCTAGAGGTTTATACGATCACAAGTCCAGAAGGAGATCCATCAAAACACTCAAATAATGTCAACGTGCTTTAAAATCTGAGCAGAGCTGCACAGGAATACCCAACAATGTGATGAGTTGTGGGAAGCAAATTAATTTTAATTTGCCAAAGATGTCCACCTGGAGCTACCAGTCATTTCTACATGTACACTGGAACGTCAAAGAGCACCACCGTAAAAATATACACTCCTCTTGAAGATACACACCTAATATCCATCTTAGAAAAAACTTACTTTCTGTCCTGTGCAGCATTTCAGACACTATACCCATGACTTCTGTTTTGGCTTTTGGCTTCTCTTTTGTTTTGTTGATTGGGCTTTTTTTGCTGCTTTTAGATTGAAAAGCACTTTACCCTTACTGAAGCGAATTCCTCCTTTCCAGAGTGCACTGTCAATGACAATCCTGCATACTAAAATGGTATTAAGTCTTCACAATGAGATTTTCTGTTGGTGCCCAGAAACACATCTGCAAGAAAGGGTTTATTCAGAACTAGGTTTTTACACTAAAATAATAATGTTCATATTCCCTCTCCCTCACAGCTGCTGCTGATTACAGGCTCAAGATGAAACAGCAGAGGCTGGTTCTGAAATACAGACCTTAATAATTACCCTTTTTATTTAACTGTTTACCTTCTGATCTGACTCTTGGCATCTGCAGTTTATGAGCAACAGACAATGCTAAAAGCTTTCATATTTTAATTATAGATGCAGGCAGAAATAGTTCAACAGAACGTAGGAAAAAACCCCTTTGTGCTCATCATGGGGCTGGCAGTCTCTAAAACCCTGCCTTGCCTACTTTACCCAGCAACAAGCAGACCACCGTTGGGTGGGAATTTGTCACGTCCTCGGGCGATAATAACTAGAATTTCCCAAGGTTAGACACACACCTGTGCTCAAAGTCACCCATACAACACTGCTGTGCTTTCTGCATGCAGCCATGTGCCTGTGGAGCACTTCAGTGTGCTGCACAGACTAATTTCTGAAGCTCTCAATGAAACAAGCATAGACTCAGCTTTTAGGAATCAAAGGACCTATGTGCACTATCCACAACACGTTGAAAAAAATCATTCATTTGATGCATAATGCTTGCCTTTAAACATAACTTCTGGACGCCAGGGTTACACTAACTGTGTCTGTTGTCATCTTGTTGCAAAAGTTCCATACCTTCTTGGTGATTTCTCATGGGCAGCTCCTCACAGCACAACCAACACCAGCTCTCACCTCACCCAGCCAGCCCACTCTTTTGTAGCACTCATCTTCTTATTGGGCACAGCTCTGGCCTATTAAGAGCAGGCCTGCTCCTTATATTTGGTGATTAGTACAGCTGCAACTCCTCAGGTGTGAGACTAACTTCTGCACTATCTTTATTTTCTTACATTCTATCCCTCCACATGTGTCCACCACCAGTAAGGATGAAAGAGTAAAGAGAACCTATAAACAATTAGCAATTTCTTTCCGATTAATTTAACAAAAGCATTCAGGTTGGAAGGGAACTCTGGAAGTCATCTGGTCCAATTCCCTGCTCAAAGGAGGGCCACCTACAGAAGGCTGCTCAGTGCTGCATCCAATCAGGGTTTGAATATCTCCAGGGATGGAGGTGTCACAAACCCTCTGGGCAGCCTGGCCCAGTGCTCAGCCATTCTAAAAAGAATAAATCTTTACTTCATTCAGATTTTCCCTTATTTCAGTTAGTGCCCATTGCCTCCCATCCTGTCACTGGGCACACTGAGAAGAGCCTGGCTTCATCTTCTTTACTCACTTCCCCATCAGGCCATGACACGCATGGATAAGATTGCCCTGAGCTTCCTTTCTCCAGTCTGAGCTCCCAGCTCTCTCAGCCTCTTCTTGTGTGTCAGATGCTCCAAGACCTTTGATCCTCTCCATGGTGCTTTGCTGGACACACTCCACTCTCTTGGAGTGAGATAGACAGCACTAAACACAACCCTCCTGCAGTGCCTCACCAGGGCTGAGCAGAGGGGAGCAGCGTAAGTGAGCATGCAATTTTAACTAGATTCAGTGTTGCACACACCCTTCCCACACGGCTGAGAGGGAATAACCAGTCTAACAGAGAGAGCAATCCTTTCTCATACTTCTGAAATACAGAATTTAAATTTACATTTCAAAATGTTATCAATTTATTAAGTTCACATTGCTGTGAAAGTAAAACCGCTTTCATCCTGAGGTGTAAATCTGAATTAGCAAAATCTCTGGGCTTGTTACACAACCTATAAAGTAAAACACAATCACATTTGTCCTTTCACTTGCCCAAGTTTATCATGCTGATGCCAAAAGCAAGGTAAAGTATATTCCTACAGTGTAAGAGAATTAAAAAACAAAAGCAAATCATGATTCATATAAAACTACTGTGACCTCCAGCCTTCAGAACTGCCAATACAATAGCATCAAATTTACCCTTAGAGACTTTTACTAATAGTTAACCTAACAGCTAATAGTAAGAGCAGCTAATGAGAAATCTAGAGGACTCCATTTTTATATTTTATGTATATAAATTACACACATATCCATACACATGATTCTAAAAAGAGGCCCAGTTCATCTTAGATCAACTTCTGAGTAAGCACAGGAGTAAATATAGCTAAGTTTGAAACTCTTCCTGTGGTGATTCATTTGTTTTTGCCATGTGTCTTGTGCAATGGGATCTACACATTAGGACAAGGAAGCATTCTTCCTCTGCGTGGGCAGAATGTACCATGCTGTCAAGGCTACTGAAACATGAGCAGAAACAAAAAGATTAAAACCAGCTTTTGAAGATATTTTACATGCTATTTAGAATAAAGACTTTCTGCCGCCTTTTTTTTTTTTTTTAAAGGCTGAACTCCACCTTACCAGATCACACAGTTCAACTCTTTGTATCACAAATATATGTAACACCCTGCATTATAAAAAGGACTGATGTAAAGGGCGTTTTTAAAAGAGCACCAGGGTAGTTTTTACTCACTGGCACCTTAACATCAATACAGGTTCAGGTTGCCTTTTTTATAAAAGCTGGGCTTCTAACTCCATATATATTCTAATTTCCTGATCCTTAATATTTTAGAATTTTAAAAAATTAAAAACAAAAACAAACAAAAAGAAAAACCAACAAAAAAGGCAAAACACATCCAATTTTTATACTACAAGTAAAAATTCCTCTAAAGCAATGTGGTCCCATTTTGTGATTCAGGTAACACCATACAAATGGATGCCTAGCATATTCTTGACAAGAAATGCTGGAGTGACATGCATTATCCTACCCAGGAGACAATCTGCTAAATATCCATCTGGTTAATATCAAGTAGTTGTCCTTTTTGGGATTATAATTTTTTCTTTGTCATCTCTGGCTATACATATATCTGAGTAGAGAGACACGTCTCAGCAAAGTTTCACAACTGCAGTAGTAGGCAAGGGCAAGCTCATTCTGCCCATGCACTGGGAAGACATTTCTTAGTGGGACAATATCAGTTTGCACACAGCCTCGTGCATCATACATGCACCAGCCCCATAACCATTCTTGCTTATTTCTAGCTCCAATTGTGCACCAGGCACCTCTATGCCAAAAAAAAAAAAAAAAAAAACAACACCTGTTTTGGTCCCTATTATGTTTCATTTACATATTTTACTCAGGTTTTTGCTTTAGATTTCTCCAGGTATAGTTATAAAATACTAGTTAGTCAAAAATATCATTTTTCTAGAAGTGATTCATAAAGTTGGAGTTGAAAAATAAAAATACCCATACGAGCCTTTATGCCTTCTTTACCAGCTCTTAAAATCCCAGTGTTAAGGTAAAATCTCAGTTAAGGTAAAACTCTGCCAATGAAGTTCAGCCAAAGCAGAGGGTATTTTCAGGTCCAATACTAACAGCATTCTATCTACCTGCCCTCCTCCCCACAGGCCCCTGCCACCCATTTCTGGTTCTCAGGTCCACGTACCTGTATGGAACTGATAGCTCAGTTCAGTGGCAAACAGGACGTTTTCTGAAAAGTGATTCATTCCTCCACAGTTAAGTACTCCAAAGTAGCTACTCAATAGAAAATAGACTCTCACTAGAATAACACTGTTTTTAATATACATACAGCTTACATTTGTCTTTGTGTTATAGGATCTTTGGGTACAAATTTGAATTTGACTTCTCCCTGCTTTACAGAAAGAACACAAATTATGTCAAATCTCTTTTTGTTCAGGTATAAAACTTGCTGCTAGAGACTAGCTAGAACACTGAAGTTTGAAGGCACAGTCTTATTAAATATTAACATTCTGCTGGATTTTTATATTCCATTTCAATATATTTGTGGCCAATAACCATCCATTTTCCCTCACTTGCAGACGCTGAGCAGGTGTGCAGGTAGCTGGTTACCAAGACAACATACCAGCAAGGGATTAGAGCAGACACTTGTATGTGTATAACTCTGAATAATGCAAACACTGCTAAGTGATACATTTTTCATTATTCGAATATCACATGATGTTTTATGCCATTTAATATTTTTTTGCCTGTTGAACATGCTCCTGTTAAGAACCAATTCAAACCTCACAAGCAAATGTAATTATAGTTTCATTATAACAATGAAAATATCACTTTATGCATTTCTTCTATGAGCTCAATAAGTAGTTATACAAACATCTGTTCCATTTCCTACATCTCACATTTAGAAGAACTAAGCACCAAGAAAGAGACATTTATAAAAACAAAAGTGAGATGAAGAAATGTATCAGAACTCTATCAGATATACAAGCACTTCACCAAGAAGGCTGTGTACTTGAACACGGCATGTCTTTGCAGTAATTCTTCCCTCATTGCTCTAGAGAGAGATACCAGTCCTTTAGCAATGCCTTAAATTCTGTTTTGTTAAACTGTAGAAAGCACTGCAGAACATTCTCAAGTGTTTTATCAACAAACTATGAATTACAATGTTAGCCAACAACTTTTAATAAAAGAAATGAGCAGAGGTAAATAGGAACCACATTTTAAAATGTCTTTATGTTCTTAGAGACAATTTGAAATGGACTTATTCAAAACAAAATCTTTAGAGATTTGAATATATACCACCACATCCTAATTTTAATGCTTCATTTTTATTTTACACATACTGCCAGAGGACAGAAAACCTATGGCTTCCTCCATAGTTCTCATAGTAATAGCACATTTCAGCTGCACCAAAATGTGTCGAGAAAAGCACAAAATAATGAGAAATGGCTCTTTTTGATCCACTACATACAAGATCAAACAGCTGCATTTTATAATTCAGCAAACCTCAATCTCCACTTTACCCATGACAATCATCCATAATATGAGAGGGAGAAATGCTGAAGTTTCCTCATGGAGATGGAAAATGTTAAGTGCTACTGTCATTCTGTTTTCTGCAACATGAAGGAGAAATGGTCCTTCCAACAGGTATTTCCAGGACTGAAAGTAGGAGGAAAAGGTTCAAGTGTCATCACTTTAAATTCGTAGATTTCGAAATGAGGAAGATAAAACCTGATGTATTTTAATGGATACCTGGGTTTTTTAAAGGCAAAGAAGAACAGAAAAGACAAGTTCATGTGCTTTTCATCCTCCTTCTATACTGTAACTTCTTCCTGCTCTGAGCAAACTGCCTACCCTTGCCCCAAAGTGTAGCAACACTTATTCTGCCTCAACAAACATTTTCAGATATGTTTCAGAATCAGATCTCCACAAAACAATTAAAATTACTTAGGTTTTATCTGATTTCAAACTTTTCACTGAGCTCAGGAAATATAGAGGAACCTGGAGGGTATTACAAGCACTTCTAGTAATTGAAACTATCCTCCTTTGAAATAACTAGTGGCTACATAATTCACCTATCCTCGTGCCTATGAAAGTCCTGATAAAAACAAAGATGCCTTTGAAAACCTGCACACCCAGGATCTAAGGGTAGGAGGGAAGAACCTCAACAGTTCTTCTCTAGGGTTAAGGGTAGAACCTCAGCAGCTGAGTGGTTAAAGAAAAAACTTAAGCTGTGGAAGTTTGTGGGGATGAAGTGTTTATGTATTTCTCAGTACTGTGACTTTAGGGCTTTCAATATCACAAAGACAACAAAAATTAGACTCCCTGAGCTTGAGGAACCTTAGTCTAGATCTTCACAGATGAAAAATGCAAACCCTGGAAACACTTCAGCACAGGTGACTGATCGCTGGAGAAATCCCATTCAGTTCAATGAAGCAACTTGCATGGCCAAAATGATGCTTTTAATTAACTATTTCCAGGACTCGCATTTTTAATTTTGCTGCAGCCTGCCCAGAAAAGATGAGAGATTCAACCTGTCAACTGCTTAATTAGACTGGGTTTCAATTCTCAGACTAGCTTCCTCCAAAGAAACAGCCATCTGTTTCATGTTGCAAACCCCCTAATGTCTCTCCTGGCTTGATACTGAATTCAAGATAAATACTTGTTAAAATCAAAGATCCAACCATGCAAAGATACTCTCGTAGGGTTAATGCTTCCATAAGCTCACTGAAGTCAGAGAGACTTTACAGTAGAATTAATTTTTTTCACCCCACAGCCCTTCCCTGCCTGGCCACTGAACTCACTACCCAGTAAAGAGGGAAGATAAGAGACAATAGAGATAATCAAAATTCCAGATAAAATAACATGTATTGAAATTTAAAATTCTACAAGTCTATTTTATAGTATAATTTTTTAAGAATCAACTAGGTCTCTGCTCCTATTGCTTTTCACAGAATATTTGTGCCTAACAGCAAAGCAGTGGCATAATGCACAGCTAAAGTTTCTTGTTATTAGAAGGTAGACCAGTATGTACCTCTTGACCCACCAAAAAGTACTGGAGAAACCATAAAGACCCAAGCATAAAGTACTGGAGAAACGTCGGCAAATAGCCAAATGCCCACCTAGCTGCTTGCTCACTCCTCTTCAGCAGAAAAGGGGGAGAAAATAGGATGACAAAGCTTGTGGGTGGAGGTAAAGGCAGAGGTATTGCTTACCAATTACCTTCACAGGCAAGACAGATTTGACAGATGAAAACTCCTTCCATTTATTGTCAAGGGAAACACAGACAAATATTAAAGCAACATCCTTCCTCCTTTCCATTCCAGACTCCATTTCACTCCTCACACTCCTCCACCCCCTGAGCAGCACAGGGGAAATGGGCATTACAGTCAGTACACAAGGGTTCCTCTCTACCACCCATTCACTCTTTGCTCTTCTCCCTTGCTCCAGCCCACCCCCTTCCCAAAGGCTGCTGTTCTTAAGGAAAAAAATTGTCTGCAGTGTGGGCTCCTCCTCAGGCTACAGCATCTGCTAAGGTATCAGGAAACACCTCTTTCTCCACCTCCTTCTCTGACCTCTGTTTCCCTCTGCTGTTTGTCACACTTTTCCCCCTCCTTCTTTTCCTGTCCAGCATTTTTTGCCCCTTTTTAAAATAGGTTTCACAGAGGTGCCACACTTGTGGCTGATGGGCTCTACTGTGTCCTGTGGTGAATCCACTGGAGCTGGCTATGTCCAGCTTGGAGCAGCCTCTGGGCCCTTCTCACAGAGACCACCATTGCTGCTCATCACCTTCAAAACTCTCCAGGGACACCCAGAGCAATGCCAAACATCCAGAAGTTCTTGGAAAGAGACAGAGATTGAACAGTATATCAAAGTCTCAAATCTCAGCTAAAAATCAAACAATGCGACGTCACCCAAAAGGAATTACAGATTAGAGTGGGCAAGAGAGGAAAACAACCCTTGTGATATAACAATAAAGCTCTGGGGATGCTAAGGAGCAGCAGAAGAGTTACCTCTTTTGAAATAGGACCATGAAGAAAGCCACTTCATTTTGGCTCTTAGGGATGAGGGAGAAAGTTTCCTGAATTTAAAATCCACTCATCTTCACAATATAACCACAATTTCTCAACTGCATTTACAGCAGAAGCACTGCAAAAGGCTAAGCAGCACTGACCTCAGTACAGCACAGAACTGTTTGTGCTGGAGAGATCACAGGCCCGTGAATAATTACCCACTCTGTTCCAGCCACTTCAGAGACATTGCTTTATGAGATTTTGTGTTTCTTAACCTTTATGTTATTGAGCTCATATCATGATCAATTATGTAGTTTTAGGTTGGCGCACTTGCCCAAGTCTTTCTCATTTCACCTCTGCTGTTGTTAAACTTCGGTCTCTAAGATTTCTTCCTTAAACAGCATATATTTGTATCAATATCCACTGCATTTGCCTACAGCATTTCCCTTGCTAAAGGGGGCTCTCTTACATGCCTTTAAAGAGGGGCTTTCAAAGATGTAACATAAACATGACTCTGTTCAACTTAATTACAAAGGAAGGAGATATTCCCCATGGTCTCTGGCAATCCAAACATTATAGAGCAGAGACCTCAACTAAGAGCTAATCTGATTTGTAAAAAAAACTTGCTGGCAGACAATTTTAGTTTAAGCTTCCCTAAGACTCCTATATGTTATATTTCATTTTCTTGAGGTTATGTATGTTATCTATTTAAGAATCTAATTCCTCATTTTTAATAATAAACCTTAAGCATTTAAACTAACAGCTTTAAGACATTCAATACCATCAACAGCCACCCTATTAGTCATTATCACACACACATAGCTGCTTGTACTAACTGTGATTGCCTCCAGTAAACAACCTGGAAGAGAAATTAAATTTTCACACTAATATAAATACAACTCAGCAACTTCTCTTTCATAAATGATACTGTTTATATATCAAAGTGATATTTTTCAGGCAAAAGAAATTATGATATCCAATAGTACCACTTTTCCATATGGTTTGGGTGGGTTTTTTGTTTTGGTTTTTTAAATCAAAGCACTGCTGTAATTTGATCTTCTAATTTATTACCATAGCCTGTAACTTCTGAATTGCAAAACACTAAGTTCTGCATCCTGCTGTTGATTCTTCTTTAATGAAAGAGAGTAAACATTGCTGTTCATCCTCTCCAGCCTTTCAAATACCTTTTACATAATCAACCCCATAGTTCTATTGAATCCTGCAGAGTTAAACTGCAGGATTTCTGATAAGGTTTTTTATCAAATCCAGTGCCACTCCAGAAACTGAGCATTAGCTCAGTTTACAAAACTGCTCCACCATTTCCTCCCACTAACAGAGGAAAAAAAATAAGCCAACTATGAAATCTAATTGTCTTCCATAGTTTCAGTGTCTGAAAATGGAAGAATTGCAGTTACTTCAAATCTCTTTCTTCACAGCAAGAGACAGTTACAGACACCTGTAAAGGTAATATTTTCAACCAAGAGCTCTTAAAGGTATTGTTTTTCCTGGACACCCATTTCTGTCAATGCACACACAAAGATGATGAGTGCTGCAGCACTCACAGTGACAATTTCTCATCATGTTTCCCTAACATGTCTGACCTAATCATCCAGAGGGGCAACTAATTGGTTTTATAGTTTTGGTTGAGAAGAGTGGCTAAAATTTAGTCCACTTGAAACTGAGGCAGTATGGACATAAAAAAAAAATTAAAAACTTACTAAGGATGTCAACTCATGCCTGAAGGGGTATGGCATGACATGCTGAAACTGCATTCTGATACTCAAATGGAAAACAAGTAACTGCATTTTTTCTGCATTCACAATCATCTATTCTTTATGCTCACATTCAGGACAGACTTAAGACTTCCCAAACACCCTAAAAAAATCTCCAGTTGTAGAGCAGAACAGTAGAAGACACAAATCTATTGAGGAACAAGAGTCAGGAATCCAGAACACTGTCAAATGGGCACGGATGACCTGCAGTAGCAGGGAGCTAGTTAAATTTGCTTTCTGTGATGATTCTCAATATAGAAAGACATCTAGGATTGCATCTACAGTGAAAAAACAGGCAAATTCTTACTTAGTCCTGCCGGGTCCCAGTAAGCAAGCAGCAGAATGCTTGAAGCCTACCTAGAATTTTTTATAATATCATCATGGTACAGACACACATAATAAAACATTTATTCCTTCCCCAAATAGTTAGTAAACAGATAGCTAAAAACATGTAGCTTAAAGCTCTCGCTATAGGCTCCCCCTTACCTGCCAGAACATGCTGAGTGTCATCTTAAAAAAATGCCATCACACAAAGACATACACCAGCCTTGGCAAGGTGAAACAGCCACCTGCTGCACATGTAGCTCCAGCTAATCCAACCTACCTTTGAGTTACAGTGTCTGCAGTTTGCCCTGGGAATGCTGCTTTCCCCAGCTGGTTACTTTGGGAATTAATTTTTTTTAAAACTGAGATTACAGTACCAGGGTACCAAACCTTTATGGAACAAAAGCTGTCACTTTCTGAGCAAAACTACAAGGCACACAGAGTCAGCTCGGGTTCTGCCCTCATTTAGTCCTAATAGGTTGGTTCTGATGCTTACAAAGACACCAGTGGATCTGCACTTTAACACTCCAGTTCTAGGAAGACTGGCTAACTTGGCATTAGCATAGCAGGAAAATCTGGATTTGTTTCAAGTCTAGTGCTCCAACCTAATGAACATGTTCAAAAGCCAAGCAGCTCCTTGTGGAGCCAGCGTGGCCCTGTCAGACCCACATGCTCAGGCAATGCCCAGAAGCAGCAGTACTGCTGAGATGCCTCCAGAAGGGCTTAGAGCTCAGTCTGAATATCACAGCACTGGTGCTACCAACCCCTGCCAGAACTGAGCAGGCTCTTCACAAGGCCAGCCCTGCTTACAGTCTTTTGTGGTCTGATCACACACTGGCAGCTTGAACTCGACTGTATCCCTGCACCAGGACAAAAGATGTTGACATCTTCCTTCACCCCTCAGCACTATCTCCTCAGGTCACAAGCTGCTTTAGCTTCCAGAGTGCTACAGTTTGTCAGGTGGAGGGTTCACAGCAAGTGCATCTTACACGTGGCAGCAGACACGGATCTTTGAGTAAAGCTAGCAATGGCAGCACACCACGTACAATTTTATCTGTGCCCTTTTAAGCAAGGTGCCCTTATTTAATTCCTGTGCCCCACAGAAGCACTAGAAGAAAACTAAAAATACATCCCTGCTGCTTTGCAGTTTCAATTTTTTTCAGAAGATAACAAAGAGCCCAAATTGTCCACACAGAATTTAATTGGTTTATATGAATTCAAAAACTCACTGTACAGTAACATCCTTGGCATGGAGCAATTAGAGCTGGCTAAAATTTTTCAAAACCCACGCTGCTTCTGCACCCACTCCAAGACTGGGTCACTCTTTGTTATGTGAACTATCTTCAGAAAGAAAAAGCTGAAAGTCTGCAAAGCTCCTAATTGCTAGACTTCTAAAAGAAACCAGAAAGATAGATCAATTTAAATTCTCCCCAAGAAAACCACTGTAAAACTCTGGGGTTTGTTTTATGATCTGTGTCACTGGCAATGGAATTACTCTGGAATACTTCAGAAATATTGAGCCTCTTCCTCAGTAGGGGACAAAAGGCCCAATACTAAAAAGTATCTAGCTTCAGATTAATTAGATATTGTACCTACAGTCCATAGTACTTTTTACAGATATATATGCTTTTATTGTCTTCTCTTTTCTTGTTTGAAAGACAACCTACATCATCCTGCTCTCCCACAATCCTTTTCTTTACTTCCACAAAGTCACTAAAAAAAGCAGAGACCCTTCAAGACATGTGCAGTGATGCTGAATTACTTGAAGGAAGCAGTGACAGAATATATATATATATAACAGCTTTTACCCCAAGGGCAGAAAGTCTGGTAAGAGAGGGGTCCAGCACAAGATAACTTCAAGGAGAAACAGTAAAAAGAGGTCTTACACAATGAAAACTGTAACTGCTGAATGTGTTCTGCTATCCCAAAACTCAGATAACAGATAGCAGCAGTGTTGCTGAAGATGGACCAGACTGCTAAGAGAATACAGAGAATGAGACAGTCCTTCAGACACATTTTAAATATGAAAAGAAACAAACAAAAAAAAATTGCCAATAAAACAAAAACCCACAACAGCAAAGAAATTACCACAGCAAGCACATGAAAGAATCATTAAGTTCTTCACTGGAGTAGGCAGACTTCATGTTAAAAGTACACATACCTCCCAAAAGAAATTACTATCTCCACTCATTTTCAAAATCCCAAACAGATACTGAACAGTGGAGCAGACACATGACAGCTAATAAGAATGAGTTCTCAGGGATAGAAATTACTGAGATAGAAGCAAAATCCAAAGAGCTTATTGCTGTCAAGACTGGGTGGCAGAACCATCTTAATCACAGAACACCGAATGAACTGGTACATGAAATTTTAAGTCTGATGGCACAGATATTAAATAAATCCATCAAATGAGGGAGTACCACATGGCTGAAGAAAGCCAAATATGGTGTTTATGCTTGGAAGGAAAGAGGGGGAAAAAAGTCATTCTGGTAGCACAGACACATCAGTCATCTACAGATAGCACACAGATCTTGACAAAAGAATGGAAAACAAAAGCATATCAAATACATTACAGAAGACTGATTATATCATACTAGTCCAAAATGTAGCTTTTCTATTTCATTCCCACAAAAAATGTGAATGCAATTTGTTTGGATTTTAATGAATCATTTGGCAAAGTACTCCATAGGCTAAACTGGAAAAAGTGGGAAAAGTCAGCAAAAGTATAAGATGTATAAATCAGATAAACTATTTAAAAGATAAACAAGAGCAAAGGGAAATTACCAGGCAAAAAGATCATTATTAAGGAAGTTCCTTCAAAGTAGTCTTTCAAGATAGAGTTGAACATCAGGAGTGAAGAAAAGCATGTCAATGGACACAAAACAAGGTTTATCAGGGCAAGATGCAGTGCCTGTAAGAACTGTGAGTGCAGGATGACTCCAAACAATCACTGTGGCTCCATCCTGAGACCAGGAAAGTGCAGCCAAGAGAACTGATGTTGCTTTCAGAACTGTTTTGGAGAGGGGCCCTGACATTGGCCAGAGGCTTGAGGTGAATCTAAAGAATTCTAAAGAAGAATCTAAAAGTTCTAAAGACCACAAGTTTTCTGCAGCAGACTTAGGTCTTCAATCTCCAGAAATCTAGGTTCTATTAAAAAATTCCAAAAACTAGAATACTCAAAATTAATCTGGTCACCTGGTACTGACCTTTAAACTGTGGCAACGATGTTGCTGAGTCTGTCAGTGAGGAAGCTCAAAGTATGTCAGGTGTGTCTACAGAGGCACACTTGCAGCAACAACTCTACTGTAAGCATGCTCATAAGGTAAAAGCTATGTCTTTTCATGTAAGAAACACTGATTTGTCTAAGCCAAAATGAAAAACACAAAACCATCTTTCAAACCAGAGGACAACAAGGAATGCATGGCCATTTGTTAATATGGGAAAAATTACTTTAAACTAAAAATAACAAGAATTTGACTGCCAAAGGGTTTGGTTCTAGAGCAACTTTTCAGTAAAGGGAACCGTAGGGAATTGTTTGACTAACATGAGGAGGAAGCCAAGCCATTTCTGAGGAGAAGCTTCACCTGCAGAGGACTGTATGTTGCACCTGACAGTGTCAGCAGAGACTGAACCTGCTGATGGGGTAGCACTGCCCACCAACTGCAACACCAAACCACATCTGACCAAGCCATCCCACTCTTGCCTCCTCTTTCCTTCTCTGCTTGAGTGTGCCACTTACCTCCTGTGTCTTTCTCCATTCAGGTGGCAAGCCCTCCAGGACTGTGACTTATTAGGTATACATATGGCTCCTGACAGGAGCCCCAGTAAAGCCTCAAGGCTTTCTTTACCAGACATGGTTAGAAATGATGCAGCCATGGTTAGAAATGATGAAGTAGTGAGGCTTAGCAGGTAGGCAGGATCCATGAGGATAATCTGTGAAACTGATGTCTAGCACAGCAGTGTAGGGGCAATTTAAAGCTGTTAGATCTGTTCAGCTGTTAGATCCCACAATTTGTATTTGCTGCCTTCTATATGAGCTGGTAAAATTCATACTACGAACTCAATCACATAAAATATTAATCAAAGAGTTAATATTTGAAGATATAAGAAAAAAAACCTCAAGACAATTCCTATTTTGAATAACCTTCATCCTATTTAAAACATGTCTCAGGTTTACATCTACTAATAACAACTTGTTCTCCCAAAACAATGCAAGAATGAAGCAAATATATATATATATATATATATATATATATATATAAAATCAAAGCTCAAATAAGGTACACATGAACATTTTACTATATTGGAATTAAATCCCAATATAGCCGGATGGAACGTGCCTGGGCTTGTCTGGCCTTGCTGCTTGACCAAGGGCAGCAGCTGTGGTGGTTTCTCCTCAGAGACACCTTTGGCTGGCTGGATGCTGCAGCTGGCGCTGGGGACAAGTCCAGGCACGCAGGAGCTCAGGTTTGCCTCTGGTGGAGAGGCTTTAGGTGAGGTGAAGGAAAGGAGTCGGGTTCTGCGGGAGGGTTTCGATCCAGAGCTTTATTCCTGGCCCACAGGCCTCTGAAGGCAGCAGCAGCTCCCACAGAGCCATGAACCGCGTGGCTGCTGTGTCCCTGAACCCCGGGGAGAGGGGGAGGGAAGGGGCAGGGATCCCACCGACCAGGCAAGGGGGGAGCCTCAGGGGACAAATGGCACCGGGATGGCCCAGTGTCCCCAGGGCTGAGAGGCACCTCTGGAACTCTGCCAATCACTCGAGCCCTTCTGGAATGCCAGGACTGACGGACAGCAATCAGCAGGGGGCAAGGGAGGGGAAGGGAGAGGTTGTTGGCACACCTGGGGAAAGAACCGGGACACTGAGACAGGCTATTACATCACACCGCAACATTTTACAAGACAAAAAGTACAAACATTGTCTCAATCTCAGTGCCAACAGACGCTAATCTCTGTGTGACAGAGCTCCAAATGCACGTGTGGTGGCAGGGTTTGTGCTATGCAGATCAGCAGAAATCAACATGCAAAACCTGGTGCCCAGCCCCTGCTCCAAAGACAGGCTTTGGGCTCTCACAGGGATTCTTTCCTCATGCTCATGTAGCTCTTTAGAGAAACCAGGGAAGGATAAGTCTTGAGAACCTAAAAAAGAGGTTCAGAGACATCTCTGAGCAACCACAGCATCTTCCAGTAGAACTCCTATTTTCCCAGGTAACTCCCTTTCCTATCTGAGTCACCAGGGCCCATGTCCAAATTCCTCCTGCTTCCTTCCTTCCTTCCCTCTTTCCACCCACTGACACAGCCTGGCATGTGTTTCATCTGCATTTAAATAACCTGCTGGTCACTGGGCACTTTGGAAACAGCAGCTCCTTTTCTGTTTCAGGATGTGGTTTAACCTGAGCCTGCAGCAGCAAGGCACTGCTTAGGGAAGAAGGTCTGTTCAAACACACTAACCCTGGGCTGCAACATTCCTGCTTGCTCAGCCAGGATGGGACATCCGCTCTGTAATGGCACAGAGATGACAGGTGAGCTTCCAGAATTTTATTACTGACACATATTTTTCAGAGACTTCCAAACTTGGCAAGAATTAAATAAAAGCAGCAGAACATTTTCCTCTAAAAATGCCGACTTCCGCCAAACCTACCCTGCAATGCCATGACAGAAGGGGCTTTTGCAAGTGACAAAGCAATACATTATTTTCCCCACGCATTCATTTTTAAAAATAACCCCAAACATTTTGATGAGATATCAAATAAAAAGGCAGATGGTGTGAAAAATTTCAATACTAATATTTAGGAGTTTACTACAGCTTACCAGGAGGGAGCTCCCAGGCCTGACAGAAAAAGACTATTCCCATCTTACAGTTCAATAAGCCAAATTATTTTGATGCCCTGAGTTCCATATCAAACTCACTTCAAAAAACTGACTACAGGTAGAGCAAAAGGTGTTTACTCTAGCAGAAACATCACAGACTATTTCAAATTAAGAAAACTTCACAGAGAATGCTTTCTTTTTAATTTTGGAAAACATTCAATAAACCCAAGAAGGGTTATCTGGTACAGATTAAATTGGGATGAAATTTTCAGCCAGGAAAAAACATAATCAGCACCAAGAACTACTTTCAGCTTTATGGAAACTACAAGCAAGGCTCAGAGAACAGAAATACCAGCTCAATCAGCTCCAGTGGGAGCCACAGTCAGCAAAAATGCTAACTGTGCTAATGTATTAAGTGGGGGGAAAAAAAGGCACATTGACTAAGATGCAAACATTGTGTTCAAAAAACTGATAGTATATGCCAGCCTGGTGACCAGCAGACTGGTTCTTTCTGCATACCTGAAATCACAGTAGCATACTGAACACACTGCTTTGACCAAACTGCAGTACTGCAAAGCCTACACACTAAAGAAGGACCAAGGCTGGCCAATACATATTACACTAAAATTCCACTTATGAAGGGACAAATTTCTCCCATTTGACCAGGGTTAGGCAGTGTAACAGTAAATGTAATGATGAATAGCCTCTGCAAGTGCTTCTATTTTTGATGGCAAGGCTAGAGGTGAAGCAGCACTGGAGGAAACAGCTTAACAATGACGGCAGTACCCACACAGTACAGAAGATGGAACCAAAAAAGTCTTTATTGCTGCTGGTGACTGCACAGCAAGAAGCTCTTGCCCACAATATACCACGTTAGCCAAAACTAGCCTCTCTCCCAAACTGGCTGAAAAACAGACCATGCTGTCTGACAGTGTTCCTCTAGTAAATTCTGAGCCTAGCATGAGTTCAACCACCTACAACACAGGGCCCACAGAATTCAAGGAAGCAGAGCTGGAGTACTGCTCCATGATTTCAGGGATGCATCAGGAGGCTGCAAGTAATTGTGAGCAGCAAGAGGAAAATTAGAGGTACTGAAGTATAAGGGCAGCTGGGGAGTGGTGGATGATGGGCATCAACTTCAGTGAATAGGTGGAGAAAACCCTGTAGGAGACCACACTTCATTGACTCAAATATTCACAAATTATTGGTTTGTCAGTTGTTGTGGTTATGTCCCACCCAATCCAAACTTGCTGTGGTGAGGGGTACAGAGAGAGGGGAAGAAATATACCATAACATTCCTTCTATATCCCTCTCCAAATGCCTCTGCATCCAGCCTCTGCTTCTCATGCATGCAGGCTTTCCCACCTTCACTTCTCTCCATGATGTAGCTTATATAGTTTTATATGGGTATAAGAAAAACAAGGCTGCTGGAGCACACAGGTGGGACTCTCACATCTAATAACTTCTCAAATATTACTGCAAATCCCTTGCCATTCTCTCCAGAGACCTCTTACTCCAGTTACTATTTCATTTCCTGTTTGTTCCATTGTAAGTTTCCTTTTATTTAATTTCATGCAGCTTGGCAGAATAACATCAATCAATTAAAATGAGGCACATATAATGCTCACAAAAATACTGCAGAAGTCTCCAATGTTCTCTACATGGTTTGAATTAATTCACATTTCACATATACTGGCCTACAATGCCTCTTTTGCTCTGCACTTCACTCCCATTAGCAGGTATTATAGTTAAGTTATGTAATTGAATCATTATTCATCAGTAAAACATCTACTTACCCACGAGTTTTATACCTTCCATGTGTCTCATGGTAGACTCAGCCCAGAGATGAGTCCCAAGGCAGGAGAGTCTCAGCAGCAGGAATGCAACCATTGATCTTGGCCCACAACCACTCAGTAGGTTTTAGCTGACTGTAGAAATCACTGCAGAAATTTCTCCTTGAGTTTGGGACCTCACCACACAAAAACACAACCTTTAATTTGAAAACAAAACACATCCCTGTTCTCACAGTCATGAAACCACTGACACGGATCAAATGAAATCCAGCACAATATCATCTCCCTTACTCTGGAGACACCCTGAGCAAATCTGAAAAATTAGGAACAGAGTTGTTCAGCTAATCAAGTTGATGCAGAAGCCTAAATGAGGGAGGGCAGGTGGGGAGGTAGCAAGATCTTAATCAATTTTGTGTCCGCGATGAGCTGCTCAGGCACATCCAGTTAAAATTGTCAATCTAAATTCCAAACTGCTGAATTGTTCACCATCATTTACAAAGCTGTAAAAAGTCAAAATTCTTTCCAGCTCCTCTTCCACCACTCAGCAATGTCATAAAGCAGTGTCAATATAAAAGCATAGCACCCTGGCAACAGAACATACAGACAAATTACATGAAATGTAATACAATTCATAAGTTTCAAGCCTCTGTTTATATGTTGCACTCCTCTTCCTAAGTATGTCTTGCTTTTCCATTAGAAGTTGCTAAATGGTTTCTAGTTTACTGCAAAATTAGACCAGGGTATATGTCACACCTTCTATCACATCTTTGTGATCCTATGCTGGTGAGCTGAAAACTTCAGCACAGTAGCCTGCAAGGAAATTTCCACTGCAAGTCTAATTTGCCCAGCAATCATGTAATACAGAACAATTGCTCTGAACACTGTGTTTCGAACTATCATGCACTTATTCACTCAGTCCTTACAAAAGCACAGTTAGAACACTCATGAGAGGTTTAATTTCTGAAGCCACTAACAAATAGGATCGTCTGTAACTTCAAATCCCAAGGGGGCACCACACACACTGCACTATTTCAGGCCAATTAGCACGTTGTTTGGGAATTAGCTCTTAAAACAACCAGTGCATTACATCATGAAAATAACAGTTTCCCAATTGTTTGAATGAATACAGAAGAGGAAACTGGAACAAATCCTCTGCTGGTGTAGACCCATCTAGTTCAGCTGAGCTCTGTTACAAATCATTTCAGCTTTATTACTTAGAATGTATGCAAGTAAAATAGCAATCCATTTGAAATGGGAAAAAATCCCTGGCACTTTCTGTGAATCACCACATGATTATTAAGATAATAAAATTAATCACAGGTTTTCTATCTGAGCCTTGGAGGTTTTCATGGTTTCCACTGTTGCAGCAGTGAGACTATACTTGCTCTCTGTAAGCAAACAGTAAAACACTGTCTAGAAGTTAAAGCATTTTCCTGAGTCTCTCCATTATCACAGTTATTCCCAGACTGTGAAACTCCTACGCTTTGTACCTGTTGGTTATGCCTTTCCCCTAATTTCAGGATAACACATAATGCAGCTTTATGATCTCAAAGAGCAAAATCCAGCCATTCATCTTCAGCCAAGCAATCAAGGAACACAATGAGCATCATAAGTTTCACTTTTAAAAGCTACTGTTCCTTAAAATGGGGTAATGCTTGTTTCAAATTTATTTACAAGTTGTTTATCCAACTCATGCAGCTCAATAAAATGAGAGGTTCATTACTCTGCCCTCCCTCAGCCACATGCTAGGTACTTTATTTTCAGCTGAAACCACAGGTTCATCTCTGCTTGCTTTCCTAATACATTTCAAACCAAATAACCGTCAACCTTCACATATGGTCTCAAGCATACTTTTGACTTTGTTTTTGTTTTCCTTTGCTTCAACACCTCCTCAGATTAATTCTCTCATACCAAACACTGATTACCATCCAGTTTTGTTTTATTTACTACCTCCTCCTGGGTTTCACCCACTTACATCTCCCTTATGGTTCTTCCAACCTGAAGCTGTCTGGTGCCAAGCACACAGTGTTTGTTTTTCCTGTGCTACAAATTCATGCTACAAACATCAGTGTGACTCAACTCCAAACAAGTATTAGAACAGTACTTGCATTAATTGTTGGTTATTCCTGGCAGCCCTGGAGAATCTTCACATGAAGAAATGGTCTCTTGAAACCATTTTAAGCTTGATCCCCCATTACATGGCAGCCAGAGGCCAAAATAAACAGAAAGAAGTAAGAGGGTACACATCCAAAATGCACAATAAGAAAAAAAAAAGAGAGAAAACAAAGGAAGCGCCATTCTATTCGGTTTTAACAGAAAATGCATACAGTGAAAATATTATAAATCCAGAAGACATTGTTTTAAGTAAAAACAAAACCACTTAACTCCAAATTAATTGTCATAAAACACCATGTTCCTATAGATAACTGTGAAGATTAACAAGAGAAATCAATTTACATTGAATGTGAAAAATTCCTTATTATGCTATTTTAAAATAAGGGTTTTTTCTTTCTTTCTTTTTTTTTTTTTAAAGCAAGTCTTTACCCAACAGACCCAAGGAAAACCTTCTTTCTGGCCTTGCTATTCAATAATCATTCACCATACCGTGTCTCACACTGACAAACTTTGCTTTTATGCGAAGTTCTTAACAATGTTATTCATTGCTTTATTTCAGCCTAATAGTCAGGAATATACTGCTTTTCTCCAAATAAACAGAATAGTCCTCTACTATATTTTCTAGAAAAAAAAAATGAGAAGCTCAACATCAGTGCAGTCATAGATGAAGAATAAATAGAAGCCATCTCAAAGTAGCTAAATTGAAGAAAAATATTTTAATAAGAAATATTCTCAATAGCTTATAAAGAACTATGCACAGACACTTCTTTAACCAACATTATTAAAATCCAAACCCTGAGCTGCTTTTGCTCGGCGCCATATAAAATGTGGGTGTTTCCTTCTTTCCCGTGTAAATGCCAATGGCCATTACCATTAGTACACAAATGAAAGATAAAAACAGTCCACAGACTGTAGGGAAAAATAGGAAAAAGGGAAGAAAAAGTCTTTCAGTCATATGAAAATGACTCTTTCATGACTTCACAGGCCCCTTGCTCTTCCCGTGTCCTCACTCCTTTAAGCACAGGACCCTAGAGCAATGTTCATCACAAGCAGCAGCCCAAAATGAACTTGGACATGCCTGCAAGTGGATGAAGGGCAGGATGTACATGCACTGCCCAACTCTGAGCTCTTAAATTATTGACCTGGACTTCTAGTCATACTGTCAGTGGAGAGAAACACATCTTCACTGGATGGAGAGGAGACCCTCTTTAGGATGTTGCCCAGGGATGTTGCTCTAGGCTCCATCTCTCAGCTCTGCAATGAACACAACTGGGTGGAAGTCTGAGTCTCTGTCTCAATGAAGAGCAGAGAAACAAAGGCATCTATAATATCTATGCCACTTACTGAGGGCTTTTTTTACCCAAGGACCACAGCTGCATGCTATCAAAACTAACAGTCTACCCCAGGAGAAACCAGTACCCTTCATGGCATCCACAAAGCCATGTAACTCACTCTTGAGAAAGGTGTGAATGACCGCAGAGTTCACTGCCTTTAGAAATTAACAAAAAATTTCCTCTCCCTTCCTGAACTATAGCCATTTCACACATAAACACAGTCTCAGAAGAACTCTTGTCAAATTGAAACAGCTACAAAAGAAGAAAAAGGTGATTTGTCTCTAAGGAACATGCTCTGCTGTGCACTGAAGCCTAAAAGGGTAGCAGCTAGTGAGTCAGAGGCTTTAAAACCTCATCGTTGCCTTTACTTCTTATTTCCACTCCTACTGACCACAGGCTGATAGGAAATTCTATTATTGTTAAAAGACACAAACAAGATAGTCAAAATAATTCAGAATCCAATCGATACCTTACATTGTGGCCACAAATAACAATTCTAATCACAATTCCACACCCTGTTGAATTAGCTCGAAGGTCATCTGGCCCTAATCTTGGTATTTCTTTTCCTATCACATTGCTAACTCCTTTAACTTATAAAGAATAGCCTGACCTGAACTTCCAACCAGTAAAAACAAGCACATGAATCCATACTAAAACTCCAAGACTGTTAAGTATCTAACTGCATCTGAGTATAAAAGGTAAGAGCTAAAGTTGCCACCTGGCCTCTGTAAGCACCTGGCAGACCCCCGTTCTCTTCATGTGAGGCACATGAAGAACCACTAAAATCTGACAACACTGAGTTACCTTATGCCATGGTTTCTATCCAAGCTTTGAAAGGCAATAAATAAGATTGTCCCATGAGTGGGGTCATTCACAGGACCAGAAACAGCACGAAAACTGCATATATACATATATATGTATATCGTCCACTCAAAGGTGGCCATCAAGGTTCCATAAGCAAGACTCCTCTTGCAGTTGAGAGCTGCTGCCTCCAAATTCTTCCAAAACCCACATAAAAGGGAATGGGAAAAGGAGACTGTATGTTCTCACTCCTTTAAAAGAAAGGACTGAACTACGAAGAGCCTTAATTCCCCCCACAGTTTGCACCTGCGCACATGCTGATACAGCCCAGCCACCCTGGAGTCACGTCTAGCACTCTCCCAGGGTTATCTTGCACAGGTGTGGCATTAGCAAGGATTGCTGTTCTCCAGCAGCCGTCAGACCTTGTGTTAAGGTGCCTGTTTCAAGACTTAAGATAACTTGCCTGGCAAATGAGAGTGAATCTGACAATGACTAAAAGCTTATGACAAAGGCGATATGTTCATAGGCTACTTATCATGACGGAGGAGAATTTTGCCTCTAGTCCCTGCTCTACCCGAATTGAAACAGAAATACTGACTAATATTTCTGTTTGGCTGTCTTGATCTCCACTAGTAACATTTTCTTGCCGCAGAGAGGTGGAGCAGGGCATCCCACAATGTCAAAGTGACTCAGACCTCTGACTATGGGGTCATGTGAAGTCTCACACTCCTATTAGAGATGCACAGCTACAACAACACTGGGTTAGAGAAGGTCTGGTCCTCTAAGAGAGAGGTTATAAATACTCACTGAAATAGTTCAAACTACTTTTTCCCTTGCTTTTAGCTTTAGGAAGTTTACTATTTTCACAGTGGAAGGAAATGAGCCACCACAAAAGAGGTCATCTGATAGCATCCTATTCTTTCACTTCTTCCTTCTGTCCCTAGAACATAATGTAGGTCCTAGTGAATATTTCATATCTTAATTACCGAGAATAATTATCAGTTAAAAAAATTCATTAAAGGGATATTGCTTTCATGTACCTCTGAAATGAAATTTAAATCGCTTTTCATCTCTTCACCATAAACTGCTGGAATGAAAACCTATTTATCGGGCTTCTTCAAAGCGGACTTATCCCGCTACGCCGGACCACTACGCCGTGACGAGCCCCCTCAGAGGATGGGCACGGGCAGCAGGACGGCCGTCCGGGCCGCGGGGTCACGGCTCTCGCCAAGGGAGCACTTACCGCTCGGCTCGGCTCGGCTCGGCTCGGCTCGGCTCGGCCGGGGCTCGCCCGCGCTCGCTGCCCGGAGTGAGGCCGGGCCGGGGCTGAGCGGGGCCCGGCGCGGAGCGGCCCTGCCCTCTGCGGGGGCCCGGAGGTACTGCCGGCCTCCCCGGGCACCTGCGGCCGCGCCGAGCCCCGGGCGGGGCGGCTCCGCTGCCCGGGACTGCCGCGGGGTGCAGCGCGGCGCCGGGGACCCGCGGCCGCCTTCTCCGCCAGGCACGGGCCGCGGGCTGGCCGCGGAGCGGTGCCCGGCGGGGCAGGCAGCGCACCGGCAGCTCCCGGCCCCAAGCGAGCGGCCCCAGCCCTCGCCCCCGGACAGCGCGGGACACGGAAAGGGCACCCCGTGCGCTGCTCCCGGAACCGCCCCCCATCGCGGGCTGGTCAGCCCGTCCTCCCTCCCACCTGCCCCGCCGTGCAGGGAACAGGCTGCGCTCGGAAAGGTGGGCAGCAGCACCCGGGAGCCAGGTCTGCTGCCACCTCCACGGCCGCGACCTGAATGTCTCGTGTCCCGCAAAGCTCTGAGAGGTCCCACTCTACCCCTTAGCTCCATCCTTCCCTCCACCTCTTCCATGTCAGTGTTCATTGCACAACCCCACAGGTACCAAATTATTTTCTTGTTTTTGAAAAGTGCTCTCAGACAAGCCCCCTGAAGTCTTATTAAGCTATCCCACCCTCGGGGATGCTAATTTGATCCCCGATACAGAAATAGTACAAGGAGTAGCTGTACTGCTTTCTCCTTCAGAGTTTGCTGTGGCATTATCAGGAAAACCCAATATGTGGCTGAGACAAGTATATGGATAGAAAAGTTTGTTTACGCTTAGCCTTGGTGTGATGGAGTGGATGCTCATTGAAAGAAGCATTTCAAGGGCCTGGAGGGCCCCTGTTATTGAATCCTCAGTGCTGTGACTCAGTGTGTGGTAAGGGCTGTAAATCCTCTGAGAGTTGTTTTCATTCTTCGATGCTCTTAACACACAGCAACAGTGGCAAGAAATGTCCCCATCTTTTCTGATGCAGCTGGACTGGCTTCTATTAGACAAGCCTTGTGGTCCCTAGGTTAAGCTACTACCCACCAATTTACTAGGAAGAGCAGTTTCAGTGTAGAAAAATATGAAACAGCTCATCTGCTGTGTAATGGAGGCATTAGAGGGAATTTTTAAAGCGTGTTAGCTGAGAGGAACAGTTGCACTAGTAGTTGGAGTTTTCAATTGTAGATCAGCTTCAAGGTCCCCATCTTCAAAGGAGATTAGCAGGTGAATCAGGTTAATTGCTTAGACACCATTAGGTCTGTTTCTCCCTCCTTCCTAAGCATGCTATGATCAACAAGTAGTCGTGTTTCTCAAGCCCAGTGTTATTCCTGGGAAATATACAACAAAACACAGTAATTTGAAATGTGGGCTCTCCCCGTAGTCACACTCTGTCCAGAAGGGACACTGCTGAACTCATTGACAGCACAGCAATCAACTCCCTCAGAAAGACAGATCTCCACACTCTCCTAATGACTCTGGTGCGATGTATGCAGAGATTGAACTGATGGAAACAGGCGAAAGTGACGAGCACAGTAAATCGTTGGTGAAACCTAAGGACTAGATACAAAATATCTCGGTTTCTTTACTATTGAGGAATACATTCAGTGCAGGTAGCTCGATTTGCAAGCTGAGAGCCTCCAGCAAGGGGCCATAAAGCACCAACCCTTTGCGTAACAAAGGGCCGGGGGACCGGACCCTCAGAGACACGGCAGCAGCCCACCATCCCCTTGCTTGACGTGCAAGACTCTCCGAGGATAAAAGCCCAAGGTTTCCTTTGTTCGTGGTCCCTCCTCGGAGGCACCAGCTCAAGTTGTTATTTTGTTACTTAGTTATAGAACTGAGATGAAATTATTTTAAGGAGCGGGAAGCCTGAGACTCTGCTATAGGAAGGCTAGGGACCAGCCAGTGAGGAGGTAAGGAAACCTGATGTGACTGTGTTGAGTGCGAGGTGTGTAACTAAAAGGGCTTCAGTCCCTGCTCAGGTGGTGCATCTGTGACTGCCAGGGCGCCTCCTGGATGGTCGGACAGGAGAGTTTCCTTAATATTTACCTTATCCTGAGGAGACCTCTTGACAAAGATGATGATAAGTATTAGGTGGTGGTGGTGATGAGCTACCAATTCTCTCACTCAGTACAAGATTAGTCTTCCCATGGAGTTTGCCACACAACTGCCACTTAAGTGAAACTGAAACAAAACCAGCTTTCAACAGTGAAATGAATGCATACACTACATGACTAGGCATTAAACTTGTGAGAGGTCAGCAACAATTAAGTGCTGTCAATTAACAAAATGAGATCAAAGTGCTTTTCAACTTTACAAACACAAACATTTTTCAAAAGGTGGAGTAATGTTTATCTTGTTTGATCCCAGTTGTACTCCCATGTGAGTTTCACACATAAATCCCTATATTTCTAAAAAGCATGGCATAGCTTCCAAAGCATTCATACTACTGATCTCTATATTGTACTTAGAGGATACATAGCAGTCACGCTGATGCCACTGCTTTTGCCTAACACCTTGTGTAGAAAGTAACCGTCAAAACAAACCCCAAGACTACAAAATATATATAGCCAAATCAGCTATGGGATGGGTAAATATAGAAATCATAGTATCATTGGAGTATCATCACAGCATGTCTGGCATACCTGGGATTTCTGGCACTGCAGAGTAGCACAGGGCAACTCAAATATATGTGACTGAAGTGCTGTTACCTCCCTGCATGTCTCCTGTTGTTCCCAGCTTTTTTGTCTTTTCCATTCTGAAGCATCAAAGTTACCATGGAAACAAGCAGAGGCATTTATGTATATTTGTGAGCCTTACCCATACAGGGCATGTGAAGTTAGTCTCAGTTAATGTATGACCTGCATCTGGAGGAGCACATCCCTGTGGAAGGACACCCTGCAGTGGGATGTGGGCACTGGCAGAATGAGACAGTGCTGGGCACCAGCCTGGAGAGGGGCTCTAGGAGCGGGGCCAAATGCCTCCTGGGGAAGGAAACTTGTAATTCCTTCTGCTGTTGCTGAGTGGTGCGAGTCAACAGCTTTCTCAAAGCTGGAGGAGCTGATAAGAGATAAGACTCTGGGGACAAGTATTTTGGACACAGTGCAGTGACTTTTTTTCCCCACCCAATGGGACAAGCAGGAGTGTGGCCACCAGCACCACATGCAATTTCTTTTAGACAAATATGTAAAGGAAATAATTTTAAGTATCATGGTGTGAGGACATAGGGTCTGTTTAATTAAAACTTGCCCTTTTTTGCTGACTTTTCTTGTCAAGAGGATGTGTTCAGTAACAAAATAACTAGAGGATAAATCTGCAGACACTTGTGGTGGATGGCAGTAAATGGTAGACCAAAGTGCTTTGACTCTTAAAGCTTTAGATAGATCTTGCATCTTTCTGTTTATTCAGGTGGACCTGGATAAATTGCATCAGCTTCTTGACTCATAAAGAAGTCCAGTGATGAGAACTGGAACAGCAGAAACCCAGAACTGCTTCAGTTTAGATGCTACAAAATTAGGGAGACAATTCCATCTACTTAGCCCAAAACTTTCAAAAGTGATGAATCGGATTGGTTTGCCCTAATTTTTGATTGGTCAGTCTAAGACCTTATGAAAACATGAAGAATTGCTATTCAGAAAATACAGCTCACCCTCAGCAACCTGATAATTATAAAAAATATCACCAGCTGGACACCTCTGGGTATTCAGGCATTCTGGTAAGTAGTGTTACATAGTGCAACTGAGCACTAGTATTTATTTATAGTACTATTTTTTTTTAATTAGTTCTGGAACACTTCTGCCCTGTGTTAGTTAATGTGTATTTTTATAACCAGTAAAGGCACTTGTATGTAAATAACCTGTATAGGAAATTGTCTTCTTTTCTCATGCGTCCTTTTCTCTCTGTAATTTCATTCCTTCTCCATTACTCAGAGGACAAGTAGGGATGAAAAGAATAAATCAGAATTATCATTCTTGCAAAATAACAGGCTGAAAAAGCATTGTCTCTCAGTGATTTCCATAAAGAGACAGAACTTTGTGGTGTAAGATATTGGAAAGGAACCATAATAACTTTCCATTATATGAGCCTTGGTATTTTTAGCTAGAATGAGAGAACAAATGAGGAAATCGAGAGAGAGCTCAAGGCATGAGCATTTGTCCTGCAACTCACACATGATAGAACTAAGGGAGAAAAATATTCTGCTAGTAAGAACAGAAGCTTCTACTACCAGAACATATCTCAGGTGACCCTCAGAGGTATAATGACAATTTTAAACTCATGAGACTAAGGAATAAGTATCAGCAGTCTACACTTCTCTTTCCTTCATTTTTAGTCAGCTGCTGTTTATATCCAGGAGAAGACAAAGTAACCTCTAAGTTTCTGTTGATTTAGTGGATTCTTAACTTGCTCTCAAAATCAAGTGCCTTCTGGACCAAGAATAGGGTTTTTTGGGTCATCACGCCCCTGCCATCCCAAAGATGCTCTTAATTCAGTTTATTAAATATGCAGTGCCTCAAAAGTTTCTGTTTATTTTGAAAATATTAGCTATGCTTTCTAGCACTAGGATACCTTTCCATGCACACAAAAAATGGAAACATCTCATATAAGCCCCTAACATTAGTAAAAGTGGGTATGTAACGAAAAGTGTTATTAGCAACTACTGTAGACAGCATACTAGGTATCACATTGTCCACATCTGAACATCTGAAAAACTGTGGCTCTCAGTCCCAAAAATGTATCACCATTTGGACTGCCAAGATCAGCTAACGAGAGATGTGCTTTCTGTGACTTTTAGTTAGTGAGTATGATTCCACTGTTAACTTGCCCTGTCCTAAAGCTGTGCCAGACAAATACAAAAATGTGAAGTTCACAGGTACTGTCTGTACTTCCGTGGCTAGAGAGAGACACCCAGAATCACAGCTAATATCACAGTTGATCCTGAAAACACCTTGGAACTTCTTACTCTTGTCCTTCTGGCCTTGTAACTTCAGCAGTGCCTGTTACAGGATGCTCAAGGAAGAGTACAAGATTGTTTCCACAGCTGAGAATTTGTTCATCAGCATTGCCCAGATGCATAGCCTGAGATGATGTGAAAATGGCTGTACTCAGCCTGGCCAGAAGGTGCAGCTCTTGATGTACACCATAATGACACACAGACACAAGTGCACCGATAGGAAACACAGACACAGCACCTGCCAGCCTTAAGCACTCAGCAATATCAGACTTGTTCCCTTTATACACAAATAACCTACAACCATTTTGCATCTTCAGTTTTAGCATCGAGGGTGTCCGCTGGCAAGCAACTGTACGGTTTGGCAGGGCAGTCTGCAAAGCATGTTCTAGTATGCCGTGCTCCTTGTGCAGGAGGAGCAATGTGCAACTTCCAAATTCATCCTTGTTGTGCTTATGAAGAACACGGCATGTGTATCAGGACTGCTGCCAGCAAGTAAGAACATGCTGGCATTCTGCATTTTAGGAGAATAAATCTATTAGTCAAAAGCAGTTTTCAAACCCCACATACCTTGCAAGTAAACTTCTCATCACAGAAAGTCTGTATTAGCATGAGAGAAGGGAATTAAAAAAATTAAATATCTGTAAGTTTAACATGAAGAAAACACAGGATGTCCAACTCACCAGGGTCTTAGGAGAGAAGATTATTCCCCCTACCCAAAACATCTGCTTGAACATGATTTCTAGCCATGAACATGATCTCTCTGGCATGACTAACAGTTTTCAACTTGGAAGGGGGAACTGCTCACGTGTCCTTTACTCCAAGAGCATGAGGTGAACATTTCTGTGGAAATGACTGGATGGTCTACATGAAGCCACAGAGGCAGAAGAGAGATTACTCCAGAATTTCAGGTAAATTGTGCCTGATGAGGCATAACAATTTCAACACAGATTATTCTCTTTATTAAGCAGGTCACCACAGCTTTCTTTCTCAAAAAGGTTGAAACAAGCTTTATTTTAACATACAAATCAGATTGTGTACAAGGCAAAACATACCCTTATAGACATAGGCAGAGTGGGTCTCCACACACCATGTGTAGCCACTTGCACTACAGTAATCCTGAGACACGGACAAAAGCCCTAAAAATCTTTTTAATCACTCTTGTTATAGTCAACTCCATTTGGGAATTAAAAACATTATACAGTTTGGTGTCAGGAAAACAAATCACCTATAAGGAAAATACCCAAGATAATGGTCTAACTCCCCGCTGTCATCCAGGTACACCAGCAAGAGTTCAGAACTTGAACAAATCAAGAGATGGAAATATGCAAGGTTACTTCATTAACACTGAAAAGCATACATAGAAGGATGCCAAGATATTTTTGCTACCTTCAACTACTGCTGTCTTCATGAACTGTGTCGTCTGTGTGTCAAGTTTACATATCCTACAAACTTAACAAAGAGTTCTCTACATTGTGTGTTAAGTTAGTAAAAAACCCCAATTTTCTTTGCTTCCTTTCAATATGAAGTTATATGTGATATAGAAATATTTTTAAAAGCAGTAGAACTACAGACATTTAAAGTCATTTCCCTAATATTAAAAGCTACTTGAACACCCTCATTTTGCTACAAGACTGTTTTTCATTAAATGACATCAAAAAAAGGAAATCTCTTTTTTTAGAAAAAGTTAAAGGTAAGGAAATGTTATAGACATGTTTGGAGTTTTTCTTTAGTTTTGCAACATATAAAAATAAGTTACACTATATATTATGGCTTTCATGTATTTATCTACTCATTTAGTAGCAGTGTCATTGCGGATTTATACACTAGATGTTGTAAATAGTTAACCTGCCATGTTCTTCAGACTTTGCTTGAGTTTTGAATTTGTGAGAAGAAACAAGCAAATATTAGAGGGAAAATTAAGAAGCCTCGAGAAAAACTTAGACAGCAAGAAGCACCGGTAGAAGAAGTCTTTCAGAGAAATTTTTAAGTCAATTTAAAATTTTCATGTGATTTTTAAAGCAATTTAAAATTGAAGTTTTAATTTAGTCTTCTTGGCAAAATAAAGGCCAAGCCAAATATCCCATGCACTTCAATAGTCAGAACTTCCTACTGAGCTTCATTTCAGAAATGTTGACATACCAGTATGCTACTATTATGCTACTTGAAGTAATGATTGCTCTTTAATGGTTGTTAATAATACAAGATAATAGATTTGGTATGCAGCTATCTGAAAAAGGCCACAATAATGTTAAACCAACATGGCTCAAAACTGCAACACAACTGCCCACTATCAAGTGTTGTTCACTACCAATGGAAGGGGAGGTTGGGCACAAAAGGTGCTTGAGTCAGACTGAAAGACTTCAATTACACATTGCTGTATTATTAATGGCTATATTATTAATATACTTACATTTTGAAGACTAAAGTTGCATTCAAATCAGGCAAGCTATGACAACATTCAAATACATGTAAATAAAAAGAATTCTAGATTCATAGCCAAAGTAGTAACAAAAAAAATCTCATTGTGCAGTTGATGTGGCATTTGCAACAACAACAAACTTATGAATTCAATAAGAAAGACTGTGGCACCGAATTTGGGAATATTTTCAAGCTCTAGTTTTACTCAGGACAGAAGAGTTGCCAGCTGAATAAACTTAAGTGATTACTGTACTTTCCAGCTCTTTGTAAACAAGACTCCATGTTGTGCACAAAAGAGGAGCTTTCACTCCCCTTTTTCTTCAAGGAAGGTATCTGAAAAGGCAAGCTGTAGTGATTGCTTCTGACAGCAGTAGAATAAAGAAGCAGATAGAAAAGTAGGTATATATAAAAAAGTTCTTAGAGTAAAAGTATCTGTCCTGGTTTTAACTTTGTTTATGAAAAGGCACTTTACATATTGCTAAAACTCCAATACTGTACTTGTCCTTGGAGTTTTTCTGTTACAAGGCTGTGTTGCAAGGTGGTCAGCATGAGGATGCAAATGTTCTTTACACAGTGCCTATCTGCTACAAATTTTATAATTACACAAAGTATCTTACACCAGAAGAATAGATTCATGTTCAAAATAATAACAGGTCTTCAAACAATACTTCAGTGATGACAGACGATCTGTCAGAGACAACACACCACCTGATTTTATTAGTTCACTCTAATAAAATCAGCAATGTGAATCTTTCAGAAGTGAGTCCTCAGTCTTTTGTTTTCCTCTCGCAGTCTCTCAATTTCAGCTACTAAGCTTTCATTTACAGAGTATCTTTCAAGTAAAGCATGCATTTCATTCTACAGAAAAGAAAAAAGTCTCAATCAGTAGTAATAAAGATAATAATTCCAGTATTATACTATTGGCTTTCATATTTCTTTTAAAAATTAAATAACGTAGATAATTCTGTTTTTAAAAACTTTTGATAAGAAACGTAAGATTTTCCCTTTTAAGCTGACATACAGTATTTTGATCATTAATACATTAGTGAATATTTTATCAAAGGATATTGTGCAGTTCTTCAGGATGAGAATCTACTAATACAGATTCCATTAAAATGCTCAGAACCCAGACAGGTTCTTTTTAATGCAGATCAAAAGAACAAAGACTCATAAAAAGGTGAAGCTAAAGAATAAAGAACAGCTCAGTATGTATACAGTACCTATAAGTGAAGCTTTCTATTTGAATTCCATCTATCTTCTCCTTACCCCAGCCTTCATACCTCCTGAAATATGGAATTCATACCTCCTCAACCCCTAGAATCCCTTTATTAACCAAAGAAAAAACAATTTAACAGATTCCCATTCATGCTTTCCCCCTTCCTTCACATGAAATCCTCCCTTTCTCGGTCTTAATAAACAAAATAGATTTTATGTTTTGAGAGAAGATGGCATGCCTTACTATTACCAAAATTGAAAACTGAATACATTTCCCATCATGGTCCTTGTACATACCAACTGCATATGGAATTGCTTGATCATCTCCACTTGCAAATTCACAATATCTCGATGGCATGCTTCTCTGGTGGAAGAGTTGCAAAAGGAAAATGCTTAGACTTACTTAGGAAGCAGTCTCTCTCATACCCTCAGCACCCAAAACTCTACAATTCCTCACCTTCACTCTCATCTAAAGTCTAGAAACCCTTAGACCATGAAACAATCTTCTACAGCTTATTTTGGAATACTTTTGTTATGATATTCATTTTTGTAAGTACCATTTTTTTCAGCACATAAGAAGATGCAGGACTTCTCAGTTTAGAAACACAAATATATACATGGTGATATCAAGATTCTTTTTCACTTGCAAGCTATAAGCTCCTCTCATTTTTACCATTCAAAGCTAATTTTCAATCCCTTGATGATAAGAACTGCAGAGAAAGATACTTATCTCTACTTGAAGATACAACTTTTCAGCACATGACTTTCAACAGTCTTCTGTAAAAGGGCCCAAAACATCAACTGTGGTAAGTGATACATTATTCTCAAAATCATGGAATAATCAAGGTTAATCTACATAAAAAGCAGTGGCAGTGTTGTCCGCGAAGTGGACATGAATTTGTTAATTCATGGGCAACCATTCCACACTACAAAAACCAGCCTTGAAAATAGCCTCTGATCATGACATTAATACAACGGTTCCAGAAGCTGAGGAAGAAAAAGGAGAACAGCTCACAGAAAAGCAGCAAGCTGACAAGTTGTATCACTGACAATAATGTATCACTTCCTGAACAGTGCAGCACAGTGCAGTTGTCTGGGACTGAGTACTGCGCCATGGGTACCACTGGCCTGACAAAGTAAGGTGTTTCTTTTGTGGACACACACAGATCTTACTTCATTTTCCTTTCCTCAAACATACAGCAAACCCAAAGGCAATCTCTACCACTTTCTCTTTCCACAGATTATTGTGCTACAGAATTCCTACTGGAGACAATCTTCTTCAGTGTATCAAGTATAGCACCCTATAAATCCAAAGATGTGGGTTATCTCCCAAAGACAGGGAGATCAAGAAACAAACATCCCTTTGGAACCAAATGAATTATATATTATTCCTGGTCCTTTCCTGAAGGTTCATGGTTTTTCTCCCCCTTTACTTGAAGAGGAATGAATTTCAGGCAAAGAACATAAAAATCCTTTCCTCAGGTTCCAGCGGGTGAAAGGTAGTTACATCAATGGGAAGCTTACAGCAGTTCCCTTCCCTCTTACTGACCACTAGTACTAACAATAAAAAGTTGTTTACTAAGGTTTACTACTAACTAGTAAAACCAAGGTACTAACAATCTTTCATAATCAGTTTAAATGTATCTGCAACTTAAAACTGGGAAAAGGGCCAGCAGAGCCTTCCAGCCACTCCAGAAAATATAAGTCAGAGGAGAAACACAATATTTAAGGCTCCAGATCTGAGGCACTGGAAGTAAAAGACTGGCACACATAACTTCTAACTCTGGGGTGCCTGAACATAGATTTAAAAAAGAACACATCTGCAATACATAGACTGCATTTTAAGTTACATCAATTACATGTGTTCATCATATGTGAGTTTATTACCAAAAAATCCCAGGGGAGTTTTACCATACTACAATTATGTAAAGACATTAAATTACATTGGATGTATTTTTTCTGTTGGCAGATACAGAACAGCCATGGTACACAAACCTACTAAACTAGTTTTGCTTTGCTTTTTTTCATCAAGACAGCAGCAGTTCCCCTGCCCCTGCAATTCTTCTCCATTATCTCCCTTCAACCTACATCATCATCTTAAACACGGACTGGGAAGTGATGCCCTGGATAAAATTCTCTTAACTTCTTCACCTTCTTCAAACTCCACTCTAAATAGAACCATGCTAATTTGACTTCTTTCAAGACAATTGGAATGTTGGTTAGATATCCTCAAAGTAAGCTGACACCAACCATCACTTACAGCACAGATGCTATTTCAGTGAAAGCTCCACCAGTAGAAATACACACACACTGTTTCACCTTACACATGCCAAGATACCAACAATCAAAGCCAACACAAGTCAACTGGCTATGTCAAATTCTCCTCACTGTCAACTTGAAATTTCTCCTGCTGGGATAGGGAGACAAGCAAGGAGGAAAAGAAATCAGTGCAAGGCTTCAGGAAAAGAGTAGAGCCCTTGCTATGCAGACAAAATTTACCATCTGAGAAATATTCACTCATTCTGGAAACATCAGCAAAGTCATACACCAACAGCCCTCAGAGCCATCAGTCTAATTAGTCATCAGAGCTATTAAAAACTAACTTTCATAACTAGTTTTTCAAAAATAGGGCTATAAATGGTGTAATTTTCTAATCCAAAGAGGAATTTGTTTGAGCAGATGCTGAAACACCTCATTAAGAAAACATGTCATTGAAAACAAAACACTCTGCAGGAACAGCAGTACCTGAAGTCATCCATTGTTTCTTGTATCATATTCTGAATGAAGTTGATTTGAATTGCTGTCAGAGGTGCATTCGGTCTGCTACTCCCAATGGTTTCTACTATTTTTTCTGACAATGAACTTGCAACGCCAGCAGTGACAGGTGATGTTATCTTTGAACCTTTACAATTGAAAATAAAATACTGAGAACCCTCATGACAAATAAAAACCACTCGTATCACCACATTACTTTTAAAAAATAATTATTTATGTAATTAATTTTACCTCAAATATTGCTCGGTAAAAAAAAAAAAAAATCTGATTTACAATGAATCTTTCCAGAGGCAACTAGAGACATTTTAGGAGGGCTGGCTTGATTTAAAGAACCAAGATCAAGTCCATTGTATCAGATTTCATGTCAGTTTACAATCAATCACACCTTTAGAACTGGGCCAAAATTATCAACTTACTTGTTGAGGTAGTACCATTTACTGGTAGATCATATGCAGGATGGGCCTGAATATTCTTCATTAGTTTCTCATTTACATCAGGAGTAGATGATAGTGGAGAAGGTTCTATGCTTGGTAAGCTTGATTTTGAAACCTGACAACAGAAAGATTTTTTTATTATTTTAAAGATTAAATCTACTTGTAATTGCACTTGTAGAGTAAGTTTTCCAAAATGTACCTTCAAACATTTTTCCTTTTAGGAATCTACTCAGAAATACATGTTTTTTATTTCCTAGCAAGATATCTGAAAAATGGATTGCTAAAACATTCCAAATTGCCTCAAGTGGGCACAAAGAAGCAAGTGCAAAAGACAGGGGGGCCTCTAATTTTCATATCAAAAATGTTGTGACTAACTTGTATCACTCCTAGCAAACTCAGGCTTCTCAACAGCAATACCAAAGTAGCTAAGCTCTGTGCAGAGACACATCAAAGATATCTCAAGAAAAAGAGGGAGATGGAGAACAGGGAAAGAAGAGAGTGGAATTGACCTAACAATCAATCAATCATACTAGTGCAACCATCTAGTGATTCTTCATTTTTCTAGAAAAATCTAAATACTCCTCAGGCTATCCATTTTGTTTCATGGGAACTTATGTAACCTGATCTTATTTAAGACAAACATACATTTATCTTCCATTGCTGAAGGCCAATTCATCTAAATCACACAAGGTTTTACAGATTTGTGTTAATAGTGTGTGAACGGAGTTGCAAAATAAAATCAGATTGGGCATTATTCAGTATTCTTTTCTTCAAGCAGCAATTTTCTGTCAAGATTCTAAAAATAACACTCATAACAAGAATACCTGCTTTAAAATGTCTTTAGATTCTTGTTTTCCAACACTTATTTTCTTAGAGTCAGTCTCTGGATGTTCCTCTTCTTCTTTAATTGGAGATCCCACAAATGCATGTAATGGGCTAGACTGTGACCCTTGTGCACTACTGCCCACTAGGTTTCTTTTTACTGGAAAGGCAATGGTTGGCTGTGGGAGAAAATCCAAACCCAACAGGTAGGACTGAAAATCCAAGCCTAAAATGAAAAGGGAAAGATGAAACACACGGGTCAATAAACACACACACCACATCTATCCCACAGTTAAAATGCCTGCACACTCATACAAAACTGACAGACAAAAGAAATCACCAAAAAATGTACTCCACAAAAAACTACATCCTTCCATCCAACTTATGGTGCCTCCATCCTTATAAAAGTAATAAAACACGAAATCCTTCTGTATATCACTATAAATTGTATAAAGGAAAAAACCCCATCACTTTAGGACCATACTCTTGACCCCCTGTTACCATGTTGTTCTGGGAATTGTCTGACACATTCTCAATGTGTCAGACAATTCCCAGAAAAGTTATTTCAGTGTTTGCTTTGGTCATTTGTTTTTTTTCAATGGTATGACAAAATCAGCATGTGAGAACTAGCACAAACCTCCAAAGACTTACCGCTGACATATGCTTACCATTTCCTTGAGGATCTTCAGTCACTTTATTTGCAATAATATCTACAGAACAGCAAAACACAGACAAATGAAGTGTTTATTTGTATCACTGCATCAAGTTCATAATCAAAGACAAATTAAAATATCAAGTACATACAACAGTCAGTAACTCACAAGTGACATTTTGTCACACTACATGCAGAGGAATGACGCTTTACAAATTCCAGTATCAGTAACTTACCGTCTCTGACTGGAGAAAACACGTCTCCTAAACTACTTCGACCCAAATCATCAAAATTACTTAATTCAGCACTTTTCCCATGATCTGCTTCTTTAGAGGGAATGACATCCAAGCTGGAACTATGGGGAAAACCTTCAAAGGGCAATATCATTCCGTTAGTAATTGACCTTTTCCAAAAATAACATACATTATGGCTAAACCATCTCACACCAATCTCACACCATGGTACTTGGGAAGTCCAGTGAGCACTTCAGAATCATCTGCAGGTGCCACTTAGAGGGTCAATATTAGCTTGCTCATTTGGGCTGTCAACAAAGGTGACTACAACTAAAAGCTCAAGAGGAGGGTTGTAAAACTGGAGAACCCACTCATGCTCAAAGAAATCTATATGATGGGTGCAGCAATTTTATGGTGCATCAGGTGAAGTCAAACTGGTGACTGCACCTTCTGCTAATAAGGTAACCACATTCAGACAATAAAAATTTAAATTTGTTCTGCAAGAAAAAAAATTTGCTGTACTAGGGCCATTAAGCATTCCAAGGCAAATCATACGAAACACCTTTTTAAAGCTTACTTAGTGTTAGTATATTCTCTGCTTATTTCTAATATTTGAAAGTCAACTTACATATTCTAATATTAGAAAATCAAATTGAAGTTACAATTGCAGGAAAAAAAAAACAAAAAACCTCAACCAAACTTGTTCCTAAACCTTTCTTCACTCTACCCTCAAGCCCCTTCCCTGACCTAATCCAAGAGGGAAAAAGCTTTTTATATGCATGGCACCAAGGACAGTTGTCTGAAGAATGGAAGCATATCTTATGTCCAAAAAAATCCCCAGTAGTTATTCAAACTTGTTTTTAGAAAGGGAATTGAACTGCTCAGACAACCACCAGAATATCTTTCATAATTTCACAAAATGTTCATAAAACCTAGAAGTACTTCTCTAGGTGGGATTACTTGTTGAAGTGATCCAAATATGACTGTGTGGGTGACTGCAATTAATCATGTCCAAGTATTTACATTAAGTGGAACTTGAGTCATGTTTACGATTTCACATTTAAATGTATTAATAGATTACACTTTTCACTCCTTCAGATGTGTCAATTGTGACACCAACATAGGATTGCACTTGCTAGTTAAGTAAATACTTGGTATACTGAGTCAAATCAGAAGTGCAGTTCAGAATTTAGAGGATCTACGTGGAAAAAGTGTGACATAAAACTGGGCCAAAATATCTTGTGCACTTTTACCCATTCCCAGAAATACAAATCCAGTATGGTACTTAAAGCAGAGAATAGCTGGTAAATGGGAGTTTATGGGAAGCCAGCTCAAAGTACATCCAAGATTCTCATCTCATTCTGACTTCATTTATACTTTTGTACCTTAAAAATACCTGTGACAAAAAGCCTTAATTTTGCTTAAATATGTTATCAGATTACTTTACTGAATGCCCCTTATTTTCTCCAAAGTTAAATCCCATGAACAGGTTCTAGAAAAAATTCCAGACAACAAATGAAGCTTGTGGTTTCTTATCCATTCCCATTTTTAACCTTAAAGACCATATCTTCTGCAGTATTCAGACGTTTTTAACTTTTAAATTGAACACTCAGATGAAGGAAAACTGTTTTGCTTGGTAAGCCTTTACTTTGTCAAAACATTTATTTATTATGCATGGTTCCCTTTAAGGAGTAACAGCCATTACTGCCGTCTGTATCTTCAAATAAAGACAATAAATCCTATGTTTTAACCAAAATAAAATTTTCCACACCATTCAGTAATGTTGATTAGCTACAGTTCTTGCATACACAGGAAACATTCTACTCCACCTCATACTTCACTGCATACCCAAGGGAGGTCATTAATACACATCCCTATGGACTGCAGTGGCTTATTGCCTAATTACTGTTACTGAATGTATTTCTCCTTATTTTTAAAAGGGAGGGGTAAAGTGCTGTTACATTAAGATGGATTGAGGATTTTTTCAAAGAATCAAACTAGCAGTGTTACTGATTTGATATTTTCAGAACTCTTGAATTAAATAAAATTTTAAGAGTACATTTCACACAGTGGCAGTTTTGGAATGCTTAGAATTCTTACAAAGAAGTTGTTAATTTCTGAGGTATAGCTAGCAAGTACAGTTATACAACTAATCATACTTGTAACTATATTTAGCATCTTTCCTACCATGTGATACTGGAATCATGCCTCTCACAAAAACACAGTTCAGTGGTCACTTGGGTTTTTGGACTAGGTTGCTTTTTCTCCCGGTGTTTTCCTAGGTTGGTTTTTGTTTTGTTTTTTTTCTTTTTGGATGAGGTCTGCTACTCCTATTCATTACAAGAATTACAAATCTTTAGCTCTGCATTCCATGCAGACATTGCATCAGAAACTACATGATGTACATAACCATAATCTGCAAGAAGTCAGAATGCAAGAGGTAGTCCCACAGTTTAAAGACTTCATGTGTCTTCAGCTTATAGTAGGACCCAATTTACCTCCTACAGTCTCACAGCATGTGTTACACAGTGGGGAGGGAAAAGAAGTATTTGTATGTGCAGGTACATACACACAGTACTTCCTAACAAATGCCCTTCCCTCAGTGAAATTTTTCTATTGTAATGGTCAAAACACAAAACACTGCTTCCATCTTCCCCATTATGCCAACTGTTTTAAGAGTAGGAACACAACATTACCTGTTTTCTCCTGAAAAATCTCTCCTCCTTTATTCTCATTTGTCAATGTAAGATGAGAGGAAACTGTTGCTGATGCTTGAGAGGCAATGTTTTTGATGCCAGTATTTTGAATTCCTCCAAGATTACTGCCAGCTTTGACTTCTACTCTTTTGGGCACAGGTTTATTTGAAGAACCTGTGATGTTAGACTAAAGAAAAAATAGAACCAATTATGAGAAGTTATTATTCCTTCAACCCAAAGTAAAAAAACAAGACAATATACTTTCCTTTTTAAAAACAGTAAAAAAAAATCAGTTCAAGTTGCAAAGGTTGCCAAGGAGATATGCCTTTATAAATACAAAAAAAGGTATCTTCATGTAACTTCAAAGAGCATGGGAAACATCTGTGAGGACCTCCACAAGGACACCAACAATTTAACAGTGGTGTGACCCTGCGTGATTCAATTTTAATCCCAGGTTTAGACATAGCAGAAAAAAAAGAGATTGCAGTATTAAGGACTCCAAATTTTACAGGAATAGTTAACCACTAGCAGCAAGTGTGCTAGAGAAAAAGGAAAATCTCTGAGTGGTAAAGAATCGATTTCAAAGGTCCTCTCAGTGTCCCCTAAATGGAAGCACAGGGTTTCTCAATACAGTAGAGCCTAATTAAGTCTTGGAAGAACCTCTTAAATCTTCTCTATTATTTAATTAACTTCTACACTGTTTATATGTGCTAGCAAAAGTCCATATATAGGACACACAAAATATCTTCAGATGAGCAGCCCTTTGTCTTCTCCTTAAGCAGAAGAGCCATTACAGACCTTTCTGCTACTGCCTACAAATAACCAGAGGTGCCATAAGCTGATCTGCAAAGGCAGCATATCCACACCAAAAATCCCAGAAGACTGCAAGTTCCACTTATTTCTACACTGAGAGCAGGAGTGGGGGGAATTCCATATTAACAATGCCTAAAAAAGCAGCTAATACTAAGCAGTTTACAATTCCTGTGTTGGTATGATCCCATTTTGTTGGCAGCTGTAATGCTGCCAAAGAAAGTGAACACTAAACTTTTTTCAGAACTTAAACTTTTGCTTTGCTTTCATTAATCTGTATATTGAACAATAAAAGTACCTTGGAAAAAGTGCTGCTGAACTGAAGACGTATGCATTTCACACAGCCTTTGTGAGCAGTAACTGTTTTCACTGGTGATGTTAGCTGTCTTAAGTCATACTGGCAGATCTTTCCCCGGGAACATCCTATAGCCAAAGTAGTACCATCAGGCATGAAGTCTACTGTGGTCAGAGGAAAATCAGCTACAATTGTTTTCAGTAACCTTCAAATATGAGAAATGACAGGATGAATCTTTTAGAATTCACAAGTTGGACTTTTCAACACAGAATAACTAAAAGAAATATATATATATATATAAAAGCTTTCACAATTCAGCTACAGGTCAGTAGTTCAACTTCTCCAGTACCAAGTAAATTCAGTGAACTATTTTAAGAAACAGCGGATTAGGCTTACACTAAGCATTCACGCTTAACAAAAAAAAACTACATGTGCCCCAAAAGACTTTATGAGGACAGGATCACCTTGCCTTCTTAATAGCAAACACCAACATTATTTACTGGTATCATCATTTGCAGCAGCAATCACACTACATACATCCTCTCATCCTCTAGCTTCCCAAGCCTATCAACTTTGCCCCTCCCACAGCTCTAGGAAAAACTTCGGGTCTTAGTTTGCATCCCTCTACCTCATCATTCCAAAATGCAGACTCCTGCTGCTAGGAGGAGCTAGAGTAAAAGCACTACTCATGCTAAAACCAATGTCCCACAAAACCACTTGCCATCCCATCCTCTATTTCTCATCCTTCCTGCTTTCTCATCCAGCATTCTCCTCTATCTCAGTAGTTCTGTGCACCACAGTCAAATCTTTTATCTTAACTAGAAAAGCAGGCGAGCTAAGCTCTGGTGGCTGGCACAGGCTGTACTGCCCCTCACAGAAGTTAACTGCTCTCTACCGACAAGAAAAGCCCATACACAAGCACTGGAGAACATCACCCATAAACTGGACTGCAGTTAGTTCCCTCATGCCTTGGAGTTTTTCAATTGTTTGTTTGTTAACTTAGAAAGCAAAACAGACTATGGGACAGGTTCTCCAGTAGCAATATGCCAACCACTTCAGCCATTCTGCATGGGGGCTGAATGAAGTAACTCATGTCATAATTAGGCATGTTTTTTCAGTTTATAAAACCCAAATAAGGAATCTTCTAAAATCAAAAGGTCTTTCATATACTCACTTTTTACCTAAAGTGTCATAGAAAATAATTCTTTTATCCAAACCTACAGTTACAAACAGCAGCTCATTGACTGGAGAAAAGCAGATTTCTGAGGCTGGTGCTTTATGAGTATTTTCAAAATTATGATATGGGTTCTGGCTATTTACATCCCAGAGAGTTACATTTCCACTGTCAGAAACAGTGCCCAGCAAGGATTTCTTAAAGGATGAATATTTCAAGTGTCGAATAGGCTGTAAAACACACATAAAAATGTATTTTAATACCAATATTAAATATGATATTAAATTATTTTCTAAAGACACAAACAGATTAGGAATACAAACTTAAAATAGTCTACAAAGGCCTCCAACTCTGAAATATAAATAGTAAAACCAGAAAAAATAATTTTGCATTAAAATGCCGTTTTTGCTACTGGGGGTGAGACTTTCTTTTTTTACTATTATGGGGTACCATATGAGCTGATCAGCAAAATTAGGCAGAAGAAAAATGAAATGTCCAGAAAAGTTTCTCAAATTTTCAGCAAATATCATGCCTTCATACAAAAAATCCCCACAACACATCTAAAATTAAAGTAGTGAAAAGGTACATTAGTTCACCAACTAGCCTTCTGCCAAGAATGTTAAACTTAATTCCCCTTGAGGTACTTGGATATCGACCAGTTGGATAAGACACACTGACTCCAGAGTTAAGCAGGTATGTAGGTCCTGCAGAACTGACTTCAACCTGTGGTCTAAGACCACAGAAGAGGATAACATGTGAGGTTTATCACAAGCAGCCTTGCTATAGCAGAACCAGGAACTTAACTTGCCTTTCAGAAAAGCTATTTTGTTTCCACCACATTGCCTCAGAGGATGTTTCAGAAGCTCACTGCTCTAATACTACGGTATTCAATTTCCTAATTAATTTTACTTATGACCCAGCTGTACCTATTCACTCCTGGGAGCATAATACCCTTACACTTAAACAGTTTCCTAACTCCCCAGTGCTGCTATCCTGTTTTAAAGAACAGCAAACATACCCTCCTTTGGGCTCTATTTTGCATTTTAAAAAAATGAGAGTCCTCCAGGACTGTTTTTTCAGTACCATCAGTCTTTTTGCAATTCTCCCAGTATGAATCTTTCTTGAATATGGACAACTAAAATCTTTTATGATCCTCACAATATTTGGCTCTTATTTGAGAATATTTTAGTCATTGTGATTTTATATTAAGAAATCCAACTCCTTTCCCTTGGGAATTTTTTAATCCTACTCTAATAAGAACCTCAGTTGTCCCCTAAATCTGGTATCTTGATTTCTACTCTGTCACAGTTATTCCTGTGTCTATAGTTTCAATCATTTTTTGATACTGACACAATCCTCTTATGGGCAAATGTCTTCCCACTGAGGTTTCATCATAGCTCTACCTAGAATCACTGAATTGTTAAGGCTGGAAAAGATCTCAAAGACCATCAAGTCCAAGCCTTACCCCAGCACTGCCATGTTCACCACTAAACCATGTCCCTAAATGCTATCTGTTTCTTGAATGCTTTCAGGGATGATGATTCCACACTTCCCTGGGCAGCCTGTTTCACTGCCTCACTCGCTACCCTTTCAGAGAGGAGGAATTCTGTCCTAATACCCAATCTACACTGGTGCAACTTGAGGGCATTTTGTCTTCTCCTATCGCTTGTTACCTGTGGGAAGAGACCAACCCCCACCTTGCTAGTACCTATTTTTCAGGTGGTTGTAGAGAGCAATAAGGTCCCCTCGTGACTCCTTTTCTCCAGGCTGAACAACCCCAACCCCCTCAGCTGCTCCTCACAAGACCTGCACTCCAGACCCCTCCCAAGTTCTGCTGACCTTACTTCTACTACCATAAGCACTACTGAAAATATTAAACAAGACAGATAATGAAAGAAAATATTTGTTTGATTTATCAATATACTGAGTTTCTTACCCATCCTATCTAGTATTTTCTCACAAAGCACTGAATCAAGTACTTTACTCAAGCCCAGTCCAATGAGTGCTGAAATATTTAATTTGCCAGAAAATGCTCTCAAAAAGCTATTTTATTCTGGCAAAGACCACACCACAATGGATTGTACTGGCCTTTATCCTATTTCTGTCTTTAACTTCCTTTTGATGGAGATACATATTGCTTCATATTTCTCCAGCATCACTTCCAGCACTTGTATTGCGTGTCTTGCTGGAAGCCAAATTGCTTCAACCTTTAAAGAGGTGGCACCTTCAACTGCATGTTCAAATAGAAAGACTACAACTCTTCATCATTAATATGGTCCTCGACTGGTCACAATTTTATCATCATTTTTCTCACATTGAAAAAAATACTGAGAGATTCAGGAGTAACAGCTTTAATTACAAATAGGATCCCCATGGGAAATATTCCTGACCCTTGCAGTTCTCTCAATTCTTCACCTCCAAATACCTTCCTCCTTACTGACCTGCCATCTGCTCATGTTTCATTTTCTCACTCCTGTCCTTCTGCCCATCAAGATTACTTGCTTTTAGCTCTTCTCAAACCTCCTTTGCTATCCTACCAAGTCAGCCATTTCCTTTCCTCCTTTATTCTTTTAATCTTACAGGTCTGGGCAAGTTCTCCATTTTCTTTCATATGCCTATATTCCCCATATTATCACTGCTCCCCACTTTTAGCTTTAAAAGCTGACAAACTTTTCACTCTATGGAGTGGCCAGAATCCATCACACTCCTTTACAAATCAGCCAGCTGTTCAAACAGCTAAACTAAATCCTGTTGCTAGGAGAATTGCACCAGGCAGTGAAGACTTGAACAAACATTATATTTTGAAACAAACTTTAATTTATCATCACAACAGCAAGCAGACAAGAATCTGGTAGTCTAAATGAATGCCAATAGCAAAGACAAATTATGGGATCTGCAAACAGCTCTGCAAGAACTCATTTCTAATAAAACACAAAGGTGTTCTAAATTAAAATCAATTAACAGACTATAGGCCAATGCTCCTATGAAAAGAATTTTGTTTAAAGTCAGAGAAAGCACAGCAACCTTGGGCTATTTGACTACTTGTAGAACCTACACAACATGAGAAATTAACTGGCACGGAAACTACATTCCAGCATGCTGAATCAAACACAGACAAGCTAAAATTTTTAAGGTTAGTTAGACTTCACATTCCTCAATTCTAAAAAAAGTCACTATGGAATGGTGACCCTTCTTAAGCCAGAAAATTAGTACCAGGATCAAACAGTATAATACACTGTTTATCTATTCAAGTTTACTCTTAAGGGAACCCGGCCCCTAAGCTATAAATCAAGTAAAGGCTTTTTAAATTTAACAGAATTACACAAGTCTTCAGATATTTTCTTCACTGTAGAATCAATTCTCCAATTCTCCAATTAAAACCCAAAACAATAATAGAGCCATTTCTGCACATAAAAGTAAAGAACATTTTTAGGATCAAAGACAAGCAGGTAAACTGGGACATCCTACTAGCCAATTCATTACAAAATCATAGCTCAATTCCACTTTAAATGAAAGCTATAATCAAATACCTGCCCTCCCTAAGAAAATGTTGTAGACCCTTTAGAATGTGAACAGGAGCTCTTTGTTTGCAATTATTTTAACACATCAAATTGCTTTATCCATCCTAAAGGTCACTCAGCTTTGCAGCAGACTTCTTGATTTCATCTGACAAAATAGTTATTCATGGCATATCTCTTACTCCTAATCACTTCCTGGTGGAAAGAACTGAATCTATCAATCAGGTTCATGCAAATCACCCTCACAAGAATTTCTTCATTTTCCAATTAACTAGCAGCATAATCTGCACTCTGGATATTCACCTCAGCTCCATAATCCAGCCGTGGACCTCCCTGCTCCTGCCTCACATACACATTCCTCATAAGATTGTAACAATCAAGTCAGAAAAATGACCTGACTATAGAGATGGATTTTTAAGATCAAACCAAGTATGAAGTACGATTTTGCTTCAATATAAGTATGAGATTGGTGATGGATCAAAGCCACTGCAGCACCTAGGAGCAGAAATAGTTTAAACTTCACAGAGATTTTTCATCAGAAAGTATACCATAATTCCCGAGATGCTGTGAGATTGTAAGAGATTTTTCACCACGTTATACTGTTCATGCGAGACAGGAGAAGAATTTAATTTGACACTATCTGCAATCTAAGAATGAAAAAGCTGTTGCAGTAACAGAAAAGGAATAAGTCACAACTTCAGCACTCCTTGCAACATTAAAGGTCAGGTTTAGGACCAAAGCAACAGTTCTGCATCCCCTAGACAGCCCCTACCTCTGTAAAAATGATTCAGTAAAAAATGAAAGCATGCCTAGAACTCAAATACATGGCTATCCATAAGACAAGACAATTCTCACTAAGAGCACACACTGGAATTTCCAGTGGGACAACACAACTCATTTACTACTGCAAATGCTCTTGTATCAAGGAATTCCCCTTGTGATACCCACTAATTCTTTTAGTATCTTTTGAGTAGGCAGAAAGGATTTGCACTGGCAAACCCTTCCAAGGTCCTTAGGTAGTACATATGCTTTCTGTTTGCCTTGTGCACCATCTTCCTTCAAACTAGTTCTCCAAATACTAACTAAACACCTAAGTAGGTAAGATAAAACCTCATTATTTTTCTCTTTGAGCATCTGTGCAATTTTAACCTCCAGAGTAAATAAACTTATTTCCAAATACAGACTTGTATTCACCCCTCCAGTATAGATAGCTTTGAATAAGTTAGAACCCAGACTGCATGGTCTTTGCCCTCTGCAACAATATACACTGAATGGTGAACTGAAATTCTGTTTGGTTTGTAAAGCCAAGTGTGCTTTAATCACTTCTAAGTTATCTAAAAGTCTGTTCTTGAGGAGCCAGTGTCTACCAAGTAAAATTTGCTGTAACCTATATAGAAAAAATGGCACTTGAGAAATTTGTATTTCAATGCTACCTAGTATTTAAGGCTATAATGCACACAGCAGTCTGCTTTCTCCATTCCTTAAGGGCACTCTTAAAAATTAAAATGAAACAGAATATCAAAACTTAAAAGTTCTTGATACTTTCAATTGTACTTGAATTGTACTTTTAATTTCTAAAGACTGCAAATTAAGCTCAGTACCTGAAAGGAACTTAACATAGATAGCCTACCTGTCTGCTGCCATAACCAAAGGGACTACTTGATAAATTGGTGGTAACACTGTGTAGGATGATTTCACCACTCAAAGATCCAGAAACAATATAGCCATCATTCCAATTATATGCAACACACGTGATTTCATCTTTATGTTCCTGTGGGAAAGGGAGGTTAGAGGGAGAGTGTTAAAGACATTCTTCCAAATTTATGCTTTTGCAAAAAACTTCAGCTGATTTTTTCTGACTATCTGTAACATCTTGACAGATCTAAGAGTTGTTATGGAACATCACAGGAAACAGCAGCAAAATGAACCAAGATCAAGCATAACCACTCTCTGGTTGTTTCCACTGGGTGGTTTCCATAAATTAGTCAAGATGAACATATAATTATATACAATATTTTAATATGACAACCACAGAGATATTTACCAGAGGTGTTATGAACATTATTTTAAAAGTGAAGTCTCCCAGAAACCAGTGATACTTGCATAGATACTTGAATATACTTCCTGTTAATCTGATGTACTACTGGCAACTTCCTCTTCTGTCACTTTTACACCTAACACATTTACCAACCAGCTTTTCAATACAGTCATTTGCAGTGATAATAATGTGTATAATGAACATATTTTTTCCCCTATGTTCCTATACAGGGGAAGACAATGAAGTACTACTAACCCAAAAGTTAGGAATAGATATTTAAAGTACTGTATTGGATACCTAGAGGTTTTGTTTCCAACTGTAACTCTGAAAGTCCAAGAAAAAAAAGGATAAATCAAAACTGAAGTTTTGTAGTCTCTTAAAACAGAGATGCTAAATAAGGGCAAGCCATCTACTGAAGGCACGTGGGAAAGATACTAAACTAGCCTACGTTTTGTGCATCATAAAAAAGTTCTAGAGAATTCATCCTGGATCAGTTAGAAGACAACCATCCCAGTTTTGCACAACATTGTTTGTGGAATACTGTAGCAGAACTAGAGAAGTGTTTTTTCACATCAAAACCAGCAATTACTTGGAATGCAACTCCTGGAAAAAATCCCCATCAGACAACACCAAAAAAATAAGAAGTCTATTCTGGAAATTTAAACACATAATAATATGTGTTTAAATTGTAATTTTAATTTCAGAATTGTCCTCTGAAAACACCAAGTTACATATGTTCGTTAAATTTGCTATTTACAGCACATAAATAACAGAAACTTGAACAAGCCCCAGATGTGTGCTAGCTCCTGTCTGTGACCTTGATCCAGACAGACACCAGACTTAGAGAAAGTACATTTTTTACAGCTGGGAGTGGAAAGCTACAGCTCTTCCTCAGCCAAACTTACCTTTAGGCTGCGGTAAATCTTTCTGGACTTCAAATCCCAGATATTAACTGTGTTATCAAGGCCTCCACTGACAAGGTATGAAGAACTAGAATTCAAGCCCACACATGTCTGTTTTGCCTAATGGAGAAAGAAGAAAATGTATGCTAAAGATAATTAAGGGATTTATTCAAATCTACTTCAAAGCATATTGATGTGCATTTCCATTTTCATCAGTACAAACAGTCCCAATGACAGAGAGACCTATTCATACTCTACAGCCATTTCCTATCAAAAGGCATTTAAAATCAAGTCCAGTTTGGACATATATTTAATATACTTCAACATGCAAGTATATTAATTAATAAACCTTCACATACCGGCATTTCCCCATTCTCATTTTCAATTTTTTGGCACCTTTTCCTCCAATATGCATTTTCCCTTTAAATTATAGCTATGTAAAATGCAATCATAGTATTTTATTCAGGTACTCAGTTTTTTTTAAAGAAATCCTAAGTTAAAGAAAAAAAACTCCTCGAAGAAAATCAAGAGGATGTCTAAGTTACATACTTCACATTCCCTGAACATTACAGGGAATATTATAGCAGCACACCTCAATTCAGTTAAGTGGTTCTTTTAAAATAATCACTGAAGTACCAGTTTTTGAAAAAAAAGGTCAATCTTAATGATAGGCCTACATTGAGGACAAATTATTATTCAGTTCCATCTCATTGAAAATTCACTTTTAAGTTTTCAAAATTTGAGTGAAGAAAAAACAAGCCCATCTAATTATTGACAGTAAAATTGCAAGGGATTGCATTAGTTATAGATCAAATTTAGTGAAATCTTCAGGACAAACACTCCACCTTTGAAAAGGTTTGCTTCAGCACCCTAAAAGCAAGGTTTGAACAACTTTTCAGAAAATTTCCAGTCCAGATTAGCATTACAACAGCTATCCAAGGAGAATAATTAGAATGGTTTAGAACACTAACAAGCTATTTAAGTGACCATGTGAAGAGACTCTTCTACAACTAAGTCCAGCTTTTTGAAGTGCCACACTTCCTTTTAACTAGAGAGGAAAAAAAAGCCTTGAACACAACACAAATTTTCTTGTTTCTTGCAATACATGCTGGCACATATATGGTCCAAGAACAACCCCTCCACAGACTCTTACGTTTTCCAGTGCACATTTCATAGGCATGCATAATACTGACAGCTCAAGCTGGAAAATGAAGTTCAAACTTGAGCTATTCCATCTCCTACACATTAGATCACACCTGAATCACTGACTGCCTCAAGTTATCACATTTGCATAACTGCATCTGTATCTTCTTACTGACAGAACTATTTTAAAAGCTATATTTTAAAACTATTGCCCCCACTCTTTATAAGTGTTTAACAATACACGAGGAAATATTTTTATGTATATGTCATAATTCTAACAATACTAAAATTACATTGATCCCAATATGCAGAACAGATGTGAGACACACAGGATACCAGGTGAACTGGGGATAAAATGAGGGAAAGGCATTACTCATACTTACTCCTTCAGCTATTTCAAAGAGTGGGACAGGTTTGCTTTTACAGCTTGAAACAACTATTTGATCACCAGCAGCAGAAGCAGTAGCCAGGTATCTATCTTTGTCACAAGTTAAGGAACATAATTGTAGGATACTGGTGATTAATAAAAGCAACAGGAAGTTTATCTTATTGAATAGAAGACAGATTGGCTAAACAGTCTAAAGCACTGGACCTTGAAGGGACCTAGAAACAGAAACATAAGGCTATTTTCCAAGCTTTCATTAAGAAGCTCTTGAATTAACTACAGCCCTTACTTGCCAATACAAGACAGACAGCAGTTTCTTTGATAGAAAAGACAAGAAATATCTGCCAGGTATTATTTAAGAGCTCTTTACCACTAAGGCAGCTTATCCAGTCCACAATTCTGCTTCCCCACACCCTCAAGTAAGAGCCCCATTTATCACTAGTTCAAAGGAATGTCTGTGGCTGTTAGCCGACTATGGATTTAAAGAACGGTCCTGGTCATGACAAATGTTAGACTACTTCACTATACAGTTTCTAGAGTACAAAGAGCAGTTGCCAGTTTCTCCCACTCTGTACTGAGAAAAGAAAAACAAAAGCCCAAAAAGAACCTTTTATGAAACCAAATACCCCAAAGTAATAAGAACATTTATAGAATTACAGAGCAGGAAAACTGCATCTGCACCGCCACCAAACAGAGTAATCATTCAGTTCTGGCCAATGTCCATTGTGATTTTGTATTTGCTCATTAAAGAATAACACAGGTTAATTGGCTAGATTTAGCACAACAGAACCAGCAGGCAGAGTAGTGCTTGCTATTGCTTCCATTATTTTAAGGCACTTTTGTATAATTTTACAGAACTATGTGTAACCAGAACTAATGCTTTGTCCCTAACAAGCTGACAAGTCTATAAAGTACTTCATTGTTTCAGTCTTGGGAGATGAAGAAGAGACTTGGTAGAAGAAAGCATGTAGGACAGACTGTCTGTAGATAAAGTTTACTAAACACATACTAGTGTGTAGGCATACACATGAAAACATTCTATCTGTGTTTGAAATCCTCTGCAAGCTCCATAGCTAAACCATTCATTTGTCTTCCAATGGGTATAACTTTTTTTGTCATACATTAACTTAGAGGACAGACATTCAGAACTTGCAGGACTCATATGCTGCGTGCCAGCATCCTGTCCTCCTTCTACATCAAGATGAGGCATCACCATCTTCTCCTGTGACAGCCACACAAGCCATTCTCCTGACAGCCCACTGAGATTTCTCATATATTCATCTAACACTTGGCCCCTCATATCATAATCCAAGACTTCCCTGGCTTCTGAGTCAGAGGTGAAAGACCTAAAAGGGTCAGATCCATTTTGATGACAAACCACCACCATCCCACGAGTGTTATCCTACACAACAACATGTTTGTGCTTCCTCTCCAAATGCTACAAGCAATGGAAAGAAAACCCGTGCTTAGAGGTAAGTGAACACTATCAAAGACTATCAGAATCAACAAGAAGCTGTCCTACCAAAAAAAAACTTTGATTACAATTTTCCTCACTATACTATGTATAGAATTTTATGACACCAGCAGTTGCTTTGCTCAAGCTTGTCAGTTAATTAAGCACTGTCTTGAATGCAAGTATCATAATTAACTACTGAAGAAACAAATGAGTAAGCTTTACAGTTGGCAGAAAATTCAGGTATATTACAGCCATTAGAAAAGTGCTGGCTCCTAAAATGAGAAACTTCTTCAGAAGTATTTACCATCATAAACTCATTCTATAAATCCCTTCAGCACCGGGAACTGCAAAACTTTGGCCAAAATATAAACAAACATTTTTATGTAAGAATTCAAAACACGTCAGGCCTGTGTTTTACAAACACTTAAGTAAAAAAAGGAAAGAAAAAAACACTGGAATTTTGCGGAACACCCACAGAAATATGACTGAAACTGTAAAGGATACTATTGCTGGCCCAGCACAGTGAACTGACTGGATGTGAGGGCGTATGTGGGTTGAACTGCTCCACCACAGTGAAAGATGAGGAATCCCATATTTTAATGTCATCTCCTGATGATGCAAAACGTATGCTTTCTTGCATGGCTGCACCTGTTCTGGCAAAAATAAATGAATAAGTGAAAATATATAAAATAAAAAAATAAACCAGGCAACCTAACAATTCAAAATGACAATTTTAAATGGTACAGTTGACGTTTTCTTGATAAGAGCAACATTTACTTGGAGAGTTAAACAGTTAGTACCGTTCAGCTGCATACACGAGTGAAAACAGCAGCCACTCCAAGCTTTTGCTGCTTGAACTCTGGCAGGAAATGCATGGTTTCTTTTTCACAAAGCCAGCCCCTCTATGGCACCAAGCGACTAAAAGGAAGCTTTTATCTCCACAGTTCGCAGCTGCCTACCAGGAAGCCCTGAGTATCTGAAGGACCCATTTCCCACCAGCAGATGGGGATCTACAAACCAGAATCAAACTGTTTCAGGGCAAGGCTGGCAGTACGGACCTAAGGGACTCACTTGAGCGTTCATCTCACCACTCCAAAGAAGACATCCGAGAATCCTTCAAACCAAACCTTTGACAGTGGAATATGAGCGACAATGAGCCACCTTTCATCGCACCTTACAATCATTACGAAGCAAAAAGACCAAGAACCATGGACTGCTACTCATTTTAACTGACACCTTTTAAGATTTAAAGCCAGGTTAACCGGTGCCTGGTTTGAAACGCTGACTCTCAGCTTTTTGTTCCTGGTAATTTTAAATTATCAACAGACGAGGACTGTAAACGTGAACCTTCGCTTCAGCTGAGAACACAAGCAGCCCTTAGCCAAAGTTTGCGGGACATTTCCACACAGCTTTAGGCCATTCATTCTTACTGCCGGGACTGTTAACACTCACAAAACTACACAAGAAATTCAGGGTCCACATACGCCTTCCCTGGGCAGCAGCCCGCGGAGCCGCTCCTCGTTCAGAGCTTGTCTCCCGCCCCGCAATGCAGCCCCGTAGGACGCGGGAGGAGCCGCACCCGCCCGTAAGCATCGCCATCGCCTGGCCCCGGCCCCGGCCCCAGCCCCGCTCCCGCGCTCTCCCCGCGGCACTGCGCACCTGGCCGGGCGGGCACCGGGCCGAGCCCCCGCTGCTCGCCCCTAAGCCCGGCTCTGCGCTGCCTGAGGGACCGGCCCGGCCTGGCCCGGCCCCGGCTCCGCCCGCCCCGCTGGGCCCGGCCGCAGTCCCCGGCCCGCGCGCGCTCCCGGCCCCACTTGCCGCGCCGCGCCCAACTTCACACGCCCCGTCCCGGCAGCCCCCGCGCGCCGCTCCCGCCGCTACGGCGGCCCGGAGGGACGGGCGATGCGCCCGGATCAGTCACCGGGGCCTGCCTGGGCGGCCGCTGCGGGACGGAACCCTGAGCCCGGGGGTACCGAGTCGCTCCCTGGCACCTGCGGAGGGAGAGGGCGCTGGGCACGCAGTAAACCCGCCGAGAGTGGCTTTGAGGGGTACCACATCTGCCGCGATTTGAACTGGAAACGCTGATTGTAGTGCTTAGCAAAAGGCATCCAGCACTGCCGGCATCAGGGGTGTCCGTACCTCTGGGACACGGGGACATCATGGCCACAGAGCGAAATAAAAGATAGCAATAATACATTACTAATAGGAACACCAAGTAATAGAGAATTGCGGCGTCTGTTTCCTGACTTGCAATAGAACTGTTACCCTGGTCATGCTGAATTTTACAGAAGGAGGGACTTTATTGTTATTTCATCCGGTAAAATAAAAGGTAGCGGTTCCTTTACGGTGATATGTGTTTGCACTCCTACTTTCTACCCCTAAACACAAAATTATATACTAAATGTAAAGGTATGCTAGACGTGGAACCTGTAGCAAAACTTTCTGTAGAGATCTGCCTGTGATTGAGTCTTTACCCTGTGTCCCCTCAGAAGCGGTCGAGCTCAACTGCCTGATTTACTTTCCTTTTCTGATGGAGGCTTGATTTTCCAAGTTCATTTAATATCTTGTCTGTAGAAGTGAACTCAGGAGAAAAGAAACCATGCCACTGTTGCACAAAATGCCATGATTTCCCTACAGCAATGAGGATCATGTCTATTGCATCTATTAATCCTCATTAAGCAATCATTAGTCATAATTTACATCTTCAACCACCTGCCTTCTCAACTGAGTGTAAGGGACCCACAGCATTCCTGCAAGTCTTCTACCCTCACTCCACTTTACAGTCCTAATTTTCTGCTAAACCTGTCCTGTTTCACTTCTGCTGCCAGCACTTGTTATTCCATCCCAGCTTCAGTACAGAGAGAATCTAAAGCCTTTTCTTTACCACAGCCAGATCCTCTGGCTTTTTTTCCTTATCTCCTCTGTGGAGCACAACTGATTTTACAGACAGATAGGTGAGCACCTCCCTGACAAACCCTGAAGCCTTGAACATTAAAAATTTGGGGCATTTTAAATAAACATGATCAGCATATTTTGCTTCATTCTGTAACAGCCTCTCAGTTAAATCAGTTTTTCCTGCTGGTAGGACTTTTGCTGGCATTTTTTATGCCAGTACCTGTGCTGTGCTTGTTCTTGGTATTTGTAAGGAACCATTGGGACACGATGGTGTATCCTGTTTGGGGAAAGGACTGCAGCTAGAAGCCCAGTCCTTAAAGCCAAAGTGGTGCTCTTGCTGAAAGGCCACCTGTGCAAGGCAGGGCATTGCCAGCAATTGTGCAAGGCTGAAAAAGAGTGGAAGTGTGAGCAATACACAAGTGAAGAGAGGCAAAACCAGTTTATATAATATTTTTAACTGTATTATTATTATTAAAACATTTTGCACATAGAAATAATCTTTCTTCTCCCATAATAATTAGACCTGGATTGATAACAATTCTTGGATTAGGCTAAGATTTCAATTATGCTAATACATCTTTGCCTTTAAACATACATAGGTTTCCTCTTTGCCCATAAACAAGATTTTCATTGTAGGGGCAGTGACATTAGTTTCTGAAGGACAAGCCACAGAGTTCCAGGGGAGTAAGACCAGTCAGGACACCAGGAAAAAAAAGGCCTTAATTTCTTTATGGTTATAACTGTTTTTTAGAGCAGTTTGGAAACCACTTAAAAGTGGGCATTATCCATTTGGTAGTGGAATCGTAGGAATGTGACAGAGATAATAAATACACTGCAAATTGTATGATGATAAAATATAGAGAGCAATTTCATATGATAGACAGGATCTTGACTTTCACTGCTAGCTCTGCTGTATAGTAGCTGTATGAAGCAGAATTCACAGGGAATGAAACAAGTATCACTTCCAAGAAGCAAGGCGCTTTGCCTAGGGCATTGGAATTTTTTGGTGGCTGCTGAAATGTACTTTTCAACTCTGAGTGTCTGGCCAGGAGCTAAACCAGCCCTGTAGGTGCTCTGTGTATTTAGAGACTTTCAACCTCCACACAGGACTATAGGGCTGGCTCAGTCAGCTCGTGATTATTTCTTAGGTAGCATATTCTGCTTCCACACTGAGAGTTTTGGTGCCATTTGCTTCAGCACAGCCCATCTTTTTTTCTTTGCACATTAAGTAGAATCCTAAATCATGCTGAGATGGTAGATAAATGAGAATAATTCTAATTATCTCTGGGGTTTCAGAGTGGAAAATTAAATTGCAGTGGTAAATATTTGACTTCATCACTTGCCTCTGGACCCTTTCACCCACTCTGTTTTAAAGATTAACCTATGCTTCATATTTTCACTTCTCTCATTTAATGATGTTCTCAGTATCTTTATCAAAGAAAACCTTTGGCAAGCATAAATGGATCTCTCTGCTGGCTTAATTAGTTCAGCATATTAGCCAACAATTAATTCTAACTCCATCATTATTATTTTAAAGAATCTTCCTTCTTGTATTCCACTGAAATGGACTGGAAACAAATGACTGTTCCATTACAGCATGTCTCAACTGAATAGTAACATAAATAGCCTTCCTCTTTCACTCAAGGATTTGAAAATATTTTCCAAATGTTGATGCAGAAAACTTAAAATCCCTCACTGATGAGGGGATTACTGTTATCTTCAGATAAAGAAACTGAGGCATAGTGAGGGTAATTACTAGGATTATTCTGTTAGATTCATGTCATCCAGAAAATGGATACATTCTTTGGACAACAAAAAATTATTGTGAATTGTAGCTGTAGTGGAATTTAAAAACCAGTCACATACAATTGGATAAATCTGTGTGAAATTACTGATTTCCACATCATAAAATTAATTTAACCAGAAATAATTTCAAGTTACTATATATTTGTAGGCATGATAAATCCTGTGAATGCCTTGAATATAGAACATCTTTCAAGGCAGCAATATAATTTAAAACTATATTGAAACAGTATTTGAAAACTGAAATATTCTAAAGTCCATTCAGACCTTTCACTGTTAAGCTCCCTGTTCAAATTCAATTTGAGCTCCAGCATGTTCTTGATAATACAATTTTTAATTACAGGACCAGAAACTGGTTTTTTTACTCAGTATTTTTGCTTCACTCAGTTCACATAACAGAAAATACTCAAATAATTTAAAAACCCCAAACACCTCTTTTTACTATTCTTTAGTTTCTCATAGGTCTTTCTAGTCCCTCACCCAAGGGAATGCACTGAAGATAAAATGTCATTCTTTTCAGAATCTTTCAATTTCTCCCCAGAGTGTGCTCTCCCTCTAGCTCTCTCTCTTTCTTTCTCCTTGCCCCATTCCATGATTTATCAGATAGGGAAGCACTATCCATTCCTTCCACAGATGTAAAATGGAGAAATATTTCAGTTAAAATTTGAAAAGAATTGGTAAACATGCCAGGGGTTCAAAGCTGTCAATAGCAGCTCTTTGGCATTGTTGTATGGGGCAGATCATAGAGAAGAACTTCCCATAGCAGGAAGGTCTTCCCTTACAAAGTGAAATCGTCCTTCCTCCTCTTCCTTTTTAATTTTGGAGACAGTGACACAGACAAGTATTCTATGCAAATCTAATTCAGTATGGTGCTGACACAAATCTATTCTGGTTTCACATATTGAACTCTCCATTCTGGTTTCACATATTTAGTCTCCATTTACTGGTAAGGACGAAAAACCCCACCCAACTACTGCAATACATAAGCAAGAAATAATTTGCTTTGCAATTGCTTTTATACTTTTTTTCTGTGTGATTACTGGAGACATTCAGATATGAGGTTCCCTCCATACAAGCAGATTTTAACTAAAGAGTTTAATTATATGCTAAAAGAAAAATGTTTTCTCCAATGTTTCCTCTGAAACCTGCATTGAATACTTTATCTTGTATTTATGAGAATAAAATCTGCTGCTATGGATACAGTGAGGTCAATATTTTAATGTTATTATTTCACTGTGCTGTGTTAAAAGATAACATTTTTCTTTAAAAAAAAAATCTTAGAAAATATGTATTATAGGAAAGTAAGTATAGTAATGTATTTTAAATGAATAGGTAAAGGCTTTTATTTAATATTTCTCTTTCAAGTACAGGAAATATAACAAGGTCCAGACAGGCAGCACTGAAAAAAACACCTTGTCTGTAATAGAACTTCACTTCCATTTTCACCTGATACCTATAGCATGTTTTAGAAATATTAATTAAGCTGCATAAAAGTCATATGACAATCCTCAAGGTGACCTCAAACAAAAAAAGATAGGTTTTTAGTTTGTACAAAGCACAACAAAAGACAGAATACCTTTTTGTTTGTTTTTTAAAAGCTGCAATTTCCTACTTGTTCCTTGTAAAAGAAAAACGAGTAATGTCAATTTTTATCTTTCCTGCTTTTTGAACAACTGCATGCAGAATAATAAATTTTTTAATGAAAGAATAATGCTAAGGAGTTTCTCCTCCAAACTGGCTGTTAGGTAGTCAAGTTAAATAATCATACTAACTTAGTTTTAAAATTGTCTTGCAAAAATAACTGCCCTATCAATTACTCACTTTTTCCCTTCTTTTCATCATTGTATCATTATCCTTCTAATTTTCCTACTACCTACAGCATTCCTGAAAAGTGTACACAAAACAAAAAAAAGCACAACTTTTAAACAGCTACACATAACACAAATACATCCAGTCTTCTTTCTTTTATAGGAGCAAAGAGAAATAGGAAAGAACTTTATTCCCTTTCTTCCTGCACTCATCACATTTAGGATACACATTATTCAGAATCTTACCTCTCTCTCCCTCTTCCTCCCTAAAAGAAACTCAACCAGGTAACATTTTTCCGAAAAGCACAAGCCAAGGTAAATCTGCAATTTCCAAATAGCTCAAAAAAGTTTATTGTTTTATCACTGGGCTACAGTACAGGGAAGTGAAGTGAAAGGGACTGGCATTTTTCACAGGAAATGAGCCCAGGAATGGTAACCATTAATGCTGAATTTTCCTGGAAATACAAAACCATAACTACCCATAGGACAAGTCTCATAGGATTCCTGCCCAAATGTCCTGGGGTTTTTTGCTGTTTGTTGCAAACAAATCATTCCAAGTAACAAAGCAATGCCTGGCTTTGGGATGTGAGCAAAACCAAAGGACCATGACCCCTCTCTGCTAATTCACTTGTTCATGTCAAATTCTCCATCTCAATCACTGGGGCATTTCAGATGCTCCACCCATTGAGATGGAGAATATGCTTGAATATGCTTGAGCATATTGCCTCAGGTGGTTGTTGTTAGGACTCATTTGTATTTCTTGAGTACTTTAAAATAATATTTACAGCAACATTCAGAAAGGTTCCCTTAGCTTTTTAGAATTATATTAAAATATTCAATATTGTACCATTTTATTCTTTGTACTGCCTTTTGGGGGAGGGGGTGTTGGTTGTTTTTTTAAAAAATGTTTTGAAATTATGAAGACATCTGAGTGATCACTTGCACCCTCAACAACCTGAAATGCTAGTTTCCAAACAGATGACTAAGAAACAAACTCATTGATCATTTTAGCCCCCCCCCAAAAATTCTCAACTTCAGAAATAATATCAACTTTTGATAACTGCAAAAAACAATTTAAAAATTGCTGATGAGAATACAACTTCAAGGGAAAAAGGAATATCTATTAGCAGGAACTAGAAGACTACAAACCTATTCAGCTTTTCTAAACAATAAGAAATTATTGAATAGCTAGAGAATCCTCTTATAAAGAAACTACTTTAAAAATATTAAATTCCTAAAAAAATATTTTAATGTTAAAAACTACTAATGTTTAAATAATTGGAAATAACCTAAAAGTGAAAATTATAAAACATAACAGGAGCCAAATCCTGGTGTGATTAATGAAGTTGTTATATTAACACTAGAACTTAAGTCTAAGTCTGTAGCATTCAGATAGTAACTGATGAAGTTATTGCAAAACAGCATTTAGTGAAGCAGAGAAATCATCCAATTGAAAAGACTTCCATCACTTATTATACATCCATTGGCAAGATCAAACATATCTTTCAAATTTGTTATTGATTGCAAAGTAACATCAAATGGGATCTGAAAAAAAAATAAATACTAAATTAATAACTTTATTAAGCTTAGAGGTACCAAAAAGTACATATATACCTATATATATATATATATATATACACACATGTATATACCAATATACATACACATCTATACCAAGTTTCATATAAAGTCAGATTTCTGAAATTCAACCAATGAGTAAGTTAGAAATATTTATTGCCTGGGTATAAATTTGTGGTTAATAACATTTCTTGCAGGAAACTAGTAAAACGGGATTCAAGGGAGGAAACTTTTATGAACAGTCTTGCTCACAAAGTTTATCATGATCATCTGTAGGTAAAATGAAGAGCAGCAAGTATGGTTAGTAATTTGGAAGGCTTTTCCTAAGATGAGAAAATGAAGGAATTGAGCTAACAGTAAAAGGTGAAATAGAGAGCAATCATAAACTGGTTTGAGTGTCCATTGAACACAGAGAACTATTTAACTGATTTAGGTATCAACAAAAAAACAGTTGAAGACAGAGATGACTGGAATAAGTTGCATAGGGAGGTTAATTTTTAATGCAATTATTTTATTTATAAATTTACTTCTAATGTTTAAGACTGGAGCTTCCAAACACTGTATCTCTCTCAAGGACATAGCTACTCATTAAACAGCATTAAAAACAAGTAGGCTGATAATTTTTTATTCTTAAAACATGAAGACTCAAATCATTTTAAATGAATAATTCAATGAAAACGCACTTGTTCCATTTGTAAATATAATTCAGGGCTGAATCAAAAGCACTGTAAGACACGGAGAGAGAAAAAACAGAATCAAAGAAGAGAAAGTGGCAACACGACAGAAGAGTGACAGCTCAGACAATGAGAAAACAAAGACTACAAATTAGAAGTGACTTTGCCCAATTAATTCACCAGAATATGAGCAACAGAAAAGTGTTTGGTGGGGGAAAATGGTGAAAAACTACATATAAGAAATGTATCCACTGCTTTCTCCTCCATTCCAAAACAAAGGGAATGTACTATTCTGTGGTGTACATAGTCCCTCCCAGAGCTTTCTGTCTCTGGCTGAGACAGGGTAATGCACACATACAGCTTATATGAAAGTTTGGAAATGCTACTGTGAAATATGCTATACATTAGGAAGTGCTAAGCACCCTACATGTTCTCTGGGCTTCAGAGAAGAACAAAGATACTCAGCGTCTTGAAGGATTAGGCTTCAGCTGCTCAACCAAAACTACCATATCTCAAAGCATCTTAGTTTGAAGTTTGTATTTGAAACTTCATGATGAAAAGTTCTGTGATGTTCCACCTGGTTGTGGAATTTAGAGAGTATAAAACCAGTGCAGTAAACATCATATTTTTAATAGAAGAACATCACTAAATCTGCTCCCTCGCTTCCATTGTAGATCCACAAATAGAAGCAAGCAAAGTGAAAGGAATTCACAAGAATTTAAACAGTTCTAGAAATTTTTCATGATTCTGTGAAAGTTCTGTGAAATCTTTCCCTAGGAATCTATCAAATATTGCTACCATGGAAGATACTTCAGTGGGACCCTGAAAAGTAAAGCTTTGCAGAAGGGATGTGGATGTAATCTGATGCATTGATTAAGCCAGATTGTGTGATATGAAGGCCTGGGAGTCATTTGAGAGAGAACTTCAGGATGGATAACGAGGGGTGGCAAGAATGGTGCAATGTGTATCAAAGAGCAGTGTGTACTCTCAGGCACTGGGCTGCAGGACGCACAGGACAGATTCTCTCTGCTATAACAGGCACTAGTCCAATGTTCTCAGGTAAAAGTCACATTCTGTTCTGGTAGGAAGAGCTCTCTGACTGGAACAGTGCAGTGGATATCTTCCATTATCATTCCATTGTGAACAATTACTGGCAAGATATTTGAGGATCAGTTGAGGGAGTGATAATTAAAGTGGATTCCAGAATCTCCTGTGGAGTCCCTTGAGCCCTGAGAGCTGTGGTCCTTCCCTGATGTCCCCAAGGTGGCTGAGAACACTGAACAGTGCTGTTCCCCACCCTGGGCCAGTTCCCACAGTCTTCTCTGGGATACTGACTGCACTGGGTAACAACAGCATGAATAAGATGCTTTGTCCCATCAGTGGGGACAAAAAAATTTCATGCTATCTCTCAAAACATGTCATGGGCAAGACAGAGAAAGCTAAAGAAAATGGACTAATCAAACCTGAATAACTGCAAAAATGCAAGAATAGAAAGAAATTGCATTTGGTGATTCCATCATGGAAATTCACTGGAGTCTGTGTAAACAACAACCAGAGAGTGGTGAATAATCTGTATTAACCATTGTGAGCAAAAATCCCCTTTCAATACATTTTTGCGTGTATGAAAAGTTGATTCTAATGAACAGTGAAGATATTCACAGTTTGTAATCATGCACATTTGGATTTTATTTGTAAAGATGATAAAATAAAGCCAAAACAAAATAAGGAAAAAATGGGAAGATGCTTAGTGGTATAATCCTTGTTTCAGTTCAATTGAACAATTGTTTTATTTTAGAAAACAGATTTTTACTCTTAATGAGAACAACATACCTCAGTTAATGGAGAGGACAGGGCTGGATCAACAGAAAGCAGTGCTTTGACTTCAGATAAACACCTTTTAGCAATTTCCTAATGGTATAAAACAAGAAGAAATTTGTACTATCTGTGTACTACAAACATATGCTGTACTATCAGTCTCCTCTGATAAGCTAACAGATGGCTCAGCCTTACAAAATTTTTCAGAATATTCAAGTTTTAGGTTATTCTAATTGAATTCACAGCAAAGTAAACCTTAGCTGATGAATATAAATTTTCTGCAACACAAAGAGTAGTGTTTCCTGTACAAACACAATGCCCAAATCTTGCAGTTTCTACTGAGGCAAAATTGCTCCTGGTTCAGGTTTTAAATCCAGTGACTGAGCATACTTTTGCTATGTGTTTACTGAAGATATGATAAACAAACACCCTGACAAGATGATATTTATACATGCATAATGCATGGCATGTTAATCTTATTAGTATTCTAAACTTTTTTTACCAATTACTGACATATATTAATGAAATTTTGAGCAAACACCTTCAGATAATCAGAAACACCCACTAAAGGACAGCTCTGTCTACCCTTCTGAACACAGTGATTGGCCAAAATACCATTTTTTCTCCAAGCTGGTCAAAATACTGCCTCGTTATAATGGCACAGTGCACAATTGTCACTGTTTCACAGCATCCATCAGACAAAATGACAGCCTCTACATCATTAATCATTTCACATAATAGATATAAAGAGAATCCTGTCACATGATAAATGTCTCCCACTTTGAAAATAAACGTCTATTTTGCCTTGGCATTTATCAAGCAGCACTTATGCTGTGGCAACATCCTATTCCAATGACATTATCTCAAACAGAGCACATGGAAAATTCTGAAATTACCTTTTGTGTGTATGTGGGGAGAGTATTTGCTTGTATTCAGCCTTGCTAATAAAAGAGGATGGCATAGAGAAAATGAAAATAAACCCCATGCCAATTTTAGTCATCTCTCAATAACATTATTAGAAGGTTCTTATTTCAGAAACCACCACTGCCCATTTTACATTGAAGATGTGTAACTGATGTTTAAAAAGCACTTTTGGGTTGATCACCATGCTAATTTAGCACATTGCCAAGGATTTTCATATGTAGATTACTATAAATTAGGTATCAGTTTCCAAATCTATGTACCTGAAGAAGTAGCCTTTATTTTCAAGTAAAAGGTTGAAAATACCTGGGTTTTTTTTCTAAAGCGACAAGTAATATATAAGGAAAAGTTAAATATTAAATAAGGAGTGAAAGTATTTCAACTTTTCTTTGAAGAGGTGAGAGAAGCTTAATGCCTGCCTTTATGTCTGCCTTCCAAGTTGCCCATCATTTATTTCCCCAAAACAGGCATTTTAAATCAAGTCAAACATATATAAGAGCCAAGCTGTTCTCACTTACTTCTGTTTTACCATCGAGATGCACTTTTGCATCACTTCTCTTGGGTTTAAATGAAGGAATTATTTTCAAAGTTTCATTTTGCTCATGAAAACTTGTACGTCCTGAAGTTGAAAAGATCTTAGAAGCTTGCATCGATAATTCAATTTGCTCCTTCAGATCAGACAATTTCTCCCTTAAAGAAATAATTCTAAAAGAAGACAAAGTTTTTCATTATTACTGCTATAAAACAACAATATTTGTTGCTTCCAGGTTATAATTAGGCTGACCTAGCTTTTATTACATATTGATTAGGTTCCACATTTTCTTTCATTTTAAGACTGATCTCATAATTTTACATAAATAAGTTTTCCATTTAATAAATGGAGATATAGAATGCATTAGCTTTTTACAGTAAAAACAGGAAGTATTAATTTAGGAATGCCTCTGCAAGAAATGGCTTTTTCATCTAACCAGGGTGGCAGAGGCTGCCCATTACTTCCTCTCTTCCACCCACTAAGCAGTTCCAGAAATTTTTAGACTAGATGAATGACAAGAAAGAAATAACGAAAAATGCCATAGGATGTAAAATTAAGGGCAGAGTCCAGTGCTACAACTGAGAAAAATTCTTGCTTTCTTAGAGTTGTAATATGGTATGGAGAAAGTAGTTGATTCAATGAGAGAATGGGAATAACTGCTGGGAGTAGTTTTTAGATCTGCTATGTTGCTAAGCCAGTGTAATATAATTAGCATATGTTACTTGGTTCTTTAGGAATCAAAACTAAAATGCTAATGAATGCATTGAAAAAGCAATTGTTTGGATGGGCTTAACACATGTATGACATCTTACGGTTTTTACAGTGAAAAATCTTTGAAAAGCAAAAATGAATGTTTTTAAAGACTTACAGCTCTTTGATATTTTGTACTTTATTTTCTCTCATCCTAAATGGCTGATTGATCTTTAATACAGCATGAAATAACAGGACAGAGTCAGTGATTATTTACCTAGCCAATGGAATCCACAAGTAGCCTGAAAACATGGACGTTGAACTGATGTCACTAATCCTGATAGGATTTGTATTATAAGCATAAAGCAACAAAACCTACAAGAGAGATGGGATGCATAAACTGTAATGCAGTAGACCTGAGTTATTTCAGTGATACAAGAGTACAATAAATATCAAATACAGTGTACTGATGAAGCCTTAGATAATTGACCTTCAAAAAAAGAGAGTAGTGTGACTTCATATGAATTTGTAGTACACTCAGTTTTCATAGGTTTTAGATTAATTTAATTAATTAAATTGGATATTATTACTATGAGTTTGAAAATTAGGTGTACCATATGATATCACTATCAAAATCCCAGCATTGTCCTCATCTTGGTCAATCATATGCATGGCTGTCATCATGCTAGGTTTAAATCCATGAAGTGTGCATAACTCACCAATCTAAAAAAGCCATACCATTACAAGAAAATTAAGCAGAATGTTCTCATCTTTCACTGCAAGTATTTACTAGCGTAATTGAAAATATGCTTCCTAATGGTAGCTTAATATTTTGACTATATGGAAAATGTCAAAAATATGGCATTCATACATTATTTGGTTTTAAGAGTTGTCTCTGGTCTTCTACTGATCTGTATGGTCATGCTAAAGTAACCTGCAAAACCACATTAGAAGGTACATTATTTACATTAACTCCCGGGGTTTCTATCAGTTTCCTAATAAAGATAAATGGGTCTAATAGAAATTTAGAAACATATCTGCTATGCCAGAAAGTTTAAGATCATGGATTTTTATTTCTGTAGCAGAAATTTTACCTACATGTTGTTCCCTTGCGTAAAGATAAAACAAATTCCATGTCATCATTTCTCACAGTCCCGCAACCCTCTCATCTCTTTCATCTTTCATTTTCAGTCTGATCTTTTAGGAAAATGAGGCTTACAAAAACCCATTTTCCCTGTATATGTGTATCTTTGCTTTTCCAAGAGTCTCCCACCAAACTATTATTTGAATGCTTCAGTCACATCTACTGAAACTTAGAGTGGAGGTCTTAAAGACATCAGGGATTTACAACAGGCATGAATGCAGTATAGCCTGGAAGCTCTATATGGGGGAAAAAAGGTGGTTTTTTGGCCTGCCAACAAAAAACTGTAAGGGCATTCTGTTTTTTTAAAGAGCAGGTTTGCAGGAGAGTAAATAAATTCTTCCTATCACCATAATTATATTAAAAAGCTGATAACTTGTAACACAAATATTCATTGGAAATGAGACTTAATTTGCTCCACTCCCTAAGGAACTGCTTTGCTCTAGTTATACCTTAGTTTCTCTATCGTTTGATTCCTTTGCCATAGGAGGAATGTACCACTGAATGTTAATTTCCTTATCTGGAGCAACTGTTGCCCTACTCTCTGTCTTCTCATATTCTGCAACGACAGAAACTGGAGAAGCTGCTCTCACATGTGAAACTTCTGATGTAGTTTCAGACATATCAATAGACATCTGAAACACAAAATAAATGTAAAGTTTTTAGTAAATAATAACATTTAATAATATTTAAATTACATCATTTAAATAAATTAAAGTTTAAACTGTATTTTCTGTATTTTTCTGAAACAGGACAAATCTGTTATAATCTAGTGTCTACTGGAATTGGTATGACTTTCATTCCAGCATAAATATATGTTTATTTCAGTAAATAGGTAGTTTTTAAAGGTGTCCTTTTTACTAAGTTAAGACTTTTCAATGCTTATGTGATGACACATTTCTAAAGCCAATACAAAGGATCTGTGGGCTGATTTAGAGATACCCACAGTCACAATGATTGTTGCCTTTGACTTAAAATCATTATGGCATTATGGGTTTGGCTCAAATCTATTATTTGGCACACTGATAATACAACATTTAGTGATGAAAAAGTAATTTGTCAAGTATACATATTGATAATTAAAATAGGATTCTCAATGTTAGAATAATGCTTTATTTATGTTTACCTATCTGTTTTCTCAGCTTTGCAACTAACAAAGGGTGACACCTGCTGAAAATTCAACCACTTAATTTGTGAGGATTTGTTGTATTTTATAAAATACATATGGAACATTAGCAGGCATTCATCAAATAGCTACTGCTGGCTGTCATTCACCAGGGAATTAATGCAGGAACACTGTCAGCCATCATTCATGTATGAATAAAACCTTTTCTTAAAATTGTGAAATATTTGATTTAAAGGCTGAACACACCATCTCTATCTTTTAAAGTATTACACAGATCTGCAAAGAACACTGGCCAAACAGTTGCTTTTTCAGGGAACATGGAGGCTATTTGAAATAGGCCTAATGTCTCCATCATTGGTTCCTAAATGTGGACACTGAAAACAGCTTCCTGGGAAGTTAGTTCTTCTCAAATTTCAAATGTTCATTGCTGAAAAAATGGAGAATTTAACCTATTTTCTCTACAAAAAAAGTCAGTGTATGACAACTACAGGGCAGTAAATCCAAGTGAGCAAAAGATGGATTTTCCCATAATAATCTGATCTTATGCCATTAAGCCAGTTACCATCCCACATGAAGCTTTAGTAGAAGGTAACAATGAATCCAGGGGTTTGGAAGTCATAAATTCGAGCACATGGATTTGCCTTCAGCAGCCATAACCCATGGTAAGCCGTGAGTTGTGCGTGGAGGACCCACTCACTACAGCCCTCTTCTAATTCAGTAATGAATCACTGTCCTGCTAGCATGGACTGCGAAAAAAATTAGGAGAAAACACATATATGGAACATGGGAAGAACTTAATTTATTCTGTGCCCCTGAACTCAAGCTCTTAAAATTCTAGTTTATGCTATATATTTCTTTCTAAAATGTTTGTTATGTTTTGTTTTTTTGGTTTTTTTCACTGAACTGCATCCTTTGGGTTTCTGTTCATATTGAATCTTTTTGAAGAAGAATGTTACAACTGCTGTTGTCAAACTGGTAGGTTGCTGAATAACATACGAAAATATTTGGCTATTCAACTTTCTCAAAAGCCTGAAAACAAAATGTCTTAGTCAAGTATTTCCAGACCTACTTACTATCATGGATCAGAACAAAAAAAAAAAAAAAAAAAAAGCATGAAAAATGTAACAGGGCCCAGGATTTTAAATATAGACCTAATGTAATTGGGATTCTTTGGTCAGCAGACCAGAAAAAGCCTTCAAGAGCTAAAATAGGTTACAGAGGTAGATATAAGTGAAACAACTTCGTACATAAAACTCATTCTTTCAAAAATTATGTCTACTTCTACTGTTAAAACTCAAAGTAATAAGTTACAGTTACATTTTTAAATAACATCTATAACCTTCTGGATAGTTAAAGCTTCTAAAAATGTTGTGGTAAAAATCAATGAATCTTAGAATTAAAAAAAGTAAGAGCTTTGTGCTTGTTAGCTGTCTACAACAGTGAAGTTAACACATGATTATGCAGCTTGCACCCGTCATGAACATGACAGTGAGCTCTGAAGCTTATTATTCTAGAATACTGTAATACTAATTATGTCAAAAAAAGAGCAGACAGAGTAAAATAATTTTTGATATATGATGGCTGTTATAAATGTCACATACTGTATATTTACAATTTATTCTGTGGCACAGTCAGCTCTTTGTTGGGAAATGAGTAATGATATGCTGTCCAACACTGCAGAAAGTTCACCAACTCTAGACAAGCTACTTTCACAGAAGTATTTTTATTCATTTTTATAACATACCAACTTCTCCCTCCTCAAGGCTCCCCTGTCTCCATTTAATACTGAATATAATAACTAAAAAATAAGCCACAAAGACCCATCTTTCATTTTAATTTTTAGTATTAGGATAATTATTAATATAAGACATGGGATTGAGAAACTTTGAAGACAATTATTTTTACAGTGGGTCTTAAAAGACAAATTTCATTCAATGTTCAAAACGTATGCCATGGTCAGTGTAAAATCCAGAATTCTAATTCAAGATTTATCTGAGTAATGTATTCTGAGCTGCCTACATTTGAAAGCTCAAATAGGCTGCTCACAAGCCAGAGATCAAAAAAGGTTTATTTTCTAGCCAGCTGATAATCAGTGAAAAAATTGGCATACAAGACCTTAAAAAACTTTTGATAAAATATAATGTACATATTTTTTGAAAGTCATGTTTTTATTATAGACTAAATTAACAATATAGAGACTGGTACATACATATTACAAAATTAACATCAAGACATTTTTGGTATGAAAGATGAAGATCTATAAGATTTAAAATCTCAGCCCTTAGTGAGTAACAGCCAACTTTATTAACCAATAAAAACACCTTTTTAAATATCATTCTGTTTAATCTTCTAGGGTCTAAATACACTGGCTATGGGATGGGGATTATTTTTGCAGGAATGAATAACACAAGGGTATTTGGATTTGTTAACTACATAATTCACTGCTTCCACAGGATTTTGGTTTTGTACTGATCCTCTGCATATAATTTCATTCTTCTATAGCGCTCCCAGAAATATGACCATTGGAATTACCAAGAATCTGAATGAAATACCAGTATAATATTTTTGAAACATTAGAAAAAAATATAAGTACCTCTGAAGAATCAGTTGTATTACTGAGTGGTATGTCTACATCATGTAGTTCTGCTGGAAAATTCTCAGGACAACACAATGAATATTCCAACAAATACTTTTCAAAGAAGGAATGCATTTCGGCTATGCGTAGAACAATTCCTGTGTTAGAAATCAAACCAAGGTGTCCATCTCTTCCAGAAAGTGATCCAGCTCCTGGGTAGGGGCAGTTTTTAAAAGAGATTCTTAAAATTACATCATTATTTGCCATTAAAATGTCACGTTACTACATATACACTGTATTCATAAATTTTGGAAGCATCATAAAATATGTAAATAGATTATCATATAAATGCATTTCCAATAATTATACTGATTGCCCTTAAATATTACTAGCTTATGCTATTGGTAATTTTTCATCAGTGATCAGACAGTGAAACAAACTCTCTCCAGACATTATAAAGCAGCATCAAATGGAAGGTATAATTTTGAGGTGTAGGTACTTAAATTCAAAGTGTAAGCACCAGTATGTTCACTAGATGTCTAAGCACCCACTAGAATAAACACACTCAACACAGTCAAAATCAGCTTGAGGAGCTCTTAAGATCCCAGTTTACACAGCTAGGGGCTGATCAGCTGAGTTTCCCCCTAGGCTCCCCAACAGATAACTACAGCTGAGATTTACATGCACCTTTTGACACTTAATTGTAGATACCTTCCTTCCAGTTCAGTGCTGAGCCAGAATACTTTCATTTGATGCTGCAGGTAGAAAACCCAGCCCTGTCTGGAATTGTTATTTTCAGAGTTGCTAAGTTTCTCTCTAAATAATACCTATACATACAATATAGTTTTGTTCTCACCTATTGGGTCATCACTTGTATATCCAAAAGCTGGCCATCACTTGTAGGGGCACAGTATTAAGGCCTTGCAGTTAATGGATTCTTACTCTGTTTGAAAGGTCCTATCTATTACCATGTTCTATTTGCAGTGAAATAACTCAAGCTTGCAAATCACATCTGGGGTTTCAGTCAAAACACATTTAATAGTGCATAGCCTTCCCATTTACCCTACACTCAGGTCTCCAACACAACCTCAAATTGAACCGATTTATTTATGATGTGACTTTAGATTGATTTTTTCTAGAACTAAAAATAAATATAGATTATGAATTTTTTTAGAAATGCTTCAGATGTAGTAATAACAATTAAGTTTTGAGGGAGGCCTTCCTTGTATTGTGGAAGCTTATGAATAACTATGAAGAAAGGTTGTAATATCTTCACTTGCAGCATGTGTAAACTGACAAATCTGGATTTCCATGAAGACTTTCTGCATTTATATAATTTAAAGGAACTAAAAATTAGACTCCTTCAGATTATGGCCTTTAAATCTGACACTGTTTGCCCCTCAAGAACAGTATCTCATCTATAGCAGTTTTCTGGAAGGAAATAAAAATGCGTACCAGATAGGTTTGTGCTATAAATTCTTTTCAAATGATTGTGGTAGCGAATCATGAGAACCCATGTTATTGTATCTTTCTTCTGGCTTGCCTTGGTGACAAGACTTTCTGTTCCTTCACTTTCACTCTGAGAGTCTTCTGTGATTTCTTTGTTTTCAGCAGAAGATACTTCGGGAGTTTCAGAGATGATAACATTGTATCCATCTGCTATCCAATAAGAGTTCAAGAACACACATGAAGTGGTTAGAATTCAAAAGCTATTTCTGCATTGTGTTGGAACTGACTAATCTGTTACTAGAAGTATAACTTGTGAAACTGCTTATATTTTTCATACAAGAAAAATTATTTTTACTCTTTTTTAATATGAGTTGAAATAGTAAATAGCCTTAAAATTAGTTGAAAATTGTTTCTCAGATCACAGGCAAGAACCTTACTAATCCTTGCAAGGAATTCAAAAGGAGTAGAGAGCAAGGTGCATTCTCTTTCTGAATTTGAATATGAAACCATTATTCCTGCACATTGTTCAATAGAAGATATTTACTAAATGGAAACAACACAAGGAGTCACTAATCATAACTGCAGCAGCTGAAGTTCCCAGTTTTGTTGACCCTAACTCAGAATAGATAGGCACTGAAGTATTGTTAGTTTTAATCCTTCATCCATTTCAGATATTAAGCACATTTTCACTGAAATATACTCTTAACTGTGAAATAAAACAAAAGATAATATTTTCTTTCGCACTGCCTAAAAGTTGTACTTATGCAGAAAGAGGAACAAATTATCAGTACAGAAATCACTGCATCACTGTTTACATTCAATACTGGTTTTCACTGTATTAGTACATGGCTCTTTCAAAAGCACACTTCTTGAGCTCTGTTTCTCACTCCAAATCAAGCAAACATTGTTATAGTGATTCCTAACAGTAAACTTTCAGACAATAATCACGAGTGCTTCTACAAAATCTGAATGTCTCTTTATTATTCCTGACATTTCACTGTCAATGCCAAAATGGCCATATTGTCCTATAGATGAAAACTTAAATATGTTTTTTACCAAGAGTTTTACAGAAAACATTTAGTGTTCTATGCTGAGAATTTACAATTCAATTTACATGTTTGTATTTTGGCCTACTATTGCTTTTCTACATTTTCTATTCTTCTTTGTATTGGCTAGCAGAACTATCAGGAGAAACACATGTTGCATTTGCTAAAAGAAAAAAAAATTATCTGTAATTATAAGCAAATGGAGCTAGCACAAAACAATCAGATGGAAAGTCTTAGCATACAACATTTGTTTTCATAAACTAATCAAAACACATATGTTTAAACACTGTACAGTATGCCGACATGGCTCAGCTTTCCAGCACCTATCAAACAGAGCAATTCAGTCTTTGATGGTCACTTGGCATAATTGAAATTAAGTCACTGAACCAAAATCACTATCAATGGTTTCCTGTTTAAAAATAAACATGAATATTTTGCCTTAGTGTTTATATAACATCTAGCACTCATTATCTCAGAATTCCTAGTTTCACTGCTGAGGTTTTTTGTAGATCAGAAACTTCCATTTCATCAACTCCTTTAGCTGAAAAATAAAAGCAGAATTTAGAAATAAACCAGACAAAGTTCTACCAAGCTATTGGAAGCATATGTAAATAATAATCCATTGGATTGGAAAGACAGTGAAAGTTTTCTACTGACTTTGACTTTTAGAGGACAGTACACAGGCAGAAAACTTTGCAAGAGTTTGAGTTTGTCAGTTTTAGTGGGTTTTGTTGTTTGTGGTTTTCTTTTTATTTCGTTGGTTGGGTTGAGGATTTTGGGGAATGAAGCAGGGAGAGAAGCTATTCAACACCAAAATCTCCTTGCAAAATCAAGAGTAAAACTGAAACTCTCCAAGAGAATGCTAATATACCTAGGGAGAAACATCAGTTATATGTCAATGTTTGGGAAAAAAAAAAACAGTGATGACTGATAAGAAGGCCAATATCTACTTTACATGTTTGGGGAAGTCCTGTAACAAAGGACCATCCAAAATTATGGCAGTATGTGCATTCTACTGTGGTTCTTTCTGAACCACAGTATGCAAACAATGAATTTTTCTTAAAATAATGAACACATGCACAGGCTGATATTTAAAGACTTATGAAGTCTCTACTTAATATTTTGTATTGCTATGCATGATGAGACTTTTACTTTCCAAAGGTGATATATAATTTTTCATAAATTCAAACAAGATATTAAACGTATTACTAGATTACATGGCATATATAGCTTATTATTTGTTTAATTTTCTGATATTACTAGGTATAAAGCAATACCAGATATGAAATCTCTGTACGAAGAAAAAAGATCCATAGAAGCAAATTCTGGGATTTTTTGTTGTACTTCATCCTTCATGTTCAGGTCTTTAACACTCTTCATTCCAATTAACAGCTGAGAAGCAATCATAGCTTCACTGACCTAAAAATAACAATAACATTTATTTTATTCAGGACTCATTCACTACAAAATTTATACAGATTTTAGTATCTTAGAGTAGCAAGATGAGGACAAAAAATTAATTATTCAACATACTATATTTTTAAAAGTTAGGAAAATATTCTATTTCTTTCTGACATAAGGTACACATTATATCAAAATTAATCATTTCTGCTGAAAGCTTCATTACTACATACTGATTTCAAACCAGATACCCTCATCTGGATGCCATTGGTATCTATCCACATGTCAAATACATGTGAACACATATCAAGTCATGCGCCATTTCATTTGCACTGAATCAAAGTTAAGGTAAGTAGAGTCATATCTGTCCAAGAGAGATTTAATGCATTATTCAGTGGTCATTTTAATTTTATTAAACAAGACCTATGCCAGAAATTTCAGGAAACCTTAACACTCTTGTTTGCATTGCCTTATTTGCTTGTGTAAGTAGAATAAGATGACATGTAAAAAAAAAAACCTAAAAAATAAAAATTACCTCTTCAGAATATTGCACCAACCTGTGAAGCTGCTCTTATTGCAATCCAGGCTTGTGCTTTGTACACTTCTGATTTCATAGCCTCCTCAGAAGCCCGATCTTCAGAATAGGTCTAAAAATTATATGCCAGTTCATAATCAGGATTCTAAATATATTACAGTAAAATATATTCTAAACATAGAAGAAAGTCCTCCAACTTATAAAGTAATTGCTTTATTTCTAAGTTGTAAAAATTGGCATTGAATGTAAATCCATGCATTAAATGCTAAAAACAACAACAAAAAAATCTAGAGCATACTAATTGGTTGCTCCTGGAAAAAATTTTCTCAGAGCAGCTTATACTATGGTCGTTACTGTATACCGTGTTGCTATCATATTCCCCTTTTTTGAATCTTAATTACCTCTTTTCTCTAATGCTACACATTTTGCTTTCCATCTATGGCTCGTAGGAACTTTCATGTGATTAAAGACACTTCTATTTCTCATGCCGTCATTCATATTTGTATAGAAAAATTGAAATTTGATATAGTTAGCATTTAAAAAAAAACAGGTTTGAATGTTAAGTACATTTTCCAAGGTACAAATTAATTTGTACATAATGGGAAATGAAAACACTGTCGGTTCTGTGTCTTCCTATTTTATATAGAAAACTATTTTAAATATTATTCAACACAATAAACATGAGAGATAACATCAAACAAGATCAAATTCTATTATATGGTTTCTTTGTGTGATTTTTCTAGGAGGACTCTTAGTTTCAGTATGATATATAAGTTGCTGCAAATAATAATATGGCAAGGTGAACAAAACATATTTCCTGTTTTGAAGAGGCCCCTGCCCAAATGATAGAAAACATACACTAAATTTGGAAGGCAGTGAATTATCTGTCTCTGATTCATCCTCATTACTTTCAGCAAAACGGAAATAGGATAGTGCTATTTCGAGGTACGACCGTCTTACTAACCTGTAAGAAACAGCATACAGAATAATCAGCTTAACTATCAAAGTAAGCATTACAGTGATAAAATCTGTCTCCTGCATAAGACTAGCTAGATACCTCACCAAATAAAGCGTTCATCCAGCCCCCATCATTTACTTTAAGTGCAACTTCTTTCAGAAATTTAGGAATTCACAAGTCCATGGGTTCCTGTTTTAAAGTGAGTCTAAAACATCTCTATGGTGTGCTTAACAAATAACACCTTCATTTAACAGTACATCAAATATAGTTTTCATTATTTGAAACAAATATTCCATAAATAAATTGCAAATGTTTAGTAAGAAAACCCTAATTTTGCAAAGGAAGTGATCTTCCCATACTGTTTGTCTTCCTTGCTCAAGTTAAGGCATTTATCCATTGCCCTGCTTTCCCTGAAACATAGGTAGCTGAATTTGGATATCAATCAAATTGGGTGCTCAGTCAAACTCTCCCAAGGATCAGCAAAAATACCCACAGTGACCAAACCAGACTTTGTTTCCTAACTGGGCTCAGATACTAACCTTCTTAGTTTTGAGTTCTGTACAGGAATGTTTCACATTTTCAGACAGTCAAGATGTGAAACATTTTCATCATCAACATCTCAGCTATCCCCATTCTCCTCCTATGTCTCCTTATCTTTTCAGTGATTTTTACAGTAGTATTGTAAACTAAGCAAAAATCATAGAATGGTTTGGGTTGGAAGGGGCCTTTAAAGTTCATCTAGTCCCACTCCCTGCAAAGAGCAGGGACTCTTCAACCAGATCAGGTTGCTCAGTGCATCCTTCAACCTTATCTTGAATGCTTTGAGGTACAGGGCATTTATCACCTCTCTGGGCAACCTATTCCAGTGAATCACCATTGTAAAAAATTTCTTCCCAATATCTAGTCTGAATCTACCCTCTTTTAGTTTAAAACCATTACCCATTGTCCTATCTCTACAAGCACTATTAGAAACTTTATCTCCATACTATAAGCCCCCTTTAAGTACTGAAAGGCTGCCAAAATGTCTCCCTGGAACCCTTTCTTCTCCAGGCTGAAAATTCCAATTCTCTCAGCGTTTTCTCCCAGGAGAGGTTTTCCAGCCTCTTAATTTTTGTGGGACTCCACTGGACCCGCTCCAACAGGTTCATGTCTCTCTTGTGCTGAGAACTCCAGAACTAGGTGCAGTACTCCAGGAGTGATTTCATCATATCAGAGCAGAGGGGCAGAATTATTCCCTTCAACCTGCTGAAAATCACTATACCTGGAGAATTTCTCCAACATTTCTATTCCCTATAGGTTTATAGTCTTATGCAGATTCCTCCTGGCTCTGCAGATTTCTTCAGATCTCACTTATGAATTAACTTCCCCAAGCATAGCAACAAACTCCTGCTCACATATTTACTGTTCTGGACAGACACATATGGCACAGAGTTGGTTGTTTATATAGCACAATAAATTCCAGCTTTAGTACAATTTGTGTAAAGCAAGATACAAAAGTCAGAGTGCTGCACAGTTAAAGACTGAGCAAACTAGCTGAAAAGATGGCAAATTCTACACTTGGTTGGCAACAATTTAGTTAAATTTCTATTCTTGCTAACAAAAAAGGATGTGAGACATAAGAAACAACTTTAATTAAATGATACCAGAGACATCACAGGGCTTGTATAAATGTCAGCAGGATGTTAAGTTCTCTAAAACAAGAAAGCCATGGTCCATTGATGTCGCTGTAGATTCTTTTAGAAAGATGGTAGCAAATTAAATGAGAGTGTAGCAAATTAAACTTGCAAAACTTCACCACAGTCCATTTCTGCACCATCTTCCATCATGCTGGCTGCTTGTTGAGGTTTATTACTATGCTACTATTTCTACATTCAGAGTTCTGGTTCATTAACTTAAGTAACAGAATACCCAAACAAGCAAGGTAAATTGCTGCCTTTACACTGTCTCTAACTAGATGTGGTACATTATTCATTTAGACTGGTCAAGAAACAAAAAAACTAAAGTCCAATGTATCAGAGCTGCTTGACAGAATTTATTGGCTGTCTTGGCTCAGCTCTTCAGGCATCTTCTAGGCTGATAACTAATGCCAAAGTCACTGTCCTGATATCTGTTACAAACACATTTCCTACGCTCCTTCTGCCTCTGCTCTTCTGACTATTTCTGGCTGGTAACCTTTTCAAGCTGGATTTCTGTTATCTGGAAGGGGGCAGACCACAGCTCATCCTCCGAAATATGAATAAACCTCCTGTTTAATTGATAGCTCTGTTCTTAGTGTTGACAGATAGGGCACAAATTTGGAAATAGAACAGAAAGCTGTAACTTTTGTGAAGTGTTTAAAAATGCTTTTAAATGTTCTTATCATTTGTTTTAAATAAGAGAATAAATATCAACTAGCTCTTCTCTATTGAAATAAAACTCTCTAAAACATAAAAGATACTCCATAATAGAAGTCCCAGACCAAATCTCAAAAAAATGTTTTAAAATTATATTCATGTATGATTTAAATTCTTTTCAAAGTTATATAGCTAGATTCTTACTCATATTTTTGATCATGTTGCTGGCTGAGCTTAATAGCTTCAAACAGGGTTTCAACAGCTTGAGATGACTTACTGCCTGTTTCTCTTGTTTGGCGTTTTACCTTACCTTAGAAAGAAAGACAGAAAGTAGATTTTCATGATGTTAATAATTTTTCTTCTGTAAGACCCACCCAATCTGTTTTTCCCTCCAGAAAAGTTAAACAACACAATAAATTATCTATTCTCCTTCTGTTAAGCAAGATCTTTTCCAGTATACTTAAAAGGTAATGCACAATGCTTGTATAACAATTCACAGAGTAGCTGAAATAACCAAACTCGGGAATCATAATGACCCCTAACATTTCCTGATCCCAACTAGCAGAGCATTGTGTATGAGGAGTTAATGAGCAGGCACAGGCCTGTTCTGTGCTGTGCTGCACACACGGTGCCCCTCAGGTCCATGTTGTGCTGGGCACATCCCACAGGATAAACGCAGCCAGCTTGCTGTAACAGAAGAGTCTGTTGGCAACATCTTCTCAGTACCTCTCTGTGAAAGTGAAGCAAGAGGTTCTTATGTGAACATGCTTTTTGTTTGACAGTAGAAATAATGAATAGCATTGTTTTCTCCCAAGAACAGCTAAGAGACGAAAATGAGTCAACTTTTTCACAGACACGTTGTGCTACACCCTGATTGGAAGCACGTTCAACACTGCACAACTTGGAATTCTCGGCCTCTGCAGTAATAGGAGATTATTTACACTGTCACATTTTTCTTTTGTTAACTCCCGAAAATGGCATTTTAAGAGATACATTACAAAGTCTTCAATGTTTTTCTGGCTGGGATTCTCACAAACCAACACATAATGCAAAATAGATGGTGCAAAATATAATGTTCTTAATCTTGTTGGCCACACCCTTGGATGCCTGCTAACATACAGATGAAAGTAGCTCTAATCTAGTTTTGAAATTAATTGTAGAATAATGCATCCTGAACTCCTGTGGTGTGGTACTAAACACAGGAGAGAGATCTGCATCTAGAGACATTAAGAAATGTCCAAATTTATTCTAGTTTTACTGTAAAATGTCTCCATTTTAAGAGACATCATGCATAACATTTCCTAGGATGGCACTTGGGATATACAAACAGGGGTTTATTTACCCATCTGAAAAAGAAGTTCAACTTCCAACTCTATTTTTTTTGCTGCAGCTGCTCTGCAAAGATTCAATGCTGATTCTAAATGCCTGAGAGCATGTAGCCATTGCAAGGGATGTCTTGCAGCTGTGGAAGCTACTTTTTCAGCTAATGTGCATCCTAAAAAAAAAGGAAACAGCTCTTTGTAAATTATTTAGTAGACAACCAATTAATGCAAAATTAAGCTAATTCCTGAGAAGAAATGCTGCTACATATTTGCTGTTACAATCCAATTCTCAAAAATTCAAGTGATTGATGGATATAAATACAAAGCTATAATAGTGTTTCAGTATTGTATGATGCCATGGAGGTTTACCTAGGCCACTCAAAAGAAGCCCAAGCTACACGAACCAACCCATTCATAAAATATGAGTGAAAATTTACCAAAATTTACAAATAATAATGAGTTGTGTCTTGCTTACCAATTTTCATTTTGACTAGAGCTAGCAAGTTAATATGTGGCAGGTAGATATTCTTCGAGGGTAGGACCAGGCAAGTCAATGTACTGTCTTCTCCTTGCCATTCAATGAGTTCACCACAATCAAAAATCTATAGGAAGAGCATGCTCAGTAAAATCAAGTTGCAGACAGCAAATTAAATAGCAGTTTAAGTAAGTCAGGTATTGCAAAAGTGAAATGTCTTGAAAAGAGCACTAGAAAAGGATTCAATAATCCTGAATTCCTTTACTTTAGTGTGTACTTGTCTTGCAGAAGAGTCTTGTGATGCAAACAAACAATTTTAATGAACTCTTGATTGAATTTAGTAATTCTAGGCTTTGGTTTTTAAAAGAGAACTCCCTAAAATCAGTCTTTTAGAAATAGATCTCACAAGTAACCAAAGCCCTGGAAAGAAGCTGTCATTTCTACACAGAAATCTGACATCCAGCAAAGGCCGGAAAAGAAAGAGAAATTAGCATGTAGGGGGCCAGTCAAACCTTTCATTCATGGAGATAAGACAATGGGGAGACATTGTAAAGTGTCAAGTCACTTGAAGGTTAGCAAGTCTCACAGTTGGAAATTTGAGTCTGAAGTGATTCATAAGATTCTTTATTACTTGGTGAAATAAATATTTCTGTGGATTAAACTTGCGTTTTAGAAAATATGAGGGAAAAGAGTTTGATCTAAAAACTTTCCTCTATAACCTCTACCAAGTTCAGATAAAAATGCCTATTTTTGGATCCCAAATAGGTAAATGGTCTACTGCTCTCACAAAGTTCATGTCTTTAAATTTATTTTTTAATTACGTATTTAAATTTTTACATGGAAATTATTTCTTCATACCAGTTGTAACAATCCATCAGCCTAAAATATCATGCTATTTCAAATAGATTGTCCTGATTCAAATTATTCTAAGACACAAAGCTAAGTTCTTGGATGCTTAAGACTTAGGAATTTAATGAGATCTACATTCTCCCTGAGGTGTTGAGTAAGAACATGTTTTTCATTGCAAATGGGAAAAGTGAGTGTTCTGCATCTCTTTAGAAGTCAAACTACCTATTTCTTTTTTCACATTTGGATGTGTCTTTTGCAACTATTCGATATTTTTAAATTCTGTGAAAACACCAGACTTCACATGTGAACATGCTTGATGAGTATGGATAAAGAAGATTTGGTAAGATGAACGACTTCTTTACACTATTCTAATGTATTTAAAACTGAAGTGATCAGTTACTAGGAGCAGCCCTTCTTAATAACTGATAAAATAACTTCCAGGATAAATAATTAGGGCTGTTGGAAGGATTTGGAAATGCACCGACATGTACTCACTGCTTTAATGGTAAGCTTATGTGCCAAAACAAGCAAGTTAAATGGTTCCACTGCAGAAGAGCAATGTTCTGAGTCCTCTACTACTTGCAGTGGCAGTATGTCTGCCAGCAGAAGCAGGCTTTTCACAAAAGTCAAAGAAGCTGGCAGGGAAATAAATGTATCCTCTTGGAGTAAACCGATGATATTCTGTTTGGACACAGACAACATAAATCAGAACAGTTACTATATTCCTGTCTATTTATGAGGACAAAGCACAGAAAGAGGAAAAAAAAATCTATTTTAGAGGCGCTATTTCAAACTTATTTAATGCTGCCATCAGCTGTTCTGACTACACAAAAAATTCATCAGAGAAAAGCAAACAGTTTTTCTTTTGTGTTCAAACCTGCAAAAGAAGTTTAATGTCTGCCACCGGACGTTTTTCTTGCAGGTCAAGAATAGCAGCTTGCACCATCATTTCAGCCTGAGTCTCAATATCACCAAAGGCTTCTGCCTCTAATATTACTTCTTTTATCACACTTCTGCGCTCAGCCACATCATTTCCTAAAAGGAGAGAACATATGAATAGCAAAAATACAATAGAAAAGGTTTTATTGTGTGTTCTACCATTCTTAAGTATTTCTACACTAAAAAGTTACAGAAAATATGACATTATGAATTCCACATTGCACGTGTACCATTTCATCAATTTTTTGTCAAATTTACTTTAAAAAAAAAGAAAAATCACTTAGTTTCTAAACAGCACGAGATGCAAGTTCATGCAAATGCATGCTTTTTATGCAAGCCACCAACATAAATATTAAGGTATTTGAGATTTGTTCTACTTATCCAAAAATCTGATTTTAGTTAAAATTGCAAAATAGTAACAGCGTGCAGAGAAATTATCCAGAACTGATTAAGTAAGAATTTGGCAAGAGACTTAGACTGATTTTGAAACTTAAGTGAGCATCAGAGTTGTTCATAGAACCAAGGAATGAAAAACATTTTATTCATAACCAAACTTTAAAAAATGTATTTTGCAGTATCTCTCTTAAAGCCTTAAAAAATTAACCTGGAAAATTTTTAGGAGCTTTGTAGGGATATTTCATTTATTTGAGATATAGAAAGCAAAAAATATTTTGAAAGCAGAAGTACTCGGCAACAGCAATTTTTGAAACAACCACACTTTCTTAATTACACTAGAACATTTGAAACTTTCAGGTAGAGTTATGAAAAGATAGTGACTATTAAATGAAAATTAATATAATACTTTCTGTTTTCATGTTTTAGGAGAGAATGTGCTCATAAATATATTTTACTTTTTGGATTGGATTAATTTAACACAAATAATTGTTCAGTGACAATACAGCCCCAGATTTAATATTAGTATTTTTTAATTATGAATAAGAATTGTGACTGTATAGGTTCATTTGCCCATTATAATCCCAAAATCTAAAGTAAGAAAGTGCAGTACCTTTCTTTTCACCTATACCATGTATCTGTGCCATGAGTCCAGTCACTAACATTGCTCGACACCTCAGCCACAAATGTACATTCACGTGTCCTTGTGCTGTTACATGGGGAGGGAGTGAAACACCTTCTGTGGTGGAGTCCTATTAAGTCCCAAAAGCAAGAAAAATGTTACTTTCTGAGTAACATATTTTACTACAAACAAGGCAACAGGCCTTGTTAAATTATTACAAATATCTTACCAATAATAGCAACATTCTAAACAGAAATTTATTTGAAGGCTAGATACATATTTTTGATAACAGGAGGCCATTTATTATTTAAATTTTAATATATATTAAATAATTTTTAGCACTGAATAGTAAAATACTTTTTATGTGAGACTCCATAAATATATCTATATACTATATTTTTTATGAAGAATAATTCTAAGAGTTTGGATATTTTCCACTCAAACAGGAACATAACACAAATTTCTGAGGCACATAAAAGTCTAATTTTAGAGGAGGATCAGTATCAGTTTCTGGTATCACAATAATGACTAGAAAGAAATTTTTGGTTTTTGATTTCTAGTTTTTTGTGTTTCTATGCGTTTAGAAACATTAGTGTAATGTACAAAAATATTAGTGTAATGTAGTACTGCAAGTGTTTGTGAGAATGCTCAGCTCAACTCCTTGTTCTATCTTCATATATTCTAAAAACTCTTGCCCTTGCTAAAATTCTACACTCCATGTTCTACTATTTTTTTCAGCAAGCAATCACTGGACAATGCATCACCTGCATTTTACTTATATGAAAAATCATCGTGACTGATTTGCATTGATGCAAATGAGGAAAAAAATATCTATAGCTCAGTTACTGGCTACAGGACCATCCCAAGAAAAGAGAGGTGCAAGTGCAGGGAGACAGAAGCCCCTGATATGCAACACAAACAGTGTTGCTTGTCCATGTGAGTCAATTTGACTCACTGTGCACTCAAGAGTGACTGTGTGGTGTGAGACCAACAGGCTTTCCAAAGCAGAGGTCAGAATCCCTGTGTTGGACAACAGAAGTCAGCTGAAATCTTGCTCCATGTGCAAGATTTCTCCACAGCAAATCTTGCTCCACAGCAATGATGTGAAATGGTCCATCTGGCTCTTAGAAAGAGAATTCAGTTTTCAATCAGAAAATCTAAAGTACCTATACTGAATAATACAAGATTTTCAACTGATAGCTATTTTTTTCACTTCCTTTTTGGTTGAGGAGTTTTAAACAAAAGATTTTCAGTGCTGCCATTTGAGAGTAATAGAAATAAAAACTGTATTCCTAACCTCATATAAATTATAATGATGATTACAGACACATTGAGCACACCTTAAGTGAGCAGGTATCCAAAGCATGTCAAAGATCATTTTTTCTCCCGGTAGCTGCTATGTTCTAATACTTTGAAAATCGCTCAACACTTAATACAAAAAAGATTAATATACAAAGAAAGATAAGTTTAAAACAAATATCCACACATACCAAATGCTCCCTTTCATCCTTTTCCTCTTGAAAATGTGCCACATCCACGCAAAAAACTCTGGCATCTTGGAGAAGTCGAATTGCAGAAAAAGCCAAAGCAGCACTGTGGTATAGAGCAATATTATTTAAAAATACTAATTATATTTGCCATTTTATGATTTTATTAAAATAGATACTTCATTTTTTACTATGCCAGAGCTGTAAATGACCAGCTACCAACTTTTGCTTCAGTAAAACATGATTACACTCAGACTATTTTCTGAATTTGGAGGCACTGCATCATGAAAGTGACAAAAGAGCAGTAAGAGAATAAGTCTTGCCAATAGTAGACATAACCTGAAAATATTTCACTGTTAGGGTGGTCAGCATTGGAATAGGTTGCCCAGGTACATGGTGGAGTCACCATGCCTAGAGGAGTTTAAGAGACTTCTGGATCTGAATGATACACAATTTAGTGTTTTAGGGGTCACAGGGGTGATGCTGGGTTGATGGTTGGACTTGATGAGCTCAATGATTCCATTATTTTATCAATAGCATATAAGCTCAAATATATCATATTCTGTTGGAGTAATCAAAACAGAACTCCATTATAATTTCCAGTTACACACAGAATCATAAAATCATTTTGGCTGGCAAAGACCTCTAAGATTGTCGAGTCCAACTTTTAGAACCAGTCAAATCAGTAGATCAAGACCAACCATGGCATATCTATCTTCAGGAATAAGTTCTTAGAAATTAGAAGATGTAGAAATACTGAAAATTACAAGATATATTAGGAGAGTTCTATATCATCCACAACTAAGCCTAATACCTTTCTCCTTAAAACTTTTCCTGGCTATACATTAATCCTCCTGTTAAATCCACATGGTCAAATACTCACAGGATCTTAGTAAACACCACCAAGGTGATGAGGCAAAACCTCATCAGTAAGAAATCACATGACATTGCATCTACTGTACTCCCTGCCCCACATCTTAAATTCTTTTCTGGAGTTCACTCTGAACAGCACCTTTGAAAGATAAAGACACCATTAGGACTGGTGCAGCATTAACCCTATGTGTCAAAAAATGATGGGATTAGATCACAAAATATTGTCAGGTTTCTTAAAATATGAGCTACTGGGGTTTTCTTTTTTTGCTGTCTTTATAAGCACTCAGATACCCTCAGATAATGTTCCACTTTCATTACATGTACAAAAATGTATATCTACAGCAGCAGACTTTGTGAATACAATTATTTCATGATATGAAGACATCTGCAAAGCCATCATAGACAGAAGACCTTTTCCATACTAGAAATTGTTGTCCAGAGAACACACTACTCAAAATATTCTGAGAATTGCCAAAATCAACATCTCTTTGTATTGGTTTCTCCCAATTGCACATTTTCCTCTATGTCTGTAAATCTTTACTTTCCTACATCTACTCTAAAACATTTTGGAGTTTGGTTTTGGGGGTTATTTGTTTGGAATCTTTTTATAAATCTCCACGTGCTCTGCCCACAGAAACATTTTTCTAATAATGCTATGCTACCAGAGAGTATGCCTAGCTCACTACTTAAAAGATTTTTTCAGCAGGTTAATTGTTAAAAATGTATAACCAAAGTTCCTATCTATGATGCCTTTTTTTACATAGACTCTCTTTACATAAAGACTGGCTGTTATGAAGCATATAAAAAATAGAAAAGAATTATTAACACCTTTTTATACTGCCAGAACAATGCAAAGATCTTTTAATGCAAGAGAGATTCAAGGTCTGTGTGAATTTACGGCTTTTGAGATGTTCTAGACTAATGGTTGCAAAGGCAAAGATCTTGCACCAGGAATTCTGAACAAGAGCTGTACTTCTAAATTACATACATTAATCTGTCAACATATGTATAACCACAGGATGGATAACCTCCTGTTAAGATAAGAGAGCAGCTAAAGTCTTCCTGTCATTTCTGATTCTATCCTCCTTGCTGTTTTTGTGATGCAGACCTGGATGGATTACACCAATTCAGCACAAATAGACCTCAAAGTAGCAAAGAGAACCAAAGCCATTAATATCTTGGTTTTTACATTTCAGAATTCAATCCTCATGAATCTTCTTCATCATCCCTTTACCTCAGTTTTATTCCACAAAATGAAAACAGAATAAATCAATGTTGAATTTGATGATGAGTTACTCTCTAACAACAGAAAAGATGAAACAGAATTTGCTTATAAAAATTAACAGAAAAATGGATAACACAATGATGTACCCCAGTTGCTTTTTTAAGAGTTCTCCCCTGAAACCAAGGGATCAAAGTTAAAATTACAGTGAAATCTGGCTTTTCTTAAAACACTGCTTGAGATGCTATGGTTCACATCTTAAATACCTTGGAGAAGGTACAGCACCTAGGAGTAAATAGGCTATTAACAAATACTAACCTAAATTCCTCAGCACCACTGCCTTGAGTTAACTGCTGTTGTCAACATTTAGCAATATTGAAAATGAGGCTAGTTTTAACTACATGTTTACACATAAATTTTCTTAGTAAAATATAGACCACAAGCCCAAAGATTGATATATCCCTTAAGTCACAATTAATTCACTTTAGCAGAGAATTACACATTTGGTTAATTAAAAAGTTCACATTTATAGGACAGATACCATGTAAGTAGTCTCCTTGAGATCAATGGGATTAGTCCTATACATAAAGTTATTCTGAAGCATACATTTTTTTGCAAGACATAAGCCTGTAATGCAGAAGCTTCCCTTGATGAAATTTTTGTGACCCTCTTTTGCTGTCAACAAGAGTGATGTATCTATATATTTCCCTTGACAAAATACACATCCTTTTATCAGCTGAATCAGAAAGTGACAAGATGATCAAAATAGAAAAGTACAGCTGACTATAACAATTTCACCACTAGGTCATTTTGCCAAAGGAGAAAAAAAAAGATGAATTTCTGTAATATCATGCAAAGTTTGATTTCTAGGCTGGCAGGCAGGAAACATTCAGCTGTCTGAAGAAATGTTTCATTTGTATCTGAGGCAGACATATCACAGCTTCCATTGCAGTGCAATAAAACTGCAAAATAGGTTAAAAAACAACAAACTCTAACTTTATTTTTTCATGGTTTTTTTCCCTAATACTGACCACCATCAATATATAAGACCCACTAAACAAAAACGCATCAAAAATTTGAGAGTCACAAAAAGTGATCTATACAATGTTTGACATCCATTGAAATCCTTGATATTCTAAGAAAGTTTCTTCAATCTGAGATGAGTTATAAACCAACACAGAAACGAGTCTATAGGATATAAACTGCATGCCAAAAGGAAGGGTCCTGCATTGAAATGTCTTGCATATACTGGAACCAGTTCAGCTGGGTGAGAATGTCTGAGAGAGGACTCTACCAATGCAGGTTTTGCCAAACCTGGTATCAAGATAAGATTACACACATGATATTTCAGATGTTCCTTGATTACCAGTATAGAGACTTCATAAAATTCAGGACACTCAAAAGTATGATGAGGTGACTGTCAGCAACTGATGGATTTCTCCTTGACAATTTATAGTAAATTAATCTAATTCAAAAACCACTGAAATGGTTTATTATTTCATGCTGAGAAATGTCCACAAATAACCTACAAGTTTCTTCCTTTATATCTTCCCTAATGACATTATTGCTAAATTATTATAGTCCTAATATCTGAATTTTTGGAAACTGCTTTCTTTTACAATAACATACACAAAAACTGGGGGAAAGGCCACACTGCAGACTGTTACTGTTTTCAGTGCAGTAGGCTATACAGCACTGTGAAGCTCCTTGTTAATTATTTTTACTGCTGTACCATAACAATGCAAAAGCAATTATGCTATTTAAAAGGCACTGATTTTGAGAGTGTTCAGCTGAAAGAAGGAAGGTGGCTTGTTTTGGCACAGAATAAACAATTTTTTTAATTGGGTAAAAAATCCCATTGAGACTGATTTATCAATTGGCCTGATGAGCCACCTACCACTTCAATCTTTACCACTATTTCAACAGTAAAGAAAGGGTTATTTTTTTCTTTTTTTTTTTTTTTTTTGATGTTTACTGTGCTATAAGATATATTGTAGCAATTCTGGTGTTTACTTAGATTAGACCTAACAAATGTTACAAATACTGTACAAATACTGATTACATTGTACCAAATCTCAATCTAGTCTGGCACCTGCTACACCTGAGCATGCTCCACCTGCAGTTAGCAATTTGTGAAAAAAAGATTTTTTTCCCTCTAATAAAATATTAGATAAAAAGAACTTCACACTGATAACAGTACCATGCATTGTTAAACTGACATCCTTCTTACACAAATTAATGTAAAATTACAGGTATGCTAAACAGACGAATCCTTCTAGGTAAAAGGCCAAAACAATGTTTGGAATTTAACATCTACAAAGAGTTAATGCATTTCATACTGTATGTCAAAGAGTTAAAGTATTTCACACTGTACGTCCAGTATATTCCAAGAACATTAAATTTGTAACTTCATTAAATTCTCCAAAAGAAATCAGAATCTCAAAAAAAAAAAAAAAAATCACAGAATTTGTGAATTTTAATTTGGAGAAAATATCAGGCAGTCAGGCAGATATATACAGATACATAGAGATAATTCAGCCATAGAGATAATACAACAGTACTTTAGACTCTATGACTCACAACATAATGCTGCTTAAATCTACTCTGTTGATGTTTACTTCAATGCTTTTTAATCACTGTAATTTAAAAAATAAAATGTTGATGTTTTAATTTGAAACCAATAAGTACATTAAGAAGAAATTTTCCTTTAGGACAGAAACACGGGGCATTCTAGAACAAAGTAGAATTCAGTACTTCAATTAGTGCTCTGCTGTACAATTTAAAATCATACGAATTCACATGATCTAACATATCCAGACTTTAACCAAAACCATGAAGATTACAACTTTTTCTTTGTTTTTATACAACATTTCATCACAAAAGCATCTCACAGAGAAATTTTAACTGAGTCTTTGGGCCGAGTGAATCTCTGGCCTCATAACTGATCATCTTTTAAAAAAGAAAACAAAGCAGTAATAAAAAAACCAAATGCCAGTGTATCTTACATTTGTAAATATACTAATGGAGTTGTTACAGATGACTACTAAAATTTACAATATTGATGTAGTAATAAAGAAATTATTTTTTTAATCACTGGTGGTGAAGGCTGTGCAAGATAAGGTTGTTCATAGTATTAGTTACCTGAGAGGTGCTTGATGCCTTTGATAAGAAATAGAAGCAAGCTCAAGTTTGGCCTCAATAAGAGCTTCTAAATCTTCCACAGAATACCGAGATATATCTCCATCATATTTTTCCTGTATGTCCTGTACAAGACAGCTAAGAGTTTCTTCAGCTTCTGTCAATAAAATCCCCTAGAGAAGAACACAGCATTTTATGATTTCAAAAATTAAAGAAACTAAAATTTTCTTTAGAAATATTTTTTTCTGTGTACCCTGCTATCCCTGCATCCTAAAATAAATCAACTTAAGTGCAATATGCCTTTTCTATAAATGGGGGTGGGGTGGGTAATTCTGCTTTTGTCAGGTTTTCAGAATCACTGTGTTTAAATCAGCAACATCTTAACTGTGCCTGTACTATTGCCATGCATGCTTAACTCCATATTTTAAGGCTTAGCAATGCTATTCACTAATTTCCCATTCTTTATCTAATAGTTATACTTGATTATTTTATACTATACTTCTCACTATGCTTAGTAATTTAAATAATAAATACAATATTAAAAACAACATTAAAGATGTCAAAAGAAGGATTACATTCTTTATTAGCTATATTTTGACATTTCTGTGTGCAGTATTTATCCTGAAAGTTCAACTATAATTAACAGTCTTTCTGATCAAAAAATATGTAGGAAGCTGTGAAAAACACATCTAAAAAGAAGTTAATTTTAAATTAAGTCTCAATTGTGGAGCTTTCAGCAGAATTAAAAACTAATTTAAAGGTTTGTATCATCCAATACATTATTTTGATCAAAATTCAGAGCTCGACTTAAAAAAAAAATCACAAAAAAAGCAAACCATAAAAACTCCTCCAAAAGAATAGAATAGTTAAAGAAAAAATAAGAGTAAGAAATATATTATGCCTCTTAATTGAGCATTATTCAATTCAAATGAACATTTCTATTCTAGTTATTTTCGAGTTGCTATTTTCAAGTTATAATAAAACTTTCAAGTTTCTAGCGTTTGACCTATACCAACTGCCACACAAAATCATCCTCCCTTCTCCAGACATACTTTTGGTTTTTGTTTGTTTGTAAAAATGGCCAAAAGGAGATACTTCCAAAGGGAAAGGCCCCTCTGAATGAAGAATATGTCAGCCCTTTATTTTGGTCTCTTTGTGATGTGAAACTGGCAAGCATAAAGTTTACAACTAAACAAAACAAAATCCAACTTAAAAAAACCCCTTCAAACAAAAAAGCTGATAAGCTGCATGTTTTCTTCAAAATAAAGTACCAGAAGGAGCTACATGAAAAATTTGAAATATTTCACACAGGAGAACGGTAGAGAATGCTTTTTTATTTGTATAGCATATTGGCCCATCAAAGAGTCTCTGATGTTCTACAGATGGAACTCTCTGAAAGGAGATTATTTTTTCTTGAAATCCCATTGTCTTTACCCTTTATGCTGAAATAGTCATACTGAGATCTGATTGTGGAAATATTTCCCATCATTTGAAAAATGATGCACCAAAAATGAAAAATGATTACACCAAATTGTCAACACCTCATGCACAGCTAGTAAGGCTACAGTCAAATTAGAAACAGAAATTTACAGTCTCCTTTTTCATACCATCCTCTCATCATAAATTCTTTTACAGTGAAGGCATTAACAAGGTTTTTTTGATCAATCTGCATTTTCTTAATCCTTTTCTCCTAAAAATCAAAATTACCTTCAGCATGGCCATATTTAATTCATCTTTACAGTCAACAAGATGCACCATTCTGTCTCTTTGTTCCTGTTGTCTTGAATCCTGATCAGCATCAACTGCCAAATACATTGCAGATAAAATTTCAGATTACAGATGCAGAACCAAAGCATTCTCAGTAATTTGAAGAACATAGTCCTTTTCTCTCTACTTACAACTGGGACTTTCAACATCAAAATAAGTAATAATGGAACAAATTAATAATAATAGTAGGAGAAGAATAATAAAAGAACCTTAACAAGTCTTACTGCTTATTTCAATAATTACTGAATTTTTTCAGCAACATTTAAAATTAATATTGTTCATAGTATGACATATTAACTCATATGCAGTTAAAAGTGAAAAAAAAAAGCTTGAAAGAATATAAATAAACTTTTCCACCATCCTTATAATTACCTTTTACATTTGATGCTGTAGTTTTGCTTGGCTCTGGCAAGTTGTTGTTGTCAACAAAATACAAATTTTTTTCAACTTTTTCAGGTATCTTATTTATTGTGGCAGAAAGACAAATGATGAGATGCATTTTGGCTAAGGTTAATTTATTCATCATTTGTGGGTTGCACAGTGGCGCCACTGTTAAAGACAGACTCCAATTAAATGTATCTTCCAGTACCTACAAGAAGGTTAACAACTGGGATTATTTGAAATGACACATTTTACATTTTTCCTGTTTAAGACATATTCTGTTTCTATTAATAATGACACAAATCAACAATTAACATGAATAATATTAGTAATATTCTCATTTATTATGAATAAGTTGGGTTTTTTCCAAACTTCACCCCTCAGTAGCACTTGCTACAGCCTCAGAGATTGGTTTTACAGCACAAGGTACATCTATGAAGTTATAGCTATTATCACTGCAAGTTCCAGTTTTCTGCATTGTAGGTGAATCTGTAGTGCAAAAATCTCAACTCAATGTCCGCTGTTAAAAAAGGAAAAAAATTATTGTATCACATCATTCTAGCATATTTCATAGACTCTTTTTGTTATTCATTTTAGCATTCTTGTTTTATCATGAGTTTAATAGTCTCACTTTAGATTAATAAATTTAGAAGTTGAAAGTCTACACAGATTTGCAAGATCGTGAGTCCAGTAACAGCACCACATATACTGTGAAGTGTTCAAATCAAAAGATAATGCACAACTTCAAAATAAATCAGAAACTAGTGAGATCAAAAGCTGTCAAGATACACTTCTCATTTCCATTCTGTAATAGCAACTGTTGTAGGAGACACACAAGCTTACTGTAAACAAGAGAGAAAAGTGGAGGGGACAAGATAGGGATTGTAATTTACCAATTTGCTTTAATGGTACAACTTTTTCACATTCTGCTAACATTTACCCCTACCAGCTCAATGGATCCATAAGAAGGTTAATAAAAGGAAATTATAAAACTGAAAAACACAAAAGAAGTTAGGGATAAGTCGGTGATTTTAAATAAAATCAGAAAATGACTGTTTAGACACTGGTTTATAGAGTCACCATTTTAATTTTTTTCTTCCCCTAGAAATGGACTTCAACCCCCATCTGAGTTAAGTCTATCAAGACAACTCTGATTGAGAGAAATTATAACATTAAAAGCCTGACACTCTCAATGTTTAGCAGGATAAGCACCTGACCATACCACAACAACGCCTGAATACTTTCATTACTGTGTTTTGGACAGAAAAGCCACAGATTTGTACACACTAGATCTCCCATGTGAAAAATGGTGAAAATGGTAGCTGCCCTTCCCTTGAGAGGTCAGTCATAAAATTGAAAATTTAGGAAATAGTAATCTATTGAGAAGAATATGTCTTCTATTTACAGGATTTTTTAATAATAACAAGGATATTTTCTCTTAAGACAGAGAAGTAAATATTTTTGTATAGCATAAAACATTTACCTCTTTCAGGTTTTTTTTACCTGCAAATTTGTATCAGTCATGAGAGGTTTTGAGGTATCAAATTTCTGTGAGGCCTGCAAGATGGAAAAAGCAAAAGTAATGTGTTACAATATGAGTATAAAACCAATGAGTTAATAAAGGTGGGAAGAGGGAAATTTCCCTTCAAATCAGCTAATTTAACTCAATTTGCTCGGCTTCACTGTCTGTAACTCAGGGTAAAGGAAACAAACATGAAGTTTGTCCAATGCTTGACAACCTTTTTGGTGAAAAAAAATTTCCTACTGTTCATGCTGAATTTCACCTGGTGCTCTGTCCAGAAGTCTTTTGTCACATCACCTACCCAAAAGCATCACTCAGATAAGGAAGACCTTGATTACATTCATCCAGGATTAAATCATTAGCTTATTTTGGCAAGAAAGACTGGTTATGGAGGAGGCTTACCCAACAACCTGATCTGCCTGCACAGGTATGCTCACAGCAAGACAAGAGTCCAGGTCAACTGTTAACAGCTTCCAACCCTTGGAGCACATTAGTGACCAGATAAAGGGAAAATCAAATTGACCTGGGGGGATGTGAGTTCAAGGCTCTGTGGGCAGCAATAGCCATTATGGCCCAGCATCTCCTGAGGCTGCCCTCACCCTCCCCAGGGCACAATAGCCCATGTCAGCTTTATCCATACTTTCCATGCCTGCATATGAAATCACACACTGTTTTTTCGACAGCAATATCTGCAGTACTCAGTAATATCTCAGTACTCAGTGTATAAAACACATTTCAAAATTGATTTTTGTTCCTGCTGTTTAGTGAGAGATTTTAATGTCATTCAAAGCCTACTATTTGATTCATCTATTCAAAGAAAATTAGGATTTCCTTAGGAACATGTAACAACTTGCAGATATGGAGTATGTGCAGTTTCATGAAGAAAAATAGATTGTTACAGCTCAATGTCATACTTTTCTGGTGTTTACCTGCACTTGTTCAGTACATCTGTATCCTGCTGGTATTTTCCATGGAATTCTCTCTCCCGAAATAAGCAAAGACAGCTCATGAAAGGCCTCCGTAAAAAATCCTATATCTGTAAGTACTTTAATCTATGAAAAAATGACAAAGCCTCTGATTTGAATGTTATTCATTATTCTTTTTTCTCAAAATAAAATGTGTTTAAAGGTAATTTTCAAATAGATTTGGCAACCAGAATAGTACATTGATGGAGAATGATCTTCAATGGAAAGAAATCTTTTACATATTATAGTGAATAATTTCAAAGATGTGTCTTTCACCTTTAAAAGCAAATTCTTTAAAAACTTTGTCCTGAATAAGGGAAAGAACTTGCTTCATCTGGTAAGAGTTTTGACTGCCTGTCCAAGCTCAGCCCCTTAAAAAATCTGTTTCACAGTTTTTACTCATCTTAGTCTTGTAGTACTCAGCTACTCTACCTAGCCCATATCAACATTTCCTGAAAATATCTAAAAACAATGTCACTTTGACTCTTAATACTCTTAAAAACTCTTGATAATTAGATGTTTAAAAAAAAAAACAACAGAACTCCCAAATTATTTAAACAACAACAACAACAAAAGGTAAACATTAGTGGAAAGACAAAAATCTGTTCCTAGATTTCATGGAACCTTGTTCTACCATGATAGTAAGAACACATCCAGAAGTAAACATTTGGGGAAAAAAACAGTCATTCATGTTTTGCACTTAAAAAAACATTTCAAAGAAAAGTGGAACAAGATAAAAAATAACAAGTGAGAAGTCTGGATCAAAGAAAGAAAAGCTCCTCTTCATTAAAAAGAGAGTAGAAAGAATTTATGGAAGCACTCAACAGCCTACGTAGGAAATTAACAGTAAAACTTTTTAAATAGCTCTACATGCTACTAAAATTGAGAATATAAATAATAATTGCATTTAGACAGTACCCATACCATCTGCTGTGCTAAGAAACACTAAGCAACAGCTGAACTTTAAAGCATTACTTTTCATAGTAGAAATATATGAATATTAAATTGACTACATTAAACAAAGAATCGAAAAGTTTACTTGAAATACAATAGGTTTTGAGAAACTTTATTTGATTACCTTGAGGATTCTTCCTTCAATACATTTAGCTGGGTCCTTACAAATCTCAGATACAATGTATTGGTATAATGTGAACAGAGGTAAAATCTGGAGCAAAATAGTAGGTCATGCAGCCATAAACATCATATAGGGTACAACCATGGAAATACACATTGCAATTACATATCAAAAGTATATAGATAATATAAGATTACTGCTTTGACCATCACACACCACCAATACTTCTCTCATGCTTTCTGAAAGATTAATGTGTTAAAAAGTTCTTCAGGTCACTAAAGCTAACCCCTTGTATGTGATTCACAAATGTACGAAGTGAAGTTTGTCCAAATTATTCTCTCTGTTCAAGGTGGGTATTTCACTACATCATTACTGAGTAAACCTACCAGAAATAGGTTGATACAAGGGATTTCCAAAACTGTCTGCATTTTGATGCCATATTTTTTTCAACACAACTAACAGAAGAATAGAATTCTGCAAGCTTTTTTAAAATAAAAACAATTAAGTCCTGCAACTAAGTGAAATTATGCCAGCTGTAAAATAAAGTGGATGGTGATGAGACTTATTGACAAATTTATTTACATTCATTTTCTTTTTTTTTTTTTGTAGCGACAACTAACAAAAAACATTTTAAAACTGAGCTCTATTAAAGTATAGAGACCCTGTATATCCTTCCAGTATCTGAAGGGGGCCTACAGGGAAGCTGGAGAGGGACTCTTCATCAGGAACTATAGTAATATGACAAAGAGTAATGGGTACAAAGTGAAAGAAGGGAAATTTAGGTTAGATATTAGGAGGTAGTTCTTTACTGTGAGGGTGGTGAGACACTGGAGCAGGTTGCCTGTGAACTTGTGGATGCCCCAACCATGCAAGTGCTCAAGGCCAGGCTGGATGAGGTGTTGAGCAACCTGGTCCAGTGGGAGGCATCCCTGCCCTCAGCATGGGAGGTTGAAACTATAAGATCTTTAAATGTCCCTTCCAAACCTAAACATTCTATGGTTCTATGATCTATTGGTATACAATATTTCACAAAAAGCAGATTCTGTCCTAACAGATTTATGTGTTTATTGAAAATGAAAGAACTTCCAAAATTTAATTACTGTTCAGCTTTTACATTTTTCTTCACTTTAAAATGTCCCCAAGCTTAGAAAATGCTAACAACATTGTTGGATTTTTGTCAAATTCACTTAAAGTTTTCATAATGTAGCTCAATACTTCTGAATTTGGATTACAAACGCTTGAGGCAAATGTTTTAATTGTACCCATACAGTTTCCTATTGATATTTGAAGTAGTTCAACAAAATTAGTCTTTGAAGTTTTATTTTTAATAAAACTTGAATCTTGATGTATTTTGATTTAAGTGACAAATCAACTTAGCACCCACCATCCAAAACATTCCCACACAATAAGCATTCAGGGGAAATGAAGCTCTCATTCAGCTAAAACTGCAATTGCTTTGAGCATGATCCATGAACTGGATCTATATTCTGCTGGAAAAAGTGCAGAAAGAATCAAAGATGTGCATAGCCATGTGAAGCAAGCAGTCAAGTTAAGAGCCTCTGTCTCCAGGTAATTGTCTGCTCCCAGATTTTACTGGATCTCCCACAGCCAGGACAGTTACGCAAAACTAAATAACAAAGTGAACTCCAGTAATGCAGAATGGGAAAAAGCAACAATGGCAGTTAGCCTGAAGTTCCAAAAGAAATCAATCCAAAAAATGACTTGCTGACAAAAAAAAGTGTAATATCTTTCTGCCTCCTCCTAACTCCTCTTCCATCCCTACCTCCTAACCTTTGTTCCTCCTTGCTGCCAGCCCTGCAATCTTTTCCCTTCCTGGCACTGGCTCTGCCACTTGCAGGACCTTGTCATAAGTGGATTCAACTCATCAAAGCAGGAAAAATCTATCTACTTTTTCAGATGGAGAGTTTTCTGTCATGTTTCATTTACAGAGGCATAAAACAATCACCTGACAGGAAATTCTGTTGGTGCATACAGGACCAAATTAGAAAAGAGAGAGTTTTGCACCTTTTTCAGTAGTAGTAATCAATTCAATCTATTTATCCTAATGTACAGCACTGCATCTTTGAAGGAAGCTGGATTAAAGTGGAAATGGTCAGACATTAAATGGAGGAAATAGGAATATGATCAGCATAGGAGGGAAGTTATGAAAAGAATAAAAATACAGAGGAATAAGAGAACATGGAAAGGAGAAAGGCAAAAGGGACTTTTATCTATTGGAAGTTGAAGTACTGAAAGCATTCTGGACATACTGCATTTAAAGTATTTTTCTGTAGAGTGTATTTTAAGTGGCATATAACAGAAAATTTCCTCTAAAATGACTAAGCTAAACAAACCATGTGTTGTCATCTTCCAGAATAAAAAATTTTCCTGTGTTTTCTAAAACCTGTATGCAGCAAGCTGTACCTTGTTTAAGTGCCACAGAAACTAGCCATAGGGGTATTTTGCTAATGAGGTTATCTCATAAATACACCCACACAAGAAAGTAGGACTAGGTGTCTTAAAAATCATTTCCAGATCATAAAAACAATACTTACTATTAAATTTTGTTTCACAGAATGTAGTTCAAATATAATGAAATTCAGACTTGCAACTACAGTAGAGATATCGGCTCTGTAGCGATCAGAGAAAAGGTCAATACCAGGAATAAGAATATTTGTTTCATATTGTGCAAAGTCACAGTCAGATGTTGGATGGGGAAGAGAAGCTCTAAACAGGGTCTGAAAGTAATAACAATGAATTATTTGTGAAAAGGTGTACAGGTATTAGTGAGACACCATAAACTTCAACTCATAAATGACTTCATAAACACAACTCCATCAATGCCTTAATTATTCAGCTGATTCCAGCCACAATATTGAATACATTCCTAGAGAAAATGTTTTATGTGTGAAGTTGATGGAGAAATAAACTATCTGTAAAGAGTCTAAGGACAGTGTGCCTGCCATTGTTTATGGGAGAGCTGCTGACTTTAGGGCCAGTTTAAAGCTAGTTCTACCTTTAACTAGGTCAGACAGTGCAGCTTATCACCTAGTGCAGCTTGAATCATTTAACTTAAAGCTAATATGAAATTTAATAATTTCTGGGAGAGTTGCTGACTATAAAGCCAGTTCAATGTTTGTTTCACTCTAGCTCCACCTTTAACTAGGTCAGCTAGCACAGCTTAAATCATATAACCAAAAACTAATATGAAATTCAAGGAAATAATTTAAATGTTCTCTCTTAAAAAGGGAAGAATGCTAACATTGTATCTGATGTTGGATATTCCTTCCCAATTGTGTTTATCTTGGCATAATTAACAATTATATCCTAGAGAAATTTGCATTTACACTCAGATCGGAGATATTAACAAGCCTAAAGCCTATACCAGAGGTGAAATTTAAACAAGGTTATAAAAGCTTTCCAATTCAAGGAAAAAATTACAGCTTGAACTTCTTGCAGTGCCGTGACAGAAATTGATTATATTTTTCAAGACAATCACCCTGCAAGCTGCTTCTATCCCAATTAATATCAGACCCACTTCAGTCAAGTCACAATTATTTCTACTGTTATACAACTGGAACAAATGCTTGCTACCATTTCTGTCGAAAGGAGGACCCGCCATTGTTCTGCTTTGTAATTGTTCAGCAATTACAGAGCTAGAAGCAAGTAAAAATTTTCCTTTACCTTTGTTTCTTCAACTTGTTCTCCCTTTGGTGAACTTAATAAGTTTTCCAATGTGGCCTAGGACAGGTCTCACAGTCACAATCATGACACAAGATATCAGACAGTGACATTGCTTGGTTTTGGAAGAAACCAGATAAGCCCCTGAAGCTGCACTGGGATGAGTAATCATCAATCCCAGTAGAGTATAACTGTCAGAATACTTGCAGTTCTTTTTCCTGTGCTACTTTTGAAACTGACATCTTAACTTCCATTTAAAAGCAAACTGAAACATTGTTTTTTTTCTCTATGGGTCCTTTTTCTGAAAGTCTGCAAACTTAATTTTAATGATCTTATATTCTTTGTGAGTGAAACAGGATCATTTTTAATATCCTCTGGTTTTACAGCGAAGTTATTATAGAGTTCAGATTTTAGTATTACAAACTAATATTTTTCAGTGCTAAAAAATATTCAAAAATTGCTTTTTTCTAAAGAGTCTGTGCTCTTGGTTGAAAATTTAAGACAATCTGTGAAGACTCTACAGATATAAAAGACAGCACTCTGCTGTTGTTGATGCCATCCAGCTCTTCCTGAGCAGAATACTTCAAGAGAAGAAAAATATATTTGACTATCAAATGTTTTAGTCATCTTCCCTTTTCAGTATTTTTTCTCTGAGACACTCTAGCCTCCTATTGAAGTGATAATTTTTAGGCTATAATATAGAAATAATGTTAAAAATCAAAGAATAAAAACATTGTATCTAATATGCATAAATTGTCAACTACCTGTGATCTCCATTTTTCCTTTACAACCAAAACAAGAAAAGAATTATTTTAACAGAGGGTCATTTTAGAAGCAATTTGTTAACTTCATAAATATGAACTGAAATTGCATTCTTACCTTAAAAAGTATTGCAGAAAAATAGCAGTATTTTGTTCTTAATCTTATCTTTGATGTTGTTATATACCTAAACCACAACAAATAATAAGAAATATTAATGTACCCATCAATATAAATTATTAAAATCCTTGGGTTTTTAGTCTAATGTGATAATAATACTAACACAATTTAGATGTTTTTCTACTGAAAACAACTGCCTGTTTTTAAATAGGTGCTCAGCCACACCATGCAAAGAAGCTTTTGACCAAAGATGATCTAGACAACTCCCTTTGTCTAGACTATCTTCAAACTTACAGGAGAAACACAGGCAATCTAAGTGCAAACTCCATCTCATACAAAACTAAAAACATAAAGCAGATTAGGCAACTCACACTTTAAAGTGTATTTCTTTCCAAAAAGGAAGCCTAAGATAACTAACACATGGAGTTTAACATGGCAGGTGTCTAGCTAAATGTAATGATTCCCACACAGTACCTCACCAGAGCCTTAAACCATCCTGGTAGCAATCCTAGAAATCTTTACTTCAATATTAGAATCCTTTCATCTGCATTTTACAGCCTATGACTAAGTTGTTGTAGAAAGAACAACTCAAGAGAAAGATGTTTAACAGCCCAAGTCAGATCTAAACACAAAAGAAACACCTGAGGGAGAAGCCAGGAGGACAGCTCCCTCCAAATCCTGCCAGCATTTGGAATGGACATATTAGCAGCACAGGGATAGTATCCAGTGCAGCAGACAGGTGCCACAAACACCTGTAAAGGCAGCTGGGCACTTGGTCTCACCTAACTGGACCCGAGACTGAGCCACAGCTCTGAATTAAAAGAGATGTCCTTTGTAATCAAGTTAAATTCACTCCTTTGCCTTTTGGGTGCTGATTCTAAGTGTGGCAATGCCACTTCATTCTGAAATACCCATGCTACTACTTGCAAAGCTACCTTGGCTTATATTTTACAGTGCTATTAATACAACCTGCTTCACAGGTAAGGCAATTTACTCAAAGATGAAACTCAGCCCTTTCATGGTTTATAGCATTTCTAAGGTCATTTAATGCTGCCTTGGGTACTTCTAGATTTATATTTTGTACAATACATTGAGGAACAGCTCAGAATTACATACACAGTGTTTTACCAGCAGTGAAGGAATTCTGGATGGAAATATTTACTGATGGTAGATTTTTATACAGTAAATAAAATTTCATTTACTTCTAATTCACCAGAAAGCTAGTACTTTAGGCAGTAAGTCTGACCTCAAGATACTGCATGTCTTAAATATTAATGTAACTTGGAAAATATTGATTTTCAATCAAAATATCATAGGACTGTAAAATCCTTGCACTTATGACTTTTTATCATTTTGTTTTCTTTTAATGATCTCTCCATATAACATACAGCTGCATTTATGATCAAAGATGAGCACTCTAGAAAAGGGAAAAACCAATATTCTTCAAAGAAGCAAATTTCTCCCTAAAAGGAAGAACTACTCTGCTTTTGATGAGTCCTTTTTATATCGACTCATTATTGGTTTTTAATTAATTTGAAGTTGCCTCATATCTTGGATGAGCAATTTGTTTAAAATAGGATAGAAATACATATATGGGTATGATACTTACTGAGCTATCTTAGCCACTAGGACTGCTGCATGTAAACATCCCCAAGCTCCAGCCTGAGAAAGAAATTTCTCACTCATATCAGTTGATCTTCCAACTGCAAAGCAGTCTGTAGCATCTTTCAGAAAACTTAACTCTTGCCAGGTGTTAAGAGCATCAGCAATGTTGAGTGTTTCATCAAGGGATTGACACCAGTATTTAAAAGCAGCTCTGTAACATCAAAAACACCATCATATTGCTGACATTTTCCCAAGTGGAAGATAAGATCTGCTTCATTTTTTCTTTATTGCCTGAGATTTAACTAATTCTGATTGGGTCAAAAATTGAAGTACATTTTCTATAACACAAAAAAAAGAGATACCATTCCTGGTCAAGGGACTTATTTGGACTCAAATTAAATTATCAAGCCATAGACATTACTTCTTTAAAATAAAAATGTATCATTAATTTGCTCAACGGCAATTAGGTAGCTAAGAAAAATAAACAATGTATAGGAAAAAGCCCTCTCAAAATACAGCTAATAGTAAGTTAGATGAAAGAACTAATGGACAGCACAAGAACTTACGAGACAGTTAAGAGGTATAGGACTGACAATTAAAAAAAAATGAAACTGTGCTCTTTTATAATCCAGTAACTATGTACCTTTTATTTCCAGCATAAAAGTGAAGATTTCCAAGTTCATGTAGAGCCTGTACCTTGAGGTCTCTCTGGCTACTCATTTCAAGGATCCCTGTAATTTATTTTTCATCAATTAAAAAAAAAAAAATTATCATATCATTAAAAAGGTTACTGAACCTTGCACAAATTTGGCATGAGTAGACATGAATTCACATGTAATTCAATGCATGAATTTTTTTTTTTAATTTATTGGTCTTGTACATTTTACCTTCAAATGTACTATTTCTTATTACAACTAACTTTGAAAGCACAAATAAGATATATGGACCTGTTTACTTAATCTTTTGTATTTTTGTTTTGTCAGGCCTCTTAAATTTCTTCCTGTTCACAAGATAAACTGGAAAGAAGGTCATTGGCCCTGCTAAACAACTCTGCCTGCATACAGCACAGAAACACTCTCACAGACATATTTTTGGAACCTATGCTGCAAATAAAACCACTTAGAGCTACTGCACTTGACCTGTTTATCTATACAGCAAAATCAGGAGCTGTGACTGTATGAGTAAAGCCATACCAGAATGTAAGATGGAAACCAAGTAACTAAGTCACATATCCAAATACACAGAATCTAAAGTCTGTTTCCTAGGGAAAAAAAAACTGTCATGGAATTAAAATGAATCTGCTAAACATTACATCAAATTCTGAATTGGGGATTAATCAGCATAACACCACTGAAGTAATGCTTTTTCATAAAATGAGATAACCATAACAATTATGAACCAACCAGTGGCTTGTTTAGGATCTAATGCAGATTTCCTCAATTGAGAGGAAGAAGGTTGTACTTTCCTAGAAACCAGCCTTCGGACAGTTACAGCTGTCTGACAGAGGAAAAGTACCACTGGAATAAACATACATAAACATAGATAGGCAGAATGTTGTTACTTTTGATCTGCAAGCAGAAATTTATGAAAAAAATTACCTATGGTTTGTTCATAGGAAGATATAATTACTGAAAGGTGCGACTTTGGTATTGGTCTGCCCTCAACCATACTGGAGAAATTATATTTTTCTTGAGAAAGGTCACACGGTGTCGGTAGAAATATCACTTCATCTACCATGCTAAATTTCAGCTTCCTGCTTGAAGAGATAGGACTGCTGATTGCTCTTCCAGCATTTTCTAGATAGGAAAAAGTGATTTATATGATCAATTTGTTTATATGATAAAATCAGTTGTTTATATGAGCAGTTTGCTATATTTCTAGCACCCCAAATATTTCCAAAACATGCTAATCAAACTAATATAAAATTCCTGTGTACCCTATTTCCATTTAGTTTTCTATGCTCTAATTCTGTGTGTCTCCTAATTAAACTCATTGGACATAATTCATTGGTCAGTGTAACCAAAGGGTATGCGCTCTGTTAATGAAAATAAACCTGGGAAGATCTACCAGTCCTCTGACAGAAATATGGCTGCAGACAGACAGGTGAAACAGCTGCATGGAAAAAAAAAAGTATCATCCAACTATTAGACAAATCATAGGAAATAAGGGTTATAGCTTGTGCTTATAGAGCTTCAAATTTAACTTCATATTCTTTTTTTTTCTAATTGTCAGTAACTAAACTTGAATTTAGAAAAATCTGTTCCTTTCACTCTTTGCTATTTTAACTGCATATACACTTTATTAAGGGCAAAACACTTCAATGAAGCACTCACCTTGTGTGTGTGCAAGAAATAATGAAAGTAGTTTCCTGCTGTGTCTCAGTGCTCTGCTTTGATATTTAGATTTTTCTAGAGTTTCTTTAAAACATTTCAGTGTATCATTCACATCAAGAGGCACACAAACTAGGGCTTTTGCTTGATTGTGATCTAAAGCTAATTAATAATTATGGAGAAAAAAATCGTAATATGTAAATAAATAATCAGCCTCTAAAACATATTTGAACATTTTCATAACATCAAAACTAAAGCATATTAAAATATTCCCCTTTTCTTCCTGTTGCTTTATGAATTAAAGCAAATTATTAACCACCAGGAACATTTATTCTGTCAGTAACAGTGCTATTCACAGTAACTTAGGGGTACATTGCTGGATATCCAAAAATAACAAAACAAAGCTGGACCAAGACCCCCATGCTGCCTCACAGGCTGTAGGTTATCTGGCACCTGCTTTTCTCTGCTTTCAGACAGAGTCTGAATATATTCTGAAAGATCTTGACAACATTACAATACATCCAAAATATCAAGAACACTAATTTGAAGACAAAGCTCAGTTTATAATAAAAGACAAATTGTAGGAGAAGTGGAAGAGTATGATAAGGAACAGAAACAGAATTTATAAAAACAATTCAGTATGAAACAAAGACAAAACTCTGGGAGAAAAGAGAACACACAATACTGAATTGTACTCTGACCTGTAGAATCATTATTCGTTGGAGGTTTGAAAAAGCATCCAGGAAAAACCCCTTCACTGGAAGAACGAGCAACAGGCAGCTGTAATTTGTACCCTATGTAGTTTCTGCATCTCATCTAAAAAGCAGGATTTGTTTCATAAGAACTGAATAATATTAAGAAAAATTGACATTTAGTTCTTACAGTTAAGTATCTATATACTCAGTCACATGACAAAATAAAAGAGGACTAATTAAGAAAGACACCAGTGGCCCATAACTAGTACTTTTGTCAGTAAGAGGTGAAACATTCACACCTAAATATTGCATATAAGTGTTTCAAAGTTACTGCACTAAACTTGTCTCTTACTTGGTATTTGCCATAATCATTAGCAACTCCTTGATGTTCTGCAAATATTCCACCTTTTTTTTTTCCAGATGAATGCATGCTTGCACAGAACCTGTCACTAAGCATGCCTAAAGGACATGTTGCCTGGGAAACACAATGGAATGCTAAATACAGAGGTACAAAATAGCTCTAAGCAAGTAACCACAGCAGCCTAACTGGCAGAGAAGCAAACTTCCAGACTTCTATAAAGGACTAATCCACAAAAGACTTTTTACCTTGCTAAGGTAGTTATACCACTTTAGAAGCAGAAGGACCAACAGAAATAGTTCTACAATTCTCTGAATGGCATTTATTTATGAAATGTAACCATAAACTCCAAATTTCTTACCTGAAATCCTTACTACTATTACCTAACACTAGTCTTTAATCTGTAAACTGTCTTTTTAAACTATGATTACTTTTCCACAGCTCAGTTACCAGCACTATGAGGGTACCACTATGCTGTGGTGCCCTTCTACAGACAAAGAACCATGTTTGAATGGCTGGGCCAGAGAGAGCCAGCAGGAAACAGAGAACACAGAGCTCCTGAGCTGCCCTTGTGAGCCACAGGTGACTTCAGAGTCCCTGCACACCCTGGGCACCGCTGTGCTGTGGTAAGGCCATGGCTCCTGAACCCCATGTCCACGTGCAGAACAAACCTCTTTGGTACTCCAAATCCCACTTCCCCCTCCTCTCCTTCAAGTCCTCTCTTTACTTTAGTGATAGAAATATCCTAAAAATATCCACAGTGAAACTGACTTCAGCAAAACTTCTTAGGAATAAACCTTACATTTAAAAAAAAAGTGAGAAACTAATTTCTAATAGCTAATTCAATGAAAAATTTCCTTCTGGCACTGTTAAGCAAATAGATAGAGCCACAGCTTTTAATGAGAGGAACTTGCTGAGCTGCTTAGGGTTGTTTTTTTGGTGGCAATCAAGTTTTTTAATCGGCATTGTCTGTGTTTGGTTTAACTCAATTTTATTAACTTTTGGAGCAGTGTTCCAAAGCAGAAGCAAAGCAATATCCAAATAAATATTTTAAGGTTAAAAGAGTGGCATCAAGAAATAACATGAAATTAGATTTAGGCTTATAATATGGAATGGGTATGTTGTGGATGGAAAAAATGTCCTCTGGGTCACCTGCTGTTCTTGGAATCATGTCATACAAGCCTTTTCATGCACTTCAATCAATTATGTTCACTAATTTGTTATAATTGACTATTTGGGAACATATCAGAGAGCATATTAAGCTAATCAGTGAAAGTGCTTCTCCACATTTAGCTCACATTAAGAATCAGTGCCCCAAAAAGAAATCTGTGTTTCACCTTTTGTGCACCATCAGACAGATATTTTGTGAAATGAGATTCATGACTGTCTGAGCCACTGAACTGCTGTATTCTCTCCAGCAGCTGCCTCTGAGCATACACCAGGAGTGGACTCACTTGTTCTGTGAACCTCTCACTGGAAAAAAAACCAAAGTGTAGTAATTAGGCAATATAATGGTATAATAAACTATATAATATTAACTTTTTTAGGTTTTTTTTTAGAGCTGGTATAACTTACTGTGTAAATATGTTAAATTGTACAGCTATGTGCACCAGTGCTTCCCACTTCTTCATATGATATAACAATTCTATTGTTTTAAGAACCAGATTGCATATCCATCTCAGGTCAACCACATTCACATCATCTATGGGAGGCTGGGGGTGAAGATTAGAACCACCATTCTCATCCGCAATACCTCCTAAACAACTGGGAATGCAAAACTCTCCTTCGGGATCCACAATCTACAGTCAAGAAACATTATTATACCTGTTATTTTCAAATGTGCTTTTAGGACAAATCAATGACAGAGATCAGAAACTACTGCAATCGTCTAAAAAACTTGTTACAGAGAATAACTTGAAGATACCAGAATATAATGCAAGAAAGAGAAAACTCTCTCCAGTGAAAATGTGATAATCAAGAGTTGTCTTGATTATCAAGAGTTGTCTTGATTATTGTCAAGAATAATTTTTACCTTAAGAGAACTGCTTGCTTGTAGGTCAATTATCATATCAATGATCATGTCTGATGCAAAATAAAATGGCAACCAGATGGTGTTGCAAAGAAGATCCCAGGTGATGGGAAATGCACCCATATGGGAATGTGACTGGTTAGCAATCACTTGAAATTCTTGAGTATAGCTCCAAAGATCTCGACAAGCATTTTGAAGCAATGTCCAGTGGCCACCACGGTGAGCAAGAACCTGTGTATACCATTCAAAATATAACTATAGCTTGGAAAGGCAGAAATTAAAAGCTTCTTTCTTTTATTGCAAAACTTAGGCATAAATAATCTTTCAGAATTACAGTCTAGGCATTACTAAACCTTAATTTTTACCTTTTCATAGAAGGACTATAAGTGAATTTAATTGTAGGTTTTGGTGTAAGTATAAGAAATAAAAATTAATTCACACCACCTATAGGTGTGCTTTTACTTGGGTTTAGAAGGTTTTATGGGAAGAGTAGTTAGTCTGCATTTCCCTTCAACCACTGGTTCTCCTGTTTCTAGTGTGAGATTCACTAAGACCTGTAAAGAGAAAGTTAAATCTGCAAGTATTTTCAGAAAAAATTAACAAACATGAGAAGGAAAGTTACAAAGGTGGAATGAAAAAGAGAACAATTACATAAATTACTGAATGTCTGATACAATATATATTATGATAGGTGATATGGCTGACATTTCATACATTGTACTTGGACATTTTTCAGAAGATGAGAAAACATTACTTTTAAACAGTGAATTTACTTTTAATTTCCGGTGGTCATTTCATGTAAAAAGCAGTAAGTATTGCAAGACATGCTTAATGAATTAATTACTAATACTTAGTAATTAATACTACTTAGTAATATATAGTTTAATAAGAAACCAACCATATCTTACCACTGCTCTTTTCAAATGCAAGAAGATGCTTGTAAAATGCTTCAGTAAAAGGGCAGTTGATGGAACCTGATCCTGTTTGTCGGTCTTTGCTGTTCGACTTCGAGGAGTTCGACTCTGTTTATTTCTGGTTTTAGGAGATTTACCTGTGGCTGAAAACAAAAAGCTCCCTTGTTAAAATTGAGTTGAAGTTCTCAAAAAAAAAAAGAAAAAAACAATCAGCTAGGATTTTCCTGTGGCAGATAAATACTTAAATGTTGGGAAATGCCAATGTTAAGGTTATCATGTCTGTAAGGTTATGATATTTAAAATACATGATGCTTTTTCTTAGGAATTGGGATGAAAACGAGTTTGAGCAAAATACTAATGGGTACCAAATAGCTTTCATCCTCAAAGTCAAAACACAATCCTCATTTAAGTTCTAGGAAGAAATCACCATGACAAGAAATCTCTTGGCAAGCTTGCAAGAATCTTTCTTAAACAGAACCTCTTAAAGTAGATGCTAGGAAGAAAGGAGGATTTCTGATAAATTCTGTGGTATGTGTAGAATTCCTTCATTATTTAATTCACTATCAAATATCCCCCAAGGGAAAAGGTAAAGGTTCATGGTAATGGAATATGGTAATATCTGAACTATAGGGTTCAGGCAGAAGCTAATTCCTATATAATACTTGAACTCTATGGCAAACTACACATTTCACATAATTCTTTTAAGCATAACTGCTGCAAATGCTCAGAGATAGTAAAGAGGACTTATATCAGGTTTCAGCCAATTTCAGTGTGTCTCAGTGATTGGTAAGCATCAAGGCAAAGGTGTTTCTGTAAAAGTAGTCTGCTGCAGAGAGAACCAGTGAGACAGAGAAATGCAAGTGCTAGTTCTTGTCACACCTCCTTGGAGAAGGCAAAGAGGACAGCTGATTTTCCCTAAGGAAGTCCTACATGGAAATACAGGAGAAATTTGATCTTTACTGCCATGGCAAGAATGTGTCCCTGAAGAGATATTGAAAAGACCAGGCCTGTGATTACTTGTTGAACTTCTGGAGCCTATGCAGACTTTGTGCTGACTTGTACACTACCACTGACATCTGAGGAAATCAAAGTCCTGCATTTACAATTACCCACAGATAGGAGCCCTTTGGCTCCTGTTGGAACCTCATAGATTAAAAATAGCTAGAATAATAATAAATGTTAAATGTGAAACACAGAGAAATTAAATAAAAGTGGTAGAAAATAAATTGTTCCTGAGGTAGCTTCTGACAGAGGAAACACTGGGGAGAAAGCAGTAGAGAAGGAAAATTAAATTCTACTTATAATTTGAAAGATAATAATAAACTTCAGTCTGTAACTTTAAAAACTACTTACAGAATGACCCAGGGAAATTTTGACCTGCTAGGAAATGTAAAGGAAACTACCAATCAGTTACAAGCCTCAGAAACTTAAAGAAATTATCAATGCATTCAGAATCATTCCAAATATTATCAATTTAAGATGTGTAGGTAGTCTGGTATCTGCAAACCTAAAGCTAGTATCATTATTCTTTTTTCAACTTACAAACTTACTAATAAATTATAGAATAAAGAATAACTAAGTGATAAAATGTAACATATTTATTAATACATAAAACAATGCTCAGAATTATTAGATATGCCACATCACTTACTATGACTTCTGTTATACTAGGTATGCCAAAACAAATGGATGACAATAGGAGGAAACCTAGAAATATCTTCTATGTCTTGGCGTGACTGTTTTTCCAAAGGTGACGTGGACAACTAACGATGGAGGTCAAGAGAGCCAGAAATCAAGACAAACAAAGAGTTAAGTTGAAACTGATTTCAGTCGTGCACCAATAAAAATTCTTACAGGTTTGGGTTTCAGTCTCTTCTGACTTTTCAGGGAGAGAAGGAGTTGGTTTTCCTGTGTTATCATCTGCAGCTTCCCTTGCCAATACAGTGCCAGAATTGTTTAACGAGAATATCTCAGGATCCAAAATATTGTAACTGCAAAATGGGAGAAAGAAGAAAACACAAAAAAACCCTCCACATATGATATCAAAAAGAATTTTTATGTACATACACAAAATTCAGTGTCTCAGAAGTGATTACTTTCCAGTAGCTTCAGAAATAAGAAATAATGAATGATAGCCAAATGTTATAAGGAACCAAAAAATAACTTAGTATTTGTTATATTTCAAAGCTTTCATCTCATCAATGAAGTTAGCAACCAAAACTGTGCCTGATGTCCACAGGATGGAAAGCAAAACTTTTTACATAGTAACAAGTAATTTGTATTTGAAAGCTGAACTGTTCATATGAATATGAATATATATATTGTATGTCAGATCTGTCTGCAGTAACAGCAATAACACAATAATCTCTATTAATAGCAATCACTGATAGTGCAGTAAGATGTACCTGTCCAGATGCTGTGAACCACTAATTCCAATGTTATATTGCCCTTCCAGGTTCTTTTTAAATAGATGGTAGTGTGCAAGGGCCAGATAGATATTCATCTGAGACTTCCAGGGCATCTCTTCAAGACACATTTGACAAAAGTGACTTCGGATTACATACTTAGTCAGCAGCATCACTAAGGTTTCATGAGCCAATTTCTTCAACTTATCCTTGGCTTTGCTAAACCAAAACATATGAAGTAGCAAGAAATGAAACTGTTTTCTTGAAGCTCTAGAAAAAAAGTCCTGTTAAAGATACACGGATATTCTGTTGCCTCTCTCCAGATTAATATGCATAAGCATATGACATTTCTAAATAAAGGACTTTTGCTTTATCAAGAAAAGCAACTGTGCTTTCCCTCTTTACGTGCACTTAACACTCAATAAATCCCATTTTATATTTTACCAGCTTCTATAAGATAATTGTCTCAGTACTTTAAAGAGTTTAGATCATTTTGAAGTTATTTGTCCCTGAATTGTACAGATTATTATAGCAAATATAATGTGCTTCAAAGTCAATTCAGGAGGGTCTTCTATTATACTATAAATCTGGATTTTAACTTTTTATTATTGCTTTGCTTTGGTAGTGAAGCACATTCAGTATGAAAAGAACATAGTATTTCAAATCTGGATGCCTGCCTTTAATTTCCAGCCAAAGTTTTTTAAGGTTTCCCTGAGAGATGAAAAAATTCTGCATTACTTGACAAACATACAATGCTATATTCAAACCAAATCTCATTTTTTAAAAATTAACTGTAAACTGATTCCTTTATTAATCTAAATTATTTTTCTGCCTATTTTTCACCTTAAAAATGTGGGCAGAATATTATACCACATACAATTTTGATTATATTATACAGCATTACTGTTATGTAAAACACAAAAGAGTAGCTGACAAAAACCCAAGATAGGTTAAACATCCTCTCTTCTGCTGAAAGCCATGAAAATCATTTTGAGTAAGGTAGGGTTTCTTCTGTCAAGAAGGAATAATAACATTTTTGGATGGTTTAGGTGAATATTTAGAAGATTATATGGAAACTTTTTTTAGGTTATTTAAGACAGTTCCAGAATCAGTTACATGATTGCTTATGTGCAAATATTTATAGTTTCCTATTTGCTAATTACTGTAAGTGACCAAAGGACCAAGTTATGAGTACTACACATTCTTTTAGGTCAGAAGGTAATGTTATTGGCAAGTTAAACAAATATAAACAAATACCTGCCAAAAGAAGAGGTGAATTACTTTTTTTTTCAAAAAACAGTTCTGGGGAAGCTACAAGACAGATAGTCCAAAAAGACTAGCACAAGGTCCACAAAAATCATTCTGAAACTACTACTACTATTAAGTTATTTATTTAATAATAAATATTTTTATTAGCTTTGTAACAGATAAACTCCTCAACACAGTTTGAAAAGCCTTAAAATACTCAGATTATCAGAGCTTTTCCACCTTGATGAATCAACATGCTCAAGCTAACACAACTGAAATACAATCTTTGATTATTAATACAAAAACTTGAAATCATTAACAGCTATTAAACCGAAATGCAACAGATTTTGTTTCATTGAGTGGAAACCAATTTTATACTAAAGTACATCAGGAAAATGAGAGGACTGTGCAGAAACTAGTCTCTTTGTTATAATATAAAAACTAAAATACACACTTAATTGTAATCTAAATTTCAGTCAAAATATTTTTTTCTCTATATAAGCCTGAAAACTGTGTTCATTTACTTTTGTGTTTCTGAAGATTTCATTGTATCTGGATTTTTCATTAAATACTCTCTGAGAGGTCCTTTCTTAGGCATAGCTTGTTTTGTTGGTTTCTTTGAAGGTGATGCCTTTGGTTTCCCTGAAGGTGAGGTATTCTTTCCCTTTAAAAAAAAAGTCTTGCGTCAAAATCTTAAATATACTTCACATAATTATTTATACCTACATTATCAATCACCTGAGGTATAGAGCAGTTTGGCTTACGTAGGAACAGAATATTTTTAAAAATTCTGGAAATGGTTGTCAAAATAAGACTGCAAAAGAAGTACTTAAAAATTCCAGAAAACATCACCATTTTTCTGGAAAGCACATGTCAAAGGCCTGACACAAAGAAGCCAGCCAGGTCCCTAAAGATTTTCTTTCATATACCAGTGTTTTCATCACAGAAATAATGATAGTTCTTTTCCTAATATTATAAACAGTAAAACTTTGCAATGCAAAAATGAAGACAGAAAAACCCTTTTCCTAATCTATCTCAGATGCTAGCAATATTTCAACATTACTAGAGGATTATGAGGGAGAAAGCTCTTCCTGCAAAATAATACAAATCCATTAAGATTATTAGTATCTTCCAGTAAAAGTAAAAAATTATTTTAAAATAATTCTGAACAAAAAGCCTTTACTGTGCAATTAGAACATCTGCACAAGGAGTTAACCATGAACAATTACTCACAAAAAAAATCTAAGTACATATTGTACAAAAAGGCCTGAGCTGATCTCCTTTTCTGAATGTGATGGTACCCAAGACACTTCCTATTACCACCATGTGGTAATAGGCCACCATGGCCAACACGAAATTACAGGGTAGAGTAACAAAGGAGATTCCTTTCCTGTAAGCTGTGTTCCAGGACCTGCATCAATAATCAAATGAAATCCATTATGAAAAGCAGGAAGAACATACAATAAAAACTTTTAAAGGGAGTTGGTAAGGCAAGTTTCTTCTGATTTCAGAATTCTTTATTTTGACTTATCTGAAATTCTCACAATTGTTGGTCTTTCAGATGAATCCCATGTCATCATTTCTTCCTGGTTTTAGAAGTGCAGAGGTCAGCTGAGGACTAGAGTTTGTATCCCAAATTTTAGGAACTGTGGATATCTCGAGATGAGATTTTTATGAGACAATTTTTGAAAATTTCTTTTGTTCTTATGGTATTGCTACCCAGTAAAAACACATAACTCCTTAAAAATAAAACTCACTTTCTGAACTTCTGCAGCACTTGTGCTTTCTCCCAGAGTGAGAGATCTTGCTTGTGCTGAAATTCCATCAGTACCGAGGAAGCTCTCATTCCTCCTGATGAAAAATATTTTTAAAATCATCATCATAATAATCATCATGTTAAACTCCTTTCATAGTAGTATAAGATTATCTTTGGGAACATATAGAGCACATCATGCAATTCCTATTTCATTTGCAGTTTTAAATTCAAAAGACTCTCCTTCATCCTCTTAAGAAAATAGGAAGTGTTAATTTTCAAGGTTTATTACAGAAATCTGAATTTGTGAGTAACAACTCTATTACCTTCCTAATGCCTAGTAAAATCCAAAATTTTCTTCATTACCCAAATTACACTACAGAATTTTGCAAATAATTTCTTCACATCCTACTGTTTTGGTCTCTTGTAACCACAATTCCTGTTCCCTAAATATATATTTCTCATTTTCACTGATTATTTGCCTTTCATATTTTAGAAATACTGATGTGTTTTTTAAAAAATGGGATCTTCTCAGGTAAGTGTCTACAATTTGGCTCCATTTATCTTTTCCCCACAGATTTTTTTGACACTATAGTAGGCCCTGATCAGTTTGCTTTTGATTTAACCCATCATAGCTTCCCAAGCTATGCCACCACCCCATAATAACAGCTGTGTAATCCATGTTCATGGAACTTCTGCAGCCTAGGAGTCATGGAAATTACTCCCAATGGGTCTTCTAATGGGTACAACTTAGAGTTTCTTTTGTAAATGTGACTCTCATGAGCCTAAGCAGTAGTTTTTCACTACTACTGTAACAGAGATCTACCTTTTCAAGTTATTTTCCACACTCTCTGCCCACTCCAGAACACTCTGAAACTTCTCTTCATTCATGACTTTGTGCAAAAGTTGAACGAAGAACTCAAGGAAACGTGTGTGGCCTTTGAATTTAAGCACTGCAATAAAGTAACAAATAACACAGGTGTTTATGCAGTAACAGAATTCTGAAGTCAGCTAGGATTCCAGCTACGTATGCCTCAAAGCACTTATTTATGTCATGTTGTGTACTACTCACAGTGACACTAAAATCAGGGATACACAATGGCAGTTGCTAAATGCTTCTTGTGATTAGGTATCCAGAATCATAAGCTCATTCTATTTAATACACTCCTAGAATTACAAACATTATAGAGACAGTGATTTCTGTGAATTCCTCTTCCAGTGAAATAATTTAATGTGGAAATGGGGTACCTCAATTTTGAAAGAACATTCCATACAAAGAGAATCTTTGAAAAATTTGGCACATTTTTTAAATTTACTTGTTTCTAAGGTTATTAGAAAACATACATGATTCAATTTAAAATATTAATATTTTATATACTTAGCATGAACACCCCAAATAATTGGTTGCATTCAATTCTCTATGTGTTTATAGTGAGAACTTTTTATAAGCTATGGTTCACTTGATTTTGTATATTTGAGAACCAAATGAAGTTAACATTCCCAAGAGCTTATTCCAAGCAAGAATGAGATTGCTAAACTGGCAACTTTCTGAAGTAAAGGAGCCCTTACAATTTATATAAACAGCAACTACCCTACCTTCTCGATAAGCACGGTCTGATGGCCAACACGAAATTACAGGGTAGAGTAACAAAGGAGATTCCTTTCCTGTAAGCTGTGTTCCAGGACCTGCATCAATAACCAAATGAAATCCATTATGAAAAGCAGGAAGAACATACAATAAAAACTCCACTTATAACTGACAAAAAAAATCCTTCTCTAGCACAGAGTTTGCTTTTAAATCTCTCACTGTCATGAGAGAGGATGTTTGGAGTTCATCAGACGTCTAATAAAGAGCCATGAAAATCATATGTGGAGAAGAATGTGCAGAAAGGACATGACAAAAATGTATTTAAGGCTATACAGCAAGAACTGTTCCCATGATACTGCTATTGACTAATGCTTACATTCATGCTCTGCATATGGATAATGTAAGTAGGTAGTGGATTCTTTTTTCTTAAGCTAAATATTTACAAAAATAGATGAATAGAAATTCAGTTATATTCTATAAATAATATACTTTATATAGAATACACAGATATGGACAGTATATAGAATATATAGGACAATAACTTGGATTCAAGTTTCTGGCAGTTAAACACAACAGCTGATTAAACATTACCAGCTAACAAGCACCAAAACAATGTTACACATACTACTTGTTATTTTTCCTTCATAAAGAAAAATAATCTACAAATTTTGTGCTTAGACAAGTCCTGTGGTTGAAAAACATCAATGCAGCAAATCCCTGAAAAAAGCAAGATTAAAAATGCACTCTGCAACCAGTTGTAATTGTGGATCAATAGCTACAACCTCCAGTGAGAGCAGTCAGTTTAGATCTGTTGAATGTAAATAATGTCCAACTAAGTAGGACAGCCAGCAGGAAAAGCAGACTTTTAAAAATTTTCTTTTTAGGACACCCTTTCTTAGTACTCTCTCCCATTTGACAAGTTCAAAAATATGTTGCTCCAAATAAGCATTTTCACAAAGAAAAATATGTCCCAAATTTTTTTTTATGGGAAAATATTTGAAATTTCAGAATTTAAATTGTACTGCATGTGAAATATTTTGGTTTTCTCTTCTTTTGAAAGAAGCAGATTCAGCTCTTTTCCATTTTTCTTGTAGACTATCATTAATGGAATGCTAAGTGTTGATCCAATTATAAGGATTTCCTATGACAAACGCTTTTAACAGCATGCCCTACAGGCATGCACATTGTCCTAAACCATTAATACATATTTGTAAGGACAGCTGTAAGCTTTGCATGGCCACACCAAAAGGCTTCTTCTCAGTTTGTATCCTGAAACGATTGACAAATAGGCTATTTCAACAACACAGCAGACTTTAGTGATCAATTATTTGCCAGCTACTGAAAATGTGGGTTTTTTCTAACTGATCAATCTATTAATTGAACTTTCTATTAATTAATCAATATGATTGTCAATTAACTTACAGAATTCTTTCCTTATGTGACTTGTTCTGCAGGAATGCAGGCATCAATGTGAGCAAAAATGAAGGATTATTGCACAGATTAATGGAATTTTTCCATCACTCCTTATCCTATTTTTCACAAGAATACTTTCTCTTCTGAACAAATGCATGTACAGAGGTGATGGATGATAACTAGAACATGAGGAGTGTGGTCTTGCAGTAAAGGCCAGCTGCATACTGAGCTATACTAGAAACAGCATGGCCAGCAGGTCAGGGGACATGACTAGTCCCCTCTATTCAGCACTAAAATAGATGTGAGACCACATCTAGGTTACTGTGCCTGGGTTTGGGCACTGTAGTACAAGATACCAACATAGCAAAGTTGAGAGAAGGACAGACAAGATGACAATGAGCTATAGTGCATGAAAAGGCTCAGGGAACTGGGTTTCTTCAGTCTTAGGAAGAGAAGGCTAAGAGGAATCTATACTTACCTAACAGGAGAAATACAGAATGTGGAGACAGACTCTCCTCACTGACAGCACAACAGGTAATTGAAACAAGCCAGAAATCAGAAAATTCCAAAGACATCTAAAGAAAACCTCTCTAACCATAAGAGTGGTTAACTATCAGAACAGGTTGCCCATAAAGGTTATGAAATCTCTTTCTTCAGAAAGATTCAAAACTTGACTGGACAAGCCTCAGAGCAAGCTGATGTAATTGTACCTGTTTTGAGAAGGGGGATGGAATAAATACCTTCCAACCTATACTACTCTACCATTCTATCCAGGTACCAATCAGAGGTGTCTCTGAGATTAAGTTCTAACCAATCTCAAGGAGTACCAATCAGTGGTGTCTCTGAGATTAAGTTCTAACCAAATTTTCTTTATAATTCTTACTTGTTAATTCATCTAACTTTGGCAGGATTATTAGCCAGAAAATTATTGTGCTTGATCCAGAATCCAAGATACTTCAAAATATGTTTATTCATTCCCAAGTTAAAAGCTAGTTAAATACTAGCATGCATGCAATTCCCTCACAAAAAGAACAATTTCTGTTAACTTTCTTCAGGGAGAGTTTTCTCCACTAAAACTTCCAGCAGTGGTCATTACTACTAGCATTGGTGGGGTATTAAGACAAGCTATAAATGGACAGTGGTCATTGCCACTGCATTTTCTGAATTAAAAAGATAAAGCAAGCCTAAATAACATGGAATCCAATTTAAACAGATTGGAAGAACATAAAGATTTGCAGAATTGTTCACAAAGGAATATTCCTTTTAAAGAAGAAATGAGTGTTCCAGTGGAAATTACAAAAATATGAATGCACACATCATCACCAGGTGATCATTACCAAGATCATTATTGCTTTGGTTGAGTCATCATGGAAGATATAAGAAATAAAAGTACTTCTTCAGTAAATGTAGTTTTTTCAAACAAGCAATAGAAAACTCCATAGACAAAGGTAAGATGTGTTTCAACAGTACACCCACCTGGTTCTGTCAGTTTGAGTAGACTTGATTCAAGAGAATTTAGATTTTCTGCTGCTTTTGCCATTGCAGCTAAATGGGATGCCCTTGAGGAACGTCTCTGAAATATTGAATACTTTGTTATGAAAGCTTAGCTTTAACTTAACTAAAACCAGCTTGTCCATAGTGGAATCTAGCTTAGTTCACAAGTCTTCTAAATCTATATCTTATAATTTCATCAATATTGTATTATTTTTCTTTTCTGATGAAATAGAAATTATGTTCATGACTTTTTTGGCACAGTATATTTTGTCAAGCATGGGGACTCCCAATCTCCAGAGGTGTTCAAGACTGGGCTGGATGGGGCACTGAGCAAATCGGTCTAGTAGAAGGTGTCCCTGCCCAAGGCTGGGGGTTGGAGCTGGATGATCTTTGAGGTCCCTTCCAATATAAACCATTCTATGATTCTAGAACAAAAAAATTAATAGATCTAGTCTTCAAAATAATAGAATACAGAATTTAGAGAAAAGAAAAATTAAAAACCAGAGCAACTACTTTTACTGCTTTGCCAGTGCGTGTTTCTTCAGTTTTCACATCTCCTGACTGGCCAGGTGAAACTCCTGGTGAGATCAACAACTTTTTCCCATAGTTAATGATAATTGCTGAAAGTTCATACTCTTTCCATGAATGTAGTACCTATAAAAGAATAATCTGTTATACAAGTTTTTGTTTATATGATATGTAATATTCATTACTGTCTACTCATAATTGTCAAAATGCATGAATATTATAAATATAAATTAATTACTCAATATGCAAGTTTCTGTTAATAAAAAATCCCAGGACTGTAGACATGTAAAATAATTGGAATTGCAGATGTTATCTATGTGTTCTATTCTGCTTAGCCTATCCCTCAGAGAATAGAAAGATTTACCCAGAAATATCTATTGCTGTGATTGACACCCTCCCTGTTCTCAGGCAGTACTACTATCAAAGAACATAAAGGATAACTAAATGATCCTTATTTGCCTCTCTGGTATCAAGCACACTTTTTAAAATCCCAATTGTATTGAAAGAACTGGTGAAATTTATTTTTAAATTGCAAAATTTATAAATTAACAGTGTAGCAAATGTTTTTCAATGGCTTTATCTTCTTTAGATAGAGATCAAAAGGCCCAAGTGCTTCTACTATGTGCAAGCTAACTTCACATTAGGATCTTTGCCTTTGTGATCCTAAGTGTACAGATTACCTTAGGATAAACACAGTACATGACCTGACTGTAAGTCAAAAGAAAAAATATATACCCTGCTTTAATGAGAAGCATTTTCAATTCACTCATTCTCTTTGCTATTCTGTATGTTATCCTGTTAAAATGCTATCTCTAAGGGAAAAAAATCACCAATATAAGTGGTAGTCAATTAGCTGAGGAATCCAACAAATAAACACCTAATCAAGGTTTCAAGGCTTCTAATAGGCTTTATTGGCTCTGATAGCATTCACCTGGGGCCTATGCCTGTGGGGCCAGGAGCTCCCTCTCAGCTCAAGTCTAAGCCTACAGTCCCTGCTGGCTCCTATATGGCAGTAATGTTGGTCTCCAGCCTGGTGCAAGTCATGCCTGGGTGTGACAATAGATCCACTAGACTGGGCACGTGGCTCATGGACCAACTTCTGAGCTTGACCTCAGACTGTTCCATCATGATGGACCAGCCTGCTGGGCGCTATCTGACCCTAGCCACCTCACCAGGCCTTATCCTCACCTGTGGACTGACTTCCCAGCTTCAAATCTGACCTGCCTCATCACCACAAATTTGCCTGATAATCTGGATGCCTGGCTGAACCTCAATACCGGGTGCTGCTCTGCCAGCCATGGCACTGCCCTTGGCTCCTGGCCTCACAGCCCTGCTGGCCTTGCAGAGCATTTTTTGGGTTATTTGGTACGGATCTGGTCTTGTGAGGTTAGCATGGAGATTCAGCTCCTACAAATACCAAGCTGAGGAATCACCAGCATGGGGCAATCTCTCAAATCCTTAGCCACAGCTCAGCTTCAGTATGGGCTCTTAGTTGATTCCTCAAAGCTAGAGGAAAGCTGACTTTTTCAGTATCACACATTTATAATTGTGAGTAATTAACTGCAGCATCTCCCTATACATGAGGGAAAAACATCCAGTACCATGTTTCTCCTTATCTCACTAAACAGATTGAGTATCTGAATCATAAATGTCATCTACAGATTTATATTACAGTTGAAAGTCAAGGTGTTTTTACTTTTGCCAGCATGCATGACTAAACAGTATAAAGTCTCTTGTATCTAATTAGCAACTAAAACAGATATATTAATCTGATTAAAACTACAAATATGGCTTTTGCAATAAATAAACTTTTAAACATATATTACATGTATGTCTTACTGAAAATAGTACTAGCTTAAATATAAAATTACACATAATTATATAAAATGTAGATCTAATGACATGGACTAATAGTTTTAGACTATTTTCTGAATAAATACTAAAAAGGCAAAATGTCATTGTAAGAAAAATGCACTGATTCAAAAGATACTAATAAATGTTTGTATGCCTTTACTATTTAAGATTGCTGGTTCTGTAAGATATCATTCTGAAGGCCAGCTTACTAAATCTCTTTTTTTCCCTAAATGACAAGAGCCGTATCTCAAATTAAGATGTAAGCACAAAAATTCACACCATACCTTTGCTGTATGATATGAAGCACAAGCTATCATATGCTGAATACTGTCATAACATCCTTCCTGTCTCCTTTGCAAAGTAGAACTTGGAATTTCTTGGAGGACAGCCAAGCATTTAATGAGGATCTGTAAATACAAGGGTTAAAACAAAAATTGGAGTCTAGAGCATACTTTCAAGCTGGTACCTCTGTACAGCCCACTGTATTTCATGACGAACTTTAAAAATACTTTGAAATCTAATGCATAGGATAAAACATTAGTTGTACAAATGCCAATAATTAAATTTCTGTTTAATTGAACAGTGTCAAGATTTCAACCACAGTCTTTTGGAATAAATTTCATGTTCACATAAAATCCCAGATATTAATATACAGATACATGATGGATATTTTTACTGATTTAACTAACATGGAATCCAAGAATGTTTAATTCAGTGAGATAATATAATCCTACTGGAGGACTGTTTGAAAATATATTGAGATGGCAAAGATTTCAAATGAAAAAAAAATATTTCCAGTATGTTGTAAAAATAAAATACTTCTTTCCCCAATTTTGTCCATCAGAAATGAAAAGAACTTGTGGCTATTTTTGGTGGAAATTATTTTTGTGGCTATAATTTGTGGAAATTATTTTTCACTTTACTTAAGAAATCTGAAAGAGGAGCCATTTCCAGTGGCTAGCTGTACCTTTAGCAGGACACCACAGCCAACAGCATCTTAAGCAAGAAGCTATCCCTGTATTCAAATAGATTTTTTTTTTTCCCCTAATCACTCCTGAAAACTTAACAGGGCCCTAAGTGTCCCAGCAGTCCTTCCCTGAGCATCCTCATTTGAGACCTCCCCTCATACCCTCTGTCAAGCTCAGGCACAAGCCTTCAGTCCCTGCTTGAGCTGTGATGTTGCTCCATTGGTCTTGAGTTCTTTCTCCTGGATGGACCTTGGGCCTCTGCTCTAGCCTTGTCTCCAGCCTCTGGCTTCAATTCCTGCACCTCCTGACTTTTTCTCCTGGATGGACCCTGGGCCAGCCCAATAACCTCACATTCCCTGGACTGCCTTGGATCCTCTTACCAGCAGCCTTCTCTGTCTGCCAAATTCAGATGCTGCTGGTCTGTGCTTCACCTGCAGTGCGGTCACCTCATCCTTTCTCACAGAGCCAACATACTCTTATTGCTGCTACCTAAAAAGGCTACCTAATTACAGGAAAAAGATTTGCATCTTTCTACTGTATGCTTGCTGAATCTAAAAACCACATCTGCTGCTTCATAAAATGTATTCTGTTTTTGAAGAGAAGGTGCTTGCTTCTGGAAAGGAACTCATGCCTGAAAACTAAAGACTGCATTGTCAAAACACTGAATAGCTTTCTTTTCCTTAAGAAGAAAACAAAACTGTATATGAAGCAAACATTCTGAATTTAAAAAAAAAAGCACAACAAACCAACCAACAACCAAACAAAAGAAACCACAGGCAAATGCTGCTTTTCTTTCCTCAAAATTGCCGCCTGCAAATAACTTTCAAGTAGAAATTACATTGTAATTTCTGCTACAGTTTAAAATACCAACAATCACCCTAAAGAAACAATTGATACTCTGCAGTTACTTCACCATATCTGAGAGCAGAATGTGTGCAGCTTACATGGAACTTAGATGCATTGGGGACGAATAAAATTCTAAAAGGCTTTTCTTTCATCAGCTATAAGCAAGTCACAGCCTAGATATTTAGCTCTCCAACTGTACTGCCTACTATAAGTTTAATTTTAATCACTATAAGTGCAGGACCTGACAGCTGCTTTGTCTTAAAATGCTCTCACCTGAACTACTGGCACCGAAAAAATCTTGTGATAAATAAGTGGGGCGAGGAGACCATAACATTGTACAACAGACTGCAGTGCATAACTTGGATCATTCAACCAGTTGCTAAGTTCAATTGCCACAGTCATTCTTTCACATTCTGCTAATCTAGCTACCTGTAAAAGAAAAACACATTTTGATTTAAATATTCATTCTGTTGTTAAACCATTTGAGAGTGGAAGACAGATGTTCCTGCAGTTTAAAAAGCAGGATAAGCAGCAAGTAAGATGAAAGTTTAAGAAGGAATTTAAATTCACACCTGTTAGAAGTACATTAAAAAACACATTATTCCTGATACTAAAGGAAATGATTGCTCTTGATCTAATTGTGCCCTCTGAGTTTGCCCATATAATTTACAAATTGAGGCTGATTAATAACCTCAAACTATGTGCAGTGGAAATTTCACATGCTAGCCTCTCAGAATCGGTAAGGGAAGGATAAATCCTTCCCTTCCCTTCAAGTTATCTGTTGCAGTCCTTGCAAGTGAAAGTTCATCTTGTAAAGTCACAGAGTAATCAACTGCTCACATTTTTTACAAGTACTTCAGCAAAGAAATAAATAAAATAGGAATGCAATAAAACAGGAGGCAAATTTGACTATCCAAGTAAAAAAGGGTGTTTTTTGTCATTAACATGCCATTATACTATAAAAAACACTGAAATAAAATATTACTATATTAAAACCATTAAACCCTGTGAGAAGTCACATCTTAATTAAAAAACATGTATTACATAGCACAAATGTTGAAAATTTAAAATATTCAAGGGGGACAAAAATAACATTTATTATACTTCTTTCTTATATTATAGTCTACCACCACTGAAGTCAAGAACAATCCTTCCTCAGTAGCAATCAGTGTGCTTTGGTTAGGCAATAACTGATTCAGAAACCATCATTCCAGCAGGATGTAAATAACCAACAGCTTCTGAAATACTTCAGAAAAAAAGGCCATGTAACCCACAGAAAATGGAGTATTCTGTAAATAGGATTAGTTGATTGCCACATCTATCTTACAATGATGAAATAAAGCTGATGAAAAAGTAAAATCAAATCCAGTATATTATTTTAAACCACACCTACTTGCTCCTTATAAAATATCTCATTGGAACAGATGGAATCACAGAAGAGTGCTCCTTCCATGACATTAATGTCAGAAACAGCAAATATATTCCTCAAAAAGAGGTGCAAGGTAATAGGAGAAGTCTGAGATACAGCTTCAAAATGTAACCTACCAAACACAAAAGCAAAAGAAGAGTAAAAGCACGTTAATTATCATTGAGATCTTGCATGCCTGACACTGCATTATAATAAAATGAAGTCATTAGTTTTAAAATTATGGACAAAATAGATTACTATAACTTCTTCTAGAAATAAGACCTACATATAAAGCTGAAAAATTTGCCTAAAACTTCTAAATTAAAACCTAAATAAATAAAAATATTACTTCTTTTGAAATTGCTATCCACTTTCTACTAATCTAAGACAACTTTTCCTTATTTGCATCATCTAATCCAGTGAAACTTATTTTGAACTGTCTGAAAGCTTCAGATGCTACAGCTTATTTGTCTTCACTGTCTCCTTTTATACATTGTTCTTCTGTATTCTGACAATGACACAAACACAGTTGTGAAGTCCATTGCTAAGAATTACTAACAGACTCCTTTTCAACACTTATGTCTTGTATTACAAGTCTCAAAAGAATCTCTTCTCTTTTGCCTGCTTCTCTGTCAAAATATTTTTTGGTTGGCTTTTTTTTATTCCCCCTTCCCTGGGGACAGAGGAGCATTTGCACTTGCTGTATTTTTAATATTTTTGCTACAGGAAAAATCCTATGATTTTGAAGTAAAAGAAATAAATTCCTTCTTCTTCTCGATTGTATTTCCTGAAAGAGACTGAAACTGGAGAAGTAAGATCAAATAGACACATTCACTCACTTGACATTACCAAGATACCACCACCAGGGCTTCTAGCTGGAAAAACAGGTTTCCTTTCCTTCAGGCTCCCTCTGCTGTCCCTTTAGCGAGTCCAATTTCTTACCTACTGCTCAGTAAACCTGAAACTGCCTGATACCACAGCAGCGAGAATCTTCCGTGTTAATTAAAAAAAAAAAAAAAAGGGGGAGTGGGGGGCTTGGCCAGAAAATAAAAATTCTGCTTTGCACAGCTGCTTAAAATGTTCTGTCTTCATCTGATTTATCTGAAAATAGACTTATTACAATGTTATCTCTAGAGCTGGATGTGTTAAAAAATTACTTAAGAAAAAATAGTAATGACAAAAAAAAATGCAGACAACAGCACAATGATTATTCCTGCTCTGTTTCCTGGCCAGGGATAGATTAAAAAAAACCCACACAGTCATGAAATAGAATATATACTGATTTTCTGGCAGCATCAATGCAGCCCATAGACTGTAAATCCCAAGTGCTACTATGGCTATAGCATGTAACCCTTGGTGCATTTGTATGCCTGGTATCAGACATGTGGTGGCACTTGAAGGGCAGACACTGAAGTTGATTATTTGTATTCAGCTATATTGGATGTTAATTCATTACCAAATCATAAATAGCTGACTTACATATAAAACTATTTTTCTTATAATATTTCACATCTATTACTGCAGAAAAATATCTTTTATCTGGGAATAAATTCAGTTTTGATGTATTTCTGAACCCAGATCTATTGAACTTCAGTAAATGTAACCACAAAATTTCTAGCTGGGTGATGAAAAACTTCTATAATTATGGTTGATCATTTGAAATTTTTTCATAAAATAATTCATTTTAAATATCTCTAAAGACCTTTAGCATATGCAAAGATTATTGACACATTTTATAGCTATCCCAAAACAAAATTAGCAACAATTTACCTGTTTTGGTTGGGGTTCTTGACATATTGTTCACAATTTGTGAGATCTATTGCTCTCTTAATTGGAAAGTCAAGCACCCAGCGCATATGATACATTTTGCATGTGAAAATGCATCACACAAAACTCGTACCCACTTTGGAAATGTTTCACAATTATCTTAAGAAAACAGCCATTACAAAGAATTAGGTGTGTAAATGTTAGCAGTGCCAAAAATAACCAAAATCCTCTGCTAATTATAAACCTTTTTTCCAGAACGTTTTTCACATCACAAGCCTGAACAAAATTCCACAACTTGAAACTCTTCTAAATAAAATGTGCACATCTATAATTTTAAAAAAAGATAAATAATTAATTACTATTTTAATTTTGTTTTACCAATTACCTTTTTTCAGATATAGTGAAATGACTACTTGCAGAAATTACAGCTGCATTGGGAGGCTGTGGAAAAGACTCTGAAACAAAGTAATCCCACATTGGTGAAAATACTGCTCTGGCTAATCTGAAGTTGCCCATCTGATAGGCTACCTACAAAAAAAAAAAAACCAGTGAGTTGACATGCTCATGGAATAACCAAGCCAGACAAAATTACAGGATCAATAAGATTTCAAAACCCCATAACATTGTAAATTGTAAATTTACAATTTCTCTAAGAATATCCCAACACAGTTGAATAAAATACATGCAGCAATAATTGGACTTGACTATTATTAGTGTGGTTCAGATTCAGCATCAGAGAAAGCAGAGGGGTTCTTTGACTGCTGACAAATGCTCTAACAGCCCTGTGTGGAAAACTTTACAGGTATTGTGCTGCAGTTCTTGAAGGCATATAAATAAATTCATCTAGGTTCACTTTTCTTTTGCTAACACTGCAGAATGCCCTTCTGCTCTGAATAACAGGACGTAAACTAAGTCAAATAAATAGGCATAAATTGTCATGGATACATCTTACACTGGAATATTTTGGGAAAGCTTTTAACTGTTCCCCATGATCTATCTATAGGGCTAAACAATTTCACTTTTCTCTGTGTCACAATCTGTTTTAAATATCCTTTTGTAAGAACACAAAATTATAATTATCTGCCAACCTTTGTGGTCTTTCACAAGATACTACAAAACTAATTTCAATATGAAAATGGTTGGCTTTGATATCTGCTAAGTTCAATAACATTTTTATTCCATAATGACTAACAAGCTGATTTCTAGTACTTAGTCTCAACCACAAAACCAAAAAAAATTTATTAAAAAAAAAAAAAAAAAGAAAAAAGTTAAATGCAGACTGTAAAACAGATGGGTAAGAAAACTGAGTCCTTTCCACTTAACCTGACATTTTTAATAATTTTGAATTAAGAATGAACTTACTTAGCTATACTATTTTTATGTTAAAATTGTGATTTGTGCTTATCAAGCTTTCGTCAAGAAGGTCTCAAGCTGTTACCAGATGCAGTTTTAGAACAACCATTGAAAACAAATAATTACAACAAAATGAAAGTAGGTGTTCATTACCATATTCTAACCCTACCTGAGTTAGATATGCTCGAACAGTAATAGCAGAAAGCGGTGGATAGGCAAGGATTGGCTTAGTCATTTGCCCAATGGCATCCCCAATAAGTTTTCCATCTGAAGAATATGCTGCCACAGCAAATATGTATTTCTCATTGGCATCTAACCCTTGGACTTCTAAGAGAATTTTCCCATCTGCCAGTATCTACCAATAAAAATATTTTTCTAGTTAGACTCATTGTACATACCAAAAACAAATCTCAAATTCTAAACTTTAATTATTAAACAAACTATTTAATGGTCCTGGATACAACCAAAGTACAATCCAGATTAATAGCAGGTAATGTACTAGATTCTTGTATTAAATTCTTGAAAACGATGAGAAAACAATAAAATGATAGGTGAAAAAAAGGATCAGTTTTTTCTGGAATGCTGATGTGTACACAGAGCACATAACTTAAGACAACAGTTAAGTACCAGGAACTGATGTTTTTCTAAGATACTTGTGTCCATTTGAACATTCACTCAGTGATTGTCCATGCTTGCAGTCACTGAGCTGAAACACTCTGTCCCTGAGCTGTGATGAAGACCACACTATTCTCCTTCATACATGCCACCTTCTTGTATCAGATAGAGGCAGAGATATCTCTGGCTCTTTTCAGCACCACTAACAGCACTTTGGAGACTGTGAAGCAAACAACATACTTTCAAGATCGTCATTTTTCCTTCAAGTAATTGTATACCTGCACTTTAACATCATGGCTCACTCCAAAGAGGATTTTCCACCTTCCTCTCTGTGACCAAGGTGACTTACACAAGGAAGATTTAAAGACTTCAAGTGTCTTGAAACAAGTGCCAGCGATGGAATGATAATAGGAGAATAGAGATCATCATAACACAGCAACAACACAACGCTCTTATTCAAACAGTCTGTCCTTCATAAGGACACCTCTGAACAACAGAAATCCCTTCAGGATGCTGGGGCTGAATCCTGAACCAGCAAACCAGAAATAAGTGTATAGCAGTCTGCAACATCCCTTTATGATAAGTTGATAGATCATTCTACCCTCAGGAACTTTCAACTTTTTTATTGAAGTCAGCAGACAAGAGGCTTTGTCTGCAGATCAGCATCTTGCAAAAGCATCTCCTAAAGCAAACAGAAGTTCCACTGCAGAGGTGTATGGTTAACCTCAGGTCTGTGTGTCTCCAGTGCCTGTCAGAGCTAACATGGTCAGTGGCTTGGATGGACTGCAGAAAATTCACAGAAAAAACAGCTGGCAGTGGGGTGAAAGCCACCTGTCAAACACCTGATAGGGGATGGAATATTGAAACTAACTTGCTAAACATCACAGGAAGCTTGGTTTTGTGGATTTTATGACAGAGTAGCAGGAATAACATCAAAGCCTCTACTGCCAGCACCTACACACACCTTCTCTTCTCATACACTTTCCTTTAAGGAGAGGAGCCAGGGGAACTAAGGGCACATATTCCCTCTCCATCACCAAACACAAGTCTATCAGTGTTACTATAGAGCTTGCTTACAAAGCCAGGAAAGCCTGAAACATCAGGCACAAGATGTTGATATCATTCTTCTGTCACAAATCACAGGGCAATTCTTTTGCCCTGCAAAGAACAGAACACTTAATAAAGATTTCCAGATACAAAAATGATCACTGAGGTGATCAATGAGGTGTTAGACTACAGAAGTTGAAATGTTGAAGCTTTCTTGCTCCTTTCTTAAATTACAAAATGCACAGTATTTGGAAGGTTCATTGCTGTCATAAATGAGGACAATGCAATAGCAGGCATGAGTGAATGAAAACCAGAACTTTCTCAGTCTGTGCAGAATGTGAAACAATGGAAAAAACACCAGAATGTGATACAATGGAAAAAAACCCTACCTGAAAACGCAAAACCAAACCAACCAAAAAACAAAGAAAAAAAATCCAAAAAAGTAAAGGTCAAATTGTAATGAACAAATAATGTAGAAGTACCAAGACAGTCAACATGATCAGTCATAAGTAGTTAAAGATGTGTGGGATGATTCACCACACCACATGTTCACAGAATGAAAGGGAAAGAGCATGAACCTAGAAATAAATTGTGTCTGAATGTGAAGGTTATTGAAAAAGTTATATTACTATGCTGCCAGCATTAAGTAAGGCAATGTCTTGTTTAGAAGAAATAGCTGATAGAAGTTACACAATTAAGAAGAAGAATGAATTTTTATCTGTTTAGAATTTCTTTTTCTGAGTTCCTGGAAAGAGTAGTGTCTGGAGCACACTCTAAAAATACTTCATATACTTCCTTTTACATTTCTTAGATATCACCCAAATAAACAGTTAAAACAAGGTACAGGTTTGCTTAAATCTTGAAGCTTTTTTGAGTAATTGATTTTCTTATTCAAAAAAGATTCCTGGAAGTTTCTTGGTGTAAAGATAGAAGAGTTTGTCAAAGGCTTAGCCAGTTACATGATTTTTAAAAATGCGTCAGATAGATTTAGAGAGTTGGATTTTTTAACAGGAAGAGAGAATTAACTAAACAAGTTTTACCTCTGTCTTACCTGTTCTCCTGAATTTTGAAGTTTATTACTATTTAACCTTACTTTCGTATTACTTCCTCCTGCTACACAGCCCAAAATACAGTACCATGAAACCTTGGAAGAAAATGAGAACAAAATTAATTGATGCACAGTATTATTTCCAAGTTTTGCCTAATGTAGAATGTACAAATTTTGTGAAAACAGTCTCTGCAAAAAAACTCTGCTTAGTTATAAAAAAGTATAGTCTAACTGCACTAAAAATATCAATTAATTTATTTAGCTGGAAAACTAGATATACTATTGGTGGCAATAAAAACAGATAATTCTCCATTGTCCTAACCCTACCTTGAGTTACCCTCTTCCTCAAAGCTATCCCAAAGCACAGACTCTACAGGTCACAGATTTAAAGTCACCTAGATCCATTATTCATCCTTGATCCATTATTATCCCTGCAATGGTATTCTTCTAAAGTTGGCATTGGGTTCCGATTCTAGCAAACTACTTGAGGACAGATCCTTAAAATAAGGCAAAAGTGATGCAGGTATGACATCCCTTCCTTCTGTAGTGTCAGTTGCAGAGCTCAGCTTCCTGTCAGCAACCCTGCTGAGGCTGCACTTGACCTCACTGCCAGTCATCGATGAAGGTACTGAAGAGCATCGGTCCCAAGAGTGAGCTCTGAGGGACCCCACTCAGCACCATCCTCTGCCTGGACATTGAGCCATGGACTACAACTCTGGCTGTGTCCATCCAGCCAATTCCTTATGTGTCCATTCAGCCAATTCCTTATCCACTGAATGATGATTCACCCATCAAATCCATGTCCCTTCAATCTGGAGATCAGCCATGTCATGTGGGACTGTACCAAAGGCCTCACAGAAGTCTAAATGATGACATTTGTTGGTGTTTCCCTATTGACTGTTTTTCACAAGGTGTTATTGACATGGAAGAGACTATTTTCAGCAAATGAGCCTTATGATCTGAAAATCTCACAGGTATTTTGACTCCTAGTACAGGAACTATGTATGTCGAATTAAATCTGAGGCACACATTTATCCTAAGAAACTAAATATTAAGCATTCAGTTAATAACTTCTACATTAAAAAATACCTTTCCTGTCTGGTCAACAACTCTGTGTTAACTTTAGAAAAAAAATGTCTTCTAGACTACCAGGGCTCAAATTATAAGAATAATAATCACACTTCGCCATCTAGTGGCCCAAGATGCTGCATTCACCCTCCTGTATCAAAAAACATTACGTTGGAACACATACTAAAACAAATGAACTACCAAACTTTTAAGTTTGGGTTTTTTAAATTTTATTTTAGATTCAGTAAGGACAGGAATTATAAACTTTTCCCGATTTAAACTGTTTGAAATTTACTGATAAAACTGCAATAAAACTGCAGGTTATGAAAAAACTGTTCACAGAAATATTCTTACCACTACTAAGATTTGAACTTCTACTGGGTATATACACATCATTATTTTTAAGAAGCTTGCAAAATCACTATGAAAATTTCTCTCTCAAGAAAACTGCAGCTAGTAAATTTTTCATACTTCAGCCTGTTTGAATCCCTTCTGGACAAGGGAAGGAGAGAGAATAAGGTGATTTAGAATAGTCAGAAGGGATTTACTAAGGGCAAATCAGGGCTGACCACCATTACTGGCCTCTGTGATAAAACTACTTGATTAGCAAAGGAAGGGAGAGAAGCAGATGCCATTTGCTTTTCACAGTAGTGCATGGTAGGAGAAGGAAAAACAAAAGATCTAAATTGAAGCAAGGGAGACTCCAACTATACATAAGAAAAAAGTTTTCTATGAACATGTTGCCCTTTTGGAACACACTTTCTAGAGAAGCTGTCTCCATTCTTGGAAGTTTTGAGAACTGACGGCACAAAGCTCGGAGCAAAGTGTTTTAGTTTCACAGTCAACCCTTCTTTGTGCAGAAGGTTGAACAAGAGACCTCTCCTAATATCCCCTATGATCCACATAGTCCTGTGACAGCACATGTTCAACAGAAAGTGGATTATTTCCAGCTGAACTGAGTCACTTCAACACTTCATTAACAGAGATTTTTGCATCACATGATGCAACAGTCTTGTCTCTCTTCAGAGGGTAACTAGGAGTATGTCAACCCCTAAGCAAGAAAATTTGCTTTTGATAAGTGGAATAAGTAAGTATTACATAACAGAAGCACCAAGGGACATAATGCACGAGATTAAGAAAGTGTCATGCAAATGTGAAGATAAAAACAGTGAGTCACAGAGGAAAACTGACTCACAGAGGAAAAAAAAAGGGATACTTAAGTCAGAATAACATAATCCTCTCAGGAACAAAGAAAAATGTGTTGGTATAGCACTGTTGAAACAACTTTTTCTCTTGTGTATGATTTAGCTATTTCTTATGCAGTCATCATGAAAAACATTACCTGAATATCTGAATCAAATGGGGCTGGTTTAAATGTCATGGAGCAATGTGATCTAGAAAGTAACAGAGGAGGAGGAGGAGTCCTGCTTTTTTTCTTGCTGCTCATAGATTCTTTGAGACTGCGATACAATGCATTTTGTTCAGCTTCAACTTGCTCAATTAAAGTTAGTGCTTCCTATGATTGAAATGAAAACAAAAGAGGAAACGATTAAAATATAACAATCAGACAGATTTAAATTTTATATATTGTTTCCAAATGGTCATAGAAAATTTCACTCTTATGTAGAAAACTTGCAGTAGCTTTTCATATTATCCTACACCCTAAATGAGGATGAATGGTACTTTGTGTATGCTTATATATGCAGATTAATTTCATAATTAGAGAATTCTATGAAAAAAGCATATCCAATTTTGGAAGAACCGATAGGAAAAAAGTTCGTGATCACATATAATGTTGATAAGCAATTAGTACCAGCCAGTGGTTAACTCCAACAAGAAACAAAAAAGATATCAACTCCTATTTAGGAGAGAGCTGGAAACCTAATCTGTGGAATTTCTAGAGGAGCTGTAGAAGCAGTTGGACTGAATTTTTTGTACTTCAGAAACAGAGGGAAAAAATAAAGTCTACAAATAAAGAAAAAGGAATGTGAGTCCAGAAAAAGTAGGGCTAAGCCATTTTTCCCTTGGTTAACTGTAGACAGCTGAAAGCTGACTGACAGTCAGATGTCAAAGATGTGGGGACATCCTGAATACAGTGATTATGTGGCCATTTTGTTGGAGATCAAGGCTACACTTATTTCTTACTTGACTGAATAGCAAATTGTTAGGTTTCTTCACCTTGATGTCTGCCAGTTCAAGAGAAACTTAACTTGGCAATCTAATATTAAGAACTTAGTACTTCTGTATCTTTACTTGTGGCAGCTGTTCAGTGCATATCAAAGCCAAAAAGGCCAAGTCACAAAGATGAACAACAATTACATTTTGTGTAGAGACAAGAAAGGACATATTTCTACAACTAGAAATTTTTTTTACACCTTTTAGTGCCCTGCACTGGACCAAGGACTTACGCTGAGCTGAGTCTGAAAGGTAAAATGAAAAAAAATTCCAAGTTACTGGTAATTCAGTGACAATCCTATAATCTTGCAGCTTAACAGTTCCTTGTTTCTGTCCTCACACGTGTAGAAGCCTATACCATAGTGGGTCAGATCACAGACTGAGTAAACCTGAAATCTCATGTCCAAAAATTTTGAAAAGATTTCAGGTTTATGGTGAAATGAGTGAAAGAGGGAGCTCAGATTTCATAGAGCCTTTTGCACAGCTAATAATTTTCACAGTCCTACCACTCCACCTCATTCTCTCACCCTTTAGATTAGAGTTGCATCCACCCTAGTGAGACACTACAGGAAGGATCTAAGATAAAGAACAAGATACAGAGTGACTCTTCCCATCACACAGGATTCACACAACCATTCAACTTTTGCAATCAGCAGTTTGAAGCTTCATTGCGTCCTTAAAAACTATACTTCTCCATGGTAAGCAGTCCTATGACACATTTTTTAATTGAAAGTATCATGGACTCATTCTAGTCTGAGGATATATTTCTGATTAGTGCAAGGGTGAAAATGCTCCTAGCTTGAATAAAGATGGTGTTGTGACTGAGAGTGGTGCTGCATGACCTGTACTTCAGTAATTGTAGAACTTGGAAGATAATAAATGTGGCAGTGTTGCAAGATGAGCAAGAATAATCTTGCAGTTGAGGAAGCCAAATGTCACCATAAAAACCCCAAATGCTTGACCTGTGATCAAATACATTTTATCCCTGACTTTGTCACAGACTTGCACCATGATACTAACTTCACCACATAAATTCAATATTCCAACTGGCCAATGAGAACTACCAGTGTATCCAATTCTGTAAAAAACTGGATGTCCAACTAGACATATAGGACAGGAAAAAAGAAGTAAACAGCTGTGAAAGAAATAATAAAAATGCCAAGCAGCTCATTAAGCGGTTTGATGCAATTGAGTAAACACATATGACTCAGAAGCTTCCATATCTACTCAGTTGTTTACTGCATGAGAAATGGTTATTTGTATGCTTCTCAAAATAAAATAAACTGCTTCCTATTTTGCTACATAACAAAAACAGATTTGTAGCATATTGTGCTGATTACAGGAGAAAAGACCAGAAGATGCAATTCTATATAAAACTCTACAATACAAAAAAGCAAAAGCATGAAAATTAAAGTATGGATTTGCTGCTTATTATGTGTTCACCATCCACCTCAAGCAGGAAAATTAATTGAGCATATAATTAAATATTTCATCATAAAACAAATATCAGAAGAGATCATGCTAAGTTTGTACAGACAAAATGAATTCTGATATTTTCTTCCAACTGTATGCAGATATATTTTTTTATCTACATCTTTCTTGGTGAAATATAATTTATATTATATTATATTTTTTTACCTACATATTTCTGTGCACTACCTTGCACAGAAGCAAAAGGTAGTGAAGGTCAGTGTGAGAGCTCAGTAAATTTTTGTTTGGGATAACCAGATACTTCTTGGGAAATGCTTGTAAGTCTTCACTGGTGGCTACAGTTACAATTTGCATACCATATCACTACATCTGATATTATTTTCATAAATAACACATATTTTACAAATATATGAGAGATATTTTTAATGTATGCATTTTCTGATCCAGTTTTTGCATTCTTCCGATGTAATAAATATATGTATTACTTATCATGCTTCCAAATTTGTGGCACTTAAAAGAAAAACAACTTCTAGTAACCTTGTTTAAAATACTCTTTTATATTTTATATAGTGAAACTTGCAGGTTCTGTTATCTGTTGAACAGGCTATAAAGAAATTTAAAGCCTTGTTGATGAGCAGCTAATTTTTCATGGACAGATGCTGGCACAAATGTCAGTGGAAAAACTCTCATCGATTTCAAGAGAGTGAAATGAACCCAGGAAGACACTGCTTTTAGCTCAAATAGATTCCAAAATCCCAATATCTAAACTGTTTTTTCAGAAAGAATAAAATAAAGTCCATGTCATCATCACCAGCTAAAGTATTCCAAGACTTGGAGATCTGGGAAAAAGAACAATATCAAAGGTTACAGTAAGGAAACCTGAATGACATTTTGGCAACGTCTAGGTTTGTAACTGCAAGGTCCAGGAGATACAGTACAGAAGAAAAGATCTTATCTACTCTCAGGTTTCCTGGAATTTGTATGTATGCACAAAATTTGGGGATGTGCTCTTTTCTTGTTTTAAGGTCACTTTATTCTTTGAAACTCCTCAGGAAAAAGACTGACAATAGAAGTTAAAAAAACACAATGACTCTCAAGTTCTGTCCATTTTTCTTGTTTTTATAAGCAGTGGTATTATGTGTCTTACTTACACAGAACATTAAAAACTATGCTAACGGTAAAGAAGTTCTATCATAACCTTTCTCTTATTACCTCCAGTAGCTGCCTTTGGGAAGCAGTAGTTAAGTCTTCAGGAAACTTCTGTGCAGACTTTTGCATCAAAAAGATTGCTCTGGATAGCTTATTCCTTTTAATTTTTTTCATTATAAGTTCCTCTAGAAAACAGATATTTTAAGACATTTATAAAACCGTGGCAGTAATTTATTATACTTCTAAAATCTTAAGTAATGTCTTACCTGATAAATATTGGAAATCTTCAATATTCTTCTCTTGAGATTTACTAGACTTAGGACTTCTGTGAACAACTTGAGCACCTGTGTGGGAAGGAAATACTGAGTTATTTTGATAGTGCTATTGCAAAAAATTGAGTGAGATGTTAATATGGAGTCTTACAGCAACGCTCTGCTCCATCTCACATTCTTTTTTGGTTCAAGTAGAATTTCTTGCACAGATCATGCCACTAAAAATATTCCACCCTCCTGCCTAACATCTTTAGTAGTTATATTAACACCACAGAAAAATAGAGATTTGTTTGATCACAGGGAGCAGGGCACAGTGTAGCTCTGCAGTTTCAAACTAATACTAGGTTTTAATTTAAAAAAAACCAAAACAACACTAAGAATGAAAGAACAAACCGAGTTTTTTTCAGAAGCCATTTAGCAAGAGTGGAGTATCTGCTGACGTACAGAGACAACTTCACAGGAGTAGAAGTTCAAATTACAAATAGAACTTAACAAAATATTCAAGTCATTCTCTAGAGAGAAAATTAGCATGACAGAAAAAATACCTGCAGAACATTTTTCTTTATGGGCACTGTAAAATTTAATATTATGACTAAAATACAACAACCTACTGCCTAGGAATGAAATCTATTAGTTGCAGCAAAGTTTAACTCCCATTGGTTGAGTAGAAGTTGTAGACTAGTAGATTGTAAATCTAAATTCTGCAAATTTAATATATTATTTCTGTCTATATGTGGCATACAAACTACCCAACATCAGCTCCTCTCCAGAAAGCAGATACTCCTTTATTTCTTAGTACTACAGAATATATTAGCAAAAAATATTCTAATCAAGTTATGAAGATTATTTAACTTTACTGAAGCCTACCTTGTGTAATTTTAAGAAGTTTCACAGCTACTCGATGTTGGGCCTGAATGAGCTCCAAGTGTAAATCTGTCACAAAACCATTATCTGTTCCTGTTTTATCATCACCACATCCCAAAACAGAAGTCAAATTCTGATCATTTAAGCTCACCTAATAAATAGGAAGTAGCAATTAAGCAAATACAAACTTTCACTACTTAGCTTACTACATTTTTCTTCATACTGATATTATTTCAATAAATTGACAAACACTGAAATTTGTCATATTTGTGTAATACGCAGTCAATCAAGAAAGCATGGAAAAGAGAGTAACTAGCGAGAAAGAGAGCATAGAAAATGGACAAAGAGAACTAGACAAAATCTGAGAATCAGTAGTAAACTGGATCAATAATAAAGACAAAAGTGTAAAAACTTGTGGAGGGATAGAATTTAAGCGAATAGCGCAGAAGGCAATCTCACCCCTGAGGAGTTGCAGCTGTACTAATCACCAGAGATTAGGAACAGGCCCGCCTTTAATAGGCCATAGCTGTGTCCAGTAATGATCAGTGCTATAAAAGAGTGGGTTAGCTGGGTGAGAAGGAGTCAGTACTGTAAGGAGCTGCCCATGAGAACTCACTGAGAAGGTATGGGACTTTTGCAATAAGATGACAACAAAAACTTTTACTGTTTTACTAATCCATAGAACAAATATCATATTGAATGAAAATATTTAGAAAATCTGAACTCGCATCAAGAACAAAAATTTATTTTAGTGATAAACAGTTGCAAGCAATAAATATAAAAAGGATTTCTGATCTTATTAAGAAATCAATTTATTATCATTATGTTAAAAGAAAATTATAAAGAAAGCCTAAAGGAGTTCATAGTTTATTATTGAAAGAGAAAAGTGCCCTTTGAGCTTGTCCTGGCTTTGGCTTAGGCAGAGTTAAGTTTTCTTTATAGTAGTTGGTATGGAGCAGTGGTTTGGAAATAGCGCTGGAAATAGTGTTGATAGCATCAGGGATGTCTTCATTATCGATGAGCAGTGCTTACATAGCACCAAGGCTGTGACAGCACTGCTTCTCACACCACCCCACCAAAGAGGAGGCTGAGGAGGCACAACCAGGGCAGTGATCCCACTGATCAAAGGGATGTTCTAGCCCCTACAACAGCACAGGCAGCACATGAACCTTAGGGAAGGAGGATGGGGTGGAAGTTCAAGTGATAGTATTGTCTTCCCAGGCACCCAAGCTACAGGTGATGGGGACTCCTGGAGCTGGCTCAGTTCCTGCCTGCCTGTGGGAAGTGGTGAATTAATTCCTTGTTTTGCTTTCTCCATTAAACTGGCCTTATCTCAACCCATGAGTTTTCTGGCTTTTACTTTTTCCCCAGGACACTGTGAGGGGCTCAGTTGCCAGCTGGGGTTAAACCACAACAATAATACACAGATATATTTTTTCTATTCTCTTCTTACATGGGCCAGGAAGATGAGGTACATTTGATAGTGCTAAGATTTCTAAGTATGAAGAAAATATGAGATTTTTGCCATCAAAATACAATATATTACTGATAGATTTTGTGCAGTGTAGCTTTCTGTAAACTTTACCTTTGTACAGCAGCTGTCAAATATTGACTTTCCATCTGGTAAAATGGTCATTAACCGAGATGTGTTCATGTCATTCACTGCTTTTTCAAGAACTTCATAAGCAATTTGTAATTGTTCTGTAGGCGTTTTCTGAAATGAAAACCCATATAAACACATTTCCTTAGATAACATTAAAAACTATAATATAGATTACAAAAATAATGTATTTTTCTTTTTAGCTGTTGAAGTTTAAAACTGTCAGACAATCTTTACACAGGTATTCTCTCCCCATACCTTTGTGTACTAATATTAATATTTTAAATTTCAAGTGGGACTGATTTCCCTTCAGCTCAAAAAAAAAAATTAATGCAGAATTAGCTTATAGCAGAGTGAAACTGAACTTAACAAATTAATTTGAAATAATAGCAGTTTCAGTTTTTCAATAGTCCATTCAACACTACTAAGAAAGCAGTTTTTTCAAGAAACACCACCTTTAAATAGACTGTCACTGAACTAAACACTGTCCATGTGTGTAAGTATTAAGACATATGACTGACAACACTCCTGAATCCTCAGGCAAACACATATAATTTGTCCTTAATATGCTTTAGTGAGTCATTTGATTGGAAAATTCTGCAAAGTGCTGAACAAAGCAAGGACACTCAGGATGTTTCATCTATTCTATGTGATCCTTACAAAAAGAGGGAAGAAAAAACCCAACCCAAAATATTTTCCTAAATTAAGCAATGATTAAAATTTCTACTATCTTAATAAAATCTGTCATTAAACCATTTAAGGCTGGTACTACAGACTGGCATAAAAAAAGGTATGCAGTGGAAATCACTGTGCTTGTGCTGTAAAAAAAACTTTCAAATACAATCCCTTCCAAAAAAAGGATTGATAAAAAAGACTCAGGGAAAATTTTCTGATTTCATTTAATTTGAAAAAATGTCTTTGCTTTTTTTCCTCTGCACTAGTAGGATTGCATGAAATATTTCATCTTTGTAAAATTAAATACAAAAATCATATGAGAAGCTTCAAGCAGAAGTATTCTTATGCTATTCAAAATCAATATATCAATGAAGATAATTTCAACATTACCATCAGTATTTCAGGCATGTCACAGGTCTCATCTTGTGAAAGAGAAGTACTTCCTCCTTTTTTATAGGAAGAAAAGCAGAAGTGAAAATCAAATAAATCCAGAAAATTTTAGTACCATTTGATCAGCTCTACTTCTAATTTCAGAGTCTGGCAATAATTCTGTTCTTCAGTGCTTGAATGTGAGAGGTAATAATATTGTTTCTCGAGGAGCTTTCCAGGGCTTAGGCACACAGCAATGTATGTACAGTTACACTAATACAGGATATTATTAGCTAATAATGTTGTCTTTTAAAGGCACCATATAGTTCATAGCCACATCCAAGCTAATGAAACTAGAATTCATTCTGTAATTCCTCCTATTTTTGTAGCATTCATATCAATTCTCAATTTTGAAACCAATTCAAACCTAGTGTTATCTAATTCACAGTTAATTTCACTTATAGAATGATTTTTAAGAATACTAGGTCATTATTATGATAAATGCTATTTCATTTTAATATTTCTTGAAGCAGTATTATCAGCTGTTAAAAGTTTGCTTTGATTGTTTAAATTACTTTCACTTATGAAGAATGCATCCAAACCTATGTTTCCCTCTTCAAAATAAGAGAAAACAATTTTTTGGTTCTTGATTAAACCCTCTAATTTAATTTCTTTGCTAAAATAATTTTTGTGTGTTTTCAGAGAAACAACCTTCTAGTCACTCCTTGTGCCACTTTTGTGCTTGTTTTTGCTTGTTCACTGTCTCTTCCTCATAAAAAGAGAAAATTTGTATTTGCTCAGTATTCATTCAGTGAATAGGTTCTTTTCCACACAAGCATGTGCTTGACTGTCAGCCTGTTTTGACCAATGGCTCCTACCTATTCAGCTTTTTTTTTCCTCCAAAAAGACATATTTAAACTGAATGAAAAAGAAGGGATGCTACAATGAGGTTCTCATATAGTCTTCATGAGAACCTTATAATTTTCATAACACCAGTAAAACCAATACTTACTCTATCTTAGTAACAAATAGTAGTTTCCCAAGATTTTTTTTCTGAAAGTGCAAAGCTAATATAATTTCTTTCTGTTTCTAGATATGGTCTAATAAGCTCCTTAACATTTACTCTCTAGTTACTGTAAGACATTTATGAGAGTTATGATTCATATTCCAAAATAGACAACAGAGAGCTTTTAATGTATGTCTAAACAGTCATATTTTACAGCATTAGTCAAGTTTTGGAAGGAAATTTGTTTAATGTGATAGCATATCCCAATAATGTCAGCCAAATCCAACTTCAAAAACAATTAAATTACTATACAAAAATCAAGTATATGTAGAGAAGAAAACCCAACTGATGATCCAATAAATGCAAAAGCTTCAGTATGACCTCAATATTGTCCTCATTTTTTTGGCCTGCAACTAATCAATCAGCATTTGAAGGCTCCAACTGAGCCCCAGCATGCACTGCCTTTTGCCTTGCCCATATTCAGAGAAAACAGCAGCTACTCTGAAGGGGCAAAGAGACATGTAGAAGACCTGTGAGGAGAGTGAGTTATAAGAGATGTAATTCAAAACAGGGTTACTTCAGTAGAACTGGAAATGTAAGGAAAGAAATCATACATCCTTGGAAAAACAGGTTTCATTAGCTCCAATAATGGGTGAAATTATATGCTAAAAATGCTGTTGTTCTACTCTCAACAATCTCTTTACAATATTTTTTGAATGTATATGTTAGTCAGTTTTCAGCTCAGAAAAGTTTCAATCTTCAAAGTCATTCTTGAAAGAAAACTTATTTTTTCTTGAAAGCTTTACCTTCTTTGTCCTTAGATTCACTTGTAGAATCAGCTACATTTTCCAGTATTGCAGCTAGACATAAAGTTATCTCTGCAAACATTACATTAGTGTCCGCTATGTTGCTCTTCTCAATTATTTTATTCATTATCCAGAGTATATGAACCCACTAAAAATAAGGAAATGGGGCCAAAAAAAAATCAATACAGAGAAAAATCAAATTTTTGGAAGACCTTTATGTATTACAGAGGTAGACAGGGTTTTGCACTCAAAATTGTCTAAAAATATTACAAGCATGCAGACAACTCCTTTCCTGGATCTGGCTACTTTTTTTTAAATGTCACCAGACTAAGATGCTGAATTTATACTGCTCCATAGCCCCTGTTCCTTCAGACACCAGACTTTTTTATTTTAGAACATTATTATTCCTGCCATTCCTTTTGGAATGTTTTATGAATGTTCTACAGCCATAACTTTTACACCTTGCTGTAAGTAAGCCTTTCAGAAGATTTGACTGCATGCCTCTCATTTATCTCCATATCTTCCCACTTAATCTCAGAATAAAAGAGACCCAAACACTACTGTTTGTACATACAGAGGAAAATAACCTTCTGGAGAGCCTCCAAACAATTTCACTATATAGGGTCACAAAATTAACTCCTCCAGAAACTGCTTGGTTAGCACCAACTGGCAGCCCAGAGAGCCCATTTCAACCAAGAGCCTCTCACCCACAGGACAAATTCAAGGTAAGGCTGGACTCTATCCCATGGGCTGAATACTATTCTACTATTGACTCCCGTCTCCCTTGTCTTAAGTTGTAAGGTTTTTGCCACTTTGTTTAACTGATCTAGGCAACTTTCTTGAAATACATTGATATTTTCTGCTACAGCATCTCAAATTCTTCTTCTTACATCCTGCCCAAATGTTTTTACAAATTTAGCTTCTTACCACTGTGGCCCACTGGCAGACAGCAGGTTACTGCAAGAAGACTAAGAGAGTATTTTGGTACTGGCATATGTGAGCACAGTGTGTTCAAAGTGTATACGTAATTCATATTTTTAAGAAGATTTATCTGCACTTTACCATAAGAAAAGGTACTTAGACTGGATGCCAGTATTTCACTGCCTTGACTATAACAGACTGCATTCACATTAAGAGAAATACATTACAATGAAGGAGTACTTGGTGAGCTTGGTGTTTGTGGATATATTCTAAGCAGTGACTTCCACTCTTTTGGATTTGCTGAAGTTCTGTTTTACACTTCTGCCACAAACACATTACTACATCAACAAGTATTTCTTTGCCAGGATGGACATTCTGGAAAGAAAAAGCAAAATAATTGTGGCAATGGGTAGGCATATAAATACACAAATAACCCAGTACACAAACAGTCTCAACATTTTTCAACATAGTAAATAAAATGTCATTTTCTTATAAGAGATGACAACATTTTGAAAGCTTTAAAAATAATTTCTGGTAGATCACCCAAGCTTTTTTTCTCACAACAATACAAACTGGGCTTAGAGGTTTGGGGAGGTTTTTTTGTTGTTTTTTTTTATTGACAAGTTTCTTAAAAGTAACACAGACAAAATCAGTGAGATGAAAATTACATGAGAGAGCAAATTAACTATAATGCTGAAATCAATAGATTCTGGAGGAACTTCATTTTTATTAAATATTTAAATATTTGTGGAAGAAAATCTAAATTAATAGTTTCATTTTGCTTGACAGAGTACTTCCATGGGCTCTTGGTGCATTTGAGATGATAAAGCAGTGAAAAACAAACAACTAGAAAACAATTTGGACTGAAATACCTAACAAGTGAGAGAAATGTTAAACCCTATCTTCATCTTACAAAGAGAATAACTAACAAATTCAAAACTCTAGTTAACCTCCTAATTAACACATTTTAAAAGACAATAGAGCCATCTATATGTTAAACACATTCTGAACAGTAAGGATCAGTACACATCTTTATCACCAGTTACAGCAGAGTTGAACTAGTATTTCAGGTGCAGTAAAACCTGAAATATGCTCTATTGTTTGAGCATTAGATTTATGGGATATTGATAATGAAACTGGGAGGAGAAAAAAATGGAAAAAATATAAAACAAAATTATTTTTGCTACTGGTTGTGTGGCAGCAAGCTGCTAGATTGCCTCAGCTATATATCATGTAACTTCACCACCAGTGAATGCTCTGTTAATCAGGGGTGAATTTGTTTTTCTTCTCTGGACAGATCAAGAAGATTTGCAGGAAAGGGCAGAAGAGCCAGGAGAATTTAAACCCAGGTGACTACCTCCATACAGAGGTCACATTAAAAACTGACAAATCATGCTATCTAAAGGTATCTGTGGGGTACCTCACAGGCAAGATACTTTAAATATACTACACCAAAGCTAAAAATGTGTGTGCTCCAGTTACGTTCAAATTGTGGCAATATTCAAATTATATCTAAAATAAATTTTGCAGTTAAGATATATGCAATGTTATCAGAGCAGGTTTTTTCTAAGGAAAAATTGTAATTAGCCTTTTGGATCACAAACTATTTTAATGTGCTAGTAGTGGTGACATTGCACTATAATTTCTTCCCTTCTCAGTAGAAGATTAAGGGGAAATCTCAGTTTGAGCAAGTAAAAGTGGTTACTCAGGGAATAAATAATCAGATACATAATGGGATTATTTCTACAGTGGAGACTTCAGCACAGAGTCCCACTCTCACTGGTTTTGTTGTTGCTGCTGCTTGTTTCAGTTTTTTGCAGTGAGAATTTACCTTAAATTGAAGACAGTGCTGTTAAAAAGGCATTATCATTCCTTAGGGTAGCTGCCCCTGTTTCTATAAATATTGCAGAAGTTTTTCCACAGCTGAGCATATTTGCCCACATAAATCTAACATACATAAATTTGATCTCTGTTTGATCGGCTGAAACATGGAATGAGCCCTATGGTCTTCCAAATAGATTTAATATCTAATAAGCTATTTTAAAGTAACCGATTACAAAGGATTTTTAAAAAATGAAACCTGTTTTTAAAATCACAAACTGATAACATTCATAAGTACATTGTTTTTACTTTTTATATTCATGAATTTTGTTAGTCATGCAACTGATTCCTTTGATCTTCAATTACAGGCATTCATCACAGATTAAGTGATACACTGAGAAGAAATGTCACAAATCCTGTTATTACCTGCTCAAATGTGGAGACATAGGAAAACGTTGTTGTTGCCAAAATCATAAGATCACGGAAAGGATCTCCAGGCTTTAAGGATTCCTCTACATTCATCATTTATTAAAAAAAGGGCAGGAAAAGGAAAGGCAAGACATTACATCTAATTTAAAACCTAAGTTTGAAAGTATTTCAGTCGATTGATTTCCTAATATAAGCTAGCAGATAACATGGTCTAAGAAACAGTAAATTCAGAGGGGGGACAGATAATTCCAAGTTTCTTCACTTCTGTGAAAAATGAGCATTTCCATTTCTAGGAAACAGAAAGTTTTCAAGACATATTCAGGTTTTTGATTTTCATAGAATTAAACTGCAATTGCTCTAACAAGTTTTTCTTGCTTCTATGTAAAGAAATTTTGCATAAATTGCAAAATTTTGCATAAAAAAATGCTCAAAGACCTGTTTCACTTTTCCCCTGAAAACTTGTCTGAAAACATTCAATCATTTTGCATCTTTGCTTATAACTTGGCACATGTTTAACATGCATCATGCATTTCCCACTAAAGGGAAATAGTATAAAGTCATATTTTGAATGAGAACTGGAAAAAATATGAGGCATTTTCTCAATTACTACTTTTTGTCATAGACTACTGCATGAACCATATTACATAGCTTTATAAATAATTTACAAAACCTCTTGCTGCAAAAATATTTGAAATTCAAACACAACTATAACTGAACAACACTCACTTCTAATTGTCTGTGTCTTTTCAGAACCCCGACGTGTGCTGCCTTCTTTGCTCTTACCGCCATCAGTAATAGAAAAACTACGTTCAAATCTTCCTGGGAGTACTATAGGTTGCATGAGTGTAAGAAGTTTGAGTTCTAGTTCAGCTTTCTTCCATGTTGGGTTATCTTGAGCCTAATTGAGATTAAAAAAACCATAGAAATTGGTCTTTAAAATATGTATTTTGAATATTCCTTACCCTCATAGGAAAAGACTAAATAAATAACATCGCAATCACATTCAGATTACCTGAAGAAAATTATCAACAAATTCAAACGCAGAATAAAACACATTCCACTCTTCATAGCTGAAAGCTAATTTTACAAATTTCACAGCAGCATCTCCAGATACCCCTTCTTCTCCTGCAGTGATGACAAAAATATTTTCTCTATTTTATGTATATGTATTCAGAAGTTTATTAAAAGTTTAATTTCAATTATTTTCATTATTTGGGTATTGATAAATATGAAGATAAACCTTCACACATTTTTGAATAGTCAGCATAGTCTTGAAGGATGTTTTAGTAACTTTACAAGAATCAATAGCTTTATCTTTTCACAGTAATGTCTATGCTTACAGGCTGCTTTAATGATGGATGTGCAACCACAGAATCATAAAGGTTTGAAAAAACTTCCAAGATCATCAAATCCAAACTTTTAACAAATACCACTGTTGCCACTTAACCATATCACAGTGTGCTGTTACATTCAAAAGAGGCTCTACAATTATTGAGATTAACATACCTGTGTAGAGAACACCAAGGATCTAACCCTTGCTGTTGCAGGAAGAGCTTATCACCCTGTGAAGACTCTTATTATCCAAAATTTGGTTTAAAATTTGCATAGAAACACATACAGTTTCTTTCAAGACAGTTTCTCATTACTGCATCAGAAAATGTTCATATACACACAGGGAGCCTATTTTCTCACTTTTCAAGTTTATTCAGACCACAATAAGGCGGAAACTAGACTTCCTGGTCCTTGGAACTCTCAGCAAGTGTTTTAGCTAATATATTCAGCAGTGTTCTGTAGTCATAACAATATGCCACAGTCACTGTCATGAGTTGGAAGGGAACTACAAGCTTGATCACCAAAATCCAGCTCCTGGCCCTGCACAGAACCACTACAAGAGGACACCATTTTGCAGACTCTTTATGTATAGAAATGTTACTAACATGAAAATTAATTCTGCCCACTTAGTATTTATATCACTGGGTTAAAAATTCCTTTGAAATTCCAATCTAGCTTACCTGCTAGCATCAACTGCAGAAGACTAGATGATGGATTAATTATACCAAAGTGATTGGTGCCACTGCTCTCTCCACCTTCAACATAGACAACTTATTAAGTCAATTTATAATCTATTAGACTTGTTATGTTCTAATTAGCCAGTAATCATACCAAGAAAAATATCACTCTGAAGTGTACTTAGTCTCTATATTTCCTTTTACTGACAAAATACCTCTATACCCAGGACTATATGCAGCTCAAAGCCCAGCAAACAAAAGTGTGGAAGGAACCATCAAGTCCAGTGTTTTTCTCAAGTTTTTACACCTAACTTTGAATGGAACTTTTTAAATTAATAGACTACATCAAACACCTTGCTATTTTGACCCTGCCTGGCTGCCCGACCCCCATCCAGCTGCTCTCAGGCTGTGCAGGAAGCGCTCAGCAGTAGTGAAAGCACTGTTGTGTTAACAACGCTGTTTTAGCCATAAATATATGACACAGTAAAGCCTGTAAAGGCTGCTATAAAGTGAACTCCAGTTTACTTAGAAAATCAATGCATAAACTGCTGCAGATTTTTACTAGTTATAATAGACCATGGAGATCAACCCAGATATTTATTTTCAATTACGTGAAGATAAGAAAGACTACCTACTCTTACAGGTGCTATTGCTATAAATCAAATATATACTTTCAGGCACATTCTTTTTTTTTCAAAATAGAAAAATACCAAAATAAAATGGAGGTCCAGGCTCCTCAACAACTGGTTTTGCTTCTTTAAGTTGTTACCTGAGAGGATTTCTAGGCCTGCAGAAAAAAGCTCAGAAGTGACCTCAGGAATTTGCACTTCATCAGGAACAGGAGGATGAGGGGGCAATAGATTCCTGTTAGGATCAGACAGTGCTTCCAGGATGGCAAGGAACTGAGCTGCAGCACCATCAAACATTGCCACCAGCAGCCGCTCGGTAGTGGTGCGAGGCCATGACACCTAAGTAAGAAAAGGTAATTTAAACCTTATGGTATCTAAACCTACTTGCAATAAAGCAAGATTTTTTTGAAAACATTTCTCCATCAGAAAGTAAGTGCATGTTCAAAATAGAAAATTACATACTGTAAAATATATTGCTGTTATTAATGTCATGCTTCAAAGGCATAGCAAAGCCTCATGCTAAGCAGGTACAGCACTTAGGTAGACTAATCATTTCACAGCAACCAAACACACTGCTGCATGGTATTTTACTTCAAAAATAGTACAATAGATATTATGAGGGAGCGTATTAAGGCTATGTAGTTTAGATCCATGCAGATCTCTCCTGATAATTTTCTAAAGTAATAATTAGTACATCTTCCCTACTTCCAAGCTTGTTCTGAGTTTTATTAATAAATTCTGTTACTCATGAAATGCAAAAAATATAAAACTTTCTGCTTGTGTATAGCATTATGTGTATTTAGAAGAATTATATCATGGTTTCATCACATGACAAGAGTAAAGGAAGAGAAGGATTATATGAAATGTCAGACTTACGTTTACTGCTTTTCTCGGGTTAACTCTTGACTCCCGTCGAAAGCCATTCGACTTTTTTCTGGATTCATATACTGCTCTCTTGAAAATCATTACTGACATCTGACACAAAGAAAAAGTAAGTCATCATCTGTTACATGTTCTGTTCATAGAGATCACAACTACTCTACCTTTTCATAATGACTTGCAGGACGGTACCTTTAGAGTGGCCTCTCTAAAAATCTTTTCTGTCTCTGTATGTTCCAGAGAAGAACTGATATCTTCTAATTGCTTCAGTTCATCAATCTTAATCAAACCACGGCGAGCAAATATCTGTCCAAAGAATTTAAATATATATATATACACTCTGTGTTCATATCCTGTATGTTGATATCTAATTTTAGAATAATATCATTTCTGAATTTATGCAACTGCAAAGAGCTGCAATGAAAGTCAGGTCCTGAACAACTGAAAAGGAAAACAAAACCTTTGCAAAATACCTTTTGTACATATACATGGGACCTGGCCAGTGTTTAATGCTAGAAGTTTGTAACTGTGAATATACAGAAAGTGCTATTGCATTTGAGTTGATTATGCATTTACATGGGGAAACTCATCTCCAATTTGCAGTAAAATTTTGGAATATGGACAGAACTCTAAATACATATGATCTGATAATAAGTAGAAATATTTAAATAAATATTTCCCATTTGATTGCATCTGAAATGCTCATAAGGTAAATCAGGATACCTCTCCGTGAATGCCGGCTTGACAATCAAAATAACACTGAGAAACTGCCGTATATAGGGTGGCTCTCCACGTCAAATAATGCACAGATAAGAGTGGAATGGATGATTCCATACATATACTGGCCCACAGTAAATATTCCAGGACCTGTATTGAAGAGATCTAATTTCAAAATGAATGCATTTTAATCCACATAAATATACTTTCTACTACTAAAGGACAGATACAAAGACTTATCCTCACCTGGTAGGACAAACTGAAAGAGGGGGGGGAAATCACTAGAAATTGTATTAATTTTTAACATTTTTTATTGACTAAAAAACATTCCCCTGCAATTTATTGGATCTTTTCATCTTAAACTGTCGTAAAGCACTCTTTTAGCCTCCAAACTACCTTACCCACTCCAGTTCACTATAGTCTTGCCACCAGACAAGGATCCCCCCCCTTGTCTTTCATCTGCTCTTATCTTGAGAGTTAGCCCTCCCTTTTCTGGCAGTTCTAGTGACTATTTTTCAACAGGATCAGCAAGCTTATCTGGGATGCAACGGAGTCTGTCTTTTGCAGTGAAAAAACTGTGATTAGATTAATTTATACCCATAGAACTCTTGGTTCCTAACTTGCAGGGCAACATAGTCATTGCAATAGTCTAATTTTAAACATTAGTCCTTCTCGATTGAATGAAGAGTATCTGTATCTTCCTCTTACCATCTTCTTTGGGTCAGCTTTTCCCTGAAGTACATAAAATGTGCACAACCTTTGTCTTAAATTAAGCCAATATACAAATTTTCTTTCAGTCTGAATTTTAAAAATCAGAAACACCCACAATCAATTCCTCTGGTTTCTGTAGCAGAAACCTGAGTATGCTAAAGGAGGTGCTAAATCACTTCTGTTTTTAATAGATGCTCAAAGACAAAACATCTTTCTTGCTCATTGAAAGATTAATAAAACAACACATAAGAAAATCTAGTGTATTAAGGCTGATTCAAATTCTGCTCAAGTTTTAGGAGAAAAGAATAAAGCTAAGACAAACAAAAACTACATTGAGAAAAAAAAAAGATGTGGGGGAAAGGCCAGGTTATTTTTATCAAGTATTCACAACTAAAAGCCACCAGGTGTCAGCACATTTCCACATTTTAAGAAGCAAAAGACCAATTCTTGAACATATATAGATGTCCAAAACAAAGCACTTGGAATCCTCTGAAACAAACTAACAAATGGCATCTCAATGTCCAGCAGGACATTATGCTGGGCCCCATTGCACAGCGGAGGAAGGAGCAGACTCAGGAAGGCATGAGAGTTAAGAAATCAACCACTTTGAAACACAGACATCTTATTTCCTTGCGACAAAAGTACTGCTATTGGCAATGCCAGTGAAATTAAAAAGTCAAGGTATATTGTTATGCAAAACACAGGTGCGTTTTCTAAACTTCTGCAAACTTTAAAACGCTTTCTATTTATTTTGCTGTACCTTAGCAGAATGACCCATCACCATCAAATGTCTGCATATGGTGTAAATATGGATAGTACCTGCAAAAATAAATTCAAATAAACAAACAGGTAAGTTCTATAATTCCACATGAAATTTGTTATGCTAAGCAACTCAATCTTTTTCTCATTATCTGGGTTGTTACTTCCAGAGAAGAACAATTTAATGATTTTTCTTTAAATGAATGAAAAACTAATGATTTTTCTGTACTTCTAATTTAGAGAAGATGAAACCATTCAATTCTTCTGCAACATTAGTTTCAAAAATACCTACACAGTGAAGCAGTGTAATCATGAGAGTTCATGAGAATAAAATCTTAAAAATTTACCTAATCCATTTTTTACTCAGTAACTGCTAGAGAGACAAATCTTACTTTCATCTCCAAATGCCAAGCTCTTTAAAACAGAATACTACCTCTCCTCACAGATCTCACCTTCCATGACTCCTTTAGTCCATTTGTCCTGGCAGACACCACCAATATTACATTAAGTATGACAAGTGACAAGAAGACAATTGAAAGCGAGTAGAGTTTCCAAGAGCATCAAAATGACTTAGAAATAAAAACCTGTCAAAAATGTACTTGACTCAAGCAACATCATAAAATTTTCAAAAATCAGTCTTAGAAGTAAAAAAGACACTGCAATTCTGGGAGACAAAAAAAAAGCCTATTCTTCTGTTTGTATGAATGTTCAGAAAGGGACACCTGTGGCAGCAGGAGGCATCACAATGTCAACTGTCATAGCTAGAAGGGTGTTATTATCTCCATAAGCTCAAATGGAGCAAGTATTAGGAAGATTTCTTTTATCAGTCAAATGTATAATGAGGCACAAAATCTATTATCTGAAATTGCAGAAAAATGCTCAGGAACTAGGGAAAATCTGAGTTAGTGCCTCCTTCTAATTAGAGCAGGATATTGGCTAGGATTGGTACAGAGACCTGTACCACACATAGGCACTGGGATGTAAGAACGGTAGGGGAGTATATTTTAATATCAGTTCTTCTCCCATAGAAACATGCAATCAAAACACACACCTCAAAAGTAGGGACTGAGGGCAATAGCAGTCCCAGTAAAACAAAAGGATAAGAATTTTGACCAATCACAGCTCAGAGAAAGTGCATTTTTCAAAATGGAATTAAGAACGTATTATCTTCACAATTTATATTGCAACAATTGACCATAGCAGGTCAGTTGGTCAGAGCACAGTGTTAACAATGCCAAGGTTGTGAGTTCAGTGCCTGTATGGGCCATTCACTCAAGAGCTGGACTTGATGATCCTCATATAGCCCTTCTGATTCATAATATGCTGTGATTCTGTGAAATTCATACTAGTCTGTTTATTTTTGATTAAATAACATTGCCTTTCAAAGCAAAAATAGACTGTTGTTGTTCCTGAAATTAAAATCTTGATAAATCATTCTCTGTGTATCTAGTTTGCAAAGTTCCATTATTTTCTCAATTTTTCCCTAATACAAGCATTTACAAGCAGCACCCTGAAATCTTATACATACATCAAAATCCTTAAGTCCCATATGATATTTTAGAATGGTTTTATTATCAACTCTTCCTTTCAAAGTACTTTCAGAAATACAAAGATGTAATGGCAGACAATAATTTTCTACTTAGATCTGCAATCTCCTTTTCAAAAAAAAAAAAAAAAACAACAAAACCCAATAACAAACAAGCAGAAAAATCTCCAAACCAAAACCAACAAAAAAACCAACCAGAAATCAAAAGAAACAAGACAAAATGAACCCATCAAAACAGACATTTTATTGATAGAGAAATCTTGAGCATTTTTTGCTAATCAGGATGGACTCCAAAAATGTCCTTACTTTTGATTTTATTTGTACTCTTAAGCACAGTTCTGACAAAAAGTTGATGCTTTTACAGCAGTCCACCTGAAAATGTACACTGTGGAAATCTTAATTTTAAAATCCCTTATATTAGAAAAACAAAAAATTACCCAAAAAAACCCTACTGTGATTGAAGACTAACTAGAGATTTATTCATGACCCTTCAGTTGACCTTAAAGAGTATAAAGAGTATAAAATTTTCCCTTCACAGCTTTGCTTAGCAAAGAAATGTAAATGGAAAGCCTGAGGTACCATTGTAGATAAGCCAACACAAATCCTCCTGAGGCAGAGCCACTTGCATAGTGAGTCGTAATGAGGTCAAGGCATTGAGACAAGTCTGCAGGGACTCTCCATTCTGAAGATTTCTGTCTCTGCTGCAAACCATCTGATAAATGCAAACATTTCTTGCTTGCAAAACATGGAACTAAAACACATAGAAATATATATAAAGTTAATTAATATAAGCATATGTCGGTTCACATCAGCAAAGTACAACAAAATGATGAGTAAGAAAAGACTACGCATAACAGCAAAAAAAAAAATCAGCATGACCTTGAACTGAGCATTAGAATATGGAGAAAGTGCTAAACCTTCAGAGTTGCTGTACCATGAATCTGAGTGAGTTTCCACTGTGTCACAGGATGAAAATGCACCTAGGGCACTAGGAGTGCTGGAAGGGGTGTAGGGAGAATAAGGGGAGAATAGGGAGGCATTAAACTGCTACTCAAAGAATCTGGCTTTGACTCTTGACTTCTCTGTAGAAGTCTTCCATAAACTAAGGCAAGTTTTACCTTTTCTACACCTCTCTATCTATATCACCACTATCTTATTTCTCACTCTCATCTGTTACTTTTCTCTTTCACAGATGGATTTTTCCTTCTCTTCCTTGTATTACCTAAAATAATGTGACCTCACTGGTGCCTGGACTCCAGCACCAGCTGAACAAACAACGTGAAAAAATGGGCTAAGTGAGACATGACCAGTCAGTACCTATTATTCTCTCAAAAGCCTCCTAACCTGGTAACATTTGAAATTATATTATTTTGTTGCAGTTGATTCACTGAAGCTGGAAGTTTCTAGCCCTGAAATGCCATTTCTTAGTGTTATATTAAAAAAAAAAAAAAAAGCTAGCTGCAAGAACATGGCAAAAAAATTACATTTAAAGCCTTAGGATGTAATAATTTGACACATTATCATTTTCCACTTCCAATTGTAGGGATAACTGCAAAACTAAATTTCATATCTGAAAATTTAAGGATATCTCAGTCTGCAAAGGCTAAGTTACAGAACAGGCATTTTAGTATAGAGTAGCCATAACATTTACCAGTAGGACTGGTTCAAAGTCTAGGCAGACATACAGAAAACAGAGGAGAGCATCTCTGGAACTTCAAATTTATTTACAAAACATTTTTAAAAATGTATTAACATAGTCTTTGATCATATTCTTTCTAGGAAGCTGAACCACATTTTAAAAAGAAAAATAATAATACAAAGGATCTCTTCTATCATGATATCTGCTTCTAGCTTTTAAGCAAACTGTCTGCTTTCTTCTCGTCACTAAACACCTATTTACACTCTGACTCAAGGATATGAATTTGATTAGCTCAATACACAGGAGCTGCCAACCATTTCTGTTCATTGTTCTTGATCACAGAGTAACTTGCATTAGTTAATTCAAAATACCCACCATGTACAAAAGTAGAGCTTCTCAGCAAAGAACTGCTTAAAGTAAAATAAACATGTTTTTAGCATTCCCCCTATATCTACTGAAACACTTTCTCCCCCAAATTACAAAAGGTATACCACAAGTCCCTACCCTGATAAACAAATAACACAAAAGGATTCCAACACATTCTTAAGGTCACTCAGCTTCCTAGAGCTTAAAGCACTTGGAAATTATTCAGCATTCTGCCCTTTTTGTTCACAGTGAGCAAATAAGCTATAAAAACATAACACTGCTGTTCTAACTGTCATGACCTTTTTCTACAAGTAGTATTTTGCACACTCATGGTACAAAATACAGGAGAATGTTTTAATTGTCTTGCATCCTGCCTGGTTCTTAGATCATACAATACAGAAATTTCCAAAATTGCAGGACATTTTTCAAATTTTGCCCACATCCTGATTCTGGCAGTGGATAACAGCAACTACTTCAGAGCAAAAACTGCTGTAAGCAGGTACAGAACAACACCTTCAGAGAAAACTTCTGTTTTAACACTAAGTTGATGATGGTTGGCTTCTTCCACAAAAGCATTAAGCACTTATATCCTCCTAAAAATCTACACCAACTCCAGGTGTTTATATCATACATATGATCATTAAATCTCAATGCAATTCATATCAACAAACTATTAAAGATTAGTTAATGTTTATATATAATTAATATGAAGTACATTTGTGGAACATAAAATGGGCTCCTTACTTTGAATCTGTGAATGTCTTTGACGAGAAAAATTTTAAAAACCACAACCTACCATAAGTGCTGCATTTTTGTCTCTGACACCATTTGGAAAAAAGGCAGATTTAAAGCGCTGCACATCATCCATGACATCATCAAGGTTTACAGAAACAAACTGCTGAAGGTATCTTTCGTAACACTGATGAAGTGCCAGCTTATATTCCTGAAAAAAATAATATATTTTTTATAGTTTGTGTATTGCATTTCTATTTCTATAAAACATGTGGGGTTTTTCTTATCCTTATGAAAAAAGTATCAATGTGAAAGAGCAACAGGAAGTAAAGCACTACAGTTTCATACAAATATCCAGCATGTAGCATGAACACTCAACATATGAAAGGTTGAAATACTTAAAAGAATGGCTTGTGCTTCGCAAGTTTTGGTGAGTTTTGTTTACTCTAATCATAAATACGACACATCAGAGAACAATTATAAAGCAGGGTCCTGGGCTAATGTAATAAACTTAAAGAGTTGCTGGAATACTCTACAGTTTTACAACGGTAATGACAATGATACCACACTTCAGGGAAAAAGCATTTCATAATGTAGAACTTTATAAGCAATATATAGATATAATCACTTTTCTCTTCCTTGTTTCCATGTTGTCTAAGCCTTTTTTTTTTCTTTAAATAAAACAAGTAGAAAGAGTAAGATGAATTTTAAAAGATTGAAACAAGTGAAAACTGGAATTTACATATGGCCAAGAAATCAGCATAATTAGACCAGAAATTGGCACTGGGTCTTTAAGAACTGTTAGCAAAGAGGATGTTGAGCTTTATGTCTCATTCCAAACAGAGCTCCTCAGCAGCACATCGAACCACTCTAAAATCATGCTGACTCTATGGTTCAGCACTGACTCAGATCTGGAAGTGACACTCACTGAATCATCACCACCACTTCCTTCAGCAAGATTACATTCAGGTTTCTCTACCAATTTCACTAAGTCCAGTGTTCACACTAAATAAATTATTGAGGAAAAAGAAACTAACTGCTGGTAAAAATGATCCTTTAATATTTAATCACACAAAATTCTTATTTCCTAGCATACCCTTCTTTTTTCAATATAAATTCCTTCCACCACAGTAACACCTTAAATTTTTAATCATCTGAGGAGTCTAACTCACATGGCCATATTGTCCTATTTGCTGTGTGAAAGCAGCAGCCATTCATAGAAACTTTGACTTTCCGGGGACTGCTACGGGCAGTCAGTCACTTGTGTAATCTAATACGTGCATTCAGGCTGTGATAATAACACTTAGACTCCAAAGCCATGGATCAGAATACCATTAAGATAGTTATTGACACACAACAAAAAAGTAAATTCTCCCTTAACCAGTTTAAAATACGTGTGTATGACCAAAGACAGCAGGTAGATACAGGCAGAATGGGAGGCAGGGAAAAAATGAGTCAGTACTGATCACATGATGACTACTAGACTAAGTAATTTCCAGATCTATGACTTAATGAATTTAGGTGTGTCCTAAAAAACACATAGCAGATGTATTATAGGAAGGAATCTAAAGGCATTAGAAAAATACAGCAGGAGGACAGAAAGCTAAGTGGGTGCCTACCCACTGACTATTCATATGCAATAATTATTTTCTAAGGACTACACATCATTAAGTATTATATCATGTGCAGGTTAAAATTTAAAATATTCAACACCAGCTTTCAACTAGGAGTCAAGAGGGGTGCTTATGAAATAGGCTTTACCCCACCTACCAAAGACCTTGGTTTTACACCACATTCATCCTTCCTGTAATGCATTTGAAATTTGCAACATCCATCCCCTGTTGTTTCTATTTACTTCTTTTCAGGGAAAAAATAAAATGAAAACTACGTTTTCATTCTAAAATTACATTAAAGAAATGCACTTAAAAGTGTGAGTTCCAAAAATAGTTGGAAGTATTAACTGGCCAGCAAAACAACTTCAACAACATCAGTAACTTCACTCTAGAAAATTTCACATTACACTAGAAGATTGAAGTTGCAAGCAGAAGTCTTTACACAGAAACATGGATTATTTTCAGGCAATCTATGGTCAGGTCATTAAGCACCTTGAATATAAGGACCAAACTATATTGGAGTGCTGCTTTGGGAAGGCAATGCAGAGTACAGAGAGCAGCATCTGATACTTTTGAAATAACCTTACTGAGTACTATGTGAGAGCAACAGTTCCCAAGCTCTAAAAGCTTCATGTAATGTTTCAAGCAATTCCTAGGGCCCAAAACCTATGAGAACCTCAGGAATATACAAACATGAAGAAAACATGAACAGGATTGTCTAGGCAATGCTATTAACAATGGCTGCTGTTCAAGCTTCCTTAAGAATTTCTTTATGTCTAAACCTATACCATGACCCTGCACCTTCAATTGTAATGGCCTTGCAGTTACGAACTCTTCTATACTCCTTCTTCTGCCTCCCAGTGAGTGCTGCTGAAACTCAGCTTCAGCTGGCTGTTTCTTACTCAGGAGCAGGCCACTTTTGTGGAATTCTTCAAAGCACATGCAATGAAGGATATAGAAGACTTCATAACATCTGCATGATACTCCTGCCTTTGCCGTGGCCTGTGGAAAAGCTCACCAGGGAGCCTCAAATAAACACTCTCCACTAACAGCACAAAGAGCATCTCTCCTTGCTGCATTCCATAAGCAAAGGACAGAAGGGTGAAAGAACAGTTTCACTGGATATGTGCCTCAAAAAGATGGCCCCTCAAACAACCTTGATACATTTCCAGTTATGCCCTCTTCTTTTTTATTTTTTTTTTATTCCCACTATGTTAAAAAATTAAGTAGAAGGTACAGAACTGGCTTTCTAACTATACATCTCTGAGCTGCTTCTGAGTGTTGTTTAGTAACTACCCTTGAAAGCCCCAGATTTTATGGCGTGACCTTCTGACACAAATACCACTGAGCTTGTAAATGGCTCACCCTTGGACTTTTTCCACAGGAAACACAAAGGACAAATAGTATATAAAAATATCCTGTATTGAGTCATATCAACACTTACTAGCCTGGCATCCCATCTCCAACAGTAGTCAGTAACATATGACTCAGTAAAAGCATAAATAGAGGTATCATATAGTGAAACCTCTCAAATACTCTGTCTCAAACAATCTAGCTCCTGAATCCCTTTTAGTTGTGATCTACCCTTTTTGAGGAGACAGAAATACACACGTAATTCAAGATGCAACATCACTGATACATACAGTTGTACCATGTGTAATTGCACTCTGGTTCTTGTTCTCTGTTCCTCTCCTGACAATTCTTTTTATTCACGTTTGGTTAACTGAACATTGAGCTGAGTTAGTGGAACTGCTCTGTCACTGTCAATTTGTACTTTAACAGCATTAAAGGTACAGTCAGATATTGTACGCTACCATGCTGAAGCATCAAACAAAAAAAGAAAGATTTTGGGGCATTTGAAAAGGCATAGAAAATACAGATATAGAAAATATATTAAAAATCAGGGCAGTTTTACAATAAAAAGCAAGAAATACAAACAACCGTCACTGTAATTCTTTTGTAAAATTTTTTGCTACTTTCTAAATAGCTTTCAGTAAAATATGATTAAAAATTCAAGTAGCATAGAAAGATAATGAAACAAAGGCTATGACTGAACCTTTTCTGATTTCAAATTACTTACTTTGATCTGAGCAAGGGTATCACCAACTTTCACAAGTCTTTCATTGTAATACCACTCTGGTAGCCGTGGCTTATATTTGATCCAAATGTTAAACAAAGTATTTGCTCTAAAAAAAAAAAATAGATATAGGAGAAAAGGTCTCAGATTAAACTGGCAGGAAACCTGTCATAACAAGTAAACAAATCCAGAAAGCTTCAAATTTTGAAAACTCCTTTCTTCCAAATCTATTTGAACTTCTACATATTTCAAAACAAGTGATCATTAAAACCAAATTTAACAGGCAGACAAGGACATTTCTGGGTTTCATTTCTGTCACCAGTTTTTATCATGCATTTTAAATAGGATGAATTTTCTCCCATGTAAATTCTTACTAAAATGTCCTAGTAATAATCCCGTTGTATTGTTCAAGCACAGTCACAAGCAGAAAATCTGTCCCACCTTTCAGCTTGTATTTGAGAAGTTCTCTTGGAAGAAATAATTTGATATGTTAGACTCAATGAATTACAGTTTGCAGTAATTATTGGACTGGAAACTACAAATGTTATGAGCAGGAAAAAAATTCCAAAATAACAATGTATGCTCAGGTAGCTGCAACCTTGCGAACTGGTAGCCATGGAATAAACCATAAAGCTATAGAATATATAGAGCTATGGTATATAGAGCTCATGCTACACAGAGCTACACCATGAGTTATGAAAGAAGAAATGTTCAGGAATTTTCAATTGTAAGGAGTAGGTTTCAAAGAGAACCAAATGACACACTTTCTAAAACAGAGAGGATTTTATGGCAATAATTGTGATGCTCTTCTGTTGCCTCCATCTATTATTCTAGCCACAGTTGTCATCAAGGATGTCTTTGTGTAACAAATTGCCTATTTTGCTGAACCAGCAAGCCTCTCACAAATGGTGATTTTAAGTAGTTTCCCTCTGCTACAGAGACACTGACTACATCGTGCCAGTACTTCAGTCCCTACCAGCCACGGTCTGATGGCCTCATGTGTACAACCTCCCCACACTATGCTGCTTTAAGAAAGCTACATTCTAGCTGGAAAACGGTAACTGATCAAAAAGACTGCCAAGAAGCACTGGGACTGACACCTTTTTCATAAAAGTATCCCCTTAGCAAATTACTACCAGTATTGATGGTGTTCACAGTGTCAGGCATCTCTTAACATTTATTCTCTTTACAAATTACTTGTATAGAAATGTCAGCAGAGTGCCTTGTGATACTACTACAGCCAAATTATGTATAGGTAGCAATTTATGAGGAAAGAAAACACCTGAAGAAATATAAACGAACATATAAAGAAATCAACATCTGAAAAATATCATTCTAGCTGAATTGTCATGCATAAACCATATGCTTACTGGTGTGAGGTGGTTGGAACTTTTCAACTTCTCTTAAGACTGGGACGGTAGACTAGAACACAAGACACTTTCTTAAACTGTTCTCTGATGTTCAAGCACTTGGAAGGCATTCTCACAGTCCCTTATATAACTCTTCATTTCAGCTTATAAGAACACTCCCAATTAAAAAAAAAAAGCACAATAAATAATATTTTTTCCACACAGAAAGCTGTGAGCCACCTTCACATTTCAAGGTGAAACAGATGGCTTTATGAGAAATCTGCCAAAATTATCTTTACAATTAAGAAATGCAACAATCATAATCCTTTTATTTTTTTCTAAAAGTATCATCTCAGCACAATTCTCAGTTCTTGAAAGGAAGCAGCAAGGAAATAAGTAGGGCATCCTGGAGTTGTACCTAAAGGAAAAATGCAGTAACAGCACAAACTAGGCCAAAAGCAACAATCAGAATAAAATGTTCTAAGGCATTTTTAAGGAGAAATTTTTTAAGGAAACCATAGCCCAGTGAAATGAAGGGTACTTTCCAAATGGATGGGAATGAGTCCCTCCTGGTCCATCTGTAACAATTAACAGCCTGGGTGGGTACTGAATTCTTATACTGAGAAAAATATTCCACACCAGTTAGTATCTGCAAAGAGGCTCCAAAATAAAGGAATCTGTCAGGCAGCTGAGCAAAGTTCCCTTGGACTATGTAAGGAAGAATTTAGGAAAATTTCAGAGACTGAGATTTGATGGATATTAGGGGGAAAAGGGAAAAAAGGGGAAAAGAGGGAAAAGAGGTATCAAGAATGACCCTGGATGAAGCTCTTGAAAGCTAAGACTAGTACGTTTCTTTCAGACTGATCAGCTCAAAGTCCCCAGCAATGGTCATCTTCATTAACATGAATGTTCATGTTAACACATGAGATTCTCAGATATAATAAACAAGTAATAAATCTGTAAAAAACTAGTTTAGCAAACTACTGACAAACCTGACCAGACTTTCAACTTCAGTGGGAAGGTTAAGGTAAATTGATTCTGCTACAATGCCATGACTAACTACAAGTGAGTTCATGACACAGGAATGTTTCTTTGACACAGACAAAGGAAGAGAGTGAGACACTTCCCAAACGGCTCCTCAGCCTTTCCTTTAAACAGCCTGTAGGACACCAGAGTAACAAGTCAAGTAAGTGAATTCTTAAAAAAACCTAGTGGACTGTTGAAGCTCAGAGATGAAATTTCTTTATTTCCATCCATAGTAGAAAAAATTCCCTAAGGTCAACCCATAATAGTGTGCACAGGATAAGGCCCATGTGACTAAAATCTTTACTAAAAGTATAAAGAATTCTCTGATACTGATCAAAAGCCATCTTATTAAATAAGGGTGGCTAAGCCACACATGAGATAAAATCAATCAATAGTTCAAGGTAAAGCTTTGATGGACCTGCTGCCAAGGGAAATGGAGCAAAACAACTTCTTGTTTAGCTCAGGAAAAATTACTTTTGATTGCTATTTCTGACTGAAAAGATTTTTGATAGCAGGGAAGTCCTCAGTAATTTTTTTCCTACATTAGAACATTTAAGTGCCTAAATTATGGCCTTTTTGTTGACTTATAAACACCAAAGTTTGAAAGACTTGGAGGAATGAAGCAGATAATTTTATTTTTCTAAATTGAACATACTTGCCACATGGTAACTGTTTTCTTATTGCTCGAAGAACAAGAACACTTTGATCTCAATCCATGCCACAAGACAGTCTGAAAAATGGCATAGCAAGAAGTCTTTAGAGCATTTAGGAAAGCATCTGTAATAGTCATTACCTTCAGAAATTCTTAGGACCAGCCAGACTACAGCTGGTTCTGCAAGCAGCACATGCTCCAATTTTGCACTATCAAACAATGAAGCAGTAGGGAGAAAAAATCCTGAAATTTCACCATCACAAATAAATAAAGTCTTGACTTTGCTGACTGCTTGAACATATGCTAATAATCAGAATTCCAGTCTTCTACCTCTGTACTGTCCCTATACAAATGAAGAACGCCTGAGGATGCACAGCTAACTGGGAGCTTCATGTTACTCAATATTGCCCTGGAATTTTGGTAGGCCTAATTACCACCAGAGACTTCTGAGATCAAGGCCTTGATACAGTCAGTTCTCATCTCCATGATGAACACTGCAGATTTCTTCAGATGTGAAAATGCTCTCATGCCAACCAAGGTATGCACGGTCATGGGTGACATCCACAAAATACCAGTTTGAATAAGACAAAACTTACTTAGGTTTGAGAGGTAAAGCAAAAAAAGGCTTGGAGACACTGTTAACAAAAACTGGTAACAGCACTGTATTACAACAGCTGCATGGCCACCTTCAGACCAGAAAATACGAAGAACACATAGAAGAACCACTGTTGGCAATTTTGGTAGTGTCTGAAGCAGCCAAGTAGTATTACTTCTTCTAAGTGGACCTGGAGAGAATAGCTTTCACTATAATAATACCTATCAGCTAAAGCTGAAATAAAAAGGTCTGAAACTACAAAAAGGCTTCAAAGTAGCAAGTCATTGAAATCAGCTGCTGAAACAATATAAAAAGCCACCATACTGAGATTCAAAACACAAGAGGCAAAATTTTGGAGACTAATACCTGCACAATCCACCTAGACCTGGACCCGATGATGAACGTGCCCATAAACAAATTAGGAAGCCAGATAGCTTAGAATAGGAAAGATCTCCAGCCCAGACAAAGGCCAGGCTGCAGAATCTGAGTACCTTCTGAAAATGTATACACCTACTTCAGAATAGGGTAATTTCTGGGGATTTCAAGGAAATTACTGAGTGAAATATGCAAGGGTAGAAGCTGCACATAAGTGAAAAGGTAACCACCCTGTAACCTAACTCCTATGCTGTTTTTGAAGGAACTTTTGATTCCCTGGGAAACTTATGGGGTTTATGTTAAAGACTTGTAAACTTAGAACAGAGTAGGATTCAGATAACAACAACAGAAAATCAACTATTTACCTTAAAATAAGTAGTTGAGCTCTTGTATCACAATGTGCCTAAATGCAGCAGGAAGAGCTACATGAGAAATGCACAGTCTGTAAAAGACATATGCATGCACTATGAATCATACACTGATTCCAGTTGCTCTATCTTAACTGCATTACAAAATCTCGACTTATGCATACCCACAGATATGCATGTATGCGAGCAAACAAATATGCACTATTATACTTGCCATATGCTCTGCCTGCATCTATGTGTATAAAAATATACCAACGTCGACAGAGACATATGCACAAAAAGAGCTGTGTGCTGTTATCCTCGCGTAGCCCTACTTTTGAAGGCATGTACGTGCCCACAAGAGTTCACCCTCGCAAGCAGCCGCACACGCTGGTGGGCTGCCAGTCCCTGCAGCACTGTCAAGGGATTTTCCCACCAGGAAGCTCAGGCAGCTCTGACAGAACCAACAGTGGTGCTGCCAACTTCCACAGCCCCTTGCGCTTCTTCCCTAAAGCACTGACTTGTAGGAAGCAGTGAAAACAAAAAACGGTGCTCAGATTTCTAAGGGGTTTTCATTACAATGAAAAAAAAAAAAAAATAAAAGGAAACGGATTGCTTTGGCACACTGCTGGGGAAGTTTGTTTGGAGAGCAAACTCCTGGCTATCCCCCAGTGCAGCGGGCGCGGGATGCCCAGCGCAGCCCGTGGCGTGAGGGGGGAGCCGGGCAGGGCCGGGCGTGGCGCCCCGGTGCTGCCCGGCGGCCCGGGAAGGGCGGCCCGGGAGCGGCGGGGCGGCGGCGCGGAGAGCCCTCGGGGCGGCTGAAGGAACTGAACGAAGGAGGAGGGGTGCGGCCGAGAAAGGGAGCTGAGGCAGGGCCAGAGGGAAGGCAAGAGCTCCCGGGGAGCGGGCGGGGACGCGGGGATCGGGGTGGGGGCGGCGGCGCAGCCCTACCCGTGGCGGTGCAGGTCGTGCTGCGGCGGCTTGGCCTCCCCCGCGCCTCGCAGCCGCCGCAGGGAGCTCAGGACGCGCCGCAGCTCGGCCTCGAAGCTGTCCACCACCGGGTTGCCCCGCGCCACGGGCCCGAAGAAAGCGGCGTGCGGGGCCTGCGGCCCGGCGGGCTGCGCCATGCTCGGCACGGCACGGCCCGGCCCGGCCCGGGCGCGTCGCTGTCTCCGGGCAACGGCCGCGGGCAGCGGGCCCGAGGGGCCGCCGTGGGCAAGGCGGGAGGTACCGCAGAGGGCGGCTTTTCCACAGCCTCTTTCAATAGGCATGGCACTTAGCATGTTGTGTCGCTGTGCCTGCTGCACGGCTACGCATAAATGTGTGCTTATCTTTTAAATGGTTACGTCTATTCAAATAAACAAACAAACAAAAAAGGTGGCAAACTAGGAAACTACCAGCCCGTATTTATGTTATAGGATGTGCTTATAGCAACCTATGTGTTTTGAAGTTCTTTACAGACGCTGTGGTAAAGAGGTTTGGGAGGGATGTGAAGGAAACTGATTTTGTTGCCATGTTCGTCATTACGATGAGCGTAAGGGACAGCTGAAGTGAAAACATGAAAGTGAGAGAAATATGGTAGGTGAGCAGAGTGTCCTGGCAACCAGGGCCTTTGGAGGCATTTTCTCAACAGTGAATCAAGGAAAAGGATCAATAGAGATGGGTAAAGCAAAGAAACACTTGAAAAGTGCATTCATAGATGACAGCAAAATAACTATCCTTCCAACAGCTGGAGACACACAGCATCAGCACACTGAATTACTGGAATCAGAAAATACTGCATTAGCAAGGTCAAAGAAATGACATGGGAATCATCTAAATACTATTCATCCTTGGAAAATTGCGAAGATGCAAAAATATGATTAATTTATGACTAAAGTGTCTGACTCATTTTACACATTGATTTAGTATTGTTACCTGCTGGGAGTTGTGTGGATCCATTATCCAACAGGTATTGTGAGATTATGGGATCTAGTGACAATGGCTATGCATTTAGGTGGGAGCAAATTTAAACAAAGTACAAGAGGCAGTGGGTTCCCCAGGTATCTGTGAAGGAGGTAGAAAATGAAGTCTGCAATGATAAGACATGGCAAAAAGATTTTGATGCAGAGATTTAGAAATCACTGTGTTCAGAGACAAATTTTACAAAACAAATTAAATATGAGAACTTGGCTTGGAGAGCAGCAACCGCCACATTTAAAGATTTTGCCTGTGCTTTGCCATGCTAACCAAAGACCTCCCTGTAATAGATACCAGATGACTAATAAAACACTGGCCTCTTGGGAAAAGCAGCCTGTGCCACTGTAAGTATTGCTGGTGGCATCCGTTTCAAGTCCCTATGAAGTTCTGAGCTAGTTCACTAGATGGTGCTGCATCCCAAAGGGCTGATATTCATATTCATGGAATGTAGAGAGAGCTGGTCTCAAACAAGCAGTGCCTAGAAGCTTCAAGGGGAACTTGAGAGACTGGAAGCAGGACTGCTGAGTAAAACTTTACATAGCTCTAATATTTGGGTAGCAGATGGTGGAGTGAATATAATATTTGCAATCTGGATTCGTTTTTCAGCCATAGAGACAAACTGAGTCACAGAAAACAATAAGGGAAAGGGAGGATAGCCATTCCCCAGAGGGCAAGATTGCAGAGCTATGTAAAGATAAAGCTGTAACCACTGGAAGGTTAACCAGGGCGTAGTTGGTCAGCCAGCTCATGAAGATTGTTTAGTCTAAAATTCCTGGGTCAGAGTTCAACAGGATCAAAGTATGCATTCCCTGCTAGGTGGAGGTTTAATGTATGGAGGGCAGTTCTGACCTTCTCAGCACCCAGGGGGGACCATAGCAAGGAACTACACTACCACAAACACTATAGTGTCTATGTTATTTCAATTTTTGCATGCTTACAATATTGATTCCTATTATACTGTTCTGGGGCAGGCTGGAGTTTAAACTTCAGATAGTCTTCATGTAACATTTAGTGTGTTGGACACTTAATTGGGTCCAAAAGTCAAAAAGGCTTATAGATAAATGATTAGAACTTTTTAACTCCAGAAGGAGTGTAGATTCTTCAGAAGCATTCAGCTCATACAACCTGATCTTTACAGAGAAATTTTGGTGTATACAAAACAGTAAGAGGAATGGCTACTGAAGGATGATAGGATAATTTCCTCAAAGGTAGAGCATACCTGTATGACTTGGAAAGTTTATAGCAATTTTTTGAATTCCATTACATTGGGGCCCCTACAACCTAAAAATATGTAATCTGTTGATTGGAAAGCTAATGATTTATTCATCATTGGTCAGTGAACATTTAGATAGTAATTTGAACTATAGTAACATTAGGGAGGATAGATTATGGAGCATTGGCATGGACAGGATCCCAAGAAATGGAACTTAGGTAAATCCCCTGACCCAAATAGAGAGGGTATAGCAACCTGTGCTTTAATACTACCAGGTCAGATAGAAGGAAGCTGCCTCAGAAATAGAAGCACCCACAAAGAGTTAACTTAGTAAAAACCCATTTAGGAAGTGTCTGCTCTCATAGCTATGGGGCCAAGAGTATGCTTGAGCTGTAAAGAAGGAAAACCTTGCTGTTAACTCATCAAGCTGCCTGCTTACTTCTCGTGTGTCAGTTCCACTTGTGTGAACAGCAGTGGTTACTAAGAGCAAACAAAGGGGGGAAACACTGCATGATCACAGCAGAGCTGGGCAGGAAGAGTGTTCAGTGATATCTGGGTACAGGGGCTGAGGTAACGTCTGCTGAGCCCTATCTAGTACACCAATCAAAGTTTGTTTCCTATGGATAATTCTGAGATGCATGTTCAGATCCCTTTCTAGGATGCTTGTAGCAAATACACACCTGAATTATGGTGCCTATAGACTTTGCTCTTTGGTATTCATAGAAAAGAGGCAGTCATGGATGCTGTATTACCAGACTTTTGCAAGGTAACTTGACAGTCCCCAGAGGTTTGAAAGAGCAACATTTATGTCATCTCTTCCTTGATGCTTTCAGGAAAAATAGTCTGAGCTGAAATGGTTCTGTGCCATCACTTAGTATCTCAGGCTGATAGGCTAATGAAGACATGAGAATTTTAAATAATGCTTAACACACTTATGTACTACATATTCAGAACTGGCATCTGCATTTACTGTACTTGCAATATGCCTGCCTAGTCCTAAGAGCCAGTGGGAATCTGCTTGGGGTAGGGTATTCCCCTTTGAGTAGGAGTGAATTGTTGGATTCAAATAATAGAAGAAAATCTAGAGAAAGAAGCAATAGCAGGTACATAGTGATTCTTACGGAGAAATTCCCTTTGTAAGTTAGTCAAGCAAAACAAGGTCAAGGAAACACAACGTCTTATATGGCAGTACAGCATTTGTTATTCACATGCTATAGGGGAATCAAAGTAATGGCTCTAAGTTACCTGATAAAGCTCCGTAAAAAGCCATCATACAGCTGGAAGAAGTGAACTAAGCTGCTGAATGCCAGGAACACAGGCACTTTATAGATATGAGGAAGTTGTCCGATGGCAGGGGGAAAAATAAGAACTTGTGCTGAGCTTACAGAGGCAAAACACATGCTGGAATTAATGTACCTTCCAAATAACTAACTGTACAGGAAGCAGAGTGGTGCAGCAGACCTGCAAGCTTCTTGCTATCACCTCCTGTGGCACTTGTCTATACCTATAGCTAATGAGACACACGAGGATCCTGGACCTTTATGGGCAGCTATGAGAGATTATAGTCAGCATTTCCTTCCCACCTCCTTGCTTCTGGGCTGTTTTTGGTAAAGCTCCTTGTGGCTTACTGAAAGTGTCTTTAGACTCAGATGCCTTACTTAATCTGTGTTTCCATTCAATCAAAATTTGTGGATTCTTACCCTTATCTAAGGGCTAATTACTGTTTTCCCATAGGAAAGTTATCAAGGAGCTGAGAGGTACACTGTCCTGTTTTGACAGCATTTGTATTTTTTTGCTATACCATCAAGAAATATGTCCTGAACTAGGAAGCTACATGCCTGATTGCAAAGGTAGGGAAATGTGAAAAGATGGTGGGAATGGCTTACTTAGGACACCATACAGCTTTTAAAATAAAGCAGCAGTTCAAGTCCTTTACTGAGACAGTGACACATATTTTTAAAATATTTCAGTGCTCTTCCTGTCAGTGAGCAGTATACAGAATTTGTCAGACAATGGCAAGGTCTCTGAACTCTGGGACATAGATTAACAATAGCTGAGGCATGTGTGTCTTTTGACAAGCAATTGATGATATTTTAATATATAATGAAAGCAGATCTGGGACAGTTCTGATGCAAGTGAATGCTAAGAGAAGGAAAATGCTACGCTTTTTACTTGAAAACGGTTCTTGGCTTCCTTTCTGATCTAGTTCGTCAGTGTTGTACCAGGAAGAGAGAAGAGTGATCAACACAAGAAAGAACTGCAGTGACTGAGAACTATGCCAGTGCCAGGTTCTTACAGAGCTGCGTTCAAGCTTGGGGTGACAGTTGTCTCTGTGTTTTCATTGTATTGTAGAAAGGCTTCAGTGCCAAACTCTAAAGATGACATGAGAGCTTTCAAGATTACAGTACATTAAAGTGGGTTTTTTCTTTTAAAGTCTGAGTGTGAATGCTGACAAAAAGTTTTTCCAAGTTTCCTTTTATCATTAGGAAAATTTTCTTAGGCATATAAATTAATCTCAGTTGACTTGCAGAAAATGGGAGAAATCTGGGAGAAGGGATCGTGTTCAGCTGATTTTTCTCCCCACTGCAAAGAAAGTGTAGGAGTGTGTAATATTTGTGTGAACAATCTGCGAGATTTGACTCACCCACTCAAGTTGTATCGTTATGCATTGAGTGGGTTAAGCAGTCTTTGGGGAGGGAGATACAGTACAGGTTTTATATAGCTGCTTGAGTTTGTAAGAGGACTGAGATCGTCATTATGGACTTAAGTGCTAAAGGTAGCAGTTGGAAATATGAAAGTTCGTGAGTGACTTTTCAAAAATGGAAATATTGCTTCAAGGAGAGAGCTTGCCTACAGTTCATGTTATTCTCTTAATTTTTATAAAATATACTTCATCTAGCCTAGAAGTAAATTATACTCAAGTAGACGTCAACTGATGATGAGATTATTTTGCAAAGGTTTCTAGGAACCTGCAAATATTTCATCTGAGAATGTACTATTTTCAGTTCAGTAGACAGACTATGGAGGAAAGTTCATGTCTCACTTAAAGATCTTGTCTCAAATCTCAGGAAGCCTTAGGGATTCTTCTGAAGAAGAAGCTACACCTAAGGCTAGGTTGCTTAGAGCAACTGTAAAGATATCTTGCAAAAAAAGCCTTGTAAATCCTTTCCAATCATGAAAAAGTGAACGTATGCACAAGATTTTTAGTGATGTGCATGGAAGCTGCATCTTAGAAACACTCTAAAAATGTGGAACACTTACATGTATGTATAAAAAAGCTAGAGAGAGTCTTTAGCTAAAGACAACATCCAATTTATTGAGCAGAGATGGCCGAGGTAGTTTTTTGCCATGAAACGTGAAGTAGCAGAGATGGCGTATGTAAATTATTTCTATTTTAGCTACATTCAGCTTAACCTGATTGCTAGGTAGGCATCTAGTAGTTAGATTTGATTTTGGAATAAAAGTGGTGGCATGTTTTGTTTAAAATATATTTTCTTCATTTCATAAATATCCTGAGCCAAACATTAAATGAGAGAAAGTATAGCCTATTCCAAGAAATAAATTAGTTCTGAAGATCTTCCCAAATTCTCCTGAAGCCAAGTATGACAATGCATTTTTATTCCTATTCTCCTGATGCACATTTGCTGTTTGTAATTCTGAGCTGCTGCAAATGCTGTAGATAGAAATGATCCTGGGGAAATTACACTATTGTTTGTATATATAACTCCTAAATAGCCAAATGCATCCTTATCACGACTCTTTCTCTGTTGTGCATTTGGTCTGGGAGTACTCACAGGATCAAAATAGCCTCTTCTAGGAATAAACTATTGGCAACAAAAGGACACCTAAAATAAGCTGGTGATGCCCTCCAGTATTTTTAGATAAATGCATTTCTGTTCAGGCCTTTTCTTTCTGCATTACAGTATGAATTTTGAAACTTTTTGACACCATTGCTTCCATTTTCTATTCTTACTAGTTTCGCACTTGCTTGCAAGAATATTTCACTCCAAGGTCAAAGTATCTGCTGATTGAGGTTTTTTCAAGCAGCTGACAGAAATTGTTTTGGACAATAGCCTGACCTTGGACTAGGAGATTTAGCAGACTGGAGGTCAGCAGTAGAAAATGACACAATGTGGAAGAGTAGTTATTTTTTTATTAAGCATTGCTTATTCAAGGAAGTAGAAAAAAAAATCTGTTTTCACACAGTTATTTGGATTTTTCATATTTTTCAATACTTTAAAAAATATTCTATGTGATTATATATTCTAGTTAATTTTTTAATTATATAAACCATTCTGATCTTTTTATATGTATTATTTCTAATAATGATATATGTAATTATGTAATTGCAAACTTTTATCTCAATACTTTAGAATTTTAGAAAATTAGGAACAAGTCATTGTTTTGCATATTACATACATGTCAAAAGAAAAATAAAACTGTAATCTTTACCCTTTTCTCCCTCAGAATTTCAAATTAATAAAAGTGAACAATTGTCTTTTCTCTACATGATGACACCTTAAGAAAATCAGAAATTGCTATTAGCAGTTTACCATGTTTAATTGATGCAATAACAAAATGTGGTTAGATCTTGGCCTCACAAATGTAGATGAAACCTTGGTAGCAAGTTTTGAAAATTTTACTAAAATGCTTTCAGGTGGACATATGGCTCTTCATCTGTTAGATATGGATACATTAAAATAGTTGATTTTTTACTCAGTGGATCTACTTCATATACTCTGGCATATTTATTAAATTCAGAGACAAAACCATGGTATTTACCTTTGTAGAATCAAAGTAAGTGGGTAGATTGTATTCTTCTGTATTGTTAGCAGTAGACTTACTTCATAAATTATCCTTAAAGAAGAAAATTTTGTTATGCTGTACCTATATAATTCCATTATAAGGCTGACAGAATGGTTCCTTGAAGAAGGCAGACAGAACTTCTCTGAAGTAAAGCATTTTACATCCATCTGGGTTAGCACAAAAAATAACATAGATTTTTAATTTTGACATCAAAAACATAATCACTAGGTTTAAAACATGAACAGAAATATTCCTTGATAATTTGGAGATGCATCTACATCAGTAGTTTGGTTGTGATCAAGAGCAGACTTTTGTAGTATCCCCAGTTCTGCACTTGCTGTATGTTACAGAATGATCTTGAGCGCATGGGCTGGACTCGCTCTGAATGAATCTAAGATGAAGTGTGCACTCTACGAGCACATCTGACATCCTCCATCTGATACCAGACATTCAGTCTCCAGGAACAGACTAGTAAAACCCCCAAAATGTGCATTATGTGAATATCTGGTCCCTGTGACTAGTTGTTTCACAGCACAGATCTGCTCTGATTACAATGTTTTTCTTTTAGCCATAGACCACTTTGCTAATTGGGAAAAAAATTTCTTTTGAAGCAGGATGAAAACCAATTATGCCATTTCTGGAGAGTTGTTTTTTAAAATATCTATACTTGAAGACAGCCTAAGACACCACTGCTATCTCCATTTTGCAAACAGAGGAGAGGGAAATGCTTACAAACTTTAAGCCGCAAGTTAAACATTTTTTACTTGTTGCAGAACTACATCTTCTGTTTATCTTCAAGAGGTGAAGATTTTTAGTGTCTCCTCAGTACCATTAACATAGAGGACAAAACTTCCGTGATACAAATACCTAACAAAACATGCCAGTGCATTGTGTATGGTATCATATCAGTTTCCAGGTTAAAGTTTACAAATAGGGCCTATACCCTATTTTGTTCATCTCATGATTTTAGTTAAGAAAAAAGGATGACTTCATTAAGCTCTGTTACAAAAAGTGTTCTCCAGCTCTAGAATAACAACATCCTTTTCTTTATATCTTTGGTTTATTTCCTTAAAATGATGAAGTTAATGGATCATGTACTTTCCTAGGAGCCTCCATGTTTTCTAGGCTACCCTCCATAGCCATCTACATGGAAATGCTGTGTCTGTGCAGCTCGGCTGGTAGGCAGCAGATCAGTCACTGACTGTAGGACTCAGTGTGATGGCTTTGCTCACACTATTTCATTACAATCATTTTCAGAGGCTGAGGGAATAGAGAGCCTGCCCTTAGCATGCAGCAGATATGCATGGTCCCTCCAGAAAACCCATAATAATTTCCTTAAAATGCATACTAAGATGCATGTCTGAGAGTAATGTTTATCCTACTGTAATAGTGTTCCTCCTGTTTGTTCAGCTGTCCCAGCAATACTCACCTAGCCCTTTTCAGCATTTATATGATCTGTAGTTTGTAGGAGTCTGATCATTCGGGGACAGTGAAAATTGGTGTGTTTTCAGAAAGCATAAAAAGAAAAGGAAATTAGTTGATCAGAGCCATAATGCCAAATTCCCATTTCAGTGAGAGGTCAGATGACTCTGTTGCCTGTTCTGACCTGACACCAGATGCAGCATCTGAGCCAGCTCTAATCAGGCTTAGCCACTTGGCACAGCACTGATCAGTGTGGAAATACCAAAACAATGTAACTACAGCAGAAGGATATACCAGAACAGTCTGTCTCCAGACTCAGTGTATCTGGGACCACGCTGTGCATTTCTGATCAGGTGCTACTTTGCATAGTGTGGGTGCACATTTAATGGCCAGTATTCACAGTACCACAGGTGCACAGAGTGAAGGATCTGGGAATGTGCAGGCATGGAGATGACAGGAGAGGAGAGACTCTTGTTAATGGGATGCAGAAACTGTGATTTGCCTTGGAAAATTCAAGGGCTGTAAGATGTGGTATTTGGCATACAGGGAGAAGGAAGCATAGTAGATGATTGTACAACTTCTGGTTTAGTTGTACAGGATGGAAAAGAGCATGTGGCTGGTATTGTCTTTTCAAGGCAGAGGAGGAGGGAGCCCATACAGAATACAGATATTCACAGAAAGCACTGGACAAGAAGGCAAAGACAGAACAAAGGAGTGAAGGGACATGAGAGGAAAGGGAAATGGTCTGCAGCATCGTAAGTGCCTGTGATGTTTAAGTGTAGAGTCCTCCCAAGGCTAATCTTCCCTTAAGAGGAAAAAAAAATCATGCCTTTAAGACTGGTGGAAGTAGGTCTCTCAAGTACATCACCAGAGGTTGCTCAGGATAGTGACAGTCTGGACAGAAGATGAAAACACATGAAAAATAAAAAATAATACCATCTTCAGAATCCTTCCTAAAAGAGATACTTTCACTTTTTATGTTTGTTGTGGTCAGGGGTTTTGGGCCAAGAAAAGGATAAAGTTAGCTGTGGCAACTTTAGTCCCTAGCCTCTGTTTCTCAGACCTAAAGTTGAATAAACTTACCTTTGATAACAGCAACACTGACTAGTGTGTAGCTCCAGCTCCATGCCTGATAGTGATGCTGACTGCCTTCAGACATTAAAAGGGAAGTTCCAGGCTCATTTTCTAGAGAAAAAAGTCTTAATTCTCAAAGTAGTTTTTTTTGTGTTTTGGTGGGGAGGGGGAGCTGGGAAGGGGCTGGTTGATTGGTTTGGGGATTTTTTTTCCTTATCTTTGGAAAAGATTTTGCACTGTTTAAAAATAAAAACTAAGACTTCTAGCAGAGGCAAGTGTGGTGGCTAACCTTACTGCTCCTACAGTTTCCATTATCTGAGCTGTTCTTTGGAGCAGTAACTGAAATAGAAGGCAGAGAGTGGGAGTGCTGAATGGGAAGGTGAAGGGCCCTGGCAGATCTCTGCAGTGCTGGTGGAGCTCTCTCAAGCCTCTGACTTACATTTTCTGAGTCAGAGAATTAAGGGTTGATGGTGGCAATTATGTACGCTGGGTACAACAGAGATCTGAGATAAAGAGATAATGGTCCTGCTTATAATAAGAGAAAGGCAGCAGCTGAGAGCAATAGAAGAAGAAAGCAAGAAGAAAGGAAAAACATTAAGTGGGAGTAGGTCAAGACATATATTTTAGCAATGGTGCTGGAATTTCAGGTCTTTAAACTCCTTCGACAGGTGATACTTCCTCCCTGGGACTCTGTAGCTGTTAATATGGAAGCGAGACATTAAAAAGGAGAGAGACAGTCTGGCGCTTAGACCCTGAGAAGTTTGCAGACAGGGAGCTGTGGGAACCTTCCTCAAGGAAAAGTGTTTTGCCCTGAGGCTACAAGTGCTGGAAGATATTTTCAGGGTTGTTCCTAAGCAAAGGGACCTTGGGAGGTTCAAACCAAAGTGATCTTTTCTCCCTAAGTGAGCTGTAAGAGGTCCCAGTGTGTTTTGGAAGGCTTGAAGATGTTGCTGTTTGTAAGTGTCATAGGATGACTTTTCAGGTTCACCCTGTTGGAGTCTGGATGATTTGATAACACCTACATTACACTTCTCTTACAGCCCAGGGATGTCTCTGTACTTTATTAACTTTCTCAGTAATATATTTGTTACCCAGCTTTGGCCTGGTGACTGCATTTTGTGTTATTTTTTTTTTTAATTATTTTATTTTAATTTTCTATTTTTTTTAAATTTGCCATCTAATGTGAGGTGATTACTGCATTTAGTAACTGAAATTACTATAGCATTTTGGAAGTAAGTTGATATCAGTAGTTAGGCTGAATCTAATTCCCTTTAAAAGGCCAGTTACCCAATGACAGGTCACCTGTGGAGTTAAAGAATATCAACAGTAGCCTGAAGCTATTCAACACTGTAGTATTTAGTGAGTAGATAAATTTGTTACACTTCAATACTAATAGTTCCTCAGGCATCATTATTACATAAATTTACTCCTTGTGTTTTTTTCTGTTCTATGAAGTCCTGTAGCACCTCTATTATAGTAATTTGGTACATCTCTATCATTTACTTTGACTGTTATTTTCAAGTGGTAATATCTCAAAAGTAGACACAGTTAGATTACCAAATAATGCAAACCACAAGAGATATTTATAGAGAGGAAAAAGAAAATAAAAGATAATGGCTAGTTCAACCTTCATTAATACAAAATGTAACAATTATGGTAAGGTTTCCAAGTTCCTTTAGTGTCCTGTGTTGCCTAAGGACTTTTTTTTTTTCAACCCTAGAGCTGTGCAGCCCCTGCATTTAATATGCAGAATAACTTTTCAGAGGAAAGGAGATTTTGGTATTTACAGGTGCATATGCATTAGGTAAAACAATCCCCAGTAAGTGGTGAGTAAAGTTCTCCAGATAATTTCTACCTCAGTAAGACCTGCAGGACTTAGAAATGCACTGATTTCTAAATGCCCTTGTAAAAGTCACTGTGATGTCAGAAACATTTTTATTTTATCTCAGCTCAATTTACCCTGCTCAGCACCTCAGGCATCTTTTCTTTAGCAGTTATTTGACATCCACACTATCATTAGTGCATACTATCAGGATGTTCCAATGCAAAGCACTAAAAAGCATCATGGTAAATTATTGTATCACTCCAGAAGACATTATCACTATCATTTTAAAAACTATTCATGGTGCCTGCCACATGAGTTATGTCTTAACAGAATAAACTGATGCAAAACAAATACCTTAATTTGACTTCTCTAGTTTTTGAGAAACAGGAAATACAAAAGGAAATTAGAACATCCAGCACTCTTGGTAATAATTATCATAGGCATTTGAAAAACAGGCACACAGAAAAGGATATGTGCAGAGTCAGAGACTGCAGTGACCTCCCACACTGCCAAGTTCTTTAGAATTACTGAAATTATAAACAAAGTAAAAGCTCTTCTTTCCCAAACAGCCGCCTCGATGTCACTTGTTTCCACATTCTGGCTTCTGTCGCTGCAGCCCACACTTTCTCTGTTGCTAAGTGCTTTAGGCTTCTGCAATATGTTCCAGCAGCTCCCTGTTTCTCTCATATCTCCAAACGTGCTATCATCTGAGAGCAGAATGTCTAGGTTTATCTGACATGGCAAGAAAAAAAATATTAAACTGTACAAATTACAGATTCTTAAAGAACACTAAAATTTTCCATATGAAAAAATATCTCCATAATCTTGCATGTAATTTCATAACATTTTGTTAGAACATGTTTTCAATTCACAGTAGGATATGTGAGGCATGAGGGCATATTATGGCTCCTGGGAGCAGCTGTAAGTAAATCTTGACTGTAAGTGACAATAGCAGCACAGAGCACTGTGTACTTGCAGACACTTACATCAGTGCTGCCACTGAGCTATGCAAATAAAGAAGCTCATAAATAAATGGATATCATAGGAAAAGTGGGGGGGGAAGACAATACAACAGTTAAGAATTTATATAATTTTGTAATTATAATTTTGTAATTATATTGGTAAATGTAGACTGTTACATATTTCATCATTCTGGCTAAACACTGGTTTCTTCTACCTTTATAGCAGGCACATAGTAGTTTCCACCCAGGAGAGAATGACATTGTCACTGTTATTCACCCAGCTATGTTTGCCTTTTTTTGTTTTGGTGAGTAGGCATGCTACTGAGTGCAGTTTTCAGCCTATGTGCCTTTACCCACCCTGGGATACAATTCCACAGCTCTCCCTGTATCCTTGGCTACAGTACCAGCATATCTACTATTGTGATTGCTGGCAGGTTTTGCTTTATGTCTTTCATTCAAGTTAAGATGAGCAACATTAGCTCTTTAATAGTGATTAGAGAGCTGTCTTTAGTGATTAAAGCGCTAACATACATAATTAAGTTGTGTGGGCATCCCCATTACTAGATACAAGAAACATTCTAGGTACATTTTTAGGTTAAATTTGGCATTTCCTAAAGCCAGCTCAAGGTACAGGAAAAAGTAAGCAGTATTTTCAGAAGAAAGTAATTCAGCATATAAGGACTGGATTGGTAGAATGAAATAGTTGATACTAATGCACCTCATTTTCCCATGATATATGTTTTGGGGTTTATTCTAGATTATATTTAGCCTAGTCACTGAAGCCAGACACCTCCACTATACATGTGTTTCAAAGCTTTCTGAGAAGAAGTGTTAGGTATGTGCTAGAGGACCTTGTGATGATGCAGCTCACACGCTATTTTGGAACCTCTTGTCCCCATTAGCGCTAGGGTGCATGTGGAGCAGATTGGAAGCAGAGCTTCTGTTTTCATTTCCTCCTGAAGGAATTTGGTTTGTATACACCAAAACCACTTTGAGAACTGAAACACCACATGGTAAGTGGAGACAATGACAAGATTTTCCTCCAAACCACACTGTCGCTTTGAAACAAATTGCTAATGTGGACACAGCCTTCTTGGACAGCTGATGAGGGAGCAATCTGCAGGTTCTGCTAGGGCCTAGGAGAGGGCCTAGGAGAGGCCCTAGGAGAGAGAAGTTCAGCTGCTTTAGGCTGAATCTCTTCCCTCCACAGAGACCACCTTTCAATATCACTGCAGGCCTTCTTGCTCTTCTATCAGCACTCTGTTATTCTTTTCCCCACATGGAAAAGGTCCCTGGCCTGCCCCATTTCCACCCACATGGAAAGTACAGGGAGTGACCTGTAGCTGCAGAAATGATGCAAGCTGTAGAATGAGGACCGACAGCTGCCTGAGACATGAACATGGAGATACCATAGCCAAAGAGAAGTGAGAAAATAGTATCTCAAGGGTTAGGTGGGCATACACAGGTTGGTAGAGAGAGGTGTCAAAGCCCCCATGACTTCCAAAGCTCTGCTGCTTGTTTTTTATACTTCAGCCTCACTAAAACATAACTGGCAGTTCACAATACCCTAACATTTCCCTGAAACCAGAAAAAAAAAGACCCCTCCCAGTGTCCCCATTTCATATTCTGAAATAGCTCGCTTGCTACTGCTGCAAATTTAGATTAACCACACAAATAAAAAATTTCTAAAACCATGTTTCAGCAAGATGCTTTCCCTCTGCCTCCCCAAACAGAGGGTAAGAGAAATTCTTGTTAAATCTGTCTGGTTTCTCTGGGTTCTTGGGCCTCTTTTTTGCCTCCAGACATGTTCTTTTAATAACTGTGTGCTGAGACAAGAGGTATCTTGCCTCTGCCTTCATTCTCTCAGTTAGTCTGTGCCTGAGACCAAAGCTGATAACTACTCTTTTCCTTAATCAAAACCTGGGATGGGGTGTTCTGTTGCTTGACATCTTAAAAGCTTTTGTGGAGGGCTGGGGATAGGACACCCTCCACTCTACCCTAGTGTTAAATGGCCTGGCTTATTTTGAAGCAGAGAAGAGTAACAGTCAAGGCAGGAAATATGCAGCAAATAACAACTAAAAAGCAGTGTAAGAATCAGCTGAAAAGCACACTTCATCACTTACTTCATCCCTTACTACCCAGACAAATTAATGGCACAGCCCCCACCAACCATGAAAGGACTGACACACAGCCCCTGCATCACTCTACTTCCTGCTTCTTTTCCCCTGAAGCATTGGTTAAACTAAGCAGATTTTACAATGTAGTCATGTGCTCCACTTGCTAATAATCAGCTCAGTGTAAATATCAACACACTGCTGCAGAGAAGCTCAAATGTCATCGTAACCGTTCCCTTGGATCACTTCAGCTTTGTGAGGGACAGAGAGAACAAAGGTGCCAGAGGACAAACAGGGGCCCTACAGCAAGCATGGAAGAGCAGAAAGGAGAAAGGCACAATGAGAGGACAGCTGGTAAAGCTAGAGTCACCTGGAGTGTAGAAAAGTAGCGCCCTACAGAGCAGCTACAGATTCCACACAAGGTGATACCAGCGAAACAATTTTCAAAATTTTTCTATGTAGAAGGACACCTGGGACAGAAAAAAAAAAACAAACCAAACAGGAGCAGTCGTAAAAACAGTTTTGAATTTAGCTAACAAGGGCCAAAAGCAAGAAGTGTTCATGCACTTCATCAACTAGCATCCAATTAAAACAAAACCAAAAAACAAACTCCCAGCTGTAAGGGACAGCCATCTGACATCTTTGCTGACATGCTCCTATGAAGGACAAGGAGTAAGAGGCAGAAATTACCTGTATCTCATGTGTAAGGGGATCAACCTAGGAAGCACTGAGATGTTGTATTGCAGTGCTGTGCTTGCTACAATTGCAGAAAGAAAACTCTCACCTTCCCTTATAACAACTAGAAATGGTTCTTTAAGGGCAGTATATACAGATGCAGTGCATTCCCTGAACTCTATTCTTGGTATGTTACTAAGATACAACTGTTTCTATGGAGAGCTTATTGGTGGGCAAAATAAACTGTTTTGATGAATTATATAAAAGGTAAATAAATTTTTCAAAACAAAATATTGAATGAAGCTAATGAGATTAAATCAGACCAATACAGAATTTCAAGCACACAGTTACCTCCTTTTTTTTTTTCTTTTTTTTTTTTTAATTTCTAGCAGACATTTATCCTAAATTCTGTATGGTCTATAAACTGATATAAATTTCTATCTGTCCTGCAAAATACTTAACTATTTCTAAAGCCATGCATGTAGTTTGAGCTACAAAATCTCCAACTGAATTTTTGTTTATTTTTAAAAGGTAAGTATAATTGTGCAACAATTTGCTGTGGAGGATATGTATCTGCATGGCCAGGAATATGCCGTGTTGTGAAGTGAAGAAAAGAGCTTTGAAATGAAGAATGGTAAAGTAAAGAAGGAGAGAACAAATAAGTATGTTATATAAAGCTCACCATTTAATTTTAACATGCTTCTGGGTAACAGCTAGACTCTACCGATGACAACTAATAGATATGTGGGGGACTGTGGCATTCCTGGTTTTTTTGTTTGTTTTTTTTTTTTTTATAGCTCTAATTATTTTATACTGTGCTGAAACAGAACTTGAAAAATGAGGTGCTTGACTTAGAGAATAGTTTAGTTGATCAATCAGCTATTTGGCAAAGCAAGCAGCTACACAAAAATAAATGGGTGAGAAATGCCACACTTAAATCAATTGGAATTTATGAGTGACCTCTTCTCTTTTTTTATCCTGATATCTACAGAAATTGTTAACCTCATTTGAAAATGCACTTTGGTATTTTCAGTGTCAGGAAAATTCTACAGGTTACATATCAGTTTAATCAATTGTCTTATTCAACCTTAAATGCACATGTAGCTATGTAAAATTTCTCACTGGTACCTAAGAGGAAGCATTTCTTTCAATGAGCAGATAGCAGCTGCCAACTATATTCTTCTGGTTTTATGCCACCCTTTTTTCTCTCTTACTTGGATGGAGTCTTCCAAATCTAGCACCAACATATAAATATACACATGGCTGCCTAAATCAGGATTCATAGTTAAGAAAAGCCTGACTGATCTAGCTGTTGCAATTTGAACAATTATTACAGACCTCAGCACTTTGTCCCTCCCATGTGCCAGAGGGTACCCTCCCTAGGAGGTGCGTCAGAAGAAACTACAGGCATCTGACTCACCTGCCTCTATGTCCTCACTGGTGGTTAAAGCTACTTGCCACACTATACAGGAAATAGGTATGGTTCTGTCTCCTCTCCCTCAGGGTGTAACAACTTTCTGCAGAAGGGTAGGACAACTAGCTGGGGCAGATAAAAAATAACATCTTAATTGTACCTATCTCCCCTGCATAGTTAGTGTTAAGATTACAAAATGGTAAAAGCCTTTGGCCTAGACTCACAGATAAAGCCCTACATTTACTTACTTCCTAATTTCCTGAATTTGTTTTCTGTTCTTCTCTCTTGCATTCTCTTTCATCCATCCCAGCTCTCCTCCTGTCCCCTTTCTCTATCTGTAGTGCTTGTTTTGCAAAGGCTATCTCCTACTGACATCTCAAAAGCTGCCATTATAAATTTCAAAGCAGTCAGCCAACCAGCTGCCAGTGCACAAAAAGCTCCAAAATGTAGTTGATCTGAGCATGCACAGGGATTTCTAGAATATATGAGAAAGTCTCTGCACATGAACAATATATCATATACCCTTGGCCTGTGGCATACAGAAAACAATGTGTGCAGTACTCAGTTCTCGCTGAGGTAGCCTATGTTTCCCTCAGCTCATTTCATTCTATCCCCAGATTTCCTGTGTCTCATTTTATTTCCAGCATTCACTATGCACCCTGGTTCCATTTTCATGTGCCTTTTCTGATACTCCTCATATTCTCTACATCTGATTTTAGTTCTGCTCCCACTTCTTTTATTCCCATGTCTCTGTACACTTTCCTGTCCAGAATTAAAAAGATAACCTTGAGAATGATCTGGTTTCATCTTCACTGAAACAGCTACCATCTTTGCTAGAACAAACTTAAGTTTTATGTAACAGTATTACAGGAAAGTAACCAGCTGTCATGACTGAAAGCAATTTCATTTAAGTCCTGAAACACTCTGGAGAGAGCAACCATTACAATAAGGAAAGACCAGGATGTTTGACACCTATAGTCTTGTAACTGCAGGAGTCTCTGTGTATTTTGTGCTTTAATTTCAAATCCACTAAGTAGTTCGAATTGGCAATGATACAACGGTTCTGAGACTCACTGATGGCATTTCTAATCAATTCAGTGAATAATGACTGCAAATTTCTATGAAGCAATTTACTTGCCATGAAGAAGCTATTCTGTATGAGACACTGAACCTGCATGAAAGAAATAGAGAAAAATAGGAGCCTCTTCCCCTGCCATTTCAGATTTCTGTTTCATAAAGGGAGCATTGTATCCCTGAATGGTACCTGAAAGGGACAAACAGCAGAGTTGTGCACATACAAGTGACCAATTTTCATTACCTGCAGAAATTAATTGCTTTGCTCAAATTCTTTTCACCACCTTTAGTCTCAAACACAAAATGTAAACAAAATCTAAAAAAAAAGAATAAAAAAATATTTCTTTCACTAGGCTAGAGTTTTATAGTCATGTATTGTCCAAGGCACAAACCTAATTTTTAGACAATTACAGAAGAAACCTCACCATTTTCTGTGGCAATTGACCTAGTTGAAGTAGGCTTAATATCTTTTGTTCTGAAAAGCAGGATGTCCTGTCTTTCAGAGCAGTAGTAGAGAAATAAAGGAGTGTCTAGTGTTTGTTTGCAAACCCAGGCAGAACTGTACAAAAAGAGTCTGTCTCCATGCTATTAACTTCCTTCTACAAGAACTAAGCTGACTCTTGCTGAAGTCAATGGAAAGACTTCATTTACATTAGCTGGAGGAATCTCCATCTGGAAGAAGAAAACAGTCAAGAAAAAACAAGCAATGAAATTAGACTTTCCACTTAAACAGTGCTCCAGATCAAAAAAATATACACAACTGGTAGATACTTTGTATATACAAATACCACAAATGCCAGATATAAATAAAAGCATAAATTCTGATATTGTAAAGATACTGAAATCATTATCTACATGACTGATAAATATTCTTCAAAATTTAGAGATGCAAGGTGTGAGGAAATGAGAAACAATATTTAAGTAGCATTGTGACAGGATATTGTGACGTTACATACAGGAACTAAAAGGTTTAGCAATATAAAGGAAGAAAACAGTGACAATATGTCATATGTATATGTCATGATATATATTACAAATATTTACATGCTAAAAAAATATGATATAGAGATGGGAACTAAGCACAGGTAATGTGCTTAGTCTTCTAGTAATTTCTGCAGCAGTTAATCAGTCTCCAAACACCTGTATAGCTATGCAAATGAAAATCTCAAGTGTAGATAATGAACACCCCACTACTTTCACTTTGATAACTCTTTCCTGCTTACCAAAAACAAGGTTTACAAGAACAAATAGTAACTTTCCACAATGTGCTTATGTGAAATATAGACAGCTAAAGCAAAATGCAACTAAAACAATGACCAGCTATCAGTTACAGAAATCATGGTAGAAATAGCTACAGCTCTACTTAGTAGAAGTACACTCATTTTTGCTTCTTTCAAGGGGTACCTCCTTCATGTTACTACTTCCTGCTCCCATTCATCAGAAAGGAAGGGCTTTGGCTGTCCAGTGAGGTAATAGAATTGTACTGTATTTAGCCTAGAGGCCTTGTACTAAATCCAAGTAACCTGGAAAATGCTTTATATGAATATCAGCTTGATGTTAAGAAAGCAAGAAACTATCTTAATTTGATTATTTTAAATGGATTGGAGTTTTGCATAGGTGGAAGACAATAATTACAGAAAGGAGTGCTACACAGACTAACATATAAATAGCTCGTGCTGTGAGGAGAACAATAGCCCTGTTTCTTTTCTCAGAGCACAGATACAATTAGTTAGAGGATATTGCATTCTTCAGAAATTTTTGGCATCCAATAGAAAAAAACAATTGCATTTCAAAACAGAATATTGTATTTGGAAATCATTTCCTCTTTTAATAACCTGCCAAGGCTTTCAGTCCTTCCCCTGCAAACGAACACATCCCTTGCAGTTTAGCACAATGCTTTCCCACACTGCTGGCTGATTGCGAGGTCGCTGACTCCTGATGCAGTGACACAGAATCTTGAGCTTGCCTCTTGGCAGGGAGGTAACATACATTGCTTTCTACATACATTGTGTTAAAAATGTGTTTCTGTAGGGTTTCCATCTACCGCTATGTGAACTCCACTGATTTAACTCCCATACTTTTACTGTCACAGAATAACTACATACTTTTGTTGAAGAAATGTAGAGGTAAATCCAAAATGTTCATTTTCAAAGCAGGAAATCTCAGTCCCCTGACAGCACTGAATTCCTACTGCTGGATTTAGATTCTAATGGTTGATGTAGATTTCATCAGATTGTCCAGTGGCAATAATTCATTCCATGTAACCTGGGTGTGTTCCATTCTAGCTGGATTAGAGAGAAGACCTATTGCACTCACCAGCCAATCCATCTTAAAACTAGTTTAAAATATTAATCATCATGGTTAGCTAGATGGAAATATGATTGATTGCTACATAATCCACTAAATAATAAAACAAATCAATAGCTATAGTTATAAAACTAGACCCATGGGATAAATCAATCAAAACCAGTGCCTACATTTCAAACCTAAGACTGTCACTCTGTCTTCCTTCTGCACTGTCTTTTGTCCAGATGTGAAAATCTTTATCTGAGGTCATAAGGTAGTGGCAGATACAAAGGCCAAATGGATATCAAGTGTTCTACCATTACAAACTCTTCCCTGTTAAAAATTCATAGTTCTCCCCATTACAAGTGGAAAACCCTAAAATACTCTAATTACACTGCAGTTAGTGTTGACCCCTTATTTCTTGGGTGACTCAGCCTAACTGCTCATTTTTTAAGTTTCTTCCTTTATTTGCCATAATTACTTTTCCTGTAATAACAGAAGTATGAACAGCGGACTTATGAATCAAGTAAAATGAACATATTTTACTGATATTTTTATTATATAAAAAGACGGCTTCATAAACTTCCAACCCACGTTCCCTCTGTACTTCATAGGTGGAACAGCCTTTACTTGGATGTGCTGCAATAAATGGACATGCTGCACTCGTTACTGTGCTGTCTCAGAAGCTTGTTTTACAAATCATGCACATAATAAACTAGCACACTATCATTTCTAATGTTACTACGTACCCAAAATAGCCTTCAAATTGAATAAGATAAAACAAAACATACATCATCTAGTTAGCATTCAAAGATCAGAACTGGTAGGTCTAGCAGGAACTGGTAGGTCCTGAGCTTTAAAGGAGATCTGTAAGAGGTATCTTTGCATTACCAGAAAGTTCAAAGCTTGAGTGTCTGCTTTCTCTGTGTTATTAAAAATCCCACAAGTTTTGCAAATGTAAGGTAGCTATCCAGCATCTTGAAAACATGCAAAAATACCGTGGTAATCATGTTATGTCTGTATAAACAGAACGTTTGTTTCTGAGTCATGTTTACTTCTTTTTATCGTAAACCGATTTTACTAGAAATTTACATCAGCATGAGCAAAGTGAATTTTTGTGCATTTAAGAAGTGGTTTCATGCTTGCACTCCTTTTTTAGGCAAGAGAAATTGACTTCTGTTTACTGGGAAACATACTTGTCTGTGTTCTGGTTTGCTTGTGCTGTTGGAAGGGTCAACAGAGCTGGAAGCAGGGGAATTTTCAGCTGGCACTGCTTCTGTGAAGGCAGCTCCCCCTTGGCCCAACTGTGGAGAGGGCCTGGCTCGAATAAGCTGCACACAGAGTTCCTCAAGATCAGGGGCTTGCTTCTGCAAATGAAAATGTGCTCTAGTCTCCATCTAGACACAGCACAGTACAGACCTGCCTGCAGAACGAAGCAGTTTTGGCCTCACTCAGCATCCACAGGAGTGTGGGGAAGCTAAGGCCCATAACTCTGGTCTGCATGAAGATGGGAAAAGGCCCCGTGACACCAAATTTGAACTGAAAAAAGCAAGAGAGCAGGTAGGCAGCAAGGATCAGCAGATGTCCAAAAGGGTAAAAAGCAAACCATTTTCCAAATTCTGGCCCAAGTGTATCTATGCCCTGGCACTTAACATTCAAAACCATGTCACTAAAATCAGCTCAGATGTGGCCTTCCTGACAGATCTTGTTCTTTGTGTGATGGAAATGTGAAAAAACATAGTACAGAACAGCTGGCTTTCACCTAACTAGCTTTCACCTTCTAGGTCTCGTTCAGTGACACATAAAGCCTAAGAAATTTAGGCTGGAAAGGGCTGAGAAGTGAGGAAACACAGACTGGATCACTTTGAGGGGAACAAGATTCTAAGCACAGGAAGGCAGCGCGGTTGGCGCTGTCAGAGCGATCACAAGGAGGACAAGGGGGATGGTACAGGCACTGCTGAATGCAGGAGACAAAGGAAGGAAAGAAAACACCACAAGAATAAATAGGGAAAACGTGAGTTAGCAATTGACCTAAAGAGACACCCGGCTTCCCTTAACTTCGGTTATTAACGTGCCAGCCGTAGGAAGGGGGAGCAGGGGGATGCCTCAGAGAGGAGCTAAATCGCTCTGCAAACCCAAGCGGAAACGCTGCCAAGGAACGGGTAAAAATGAAGCGAGCAAACGCCCCTTTTCTACCCTGCCCTAGAAGAAACGGCTCGGGGAGACCCCTCGGACGGCCAGCAGGGCCCCGGGGCGGCTTCCCGGGAGCCTCTACCGATGAGACCCACTTCCTCCCGCGGGAGGAGGCGGCCGCACAGGGCCGCTGGAGGATCGGCGAACGGCAGCAGCGCCCCACTCGGCTCGGCGCGGCCGGGGTCCCCCGCAGCGGGGAGGGCGGCCTAGAAAAGCGCTGCGGCAGCCCCCGCTCCCCGCGCCGCCGTTCGGGGCATTCCCCGCGCTCCGCCCTGACCCCCCCGCTCCCCGCGCAGCCGCCGGCTCAGCCGGGGCCGCCTCGGCCGCCAGGTGTCGCCGGCGCACGGGCGTCCCCGCGGCCCCTCCTGCGCCCGGAGCCGGCGGGGCTGGCTCAGTGCGAGCGGGCGGAGGCGTCAGCCCGCAGCGGGGACGCGCAGCCCAGCCCGGCTCGCCTCGGCTTGCCCCTTCCTCGCACACCCCCGCGGCCCGGCTCGGCTGACGCTCTCGGCACCGCCAGCGGCCGGCCGGGCGGCTCCCGAGCACGGCCTGCGGCCGCTCTCCGGTGGCGGCGGCGGGGAGCCGCGGCGAGGAGAAAGCTGCTGCTGCGGCGGCAGCGGCGGGGGGAGCAGCCATGTTGGAGCGGGGAATAAAGTGACTTTCCTCGGGGAGGGAGCGCGGCCGGCGGTCCGGCGAAGGCTCTCGGGCGGCGAGGGGAGGGGGGGTTCGCCTCCCGGCGGCCGGATACCGCTCCTAGGCGGAGGAGAAGGGGAAGGAGAAGGGGCAAAGGAACCGCCCCCGGACCCGCGAAGCTCCGGCGCTGCTGGTGAGTTGTGGCTGCTCATTGTCTCCCGGCCCAGGGGTGCGGGTCCGGCTCGCGGAGGGGTGTTGGCTCTCGGCCTGCGGTGCGTGGGACGTCGCGGGGGGTGATGTGACAGCGCGGCCCCGGAGCAGGGGGGAAGTGATGGTGGTCGTGGGAGAGCGCCCCGCGAGAGGGCCGGGGGCTGCCCAGGAAGCCCCGGGCGCGGGGAGCGCCGCTCGGCGCCCCCGGGCAGGGTCGGGCCGGGCTGCGGGGGATTTCCGCTGCCCGGTGGCAGCTGGGAGCGGCTCCGCGGGGCCAGGGGGCAGCTCCGAGAGGCTGAGCCCTCTGCGACGGGAGCCGAGCGAAGCCGGGCCGGAGGGGTGAGCCGGGGATGGCAGCCCCTGAGCACTGCCGGATTTTTTGGTGATCCTGCGTTCGTCACCGTCCTTTCCCCACCGCCTCCTTCTCTTCAAGCGAGGCTGCGTTCTCCTGACAGCTCTTCTGCTCGCAGCCTCCGCACGTATGACACATCGCTCCTATTGCAGGTCTCCCCCCACACGCACACCCAAAATATGTAGGTTTCAATGCGTGCCATAAGAGTTCTTCTGCTCTGAGCTTTGAGTTAGAAGGTGACAGGATACGTGAACATTGTCTGACCCTGAACTTCTGTGAACTCCTCCTTCCCCTTCCTCGCTCAGATATGTAATGGCTTGAGACCAACGAGAGCAAAATGGTTCTCTCGAAAAGACGGGGAAAATCAGGTGGGATCGTGTATATTTTATATTTCTTGCAAATTTATTACGCCCACCCGTGCCAATACGATGTTCATATGAGTGGATTAGCTGTTGCGCTAGAAGAATGTTGACCTTGATCCCCTTTGTCTCTCCTGCAACAATTTTGGTAGCTGGCTCTAGTTGTTTTAAACTCAGTGCTGTCTTTGGCACTTTGCTAGTGGTTGCTAATAGTGTTATGATATTATGAGCAAAATTTACTTATAATACAAACGTAGTAATTAAAAAAGCATCCGTTTCTTTTTTTTTTTTATTTTGGTGCATAATTTCTGTTCTTTTGTAATTTAACAGAAGATCAATAGCAACATTCTTGTAGGTATCACGGTATAGCTACAAGAGCAAGCCTGGTTTGACGTTCTTCCATTACTTCTCTCTCCCCCGCTTTTTTATTGTATTAATTAAACTGGAAACTATATCACCAAAGGTTAAATACTGAGAAGAAAACATTTATGAAATTAGACTTACTACCAAATTCAGATTTGTTTTTCGTATTAGAATTGGAAGAAAAAGGAAGTGGGTGATCTGGTATTTTATGTGCTTAAGATGTTAAAGAAATTGCCATATTGCTTTGTTATAAGAATTCTGTATAGTCACACACAGCTCTTGTTATGTACATTTGCACGTCTCTAAGTGACATGAGAGAGGCTTGTTTTGAATAATTAATGTAGAAGTAACAGATATGAAATCATAAAATCACATGTTTGAATACATGGTGAAAATTTTCCTTTAAAATTGTTTGTGTTTGAAAGAACAAACTGGATTTAATTTTCCAACATAGATAAACCATTATAATGTTGACTTGGCATTAAAAGGGCCACTTAAATTGGAAAGATGAAAGCTTTTTTTTTTCCTGGCCTAATTTAAATACTGCTTTGACAATAATGAGTCTGACTTAAAAAATCTTTAGGAAGGATAACGCAATGAGGTTCATACCTTTTATTTGCATACTGTGCTGTGTAGCTGTGTGTTTACCCAGGATGGAGCTCTACACAAATCATGAGGTGGGTTCTGCCTACATCCGTACTGAAGAGTTTGCAAATTAAAGCCCATGTTGTCTGGAGCAAATTATAGTTTGAATGTGGGGAGTCATTTATTTTAGGCTTGGCTAAGAATGTAGTGCATTAATTGATCTTTTTAATATGTAAAATGCCACTAGCGTTTAGTGAAATACCTAATTTATAATTGCAAATATAATTTAAATTGAGAAACAGATCATGGCTGTATATTTCCCCTGAATGGCTCTGGCTTCAGTTTCTGCCTAACGCTGCAATGTGTAAATATGGTATAGCTTCTGACAGGGATGTTAAGATGCTCAGTCTGCATGTGTTACTGTTACGATGTGGAGCTCTTACAGTAAAAGGATGCAGAATTTTTGAATGGCCTAGTAACATACAAATCTTGTAATTTCTTAAATGACTACCTGCTGCTAGGAAAAAAAAAAAAAAGAATGTTATACTCATCTTAATAAGTTTCTGTCCAGCAGTATATTCGAGTAATTGCATCTGAAAAGTGCAGTTGGGAAAGGCTTTTTTGAAATCTGGTTCATTGAATAGTCTACATTAAAATCTTTCCATGAGTTTGCTCTTGACCCTCTTTTCATGTTAAGTGGAAGCTGTTGATATTCCACATACAAACCAGATTTTATTTTTTGTCCAAGAAAGTAAATGAGCTGTATTTAAAAAGTTGTATATTCTAGTTGTGTATTTATTGAATGCATTATATGTTATTATGTGAAAATGGACAAGATCATGTTTAAAAATCAAACTCAATTATTATAAAGCTTTTGTAGCATGGGCTAGAAACTCACTTAATGTGGCTTACAGTTCTTAAGTTACAAATACCTTAACTTTTTAGCTGCATGCTTTCTAATGCTTACTCTTTATTTCTGCAGCAAGCCTTGTATAGTTACTGAGGACACCACTGTAATCGTAGCAGTTCAGAATTTTATATAATGCACTACAACTTCAGCATGTAAAAATGCTTTTAAAAGGCCAAGTGTTTACATGACAGTTATGGTTCACATCTAAAGAACAAACTAAACCAGTGTATCGTTAGCCATCACTGCCTTATTTTGAATGCACATAATTATGGCAATGGCTTTTGTCTTCTGAGTTTAATAATTGGAATTTGGGGGGTTTTTTTGGTGCCTGTTCACATACTGATGTACCAACATGGATGATAGAGGTAAAAGCATTTTATATTTACTTATTTTAATCACTAGACAACAATTTGCTTTTTAAAAATAAGTCTAGGCCTAGGGGCCTTTTAAAACTTTCAGAATGTTTTATATCCTGTTATTTATTCCTTTTGGGCCCTGGTAATGTTTTTTCCCATGAAACAGGGCTTTCTCCAGTAACACCCGCTAGTGGTATGGGATGGTTTTTTTCCTGTGTATTTTGTGAAGAGTTGTGATACACTTTTGACAGCTTTTATCTGAAAAAGAGTGAAAGTTAATTCTTGTTTGGAAAAATGACTTTTATAATTTTGTATTGAATACAAATTCATAGATATTCATTCTTTACTAACTCAATGGATTGGCAATCCTTCCAGATTTGTTGGTTTCCTGAACTTCTTTGAGCAGTGATGTCAACTGTCAAGAGTTGGGTAGAACTGGCTAATTAGAACATGTACAAACAGCAGTTTAAACCACTGATAGTCACAAGGCATAAACAAGACCTGTACTTGAGCTGATTTGCCAACTTGGAACACGAGAACATTGGGAAAGGAAACCAAAAGAGTTTCTTTAGTTTTGTGATCGCGTTATATGGAAAACAATGAACATAATAAGTGCATAAATCAGGTAATTTGCATTGGACCAGCTTTTGATCCATCAGTCCTGGGATAGTAAGACTTCAGCCACATCCTTGGAGATCATTATACCCTGTACCTGGCTGTGTTATAAAGTACCATGGACACACTGATACTGGGAATGGTTGTAACCGTGCTTTACGGGATATTTGGGCTTTTGTGGTGTGGTGCTTGCTTTTAAAGGATTAGAAATGTCATTCACTAGGAAACATCAGTTTATCAGAGATTCCATGCCTAAGCACGAATGTTGGGAAAAAAAAGAAATGTGATAAACCAGCATTTGTCAATGCAGCAGCAGAAGAAACAGCTGTTGAGACACATATTAATTTTTCATGTAGTAAGACAGAATTAGGCAAAATGATGTTAAGAAGACTGAAAAATACCAACTTCATAACATTTTTAACTCAATACTGAAAAGCTTCTCTGAATTTCAGGACAATTTTCTGCTTGCTTATTTCAGTAGTACATAGCAAATGCAGTAAGCTGAAGGGCAGTTGTATCTTATGTTTTGATTATGACCTTTTTGTTTTCTGTTTTTATTTATAATCTCTGGAACAACTAGTTTTGCATAGATTAAGATGATCAGGGCTGTGCTATTATACCAGAACAAAGAAGTGACGTGTCTTTCAGTTGCACTCCTAGCTACAGTTCTTGCCTATCTTTGATTTTAGGTTGTACTTCCTAGGTATTTTGCCTAAGTGAATGTTACTCTGTGCCCTCTAATCATATTTCATTTAATTATCTGTACCTCATAATTGTACTCCCATGTCTGACTGCTGCTGTTTTTAAAGGTTTGGTAGAGTTTCACAACGTTCTCTGATTTTTAACTCTGCATTTTTTCAGCTTCAGTAAGGATACTTGGATGCTTTCAGTTTTTGTGTTGAAATTGTCAGAATCATGACATTCTCTTCTTTGCTTGGTCGGTTAGAGCATTTTGCAGGCATGTAGCTCTACTGAGACAGTAATATCATAGTCAACTGTCATAACCTGTATAGTCTTTCAGAAATGTCTTTTCTCAAGTATTTCTGACTTCCTGTTCTTAAAATATGAAAGTGTCTTTGTTTGGATGTTGTTCAGGTATGTGCAAGGTGTCTTTACACAGCAGTCATTAAAGTTAACAGTTCGTAAGGTTTGCAGTTACTTGGTGTTCTCTGAAATAAGTATCTTTGCAAAATATGGATTACTAAGAACGATCAAAGGATATTAGTCATCAGCAAAAACCATTGTCCTGTAATTGAGAGAAAACTGTTTGGATTTAAAAGTTATGGTCTATAGGTTAGTTTACAAAACATGTAAAGAAGCCAGTTTACAAAAATGTAAAGAAATTGACACTGAGGTCAATTAATATGATTGATAAGAAAGGCCAAAGTCTGTGATGAGGAAAGCCCATGCTGTCACCAACTGTTACAATTAGGTGTATTTTAGGATGAAACTGTATTCTAAGAAAGCCAATAGCCAGTTAGAAAAGCTGAAGAAAATGTAAGTATTTAATATTCTTAGAATAAGTTGATGTTCATGATATACTGCTATATTCATAAGTACACCAGCTGATAGTCATATGTGGTTCTCTGAGACATTTCCTAAGAGAACCTGAAGGTGTTAAACAGCTGTCACTGAAGTTGTGAGTACTGGTTGGTAGGGCACTTTCTGGAGTGGAAGTGCTGGCCATATCTCTCAGTATGTCTCAGAACACTGAGAAATTACGTGATTTTAGCACAACTGAGGTTTCTTTCAGTGGTTTTAGGAGCCAGTTATATGCACAGTAATGGATATTGGTAGAGCAGGAGGTTAAGCAAAGGAAACAACTGTTGCTCAGCATATATTTATAGAGGACCAATCTTGTGAAACTAACGTCTGGTTCTGTTGATAAGATTAAATACTTCACGTGGTATGTTTTGATATTGCGGACAGGCGTCACTGAAACTTTTTACTTGGCTCTTACGTGGCATTTTGATTATGGAACTAAAATGATAGATCAAGTGACAATATATGAAATGGTTTAAAACCCAGTGGATAATGTGAATCAAGTGGTTACCTATAAATAGTTGCTGTTACGTAACCGTGTGCGATGAGGGCTCCTCATCATCAAAGTGTCAAAGTACGTTGGTGAAGAAGCCCTGGGAAACCTGCTCAGTGTCAGCTGTTGGTCATTGCCACGAATAAAATGAAAGTCAGTGAAACTTGCCCATTATTTCTGTAGCTCCAGAAAAGTAGGAAAACAATAGATACTAAAGAATGGGTCATTACTGCAGGATGGATGCTTGGAAAAGTGGCAGCTTCCTGTTTGTTTGCTTTATGTGGAGTTTTATATCAGGCTTTAAAAGATTGAATACAGTGTATTAAATTTTAAAATAAAATCGTTATATTTGATAACTAAATTAAATATATGCAGCTATTGATATTAGCTTTTAGTTTGGGTATTTTTTCTGTAAAGGTTTGGAATAGTTCCTCATGTATAATACAGAACAGATATTAAGTGTTGATCTGTATTCTGTGTGTGGGGTTTAGGGAGAGCTTTTATTTTGAAAATATATTAATCAATAATATAATTAGTAGTACACAGAAGGAGGAAAAACAGTTATGAAATAATAGATTACATGTTATATTTCCATCAGTTTTCTGTATGTCTTTAAATGAAGTTGAGTTTCTCAGTGTAGCATTCATAAATCTTCTCTGTAGGCCAAAAAAGATGTGGCTTTATATAATTTAACTGGGGAAAATTAAAAGGCATTTTTTTGGTCTGTCATTGGTTTATTGCCAGTGCATCTTCCTCTGTCCTTTCTCTTTGTCAAGATCTGGTTGTCATAAACAGCAGCAGAGTGCCTACATGTGCAGGGGGCTTGTTGCCTGCTTAGCTGCTATTTAGTCTTAAAGCTGTCTCATAAATATCGTACTAAATAGCTCAAGCATCTGCTTGTAAAGCATGAGTCTATTTCATAATTCACCTTATTTATGTTTGCTTTGAAACTCAAATATAAAACTAAAGACATGAGAGACAAAGCTTGGGCTGCTGCCGCCCGTGAATAACTTATTTGCTCCACAGAAGAGTTCAACCTGGCATAACTCTGGCGCTATCACTCAAAGCTGCAGTGATTTTCCTCTTTGCTGGCTGCTGCTCTCATCCCCACATTCCTGCCTTTGTACCAGTACGTGTCTTGTGACTCTGTCAGGGAGCTGGTGCAGGTTACGCTGTGTTTGGCTTCAACTTTACTTTCATGTTTACAGGTAAATAATTGTCACTTTCTGCAGCATCGATGGAAAAACAGCAGTTTGTAATTATTTATTTTTTTAAATATCCTGAGCAGATGGGAGGGGAAACTTCCTGTGTACAGGGAGGAAAGGAGGTGCTCAGCTGCTAAATATATCAATCATATATGCTGCATTAAAGTATTTTAAAAATCATGTTTAAAACAGCAGCTCAGAAACTTAATTTGCTACTGGGTAATAAGGCACAGTGTGGAAACAATTACTGATCTATCTTATAAAATATATCCTTAATTTTTAGTATGGGTACATGTTTGAGGTGACAGTTATGAAATGAAATAGGATTTTTAGTGTGGAAATTTTTAGTGTTGGATGAAAGACATCTAAGGAAACTAAAAATGACACTTTTTTCTTGAAAATAATATTTTAAAACTGAACTAAATAAGCTGAAAATACAGTAGGAGTTTGAAAATATTTGGAAGATGCAACAATAAAAAAATTACTTAACTATAGTATTCGTATTTTAAAATGGGCCTAGTAGTAGAGTTTTGCAGGGTTCTTTTTTTGTTTCTGAAGATTTGAACCTCAGGAGAGACGAGATCATTGGCATCACTGAAGCCACAGTTTGGATTTAAATCACTGAAATTTACAGTGAAATTTACAGACAGAGTGGTCTTGAGGATAATGACCTGTATAATACTCAGTAAAGCAATTGCAGAGGCAATTCTAAAAATGTGAGATTTTCCATACTGTTTCATTACCTCTGTAAATGTGATTCAATAGGTTATGGCAAAGAAGAAAAATATTTTGAAGCTTATGCTATTTACCTTCAGGATTAAACAAGATAAACAGCTTAACAGTGTTCCCATTTGCACAAGTCACAGTATTTTTAAACCTGCTGCTTGTAATTCTGGATTGTTTATCAGGGAATACAGTTAACCTAAATATCTTTTGGAGGCTTGTTTCTGATACGTCTCAGTATAATTCTGCAAAGCAAAAATGTTTGATGCATAAGTCAAAAAATAGCTTTAAAATGTATTTGGTCAGAAGGTGGCCTTTGGTTATTAACCATAGTCTTTTTTTTTTTCTCTTGTGGGCTGCATGGGGGAAACAACATAATGCTGTATAGTAATTAGTTTCTTCAGTAGTTATATGCCTTTCTTCTTGAATTATACAATTACAGTATTTTAGAAGCAATACAAAGCAGATTATGAGTTCTGAAGATACAGATTTGATATGCTTTGGTAGTCAGCCTAGTTACCAATACTTAGTATTTTAAAATGTGTTTGAGTATGGTTTTTGTATAAAATAGAAAGTGTTCAGTGTGGTTAATTAAGTGTTCTGAACCTGCTGTCTTTAAAAGGGCCTTTTTTTTTTTTTTTAAATTGTTCCTGGTGGTCTTATTATATAAGTTTTGGCTTCCTGGTATTTGTGAATATTTCTGGTAGTGGAAGAGGTAGACATTAGTTTAAGGATTTAAGTCATTAGATGTTTGTCACTGTTTAAAGTTTAATTTGGGCATGAATGGATAGCTAGTGATCATTTTCACCTGTAACTGCATCTTAATAAAATACCTATATTCTTCTTAATCATCTATTTGTAGCAGTGGGTAGATAAAACATGATTTTTTTTTGAGTAAATAAATTATTCACATCTAAAATATGAATTATGCCAGATTGACTAATTTGCATTGTGCCTTTTTAAAAAAATGTGTATCTCTGTAACCAATAGAGAGAAATAGGTTCAGAGGGTAATCCAAAGATCTTAATACAGAGCCACCTCTCTTTCCACATTTACCTTGGAGGCAGCCCATCAGAACCATTGTTTTTGTATTACAGCATTACAGTTTGAGTTGAATTAAGCACTTATTTCCAAATAGTTTCTGTTGCATCAGTGAACTGAAGAGGTTTTCATACCTGTCTGCATTACAAAGTTGATGGTGAAGAAAGAAGAGAGAGACTGGCTGGGGGATGGAGCCAAGCATTTTCTTACTGGTGCTGGGAATGGGTAAGACGTCTCCAGCACTGGTTTGATTTCTTAAGTGCTTCAGGTGCCTGAAGATGATCAGTGTCAATTCCCACCCCCTTCCACCTCCCCCACTTATGCATTTAGGTCTTTCACTATGTAAGCAGTAAAACATGCAGATTTTTCTTTATTCATCACTCCTGCTTGCGAGTGTTTAGCATTTTAAAATTCTAGTCTTGTGAGTAGTAGTGATAGTATATTTTAATATTGAAATAGGTTCCTGAATGAACTGTGTTCATGTTATGTCTTCTGGCAATTTCAGCAACTGGGATTGCAAGGAGAAATAAAAAATACCTGGTTTTTTTTTTGTAGTAGGAGAACCTTGTTCTTTGCATATATGTGCTCTGTGATAAAGTAAGACAAGTGAAGATTTGAGCATATCTTACACCTGCAGTTGATGTTCATTCTTGACTTTTTAATGATACTATACTTCATGAAGTTAATGGTAAATTTACATGATTGGATTGTCATATCTGCTTTTTGTAACTGGAATTGTATCTTAGTTCAGAGTTTGTTGTTTGTTTTGTGTTTTTACTTGAAAGATAGGATGTGAAATTTTCTTCTACTTAAATTTTGAGAATGGTTTCCTTGGATTGCCAAGTTTCCTTGGATTGGTTGACATTATTTGCCAAGTTCTACGCTAGTTTAGATAACTTGTTGAAGATACTTTAAAATGTAACTGCAACAGGTTTTGTGTAGTGACATTAGTCAGTTCTCATGAAAAGTAGTGCATCACTAGCTAAAAAAATACGTAGGGATGGGTTATGTCAATTTTTGGTTGTTTAATTTGAGGCTTATTTAAGATACTGATCTTAAGGGTATAGGTGCTGAGAATGCTTTGAAAATCAGCCTTAGTGGACTTATCTGCAGACACCTGTCAATAGAAATAATACCTTGGCAATGTCTGAAAACCTAGTGGCATAGATTTTAGTAAATAGTTCTAAGAAAAAACTGCAGGAGAAGCAAAGACAGTGTATGTATAAAATACTGCTAAGCCACCTTTATACTGACAGAATGGCCTAGTTTTTCCTGTTTCTATGGCTAGATGTTATCTTGCTCTCAGTCTGTTTATACCAATGTAAATGAATCTAACCTGGATTATTTCATCTACATTAATGCTTTATATCTCAGTGTAGTTAATTGCATGGGGCCTCCTCAGTCATATCTCATACAGAATTAACATAGTATGTAACCTCACTGCTTCCAGCCTGATCTGAAACACAGACTTGGAAAACAGCCCCGTTAACTGTCTTATATAGGGAATGTTTCCTCTTAGCTACATTTCATATGCAAGGCTTCCAATAGTAGGCTGTTAAGAAACCCCCCACAAAGGGTTTGTCACTGAAGGAGGAAAAAAGCCTGAAATGTCTGATAAAGCACAGGAAGCAAAATTGTTGACAGAGAAAATTCCTTTTCAGTATAGTCACTTTTATGAGAAGCGCCACTCCCCAAAGGTAATATATTTAACTGTTAGTGGATCCTCATGACATAATAGATTTTTTTTTCTCTTATAATCAAAGGTTTGAAAGGGATTAAGAAAACTGTGTGGGTTAATTTGCTTCCAAATTCTTTTGTGGTGTTTGGCTGTGTTACTTGTGATATGTGCTAGTTTATAAATGTTTGCCTCTCTGTGATCATAAGAGGCTTTGGAAAAATGACATGTTCTGTTTTGTGCAGAAGTGTGAGACATTTATGATGGTCTTCTCATTTGACTCCTATCCAAGCTCCTTCTACAGTGTGCACGAGCCTTGCTTTTGCTGCTAGGTAGTAATATTCCAGTTAGATTGACTTATCGTGGCTCTTTATCAGAAAGTCTGGGAAGCTTTTTGATTAGGCAGTCTGAAATATAGAAAAGCTGCACTATTTTACAGCATAGAGATACACTTTATTTTAAAATAATGTCCCTTTGCCCTCTTTGGATGAGTAGCTCTGTTGTATTTTTGAACCAAACCTTAGGGTTAGCAGTGGTTTTGTTGGGTAGCAGAGGGGACAGAAGGTGTCAGAAGTGGGGGAAGGAGTGCATAATCAGGACCAAAAGAGAGCTTTTCAGGTAGGGCATGGTGTTCTGTGCACTCATCCAGAATTGGATATTACTGCAGTGTGTTCACCCAGGTTTTCCTTACTCTTTTCTGGGTTTTGGTACATAAGTTGCACTGAAATTTATTTACTGAAATAAATCCATGAGATTAGCCATACGAATTTGTACTGTTATAATAAGGATGGGAACTTGTATCTTCTGATCAGGGAAAGCTATGTGTGAAAACCGTACATGATTGTCCTGTAGAATTACCTAATTCTATGTCATTTCAAAGTGCTACTTAGGGACAGTCTATCTATTACATTGAAGGGGGTTTTATCTTGAATTTTGTTTTTTAAATGGTGTTCTATCTAACTGTTAATTTCAAACAAGTAAAAGGAGGAAATATGATGTATATTAAATGTTAATTAAATTAATAGAAAAGAAAAAGGCAAATGGATAGAAAGACATTCTGACCTTGTAGAAAACAGAAAGTATTTAACATTCTAGTAAGCATTAGTAGGCCTTTGTATGTTTCATGTAAGGAGTGTGAAAGTAACTCCAGTAAATGTGACCTATTTTTGAATTTTGGACTATTGAAAATCCTATTTATGATGTATTTGGAAGAGTTCTTACTTGAAAGGTGCAATGAAAGTTTCAGGTATTTCCTTAGAGAAACTTTCATGTATATTGAGAGGAGGAGCAATTTTATGCCTGGGTGAAATTTTTATATGGCAAATAAGATGTAAAGAAAGGTAACCACATATTCTTCACACATGCAAGAGCATGTTCTGTCAGCAGTTTCTGCAGTTACTTTTGTTGCACACTGCATGATTAGTTAATGTGTGTTGGGCATGTTACAAATGCATGTCTGGCATATCAGAATATGATTTATACTGTGTAAATCATAAATACTTCATTCAGTATTTTCGCTGCTCATTACCCAGAATTGTCTAGCAGCACTTGAGAGAGTAAATGAATTCTCCTAAGACCTAAATGCTGTCATCAGCAATATCTCCATGTTTACATTCTCAGCTGCATGGACCACTCTTTGAAATTACCTGCTGTGCGAATAAAGAATATTAAAGGTTTTGTCATGTTAAAGTAGTAGTTTAATACAAGCACTAAATAAATTAAAAATTTTCTGAAAGAAATTGATGTCTCAAATTTAGATATCCAGTCTCAAAACAGCAGTATTAACCATCTCCTTGGGTTAAAAAGAAAGTACTCTTAACCAGCTTTTGGTCATTATTCAAAATTAATTGTTTATTTTAAAGGGGGAAGTGAACTTTCTTTGTATGAAATGATGAACAATGCTAAAATTAACCTCATCTGTAGCATGTGATGTACTGTTTAACAAAATTATGCACCTTAATTTGGTATCGTTTAAGAGAATAACAATGTCTGCTAGGTGTTTTTATTTATACAATCAGATCAACATAAATAATCTCAATTAAAACCCAGGTTTGAGTCTTTGTCTCAAGAGGTTGTGCCTCTCTAGGAGTACAGATATCTTCATAGCCTGGCTGTGTCACAGAGAGTGATGTGGCCACCATGGCTTCCCTTCTGTCCTCTCATTTTATTACATGAGTTATTTGCTGCAAAGCTCTTTCCTGTATATGCTTATTGACCTAAGCACTAATGTGCTCTTCATCAGACCTATACATTCCAAAAAATGGCATGTTTTCAATTTGTCCTCGAAGATGCTCTGCAAAGTGCATGTAGTATACTACAAAACAAAGGGAGATCCTTAGGTCTTTTAGTTGACTTGGTGATTTAATTAGGTAGTTCTCACAGAGGATACTTTTGTCATAAATGAAGTGAAAACCTTATTAATAAGAAACATTTCTTCTACCTTTACACTTCATGCATAACCTCATCTTGTTTTAATAAATGTCAGCTAGTGTAATATATAATTAAACAGTTTTTAACCATTTCTCAATTATCATAATAAATTGCGAAATAAACTATGTCAATCCTTTAAGGCATATCCAAAAAAGCTGGTTTTTGGGCTTATTTTGCTGTCTTAGGGAAATACATTCAATGAGAATTTTTACTGGTGGTTTGTAAAACATGGATTGCACAAGAAATTAAGCTTCAGAAGTGTATTGAGCTGTAAATAGATTAATACTGGTTTGATAGTAGCAGACTCTGATCCCCATTCTTGCTTTTATTTTATTGTGAAGTACAAGGGGTTCAGCACAGTATTTACAACTGGATTTGTTTGTTAGACCTGAGAATGGAAAGTTTTGCTTTAGGTGTCTTGCTACTGCATATGACAGGCAGTGTCTGTTTCAATTCTTTGCCACCCCTTGTCTGTGGAGAAAATGTTTATTTCGAAGGGTTGATATAAGATCTTTCAAGTGTTTATAAATCCTCAGGTTTGGCTTACAAAATTTTCTTGCTCTCTTCATATGCCAATTGCAGCAGCATGCCACACACATAGCTTAGTTTATTAATCTTTGGATTTGGGTTTTTTATCTCAAAGGTCTTTCACCAAATGAAAGTTTACTACTGCATTTTGATATTTTACACCATCTTGCTGGGATACTCATGAGCCTTTATAAGGTTAATTTTCTTTATATTGGAATTTCTAATCACGTAAAAGTATTTTCTGCTTGACTTTTGTACTTGTTTATAACTCTGTCATATTTCAATAGTAAGCAAGAGCTAATCTAGTGTGAAAATAAGCAGTATACCTAGTTTGTGTTACTCTATTGTAATAGATTTCCACAGCATGTAGACAGTATGTGTAGCAAGAATAGGCTTAAAGAGAGCTGGTCCCAACTTTACTTTGTAAACCAGATCTGAATATTTAAAATTGAAATTTAATGATAAATACATATTTCAAAAGCAAATCAATGATACTTGTGTTAACCTTGTAGAGTGGAGATTCTTTGATAGAATTATAGGGTTTTTCATTTTAAAGTCTGGTTAAAGTGATAAAGAAGTGTGGAAGGTGGATGTGGGGGAAAGGGCAGCTCGTATAGATCAGTCAGTCTTATTCCTAGGGCATCATGGCTCTGTGTGTGTCACTGACATTCAGCAGGTGAACTCTGCCTTTTTTTTTCCACTGATATCTAATTTGAGACAAGTAGCTAATTTCAGTTGTTTTTTTTTTTTAATTCAAAGCTTAAAGCTTTTTCTGGCAGGTTATCAAGTAGTTGTATGTTTAGGTACTTTACTTGGGAAGTTAACTATGTGACTTTGTTAATTGTATCTTTTTGAAGGGGGAAGTTACTGTTCAGACATAGCTTTATCAGCTGAAGCTTATATAAATGTATATAAATTATATACATATAAATGCATGAGTGCTGTCCTACATGCATGTGAGATCTGAAAGCTGCATGTAGTTAGGTTTGGAGGTTCAGTATTTTTTTCCTAGTCTTTCATACTTAATGAAGTTCTTCAAGCTTGTTACAGGTACAGATTAATTCTCAGGAAGGTAATTGATCTATACCTACAGAATTTGTTGTATGTGGGAGTCATACTGTCTTCGTTATAAGAACCTGATTAAAGTTCATGAAAGCATGTAATGGGGAATTAGGTGGTGGGAAAAGAGGTCCCTTTATGCTTTACTTTGGTAATGTTTGGCTGTCTTTGCTTTTATGCTGTCAAAAATGTCATTATTTGGATCTTTCCCAATGTTTTTATTCAAGTGATAGGAAACAGAAGGGAAGGAACTAATTGGGATGAGTCTAGGAAACATGCTCTGAATACACGTACAGCACTTGTGCTTTCTTATCCAGATTTCCAGCATGTGAGATGTGTGATGGCAGAGGCATCGTGGGGAGTCCAAAATGTATTTTCATCCCTACTGCCACTAAAGCAAAGTGTGTGTATTTCTCCTTGGTGAGGTTCTCTCAAATTCTTGCTTTATGAAGAGAAGCTTGTCTTGTTAGTTCATGAGTAATGGCTGCATCCTACTATCTCTTTTGTCAGCAGAGGGTAGGATTTCCTCCTACACACAGGGAAAAAAGAGAAAATTAGAAAGTGATAGAAGCTCAAATGAAAATAAATGTGAGAACAAATAGGCCAGATTAGTCACTGGTTCTGTAAGACAGCAGTTCTTTTTTTGAGTGAGAAAATGACTGTGTTCTTGAAGTGCTATCTTCAGGGGGCCAGGCAACACCTGTGTTGCTGGGCAGAGGGTATGTGCATGTATTGATGTTACACATCTGATTAAAGCAGAATGGAAAAGTACCTGCAGTTCTGAAGCACCTGATACCTTGGTTGCTTCATTGCAAGAGGCTAAGGCACTTAAAAACTCAGTAAAATCCTTGACTGTGAAAGATTATAATTCTATTTGTGCCTCAGCATAATTGTGAGGGCAGTGTAGGTGGCAACAATTTAAACAAAAGCACGAGGGGAAATAGTTTGTGGTGGATTGTGGTGATCTTTTTCATTGTTTTCTGTACTGCAGTCACTGCAGCAGTGATACCTGAGCTGGCTATGAGTATTTGGTATGCACATTGCTACTGGCAGAAGCCTTTTGTTGGAAATGGTTGCAGAAAATATTATAAAACTTTCTATGAAGTTTTACAATGACATGAAGTTTTTTATTCCCTGCAGGTTAAAAACCTTTCACTTTTCAGTGTTCCATTTAACTTCAACATTTGGAGACTGGAGTCAATGGTTTTTTTCAACAATTAATCTGTTTCATGATCTGTGACACAAGTGGTCAGTGAAATGTTTATTTCCCCCTTAGCCCAACAATTTGTTATACCATTTGAAATACAGTCTAAACACACACAATAAAAATAGTCCATGTCATGTTGAAGTTGAGATGTTTGCTGAGGCTGTGCAAAGCAAGGGCTTGTTTGAAAACTGTGTTTTGTTAGATTGTCAGCACCTGATATCATATTACAAGTTTTCAAATTTGAAATGAAAGTATTCCACTGTCAGTCCTGAAATATGAGGTATCAAAATGTTACATGGGGAGAAATACCGGACAATCCTTTTGATACACCTTTCTCTCCACTGCTGTTACACTAGGAGGGTTTTTGTCTTGTGGGGGCAGACAGCTTAAAACATCCTTAATAGGGAAGTGTACGAGCTTAAGTGGTCATGATCTCCATTTGAATCATTGCTAAGAGTTATGTTAGAAAACAGGTAGTGTTGCATTGCTGACACCTTATTCTACTGAATGAGAAAATTGCTGGTAAGCCAAGCCTTTTTAAAATTTTCTTTTCCCCCCCACCCCCAATCTGGAAAGCCAAGTAGCTTGTTTTCAGGAAGCTACTTTTGCCTTCTTATTATTTATTTATTTGTTAGCTTGGTTATTTTGTTTTTCTCTAGACAACAGTGTCCACAAGCATATTGAGTTTTAGCTTTAGTTGGCTTTCATATTGGCAGTCTAATGGCAAGATCTAGATGTAAGTTTATATAGAAAAGACAAATAATACCGAAATGGAGAGGGAAGAAGTACTCCTTTTTGTGTTGGTTTTTTTTTTGTATTTATTTAGATTCAGAAAACTCATATTTTTAAGGTTAAGGTGAAATATTAACACATTTCTGTTGATTTTTCCAGTCTGTATGATAATTATTGATTCGTGGGAATGAGGACTTGGGCTGAACATTTTGTTGGTTGATAAATTGATTCGATATTTCAGATTTGCTAAGTTACAATTTGTTAGATTTGCAAGTTACATATTTTCACCAGAAAAACCAAATCAAATGTGATCTTTATTTTTCAAAATAATTTGATTGTGTATATCTTTGCTAGGATCTCTGTTAATTTCTTCAGCTCTTCTTTACAATAACTAACCTGACTCAAGTTTGGGAACTAGAGAAAAATGATATGATTTCTCACGTGTTTCCTACGTATCGTGAAAAGGGTAAGATTTCCTACGTAATTCGCTTAGCATCTATCAACGCTAAAAATAGATCTGTGAAATTCTTGCCATTTTTTGGCAATTTTTCATTTTTAATTGTGCTGGTTTTGTTACTTTCATTTCTAATAAAAATTTATAGCTGATGTTTAAACAAACTAGGCTAGCATGAAAGTGGGAATTTTTAAAATCAAAGCTAAAAGGGGGAAAAAAGGCTAAAAATATTTGTCAAGTTTTAAGCAGTAGAGTGAGAGTAGTCAATTTCTGATGCTTTCAGTAAGAGCCTCTCACAAATTAGTGTTTTGTTCTTTTTTTTCAAGTCTTCATTGTAGTTTTGCTTATTTGACTACATCTGTTTCTTTATATCCAGAAAGGTTACCTTCAGCAGTTCAGGAGAACTTATTTCCTTGCTTATCTAGTGCAATCAGAAATAAGCTTTGACACACAAGGAAGACTAAGCTAAACAGCAGAAATGCATATTAAAGTACTGTTACATAAGGAGGGTATTTTTAAATGATGCTGGCTTAGTTGTGTGGATTTTGTAAAGGCACTCATGGTACTGTAAACACATGCAGTTAAAAAACAAGACTGTCTTAAGCATGAGAATTTTTCTGTAGAGATCATGGAGGGCCGAGAGACTAAATCCATTATCAATGTTCTTCCTCATTTTACTTGAAAGGTTGGAGGGTTATTCACTGGGTTTTTTGCTGTGGTTTTTACTTCACCGCCAGATTCAACTTGCATGCAAGTTTCAAGAGCGTTCACAATTTTCTTTTTTGATGCTTTTATTAAAATTAAAAAAAAAGGAGAGAAAAAGATGAACACACAAAAAAACTTCGCTACCCCAAAGGCATACTCAAGATTCTGAAAATACTTTTCTGAGCAGTGTCCATCATAATGGAATCCAGATCAGACTAGGAGCACCTGTAAAATGCATTTGCTTTCTTCCGTTGTTATAATAGCAAGATGTGAACTTCAGCTGTGTCCTTAGGCTGCATCCAAAGGAGTGTGGCCAGCAGGACAAGGAAGGAGATTCTGCCTCTGCTGTGCTCTGGTGAGACTTCCCCTGCAGTGCTGCATCCAGCTCTGGGCTCCCAGCACAGGAAGGACATGGAGCTCTTGGAGCAAGTCCAGAGGAGGGACACCAAGGTGATCAAAGGGATGGGGCACCTCTCCTATGAGGAAAGGCTGAAAGAATTGGGATTGTTCAGCCTGGAAAAGAGGTTCTGAGGTGATCTGATTGCAGCCTTCCAATACCTGAAGGGAGACATAAAGAAAGATGGAGAGATGTTTCCAAGGGCATGCAGTGACAGGTCAAGGGGGAACGGATTAAAATTGATAATAGTTTTAGATGAGATATTGGGATGACATTCTTTAATATGAGGGTGGTGAGGTAATGGAACAGGTTGCCCAGAGCAGCTGTGAATGCCCCATTCCTAGAAGCATTCAAAGTAGGCTGGATGGGCTTTGGGGCTTTGAACAACCTGGTCTAGTGAAAGGTATCCCTTCCTGTGGCAGAGGAGTTGGAACTAGATAATTTTTAAGGTCTCTTCCAAGCCAAACTGTTGTGGTGTGTTTTATGCTTGTTCAGTTTTCCCTCCATTGTTCTCTCAGAAAGTCCTGTCCTGTTACCAGTTTGTGTCAATCCCCAAACCCCTCCCCAGTTGTCTTGGATACCAAATGTATCTTTCTTGTTCCCCACCCCTGGCAGCCTGCCTGTCACTCGACACCCCTGCCTCTTTTTCTAGAGAGTTCGGGCCAGGGTGTCGAGTGATTGGGTTAGGGGCCAGGGTCCCTCCCGCAACTGTGTTTGATGGGTTCTCCGATCATGCCAATCCTTAATGTATCCCTCTCTGATTTGCTATCTTTCACCCCTCCCACCCTCAGTAAAACCGAGGCTTTTTCCCTGCCTCGGGGCTCTCAGCTTCTTCCACCGAACCTGCACGTTTCCCTACCAATAAAACCACCCCCCCGAAGAAACTGAGGGTCGCCTCTTCATTTCATCCTGCGACTTCGGAGCTCTTTACTGCGGCCACACGTCCGCAAGGCTTGACATCGCCTTGGGCACAAGCCCCTGACTCCGGGTTGGGGAAGTGCCTTACTGGCTGGAGGTTGGCTGGACACTTATCTAGCCTGGGCGTTTCACTTTTCACCGGCCACTGCTCCAGTTTTGGCGCCCGGCGCGGGGCCCCCCCTTTTCTCGGATTCGTGGACCCCACGGACGGGATTTCGAGAATCCCAGCGGTCGCGGAACTACCCTGTGGTCGAGCAGACCTTGTGCGCGAGGTAGCGCTCCCCGGGGACCCTGGACGGCAGCTCCTTGCACCTGGGAGTCGTCCTGTCGCAGGAAACCCCTCGTTCCAGCTTTTCGTTTGTCGCCTCCGGACTTCGTGAGTATTCTGCTACTCTCCCTGTCGCCTTCCCCTCTATTGGTGTTTCGTCACCACCCTTCTTTTTCTCTAGACAGGGGCCGGGGGTGGGCACCCTTATTTTTTTTCTTTCGCGTTTACTGGAACGGGGGGGGCTTTTCCGCAGCTGCCACTTATAACATCGAGCGATGGGTGCAAAGTTTTCGCTCTCGGCAGCTCAGAAGGGGCTGTTTTACCAAGTTGTGGGTATCCTAGTTGGGGGGGGTTGTTCCGTTGATAAAAAGGAAGTTAAAAAATTAATCCGATGGCTTTTTTCTGAGTTTCCCGAAGTCTCCCCCGATCTAATTAAAGATCCTGCCTTTTGGCAGAGGGCAAATGCCAAGTTATCAAACTTGATTAGATCACGAGACACCTCGCTTTCTCCGTTAGCTTTTTGGATTTCACAAATTCGATCTATCCTGAAAGCAGGAGGAAACTCAGAAAAACCTTCGGTCAGTTTTAGTTCGTGCCCCAGTTCTTCTACTTCTCCCTCTACCCCTAACCCTTCTTCCCGTCCCCATAAACGTAAAACCGGGATTCTGAAGGGTGCAGCGCGCTCCAGCCCCGCGCAGGGTGACCATTCGTCCCCTAGCCCCCTTCAAAATCCTCGGCCCCCCCGCCCTAAGAGTCCTGGCCAGTCTCTTAGGGGCTCCTCGTCTTCCCCTACCTCCCCTGTTCCCGTCCCCAGGTCCTCAGTTTCTAAAACCCCAAAATCCAAAACCCTAATTTCTAAGTCCCCAGTTTGCTCCCAGTCGCCTCCAATTCCCCAAAATGGCTCCTATGGGGCCCAAGATGGAGGCAACCACATGGCTGAAATGGCGGGAAAGCCCTCTTCTTCTCCCCAGAATCCCTTTTTCCCAAGCTCCAACCCCTTCCTGCCAGTCGGCCACTCCCAGTGTTCTACCCCCTCGTCCTTCCCCCCTCCTGGTCCCTCCTCCTTTCCAGAAACCTCCTCTTCAGTAGTCCCTCCCCTTTCTCCTCCCACATCCCCGCCCATAGCTCCTCCCTCGGTCCCTCCCATACCACCTCCCATCTCTCCACCCCCTGCCAGTCAAAAGGTTCCACCCCTTGTCTCCGCCTCCTGGGAGGGTCCCTCGATATCGGATTGCCCTGCTCAAGTTCCCAGCCACGCCCCTACCTCCTCCTCTCCCGGTTCCCACGCTCTCCCTGCCGGCTCCCGCGCTTTGGGTTCCGGTGGGGGGGCAGCAGTTGGGAACCGGGAACCGGGGTCTGCTGCGATACCATCCGCAGCCCCGGTTGTTTACCATCCAGAGGGAGATGGTGGGGTGCGTCGCCAGTGGGTCCCCTTACACCATTCACAAATTAAGGAGCTGTGCAAGGCACAGAAAGATTACGGCCGGGACAGCGAATACTTTCGGGGAGTGTTGCAGGCAACACTTACCGAAGCCGATGTCACCCCCTCTGACATCCGGCGCCTCTTCACGTGTCTGCTCAATCCCACCGAGCGGGCTATGTGGGAGGCAGCCTGGAAGAGGAGAGTGACGGAGGCCCTCCCGAGCCTGTGGGAACGGCCCCACACGGGGCTGGACCTAACGGGCAATGTCCTAGCCATCGATCAACTCCTTGGGACCGGCAACTGGGCAGATGGGCACTCGCAGGCGAGTGCCATCCCCCAAGAAGCACTCCGGGAGTCAGCGCGGGCAGCCGAAAAGGCGTTCCTGGCGCTGCCGGGGGCGGCTCCTCTCCTTTCTTTTTCCAGAATCTTTCAGGGCGCCGAGGAATCTTTCCTCAATTTTGTCGAGCGTCTTCGAAAAGCTGTCGAGCAGCAAGTGGCGGACGAGGTTGCCCAGGAACATATCCTGAAGGAAGTAGCGTCCACGAATGCAAACTCTGCGTGTAGGGACGCCATCCTCAGCCTCCCGATGCACCCACCCCCCTCGCTGCACGATATGCTCGAGGTCTGCACCCGGAAGGTCCTAATCATGCCATCTAGGGAGGGAGAGAAGAGAAAACAGCTGCCACCCCGAGTCAGCGCCGCAGAAGAAGCGCCTGAAAACACCTTCTCTGAAGCCACCTGCCGCTCGCCTGCTCCCGGTCCTTCCGCCGCCAAATCACCCTGCCATCTGTGCGGAAAGCTCGGGCATTGGATGCCCGACTGCCCGCTGCGGCGGGAATTTTATGAATTCAAAAAGGGGCAGGGACTCCTGGGGAAAACCCAGACAAAAAACTAACATCTGAGCGCAGTTCCCCCCTGCGCCATGATAAAAATAGGGCGGGACAACTAACACCACGCAGGGAGGGGAGATCTCAGGGACCGCCGCCTGCCAAACAAGACATATTCTCACCGGACTTGTCACATGTTGCATGTCTCCAACCTAGACCCGTGCTAACTACCTTTTCTGCTTTCAGACCCTTCCGGCTGCAGCTGACGGAGCCACTACATCTTAAGAACTCCGATTTTCAACTCGTGTCAGTCAGCCCGGAATGCCCAGGAAACTGGGGGCGGATAAGGTGTAAGTACGTCGTTGTCGGAGACACTAAGCACACACCTTTAGAGGTGAACATAATCCCAGGTCTTCTGCCATCTGACCCAGGACTGTTCGCCGTGGGGCTGCACTGTGTCCAACCCCCCACTTTCCTGCCCAAGGGACAGGTGATCGCGCAAGCGATCCCTGTTCCCGAGATAACTTGGGCCCTGGGGTTTCCTCCGGCTGAACTCCAAAATCCAACAGTAGCTTGGGCCCAGGTCCTGGGGCGAGAAAGGCCTCATGTCACCTGTCATATCTCAAAAGGGGGAGAGGGCAAGCCTCTTAAAGGCTTGTTGGACACAGGAGCAGATGTAACGATCATTCCTTCCCGGGAATGGCCGTCACATTGGGAATTGCAAAACGCGCCTGGCCACGTCCGAGGTGTCGGGGGTTTACAATTGGCACGTCAATCAAAGAGCGTTGTACAAATTACGGGGCCGGATGGGCAATTGGCTTCAGTGCGCCCATTCGTATTAGATTACACGGAACCCCTGTGGGGGAGGAACCTCTTGGCCCAGTGGGGAGCCCGAATTGACCTCCCAGCAGCTCCCCAAGTTTTTCGGGCAGCGGTCACTGATGAGCGCCCTACCTGGAAACTGAATTGGAAATCTGATAAACCAGTACAGGTAGTGCAGTGGCCGCTCAACAAGCAAAAATTAGCGGCGCTCAATGAGCTTGTTAAGGAGCAGCTACTCAAGGGCAACCTGGTGGAGACCATGTCAGAGTGGAACTCCCCAGTGTTCGTTATCAAAAAGCCCAACAAAGATAAGTGGCGGCTCCTTCACGACCTCCGCCAAATTAACAACATCATTGAAGATATGGGGCCTCTCCAACCAGGGATGCCGTCCCCAACGATGCTCCCCCAAAATTGGAATTTGGTCGTAATTGACATAAAAGATTGCTTTTTCCAAATTCCCTTACACCCGGACGATGCTCCGCGTTTCGCCTTCACGGTTCCTGCCATCAACCGTGAAGCCCCAAGCAAGCGCTATCATTGGCGAGTTCTTCCGCAAGGCCTGAAGGCCAGCCCGATGATCTGCCAATGGTACGTCGCCTCCTTGCTGTCCCCAGTACGTGCAGCCACCAAAGACACCATCATTTACCATTATATGGATGACATCCTAGTGTGCGCTCCGACCAACGACCTACTTACCCACGCGCTTGACCTAACAATCGATGCATTGGTTGTTGCAGGGTTCGAGCTCCAGCAAGATAAGATTCAACAGATGCCACCCTGGAAGTACCTGGGCCTGGAAATAACGAAGCGGACCATTGTTCCGCAAAAATTGGCTATTAAAACTAACATCAAAAACCTGGCAGATGTCCACCAGCTGTGTGGGTCCTTGAATTGGGTAAGGCCTTGGCTAGGCATTCCAACAGAAGACCTAGCCCCCCTTTTCAATTTATTGAAAGGGGGAGAAGAGCTTAGTTCTCCAAGGTCCCTTACCCCAGAGGCCCAGACAGCGCTGGAGAAGATCCAAAACTCCATCTCGGCCAGGCAGGCCCACAGATATCACCCGGGCCTGCCATTTAAATTCATTGTTCTAGGTAAGCTGCCACACCTCCATGGGGTGATTTTCCAGTGGGACGATTCCATCAAGGGCAAGGACCGGGGCTCGGGGGATCCCCTCTTAATCATAGAGTGGGTGTTCCTCAGCCATCACAGGTCCAAAAGGATGACGCAGCCAGCCGAGCTGGTGGCAGAATTGATCAGAAAGGCTAGATCGCGGATCAGAGAGTTGGCAGGTTGTGACTTTGACTGCATCCACATTCCTTTAAAATTCGATTCAGGCCATCTAAAAAGAAAGATGATTGATAACCTTCTGGAAACAAATGAGATGCTTCAACTGGCTTTGGACAGCTACACCGGCCAAATCGCAGTAGATCGGCCGGCCCACAAATTATTCAATCAGGAATTCACATTGTCTATAAAATCAGTTCAGAGTAGAACCCCTCTGAAGGCTTTGACAGTTTTTACAGACGCGTCTGGAGCATCCCACAAGTCAGTGATGACTTGGAAAGATCCTCAGACTCAGCGGTGGGAGGCAGATGTCACAGAGGTGGAAGGTTCACCTCAAGTTGCTGAGTTGGACGCAGTCGTCAGAGCCTTTGAGAGGTTCTCTGAACCATTCAATTTGGTCACTGATTCAGCCTATGTCGCGGGTGTAGTTTCCAGAGCCGAAAATGCAATTTTACAGGAGGTATCAAACATCCCTTTGTTTAACTTGCTTTCTAAACTTGTGAACTTAGTCTCCCACCGAGAGCAACCCTTTTATGTGATGCATGTCAGGTCCCATACCGATTTGCCTGGATTTATTGCGGAAGGCAATAGGCGTGCTGACGCCCTTGCCGCTCCTGTTCAAGCTGCCCCACTCCCTGATCTGTTCAGTCAGGCCAAGATCAGCCACCAGCAATTTCATCAGAACGCCCCTGGCCTTGTTCGACAATTCCATCTTACACGCGAACAGGCCAAGGCGATCGTGGCTACATGTCCCCAATGCCAGTCCCACCAGCTCCCAACAATACCCTTGGGAGCTAACCCCAGAGGTCTATCTAGTTGCGAGGTGTGGCAGATGGATGTTACCCACATCCCTGCCTTTGGCCGTCTGCAATTCGTACATGTCTCAGTGGATACCTTCTCCGGCGCAGTCTATGCCTCTGCCCACACAGGGGAAAAGGCAGCAGATTGTGAAAAACACCTAGTTCAAGCGTTTGCTGTCCTGGGCATCCCCAAGGTCCTGAAAACAGACAATGGCCCGGCGTATAAATCCAGGGAGCTGCGAAGCTTCCTGCAACAATGGGGAATAGAGCATAAGACCGGCATCCCCTATTCCCCGACAGGCCAAGCCGTGGTAGAAAGGACCCACCAGAGCCTGAAGAGAGTTTTAGAACAACAGCGAGTGGCTGTGAAGGTGGAGTCCCCCCATATCCGTCTCGCGAAGGCGCTTTTTACCATTAACTTCCTAAACTGTTCTTTCGAAAATCTCAATCCGCCTATCGTGCGACATTTCGGGAGACATGAGCAGCTGCAGGCCAGGGTCAGGCCTCCTGTCCTGATTAAGGATCCGGAGACCTGGAAAACGGAGGGGCCTTTCGATCTAGTGACTTGGGGAAGGGGATACGCTTGCGTGTCCACCCCCTCAGGTCCGAGATGGATCCCCGCTAAGTGGGTCAAGCCCTTCCGCCCTGAGAAGACTCTGAGAGCAGAAAACGTAGAACAGGTCACGGAGGCATGTTGGCGGCGGCGGCGGAAGCTCCCAGGGATGGAGCCACTCCCAGTTTAACCCTCTCCCTGCCCCGGGCAGGACCTGATTCAGAGTCATTCCTTATGTCTGTCTCTTGTTTGTTTTTAGTTTTCCCCCAATGGAACGTGTCTACATCTTAGCCCGCTTGACAGCCGTCCTCATCTGGACCCTGATGCCATCAGTGGGCCCATGGATCGTCCCCCAGCCCAAGGCCAACGTTTGGCGCACCCTCGCGAGTGCCCTTGGCCAAGAACACATATGTTTAGATATGGGCTCAGCAGAGGACCCGATGTCGTCATGCCTTGTGGGGATCCCTCTCTCCCTTAATGAGTTTCCCTCCCCTTTCAATACTTCCCTCACCTCCCTCTTATCCAAGACCCCTCCTCTAAAAAACAATGCACAAAATGCCTGGGGAGAAGGAGTCAAGGGGCTGGTCCCTTTGAGCTCTGAACCTCCAGAGCTTGATTTGCTCGGCTCAGCCAATGCTTCCCTCTGTATTTGGTTTCAGTTCGCCCCTAACCCTTGGGACAGCAGGTACTCGTGGATCAAACCATCAAGGCCCGAGTACAAAGCTGCCCAGTGGTGTCAAATGACCATCGAGATGCCACTTGCTTCCACCCTGGGTAGCCAACCGCTGTCCCTGCCCCGAGGTATCTTTTTCATTTGCGGAGACCGAGCTTGGGCTGGCATCCCCGCTCGTCTAACCGGAGGTATCTGCACTTTTGGGCGGCTGTCGCTGCTTACACCCAACATTACCCAAATTCGCGATTGGAAAATGAAAAGAGCACAACCGAATTCGGCCCGCTCCAAAAGAGATCTCAAAGATCTCGACCCGGATTGTGACTCCCAAATTGAACATTGGTCGAAACCAAAAACTGTAGCCCTCACCCTGCTTTTGCCCTGGGTGTCTGTGGCCAAGTCTCTAGGTGAATTGGCCCACCTGGAGTGTTGGGTAGCTAAGCAAGCCAATTTAACGTCAGCGACGCTATCAGACCTCCTCACAGACGAGGAAATTACAAGGAAGGCGACCCTCCAAAATCGCGCGGCAATTGACTTCCTGCTTTTACTGCATCACCACCGCTGCGAGGAGTTTGAGGGCCTCTGCTGCCTTAATTTGTCATCTCGGGCTGAGGACGCAAGGGTGGCCATAGATAAAATGCAAAGCCTTGTCCACCAAATAAAACAACAGACATCAGACTGGCTGGGGGACCTCTTTCAAGGATGGGGTCTGTCAAGCTGGGCTGAGTCCATCCTGAAAACTATACTTTCCACCCTTTTAGTTTTACTTATTGTTTTGATCGCCTGCTCCGTAGTCTGGGGACTCGTAAAGAGACTTATATCCAGGACCATCAATGTCCCAGACGTCAGCCGAGCGGAAGTCTCAGAAGAAGAAGGAGAAAGAGTTGACACCGCTTCATCAGAAAACTCCGATCCTGAAGACTCCAGCTCGGTTTCTAGCGACGCGGAGCAGGCTGAAACTTCATTTTGAACAGTGTTTGCCCTTACAGTTCTTTTATTTTTAAACGAAAAAGGGGGAGATGTTGTGGTGTGTTTTATGCTTGTTCAGTTTTCCCTCCATTGTTCTCTCAGAAAGTCCTGTCCTGTTACCAGTTTGTGTCAATCCCCAAACCCCTCCCCAGTTGTCTTGGATACCAAATGTATCTTTCTTGTTCCCCACCCCTGGCAGCCTGCCTGTCACTCGACACCCCTGCCTCTTTTTCTAGAGAGTTCGGGCCAGGGTGTCGAGTGATTGGGTTAGGGGCCAGGGTCCCTCCCGCAACTGTGTTTGATGGGTTCTCCGATCATGCCAATCCTTAATGTATCCCTCTCTGATTTGCTATCTTTCACCCCTCCCACCCTCAGTAAAACCGAGGCTTTTTCCCTGCCTCGGGGCTCTCAGCTTCTTCCACCGAACCTGCACGTTTCCCTACCAATAAAACCACCCCCCCGAAGAAACTGAGGGTCGCCTCTTCATTTCATCCTGCGACTTCGGAGCTCTTTACTGCGGCCACACGTCCGCAAGGCTTGACATCGCCTTGGGCACAAGCCCCTGACTCCGGGTTGGGGAAGTGCCTTACTGGCTGGAGGTTGGCTGGACACTTATCTAGCCTGGGCGTTTCACTTTTCACCGGCCACTGCTCCACCAAACAATTCTAAGATTCATAGAATCCCAGAATGGCCTGTTCTGAAATTCTAAATATGGCTTTAGTATTTGTTGATCCTATCAAAAAGATAAAATAATCATAGATTAGATAATGGGGAAAAGATGGAAAAAATGAATTCTAAAAGAACATTCATATTTTATGCTTTGATGTTGGACAAGTAGCTGAATTTATTGCTAGATAAGCAATCCTGAAAATTGTCAGGAAAAATGAGTATGTTCTTGTAGTGTTGACTTATTGACCACTTTATACTGTTCTTTGTTTGATTTTGATCTGTAACTATTTTGAACATGTTTTTGAACGTGTTGCAGTTTCTTGAAAACTTTGATCCTAGCACTGAATCCCAGTTTGTTTTCTGGATGACTTAAATGATCCCTACAGGGAACTGAGAATTGATGCATACATTTATCCAGAGCAAATCCTTCTTTGAAGATTAGCTTATGGATACATTGTTTACATTATTTTCTTTCCAGAAGTACTGATTTTGATGGCATATTTTTCAACCGTGGGCATCTAAGTGCAGTGAAGTTACAATTTTTTTCATACTAATACTTTTCTTGTTAAATTTATCCATTTGTGGCAAAATGGTGAGACTGTCCGCTTCCAGGGATCAAGTAGTTGGTTAATGTGTCTATACTGCTACATATTTTTTCCATCTATTGTTTAGCCATACCTGCTCTTATATATTAGGATCAAATACCACAAATGTTTTGAGTAACTCTACCTTCAGTAACAATCCATTTATTTCCAAGTAGTCTTGTTCCTTTGCTGAAGTTAAAATAGTTTTATAAAATGTGAAGCATCGCAAAAGTAAACAGAAAAATCATTAGTGGTGGCCATACTTTGCTGTAGTGTATTACTTTTTATAGACAAAAAGAATCAATCTTGTTTCCAAGAAATGAATTCCAGTATGTATGCTTAAGCAATGTGCTGTTGTACAACTGTTAGTGTATTCATATGTATATAATACTTTATGCAGTCAAGCAGACATTCCTTGCAGATTAGTATCTTATTGTATCAGAAATTTTAGTTATAGTTGCTTTATAATCAGTTATAAATACGCATTGAGACAATGCTGAAATTATGTAAAATATCAAATGTTCCTGTCAAATTGGCTGAGTCATATTTCTCTCAACTTTTCTCTTTTTGTTATTTTAAATTAAAGGAACTGTTTTGCAGCATACAAGACAATTAGAAATAATGACACACTTCAGTATTTTTCCTTTGAGTAGCTTCTACTCCATTAAATTTAAGTTGGCCATCTACGGTAAAGGACTGGACAACAGATGGCAGAGTAATGTGTGGCTAGTGATCTACTTCATAGTTTAAAGGAGTACAGGAAAGGACGTCTAGTTTTAAAAACAGACTAGAAGAATTAATTTTTCAGAGCAAACTGTTTAAGAGCAAAAGAATACATGGTATTAAAACTGAATAACTTTCAAGTGCTATGCCTTTGCTTTAAAATATATCTGATTTACCAAAACCAGTAAATTTATTTGCAGTGCACATGGAAAATTTTACCTAGACAGTGTAAGTAAGAGGTTTGCATACTTCTGTGTTTCTTACTCTGTGTAAGAGCTGGCTTTTGGTTTTGTGCTGGCATCCTCATAAATCACAGCTCTCTCTTTTGCTCTTTCTGAAAAAGAAAGAAATTGTTGTTGGTTTACCTGCAGGGGATAAGTTACAATTCTCTTAAAAACCATTTTGAGTATTACCTTATTTCTGAATAAAACAAGATTCCTCTTTGGGTTTTGAAGACTTTTGATAAATCTTTTTAGACTTTATTCTTTACTTCAGTTTCCCAAGGCCTGACTTCCTGTTTCATCACACTTTTGGGCTTTCCACCATTTTTGAGGATGGAATAAATGAAGAGCGTACCAAACTGGAGCTTGCTATATATATATTTGTGTCTCTGAGGAATGAGATCAATTTCTGTGGTACCAGTAGTCATCATTCCTTTGACTAAATGTTTAAATTATTTTTAGGAGATAGTAACACTGCATTGACTTAAGGCTTCCTGTGCACAGTAAAGAAAACCAGAGATCTTTGAAGTACTGGAGATCTTGTGTGGCATTTCCTTTTAAAGATAAAAACCTGACATACATTTTAATGAACGCTTAAAGGGTTCATTAATTAGATGAGGCAAATCATTAACATATTTTTCAATAGCATGAAGATAGAGTATCACTGTTATGCTCTCTTGCATTATTTTTATAAGAAGACTTCACAACTATGAACTAGCCTAGACTTTGTCCTTAAGCCTTTTGTGCCCTCCTTACGATTGATTTCTGAAGGAACAACCTCTTGAGGCCGAACACTTCATAGAGCTCTGATTAATTTTGTAAAGTTAAATAAAAAGCAAAAACTATGACACTGTCAGAGTAAGGAGAAAAATGGTATATTGACTGAACAATTCTTGTTCCTATGCAAGACAGAGACTTAGTTTCAAGATGGTCTTGGTTCTTAAACTTAGAATGGATTCTTGAACTTTTTTTTTCTTGAAAACACTTAAGAAATGGGAAGGTAAAGATTTGGAAAACAGTATTTCATAAATGTCCTGGGTTGACAAATTTGCTCTGAACCAGGACAAAATTTTACAATAAAATTTCATGACCTGATAGAAACTTTTGAAAAGTTCCATTTGCAAATTAAATTTAAAGCTTTTAGTCTGAGGTGGTTTAGGTTGGTATAATGTTCTTAGGGAAGTTGATGGGCGTTTTCATGACTTCAGTGGGAGAGTAATTAAGTCAACAGTAGAAATAAAAAAGAGGAAAAAATTTTACTCAGTGGTGGAGAAGATTTTTAAAAACAAAATACAGAATAAGAATGTTAACCCATAAGTGGACTTCTTGCAAATCCTTGTTTCTTTGATGTGTGAAATAAGGCTGCTCAGGGAGCCATAGGGTTTTGTGGTTGCTGTTTTACTCTGGAAAGCTGTCAGTACAGCTCTCTCTTTATGGGCTCCTGTGCCTCAGCTGCCAGCTGCACCTCCAGCAATAGTGGATTTGTTCATTACTCTCCCTGCAGGATCACCCATCGGTGCAAACTTGATCCAGATCAAGTGTAAGCAAATAATAACACTTCTGTTGACTTGATCAGAGCATGCAACAATGCTGCTTTTCAGCTTTGTGGTGGCTGTGGTAGCACAGTTGATCCTCTGTTCACCGTAGGTTTGAAACAGTTACGCTTAGCATGTTTTGAACAAATTCATACAAAAAAGCTGGAAAACTCTAGTGCTATGCATCATGTGAATGTGTGGGCTTTTGATCTAGTAATTAAGCAGCCTAATACCCCGTTTTACTGTCTTGAAATGTAGATCAAATCTCTGTAGTTTTCAGTCTTTATTGATGAGAGAACTTGTTGCGTATAGCTTGCACTAGTTCTTTCTCACACTGCTTTTCAATACCTTATGAGCCTTCTCTCTACTTCACTTTCTCCTTGCTTATCATTTCAGTTTGCATCTGTCATTCTTTGCCTGTTGCAGTTCCTCGCTCAAACTTCATTCTCCAGTGCTGTAGTTGCTTTATCGTGGAAGCATCAGTATATGTTTAGCTTTAGAACTTGTTTTATTGCAGTTTCTTAAATTGCAGATTCCAGAGTAACTTTCCTAACAAGAAAAAATTTGTATGTACTGCTTCACAGTCTTTTTTAGTAAATGTTTAAATATTGATATGATACTAACACTGAAAATAGGAGATTCTTTTTTTCTTTTCCCTAAGACTGCATAGTGACAGGACATAATTTCTCTTCAGTAGCTTATATGCTAGAATGGAATTGGAGATTGATGAGCTGAAGAGACAATTGAAGTAGCTTTTATATAAATTAGAATGTGGACTGCCAAGTACAGGTTGAGCTGTTAAAGTGGACATCATAATGAGGTTAGGATTGTGTTTAGAACATTATCATTTGTGCAGTTCTTTTATGTTTACTTGGTTGCTTGCCACCTTCGAAGATTTTTGTTTGAGATTTTGCTCAATTTCTTTTGTTTGGTTGCTTTCAGTAACAGTATACCAAGATTATATATATATATATAAAAATATATAAAAATATTTACTTATTATTTCTCTGGAAATTAAGTGGGTTTTTTTAGCAAGCTCTGTTAATTTAGCAATTCTGATCTTGTTTCTTGGGAACCATCTTAACCATCAAGTTAACTATCATTAACTTGAGTATGTTCTGTATTTTTTGTATAAAGCAAAGATGATTATGCTTCTACTGCAATTCATCAGACAGAAGGAACTTCATGCCTGCCACATGTGCTGCCACCATCAAGTTTCTCCTACTGCTCTTTTCTTAATAAAATTAATGAATTCAGAAGGGAAATACTTCATAACCACATAACAATTTGTGTCTATTTTATCTTTATTCATGATAAATAGCTTCATTTTGGACCCTACTTCCAACAGTAGAGATAGCTAAGTTGTGAAGAACCAAAGCTCTCTTGATTCTGTAGGATCATAGAATGGTTTGGGTTGGAAGGGACCTTAAGGATCATCTAGTTCCAGCCCATCTGCCATGGGAAGGAACACCTTCTACTGGTCTAGATTGCTCAAGGCCCCATCCCACCTGGCCTTGAACACTTCCAGAGGTGGTCCACAAGTTCTCTAGACAGCCAGTTCCACTGCCTCACCACCCTTAAAAAGCTCTTTGGACTGTTTAATCTAAATCTACCCTCCTTCAACTATAAGGCCATTCTCACTTGTCCTATCAATACATGCCACTGTTAAAAGTCACTCTCAAGCTCTCTTGTAGGTCACTTATATGTACTGGAAGACACTAAAAGGCCTCTCCAGAGCCTTCTCTTTTCTCAGCCCTTCCTTGTAGGAGAGGTGTTCCAGCCCTCTGGTCATATTGGTGACCCTCCACTGGACTTGTTCCAATAGGTCCCCATCTTCTTTGTATCAGGGGCCTCAGAAGTGGATGCAGCAGTCCAGGTGAGGTCTCACCAGAGCAGAGCAGAGCAGAGGGGGAAAATGCCTTGCCTTGCCTTGCTGGCCACATTGCTTTGGATACATCTCAGGGTACAGTTGGCTTTCTGGGCTGCAAGTGCACATTGACAAGACTCATTGAGTCTCTCATTCACTCACACCCCCAAGTCCTTCCCCTCATGGCTGCTCTAAAAACAACTTTTCACAATTTCTGAAAGGATTTTTGTAAACATTCATTATCATACTGTATTGCAATGTTGTTTTTGTTCTGTGGTGAATTTTATTTCCAACTGAATTAAAAAACCTAAAAGTAGAATCTGAGCTGTAGAGACGATAACAATCATTTTGAAGAGCTGGGAACCCCCTAGATTATATCTAAAGGTCATTTAAATACCCTGGTAAAAAATCCCTTCAAGAAGTGTTCCTTGTAACCTGTGCTGGGGACATACTGTGTTCAGAGATGGGCCTTGGAGAAACATTGTTGTAAGTTTCAGCAGTGGTGTGGAATAAAAGATAGAAATATCCCAATAAATTTAGAATGAGATTGTCCCAATTGTTTGAAATTACAATTATAAGAATGTTTTTTTAAAAAGAGTCCATGAGATTAATCCAGACAACTGATATCTGACTGTAGTATTTTTTAAGTGAAATTTCTAAATTCAATGAGTTTAAAGTAACAAGGTCTGGAAATAGAACCTCAGATTTGTGCTCAATTCCAGTAAATTTGGTCAAAGGGTATGGCTTGTTCCAGTGAGTCATTCTGATGCAAGAAATGGTAATGTTTAGAGGATTATTGTTAGAGATAGTACCTATGTAACATGAACCATGTTGGGACGAAAAAGTTGAGTTCTTTTGCTGTATGAATATACAATATACCTTTAGGTGGCATATTGGTTGGAAATCCAACAGTTTATTTCATGTGATTGAAATCAGAAATGGCAGAAAGGAGAGTGCATGTCAACAGTTCAACAAAAGGAAGCATGCACAGTTCAGTAGACAGAAAATTCAGTTTTTTATTTCCCTGTTGCATGGTTGCTATGACCCAGTCTTCCTTAAAACCACTCTTTCTTTGTAACTAGCAAGGTTTGCTTACTGTTACTTAATACAAGCATGAAATTTCCTAATTGTGCTTGTGTATCTTGTTTCTCTGTGGAGCAGACCTAGAGTTTACTTCAGTAAACAGCTGTAGTGCCTCTACTAATGGAAGCTTCTGCCATTCTGGTTTACCATTCAGCTGGTGAGAAGTTTCATTCTCAAGTCTTGTTACAAAAATGTATTAAAAAGAGTCCAGGGAGATAAAAAATTCAGACTCGCTTCATGGCAACAGTCTGGCAGATTTTTATTCTTAAGTTTTCATCAGAATGTAAGAGTGAAATAGTTGCATAACTAGAATCTTAAAGCTTTGGTGTTTTTTATTTAAGAAACCTTCTTTAAAAGCAAGTGTAATTAGTATTTCTTAATAAAAACACATCGCTTGCTTTATTTACTTTAAAGGTAGATGTGGTTATCAGGTGTTGTGCTGAAGCTGTATTTAAGATGCACAACTTAAATTTCATTATGTTAGCACCTGATTATTTTATGCTTTACTAACAAGACAGATGGCTGGTTCTTTTGAAGGTCTTTTCTTGGGTTCCCTTTTATTAAACAGTAATGTAGACTAAGTTTAAAGAGAGTAAAGCTATAAATCTGAATTACAAGTACTACAAGTGAAAACTAGAAGCTTGGACTGATTAATTTCAAGCTTATGGATCCTAGTTACCAAAAGGAAATAAACTGCAATGGGAAGATTTCTGGTTACTCTTCAGCATACTTCGGTATGTTGAAAGGCAGCATACCTGGGTGGTAATGCAAATACAAGCTTCCCTTAGAACACATGTAATATTATTTTAAAGAATATTTTGGCAAAAGGATACTGTTTTCCAAGGCTGTTGAACTGTGTAATTCAAGATCAGCTCAAGTACTGGACATAGAAATAGTAGTTTGGTGAAAGAGTAGCATGTTCCAAACTTTTAAAGCAACAGGCCTTCTGTTATATCTGTTAGATCTTTTACTCTATGAGATGACAGATGACATCAGTTGGACTTTGTGCTACATATTTAAAGGTTGTATACAGGGGGAAAACCAACCAGGGTGTTCCAAAGGAGGCTAAGGAGCAAAGAACCAAGTAGATTAAAAAAAAATTACTAAGGTGTAACATCTGTTGCTCTTACACTTGGCTCATTAGTGTTGAATGTTAGTGCTGCTGTAGCGTGGATTGTCTTTGTCTTTGTCTCTTCTTCCCAGCACATAGATTCCAGAAAGAAAAAAGCATTATGGGAACCAAATTTCTAAAGGAATGTAGTAGGAGAGGGAGGAAGGAATTAGTTGTCTCTATCATTGTAGAGTGGTAGTGGTCCAAATTGTCCTTGAGCCTGTTGCGACAGACAATGGATACTAGTTTTAAATTAAAGAAAGTAGATTCAGAGTAGATAAAAGGAAGATTTTTTTTTTATGCTGGGAGTGGTTAAACACTGGAGCAGTTTGCCCTGGAGGTGGTAGATGCTCCATGCCTGGAAACGCGCCGTCAGGTTGGTCAGGGCTCTGAGCAGCTTGGTCCAGTTGAAAATGTCTCTCTTTGTTGCAGGGATGTTAGACTGGGTGACCTTTGAGTGTCTCTTCTAACCCAAGCCATTCTGTGGTTCTCGCTCAACTGCACTAGTTTGAGAGTTATGTCATCTGGTGACATTATAGTAACAGGGTTCTTTTTTCTTCCCATGGAGTTTTACAGCAAAACTGCTCCAGTACTTCTCCAAGTGAAGAATTTATTTTCAGTACTGATCTTTATTAGAGTATAAAATTATATGATGCTGAAGTAAGATTCTGTGGGGAATTTGAGTCTATGTAGAAGCAAAAATTTAAATTTACCTTTTTATAAAACATTTTCTGTTGGTGAGACAAATCTTAGAGTTTGGAAGCTTTATCCAGATCATTGACAGTAATAGCAGTATCAGCCTCTGCAATGCAGTTAACACCCAGAATGGAAAGTGGTTTGCTGTGCAGGGGTTTGGCTCACTGTTTGTCCTTGCCAGGATGAGACGGGGTAAGCATTGGGCTCTAACAGCAGAAGAATGATAGTGTTTATAGTTTGGAAGAAATTATTTTGAAGATAAATTTAAAATTTCACTTCTTTCTTCTGCCTGAGAAACAAAAGAGGGCAAATGTGTCTGCCCAGGAAAAATACATATTTGGAAACAGTATTCTGTACATCCTGTTTGATTCTTTGACTGTTTCTTAACAGAAATTTTGTCATAAAATACACATCTGTCCTTACTCTGCCTTTAAAACGTAGCTTGCAGGAGGATCCTAGAGAATTTCTGCTTTTGTTGATGGCATCAGTGTTGCTTGCCTGGCATTAGGCACAGCTATTTTACTTTTTTATAATTCTATTAAAAATAAGTTTGAAGACTACTTGTCCTTCAGGTTGTGTTTCCTAATTATTCCTGTTGGGTTTAAGGTTATTGACTGACATTAATACTTGTTACTTTCCAAGGTTTCCTATATACTAATGCTGTCTTACTGGTCTGACATTTACTTGCAGATACACAATTTTCTATTTTAGTGGTTGCTGTTTGTCTCCTCTACTGAGTCAAGATGGAAGGAAGTATTGTCTCAGTTCTATATAACCTTATGTTGTTGTTTCTTAATCTTCCTCTGGTCTCTGTTCAAGGTCCACAAAACTTGTTTGGATCCCTTCAGGTAGAGAATTGTTTATACTAAAAGGAGGTGATGTGAAGTTTGAGCGAGCGTCCTTTGAAGTGCTAGACTGTTTGCTCAGTCTGGGAGGGGAGTGGCCTCTCAAACTGATTAACTGGAGTCATCCAGATTACATAGTGGTAATTTCGTTGTTCTGCTTAGTTTCAGAATCTGGGAACCTTCTTCTGGACAGCCTCAGTTACTTGGAGGAAGAGTAATATGTAAGATTGTGTGTAAAAGACATGCAGAGAAGAATGATCCACTCAGGCAAAGAAAGGGAACATCAAGTGATACCTAGAGATCTTGAATCTTGGTATATGTTAGTCTGCATGTAGAGTTCTTGTTCTTGAGCCAACAGTGACAGTTCTGACAGCTTGATACATGGCAGGTGCCTTTTTTTTGTATGTTTAAATAAATTCATACCTTTTTTTTTTTTTTCCTGGCTTCTTGAACCCTGAAAAATACCTGTTGTGAGGCTGTCATCTGTTGAGACTTAATTTGGGAGCAGGATGTTGGTGCAGGAGTAAGACAGAAGAAGAGTCTGCATGTAGTTATTGTGTGGCAATCAGAGTGGCTAGAACTTGTTGTAGTGGAAGAAGGCACTTCTGCTTTACTTTATTTCCTATCCATTTGTTATTTTCCCCTGTCATCTTCCCTTAACAGCATTTGCTGCTGTCCTTTATTTTGTTCATAGACTGCTTTTATTTCAGATCCCAGGTTTTGTTTAGCTAAGCTAAATAGGCTTTTGGCAAAACTGCAGTTTTTCAGGCTATTTTTCTGGTACACAACAGTTCTATCGTAGTGCTCCCTGTAGGGACAGTCTTACCTTGGATTTGATGTGCACTAATGATCAGTACTCTACTTCTGTGGAGGTACTAAATTGGCTTAAGCAGCCTCATGCTTGCCTCTCTTGCTTTGTAGGGCATACTGCCACCACCTTGATGCCAACACAGCTATTTGCAAAGCTGCTTAGCAAAACATATGTTAAAACTCTGCTTTCTTTCCCAGGTTGTCAGCTAAATAATCAATTGCATTAGGAATAGTGTCTTACATGTTTGATATCCTTGGCAATGAATACTGAAATGATCCATGTGTGCACATTCGGTTGACCATTAAATGGCAGCGTGAACACTTCAGACAGGCATTTGTCTGAATGCTATAACAGAACAAATTGGTGTCATGCTGGGACAATCTTGACTGCTTTGTAAAAATTAATAGAGCAGGGAAATACTGTAATTGACTTACTGTTCAGAGATTTTCTGTTACTGAGCAATCTCTGAAGTTGTATTGATGACAGGATTGGAGAAAGGAAGAAAAGACAATTCACAAGTTTTTTTAAAATACTGAATCAGAGAAGTTTATAGCTTTGGGTAAAAGATGTTCATGTATTCAAACAATTTTTTGAGCCATAGTTCAAAGATTATTTATTGCCAGAATGAGTTTATTTACTGCTCCTTTGAAATTACCTCTGAAATATCTCAGTGCAGCTGTTTGACTTAGTCAGCTGACTATAAGAAACTGTTTAGGCTGTTGTTTCTGTCAGTACTTGCTTTCTTAGCTGTGGTGAAGTTATTCTGTCTCTCTGTTATTTCAGGACTAGTAGTTATACCATTGACAGTATTATTTTCATCAGAAATCTCTAGAAGAACACAGAGTACAGAAGAGACTGAAAAATCTTAGGCATTAAATGTCTCAGAATTGTCCATTCTATCATACTGGTTTTTTTCTTAATGTCTTGTTTTGTGTCTCTATGTAATGCCTCCAGTGTATCACATCTTCTATGTGGCCTGTTATCTGTTAGAAAAATATGCATATATGTCATCAATACTGTAGAATGTGTTCTGTACCATGATGCTTATTGGTCTCTTAATTCACTAAGTGAAAACTCTTCCTCTGTTGCTATATCATTCTTCCTTATTTTTAAGAAAAAATAATTCAAAACCAAGCAGTCAATTACTGTGAAAGAGTTTGTTTTTCCTAGCTTGTTTTCTTTTTTTTTGTCTTCTGCATGTACATAGAAGTGTAAGAGAAATGCACCCAAAGTTGTATGATTTTAAACCGTTCATGGCTCTTTGATATTATTCTTAGGCACAGAGCTGTACAAGCAGTAATTATGGAAGGGTTTGATTTTACATTTGCCTGATTCGCTTTACTGTCAGGACTTTCTGGGTTGCTTGATGAGGCTTTTTTTGTGTTCATGCTATACAGAACCTGTATAGAAGTTCAGGAAGTAATAAACCAAAAATTTGACATTTGAAAGAAAAATTGGGAGCTAGAAAACCAGTTTCTTTATATCAGTCTTCATTTTGTGTGCAGTCTTAACAATTACAGTCTTTTTTTCATACTTGGTGGTTAATTTCTCCTCAGTGCAGTTAATTTCTGTTCTGAGAGAAAAAGGCCAAACTTTTTTTGTCTTGCTTAGAAACTTGTAGCCTTGTCCTTTGTTCATCCAAACAGGCGTGTCTTTAGTTTTTATCTCAATTTATATTACTCTGATGTCTTTGCCTCTTAGTGCTTGATTCAAGAACCTCAAAATAAGTTGAAAGCTTTTCATTGCCTTAGGTCTTGGGCTGTAAGTAAAACTTTTTTGTTAGCACAATAAGAAGCAAAGGTTGAAGGTTCTGGTGTGGGGGTTCAGATGCTTAGAGGACTGGGGGTTCTGGGCTGAGAGCAAAAGGAGTTTGGGAGAAGGTTCTTTGGTGTGAGATTGTTTGATTTCGTGCCTGAACTGTGATGGAAAAAAAAACAAAGCAGCCTTGAAAACTCTGCTTTTTACTGACACAATTGCTCAGGCTCACAAAAGATTGCTGATGCTTGTCAGTCTTAGAACCAACATTGTCTTCTTGAACCTAGAAGGAATTTTCTGTGCAGTGTTCTTCCAAAGATTTGCTTGTTTGCAAGACTGAGGAAGATTGTCTCAGAAGTGATAGTGAAACATTGTCAATCTATTGCTAATATAATCTGAGTATTAGAGAGCAGCAAGCACTGTGTGCACAACTCTTTTTTTAAAATATTTTTCCTGAATGCTCTATTAAGGCTTTATGATTATTAATCAAAGCTTAAAAAATTACAGACATTGCTTTTGGTTTCCAGTGCTCATTATATCTTTTGGGATCTGAAGCTCTGTGACTGTCTGGTAGTATTTATGTTACATCCATGTAACCTTTTAGTTTTTACCTTCCCCTTCGATAGAAAAGAGCCTTTCAGTTTATGGGTCTGACAGCAAGTATGGAAGCTTTGCCAGTCAGCTCATTTGTTTTCTTGGCTTAAATGTCAGCCAATTTAACCAGACTCATACTGTGTTTTTTCACTTGGCAGTTGAGAGAACAGAGCCTTTGATAATTAACAAGGAGTTATTAATCAGTACGACATATCTAATCCAGGGAGATCTATCAAATAGTACATCTCTGTAGATTTTGCTGATTGATACTGCTTGAATCTAGGTGGGAGTGAATACATCTCTACATTTTATAGAATGTAAACTTGCTGTGGTTACCTAAGTAAAGCTTTTTGAGTCCAGAGAAAGAAGATAAGCATAGGATATGAAAGAAGGACTGCAAAATTTGATCTTTTGGGCAAAGTTGGTGGTTTTCAGTGTTTTAAATTCAGTACCAGTAGCATAGTTAAATATGTCTGTAGTAATGTTCAATATATATATTTTTAAGTAAAAGATTAATTTTAAAAAAACTACAAACCCCTTGTACTAATTCATGTCCTTCAATATTCTTTAAAGGCAAAGGGATTGTGGGGGAGGGGCGTGAAGATAAGGAAAAGTATTCATATTCAAAATTAAATTAGGACAGGGTAATTTCCGTATATTTCCTCTCTTTGGAGTGGTTCTTCCAGTTGATGATCTAGATCAGGAGCTGAATATAGATGCTCTCATTCACTCAAGGAGGAGCCTGTTTGCCTGTATTAACTAGTAAGACTATCCTCAGATAACAAGTTAACCTTTGTAAATACCTTTGTACCTTCAATTTTGAGTAATTGTATGGCTGCGATTCTGTAAGTACATAAAAAAGGACTTCACTGGGAAAGTTCAGTTCTGTATTGAGTATTGCTCATAAAGGAAAAAGCTGTGAGGGTCCTTTTGCCCTTTTTGCACTGGAGAGGTCAGACTAAGCTGAGGTATTTGACTTCACAGTTTTCTTTCATCAGTAATAAAGGCCTTGTTTGTCAGGTGTTGCTTTTATCTGTACAATGTCAGTTCTTTGACCCAATGCAGCATAAAGCTAGTAATTTTTTTAGTAGCTATGCTCCTGACAAGAGAGTCTAGTTGACCATTCTTGTGTTTTTTTCCAAAGGCCAATTGTGGAAAATGCAGTAGAAAATATTTTTCACTGATGTGAACAAATGTGTGTTGAGACAAATACAAAAAATAGATGCAATGACTAAAATTCCGTGTTTGTAATCTATTCTTGTAGAGTAGAATTTTGATTGTAAGGAGGTACATCTGTACTATATGTGAATTTTATGAGTGCTCAAGCTGGTTTTTCATTATGTTGGATAAATTATCCATATATTTCTCATTAGTGTAATTAATAGTTTACTCTGTGTTTGATGTGCAACAAACTGATATCAATGGTTGTGTTTATTTTTTAAATTCGGGGAGATTGAGAACAGTTTAATATAGTGGAAAGCTGGTTTTCTTTTTAGAATAAGGGGACAATATCCTTGACAGGTGTTTCCTATTTTTGTTTGTAATTAATACTGTTTGTAGCACTCTTGAGTTTTTCAGGCCTCTCTTTCTGACACAAGGAGTTCATATATAGTGCTGTTACCTGTTTTCTTTGATGTCTTGTGCCTGGGCTATAGTTTGCTCACCCATCTTTAAGAGCTGTGCTGCATCCATGCTGTTGCTCATGCTGTTAGGGTTTCTGATTTCCTCCCCCTTCTTACAGGTGAGTTTTCCAGAACAAGAACTGCCTGTAGATGTTTTGAAAATACCCTCTGCCTTGTAAAACAGCCTGTAAAAACAGTCTGGGTGCAACTCCAGTGTTTATCCAACTGGAAAAGTAATTTTAAAATGCTTAATCTCTATGTCGATGGACCTCGATGCAATATAACTTAGGGAAATACAGGAGTCAGCACTTAGACTGATCCTAAGCTAATTAAAGTTGAAGGACAGGTTCCCTTTGATTTCAAAGGACTTTGAATCAGCAAAATCATAGTGAGCTTTTGTTATTTGTGACCCTTGTGAAATAAACTGACTAAAATTTAAGGTGTTAAATAGCTTTATCGGTTTTGAAAATTTTAACTGAATTTGTTTAAACTTACAAGGATTAAGGACACATAGTAATTGTGTATGAAGATCTTAATGCCTTACTTTTTTAATTTCCAAGAAACTAAGAGTCTGGGAAATTGAAGGAAGTGGAAGGGCTTTTGAGAATGTTAGCCATTGGCAGTGTAAGACCTCTGAATTTTGGTGACTGTGAGTGCAGTCTAGCTGAGTTGCTGCTTTGGAATCAAAGTGCTTTCATGTCTGTCTGCAGTACAGCCTGGGTGTTGTGAACATATGTATGTGCTAAAAGAGAAGTGCTGTCCTTCAGGCATCGTGGGAAGGATTGGTGTGAATCAGAGAAAGAGAACCAAAACACACATATTTAAATTTAGTCTTACCTGGATCATTTAAAAAAATTGAGTTTGTTTTCAGAACTGTATTATAAAGATCATTTTTAAAAGATGGTGGGTTCAAGACAGGGGTTTAATACTAGTGAAGTGAACTGAGTTAATGACAGTGAATGTTGGAAAGTAGAAAAGGTAGATTTTAGCATTGTTTTCAAGGATTAACTTATATTCCTTTTGAAGACAAAAAGAACAGTTTTTCAGGGTTAGACTGCAGATTGTTTGTAAGAAGCAGCAGTTCCTTTAATACAGTTTTGCTTCTTTTATTTTATATCAGTATAAGGATTGAACAAATATGTCTCTGCCAGCTTTTGTAGGTTGTATCAGATAGTGTCATATCAGATTGCTTGTCCTCATTCTGTCTGCAGAGACTAGAATTTGCATTAGTTGCATTCAAGTGTATGCATCTATCTACTGTGACATCTGAAATACTTGATTTGGGTATGACTTACTCAGAGTAGAGAAATTTGCAGAATAGAATAGTCAAGCCTGTGGGCTCTGTTCTAAAGCTAAATATAGAAATAACTGTATTCTTTTCACAATCATTAAGAATTTGAGAAAACCTTGCTTCTACATGTATATTACTAATCAAGTAACTCCATTTTGGATTTAAACTAGATTGACTGTTAAAGGGAGAGAAGAAGTATGCATCTGCTATTAAGTGGTGAAAATGAGTATCAGACAATTTGGACTTTTCTGTGAAAGTACTGTCATTTTAGAGAACCAGTGTTAGTTTTGGATTGTACGGATCATATTTTCAAAGCTTTGTTCACTGATGTCTTGTCTTAAACTTCCAAGAATGAGCAGGTTCTGCAACTTTGGCCATGAGAGTAAAGAAGTTGAAAAGAGAACATTTCTAAGTGCTAGATACTAGTCAATACTTTCTTTTTTTTTTGTCTTTTCTTCTTTACAATTCTGAACTAGCAAGAATACTGGTGCCTTAAGGGAGAAAAATTTTTCATATCAGTGAGCATCTTTTCCTTTAAAAAGCTGACATACATTTCAATAGAAGAGAACATTCTGGAACATTCTGTCACATGTGGATTCCCACTCCTCGTTCCTTTTCACTGTTAAATTATTTGAAAATCAAGCCATTAATTAATTCTGAATGTTAGCAAAAATGGTACTTCATTACTCCATGAAACCCTGCCATAACAGGAGAGGTGTTGTAGTTATAGTAAACAAAATACTTTGGGATTTTTTAATTAGCTTGAGATTTAAAATGTTTCCTGGATTTTCTAATCCATATATCTGTTCATTTATATGTAATATTCTTCAGCAGTAGACCTTCTTTTTGATTAAAAAATTGTGTAGGTTTAAGTATTTGCAGGATCAAAAGCCAGGAATAGCATGTTTCCCTTTAAAGGCACCTGTTTTTTCAGTTGCTGCCCAAGTGGAAAATTGGAAAGAAATTGTTGTGCTGTCAAATAGCCTTAGGGCATTACATAGCTAAAAATTGCATGTATCCTTTTTTGAGAATAATACAGATAGGAATATGCAGGTTTCAAAAAACATCATGGGACAATTGAGTAAAACTACACATAAATGATGTGTCCTTCAATTTTTTTTTACAAAATTGGCCTTTTTAGAGAAACATGGGCATTTATTTTGAAAAAGTTTGAATGCAGAAATAAAACACTTTCAAGTAAGATCTTTGTAGCCTGGTCCTGAACAGGAAAAATAAATGTTCCTTTTGGATTGCTATCTGAATGCAGTTTCTTAACAATAAGAATATCCTGCTTTTGACTTAGAGAGAGTAAAATTATTCATACTTAGGTGTGGCTTTATTGCACATACAGCAGTGCATTAAAGGGGCAGTTAAGAAACTGCTGGCTTAACTATATCTACAGCAGTATATTTTATTTCCTATGTATCTCTACTTAGTGCCTGAATGATTCTGCTTTATTGTAGCTGTGATAGTCTGAGATGTTAGTTACCCTGTTTTGTAATCCACCTCTTTCCCCGTGGATGCAGCTGTTGCTTTGCCAGTGATTTTACTGTTCGTCTGACTTTGGAGCTCATATCCCAAAGTGATCCACCCCTAATGTGTTACTTGCTGTCCTAAACAATCTAATCTTGTGAAATTCTGCTACCACCAGCAGCCACTTTCAGATTTGTTGTACCAATTTGTTCTTCTTTTTATTATGAGGCAGCTTAAAAAAGAGTAAGTTCTTTGAAATGTGTACACTTAACAGGATTCTGTCAATATAAAATTGTATTCACAGTTTGTTATTAAATGTGGATCTTTGGCATACTACTTGTTGCATTTCTCTGTTTAAATGAGAACATTGAGCAAAATTTTATTTTATACGTGAATTATGAATTTTTGGAAGGCAAAGAACTTCATGGGAGGGGGGAAAAATATAAATATATGAGCATTTCAGACTTCAGTATGCTGTGCTTGTGTTGAACACTGCATATGTGATTCTTGGAGTCTATGAGCAGAGGAACAAGTTAGTGAGAAATAACATCAAGGGTGAACTGTCCACATGGAGTAAGGAGAGACAGAACTGTGCCTGTTGTTATGCAAGGGCACACATATGGTGCACCACAAAGTTCACTTACCAGCTCAGACTTGTGGCAGCATGTTTATTGACCTGGACCTTTGTAATTATGTTTGCTTACAGCTTTCTAGGGACCAGGTGCCTTCTGCTTTGTTCCTAGTTCCATCCTACTGCTTGACTCTTCAGGGAAACATCCATTCTAGCCAGACTTTTGTTACCAGACCCTGGCTGTCCTATTTCTCTAGGTGGGATGGTGTTTGAGAACTACTTTTGTGTTTAAGACTTTCAGCATTGTCCCCTTCTTCTGTATGTAAAAAGGGTAAAATAGAGAGGAGTTTGGTAAGTTTTCATCATAAAAAATTGGACTGAAAAAGAGAAAAGGTTACAGTCTCCTTCTCCTTAGTGGGATTAGTGGGAAAGACACTGTGGAAGAGGCCACAGAGCACACACTGATCTAGTTTTCAGATGACTGGTTCCTTTATTATTGGACTGTAAAATTGATTATGAAGTTAGCTGTTTTTCTAAAACAAAAATCCAAACAAATCCAAAGGTTCTTTTTTTTTCCAAATAGAAATAAAAATTGCAAAAATGTATGGGCATCAACCTCTCAACACATTCATCTTCAGTCCAGTAGAGTAATCTTGCTTCAGGGATATTGTTTTAAGTATAACTTGCATATTTCCTAAGTTTTCTGTAAGCCTTCCTGCATTTTTATGTCAGTCAATTAAACTTCATTTTCTGATTAACTGATTATTTCTCACTTTTTGTTATTTATTTTTGTTTTCAGGCTTCCTTAAGCCAGACTCAATATCGATAGAATGAAAAAATTTAAGAGAAGACTTTCCTTAACCTTGCGAGGAAGCCAGACCATCGATGAATCGCTGTCTGAGCTAGCAGAACAAATGACAATTGAAGAAAACAGCAGCAAAGATAACGGTAAGCATGTCTTTTACTTTGTAGAAAATGTAAGAATTTTGTCAGGCCCTATTCAATTGAGCATTGCTGGGGTTTATTTAAATTTTCACAGTTGCAGGGATTTTCTCTCTAACCTTTTTTTTTCTTATATTCCACTACCCTAGTTCTTTCAACAGGTTGATATGGTATTACATACTGGTTTGGTTTGCTTTGGTATTGAACTGTTGTACAGCTATTTATCAAAAGCTACCTAAATTTACCTTTTTATGTCGTGTGCACCAAGGCTTATAGATGCTCTTGCAGTATATTGAAATCCATTGTATGGGTTTGGTGGGTCTCACATCAGCTTCATATGGCTTCAAATTCAGTCTGTTCTCAAAACCATTATTTAGTAATATGATTGACTAATTGCTTAAGCACTCTGTATAAAACTGTTTACCTTACATTGGTGATGCAGTGCAGTAGTCTAAATTCTGTCATCTCTTCATGTCTCTCAGGAGTACTTCTCTTCACCACTATGAAGGTGACTAGAAACATTCAGGATAACCAGCTTGTCTCTGTATTCTTACATAAGTCTTTGGCTGATCCCATAGATGTGTTGGCTGCTGTAAAGTCCCCATTAGTGATGATGCCGCTTTTGGATGCAATCTGCAGTCATAATGACTGGAAGAGGTTTTGTTGCTTGTTCTGCTTCCCGGGCTGCAGCATTTAAGTCATTTTTCATCTTCAATGCTGATTGGTGTTATTTTTTGCTTTGCTGCTATCTAAGATATTTTTCATTTATCAAAAGATCTGAATTTTATTTTTGCCCCACTTCACAACAATAAAGGATTCTGAGTTTTCCCATTGAAAACTGACAGGGCCAGGAAATTTGAGTAGAGGTAGAGACAATGGAATTTGCCCTACAGATTTTTAAAACTCTGTTCAAGATACATTGCATAACAAGATTTTGGAAGCAGAATTTACCTTTGGCAAAACAAAGCTAATAAGGTTTTTCATTTTTACCTTTAATCCCTGGTATATTCATTGCTGTTGTCCTGTTTTTAATATGGGCCATGCCCAGTATTTTGGGAGACAATGTTTATTACAACTTTTTATATGTTGATATAGCAGGTCTATTCTGCAGCAACAATTGCAGTATTTTTGCACTGATATCTGTTAAGTCGTTTTTGAGACACTGAGTTTGTCCCACATGATTTCGCTTGTATTCGCCTTTGTTACTGATGCATATTTTTTCAGACCTGTATATACTTCTGCAAGATTGATTTCATTATGTTATTAAGTGCAAAGAATGTTACTTTCACGCTGAGAAATGAGCATGAAAAAATTGTTACCAGCATCAATGAGTGTACTGAACTGGGTTGCTGAATTGATTCATTGAAACTGAATCCAGGGAGAATAAAAAGATTTTACCTTAAACTGGACCATGTGCTGGGTGTCAGCTCGAGGGACAGAGAACACAATAACCTGTTTACAGAAGCATGAGCTTATGCCATCTTAAGCCATCTATAAAACCATTTGCAGCTTGTAATATTTATCTGAGAATAATCCCAGACAGTAAAACTTGGATGTCTGCATGCTTGTCACCAAACTGTGACGAGCTCATCTTGTCAGTAGATATTTAAAGTGTCAAAATAAGTAAAAAATACAATTCAAGAAAATGTTCCTAATTGCAAATTATTTATCTAGCTTTTAGTGCTCTTTTTATTTTACTTTCCATGGTAATTCATTGGCCAAAGGGATTCTTGCATATTAAAATTGTAATAATGACATATGCTATGTTTATACCTGCAGAACATTGTTTATGCCTTAGTACAGTCTTCTTGGATGCACTCAAGGTGTTGTAGAACCTCTTGAAAGAAGACAAAGAATATAAACTGTACTTTGCTGTGCCTAATCTTTAACTCATCACTTCATGTCATTAAAAAAAGTTTTACTGACACTTGCTACCTTTTCTCAGATTCTTCCAGAAAGCAGTTATTAGTACTTGTGCTATCTTTGATCTTGCAGATGTGAACAGGATACTACATTGTGGATTTTTGTTTTCCTTTGTTTTTCCTTTCTGACCCTACTTTTCTTAGAAAGAAGGGTTGGAAAATGCTTGCTGCTCTAGCTAGTCTTGCTTTTCTAAAGGATGCTCTAGCTTTCCCACAGATGAAGATATTTTGGAAAGAGTATTTTTCAGACAGACCACAGGGATTGGGCTTTGGGTAACGATTGTTGAAAAAACAGACAAGAAATGATTTTTCTCTTCTGGTGAAAGACCAGTTTAGTAAAAAACATTGCCTGGAAAAAATCCTTCAGTGGGCATTTAAAAAAAATTGCTTACAAAGGAGTGCTTTAATGAGAAAGGTTTTCCTTGGCATCTTACAAAATCATAGTGCTAAAAAGCCTGCACTAATTGTAAATATCCAACTGAGACACATGAGAGGATGTAGTCTCTTGAAGAATATTTTAAAGTGATAGCTGCACTAAGATCTTGAAAGTACATCCTTTACTGTGGCGGTGCTGATCTCAGGAGGCAGGAGTAACCATCTCCTTAGTTCTGCATTTAAGAATAAACAGCTTCTTTAACCTGTGGAACAGAGAAACAAATGTGCCCAGTTAAAAGGCTTTGAATCTGTTCCTGAAGAAACTTAAAAGCAATGTCTAGTAAATCAAAGGCATGCCAGTATATTAATCTACAGAGATTTAGAGTCAGGGATACAAATAATCTTCAGAAAGCGGTTCTTCATATGTCCTTTATTTTCAAGCATTACATCATGAACTTGGGAAATAAGAGTTGAAGGGGATTGAAACTGTACATTTTGGGTCAGAAGGCAAGACTAGATCCTGAATGCTGAAGGCCTTTTAAGCAAAATTTAATTCCATTGTTATTGTCCAATTCTTTTGTTTTAACTTTTTCTTTCTAGTAAATCACTCATCTTGTCTCCTGTCATTCCATGCTGATGGCTGTGTTCAATGAGGGTTATAATTTTATACATGCTAGTTTTTTTCCTTCCTGGGAAACAGCTGTGTTTACTGGGTTATGGAGATTGTAGAGACTGTGTCCATAGAAAACCACATCTGTGCTGACCTAGAATCCAGACTTATCTCCATCTGATTTATATCCTGTGAAATACTTATATATATAAATATTTATACAAATATGTACATAGACATACAGAGATATATTCTGTAAAAATCTTTATTATAAATTGCAGTTCAGCACTGCCATTCCAGATGTAGGTCACTTGTACATAGTATTAGGGACCTTTCCTTATGGTCACCTGTTTGCAATAACCTGTGTTGTTCAGCCCCCCTGCCAAGTGTTTTTTTCTCCCAAAAAATTGCCTGTGATTTCAAGTTAACTGCTCCCATCCAGAGGCCCACCTTGTCATTAGCTCCAGCTTTGAGTGGGTTGTTTCAAGATTCAAAGAACAGTACTCCTAATGTAGAACAAATTGTCCCATTTGTAGTTCACAGCCACAAAAATAGATCCATAACTTTTGATTTCTTTGCAGTGCATTGGTACCACTGAATCAGCTCCCCTTTTGTATGCAGTCTCATTTAATACACAGCCTCCTTCATCGTGTGATGTCAGTACAATCTCAGTATGCATCACTCATCCATGAGCAGCAAAATGGGATTAGCAGGGATCAACCCATATTGTTCAGTGCAGTGGCGCAGAGCTGTTGCACTGAATATAGAATAACCATTGGGCTTGGGTTTTTTGGAACACCATCAAATTATTAAGTGACCAGAAACCTATATATAATTTAATCTTTCATACAAATTATGTTCACCATAATTGGCTTCTGGGTGAGGAAGCACTGCCAAATCAGGTCATAAACCATAAAAATAGAGGGACCAGTGAAATACCTAATAATATATCTGAAGCCTTATGAACTGTGGACTGTATGAAGTATACTTCGGGCTAGTCTTTCATCTAAGGACAAAAGCTTTTCTTGGTCTCTGGTGTTTCAACATATAAAACCAATTAGGTGGATTTGTTGTTTATTTTTAATTTTTCATACTAACAATGCTTGCTTTTTTATTCTAGATTTTACCTTAATATATGTATTTTGATTAATATTAACAATATAAAATGGTAATTTGTAGGAGTTGATAACTAAATTTGCCCATGAAATTTTTCTTTGGCAATGACATACTAATGAAATCTGGCTAGAAGTGACATCCAAATCATGCATATTTAATGCCTAATTAAGTGTAAAATTTATGCAAATACTTCAAACACATATAATCTCTAGAGAAAGCAAAAAATGTGGCTGTATTGTCTAATATTATGAAATGCACTATCACAAACTCCAAGCATGCTTTTAAGAATAATTGCAAGACACATTCCAAAATACAGCCACAGCTCTTGCATTAATTTATAAGTAACTGGGAAAGCCTTCTGTTTTGTTGGGGTTTTTGGTACAGATAAATACACATGTACATAGTAAACAAAAAAAGGTGTCATTCTGATAGAAATGGCTACATGAATTTGTAAAATAATACTTATCTCCATTTGGTCTCTTTTAGCTCAGTGATGTGATCATAGGATCCAGTCTCATGAACACTTGCATAATTTTTTTGTAATTTTACAGGTGTGAGTAATAATGGAAGGATCAGCTACGGTAAAGTGCGTAAGTGTTTTTTAGGTTTAAGGCATTAATGGCTAGTTAATACTCGGATAAGAGGGATGAATGTTTTTACAAATTAACGCATCGCGATACTGTCTCAGAACATCCAAACGCCTTTGTAGTTTTAATCATTTCATGTCATCTTCAACAGAGCTGAGAAATTCCCATTCCATCTGCTATGTGACATTCCTTGAGTGTGGAAGGAAAACAGTGTGTTGCAACATATTTTCAAGACAGTGTTCTTGAATTGAAAATATGAGCACAGAAATGCTTACTGGTAATAAATTGGTACAATTTCTCTGTTGATGTTGGAGGAAAGTATCAGTATGAAGATGTGGGTGGGTAGAGGGAGAAGAAATCCCCAGAACTGCTAGAACTCATTCTAGAGCTACAGATTACTGTGAGTAATTGGTAGCTGTCGCAGCTCAACGCTGATCTTTGTACTGTCCCTTACACTGTACTGGCAATGTTTTTATTATAGTCTGTATGTACCCTTCTGTGCTGTGGTCTGCATCCTTTTTTGTTATTACTGTTCAGTACGGTTTCTCCATCCCACGTATGCTGCACAACATAGTGTTCTTTCTTCCCTTCTGTTTTAATTTGCTTCTTCCCACAATACCTAGAGGCTCTGTTCATATGTGGAAGTGCTTATAAAGTGAAATGAGCATGAAAATTCAGTGCCTGAAAGCATGCTGCAGAGACCCATAGTCTTGGAGGGCTGTGTGGGGGCTTTGTCCACTCATAAGTGTTTCCTTAGAAGTAGAGTACAAGTTTGGCAGGGAACATAATGTTTAGATGCAGAAGTGGACTCTCTTAATACTCCAGATTTTTGTTAGTGTAGGCTCGCTGATGAATTATGCAGAGATGCTTTTCAAATGGTATTCAGGTGGAGTCGTTAAGTATAGAAAAGTAAAATACACATAAGTAGCCAACACTGTTTCTGAAAGTAGGACAAAAAGGAGCCAGATCCTCTTTTCTCTGGTTTGGTTGGCAGCCTGGTCTCACAGATGTTTGCATTGGGAGTTGTCTGTGTGAATGCAAGGATAGAGGCCAGGGATACTTGTATCTTGGCTGTGGTATTGACATGCATTGAATTAAATTGTAGCTGAAGTATTTTTTCTGAAGGTTTTGGTGTAGCGTGATGCCTTTTGCTGTTACGGTTTTAAACTGATGGTGTGTTATGCTTAATATGATTTGAGGTACAGAACTACCATGCTTATGTTCCAGTATAGGTTCTGATGACCAAAAATATTATCTGAGAATTATCTTCTGAGCAGTAAATAAATAAGTCTTAAAGGCAGGGTTTTGGTTTTCAATATATTTCATTTGGTTGTGATCTTTATTTTTTTCATATCCAGAAGGCAAAACCTCACTCTGCATGAAATAACTTTGAAAGGTTTTCTATAGTGTTTTTTTAGATGTCTCGATCTCATTCTTTGCCTTGTGTATTTGTAGTTTGTTTTTGTCATTAAGACAGGAAAAAATCTGTCCTTTCTGTCCTAAATTAAAAAAAAAGTTATATAGGACTTCATTTTAATTAAACTGCATTTTAATAATTGAGGTACTTCATTTCTCAGAGGAGGTTGACAACTGTTTTTCTTCAGGGTTATATTAGCATATTTTTTCAAATGTTTTACCAGTATTTTTTGCCTTGTGTTGTGCAGGTGAGGAACATTTGCTCTGGAATGACTGCTGTACTCAAATGGATTAATTTGAGCAATGGGAGTAGTCCCTTGAAGTTTTGCCAAATTTTTAAAATTGTGATATTCAGTAGTTTGAGGATTTCATCTTATTGTTTAATGAAAAACACTGGTTTAAATGGTATTGAGTGGTTGTTCTGTTTTTAGAGTGACTCAGTGTTTTCCTGGGTATCACATAACAGAATCCAAGGAAACAAACCCATAAAATAATGTATAAATACAGAGTATTTTGTAGTGTTCCTCATCCAGCTCCTGGAGAATACATCTATAGCAAGCGTATTGCTGCTTTGGGTTATTTAAATGTATCCTCTATGGAAGCTGTCACCTGCAATCAACTAATTTTACTGAGTGGGTCTGACTGCCTTACAGCAGTGTAATTAAAATTTACACAGTGCAGCATGCCAATTCTATAATATCAGAAATTCACCTGCTTACATTCTAGATTTTTTGAAGAAAAAAAGGGCTTCTTGACAACAGCTTCTTTAGCAGTTTGTTCAAAATATTTTATATTTCAAGTAAAAAAAAAATCAGGTTTTGTTATGTAAAAACTGAATAATCATTAGCAGAGCCTAACATTCAGATCAGGTAAATGAATGTGTAGTAGATGGTGCTGAAATATGAGTAAGTTACATGACAGTTGCGTTTGAGAAGCCTACATAAATAGTTTTAAAATGTTGTGATGATGCAGTGTAAGTTTCATGAATGCAAAGCTGTTCAGAGAATGAATATTTAATTTCACAAATGTAGATTTTTGACACTTTTCCATTCTCCATAAATTGGAAATGATAAAAAAAACCTTGGAAGTTTTCTGGAGCAAGGGTGAGGTCAAGGTGATGGAAAAGAAACTGCATTGAATCCTGTCCTATAAAATCCAGTAGTGGATTCTCGAGACACTTAGTGAGATTTTCTTACACTTGAGCCAGTCCAAAGTCAAGTTGCAGCTTTAAGTGTCAAGTGAGGTTCTGCCTCCATCCTTCTGCCAGCAGCTGTGCTCTGTATACCCCATAGTGATCTAGTTCAAAAACCTAAACCAAAATTACATTACTTTCTTGTTGGGAGGCAGGGGGAAGAACCTTAAGCCACATTTTTGGTAGAAGCAATGAATTGTGGCAGTCACAAAGATTCATCCTTACTTAGAGTATGGGACATGCCTGGATTCAATCCCCATTCTATACCCAAATCAGTAATCATAAATGCTGAGTCTTCAGTATCTCTTACTTTGATTAGAAAATCTCCACATGTGTATTTTAACTTTATTTATATGAATTTAAAATACGTATTTATATGGTTTACATGTCCAGAATGGATAGTGATTGTGGAATCAAACATTTTTTTGCAGACATACTCATCTCTGTCAGAGATGTTTGATTTAAGGGAAAATGTCACCTTGTATGGCTGGTGATTTAATTATTTATTAAAGCTAGTTGAAGAAAATACCATTGCAAAATTCAGGCAGTGAAATCTGAAAAACAGCTTGGTCTCTTTGTGACATAATAGTGATACTCATGGGACATAAAAAAAGAAAGACTTAGTTGAGTATGTGATAATATATATTCATAAAAAGTGTTTTAAAATGCATTTACATTCCTAATGAAAACACTTTCTCTCTTTAATCCACCAGCTGACTGACGTGTGACAATATGTCAGTTGCTGAGGCTGTGCAAAGAAATGCCAGCAGTTCTGCAGGGTCTCTGGAGCTCAGCTTAAGTAAATCCAGTTAAGTAAATCCAGCACAGGAAAGAAAGTGGTAGTGTGGGTTTTTGTTATCATAGATGGATGAGGAAAAGAAACATTGTGGATTCATTGAAAAATTGCTTAACTCAGGAATAATTTCAGGTCAAGGTTTTTGGTTAATTTAAATTGCAGTTAAGGGAAGAAGACGAGATATCTTTATAAAATTGTTTGGTTTAGTTAATTCCTTGGACAGGTTTCTTGGTTATATACACTGCTGTTCTACTTGACTCTGCCAGTTTTCATAATTATGAAGTAAAGAAAAATCACTTCCACTTACGTTCAAACATATATTTATGCCACTTCGCAATTGATTTGTTTCAGTGGTTCATTTGAGTTGTTTTCTGGTTTTGTATGTTTGGTGGCATTGTTGTTGGCTTTATTTAAAAAGGAAAGCAGTCATACCTCATTGGGTACAATGTTTTCTTAAAATAGGTATGTGTATTCCAAAACATTTCATGATCTAGCAACTCTTCAACCATTATTAAGCCAGACTGATTGTATTTTGAGAAGCATTTTCTTTGAACAGTGCTGTTGGATTTATTTTGGGTTATGGCAACAGCGACGGAGGTTTGAACGACAGAATGTGAGAAGTACAAGAAAATGATCCAAATTATATAAAGGGTTACTCAGCACTCACCAAACTTGAACATCAAGTAATACAACAGTGCACAGTCTCCATGCATTGCTCAGTTTTAACCCTTGCTGAAGGTGCACACTTAAGCAAGATAACATGGACATGGTGTTTAAAATAAGGGGGGGGTGGTTTTTATAGATATAAAACTAATATGCACATGTGGATGTTCTTTTTTAAAGGGTGTCTATTGCAAGAATTGTTCAGGAACAATGAAAACTGTGTGGTCATCCTGTATGTTAGTATAGTTATAAGTACTCTCATTGAGAATGTTTTTCAACTTCTTTCACATTGAAAGACTAGATTTGCATGATAGTTTAATATGCTGCCTAAGAAATGAAAATGTTGAAATGGCATTGCTTGGAAGATGAGTCTAAGATTACATGATGTTGTAGCCAAAATAAGAAGAGAATATAATAACAACTGATGAAATACAATATAAGAAGAACCACTGAAAAGTCTCTGTTTCAGCTTGTTTTCTATATCAGTTTGTTTTATTGGTTTTGTAGAGTAGATTGTAGAGTAGGGTGAGGAAAGAGAGCTGGAGATAAATGGTTAATAAGACCCTTACTGGAATGGTTGTGCCAGCAGCAGCCAACACAAGTAAATGCCCAGGTGCTGCAGAAGTCTTGTGCTGTAAGGACAGCTGGAGTTCTGCCTGTCTGTTCTCCAGTCTCTGAGGGTGACATTTGAGGACAAGTACAAAGTACAGCATCGTTTCCCCAGTGTACTGTATCAGTTTCTAGCTCAGAGGCTCACTGAACTAGGCAAGTCTCTGTGTGGTTAGTAACCCTGAGCAGATTGCTTGTTCAGTCTCCTTTTGACTCTTGCAAGTTTGGGTAGTTTTATCATCTTGTGGCAAGGAGTTTCCACAGAAGAATCATTTTGTGTGCAGTATGCAACCTGCCATGGCTGGCTTTTTCACTCTTGTGCTGAAGGAGGTGGTGGATGCAGCAGATTCCCAGGTGCCCTCTTCAGCCCTTCAGTGAGTCTGTGGGTTGTGTCGTGCTTCTGTTTTTGTAATCTACGTGAGAGAGGAATACCAGATGTGTGCATGATCTCAAAATGCAGTAGATCCACACAGTGAATTTTTTAGTGGTTTTTTACTGACCTTTTAATTTCCACCATTCATTTAGCCTGTAGCTGAGTATTGAACCAACAGCAGCACATGGCTACTGAGTTATATTTACCAAGTACAGTGACACTAAAGTAAGGTATGTTTATGAGTTTTATATAGGGGAAACATTTTTTAAAGACTAATCAAACCTATAATCACAGAAATAAAATTATAAGCAGTTTTTATAGATATATGTAGTAAAGGCATATAACTTTTACAGTTTAGACGCATTTTATTCAAGGCCTGACACTTGACTAAACTTGCATCTTAGAACTGCCATGTTGTACTTTAAATATAGTGATTCAACATATTAATAATTCTGAAAAAAATTGATGTGACTTAAATGAAAATGTAACTTCAGAAGAAGTACTTGTGAGACTTTGGAGAGAGAGGGAGTTGAGTAGTTTTTTCAAAAGCACTTTTTTTAACTCTTCTATCTCCTAAATGCATGAAAACTGTAATAAGCAGTCTTGTAAATTAATTTACAGCAAAGTTTGCTTAATTTTTTTCAATATTTGCTCCAGTTCTTGGCCGTTACTGTCACATTTGCAGGGAGGAGGCAACATAATGATAATGCAGAATTCATGCAACTGTTTCTTCAGAAGCTCCTAGCATACAACAATGCACACTGAATTGTTTATAACAAATATACTTTCCAAAATGCAAGCCCACATGTTATACCATCATATGCTGTACAATCCCTCCTTTTTTGTAAATTAACATGTATCAGGATTTTAAACCCCCGCTTATAAACAAGTAGTATTAGTACTTGTCTTAGTCAGAAATACAGTGTCATGTGAGTGTTTCTGTAACCTTCACTTCATTGTCTGCCAGTAGTTATGCCTGTCCTACTATTTGACCTAAATTATTGTTGCAAAGTTTTATAATGGGCTCCACAATTTAGTACAGTACTTAAGACAGTAAAGGAAACTAATAGTTTCCTATGATGACAAAAGTTATTTCTGTATAATTGGATCTTCTCATATCAGCCATTTATCTTTCATTTTAATATAAATTTATTTGTTTATATGATGTGTATTTATCCCTATATTTGAGCTGAACTTCGCATATGTTAGGATATATATTTAGGAATTTTGTTTTTAACTGTAAAATACATACAAATTTACCAGTGCCACGAGGAAAACAGATTTTTTCAATCATCTCTGTGCATCACACTGTCATGTTAGTAATGAACATAAAACTCCATCTCTAGGCAGACATTCAATGTATTCATAAATTCTGGCCTCTTTTGCAGAGTTCATGAACTGCACAGTTCATGAAGGTAGATTGCTTTTAGCATGAGTAGACAAAAGCCATAACATACAAGGAACTATTCATTTGTTCACCACTGCATCTAAACTCAATGTGAGGTGTTTAGACTAGAAACTTAATCAAATTCAAATTAAATTAGCGAGAAAGTTGGAAAGCCAAAAGGAAATGTTAACTTACCAAAAGCAGCAGTTGTGCTGAATGTGAGCCTGTGTCCTGTCATGTGGACATAGTAACAGATTCTATTGAAAATTGATGGGGAATTGGCTGCCTGCTGCCCTAGGATAAATTTTCTGTTAAAGGCATGCAACAAGGAAGCTGGTTCCACTCTTAAGTCAAAAGGGTGATGCAAGTGATTAGAACAGAAATGAGCATTTGGGACAGAGATATGCAGGGGTTTGAAGACCCTGGCCATGCTTTACAAACGTATACACAGATGTATGGTGTATTTTTCCTCATGTTCAGCCACTCCAACACTGTGTTTATGAAGGATGCTAATGAAAGGATGCAGGCAGGTTTGTAACAGTGCTGACATGTCCTTTCTGTTTTTGGTCTGCAGCATATTTTTACCCCCAGGGGTTTTATTTTTTCCCCTGCAGCAGATGAGTTAATGCTTTTTGTCTTTTTTTGTCTCACTGTGTTGTTCATGTTTATATGCAAAAATTTCTTGTATAATTATTTCTTAGGGTCATTGACCTGTCCTTGGGTAATTCTGTCTGTGTACTCCTGTCTCTGCTTTAGACTAATCATTATAATGTATCTAGAAGGTTTTTGTATATGTGGGGAGAGAGGGTGTTCCCTTCAGGATCCTGTTTTCCTTAGGTTATTAGGCATTTGTTGCTCTTCCTTTCCTTTACCATTGAAATTCTGCTTTCCATAAAATATGTTCTCCTAGCTATATTATTCTTACTCCCCTTTTTTGGAAGGTAAAGGAAGATTTTGGGATCCCTGCATGTGGGTATATAAGGTGGAGTGATGAAATAGCATCCCAACTGCTCCCTGTCCCAAGAGGCATGAGTGAAGCTCTGAGCACACCCTGGGAGCAGTGGCTCCAGTGGGTGCTGCTCCATTCAGTAACACTCACACTGTGGTTGCTCAGTGTGTGGCTGCTGCCTTCTCTGTCTTCTGAATAATACCAAACATGAATCTGTAATGTTAAAAAGAATCAACTAATGGAAAAACAAAATTACTTGAATCTCAACTGTTCTTTGGGCATAGCTTCTGTTCTTTTTCCTAGTATAGGGAAAGTGCTTGCATGTAGCTGCCAGATGACTCTGATCTCATTTCTGAAGTGAGAGTATTTCATCAAATAAAGATTTATTTTCTTGTATGAATGACTTCATTGGTAGCTCTGCTAAGTCCACTGTCATGACAGTCAGTGCAAGTGGGCATCTGTTCTATTTCTTTTGGGGGTAAAAAAAAGCCTCATGTTTTCAGAGTTAGCCTGCTTCTAGGACCATGTCTATCCTTGAGGGCTATTCCATGTGTGAGGAGTCAGGTTGCTGAGGGAACATGAATACCCAGATACTGCTCACACTTGTAAATGAGATGTAAAAATTTCTAACACTTCATTCTTTTAGAAAGTGCTTATCAATGATAATAACCTTTTTTAAAAAAATCTCTGTGAACCATCTGAAACACAAACCAGTAGAAAGCCAAAATAAAAAATTGAATGCTTAATTTTTTGATACCCTGGAAGTTAATAACTTTAATTATGGCATGACAGCTCTGGGAGGTATAGACAGGAATGGTTACTTCTAAAGATCTCCAGTGGTAAGGCTTTGGTATTAGTGACCCACAAAAATTTTGAGGGGGAGAATATTTTCGAAGGCTTATAGCTGAATTTGCTCATCACAGTTGATCTAACAGCTGTCCTGTTTAAAAGTAAAGATGAAGCATTGTGCAGTAAGACAGAAGAAAATAATTACACTGTTCTGGTTTTATTGACATTCTAAGACTGTATATTCAGGGCACTTACTTGTCCAGCAGCAGAGTGACAGGATTTAGTAAAATGAAGTTTGGGTAACACTTAATGCCATGTTTTGTACTTGTTTGTCAATGGAGAAATGGCCATAGTATGGTGGTCTGCTGTTAGCATGAAAGATAATTTTACCAGACTGGTGATTTCCTGTTTACTAACTCTTTTCTTCTTTCTTTTTTTTTCTTCTGGCATGTTCCTGACAATCCTCCTTACTTGTGGCAATGAATATTTTGATCCTTGTGAACTGTAGAGCCTATTGTGAAGAATGGCAGGCCTCCAACGTCTCACAGCATGCACTCATTTCTCCACCAGTACACGGGATCTTTCAAGAAGCCCCCTTTACGGAGACCACACAGCGTCATCGGGGGCAGCCTCGGCTCTTTCATGGCAATGCCCAGAAATGGGAGCAGATTAGGTAATTTCCTGCATTGTTTGTTTCAAATAGTTTTTCTGTGAAAAATAATGTTGGTATTGATTCATAGCAAGAGGTACAGATACTCTTACTGCTTTAATAAATCTCTGAGTATGCAGTAATTTTTTCTGGAGTTTGAGAAATTTGTTCTTAAGGCACTGAATGTCTGTTAAGATTTTCAGGAAGAAAGCAATTAGAAGAGCACACAGAAAACACCCCTGAATTTTTTACAACTTTAGAAGTTGCAAAAGTATCAAAATATTCTTTCCTAATACTTTGAAAGGAACCCATGTATCCACCTCAGTTAAGCATTGGCAAGAAGTACAATAAATGTACTATGAAAAAAAAACAGAGGATAATCATCCTATATGTGGAATTTTAAAAGAACTGCTGTATTACATCTCATTATTCTAGAGAAAAAAATGTTTATTTCAGTGACAAATTCAGGCAACTCAGTTATAATTACCTTTTTGTTGTGGTCCTGAGCTATTTCTGCTTCTGTGAAGCAAGTAAGTTATGAATTTTTTTTTTCTTCAAGTGATTTGTCATGTTGGTGCCTCCAGTCACCATTAATGTTTTATCCTGTTTTTATGTTATTTTAAATTATGCTTAATTAATTGATAATAGAAAATGAGAGCAAGTCACAGCTTAATTAGAGTTTTTATTATTTTGCAATCTCCTGCCCTTCTTTAGAAGTGTGATAAACTGATGTTTGAGATTAAGCTAAGAATTTTCAAGATAGTAGTCAAACCACTTATATCCTCCTTTGGTGTAATACCACTCATCATGTTCAAAAAAATCCCTTTTTACTGCTTGAGTTACCATTCCAACTGAAAAAAGATGTATATCCTTTTGACTTTACTCTAGCAGCTGCTGTTATCACACAAGAAAATGGGTTTTAGTGTGCATGGTTTGACTACTCTATCAGTTTCTGATTTCACTCAAGTCCTGTAAACAGTATTTGCTTTTTCATTTTTGCCAAACCAATAATTAAGTTGCCAAGAATTTAACAGAAAGAGAGAGGTTTTTTTAATAAATTGTGTAGTTAGAGGAATCTGTTTTTATCTGAATATGTAGTCTTTATGGATTATTTGTCAAACTGGATACATGTAAACTAAGTACAGGAGCAGCAAAGATGTGTTTGAGTACAGAGGTGCCTGTACGCTCTCACTTGGGTTGCCCTTAACAAGAATTTCTAATTTTTTTAAGTGGTATGGAATAGATGTATGTACAGAGTGTATCATGGAATCCCAGAATGGTTTGGGTTGGAAGGGACCTCAAAGGATCACCGAGTTCCAACCTCTCTGCTGTGGGCAGGGACACTTTCCACTGGGCCTGGTTGCTCAGTATGTCTATGTTAAACACATCTTTTTGCTTTGGATATGATAATGCCTTTTTTAAAACTCCTTATTTGGTGGAAATACAAGATACTTTTACGTGTTATCTAGCAGTAAAAAACAGAAGTACAGGTATATGCAATCATAATTCCTCTTTCTGCTTCTTTTTCACATCTTTATTTTGTTCCTGCCATATGAGAATGGCTATAACTCATCAGAAAGCTGAGGTTTTTTCTATTGGGATAATGGCATCAGAAACAAAATAGTCAAATATGCTACACTGCATGAGACTTTGCTTTCTTCATCCACCCTCTTTTCTTTACAGTTTTTCCTCTATTTTGTAGGTAGAAAAGTGCTATCAGAAAGGTATCCTTGAAATGTAAAATCATGTGAGGTAAAAGATGGTTATTTCGTTAAAGAAAACCGGATTGAGACCTGCCACAAGTGCATCTTCATGTTGCCCATGTTTGAATGAGATTATCACTATAAAAATTGGTTGAGAAGCCCAGGAGGATTTTGGAGTTTCATTTGCTTTTTGAGCGTTGAACTTGAGTTTCTGCAGTTGCGATGATGTGTAAAATGCCAAAATACTTTAAAAATAGTTTCTACTTGGAAATTCTCTGTTAGCTTTATATTTTGTAAAATGCTGTGTAAACGAAAAATTTTTGAGCTATGCCTTTTTAAGAAAATTTTTTAGCAATTTTAAACTTCAGTATTTAGTTACCAGAATGATTTTAAATAATAGAAGTGATTTTCGGACCAGATTGTGAAACTATTGAATGAGGGTTTAACTGATAGATTCTTTTAGTTCAGTTACATCTGTACAGCTTCTACAGTCTTGTACCTCTGGAAACATTTAGCTGCTGCAGTCCATGATGAAGCCAGAGGTAATAAACTTTTTTTGGACCTGACCTGGCTGAATGCAGAAGGAATCCAGCTGTCTTTGTTCCATATTTATATTAACATCACCTCTGGAGAGGCTCCTGGAATGTGCAGAGTTAACTGAAGTTGGCCCTGCTGGTGAACTGCAGTAACAGCCAGGAGAGAGTTAATCCTTGCTTTTGCCAGTTGTGTTGATACAGTTATGGAGAAGTTTTGTTTCATTTTGTCATAAATATTATTTGAAAGGAATGATGTTTCCATACAGCATTCCATAGTTCAGTAATGGTAATGGCAAAGGCAGTTTCTCACTATGGTCTTCCTCAATTTGAATTATCACTGAAATTAATCATACAGTGTAGCCACTTCATAGAAAAGTAAGCTTTGGAAAAGTGCACCGTGGAAGAAATCTGTTATGCAAGTCACACGATTATTTTTGTAATAATTTGAAGTAAGGTGGAAAGATCATGCAGTCTGACTCAGTACTAATTAGTGACTTTGATTCTGGCTCACTTGGAGGAGTTCTCATTTGCTGCACCGCAGGTTCCCTGTATTAATTCCTTCTGTGGTATGTTCCTCACAGCAGAAATGAGGACAGCCTTTTCCTTTAAATGTACTTCTGTAGTTTCCCTGTTATACTGTAGTCATCTGCACCTAGCTTTTCATTACATGGCCATTCTGGATATTTAATGAGATATGTGGAGTACATTAAAATAAATAATCTATGTAAGAGAATGGCTTGGTATTGCAGTGAGATCAATTCAATACATTATTGAATTATTAAAACCTCTGAAGACTATGCAAGCAAGCTTTCATGCAGGTAAACCTGTCTATAGAAAGGCTTAGAGAAATTAGGGAAATATTTTAATGGTTTTCATCATTGCTTAATTAAGCATCATTGTGCACCTGTATAAAAATGATGAAAATGTCTGGGTTAATGCCTTAGTCTGGGGTTTATGCCATTAGAATAATGAACATAAGGCTCTACTATTGCCTTTTTAATTGAATCAAATAAAAGAATGCATTTATATCAAATGACAGCACAGTCAAGTTATTTTTAAAAAGCTTAAAATTATATCTGTTTAGAAAATAATTAAAACATCTGCAAACCCTTATAGATAGGAGTAGTTGGGTGTTTAGCCTATTGGAAATGCATGTGCTTAATGATACATTTTTGCTTGCTCCAGCCAGTATTCTGCATAAATGTTCTGGGCATGTAGCTTATCCAGACTTACCAGAATTAATCATATCACAGTGGTATTCAAATCATCGTCTTATATAAGTCTGAAATACTGCATTTTTAGACTTGACTGGTACAGACCCTCTTTGTCTTCACATTCCTGATTTACAAAGAACAGAATTTCCTTGCAGCTACATTATCTGTCCCAAGTATATGGGTTTGTGGTACTAGTTCTTGAAATAGTGCTTAGTTGTGTGTTATTACATAGGTGATCTTCTTAGTAGAAGAAGAATTACCTTTGTCAACTAGGGTGCTCTATGTAGTTCTGAGCATGGCATCTCCAATTCTCTTTTTTTACTTGTAAATTCATAATACAAATGCTTTTATGAATTAAATGTGACAAATATGACAGTATCAGTCCCATAATTACTTTATTTAAAGTATCAGTTTCTTTAAAAAAGAAATTATGTAATTGCACATGGCTTAAAACACAGTACTACTTTAATTTTGTCAGTTTGATTTTGTGAGATTGCCAAGATAACTGTGCCTTGCCTAGCTTCCATGAAGACAGTAGACTTTGGGTCCCAACCAGTGGGCTTGTTTTAACATGGGGATAAACAGATTGGGGAACAGTTCTCAGTAGCTGTTACACTTCATTTTGCTAACAGAATCTAAAGAGCTGTAATTGCTAAATTGGATTACATGACCTCTCAGAAAAGTATTTTAAAAGAGGGTTTTTATTAAAGAAACAGTATGCTGAGTGTGCTATTATACCAGATATAACAGTGCTGGCATAACAGCTTTGCTGCAAGTATGTTTTAAATAATGCTTTTGTATCAGTAAAATTAATTTTCCACAGTTTGTTAGAGATTTTTAAAAATATAGCTGTCAAGTCACTACAGAGAAGACATTTCTTAGGGACTTAGCAGAAGAGAGTCACGTTTTTTCTGCTTAGCTTGAAAACTATGGCTGATCTTTAGGAACCACTTTCTGAAACTGTTTTCCTGTGGCTTGAATTGCCATGCTTTTAGAAGCACTGATAAGTATTTAGCTTGTTTGCAATCAAAAGATTGCTCATTGTATAAGGAGTGCAGGTTTTTGGGTTTTTTTTTCATTTATCTGAAAAATCTGAGCATGACTTACAGGGAAAATTCTTATTCAGTGTGGATTTTTAATAGAAAGACAATATAAATCTGCATCACTGCTGGAAAATTTGCTTTGTGCATGAGATGCATGCTTTGTTTGTGTTTAATTACAGTATTCTGAGTTAAAATATGTGTTGCTAATAACTTACAAATTAATCTTTCTTTTTATATCCATTCTGTTTTCCATAAAAGGAAATTGTTTGTACTGAGGAAGAATTTGTTCCTTTGAAGTGTGCATGATTCTGTGTGAGCCAAGCTAGACAAATATTTTAGAAGATGTGCAGATAATGAAACATAGCCCTAGTGGTGCTCTTTTCCCCAGAAAATCCAATTTTCTTGGTTGTTGATGGTGGTAGAACTTGCAGTTTAGTTTCTCTTCTTGTTTTTGAGGGCTTTTTTAATTTGCTGTACTGCTTTGCAAATGTTAAATACTTCCAGGTGTGTTGGTGGTAAGGATGAATTGATCTCTGTGTGTTTAGCTAATACTATCATTTTTCAGAGATAGAGTTCTGGGATTTTTAGTTGTTCCTCAGGTTCTTCTACACCTTGTAGAAGATAATGATTTCTAAGAAGGATCAGGAGACAGCAGGGAAACTGGTGTCTTTTGAAGCACCTACTTTGTATATATAGGTACTTAATTTCTGGAGTAATTTTGGAGTTCAGGTATTTCAAAGTTGGTGATGGAGCATTACTCATAGTGAATTACTTGTATGGCCACTTTCCCATGTGTCCTTTTGCAAATTGTTTGGCTCTTTATGCTATAACGACACTGCCTTGATTTTCTTCTGTTCATTACAGTGTTTGTCTCCAAAGTCTGAAAAATGCTTTGGTTCTTAAAAGCAATGTATATATGTATGTGTACATACCATATACATAGGGTTTTATGTGCAGGAATCTTAAGGATTGTGTAAAAATTAACAATTTCAGGTGACACGAAGGTCCTGCATCACATAACTCAAGCAGTTAGGTAAATTCCTCCATAAGGTCACAAATTTCGCTTAATGGCTCTTAAAAGTCAGGTCTTCTACTGAATGCACTTTTATGTTGTGGACCTTGATTTAGATGGTTATAATACATCCCCTGACTTCACACATGGATGCCAGGGGATTTTCTATTTGAAGCTTCTGTATTTGCCATTTCTGAAAATACTATTATACTTCTTGGTAGGACTTTAAAGTGTCTGAAGGTATCTTTAGGTTACCAGCATTAGTTAGTCTGATTTGAAAATGTTAATTATTCTCAGCAACGTTGTATATGCAGAAGCAGCTAAAAGAGAAGTGGTACTGAGGAATTTTAGGAACTGCAGCTGGGAGGGAGAGTTAGCTTTTCTGGAATTACAGCTGGGATTGGAATGTCTGTCTTTCGTTTTGGACAACTGGGTTTTGCTGCAGTTCAAGAAAGTTTGCATAGACTTGCTATAAAATAATCCTGTTCATTTTGTGGTTATTACTGAGTCATAAAAAGTATGTATCAAGACTGCCATGCCTGTGATGAGTCGTTGACTCTGCTGTAACTCAGTGCACAGTAATGATTCAATTATTTTCCATCTGTACAAAAGAGATATTTGAGGTATTGCTGTTTAACTATTTTCAATTATTTGTATTATTTTTAAGATATTGTTCATGAAAATTTGAAAATGGGATCGGATGGGGAAAGTGATCAAGCTTCTGGAACGTCATCTGATGAAGTTCAGTCTCCCACAGGAGTTTGTCTCAGAAACCGGATACACAGACGAATCTCAATGGAGGTAATTCACTTTTCATATAAGGATCATTTCAACTGACAAGAGAGTTGGGGGTTGCTTTAATTGTTTGTTGTAACTGGTTGTCTTTTCAATTAACTTTAACCAACCATTCTGCCATAAATTTCATGCAGAGAGCATTATTTTCATACTATTTAAATTTGTCTCCGTTTATCACACAGAACAATGGTTATCTTGCACTGTTTATGAGCTGTTAATTTTGAAAATCTAAATATGTTTTGAAACCTGAATTTTTGGAAGGAATTTCTTAAGTGCAGCATTTGAATAGTTTTTTGTTGCATTGTGTACAAACCACTGAATGTATTCAAGAAGATACATGGTTTAGACATTTTTTACTTAACACTGTTTTGCTAGTCTTTGCAAAAGTAATGGTACAGCAGCAGCGATGGTCTTGACTGCTTCAGCCTTTTCCTCTCTTCCTGTTTTTTTTCATGAACGGAACTTTACAGGATGGTAAACAAAAGGAGGAAAAGTACCTTATGAATAACTGTGCACATAATTTCCTTTATTTATGGCTCTCATAATGAATACTAGCCACCCTTGTGCTTGCTTTGTTGTCATTTCCCTTGGTGAACTAAAACAGAACACTTCCCTTTTTCTAGAGTGTATAAAAGTTGCAGTTTTAATGATGTCTTTGTTACAGAAAGTTGTAGGATTTTGTAGTTGCTGTTTTTGGTATACATCGCAATAGGCATAGCTGTAAGATTTTGAATTTTCATTCAAGGTTCATATCAAATACTGGATTGAGAAACTGATTTGGATAAGTTACAGTAGAGTGTCCATGCCAAAAAAATTTTTTTGTGAGGCGTTCCGTTATGCTTGGAATTCCAAGGCTCCAAGCATATAGCGCAGATACGATTTCAAAAATGTGTGAATTAGTTGTATTCATTATTTAGATAGTTTCTTGCACCTGGGAGGTTTTGTATTCAAATTTTTAAATTTCTATGTTATTTGATCTAAGATCTTTGTTTTCCTGGCTTTGCTTGCTGAAATTTACTTGGAGAGCAAAGGTGGGTTTACTGGTTTATGCAGGATACTTCAATTAAGGAAAAAAGTCATTGTGAAAACCTGCTTATCAGAATGTATGCTGGAGAAACTAAAAATCAAGGAAATTACTTAAAAGGATTATTTGCTTTTTGTTCATTGTCTGTTTCTTCTCAATTTTGAAATGCATATTTAGAACAGGAAAGAAAAAAATTAATGATTCATAATGAAATTAACAAACTGAAATGGAAATCCATCAGGTCTTCCAGAGAGGGCTAAGAACCATTAAAGGATTCTCTTTTGTATTGGAATTCAAGAACTCCAAAAGAAATTAGTAAAGGTCTCAGGAATAGTAAAGGTCAGGAAATTCCTGTGTAATTTTTCAGAAGGCTTTTTTTTTTTTCCAAGTAAAAGCATCTTTTCATTTGCCTCTTCAATAGTAAAACAATTCTAATATTACTGTTTAAGAGGTTTTAGGAAGCTTTTAACTTTTGTAAATGCAATGCTGATTTTCTCATTTTCCAAATTCCAAATGCTTGCTTCTGACTGTTGAAATTAGCATTATTTCTTCATTGGCTTGCTCAGTCAATGAGAGAGAGAACAAATGATTTTTTGGCATCTATTCATGTATATTCTGTAAGAATTGTAACGTTTCCCTCAAATCACTGTAGTATTGATACAGTGACTTTTCCTGTAAGATTCCATGCTGATGAGTGCAAACAGTCTCACTTCTGAATTTTAAGAATAAGAGATGCTTTTGGTGGACTTAAGTTTGCTTTTTAAAAGTACTTTGTAGCAGATTAAGTTGGACTTGTACCTGTTTGTGCATTCCAGAGGGAGAAAAATGCAACAATCTCATAGCTTTGGTTAAAATACCTTTCTAATGATAATCTTTTCAGTCAACTTTCTCATTTCCTAAGTGAAAAGGCTTTAAGTGATTACATTGTCTGCCTGTATTTTCCTCCTTCTATTTATCCCATGGGTCATTTTCTGTCAGTTTTGACAGATGGCTAGAAATCTCAGATTCTAATTCTCTATTAATTTCTGTGAAAAAAGCTTTGCATTGGGAGACATTGCTAATGTATCCACTGCTAGTTAAAAACCACAATATCCATGTATGAGTTCAGTTGCAAGGTATAAATCCACAGAAGACCCAGTTTTACTCATTTTGCTCCTTGTGGAATGGGATCACTTACTTCCTTGACCTTTGGGGGAACCAAAGCAAGGTTTCTTTCCTCTTGTAAAAAGTTGTGTCTGTATGTCTTGTGGGATTTGTGCGGTGGAGCTGGCTGATTCAGTAGTAGCAATGTGATTATATAAAGAAAAAGAAGCAATCTATGTTGTGAAGTAAGTTTCTATTATTCAGTTTTATTTTGATGGCTGGCGGCGATCTGTTGTCTCTAGACATTGGGTAGCCTGAGGACATCCTCCCTTTATAGCCATTTAGGATGCATTATAGCTGTATGCTGTGCATTACAGGTTGCAGTAAATTAGTACATGTGTGACAGAATGTTTTTGCTGTAGTCTGCTGAGGTCGTTAGCTCCAGCTGAAATCCACTGTGGAAGGTATTTGATTAAACACACACAGTTGGATAACGCGATAAAGCAGTATTCCTTGTTCCTCCTCACTAAGATGAATGTGCCTGTCACACTATGGCTGTATCCTTTCTTGTGCTTAGTTTGACCAATATTTGCTGTATTTATAGTGGTTTTGTACATAATTTCTTGGTTATATATGTTTGGCTCTTTCTGCTAAATTGACAGAAGTCCTAATTCATTTTGAAGGTAACTAATCAGATAAAGTTGAAACCTTGACATCCTTTTTAGTTACAGGAGTTTTGTATATATAACCAAATTTTTTATGCTCAGCTTGAACTTCCTCTAGGATTCTGAAAATTAGCAATCCAACCAGGTTTTATTAAATGCTTGCTAAAAATTGCATACTGTACTCAAAGTGCTAATTAGCAAAAAAAAAAAAAAAAAAAATTATTATTCCTGACACATTTTGTCCATTAGAATACAAGTTCTGATTTTTAGTGCCCATCCCCACTGCACTGCCCATCCTAAATAATGCGTAGCTACAAATAAAATGTCAAAGAGCAGACGTATTCTCTGCTGCAGAATATATGAAAGATTCTGTTGGGAAATAAAACTTGATCTTTCCAAAATTTTCATATAGAGAAATACAAAATAAACAGTGGAGAGAAATGAAAAACATATTTGTTAAGCAGAATCTCCATAGCAATTGAAAGTGGAAATTTCATAACCTTAACTTGTCCTGCTTTAGATAGGAAATCAGCATACTGCAATGTAACCTAAGTATGAAACATTTTGAATATGAAGTGGTGGTAGTGAAATGAGAAAGAGCCCTGCTCTGCAGTGAAAATTCTGCTGGGGTGAAAACTTCCCATGCACAGTAGCAGCCATGGAAATACCAGCTTTCAGTCTGTAATATCCACCCCCCCATTCCCCCATCAGTTATAATTTGGGCCAGCATGACAGGGAGGTGATAATGTGGTTGCTTCTGAATTCAACAACGCTGCAGTTGTGGTTCGAGATTGGGTTTTTAATAATGATTGTTCCTTGTTATCATGTGCTTAGAAGACAAAGAGAAAATACCAGAGTCCCATTGTGTTGCCTAGATAAAGTTTATTTTGCTTGTAATCCACAGACTACAAATTGTCGGTAAAGCAGCTGCTTTTTCTTTTTCTTTCTCCTTCCTGCCGTTCGTTCAGGCAGGAACCATGCTGACAGTAGGTGTGAGCATCTATTGTGTGAAGAGTTTGGCTTCAAACAGCTGTTAGGTTTTAATTAAAATGACTTCTACTCTTCTGCTAATATGAATGATTATGTACTAAGTCAGTAGGACTGTTTATCAAACAAAATGGAGGGAATAATTTTTTTGAAGTGTCAGTGGTATAGCTTAAGAATGTCTACACGTATATCTCTATTTTAAGTGCAGGTGCTTTCGTCATGCAATATGAAACATTTCTCCAGATCATGGAACTATAGCTTAAAGCATTTTCAGTTTGATTTTGCTAGACAATAAGTAATGCATTAATATAAATAAAGAGGTAATGCATTAATATAAATTTATGTTATAAGCTGTAAGTGTTCATTGGGGGCCCTGTGCCTATGCAGTGGACAGTGAGTGCATCATTAAGAGCTGTGGTGGATAAAAAATAAGGAGAAACAGTCTGTGCAAATTGAAACATCTGTTTCCCTTTCCCAGAAGTCCAAGGTCTGTTAGCTGTCTTAGCATGTGAACTGGCAGAGGGCCATAACCCACTGTTCACCAGCCTGTTTCCCAGATATTTTATCCTGAGAAACAGTTCTTATCCATCTGACTGTCACATTAGTGACAGAAGTGTGTTCCAGATCAGACTGCTCCTACCACATTGCTATAGGGGATAATTCTCCCCTGAGAGGATTAGCTGCACGGTTAGTACTTGTATCTGAACAGAAGGAAATACAAAGGCTACAAATTGATGCTGTAGGCAGGTGTGTGTTGTGATGGTCACCTTCCAAAAGTAAGAATGTAGATGAAAAACAAGGTTTTTTTGAGCTTCACTCTTACCAGGGTATAACTGCTTTGGGGGCCTTGACACACAGCCTGAGTAACTCAACATGTTCTTGGTCCACCTGGGCAAGTGTACCTTCTCCTAAGAAAAATACACAAAATTAATTGATATTTCAGCTGATAAAAGTGTTAAGAATTTGTTGATAGGCTTCAGATTAGAATGTGGTTTGTAGTTTTCCATTCTCATGCGCCAATAGGGCACTCTCAGCTCCGCTCAATTGTTTAAATGCTTGAACAGCAAGCTGGATGCAGTACTGACCCAGGCTTTTGGTCATGGGCAGTACAGGATTGTCTTCTGCCCTTAGTTTTGGAAGGAGGAAGCCACTTTATCTAAGATACCTAGGGCTGAATGCTCAGGCTATCTTGCCATCCAGGTGGTTTCCTTGTGTACCAAGCAGACATTACTACTTGCGGCATTCTCTGAGCAGTTTCTTCCTTCCCCCTTCCTTCTGTGCTTGGCAGCTGCAGAACTGTCTGTGCCATATTTACTGGGTTTTGTTGAACTTGATTCTCTCTGACTCCTGAGAAAGCAGTAGCTTTTCTTCTGATTGTCACTTCTGTGAATCTAAGTACATGATCACTTACCAGAAGATTTCAGTACTAGACAGAAAAAAAATTGAAGCTGAATACAATCAAGACTTCTAAGACTTCTTTTGATTTGCAGTGGTCACTGCACTATCTCCATTCAGTCATGCTTGTATCATTTTTCTCAACCTTTTTCAAGGTTACACTAGAAAATGCATTACCCTTTTTATAAACTCCCACTTTCATATTTCTGTGACCCTTGGTGATTTCAGAAGCCCCCTTCAAAAACCCAAGTGCATATTCTAAATTACTAGTATGGTTTTGATTAAGCTGATGGACCTCCTTTTGATCTATTTGATTGGCAGACTCATTTCTTCTCCAGAACACTGTCACTACAGCAAGTAAAAGAATTTCAGCTTAGGTAACAGATAACTTCAACATGCCTTTTACCAGACCTTTTAAAGGGTAACTGCCTTTGTTATCAGCAATTAACACTTTTTTTGACCTTCTGTTGAGAACTTTCGTCATTCTGGTGCTAAAGTTCTTGCATTCCACTTGCAAATACTCCTTTAGAAAAGTTACTGCCCTAGGCAATGTTCTTTCTATAAGGATAGAATATATGCTTTTTTGGTTTTGTGTCTTTATATCTTGGGTTTCCTTCAAGTTCCATTTAGGAGTAGTCTAGTATGACATCGGATGTGTTCAGTCATCTATAAAACACATCTGTCATAATCACAGAAATGCATCAGATGAAAAGTCAGTAACGGGGTGCAGTTTCATACTCTGTAGTCCAGCCACACTTTAATCCAGGAAGGTCAGATTTCCCATTTTCATATTCAAGATGTTGGTTTATTTTTAATTAGCCACTTTTTCATGGGACTTACCTTTTGGTACTTAAAGCATTGTTGATGATGTAAATGCTAGTGTTAGTAATTAATATTACACAGAACTGTTTTAAAGGTCCAAGTTTGTGTTTTTGCAGTGGTGTGTTGCCTTTTTCCTTCTTCTTGACCTTGTTTTTCTTACAAGCTGGTAACCTACACTACCTTTTTTCCTTTCGGGGCAGTTTCTCTTGTTGCTGTATTACAGAAACTGATGAAAACATACAGAAATCCATGTTTAGAAATCAGGAAGGTGTAGTAGTAAGTGAGGCAGAGCTTGTTTTATTATCTTCTGTTCCTGCCCAGCACCTACTGCTGAGTCACACGGCCATAGACCCTGAATTTGAGCGGGGTTTATATTGAGGCTGGTGCTACAGATTGTTATCTTGATAGGTGGCAATTTAGCAGGCAAACAAAATCAGACATAGTATCTTTATAGTTGTTATTATTTTTTACATTCTTCCATTCTTCCTTATATTCTCTTAAGTTCACTTGGTGACAAGCTTTCTGATGCAATAAAATAATAACCAAAACAAAGAACCCCCCCCCACCCCCAAAAAAAACCAAACTAAAGGAAAAACCAACCAAAAAGCCCCTGAAGAATAATTTTCAAGTGTTTCTGGTATAATCTGTCACAAATTTCATGTGTATTTATATACTTGCTGAAAGGAAAGTTAATATCTCACATTTGATTTTCATTTCTCCTTTCTCATATTTTTCAAAACTGGTTTTCTGACACGTGTATTTGTTTTGTTTGGTTTCATTGGATGTGAATAGAAGCTCCTGGAATGCAGTTTGTGAACACTATTTGTGCTGAACAGTTTAAACCTTTCTCTTTAAAACTAATGGGAGAGATGAAGTAAATAAAATAACAGCCTGTGGTTTTTTTTGAAAAATGTGTGAAAGAGCAGGTTTTTTCAGCTGGTTGGTAGCCTAAGCAGCATATCCATGAAATGAAAATTCTCACTAAATGTGAGAAGTACTGTACACTAATACACACTATTACACAAAATACACTAAAAGTATTTTGAAAGTGTTCAGAATTCATATTTTTGCCTGCTTAAAAGAACCTATTGGCCTGTAATTCTAATTATGTGCCATCAAAATTACTAATTGTTCCAAATACTACTGAAAAGATGCTTAGCACATTTCCTAAGTTTTTCATGGTGCTAAAATAAATAAAAACAAAGATATCTGCTTGCAATACTGGTTTCTATGCTTTAAATTTTTATATTATTCATATTTATTTAACATTCTTATTTGAGGACCATAGCTACTGTAGATATTGGCAATAACATTCTTCAGCTGCTGGTGGTAAAGTCCTTGCTTTGTTGATTGATGATAGTAGATGTGCTGGGAAAATGTGACACCTAGCCCCAAAGCAGAGATTTAACCCTAGAATTTGTAATAATAATATTTCACAGACGAGGCTGGGCTCCTTGTCTTTGCCTGGCATGTCAAAATCCAGTCTGACAAGCTGTGTTTATGTTGAGCAGGAGGCAGAGAACATGCATTGTCTGTGATCACTGGTATTTCTTCTGAGTCTGAAATGGCCTGTGGGCTCAATCTCATGATAAAGTCCCTGAAAGTGCGTTCTGTACTCGATTAGCATATCTGGAAAAAGACCTTTTGATTTAAATGATGAATGAATTCCACCGTATTTGGGGTCAATTCTGTCCCAAATGTAAAAGAGCCCCTTGATTCAGTACTGAAAATTGATGCTTTCTTAAATTGTGCTGCATTTCAACTGACTTGATAAAAACCAGTATGGATTTGTGGAGTGAAATCTACCAGTGATCCTTTGTAGATGGATCTTAAGATTGTATTTTCATTATGGCTGCTAATAGAAAAATTCTTTGATGACCCTTTCCTCAAATTTAGCAGAAAAGTAATTGAATAATTGTGATTTAATGTTTTCAGTAAAATTGTAACAGTAACAACATTCAAGTATAAAGGAAAAATCTAATATTCAGATATAAATCATGCTGCTAACGCAGAAAAAATGCACTTTATGCATCATAATGAAAGTATAGCTAAACCTGTCAGTTGTGTGGGGGAATGATGATGGCTTTATATACATATAAGGAAGACCAGTAGAGATAACTCATCCCAGCTGTTAAAATAGTCTTTTTGCTTACAGTAATTGAAGCCTATTTATAAAGGTATTAAAATAGTGTGCTGCAAGGATGCTATAGGTTTCTTCTGGTGCTTGTGTATGCTGGTGTTCTTCTTAAAGATCTTGAAGGTCTACAGAGCTGTAACCAAATAATAGTTTTTTACAAATATGTTCTCTGGTTTAGGGTTGGTTTTTTATATATTTATTTTTGCCTCTAGCAGTCTTGTTGTATGTCATAATTCTGTAGAGGATCCAGTTGGCTTCAACTGTGCTAACTGTCATTTGACAAAAATGTGCTGAAATTTGATAAGGCAACCTTCAGAAAAACTCCACATGGTATCTGATACTAAAATGATACAGTAAGTACATGCTTAAAAGTTGTATATTAGAATGTTTAAATTCTTACTGGCACAAGCTAATGTCTTAAAATTAATTTGTTTGCTTTGTGTATCGTGAGGTAGCACATAATACACATTCTTTGTTAAAATATTCAAGGAAAAAATCGTGTAAAAATTTGGTTGGTTTGGAGGTTCTTTTACAGTAAGCATGTAATGAAGTTGAATTGTGTTGCACAGAGGGTTGTATGATGCAGTATTTTAGATGTCATTAAGCATTCTCCAGTGAACAAAAGCACAATGAGTAACTAGTGAACAGCCCATGGTTGCAGCTGAGATGTCTCACTGAAGCTGGTGAGAAGGCCAGTTCAGACCCATGCTTACACAGCAGCATTTTCATTTCATCCATGGTGGATTGTTTGGGTCGTCAGGCTGATGTCTGTAGACTTAGGAGAACAATTCTTTCTTCTTTGTGAGGCTGTAGCAAAATTTCATGGATGGAATTTAGCAGAATCAACTCTTAAAAGATAAACTAAAATTTAAGGGAGAGGTGACCAGCAAGTTTTCTGTTGCCATATAGTAAGTACATACCTTAAATAATGACTGGTCTGGAAATGTAGCTCACCAATAAACAGAATAGCCAAAGCAATAAGGATTATAAGCTACATATAATGATGTAGCTTGGCAGTATGGTTTGTGTCACCCACTGACAGACACAGCATCCTACTCCCCTTGGCTCCTAACCTTGTATCAGTGGATTATTAGTTCCTTTGTTTGGAAGGGGTAGTTATGAGACTTTCTTACACCCAGCCCTTTCTCCTCCAAAAACATTGGGAACATCTGGCCACAGGCAATGAAATACTGGCTTTGGAGATACTCAGCTGTTAGGTTTGCTAAATGAAACAGTCAGTAAGAGTGAACTGAGGCTGATGTTTATCAGGGTTTTCCCTTCAAGTTTTTCTGACAAATCTTCCTTCTCTTGCTGCAGTTGCAGTTGTGAGTGTGGTAACAGTCTGAAATGGCCTATCAGTTCAAAGATTAGCAGCACTGGTAGTCCAGTGGGTACAAGAGAGACTTACTGTTGGAGCAAGAAAGGAGCACTCTCCAAATTGGCACATTTGTTACAGGTTAAAAATAAAAGTAGTCTGGTTTTCGTTTTTGCTTTTTGTAGTGTAGGTAAAATTGGAATTGGAAGACCTCAACAAAGCCTTCCCTGGGGCAGTTTTCTGGTTATGTATTTTTTGTGCTTAATGATGTTTTTTCTGTTTCATCATAAATATTAGTATTTATTTTCTTAATGTGCTATGTAAGTCAAAGACAAAATGACTTGACAGAAGACAGACAAACTTCACATAAAAAATGTGAATGTTTCAAGTTGCTTCTTTTTAGAACAGTTTTAATATGTAGAGTTCAAACATTGTCTATCCTCAGTTTATAAACTTCTTTATAACTTCTTAACATCTTTATAAACTTCAGAGAAGTTAACTGAAGTGTGTAGTGCATCTTGGCCAAAACAAATAATGGTGAATTAACAAAATCTGTAAGTTTTTTTGTTACGATATCTGATTTAAAGTGGAAAATGTTAACAGTGCTCTTTCCACAAATAAAAATAGGTTTATTTTTTTGACAGGGTTGAAAAGGAGTGAAAATTACCTGTGGGTCAGGAATGAGACTTCCTGAAAAGTGTCAGTGTGGCACTATGTAGTATTAAATGAGCCAAGTCAGGCAATTATAAAAGGGAATAGCTTGTAAGTTTTTATTATGGAAATAGGAGAAAAGGATAGGTAGCTAAGGAAAAAGTTGACAGAGGTGAAAAACAGAATATGGTAACAAAAGTCTAGTACTAAAGTTTTGAGAATGTTTTACTATGGGTGGCAAGTGAAGAAGCTGATGTTTGCAATAGTATTTTAGGCCATCCAGAAGAGAAACAGAGGTAATGAAAAAAAAAATAAGGATTTTTGGAATTTACTTATATGTGTGAAAAACTTGCCAAGTTTGGGGGCAAGGTTGTATTTTGTTTGTTTGTTTGTTTTTCATTTAGAAGACAGGTTTGCTTACGTAAAATGTCAAATTCTTCAGCTCACAGAACCTGCAGAATTTAAGGTGGAATTCCTGCCTCCTTTTCTTGTGCCCAAGTGTAAGTAGTCAGTGGTAGACAGAACTTCCACATCAAGTTACAGCAACACAGTTGGATGTCAGCCAGATGAAAGAAAAGGCTGGACAAAGTGTAGCTCTTCTTAGAGCACTTGCTGTAGCTGGCATTAGAAATAGATGACAAAGATAAACACAAGTTAGGGTTGTTTATCTCTACAGAAAACAAAGTGGTGTTATTGTCACAAGTGCTTACATGTTTATCTGCTATGAAGCAGAGTAGGACAAATGTGAAACTAATTTCAGACAAATTATAAAAATAAATGCATTTCTCTGCCAGTAATACCAGTAGTAAAGCAAAACTGAGAATAAGCATTGCATATGAGGGTAGAAAATGTGGTTTTAAATTGTGGAAGGAGGAGGAAAATGCCACAAGCATTCCAGTTCCCCAAACAAATCAAATGGTGGCTGACTATATTCTCCAGAGTATAATCTGGAACTGGATCAAAAACCAGCTAATTAAATAAGATACCGTTAACCATAGGCATTTGATCATTTAGAGTACCACATTTATTGAATACTGATATATTTTGTTGCAAGTTGACCCTAAAGCTAAGTATAAAAGAATTAACTAGAAAATGCTATGAATTGACAAGAGCTTTTTCAGAAATTAATCCTCATTTGGGAAAATAAGTCTTAAGTGAAATACAAGAAAATAATACAATTTCAGTTCTGTAAAAGATTATTTGCTTTACTTGAAGTACTTTGTTGCCCCTAAAAGCTAAAGTTTTGCATTCCAGTAACCCCTTGCTTCTTAAGAGTTATAAAGAATGTACCCAGATTCTCTCTTAGAGTTGAGGGTCTGTGTACACCACTTACAGATCTGTTACATTTAAAAAAGGATATATAAGATAACATAGGGAGTTGCTCTAGTTTACTACCTTCAAAAATTTCGAAGATTTATGAAGGGATGCAAAATTAGCGTTAAAAACGGTCATTTAACTTTGTAGTGTTGACAGTCTCAAAGAGCATCGGGAAAATTCAGTCCTGCCATTAATTTTGCATGTTTCCTTCTGACTTCTTTAAACAGCATTTTAGCAAGATATTTTATACCTTGGTTTAAGTTTCTTGGTTTTTTCTTTTCTATGGGAAGTGCTAACAGGCCATTATATTCAGTTGGTCATTGAAATACGTGTGAACTAAGTCCTCTGTCCAGAAAGTCTCTCATTTCTTCACTGAATGCCACAGAGATTTAAGACAATTAGAAATTCTTAAAAATCTACTTTCCTACTGTTTCCTACTGTTGCTGGCCCTCCAGCCTGGTGTCACACCAAGACAGCAGCAAGCCATGTGGTTTAGAAGAGCAGGTTGGACTGCTGGTGGAGCAGCCATAGCAGGGTTGCAGTGGGATGGCTGCAGGAGCAGAGAGGGAGCGGAGATGGCGATTGCATGGAACGGGCAGGTCCAGGCTTCCTGCACCAAGGCCAGACCCACCCTAAGGGCTGCTCAGCACCACCAGGGAAACAGGCTGATTCCCCTGGGCGTGACAGCTGACCCAGCTGGCCAAAGGGCTATGCTGTGCCATCTGCCATGGCACTCATCAGTAAAAGCTGGGGCAGGAGGGAGGAAGGAGGACATTTGTGGCTGTGGCATTTGTCTTGCACTTCTTGAGCCACGTGCATGCTAAGCCCAGCTTTCCGGGAAGCCGTTGGACACCTGCATGCAGAGGGGAAGCTGTGAATCAGTTCCTTTTCCCATTCTGCTGGGGCTCACAGCTTTTGCTTTCCCTGTTAAACTGCTGTTACCCACACCCACAAGTCTCCTCACCATCCTTCAGTCTTCTCTGCATTTTGTGGGAGCAGAAAGTGAGCGCTCCACTGGATGAAGACTTGACTGTTCCCCAGGGTCAGCCCCCAGTGGGAGAGCAAGTGTCCTGCTGCCATTAGATGACCAGGCTGCCTGAGTGTCAGCAGACTGCCTGGTCTTGAGCAGTTAAGGCTCAAAATTGGTAGGTGTCTGGTAGGTTCTGGCTTTTCTTTTAACATTTTCTCAGTTAAATTAACTGGGTTTTTCAACTGTGTCAGACTGATGTAATTTTAGTTTCCAGTTTTTCTATTTAGCCACTAGGAAACATTCTGCTTATTCCTCTCATGCACATCTAATGAATCCCCTTTCATGTTACTGTATAGCATTTAATTATAATTGCTTGCTTTTCCCAAGAGGTGGCTGCTTCAATTATTGCAAAAACTGGGAGAAATTAAGGTGGTACAGACAAATACAACATAATAATTTCCTTCTTTCACTTACTTGGGTTTGTAGTGTAAATTACTTTCTTCCATTTTGTCCATTTTAGGGAGTTAGGTAAAGGAAAATTGTAATACAAAGAAGACTTATTATATATAATTCTATAATCTTTCAAGTATTGGTGTCATGAAAGGTTTCTGACTGGTAGATAGCAATTTTAATGTATGATTTTAAAAAGGAAGTCTTGGCTTGGTTGACATTCTAACATAGCCAAATAAGCATGAATTTTGGAAGTATTGTAGTGTAAATTGTTAGGAGGAAAAATCTATAAACTACCTACTGCAGTTTCCATGAAGTCATTATGGTTTTCTCACAGAAAAGAACCTTTCTTCAGCTCAAGAAAGTTAAGGAGAATAGATACTGTGTTTGACTTTATTTATAACATGGCAAAAATTTAGGTTTTCAGCACTTAATACTCTTTTTTTTTTTCTGAGGGGAGAAAAAGAGCAATTGCTGTCATGTGTTGTCTACTACATTACAAATGTAGGGAAAGAAATGTTACATCAGGTATTCTAATTCTAAAAAAAAAGTATCAATTTCTCTTCAGGTTGATCAGGGTTTTTTTAAAGAAAGACATTGCAGGGGAGTTGCATTGAGATGAGGGTTGCATGGAGAGGAGGGTTGTTGTTTTATGTAAAAGTGGATTACTGTTTTGGGGGGGTTATATAAATTGGAACAGATTTTGGCCTTTGCAGCAGTAAGTACTTAGACTCAGACTGTACTGCCTACTGAGCACCAAATGGAAGCATACAGCTGAAGGTCTTGGTTTATAACTGAGGATGTCACACGAATCTCTGAAGTAAAGTCATAGGGCCTGTTGCAAAACTGGCATAGGCAGAGGTTTTGAGAATGAAGGAATAGGAATTCTGTAATAGAATTGCATCTACCTCACATTATCATATTTTCCATGTCTATCATATTTTTATCTTGTTTCTGTGATAGCTGGGCTTCAAAGTAAGGGATTCTTTGTACCAGTGTAGAATCTTAGACTTGCTTTGTTTCCCTTGCCCTCCATGTGAAAAGGTGTGTGTTGAGTGCACAGTGCACATTCAGTGGCATCGTTTTCAAACAGCCATTGCAGCCCTAAAGGCTGCCCTTGCTTCCTTCTTCCTATATACCCATCAACTTGATATGCTTGGGAATGCTTCTTGGAGGCTGTGGAGGTGGGTTTGAAGCACCACTTCAGCTGTGCCAGCCATGAGTGCTGTGAGGGGAGAGAACATGCACATGGAGAGCTTGGGGGTACAATCAGGTCAGTATTTCTTGAGGCCTTTGAGTTGATGTCCATAACTTCAATATCCCTGTAAACATTTTCTGTTAAAGTCCCTATAAATACACCTGTTAAACAAGCACTGTGGGACAGTGAGAGCACTACAACAGGTTTCTGTGCCATGAGTTAATAGGTAAGAGTAGGAAAAAGCTATTTTGTCACAGAGTTTATGGGATAGTGGTCATATCTGTTGTGTTCAGGAAGTTATATTGAGAAACTCCGCTCACTGATATATTCTTTTGTTCTTTTGGTCTTTTTTGAATTGTTCTTGAGCCATCAGAAAAAAAGCATAAAGCCACTATATTGGCCCAGTGCTGATCTGGGATTACATTAGGAAGGTGAGGTAGAGACTGATGCTGATCCTTTTCCTGTCATCCCTGTCTTGTTCCAGCAGTTTCATGGTTTTTCTCTGCAGTGAGATGTCAGAGCTGCTTTTCTTGAAGTCACATGACATGCCTTCCTTTGTGCTCAGCTGTTGTGAACAGCTACCAGAATTTTCTGAGGAATGCAGTAAATTATAGGATGGAATAATTTTTTTTTTTTTTTATAATCTGAAACCCTCTTTAGTGGAAGAGAGGCATTAGCAGAGCCTGGTGAAAAGAAGGAAATTACTGTAGTGGAAAATAGTGTTTTACTCTAGGGAATACTTGCAGGTCCTGTTACAATATGTTGGTTCTACCACTCTCCCAAAAACCACACAGGCAGTTTTACAATTGCCAATGTTTTAAAAAATTTAAAATATGCAAGTTGAAAATGAATTAATAAACTAGAAAGTTTGTCAGACCATAGCCATACCTTCTGTTTTCTTTTAATTTAGTTTCAAAATGTTGGTCAAAGCTACCATTCTGTGAACAGCACTTTTTTAAGGACAGTTTAAAAATTCTGTAGTAGATAAAAAATTGACGCTGATTTTTCCAGTTGTGCAAAGAAGCTCATGTTGAGCAGCAAAGCAGAAGCTAACAAGCTTTGTGCTCTGTACCTAAGGAGATGTGAGAAGCAAAAGGAGAACAGGAGGATCAGCTGCCAGAAATTAGAGCTTTGCTGGCTTCTATCCAAACATTTCTGCCTGAATGAGGTGGCCATAGTGAATAGAATATGTAAATCATCCAAGGGAATATATATTAACACTTCTGTCCTACCTGAGATAGAACTTATTCCCAAATTACATAGGTTTTTTAAAGTCTATCTCTTTAACTGATATTTTCTGCTTAGCTTTTGCTCCAGGTATGTGTACAGGTCATGTATATACACGGTTCAAATACATTCCCATCACTGAAAGCTTAGCAAGTTGTTCACCAAGATCTCAAGTCTTGAAAAGTCTGACGATCCAGTTCTTTGTCAACCTAAGCCAATTTGGCTGCCGGCTTCCCGGACTTGCCCTGCTGTGCCTCTCCTTGCCCTGTGTTCAGGCTGTGAGCTTGTCTGACCTTACACTGAACCTGTTTGGAGCACAAAGCTGGCAGGAAGCTATGCACTTTGCCTGAGAGTTTCTTGACTATTTAGCATGCTGAAATAGTTCAAAGCTGCTGCAGACATGAGTAGAAGCACATGGTCAAGCCTGAGGGGAACCGAACAGGGATGTAGCTGCCAACATTTGGGTTAGCTCAGGATGCCCAGCTGGAGGTGATAGGTAAGACAGAAAAGAGTGGCTTCAAGAAGGCTTTACTGCCCTCAGGTCAGTATTGATTAAACCTCAGGTCTGCCAACAGAAATACAGAGTTACCTCCTGTGCTGGAGAAAAGTGTGAAAACAGTGGTGCTTCCAGAGATGTCCTCAGCTTCAGGGTAGAATCTCTGGGGGCGGATTGTGCGCTTTGATGTTGAGCATGACTTTCTTTACTTGGATAAACTACCAACACTGAAAAACAATTCCTGCTGTTTCAGAAATTACTTACCATTTTTTGTGAGTCTGGTTGTGATGTCCTTTTATCTCATGAGATGGTGACTGGCCATTTTGAGACAATATTTAATATTTTTGTTTCTTGGCATGTTTGAGATAAAAGCCAAACTGGAAGATAAAAACAATACAAATGTGCAGAAACATATCTTCTTCCCCCTCCTCCCATTTGGTAAAAAAATAAAGTGATTTTGTTTCCCTCTTGTTTTAAAAATAATGTATGTTGTTGTTGAAAAAATTTACTGGGGAAAAACAAAATGTGATGCAGAAAAAACGGCTTACATGTAATGGCATTTTCATTTTCAAAAGATCCTGTAGTAAAGAGTTACTTAGTTCAATAAAAGAAATGTAGTAATATTTGTAATAGTTGGCTCTAATAATGAAGTGATTCTGTTTTGTGCGACTGAAAAAAATACACTAAATTTGTAGCTTTTTGTAGTCGAGAGAAAGAGAGGGAATTATGGAAATCTCTTCTTATACTATAAAGTAACTACTGTATGAAAAGAAATGCATCCACAAGTCTCTGAATTCTCAGTTTCTGGTATTCCAGGTCTCTATAAGTATTCAAGTAAACTCAATACATTTATCCACAGTGTAGTTATTTGCATTTTAATATTTCATTCCTCTTGTCAGAGTAATAAGTTTGCATAGGTTTTTTTAACCTGTTATATTAGCAAGTTGAGGTATTTTAAGAAGTGAATATCCTTTTAAAACCTTTTTTGTGAGATTATTTTTCATTGTGTAAATATTTCAGTTTTATATAGTAACACAGCAGACATTAGAAGATGTTTTAGGAAATTCTGAATTCAACTTGTCCCTTCTCTTTTTCCCATTATTTGCTGCAGGATTTGAACAAGCGCTTGTCGCTGCCCGCTGACATCAGGATCCCCGATGGCTACCTGGAGAAGCTGCAGATCAACAGCCCGCCCTTTGACCAGCCCATGAGTCGGCGTTCTCGTCGAGCATCCCTGGTAAGTGCGATGCACCTGCCTTTCTAACCAGCCTCTCAGCTCTTCAGAATCCACTGAACACACATATTCCATGGGTATATTTCAGCTTCATTTCCACTTGGGCATTTTATTCCTGAACAACAGCACGTACTTGTCAAAATCCAATGGAGAACTTCACACTTTGTATCATTTTTCTTCTGCTAACTTGGTGTTCTCGTATTTCTCAGTGAAGGTCTTGACCTATTGAAAGCAGTGGCTAAACTAAACTCCCAAAGTACATACTTAAATCCTTCTGCTTTTTAGAGCAGGGATGATCGGTTTGAGCAAATAGGCCACAGTGTTAAGTCAGGGCTGGGTCCCCTCGTGATTTAGTAGGAAGGCCCTAAAGCAGCATAATATGAAGGCAGGTCCTCCTCACTGCTCTTTTTGTATCTGATAACATTTTCTTTCTCAGAATTGCTGAGCTGAGACAATAGTGAGTGTTTTATGATTTTTTGGTTTTGTTTTTGTTTTGGTTTTTTTTGTTTGTTTCTTTTATCTTCTTTTCTCTTCTTTTCTCTTCTTTCCTTTTCTCTTCTTTTTTAAAGCACATGGTATTTCCTAAAAGAATGAAGGAATAAATTCACTTAAACCTTTTTGGATTATTAGTTATTTTAAAAAATAAGTCTTTTCCTTAAAGATGACAGAATGAGTATTCCTACTCTATAATTAGAGTATAAGTGCTAGAAAACTTGGATATTTGTACATATAAATCATGCACATCCCTGGAATAATAAAAAACATTGTTGTATTATTTTTTTAAAATTTGATATGTTTCAGTCATAGTTTCAGCTATCAGTGTTCTTTAGTGTTGAGGTCTTAGGGAATTGCTAGACAGTTACTGACATCCTGAGTAAATTCATTGGTGAGAAATTTGTCACAGAGAAATTCTGAATAGGTTTATGAAGTGCACATCGTTGTTTTCTTGATTTAATTACTTATTTACTGAAAAATAATTAGGAAAGTACATATAGTGAAATAGGTTTGTTGACTGTAAAATATCTTTATTTTATTCATTATTAATAAGGTCTATAACAAAGCATTGTTTGAGTATTTTTACCCTGAAAGAAAAAAATTATTGTCCTGGACTAACAAAGCTCTGATCTTCATGCCACCTTTTGCAAAGACAATGTTAAAAAATAAATAAATAAATAAATAAATAAGAAAATATTTAAGTGAATCTCTGGAAGTAATGATAATGTGTCAGGCTTAAATACTTGTACCAGAATTTTGTAGCTCATTCACCACTTAGTTGCTGCTGTAGCATGGAACTGAGGAACAGATTTCCCCAGACCTCTCTTCAGATGCTAGCAAAATAACTTTTCAGTAGAACTTTGCCAGTGGAGTTAAGTATTTGGAATCTGGGAGAATTTTTCATGTAAATCTGAATTCCTTTGCTCATTTAACGGTGACCCCTGAGAACAATTGAGGTTCTCTCCTCTTTACCTCTGAGAAAACTGACAGAAAAACAGTGCCCTCTAATGAATGTGGTGTGTGCCTGGAATCAGCTTCCCATCACAAGGTTGTGTTGTTTTTGCCTTTTAAAATGCTTTCATTTTTAAAGGGCTTTAAAGTCCAAAATGAAACCTGCCAGCACTGCTGTGGAATGCAGGCATGCATTTGCTGTGATTTCCAACTAAGCTTTCAAAAAAAGAAACCCAGGGACTCACTGTTCTTAAATTGTTATTGCCTGCTAGCAGACTTTTGCTTACAATAGATAAGTATTGTGCTCTGCATCAAAGGCTTGTCTCTTTTCAAGACTTAATAGGGATCAAAGGGAAAAGGCTATCAAAAGTACCAGGTGACGACTTGTTATACTTTAGGTTGGTGTTTTTTCTTTGAAATACAAGCAAAAAATTAGTTTTTACAGTAACTGCATTTTGTGTAAACATGAACAGTATTGTATGCACAGACACTAGAAGTAAAAGACCCTAAATACTGTGCATCAGTGTTTCTGTGTAAGGCAAGATAGATGCCTATTGCAGAAAAAGATGAAATAGTTCAAAAATTATTTTGAACTAAAGATGAAATTGTTCTTAGTTTGAGGAATTTAAAGCTTATTTTTTCTTAGGAATGACAAGGAACCACAATATGATCAAAAATTTAAACACATTGTAAAGCAGATCTTGAAGAATACCTGTCTTCTGTATGTAGGAAATATTGTATGATTTTTTTGTATTAAACAGATACTAAGTGTATGAGTCTTAATGAAAAACACTGAGGTTTCTTAGAAATCTGGCTTTTAAATTCCAGACTGTCTGGTGGTAGCAAGACCAATGGCTATGAGTTCTTCTTTAGTTTCTCTTATAATAAACTAAGCAGCCTGTCTTTTTAATTCTAATGCCATCTAATACTCACTTCAAGATATGTTTGTTTAACTAGGTCAAAATGCACTTTGGAAACATAATATTTATTTTGCTAACATTGCACCTATATCAGTGGTATGTTTAAAATCTCACTGGAGCTACAAGGGTAGCAAATATCAACTTTGCTTGTATTTTGAGATAAAGGGTTTGTCTTTGACAAGCTCCTAAATGTGTGTGATGCTAAAGTCTACTTATACAGTTCTAAAACATTTCAGTTCTAACACTAGTTTAATAAAGCACAATTGCTCTTAATGTTATATTAATGTAATTATACACCCATTTTCCCCCTAGATATATGAAATATGTTTGCAGACATGATCTTACAGTTAGTTCAGATGTATTTTCATACAAGTGTTCTGAAAACTAAGTATTAATCAAATTTTTCTTCCCTTCATAATATATTGCTGTCAATTCTTAATACAGTCAACAGTATTAATGCTACCATAAAATAGTAGAAAATTTTAAAATCCATCACATTTTTAGGAGCAAATCAGCTTGTGAAATGTGGATCTGGGTGCTGAAGACAGCCTAGGGTCAAAGGACTGTTCCTTGGAAAGAATTAGCCAATGAAGAGCTACGTTTGGAAATGAAAGGAGGGGTGGTGCTGGGGAGAAAACCTGGCTCTTTTGTTGCAGTGTGTTCATTTGTCAGTAAAGCATGACCCTGTGAAGCCTATAAATTTGGGAGTTTGACAGGGTACAGGCTATATGTGTTCTGTAAATTGCTTCAAGATTTCATGCTTTCATGTTTACTTTTAGCATTCAGGAGCAATAGTTTCAGCACTGAAGGAACAATAGGAAGCTTTGGTGTAATTCACAGTGGTCTTAGGAGAAAACAATGGTGAGAGAGAACTGTGTTATATGAGAGTAGCAGTGGATTTGAACAGGAAAAGAGTAATGATCTTACAGTATTCAGAGGTAAATGTGTTACATAGGCAGGCACACCCTTCTGGCTTGCATTGAAGAGCTAAGTTGGTGACAGAAAAAGAGAAGATGAATAAATAGATCCAAGTAAAATACACAAAGATTTGGAGCTAAGAGGTATAAATTGTGAACTGCTGAGACAAAGCTGAAGCTTGCTGAGGAATGATGCTTAGGGATTTTCTTGCTGAAATTTCAGTCCAAAAGGCATTGAGAATTCAGAATGGAAGAGGATGCTTGGAGCTAAGATCTTGAACATAGCAGACAAATAAGATTACTTTGAAAAAAGCAGCAGCATATGGTTATGCTGAGCTAGAGAAAGGATGGACTAGTTTGAGATTACTTCCATGCTTTAAGCTATAACAACCTCAGTGGTGGTAATCAGATCAGAAGAGTGGAGAAAACCTAAGTAGGAGGTAGGTTAAAGTGAGGTTTTGGTCTAAATGTAACTCAGCTCACAATCCCTCCAGGATACACCGTAGACTGGCCAACAGGCTGAGCACTGGGCTGGGATGCTGGGTTGCATTTATATCAAAATGTGCTAATTTGTTTTTAAAATACTGGGGTTGTGCAGTGTTAGTCAAGTATTGTCAGGTAATTTTCTGAAATGAAGTTTAGCTTGTTCATTAAATGATGTACCAATGAAGTGTTTGGTTTTAGTGATCAATTTGCCATTTCTTTTCATTGCAGTCGGAAATTGGATTTGGAAAAATGGAAACCTATATCAAGTTAGAAAAGCTTGGAGAGGTATGTATAGCTTTCTTTTGGAATGATGACAATGTCCTATGTAAAATTCTGCGTAAGTTTACCTGAAATTTTCCAAATCCCTGAAAATACCTGTTGAATTTACTTTTTCAGTAAACCACACATATTCAACATGTGTAACAATGTCACAACCACACAAATGTTTATGCATAAGTAATAATTAAAAAAAATAGGCAGGAAAACTGTCAGAGCTGGGGAAGAGCAAGACTACATTAGAAAATATGCTGTGACCTTCTGGCTTTTTTTTCAGATAGACAAAATTATTCTGTCGATGGTAACACTATGTTTTTGATGATAACACTAAGTCTGGTGTCCTCTTGCCATGACTTAGGTGTTGGAATGTTCACGATGGATTAGAAACCAGTGCTTGGAAGGTGCAGGCAATAGCTGTGTGTGTGTTCTGGTAAAGAAGCCTGCACACCTGAGCTGGGCAGCCAGCCAGGTGCTGCCAAGGGAAGTACATAACACACTTGGAGGGGGCAGCTCTGCCTCTCCAGTCATCCTCTGACTTCCAGAGAAACAGTTCAGTTCAGGAGGGACAAATTGTCATTCCTGTCCAGTTTGATTGAGGTTGACCAACAGAATCGAAAATGGACAAGGAGCACTGAAATGGGATGCAGTAAACATTGCAGAAAGAAGCAGGGCTGGTCAGCATCTCTGCTGTGAATATTACAGTCAGTCCTCCATTTAAAACGTTTTAATTTCCTGTTATCAAATCTGAGCCTGCCTGATGCAGCTTGAAGCCTGTTCCTGTTTTCCTATCACTTGTTACCTGGGAGAAGAGGCTGACACCCACTTGGCTGTAATCTCCTTTCAGGCATTTGTAGAGAGCAGTAAGATCCCCCTGAACATCTTTTGTTCAGGCTAAATGCCCTCAGCTTCTCCTCACAGGACTTGTGCTCCAGCACCTCAATGTCCTTCTTGCAGTGAGGGGCCCAGAACTAGGCACAGGATTCATTCCAGGTGTCACCTCACAAGTACTGAGCACAATCACTTCCCTGGCCCTGCTGGCCCCAAAGTCATTGACACAGGCCAAGGTGCCATTGACCTTTTTGGCCACCAGGGCAGACACTACTGGCTCATGTTCAGCTGCTGTCAGCCAGCACCCTCAGATCCTTTTCTTAGGAGCATCTTCCCAGTCACTTCCCCAAGCCCACAGCACTGCCTGGGGTTGTTGTGACCCAGGTGCAGAACCTGGTGCTCGGTCTTATTAAACCTCATGAAATTGCTGTCAGCCATGGATCCAACCTGTCCAGATCCTCTGCAGAGTCTTACAGTACTGTAGTGATCTAGGGCAGTTTCTGTACTTCTGTTGCTTTCTCAGGCATTTGCAGGGATTAGTTTTGCCTACTGTTTGGTCAGAATTTTTTGTCTTAATTTAATATGCCTCTAGAGTTTTGTACCTCTTGCTGTCTAAAAATACATAATGAAGACAAGAAGCTATCCAAAGTTACATATTTTCTTTGAGTTTGTGGAAGAGTATGTCTGCAGCCTTTGGAAACATAAATGCAGCATAGTGTGGAGATACCTGAGCTAGATATCTGTAGTCAGATAGAGACTTTGAAGAGTGTAAATGATCCCAGCAGTGAACTTAGTGAACTTAATGCTACCTGATCTGACTTCTTTGGTAGCTCTGTGGTATTTAGGTTTCCATGCAATTTTCAGAGCTGTTAGGCATATACACCCCTTGTGGCTTCTATGAGTTCAGTCCTGTGCTTAAAAGAATACTCCTGTACTTTTACATGTGTCAAAAGAATATAATGTAAAAACTATTCATATCCAAAATGTAATCTATTAGATCCTCAGACAGAAGTTAGTATTTTCTTATTTAACTAATGTTTTGATAAAGGAACAACTTGTAAAAATTCCCTTCTTTATCCATTTTATAGGGTACCTATGCCACAGTTTATAAGGGGAGAAGTAAACTGACAGAGAATCTGGTAGCTCTGAAAGAAATCCGCCTGGAACACGAGGAGGGAGCACCATGCACAGCCATAAGAGAAGGTGGTAACTTTTTTTTTAGTTCTTAGAATTTCAGATACTTCTGGATTTCTTTTTGACCAAAGCACCATCAGTACTTGGAAATACATAGCCTACATTGGACATTAGTAAAATTGCTGTTAGTATTGATGAGGAAAGTTATAGTCCAGACATTTTCAGAGTTTTGTTTCAAATTTATTTGCTTTACTGTGATTTCAGATTTAATTGTGATTGTGATCTCAAATGCAGTATTATATTATAAGTGGATGATTAGATACTGAATTAGACTGCTCTTAGTGAGTAACTTTCAGGAACTCAGAGTACATTTTACAGAATTACTTCTGTCTGAAAACTATAGTTTAAGAAATACAAGCTTGTTACTCAAGTATGTGTTTGTTGTTTTGATTAAATACCTTTTTTATTAACTCAATCTATATGCATATTATGTTCTTAAAAATAGCTTTTTAATTAAAAAACCCCAGATAGTTTATATGGATGATCTTAACTAGAAATTGCATTTATTCCTCACATGTTTTGCACTTACTTTGTTCTTCCTGTTCTCTCTTGCAGTGTCATTATTAAAAGATCTGAAACATGCAAATATTGTTACATTGCATGATATTGTGCACACAGACAAGTCTTTGACTCTTGTTTTTGAATACCTGGTAAGTGCTTAAACAATTACGGAGCTTTACATTTGATTTATGGTTTCTAAGAAACAGAAACACAACAAAATTCTGTACTCTTTTTTAAAATACTAGGAATATTGGAGTTTTCTCCTGCATTTACAGTCATTCAGCTAAAAATGAGAACAGTGTATTCAGTTCTTAAATGGCTGTAAATTAGTAAACATTGTTGTGATAATTTCAGAGTTTTATTAATAGCAGTTACTGGTGGTCTGCCTGTTCAAACTGTCTGCTTGTCTAAAATCATTACCTGTATAACATGGTAATCACACTATGGTTCCAGTGATATTTTTCTGTTCCTATGATATTTTTCTGTTGCGACATAGCTGGCTTTCAGTGTAATTGGAGAATATACCAATTCTATAAAATACTGTGTCTTGCATAGGTGGAGGAGAAGGCAGTGGCAAGTAATGTTGCCTGAGACAGTCCAGCTTGCTGGGAAAAGGGTATTTCTATCCTTTGGAAAACCATGGGTATTTGTGTCCAGGCTTTAGGGGTTTTTATTTAGTATCTTCTGCAGAAATCTCTTGTTTTGATGAATCATTTCAGTTCCAACAATAAGTAATATTCATGTGATTTGTTACACACAATTTTACTGAACCATGATGATGTTGTTTTGCCAGGACAAGGACCTGAAGCAGTACATGGATGACTGTGGTAACATCATGAGTATGCACAATGTAAAGGTGAGTGTTTTTAGTAACAGTGACCACCTTCCAGCTTTGTCCTAAGAATTTCAGAGAACTTTATAATCAGGAGCTAGATGGTTTAGTCTCTTTAAAAATAAAATAAAGAAACTTAACTTCCTTTTTGGCCTGACTTAGCTACATTTGACATCAGATGATGTCTTTAAGTGTTTAAAACATTGAAAAGAGGCTATTATATAAGTTCATGTGTTTTCATTCTCTTTGAAGCTACATATCTAAAATTAAAAAATTCCTAAAAAATAATACACTCATAACTCTTTTGACTTCTTGTCCTTCCATTATTTTATACTCATTTACTAAGTCTGTAGTTTGATATATCCTTGGATTTATATATGGACACTGAGGAAAACGTGGCCTCAATCATGAATGTGTTTTTGGGTGCCACTGCCCACCACACAAGTAAGAAATCAAAAATACGTATTTAAGAATGAGTAATGTTCATCTTTCCATTAGTAAGAAAATGGAAATAAAATTTTCCTTACAGCCTAATTTGCTTTTTCTTCTAGTTATGGTTGTGGCCAGGTCAAGTGACTTAGTCTCCAATCTGACCTGCTGAAACTAAGTCAGGGTCAGGTGCTATTTCTCTTGTAAAAACCAGGCTTTTATTTGGAAAACTGGCAGAACTCTTAGTGTTCTTTAATACTTAGGGCTTTAGAAACAAGCTTCCAAACAGAGTACAGAACTGTCATGAAATGAGTAAAATTATTTAGCACATGGGCTAGATATTGATTTCTCTTTGGTGAGCTTTCCCTTGCATTCTGTTGCCACATTACTGTAAGTGTCTCCAGGGAAAGACATCTGCCCATAACCTGCTCTGTTGCTTCCTCTGAGAGACTGCAAAGGGAAATTCTTTCACTTGTTTCTACTTCAGAGAGGCAACCAAAAATCATAATTATGCTTGTGTTTTTAATTATCTGCAAGTTCATTAGCAGTGCTTCAAGTTTAAAAAAATAAGGGAAAGCTGTAAGTGGGAACTTGACTCTTATTATAAGTGCAGTTAGTGAACAAGCCAGAATCTGCTTGTGGTAACCTGAGCTAAGCAGAGGAATTGTTTTTCCTTGTTTGCCTATGGTTTAAGGTATGCTCAGAGAGCAAATTTATATGGTCAGTACCTTTGGCACTGGGAAACCAGAACAGCTGTGGTAGCTGTAGGTGCTTACCTTATAATAACTGTGGGGGTTTGAGTCATCATTAACATTTCAAAGACCTCCCTGACATCACTTCCTCACATTCCTTGGCTAATTTTAGGTTTTTGTGTTTTGACAAAATGCAGGTGTATGTGATCTCTGCAGGTATTAGTGTTTTAACCAAAGTTTTGAGCTAATACATGGCATCCTGTGCATTTCCAAAAGGATCCCTGCCAACTGTGGTGAAGCTTCACAATTTCTGTAATCTGCTTTGCATTCTTGACTAATCCTTGCAGTCCCAGTGTACATTAGGGAGGGCCATTCACTTCTATTGAAGTCATGCTAATAAAGCTTGGCACTGACTACCCCTGCAACAGTATGGGCCTGAGTAGATGGAACAAGACTTGTTGCTTCTCATTCTGCTCTTCAGAAAGGAAAGTAAAGAGAAAGAAATTAATCCCAATTCCTGTTTTTCTAGCACAGATGAATCCCATGTCAGCACACTGAGAACAGATGGATGTAACTACACCTGCTGTGTATTTGTCCAGTTTATGAAAAAGAATTTGGTAGTGTCACTTGGTGCAAAAATAAACCGATGTATTAGAATATGGTCATATAAAAACATTCTAGTGTTTTTCCTCAGAGGTCCTGTTACATGATCAATTTGTCACATTGCTTTCTGTAATGCTTCATATTTTCTTGTTGTGAATTTGATTACCTATGCTGACTGAGTGCTGCTGTGTGGTAAATGCCAACAATAGCTACCCAAAAGTCCCATGTTTGAGATCAGACCTTTATACATACAGAAACTGCAAAGTATTAGTCCTTAATGTAGTCATACATTAAACTTGCTTGGCTGCCCACTGCTAAACCTTTCTTTGCCCCATACTACTTTTATATCTATATATGTGCACCATTGATATGCATGACTGAAGTTGTTTGCTTGGCTTGCTGTTCCAGAGGATTAAAATAAACCTGTGTGTGTCAAGGTGAGAGGATGAATGTAAATACCAGAGGCAGTTGGGCTGCTTTCATAATCCTCATTTACCCATTTCTCCATCTTCCCTAAGCTTGTGAATCTACATGTATTTTTCCAGTAGCGTGCCAAGACATTCTTTACGTAGTTCAGCAGAGTTGGATGGAAATGCTGCTGAGCTGCATTTCCAGAAGGGGCTCTGTGGCCAAAGGCAACTTGAGTATATAGTCAGAGACAGTTATCTTTAAAGACATTAGTGAGGGGAAGAGCAGTGGTAAATGCTCTTTAAAAATAAACAGCCCTGTGTTTCTCTTCAGTTAAACAGAACAAATTGCTCTGAAAGTCTTTGTTGTAAAGTATGGTGTTAAGGCAGTGCATTAGGGTAAAATGATTTTAAATCTTTGAACAATAATGATGATGTCCAGAATTTGCTCTTAAGGAAAGTAACTCACTTTTTAGAGAAGTCATTTGTCCTGCTTACAGTACATAACTCTCCAGTGCCCAACTAGTCATGCAATGTGTAGATTACAATTTTTTTTGTCTAATTTATATAAATGTTCTCTTTTGTAGCTATTTTTATATCAGATTCTTCGTGGTTTGGCCTACTGTCATAGGAGAAAGGTGTTGCATCGAGATTTGAAGCCGCAAAATCTACTAATTAATGAGAAAGGAGAACTGAAGCTCGCAGACTTTGGTACGGCCTGAAATTACTCTGTAATAACTATTCTCTCGGTAAAGGAAAATAATTTTTCCTTAAAAGGGGAAATGAGTACATTGGATCTGTAGTGAATTTGGGTGCTCTCAAATGGAAAATGAAAGTCAGCCTTTTACAGGCCATAAGTAATCAGGGTAATACCTCTGTAGGTAACACTGTCACTCCACTTACAGTTTGAAAGTAGTCTTAAGGCTTCCTGTGAAATTGATACTTAGTCAAATCCTTAAGGTGGAGCTCATGTTGCTTCTCCTACCACTCCACAGTCACTCTAAAGCAGGGTAACCATGACAGGAGAGAGGAAGGTTTTGTTCACGTGCTAAATTGTCAGATGTTGCACTATCACTGATACACCAAATGCCTTGGGTTTACAGTAGAGTGGGACGTCCACATTTCCCTGTTGCTTTCTGTGTCTGGAAGATCCTTTGAAAGTTGTGCTCTGTGCCTCTGATTTTACCCCTTCTGTGTGAATGAAAGCTGCTCAGAAGATTGCATCTAACATGGTAGATCTGAATTTTATTGAAGATATTGCTGACAAATTGACAGTGTTAGGATGGAAAACCCTTACTGGTCCAACACTGGTTTGGTCTGTTTCCACCATTCAGTTAATTGCTTGTTGCCTTCTGCCTTTTGCAATGTAATTTTCCAGAAACAGTGCAGAAGGTTTTCACAACAGGGAGGTGTCATATCAATCTAATGCTATTTAATGAAATTTACGGGATTAGTCCAGGTTTTGATGTGTTTACCTTTCTTCTGTGCTTAAAAATGCTGACCATGAGATTGCCATAAGTACTAAAAGGCAATAGAAATCTCTTTATTAGGGCCTTAAATAACATTAGGAGATGGTAAGTATAATAATGATGGTATTTAGCAAGTACAATAAGGTCCTAAAAATAGTTTGTCAATTTCATACAAAAAGGATTTAAGCAAGCTGTACATGACTCTTCATTTCCCTTTTTATCAAGGATTGGCAAGAGCAAAGTCTGTTCCTACAAAGACTTATTCCAATGAAGTTGTCACATTATGGTACAGACCACCTGATGTTCTCCTTGGATCTTCAGAGTATTCAACTCAAATTGACATGTGGTTTGTATAGCTTTGTCTAATTCAAATTTTTGTTCTGAGTCAAGTTGAAAAAATCTCAGCTTGGATGTTAAATAGTAACATTCAAATACACAGCCTTTGAATTTTTGTATTTAAGGAAAAAAGCAAGTCATCTTCTTGTAATAACAGGGTAATGTGGTATTTTACCATGAACTTTAATAAAATTGATTAACTCAACATCTGAAGGAAGAGGATATAATATAGCTATGACAGAGGTTTTATTTAGTCTTTGACAGCTCTTCTGTTACTACAAATCTTTCTAAATATTTTAATTGTAGTGTGTGGCTAACAACCAATAATTTGTTTTAATTGAAGAGAAATTCCAGAAGCCTTTACAAGCTGAAATTAAAAGATTATTTCTGCTTTATCTTTCTCTGTCTTTATAAAGGGGCGTCGGATGCATATTTTTTGAAATGGCATCAGGAAGGCCTCTTTTTCCTGGTTCAACTGTTGAAGATGAACTGCACTTAATCTTCAGACTTCTTGGTAAATGGATACTTATAGTAATGTTAATGCACCACATTTGTATGAGAACTGTGGATCTTTATCTCAGAACAGTAGTATGTATTTCATCACCTTTTCATCAAGGTGATGAAAAATTATTTAGCTGACTATACAGCTGAGTTTGCACAACATAGGCATGTTGAATAGTTTTTTCCCTTTCTCCTTTAAATTACAGGATTAAATGCTTTTTGTGTCAAAGTTGTTTGTTTACATTTTTTAAGTTGAATTTGTTACTGCTTCTAAATGCAGGAACTCCATGTCAGGAAACGTGGCCAGGCATTTCTTCCAGTGATGAATTTAGAAACTACAACTTTCCTAAGTATAAACCACAACCTCTCATCAACCATGCACCAAGGTACTTTGTGTTTTATTAATAGAAAATATGCATCCCTGTGGTTTTGCATATTCCTAAGTGGGAATGCATTTCTGTGTGCAATCTGCCACTGAATGGTGTAAAACTGTTCATCAGTTGTGGTAGAGTGGGCAGATGATAATGCAAAGCAGAACCTGGTACTATGTGAAAACTTCCTCTGATATCATTCTAGGTACCACAGCTCCGTAATGACCTGTGGAACGATAAACTCTGATTAATAATGTCTCCATAGCCAGAGAATTCACACAGCATTTCCTAAAGATCACAGATTCTCTTCTGGTTATATACTGGACCCAGGCCATTTGTTAAAATGGTTTTCTTGAGCAGTTTCTTGTAATCATTTTAAAACCATAATGAGGAAGATGAAGGGTCAGCTCAGTCATTATAAATAAACTTAATAACAAAGACGTTCATTGTCTACCTTGAAGAAGATCTAATATTGTATCCCTCTAGTAAATGAGTAGTATTAATCTTAAAAGAAATATTAAAAATATTTAAATAAATTATTGAGGTCAGTCTAGTAAATGACGATCCAAACTAAGGATTTGTGTGTCCCCAGTGTTTTCCAAATAGTCTTGTTCTGAGATATTATTATGTTAACATCAATAAATGTTGTTTAGGTGAAAGCATTTCCATGTTTGTTTAAAAATAATTTTCAGGTTTGATAATTTTCAGGTTTCATTTAATTAAGTCAGTTCCTCTGCAGTTCTACTTTTGTAAATACAATTCAATAACTGTTTTAACTTTTAAAAATATCTTTATTTTTAGGCTAGACACGGAAGGAATTGAATTGATAGCGAAGTTCCTTCAAGTAAGATGTGTTTTGTGGCTTTACTTTATAAAAGTGCAAGTTTTGAGTTCTAATATATTACATACAAAACGTATTAGAAGTCAAAGTATTTAGCTCTGTCTCGAAGTGGAATGTGTAGCTGAGTCTGTAGTGGATGACAGATGTGAGAAGTCTGTAGTGTGAGAATTAAAAATCTGATGCTTGCTTTTTTTTTCTCCCAGAACTGATTTCTTCTCTTACTACCTTTCATAAAAATAGAATTATTCTGTGTTAGCCCAGAAAAAACTAAATCTCTTGTGAAATGCAGTATTAAACCAGAACTTTTAAATACAAATGCTAGATTTCTTTAATGATTAACTGAGCTTAGTACTAGAGAAGGAGTTAGTAAGGTGTAATATTACTCCTTGATGTTGCAGCTGTATTCAAAAGCTGAGTGGTATGTAGGTCTAATCTTGGAATCTGTATTAAAAATGAGCTGGAAGCAAGATGGAAGGCCAGCTCCTGCATCTTTGAGTAGATGCAGCACTGTAAGTTATTTGTGTGCGGCTTTTGAAACATCTGCATCCTTGCCTAGAATTGCACAGATGCCAAGGAGGAGGAACCTAATCATTGTACCATCTATAAATAAAGATTAGGTGGAGTTTTAACCTGTATCCATTTGCAGAAATTATTTTTACTATTTTAGCTATCTTGTTACGTGTTGACAGTACTGATTCTGCTAAACCATTGGGTAGTCATGTGTGAAAAGAAAGTAATGAAAAAAATTGTCCTGGTGAATTATGGGAAATGTTGAGCAGCTAGAACTCTTTCTCCCTTTGATGAAATCACTTGATGCAACAAGATTTTTAATGGAAACCAACACACTTGTATGCTTTTATGTTAATAGTACGAATCAAAGAAGAGAATTTCAGCAGAAGAGGCCATGAAACATGCGTACTTCAGAAGTCTTGGAACAAGAATACACACTCTGCCTGAAAGTAAGAGGAGTAGTAAAGTAGCAGAATATTGTTAAGATAGTGCATTGAAGCTAAGTACATTGTGAAAGGAAAAACCCTCTAAAGTATTAAAGTGTCTGATATCTAGTAGTTTAAATAATTGTGAATTGGAAATTTTTTTAATCTAAACTATATAATTAAGAATATAATTTTGGTCAATAAAACATAGTTTTACATTTGTACATGAATTAACTTCTTTGTTACATTTCAGGTGTTTCAATATTCAGTCTAAAAGAGATTCAATTGCAAAAAGACCCTGGCTTTCGAAATTCCACCTACCCAGAGACCGGTATGGAAAGCTTTATATTTTCTCATGCTTACTAAAAGAATGCTGTGCCACAGGCATTTGGAATTGAAAAATGCTTTGTTAAATCGGTTTGTGTAAATATACTGAAAAATAAAATCCAGAATGATTTACTGAGATTCCTGTAGAGACACATAAGCTAAGTGCACAGTAAGATGTGAGTTTTACTAGGGGTGGGCAGAGACTGTGAAGGTGAGAACATTTTGGAGTTTCAAACCAGTTACTGTATGGGGGTTAGAGGTGGCAAAGTGAAAAACCAGTGCAATGAGTGCAGTTAAAAGATGCTGATGCTGATTGAAGCACAAAGGGTGCTGCCTTGAAGAAGGATGAAGATCTGGATAATAACTTAATAATCCATGGTGCAAATGCTTCGGTTTCTTACCATGGTCCGTGTTGTGTTGCAGGACATGGGAAGAACAGAAGGCAGAGCATGCTTTTCTAAAGGGGGCAGTGCAGAGTCAAGTCCAAGCCTATCCTGTCAATCAAGGACTCGGATCCAAAGGCAGTGCTTTCTGTTGGTGGACTTGGAATCGCAGTTTGTCTACACTGTCCTCTTAACAGTGGAGTCTTTTTATTTCCAACCTGCAAATTATGTTTTTATATTTGTTGTCACAGTGTGACAAATTTTTGTACAGTTGGTTTTAAGGTCTCCTCTGCCACTAGAGCCAGTAGGTTACAGCTGTTGATGTAACTGTAGCTGCAATTTTTGTGCAGGACTGAGAAACACAGTGCATTATTTATTGCGGAATCATTGCTGCTAAATAACTACTGTCTGTATAGTTAACACAACAGTTCCATGCCTGAAGAAGTTGCAATGGCTTTATAATATGTGAATGCATCTGTTTCTCTTGACAAAATGTTCTACTGCTGCGGGGTTTTTTTGTATTTCTTAAACTGCAGTGTTTCCTGGAATGTAAACATAGCTTTGCTTGGCTATAGGTGAGCCATCTTTAATGCTCTAAGTTCTTGGCACTTAATTCCTTATTTAACATTGGAAGTATGTGTTGAAATAGTTGAAAAATTATAATGCATATTATGTTTTTGAAAAGCACATGGTGTGAAGGTTGATTCAAACAAGTGAAAAGCAACTTTGATTTGCTCTCAGATCCTATGTTAGTTATCGATAAATTAGAGCATGGAGGCTGGACGTTTTGCCAGGCTTACTCCAGCATAACATATTTGCACATTGTTGTGCATATGAGGCCTGCAGAAACAATAACTTTTTTACCTTGTTTTTAACTTAGAAATACAAATAGTAAAAGGACAATTCACGTATGTTGGACCCTGGCTTACTTTTCATTACAGAGGAACAGGACAACTAATTACACAAACATTGGAATAATGACACACTTTTCCCACTTTGTTCCTCTCCCATTTGTGCATTATTCACTTGAAATCAACTGGAAAGATGCAAGTTTGTACTTGAGAAGAACTCACTATGCTACAGAGCTTTTACAATGGGAACTTAGAGAGTTTTTCAGATCTTAGATGTTACCTGTTTTCCAGAGATAGTAAACATATTACTACTATGCTTATGCATCTCAGTGAGTATCATAAGTACACCCTTGGTGATGGTTACAGTATTTTTAAGCATTTGTGTTCACCTTTATGAACCTATTTGTTTAGTGCATCTTAAAGAGACTGTAAATCTTTATTGGTATATTTTGAAATGGTCATGTAAATCTTTGGCTGGTATATCATGAAAATAGTCATAGGTAACTTAATTTTTCCTGACATTCACTGTAAAACGTTCAGGGGTCCTACCATTTCTGTTCAGGAAATCTTGTAGTTTATTGTTATTTAACAGTATTAAGTGAATTTTTGTATATTTCATTTTAACTTTATTTGTGAATAGTGATTGTGGCATGTTTGGGGGTGTTTTATTAATATTTCATTGATACTAGTAAATTTGAATTGGGATTTTTTTTTTTTTAATTTTATTTTCTGGAAGAGAAAAATTCATGTGTAACGGTGACTATTGGACCACTACTGCTTTTCAGCATTTGTAAACCGGTTTTACGTTCAATCTTGTAGACCTAACAAACTGCTGTTATTTCTAACTGACCGACCTGTATTAATATTGTACTTTTGAAAGTATAAATATTATGTGGAATTCTTTGGTTTTGTTTTGAAATTTATAATAACAAAAGCCCTGTGTTGTTAAAAATACAGACTAAGTGAACTTGCGGTTCTTGGGGCATTGTTGGCAGCGTTTAGCGAGGTCCGTGTGTTGTGGGAGCCCCCAGGGTCACCTTTGGCTGCTCCTTTAGTTCCTTCAGGGCAGTGGCAGTGGCAGTGGCAGTAGCAGTGACGTGGCTCATCCGTGGCTGAGGCTGCTCAGGATCTTCTCAGTGGCGTGTCCCAGTGTCACTGCTGGTGAGCCAGCCCTGCGTGTCACCCGGCCTGGGAGCGTCACGGGAGGCTCGGACACGCGCGGGGCTCCCCTGATCCCAGTGCGAGCGCTATGGCTATGGCAGAGGCACAGTTGGCACTGATGAAAAACCTTGTCCTGAAATAGTTGTTATATATATTTTTATAGTTGCTATGGATCTGATCTAGATTTTATACCGATGAACTTTGTAGGAAATACGTTGTAGACGTGACAGTGTTGAAGAAAGAAGTGTCAGAAAAACATCTTTTTTACAGAAGTAGTGAAGATAGACTAAATGTTCCCTGTGGATAAATGTGTGATTTAGCATTTCTAGAACAGTAATACTTCATAGGTCATAAAAGAACAAGTAATAATGTGACACTAATGAGTAAAGGACTTAAAGGTTTACCTGATAAAATGAAGTGCATTAATAAACTTAGAAAGGGATCAGGCGCAGCTAACAAAAGGATGTTCCATTTTAAGTAGGAATTCAGCTTTTATGTTACAGATGAAAAGATCTTGCATAAAATTAAAGCAGTCTGTTTATAAAGAAATTTTTTCTAAGGACCTACAAGTGAATCTGTGTTCTTCATTAGGAGGTAGCTTTAAAGAACATATTTAAGAAACTTGCCATCTGTTGTCAAGCCAGTTTGGGGCTTTTTAAAATTGTCTGTTACTGAAATTCCTGCATCAGCAGAGACAGTTCTGTGGCAGTTGCCTGTTTGGGGCAGTAGTCAGCAAGTCTAAAGTTGCTGGGCATCTCTGACATTCTTTCTATGGAATTCTGTGCTCTGCCTCCCGTCAGGCAGAGTCAGGTACTACGGACTTGGTTTCACTGTCCCCAAAAACTTAAGAGTGTTGGCCTTTTTGGGGGAAGGCCTCAAGAGTGTCAAAAACCAAGCAGAGACTTGCTAAAAATGGATGACTTTCAGTGTTAGGTGTGACCACCTTTCCTTGACGATGAGTGATCAGTTAATGAGAAATGGCCTGCATGTCGTGGCTGATTTTAGGTAGTTATTTTTGATAACTGGTGTGTCCCACCTAGGCCAGGGTAGGGCTGGCCAGGTATGGGTGTAGGTGTGTGTCAGAGTCAGGTGGGCTGGAAGCCAGGACAGAGGCAGGTGCTGGTGGTGTGGTTGTATTCACGTGCAGGTGAAGGTTGAAGGGGAGAGAGGGTGGGTGGAGGATGGAGATTGACAGGACAGGGTGGGAGATGGAAGAGGCAAACCAACAGCTCAGCAATGCTCTAGTGGAACGTGCTTCTCAACATGGCTGTGTTATTTTTGTGCTGCTTTACCACAGCATTAAGTAGCCAGAGTGTATCCCTGAATTGGGCAATAAAAGTTAAAATAAACAATTATTAAAGAATAAACATACTTTGTATTTGCAAATCATTTGAAAAACTGCAAAGTAGCATTCTTTGGGCTGCTTGCTTGTTGTTTGTGCATGAATTTTTCAGTGTAATAAAGGTACATTTTTTCTGTTCTGCAATGTTAAAATGGAATTAAGGTTAAGAATACATTCTGTTATTGAGGACAAAATATATGAAAGGTATGTTGTAAATATCCTCAGGCTAAGTATTATAAACCCAGGAAATACTCAGAATTAAGGTCAGACTTTAAAGAAATCCAAACAAATCAGGGTATAGAAATACAGAGCTACAGCACATGATGACGCTGAAGAGAAATCAGAACTTGCCTTGTCCGTGACATGATCATTTTGTCTGATGAGCAGAGTTGAAGTAATTCATGCACCTTTTTAGCATATTTCAGTACCTTATTTACCTTCAGAAATTTTGGCTTTAAAACAAATGTAACATCTCTGTGAAGTGCCTTTATTTTGGGAAGGAACTTGAATGCTTACTTTATGCAGTTTGGGGGTTTTTATATTTTCAGAGATTGGGCTGTTAAAAGATTCAATGCTCTCACTTGACCTTTGTGTACATCCATGTATGTCACCAGTATCCATGTCATACCAATGTAGGAGACTGGCAAGGTAACAAGTACAATTATGAAACATAAAGGAAGTATGTAGCAGTTGGAACATTGTAGGTAAGCTCTGACTGTACAGGTGGGATGATCGTGAAAAGTACAAAAGCCAAGCAGGTACATGGGCTTTGGAATTTCTACCATGCACTTTCTTTCATCACATGGAGTTCAGCTGCACAAAAGTCATAGTCCCATTCTTGGCCGTAGTGGGAGCCTGTTTTCACAACTGGGATTAGAGTTCATATATTCTGTATTGGTTTTTTTAATCTCTTGTATGTGACTTTTACTGGGCAATCCCTCTCTAAGCAACTGAGTAAAATTGATGTCAGAATCAATTCATGATTTCTGACATCAACTGAGTCAGAAAATGCATGTCAGAAAACGTGAACAGTTTCCGATCATTTTTGCATGTTTTCTAAAAACCCTTAACTCCAAGTTAGGTGACTTCAGAGCAAACTTAAACTGTGAATGCACACATACACACGTGCTACTGTGGTAAAGAACTGCTTAATTTATTGTGCTGGCTGCATCCTTCAAGCTCACTCAAGAAGCAGGCCTGCCTGAGCTCATCACTTTTACGGTCCTCCTAACGAAATATGAGTCTTACTTGGCTCAGATGCTCTGCCTTGAAATATATTTTTCCCCAGAGAGCTGTGAAGTTCCTTCATTTGTTGCAGTGGGATCTTTCTGCTGATGGAATTACCATGGCTGTGGATTGCTAACCAGGGAAAATGCTCTTCCCTGTCTCTTCTCCAGTGTGCTCCTGTAGAGCACCTCCCTCCAGGCCTTGCTTGGTAGCGTCTGTGCTGTCACCCACCCCTCCTCTTTCACACCCTGAGCTTGTTTTTTCAAAGACTGTTTTTTCCTTTCTTTACTGTCTTGTTATTTGATTTGCAGGAGAGGGTAGCTGGCCTGGAGCCATGTTAGGAATAATAAAGTTTACATTTATGCATTTGCACTTCTTGCAGAGTGAATGTGAACTGATGGGAATCTTTCACAAAAGAACTCCAGCACATCCTAGAATCCTCTCTCCTAGGATGCTTTCTTCAAATACCAGCCCCTACCCAAGGCAGGCCGTGATGCTGATTGCTCCCGAGTCCTTGCTTGAGGTTCATTCTGCTTTTTTCATTTAAATAAATTCATACTGCTTCTCACTCGTGCTGTCAGTCTCTTTGCCCTCAAGAAATAGGTTTGTACTCCATCTGTGCAGAGCACTCACACATTAATTCGTAGGAGCAGTTACAGTTTGGGGCTAAAACGGATTTTAAAAGTTGGTAGTCTTTTGACTTTGGAGGGTTATGCTTAAATCTGAGGCCTGTGTTTGTTTATCCTACAGGATATACAGACAGTCTGAAGATCAGAAGGGAATAGAAATGCCCTTACATAAAAGACTACGTGTACTTACTGTGCCTTTCCTAAATTCATTTGGGTGTCATGATGGCTTCTGAAGATGTTTCCCGTAGGCACGAGATCACACAGCCTTTTAATGCAGAGGGTTGTTCTGTTAGAATTAACCCTATAGTCTTGTTGGAAAGGACCAACTTTCCTTTAAACAGAAACCTTATTGACAGTTCTTCACTTCTTTGGTTGGTATTTCCAGATGGGGAATGAGCCTGTCTGATGAGACCAGTTTTAGTCAGACAAAACAAATCATTCTTTCTTGACATCATGAATGTGTGTCAGATCTTTTGCTATAATTTATCACCTATCACTGTTTTCCCCACCTTGAAAGTTTTCTTCAGAAGTGAAGCTTCTTACGTGTGCCAGGGCCAAAGGTGTGCACAAGCTCTTGGCAAAGCTGCCCTGTAGCTGTGGCCCTCCTGTAGGATAACTTGTTTTCCTGAAGTAACAAGGTGCAGGTAAGCCAAACATACCCTAATTGTGCACCCACCCTGTACTATATATATACACATATACTATACCTATACCCAGGTAACTGGGAACTTCTTGTGTATTGCTGAAGCACAAATAAAGTGCAAATCTTGTAATAAATCCCCCAAGTATGATCAAATTGCAATTACTACCAAGAATACTGAAAAGATAATAACTCCCATTTTGTTCCCCAGGATTGTTGGCTTGGAGCTCTCCCTGCCACAGAAATATTGACACTTCCACAGTATTTATTTAAAAACATTTATTTGATTTTTCTCTACAGTTAAAAAGACACCTGTTAATAAAACTCAGTAGATTACCAATAGAATATTTTCTTCAAAGCATAAGGCATAACAGTCAAGTGTTTCATATAAGTGTTAGACTTGAGGGGCTGGACTCTATTTGTATAAATACTTCCCAATAGCAAAAACCTTTGTTCCACGTTACTTACTGATTTAGAAGGCAGACTTTGACAGCCTATTTTTTTCAGCTGAAAAGACAACTAGCAGAAGATGTGTTCTCTTGCTATTTTTATTCTCTCAAAGATGAGAAGACAGCATTTCTTCCCACTTTCTGTCTTCCATTGTTTTATTGGATTCTCTCAGATCCAGTAATTTTTTCAAATATGATTTTGTCCCAGAATTTTTGTTTTCTGCTATCTTTAAAAAAAGTACAAAATCATTTAAGGGCTGGAAGATGAGAGGGGAGCTCTGAGTGTGTTGAGCCTTTTGAGAAGAAAAAAATCCACCTTATTAATAGTAAAACCTTGGAAGAAATAAAATCATGGGAATCTGGGTACTTCTAAGAATCTCTTCTCTGTCACACACTCCCTCCTCTCATGGTCAGCTGGTTTTTTTGCAGTGTAATATTCCATACTAGTATGTCTTCATCTTTTTAAACTCAGAGTGAGAAACACCATCTCAATGTTGGGTTCTCCTGTTAGCTACAGTGGCACATACAAGACAAGTCTCTATGCTGCTGTTCATGCCTTGTAGGTGTAAGTAGATATTCATGGGTTTTTAAAAATGAGGCAGGAGTCAGCTCTTTATGTGAAATAATTGCCTCTCTGTAACTTGTTGAAAAATATTCCATGTACCTGGGAGGAATGCATTGGAAGAGAAATGTTCAGTCTGCAAGCCCTTGTGATTTATCTCCGCTAACCTTGTCAATCCCATCAGTTAAACACTGCCCTTTGTTCCAACCTATTCTGACTTTACTTTGTATAAAATTTGCATTCACTCATAAATTTTGTGTAGGTTCATTTTCTCTTTTTGACTCCGTGGGGTGGCACATCTTGAGCTCTTGAAACGCTGAGTCGAGCAAATGACGTCCCAAGTGCTTCATTTGTTCTCCTTATGTCTGGCATTCAATTGCTGTCTTTATCAGCTGGTACCTACATGGCTACAGCAGGTTTTTATCTCTGCAAGTGGAACTGTTGAGTAGTTTTTGGTTGTGCAACCCAGGAGCCTGAGGAAAATTTCTGCTGTCTTTTGTCAACCACCTCTGCCCCAAAAATAGCTTTTCAACATCAGAACTGCATTAATAAAATGTTTATTTAGCACCTTTCAGGTTGAAGGATCCAAAAGCACTTTACAAATAACTACACACATCATCACTGAAATGCATCCAAGCAGAAAATCAGCAGACAACTCACTGCATACATTTCAAAAAGAACAGACCATGGCCAGCTGCTCGGCCAGAAAGCAAAGTTGAGGTTTGAATGACCTGTCACAAACAGGGATCGGATTTGGGGTTGGCTTTTAAGGACTCATCTGAAAAACCGACACAGTAAAGCTGCATTCAAGCCAATTTAGCCACATCAGGAAAGTGAAAATTTGCATCAGCCCTGCCAGGATTAGAGTCTGTGGTGCCAGGGAGTCTGGCCTAATCCTAACCTGACATTTAGATGACTAAACCATCCCCTCAAGGTAGAGGACATACCCAGTAAACTCAAGTTGCAAGTATATAGTAACACAATGCTTTTTTTTCATCCAGAATTCAGCTGTTTATACATAAACATCCCACATGTAGAGTCTCTGCCTCTTTGCAAGCACCAGGCATCAATTTACAGACCTGCAACTTTTCCAGCTTTGGGGGAAGGGGAAATGTGACCTTCTGAGCTTGAGTAGCTACAACAGTCTTTCCAGGGAAGTTGTAGAAGGCACTTGGCACAGCTGAACAAAGCACCTGGAAATTATCGGGAATGATCCTCATTCCTTGGGAGGACAAAGATTACCTGCAGTCTTTCCAGACATAATGTTGACAGTTCATAAGAAGTATAGGCCAAATAAATTCTGAGCAATGTCTCCTTTTCTACAGAAGTACTCTCAAATGCTGGAAACGTCTCATGAACATACACAGCCCAGCTCCTCCTTGTTGCAACTTGACAGAAGAACTTGGGCATAAATGTGTAAATGTGGCTTTGTTATTCTGAGCTACATGTCCTGGCTGTAACAAGGATTATGTTTTCCACTTCAGCAAAGGAAAATTATAAGGCTAGTTTTATACAATTTGAAAGCACTTAATACAAAGTTACATTAATACACTGCATCATATGGCCTATCTGTGGAGAAAATACTGAAATACTACCATAGGGCTGTTCAATGCTAATTTTTTTTCTTTCAACTTTTTATCTTAATACTAGAAAATATATAAATCATTTACATGACTTTATGCAAAAGAAGGCACAGCCGGTTATAGTTTACACAAGCGCAATGCATAATATGCAGAAAAAGGGATTAAAAAGAAGCTTCACATCCCTAATAGATACATTGTTGCAATCCATTAAGAAAAGTACTTCATCAACAACAGAAGTGTTCAACACTTGACAGCTATGATATAAAAAAATTATAATTCATTTAATGCATAACAGATTTATATATACTTTTATATATAAACACTGTTGAAAAATGCTAACATAATAAAAGTAGATTATCCATGTAATGAAAAGTGCAAACCAAAGTAATAAAGGGTTTCACAATGTCCTTCTCATGACACAGGAAAAACTAGCCCATAGGAATGAAGTGTTAAATCCACCAATACATCCTTGGTGTGATGAGGCATCATCAGGATTTCTGAGCATTTGGAGAAAGCAGTATTGGTGAAGAGGCTCTGTCCAGACTGGGGAGTGGCACTGGTATGTGACCATTTAGCAGAGTTGGAAACTGTAAGAGGCCAAAAGGTAAAAATTAGTCTTTATCCCAAAACATTCAGCCCAAGAAGCACCTGGATTTAGCATTAGCAACTGGCTCCAGATGGTTTCAAGAGTTGTGTTGTCTATACAGTAAGACATCTCTACCAAATGCCTGCATCAGCCATTAGGAATGCAAGATAGAGGACAAAACCTGAATAATTTGTAAATGCACGAGGATATAAAAACCTGTTATTGGCTCTTTTATATATAAATGTTCACATAATACATTTATCATCACCCTGGAAAAGTGAACACTACAGAGCAATCTTTGCCATCCATTCTGTTTCCAAAAGTATTTTTTCAGTTTACACATTATTAATTACAATACATCCTTTTTGTCTTTCTTTTATACAGGAAAGAGTTTGGCAAAAGTGAAAGTTCAGATGTAGTTTTATGGCAGAAAAAGTATACCTGGGGATACAAAGTTTGGGGAAAATTACTCTCAAGTAATTACAGTTTCTATGTTCACTCACAAACTACAAACTAGCTCCACCATTCAGCAGGTGAAGCAGAACGTGTAGTGATTTATTGTGGCGTCATTTATTGTCACCTGCTGCTTCAGAAGTGCTGTGCACAAACCTTATCCAGTACAGAAGCTGTATATTCCTAGTTCACAATGGCATCATGACTGCACCTTGCCTGCAGGGTGGGTATTGACTAGCTCTTAACATCTGACCTGACAAAAAAATAAAGCAAGTAGGTGGAATAAACTTGCTGCAGCATGAGGCAGGAATTATCCCAGTGGTAGATACTGATCTGGCCTCGAGATCCAGCTCCATGAGCTGTGCTGCGTTTCTGTTGGCTTGAGGAAGACAGAGCTGAAATATCTCATTCAAGCATCTGGTGTATTTTTACCCCTTATCAGATCAGTCCTTGGACAGCCAACTGTGGTGTAACCACGCCTTCCACGTGCATATAATAACGTGCTCCTAACAAGTTTCCTCTTCCACTCAAATGGTGGTTGGTGATTCCTGTCTTCTACCACTCCATGTAAAGCTGGGCCAGGCAGCACAGTGCTGCAGGGCACCATGCTCCTGGTGTGGCCCAAACTGCCTGATGCCTCTGCTTTAACCACACCAAACCTCAGGAAATGCTTCCATCACTTCTGCCAAGAGCCATTAAAACACAGAAACTGATTACAAGCTCTTCCCTGGGTACGCATGGAGCGTGGCCTGGCCTGTGAGGCAGCCTGAGGAGAGCTTTACCTTGGCACTTGCTTGAATCAAACATCATTTACAAGGCCCTTTGGGTCTCAGCAGGGAAAGCCAAGGGCACTTCTCACTTTCAGTTCCCCCAGGGAATGACCAACATGTGTCCGTACAAACTCATTCCAGGTCTCACCCCAGTCACTTCTCGGGGGAAATGTCTGGCCGTTTCTAACCATGGGTGCAAAACCAAGGTCCAGTAGGGACTAATGAGTTTATTGGAAACACAAAGGAGTCCTGAGCTCCATGTGCAGCTGGAGGTAGAAAGACTGATTATCCCAGTACCTGAGCAGCTCCTTGAGCTGAAGCCCTGGATTTGGGCAGTCAGCCTTCCTGAAGGTTCAGAGACTAATACAGGGTCCCTGTCTAGCAGTAGCCTTCTCCTCTGTTAGTGCTGGCCCTCCACAACCATTGGGGTGTTCATTCCAAGGGTGTCTTTGCACCTTCAGCTGTGCAGATGGCCATTGGGTTCCTTGCCAATCAGCAGATCAGCATAATTTCTTCTGTGACTTAATGAAACAACTGTACTGCAGCAGCTACAGCTGGAGCTGCAAATACCATGCCCACTGTCTTCTTCCTGAGCCTCAGACAAATGCTGCAGCTGAGTGCTGTGGCCATTGTGGGTTATTTAGTAGCTTTGTATTTACCACATCTCTATAAAGCTTTGAGAATTTTACTCTGCCAACACTCAGGAGAGAGTGGACACAATGCTGCCTTTCTGCTGTTACATATGGCAAAGTCATGCCCAGAGGTGTGTCTTTGGTTGAGGACACATGGATAACTGGCAGGACAGCTGGAAATGGAGCCTCTGGGTTCAGAGAGCCTTGTCCTTCTGAGTGAGAAATAGCTCATTAGGACAAAAGGATAAACCTACACCCATCTCACTGGGTGAGATCCAAACTGTCTTGGTGTTCCCAGAGTCTTTGTTCCAGCCCTCTCCTGGCAGGTCACTGGTCTGCACTCTTCCTGCAGCTCTGAGCTCTGTTACCTGCTCTCTCCAGGGTCCAGCATTTATTTCTCTTTCCTTCACACAATGTATGTGTGCTTTCTGCAGCAGACACTGCCCTGTAGGTTCTGACTGTGCTGCCAAGGGTTGGAAGAGGGTACAAATAAGTAGGCCTCTTTAGAAGTGGTTGTTAATGCCCGTATTTTCTTGATCTGTTTGAAAAGCTCCAGACTGATGTGAAGAGATGTTCCCACAATGTCTCTTCCATATTTGTGCATTCAGAATGAAACCTGTGCATTGGGAAGACCTACCTGGAACAGAGTGTTTGGTCCCTGCAGCCTGGCAGGACTCAGAGGAGCAACAGGACTGAGGCTGCTCCAGAAGTGAATGCTGGACAGCAGCGGGCTGGGGGTCAGCAATAATCCATTGGGGGTCTGCAAGACAAAAAACACACCATGATGCACAGCTCAAAAGTTACAGCTCCATGCAGCGCTCACCACCTCTAAAGCCTTACACAGCATCTACTGGCTCTCTTTTCCAGTGAATTCAGACAAACAGCATGTTCGGCAGCAGCTGCCCATCCAGCCCTGCATCCTTTCTCTGGATACCTGCACATTTCACATTCCTTCATATGCAAATTGATTTAATTTCTGTCTGCTTAACAAGATGCACAGTTATTGTTTATTTGAACCACGCTCCTGCAACTGTGTAACATACAGAATAATATGTGCGTGTCCCAGTGCCTGCCAACACCACCTAGGCTCCTTCAGAAACAGTAGAACCTTTTGAAGGGCAGCAGTTCCTTGACCTGACTGCAGCTTTTGAGGCATTACTACAGTTGTGTGTGGAGCTGAAAGGGTCACTGCTGGCCTGTGACGTTTCCTCCCCTGATGGCACCTTCTCTGTAAAGGAAGAGGGTTCAAGAAGCTGGCAATGCATGGGCTGAGCAGGGAGAGACACGTGTCCCAGGGGGACAGCAGAGAGCACAGCTAATTGTTTGAAAAGAACCAAAGTGGCAAGAACTTAGAATCCAAGGCTTTTCCCAACTCAGAGGTGCCTCCTTCCAGTGCCACAATGCACAAGATTTGCTGGGATTGCCCTCAGCATTCTTAAAAGCACAATTAGAGGGGAGGTAGAGTTAGAGCACATGCAAATCTTCATTCAAATGAAGAATTATGTGAATAATTCTGTATCCAGAATAACTTTTATCATGCCAAAAAAAGAACATGTGACACTTTCGAAAAAAGTATTTGGCATAATGAGTTAATCTCACCAGTAATCTTGATGCCAATTATCAAAATCAGTCCTATTTAGCAAAGCACTTAATGGAATTTGAGTACACACTTAGCAAGCAAGCACGTGCTTTGCTATGTCAAACAACTGTCTGAGTGTTCTGCTAAGCTGGGGCATCCTTTTGTCCAGAGTTTAAAATACATAAAGAGAAGACAGAAGACAGAGAGTACCTGCATCTCCCTGCAGTAACCAGCAGGTCATGTGTTCTGGTGCTCCCCACCAGGCCACAAACACAAACTCCCATGCAGGGAGGGCAGTTGCAGCCGGGGGTGTCCCTTACAGCTGCTGACACCAGGGCCATCACACCTGCTCAGTGCCAGCCCCTGCAGCCAGCAGGCTCACACAGGCACTGCCATGGTTCACTGCATTTGGAGTGCCAGATTCACCTGCCCAGCGGTGCCCGAGGCACCAGCCACAGTGTCTGGGGCTCAGGGCAGGCACACGGAACACGGACCTGCTGTGGTGGAGGTGGATCAAAAACACCAAACCCCATGGAAGAAACCATGTTTGTCCCAAGGAGTAATAAACCTGTGCTAGTAAATCAGCAGGTCACAGGAGTACCAGTCAGGGTTGGGATATATCTGCATGCCAACAAAAGGGCAAAGAGTGGGTGGAGGCCTGGCAAGGAAAAAACATCAGTCTAAAGCTCATCAAGTGACAGCTCTTGTCAAAAAAAAAAAAAAGAAAAAACAGAACAAACAAAAAAACAAAACAAAAAACAAAACAAAACAAAAAAAACCAAACTTGTCAAGAGTCCTTTACAAACACTCTCTTTCCAGAAGCATGGTGCTTTCACGGGGAAGGAAATCAGCAGCACCAGCAAGAGCCCCTCTCCTGTTCTCCTGTGCCACATTTCAAGCTGATGCTCCACTGGCAGGCGGCTGCTGGTGGAGATTTAAAAGACTGACAACACACTGAATTAGGTCAGGATAAATACTCAGATCTACTTACAGAAGAGCCTACTAACCTTAAAACCAAAGATATAAGTAGCTAGACCCAACAACATTCAACCAAGGACAAAGTACTGTGGCAACTGTACCAAGAACTCCCCTGGTTAGCCTCCATTCTTTATTTTTTCTCTAAGAAGCTGCAGATATCTAGAACTCAAAGTGCAGTTCTTGAGGAGTCTTCTGAAAATAATGAGGAAGACTTGGAGATGTTTTTTCCTACCTAGATGCAGCCAAAGCAAGTCTTCAGAGAGACCTGAAAAACTGAGTTGCCCTCCATTCATCTCTGGAAGCACACTGACATGTCTAAAACAGTGCTAAGGCTCATATTCTTTGATGAGCAGAGCACTCTGCAAGTCTGCAAGTTCTGCCAGAACCAAGAGCCAGCCAAATGAAGCCTCCAAATCTGTTTAATATTTAATGCAAAAAGAGCACAGGGCATCCCAGGCTTGTTCTCAAGTATTGCCATCAGTCAAGTATCAAAACCACCAGAGGAAATCTAAGTGTAAACAACACCACAGGACAACCTATCCCTAAATTACATGCAAAAATTGATGTGTCACTTCATTTTCTGCCCACATGCAGACATGCATCTGGTATTAGATGTGAAACCCATTGGGAAGTTCCTACTTGTGAAACATCACTGTAATCTAAGCACAGGAACAGTTTAAATAGAAATAATTCATTGCACAGAGAGGATTCTGTTAAGCAATGATGTTCATGCCTCCTGACTTCTGTGACAATGTGTGTAAGTACAATCTTGTCACTTCTAGCTGTTAGAAAGCAGGCAAGTGCTGTCACACATACATTTCTGTTCTAATATTGATTGTGTGTATCATGTGCCCTTTCACAGCATTCCACCATGAGGGTAATTCCTCATGACCAGCAGGTACAGTGGAATGCCATTTGAAACATCCTCTCAGGCAGCAGGACCTTCTCAGAACAGACATCACTCCTGGAGCAGACATCCTGTTCTGCACCTGCCCCTGGCAGCAGGTGTTCACACTGGGATCTGATAAATCAGAGAACGTTTGAGATATGATGCATGTTCTTCGTTGGACAATGGGATGAACAGCAGATTTCCTGTCTAAATTATGGCCTTAGCTATTCTGCATTGTGATATTACAGTTATCTGAATACAGCTGCTATGTAGTTTTCATTTTATATTCACTAGGACGAGTGTTTAGGATGCAGGGTGCTTCTTATCCACACTAGAAAAAGAAGGCTAAAGGAGAGGATAAAAGCTATGTTGCTGTATAGCCAAAAGTTTAAATAATTAGACCCAGGAACTACCCTACACAGATGCCATATGTCTCTTCTGTGATAGGACAACTTGCAAAGATTTGTGATGGCTTTAAGTTGGGTAACATTCATCACAGCCTTAGCTATCCCTCCTGCTAAAGCAGCGCCACAATCCTCAACATAATTCCCTTCTACATCTTTCAGGGGAGTAAGTACACCAGTTCATAGGTGCATGGGAAAGTTAAATATTCAAAGAAATAATTACAAAACCAGGAAACAAATCTCTGTTCATCGTGTGGTTTGGGGGCAGCAACAGATAAAAGTGGGTTTGAAGTAACTCATAGTGTCATTGTGTCTGGTTGGCATCTGATGTTGTCAGATTTGCTCCCTATGAAAAAAATACTGTGGTTATACCACAGTTAGAGGTTGTAAGTTTGTCAATGCATCTCAGTTTTGGTTTGCCACACTTCTGTTCTTCCTGCCAAACATAACTTCACTTAAAGGCTTTGTGATGTCAAAAATGGCAGGTGTCAGCTCACAAACTGCTCTTTTTGGTGACACAGCTTTGTATCTTGGTGGCTTACAGGTGTGCCTGAGCTGCACAAACTCACTCTGCAGCCAGCTGACAAGCTCAGGAGAGCAAATGCTGTGCTGTGCTGGCTGAGAGCACTTGCCAACACTCCCTTCTGCCAGCCCTTGTGCCATGCAGGCACACAGTGCTGCCCACATCAAACACCTCCAACACCTTCAAACAGGGAAGAGGTGATGGGATTCTGGATACCATGGGTCTTCTAGGCAGCCTGAAGTGAGTGAGTATCGTAATATGATCCCAATATTACCGGGTGGAACGTGCCTGGGCTCTTCTGGCCCTTGCTGCTTGACCAGAGGCGGCAGCTGTGGTGGTTTCACCTCAGAGACACCCCTGGCTGGCCGGATGCTGCAGCTGGCACATGGAACAAGTCCAGGCAAGCAGGAATTCAGTTTTTACCTCTAATGGAAAGGCTTTAGGTGAGGTGAAGAGGAAAAGGAGACGGATTCTGCTGGAGGGTTAATCCAGAGTTTTATTCCATGGTCACAGATCTCTGAATCTTGGTAACAGCTCCAACAGAATCCCGACCGCATGGTCCCGTGTCTTTTTAAACCCAGGGAAAGGGGGAGGGAAGGGGCAGGTGTGCCACCAACCAGGTGGGAGGGGGGCAGTCTCAGGGGACAGTGACACCTAGATGGGTCAATGACCCCAGGGCTGGGAAGCATCTTTTGAACTGCACCAACCAGACCACGCCCTTGCTGGAATGTTGATTGACGGACAGCACTTAGCAAGGGGGCAAGGGGGAGGGGAAGGGAGAGGTTGGCATACCTGAGGGGCTGGGAAAGGTGAAACAGGATATTGCTTCACACTGCAACAAGTGAGGGCTTGTAACACACCTTTGTACTCATTTATTTACTGCCCACTTTGCTACATTCAATGCCAGTATTTGCATCAACTGCTACTTCAGGGCTGGGGATCTTGGGGGATATTCCACACTGGGATAATTTTATTCTTGGATTATTTTTGGTCTAATTTTGAAGTGGTATTGTAAGACAAAACTCACCAATGAACATCCTGAGTCATATCTATACGATTTTACCCTTCTGCTCTGAACTCCTAAGCTTTTTTCATAGACTAGCTTGAAAATGAGAACTCACTGTTGACATTACCACAAATATGTTATTAAAAAGAACAAAATAACCTTCTGGTTATTCAATAGTTCTGTGCTGAAGGGAAGCTCTGGCAAGTACTCTGTGAATTTGTACATTAAACTAACTTCAGAGCCTGTCTTAGAAACCACTTAATTTGCTCTGTGTTCAGAAATTAACAAAAAGTTCACACTGTTTGAATGGATTCCAACATCTAGTAGAGAAATCTAACCAAGCATCCCACATGCTCAAGTTGTGACCTACAAAACCCCTGTGGTTTTCTTTTTGGCTTTTTCCTGTTTGTTTTGTAGATCTGGAGGCTGGTTTAAACTGATAAACAATTAATTAATGGCTGCCCATTTCCTTATTCTTTCAGGCAGTCTGTGAACTGTGATGGATTTCCCACACTCAATTAGGAACAAACCCCAGGAGAAATCCACTTTCCACCCCTTGTTCAGAGCACTGCTGCATTTCCCTCTTTGCCATATGTTGGGGTTTTCTCCCACCAGATGGTGACAGACCCACAGAACTAACAGTGTTGGCCACAAGGAGGAAATGCCTGGAGACAGGCAGGTCTTACCTGTGCAGTGAAGAAAGCTGGAGTCAGGGATCCCGAAGGAAGCGCGGGGCTGTTGAGGGCAATGGAACCGATGTCAGTGCTGGAGAGAATCATAGGTGGGGCAGAGATTTCCAAGCCTTTGGGTTTTTTAGCCTTTGGGGGAAGAGATGGGGATTTGGCCTTGGAGCCTGAGGAGAGGTTCAGAGGCTCAAGGGAATCTGAGTCGTGGCAACTGGAGTCAAGGAAGAAGCTCTTGTGTTCTGTAGGGAGGGGTGAGGTGGGAGACAGAGATGGTGACCTGGAGGAGGATGATGATGGAGATGAAATGCTGGCACTGTTGGGTAGCATTAAGGAAGATATTTTAGCTGATACTGAAGAGTTGAGGAAAGCAGAGGCAGCTGCTGTTTCAGAAGTAGAAGGCAACGACACCATGGGCCTCGTAACTTGTTTGTCTGTTTTGTTTGTCACAAATCTGATAACAGTTCGGACTTCTTCAACTGGTGTGTTTCCTTCTGACTTCTCCAGTTTTTCTGTTTTGATGGTCTTGTAAGGGTCTGGCTGGTTCTGCAGAGAGTTGATAGTGAAAGAGGAGTAGAGGCCAGAGTGGATATATTCATTACGGCTTGTGCTTTTCAGTGCTGACAAGCTGTGCTTGTGCTGATCCCTGCTCTCCGGAGGCATCTTACAGTCGCTGTCCTGCAGCAAAAGGCTCTCTCTGCTGATTTCCACAGCATGGGGATCCATTTTTAAAATCTCAGGAAAGGAGACAAACTTGTATACAAACTTTTGTCCGATCACTTTCTTGATGATGTTCTGCAAATACAAAGAAGGTGCTAGAAAGATCAGTGTTTCAGAGGCGGCCAGTACTGCACACACAAGGGCGGGGGGCACTGCCCCCACATAAAGCTATGCAGGTCATTCTGTGGGGCTCCAAATGCTGATCACCCTTGGCTTATTCCAATACCTCTCTCTGCTCAGCCAGGGAATCCACTCCTGGCTCCTCATGGTTTCCAACAAAACCACCATCACTTGGTGATAAAGACCTACTGGTGGCCTGTTTCACTTCTGCTATCTCTGAAGCAGCTTGGGAATATTTTCTTTCCATAAAAGCAATTCTGCTGCCTTGTGGATTTGAGCCATGCCACCACTTGGGTTCCACAATAAATCCAAACTCCTTCATTCATGCCACCTAAAACTGACACCAACACCTGAGGATGAAGTACTCTCAGAATGTCTGCAAGGGACAAAACCACCTCAGCCTCCTGGCCCCAGTTATTTACCCTCTGTTCCTTACCACATAAGGAAAGGATTGAGCTAAACTTACAGTGACTGTCTTTCTGTCAATGATCGTGAACTTGTGTCTGTGAAAAATGCAACCCCTTGCATAGGCTGGAAAAGTACTTGTGTCCTGAAATATCCCCTGCACCATCTCCAGGCTGGCATTAGGCTCAGGATGCTCACTGGTGCAGGCAGAAGGTTTTCATCAGTCTAAACTGACTACGGAAATTATTTATTGAAAAAGTCCCAAACCTCTCAAATGTTTGTAGAACCATTTATTTTTTTCTTGAAGTGTTCCCTTTATGTAAAGAACTGATTCTTTTGAGACTTTTTATGAGCATCCTGTTTCTAGTCCCAGTGCTCCTCCTGCATACCCAGGTTGGCTGCCTGCTCTGACACAATTCCCAAGGGTATGTGAGCTCCTCCACAAAGGCACTTTGTGGCACAGGCCTGGCTGAGGGACTGGAACATTTACTACCCTAAGCCAAGTGCTGCAGAACAAAACAAGAAATATGTCCTGAGATTTCCGTGCTAATTTCTCTCTTCTTGAAACCCCTGGTGGAGAGTTTGTTAAGTTTTCTCTGAAAAACCCTTTCCAAGAGACTTCCCTTTAGTCCAGCACATCTGCTGCACCTCCAGCTGGTATTCTGCAGACATCTGCTCTGCTGTACATATGGGAATGTAAATATTTACAAATTTCCTAAAAATCTAATTGGTTTTTCATTCTACCACAGCTTCTGACACCAATAGTGGAAACATTTGTTAAGCTGACTGAAAATGAAACAGAAAATTAAGGAAAAGGAAAAGAGACATCATCTTTCTCTATATATAGGCAACAAGTAGTTCTGGGTGCTTGTACTGCCTGCACTACACCTTGCTCAGTCACAAAAGCAAGGATCATTTTGTGAAAGAAGAATCTGCACTTGAGTATCAGAACCTTTTCTGTCCTTCAGCTGAGCTATTTCACTCTGTAATTCATCTGTCTGAACGTCCTGGCATTTCATTCAGGCACCTTCTTGAATACAAAACTAACCCTACAAAAGAATGAATACAAAAGAACCCTGGGATGCAGCTTTGCATCACAGGTCAGGGGCTGTGGCACAAATAGAGGATGTTGTTTCCCAAGGCGATAACAGGGATCTGTAGCAAAGAGAAGAATTAAATTCAACAAGTTCAGACTAAAGGCACAAACTGCCCTCTTCCATGCTGAATTGTACATACATCTACCCACCTGGCAGATGCTGCAGTGTCTTTTTTTGCCCTCCAGAGGTTCAGGACAAATAGTTAGCCCACAGAATCGCAATCTGCATTGCTTTAATTCCCATGGCTTTGGGCTTGGGTTTTTTTCTTCATTGCTAATTAGGTGCAACATTGGATGATTGCACTTTTTCTGCACTCTCAATATTGCCTTCTCTTTCCAAAGAGCAAAATCTCTAAACTACTCACATATGAAAAAAAACCCCATCCCAACTGGATTTTTGTTTCCTTTCTTTTATATATATTTTTTTAATATTTATATTTTAATTTAAAATAATGCCTCCCCTCTGCTCCTGGCATCTTTGAATTATTGCTAAATCAAGCACTAGCAACTGAGATTCTCCTTGGAAAATGTGACTCCCAGCAGAACAAGATTAAATGTATTTAAGGATTGCACTTTTACACTGATGCAGGCTTGAAATAGGGGAACAGTGCTATAAAAAGCAACTGAACGGACTGGTGAGTTTATACTTCCTTTGTTATTATTAAATACAGTTATATTTTAAGAACATTGCAGTGCTGCTCCTCCAACTCTGTCAGCCCTGCATCAAAGGCCCACTTAACGATGGCTGGAGATGAAAAGATTCAAGTGCAGATCCCTCAAGCACTTTGCAGGCTTCTCTTAAATGTGTAGCCTGAGGAAATCTCCATCGGCATGCAAGAGAAAATAAGGACACAAATTAATGAAGTGCCTCGGAAAGGCACTGACTTTTCCATATTCTTTTGACAAATAATTGAAGGTAAAAAGCAGCATATTTTTACCATCATCTCAGTGATCTGTCAGAATCATTCTGAGCTATGACAGTTCAAACCACAGAAGACAGTGTCAGGCACCACAACAAGCAGTTTGAAAGGACAAAGAATTGTGCCTTCCTGCATCTGCAGGAACACTTAGACCACTTGCTTGGTAGCAGGACAGTAAGTGTATATGAACATTCAGCCCTATTTTATTGTTGTTGTTTGAATTTTCTAGGTAAATTCCCTCATGAACAGGCTTGCAATGAGTGCTAGTGGCTGCTGGCCAGGGCTGCAGGGAGCCAGGGTAGGACTGCTGGGCCAAGCAGCTGCTGCAGAGAAGAAATGAGCAATTGGGACAAGAGCAGGGGCTCCACTCCAACAGCTTAAAAATAAAAAACCTTATCAAGAGACAGCACTCTGACACCGAGAGAGAGGGCAGGCAGTAAGGAATGCCCCTCTTCTGTTGGCTGCTTGAACACTTTACACTTCCCCTCCTCTGGCCCCAGAGTACAAAACAGTGACTACAGCAAACGTGCCCAGCCCACCCTGTGGAGAGGTGCTTGGAAAGCTGCAGTGCCTGCTGCCTGCTCCAGCACATCAGCCCTGCTAGGGAGCTCGTTCACACCCCAGCACTTCAGGAACTTGCTTTATGAGCCCTTCCAAAAGCAGCCTCACCGGAGAGCTCTGAATCATCAGCTGCAGGGATGGCTCTCTTCTGCCCCTGTCCTCCACAGAGCTGCTGGCTGAGCTGCTTCTCCCTGCAGCTTCAACTGGACTATCCTGGGGAGGGGTTGTGTCAACCATGCACCACTGAAATCCATCATGTGTTTGGGTTTTATTTTTATCAGCTCTGACTCCTGCTCCGTGTTTGAGCCATTTAGAGCAAGTGTGTAACTATACTACCAGGGTGACTGAAGCATTTTAGTGGCTTGGCCCAAACCTGTTAGCTAGAAAGTTTGCTGGCTGCAGGAGCCACTTGGGAGAATGATCAGGGACGTGGGATTCACTTCCTAGTCAAACTTCTGACTAATGAGGGATCTCAGAAGCAGGAAGACCATTTTTCCCTCTTTCCAGGAAGTGACCTATATAATCAGGATGCCCAAGACTCACAATTTATGTGAAACAGCAGAATGAACTTGTCTGTAGGTACTAGACATCCCTGGTCAGAAAAGAAGAAAGACCAGAGCTGTAGCTGCTGCTCCTACATCCCACTTGGATGTGTTGCAAGCTCCCTGGCTCTAAGAGTACTGAGGGGTGCAACACATTTAGGAACACAGGTTATGAATCCCTCCCAGAACTCTATCCAGGCTGCTTCCAGCTACTGGGACCCTACCCAGACAGGGGGCTGCTCACACTCCAGTGTCTGAAGTACACTTGCTGGCAGGAGGTACCTGAGCAGGATGGTCTACTCTGGAAAATGGGAGTGTGTCCACATCAGCATGTGCAGGCAGGCAGACTCTGCTAGCATCACAGGTTATGCAGTAATGCTTTGTACACTGTGTGTGCAGAAGCCAGATTTTGTAACATTTTTGATGCAGGCACAGGTGCCACTACCCTGTGCACCTGTACTGACCTTTGGAAGATCAAGGCTCCCATTTAGCTGGATTTCAATCTTTCTTCACTCACCTCCAGCTGGAAGATAAAGGCTATTTCTCTGGCTAGCACCTATGACCAGGTTCTCTGCTCTCTATACTGCAGGTCACTGGTCATCCCTTTCCTCTCACATCAAACATGAACTGCTTTATGTGTCTTTTTGAGGCAGTTGTTCTTGGGCTTTCTCCTCTACCCATCACCTCTTACTGAGCATCAAATCCTTTACTCCCATCTTTCCATATGGATAGCACTATATAACCATTTATGCCACTTCAGCCAAGCACTTTCTTGACTTCCACAAATCACTCTTGGATGAATCTCCTTCCAGTTTTCTGTAAAGGTACTTTCTAATGTCCCTTAAAGTACTTCCTTGTAACACCTCTGACCTGCACCACCACATAGTGTATAGCTGGTAGTCCAGGACAATCACACTGCTTTTGTTTCATTGTAGGATTCTATTTCCCCTGAGATGTCTTAGAGAAGACCTTCCCAAAAGTAAAGTAATAATTTTCATTATCCTGAAGTATATCCTCATTTATATCCTGAAGTTCAGAAAGCAACCAAGCAAGGGACCCTCACCCAAAACAATTCTTCCATGCTTCCACCCACACTTGGACATTAAAAATACAAACTAGTAACCAGGTTACAGGGTTTGACAAGGGTTATGGGAAGGGAGTGAATGCATTGGCACCTCTGAATCCTGAGAGCACCTGAGAAGCCCTGCACTGCAATGAGCACAAAGCAGCCCATATTAATTTAATACTATAAATCATGCTGCCAAGCCATCTAAACAAGTGGGCAGCCAATAACTGAAACTAAAACTGACTGAATAGCAGACTGAATAGCACTCACTGAGTAAAGCCTTGGGCTACATACTGTTCAGAGAACATGCAAAAATATTGAATAGCTGCTCATCCCAACAGTATGTGACTGTATAATTAAAGACGCAGCATAACTCATGCAAACATTAGGGTTATCCAGGGAACTGTGATTCTTTTATTTCCTAACTTCTGAGGACTTGATTTCCACATTCCACAACCTCTACATCTTATTAATGTCAGTATCAGCACGTAATTTCCTGGATTCACCCTCCTTCCCTCAGAAAAAAAACCTCATGGGAAAAATGACTGGCCTCTCTCTTGTGGTGTCATCATGAAATATTCATAGGGATGTACAGTAGTCTTGAAACCCCTGGTTTCAAGACTTCCAAAAGATATGTGCCATTACAGCTACCATAAAAACAAAATAACTGGGTAACCTGAGGGAAAAAAATAAACTTATTAACCCTACTCTTATAGGTATTTTACTGATAGCTGAAGTGCTCTGTGTGGGAATAGTGCTGAAGCATTTTCTTGCCTGAAAGCATTGCAAGAGATTTCTGACTGGCAAAAGTGCGTGACATGATGGACACAAGCTGTAGGTAGAGTGCAGGATGCCTTTCCTCAGTGCTATCTGTCATCTGTGCTGCTGCTCTGTTGAGGCAATAGGAGAAATGCATTAAATAAAATAAGAGGGTGGGGGGAAGAATTTGGGGAACAAATGCAACAGGAAATGGAGTCTTCAGATTATCTACAAACATTTAGCAACTATAATCATGGCAGCAAATTACAATCAAGACATGCCATACTCTACATTTCCTGGGGTGCTTTTTATGTGACTTTAACATAAATCTAGCCATCAGCCTCAACAGCACGTCATGCTTGCTTTCAAAGCCAGGCTAAGGAACTTGTCCTAATTGTGTTATTTTTCTCCAGTACTGGAATTAATTTACTTTTAAGTTCAGATGAATCAGATGATGAATTTTAACAAGCCACTGTTCCCCCCAAGCAAAAGGCAGAGCTCATAAACCCCCACTTATCCAGCAATCAGGTTTTATTTCTCCATGGTGAATAATTTCAAAGATAGACCATGAAACATTAGTTAGTTCAGTGTCAACTGTATGCAGTAGGAGCAGAGGGCAGTCCAAGAAAGGAAGGTCCAGCCCATGTGCTACCATAATTTCTAAAAAATCACTGACCCTTGTCTCAAACTCACATGCTGCCAGATCACTTAAGTTATAGGAAGAGAAATTCCTGTCAATAATTCCATGGTGCAAGTGAAGTCTTGTCCAGAATTCTGCCTCATCTTTTCTGCTGCCACTCCCCCATCTGCAGCTCAGTGCTTGTCACATTTGTTCAGTGTGCATCATCCCATTTGCGCCGGCACCCCCAGCTGCCAACACATCCATCATTGCACACAAGTAGGGAGGGGACAAGGATCTCAGAAGGCTCCTTAAAGCTACCTCAGAGTCTAGACTGCTTTTGGGCTTATCCCACAAATTGGTGAATGGTCTAAAGCAAAAGAGCATTACAGTCTGAGAGAGGCTTTTTCACCTCCCCAGTCCTTCCCCTTTTGTTCTGCAGGGGGGAAGGAAGAATGTCAAGGAGCCTTTCCTCCCTTTCTTGACTTCTTCCCTCCTGTGCTGTGCAGTATAGACCAAACTGAAGGCAGAGGAAGGGTTCAGGACTGAACCCACTGCTGAGCACACCCTGCCACTCTGCAAGGATTCACTATCTGCTATCTTACACCATTCTCTCTCACACTTCAAAACCTGCAGCCAGGTGCTATGTCCCTCTGCACTCTCCCAGTAATCCACCTTTCTCCACTGTCTCGGAACCTACACGTCACCAAACACTATACCCACAGAGTGAGAAGCTCCCACTGTTTCATTCTAAAGGAGTTACTCTTTCAATTTAAATAGGAGTAGCCATAGGCTTGGATTGGGGTTCAAACCCTGATTGCAGTACCTGGGGAAGAAAAAACTTATCCTTCTTTCCACCTAGGAGCTGTGACCTCCACTGGACCGCAGAACACCTGAAAAAATGGCCAAAATCCTTCTGCCACACTTAGAAAAAACTGTCAGGCAGAAGACCATCTCTACAAACAGCAAGCAGTTGCCTCAGCCAGAACCCTGATGAAACTGTACAGCCACTCTGGCAGATGCTGCTTGAGCACAGACAAAACAGATGACAAAGGTGTGTGCGTGCTGGGGGCAGGGAACTGAGAACAGAACAGGGGTTAAAAAAACAGGTTAAGGGATAAAAGAAGCAGGAGAGTCTCAGGTAAGGAGCCATTATATTCCATTACTTCAAAGAGAACAGAGAGATCTCAAAGCACAAGTGCTACAAATAACTTGTTCCTTGTTTTTGGGCAATATCTGTTCAGTCACTAACAGCATATTTGGGCTCTGCCTGGCTCTGCTCTTCATGCACCAGCAGGCACTCTGTCTCCATTGATCCCAGTCAAGTTTATAACCAGAGGGGCTGGAGTCATATAATGAAACAAGCTTCCCCATGCTGAGCAGAAGCCTTTTCAGCACTGAGTGAAGGGGATGCATCACATCAACTGCCCAGAACAGCCACTGTACTGTCCTCACCAAATCCTTTCATGCCTTCTCAGTCAGGCCACCTTTGAAACGTATTAAGTGGGAAAATCTGACTTCTAGTGGACAAAACACTAACATCCCTAAATCTGAAACTAAATTTTTTTTTCAGGAGAAGACCCTGTGGGTCATGGAAAGTCTGATCATCCAATTGTTGTTCATTGTTAATTTGCAGTCAACATGTTTTTTGATCACTGTGTTAGATTGACTGCATAGCAATGTGCCCTGCAAGAATTAGTGCACTACAAATAATACATGACAACAGCACTCTAAGGTCAGTCCAGAAACAGTATCTACTTTCTTCTGCCTTGTGCAGGCAGCAAATATGCCCTAATTGTGCTGAACACTGGCATTACTCACTGTATAATTTCATCTCACCCTTTTTTCTGAAAATCAAGATGAAAACAGGCCAACAAGCACAGCTATGAAGTTCTCCTTCATAATATACAAAATCTATAACATTCTTTTTTTATTAATATTTAATCTTCAAGAATATAGGAAATAGTAAAACCTAGTAACTTGGAATTTTTATATCTTATTGAAAAATATCCATTTAAGGAGAACTAATCCTGAAAAGATTTAATATCGATTAGTAAAACCAATATAATATTCATCAAAAAAAGGGTGCGGAAACAGTTTGGAAATTCCTTTAATTTACTGGAGTCTAAAATTGAGAAACGTGAATATGCAAGATTTGTGTTCCACAATATCTGTATATTTGTATTCTACAATCTTTTCCTTCTAGGATCTTGACTAGCTAGAGGAACTTCTGAATAGCTTACATGGAGAGGAGAAATATTAACTGGTAGCATTTCTATTTTCTTAGTGTGCATGAGAATAACAAAATTTACCTTGTCATAATAGTATCTGAGCGCCCGGCTCAGCTTGTCATAATTCATATTAGTTTTGTTTTTTCTGAGTCCCCACAGCTTAGCCACTTCTTCTGCCTTGAGTAGCTTGAATTCGCCATCATTAGACGTCCAGCAAATGAGGTGCTCGTGTTTCTGGTCTAGCAGCAACTGCAAAAGGAACTGCCACAGTGTGATTGCACTCTCCATACCTAGAAGGGACAAAGGAGAGCAACAGTGTAAAAAACATTTGGGAGCAGGTGTTCCACCCAACACTCATGTCAGTAATAAGCTCTATGCAGGAGTCATCCTACATAACTGAGAAAAGGAAGCTACCACATCATTCACAACCAAACATCCACAAGACCTACAGGTCTTCCACTGCTTTTCCAGTATTTTCCCCACTGCTGTTCTCTGAAGGGTCACATAAAATAGAGGAAGTATTTAGAAAAGCACTGCCCACAAAGTTCACATTATACAAGGTCACCACCAGTTGGCATCTTCTATTCATTGTCAGCAATCACTCTTCAAAGGAACACATAAGGCAGGGAGAAAAGGACTTAACATGACTATCCACTATTTTATTGTATTAAAAACCTGCTGTTTACAGCCAGGAGGAGTCTACTGGACTTGTTCAGATACATCACTGTGAAAAAGGGGAGGATGAGGGAAGACCAGAGCAATTGCCTTTGATTACAGGACCAGAAGCTAACATCGCTTCCCCCTCCCACCACCAGACTGCCTTTGCCTATTTTGGTTTTTTCCAGGGCCTCAAATTACTCTTGCTGTTTCTGTTTGCCAATTCAAATAGCTCAAAAGACATTCTTGATTTTTTAGAAAAGCTGGAAGTTCAGTACACTTAAGCACAGTAAAGTAAGTGTTTACTCAGAGCCTCTCTTTAATGGGGATCTTTTCTTTCATTATCAAAGGTACAACTGAGAATTAGGAACATTTTTAACAGTGCCTGAGTCTCACATCTGAGGCTGGTTGAATTTTTTTTCTCTGCTAAAGATTGTTTGAATATATTTTTCCTCTGCTAACTGCCTGTGCTACTGAGCCCTCCCTAGAACAAACCTTTTGTTCAGGCACTGCAATAAAAGGATAACTGAAGGCTGGCTACATTCCAACTCAGCAGAGGTGTATACACAACTTAAAAATTGGGAGCATTGTCACTGCTAACAACTTATCATTTTAATGAAGATGCAGCTAAAGTTGACCTTTTAAACTACAGAAATATTAAATGAGATTTTCACCCACTTTCAAAACATTCCCAGCCTCAGCATGTTAACATTGGATCAAATAATTTTTTTTTTTTTTGTCTCTTCTGAGTCTTATCTTGGATATGATATGTCACAGAGATTTATTGCTGTGGTATTAATTGACTATGGTGCTAATGGGGCTAGTTATTACCTGAGTTACCTGTGTGCATGAAACAATGGGTACTTTTGTCTTTATCTAGACAAGCTCAGGATTTTTAGCGCCCTCGTTCATTTTGTTTCCCAATGCAGTGTTGTTTGTGCCCTAGCAGATGACACGGACAGGATGCCAGGCTGGCTGCCTGCCGCTTCCCTGGATGTGCGTACCACAAGAGGGCACAAGACTTCCAGCTATCCCCGGCAGGGAACACGAGAGCGGCGGGAACAGCTGCCTCTTCAGGTCTGCCCAGCAGGAGGGACATCACCGTGCATAAGGTTTATGAGTATAAAGAAAAATAAATTGTGCGAGCTAATTTACTAGCGTAAAGAAAGTTAATGAGAACACCGTCAATAGTTTTGCGGAAAAACAGGATTTGGAGCTATGTTTTGGTGCAAATAATTTTTAAGTAAGCTAGCCAAACAGGGGTTGGCAGAATTGATGATGATTTTATTATCTCTTCAAAATCCTCATTTCTCTAATTAACTGAGAGTCCCGTCTGAATGACAAAGACAAAACCACTGATGCCCAGCTGAGTGACACCATAACTACGCAGCCCTTTCAAAGGTCATTTGAGGCTCCGAGGAGTGTCAGGGATCCTGGAAACAGAACAGCCTATATGGAAGGTCTGGCACTTTCAAACGTTTGCATTTGCTTCATTGCAATTTTATACAAATCCTTTCCCACATAAAATAAGGCAAGAAAAAAAAATTCATAGCTAGGATTAAATATACCTGACAGTTACTCGCTTTACAGCCTTTAAATGTTCCTTTAAACTACACCCTCTTTGCAGACATTAGCATCTTTAACAGATTATTTATCTATAACTTCATAGATAATAAAGTGTCCCTATTAATCTGGCATCATAAATATACAGATACACATCATATATGTATATACTTTCTAATACTTGCAAGTTTTGCAATTGACTTTGCTAAAAAGGTGTATTTATATACAATCATATTCCTCCTAAATAATTCTATTTTCTGTACATCACATATTTTGCAGCCATACCCTGCATAATTTTAACTTGCATCATAAAATTCCTCCTAACAAGAAATCACAAACAGAACTTCTGTTGCTCTGGAAAATTTTAAGTACCATATAAATATCTTCCTTCAAAATTGTACTAAAATGTGTCCTATGCTACAAAGACCTGTCAGCAGAACTTCAGCTGAGGAAACTAAAGAGGGTTGAGAATTATGGAAGTACCAATACAAACTTCACCACCATATCATCACCCAAAACAGTGTAATACCTCAGAGACACAATTCTCTCCCCCAGATCTTAAAGTACAAGTTCAGCACTCATGGCTCTGAAGAGAGGTTAGGTGGAACTGAACGCCCAGTGAAGAACATTTTGCTGCAGCCTGCTCCATCCCCATTGACCTCTGCCCATGAAAGCTCACAAGGTAATCTGCAGCTAACTTTGTACTAACTACACTTTCCATGATGAACCTGTTTTCTGATGCTTATCATCTGTCAAATGTAAACAGTTTTGGATTCCATTTTATCTACTGAGTGTGGCACTCAAGGTGACTCAGCCACAGGCATATTGTGAAGTGCATGAACAGCACAAGCCTGGGTGAGAGAATCCTACACTCCACAAACCATAGGTCCTGGTGAGCAAGGAAGGGTGATTCCCATCAGGTTATCTCATAAAAGGTTACTGCCACCTTTTTGTGGCAGTTATTCCAGCTGAGATCCATGGATAATCTCTGCGGGTCACTCCAGGTGCTGGACCCAGGGCAGATGGCTGTGGTGGGATTAGATTCAGGCAGCTCCTCACAACCCTATCTTGCCTGACCACAAACTCTCCCAAGCCTGTGGCTCTGAAGAGGCTTTATCAAGGACCTGTGTACCTCAGACTTCAGCATCAATGTGCTCAGTTGATACATGCATAAATCTTCTACTGGTATGACCCAAGTCTGCCCCTACAGAAATGAGATTAAAACAGCTCAATGCTGCATTGTGCTTCATCCCTCCATCTGCCACTGAGTTCCTGTATAAAGCTTCCCATATTGCTTGTACAGCAACTGTTTCTATCACTCCTACAAGTGGCAAATCATACTAATTACATTTTTAGCTGATTATTAATTATATGGTCTACTCTTCTAATGACCCAACTTGAGGTGTGCAGGTCTGAGTCACACTGACTATTCACAGCTGTAACTACCCATAACAGAAGCCTTGGTCTAAGTATATATGGTGAAGTAAAATCTCAGATTTCTTGAATTTGGTAAACTGGTGTTAATCTCATTTCCATTCTGTAAAATGTGATTTGCAGGGGAATAGTTGTAGGAGGATCCTCTACCTGGACTCCTCTCTGAGAAGGAGTTTGGAAAGCAAAGGGGTCCCTTCTGCACCCCATGACTCAGAGAGAAGGCTTCTCTAATAAACTTTGTCTGAAGCTCCCATTCTGCCCATGGCAAATTCCCATTCTGCCCACAACAACAGAAAAATCTAAGATTCTGCAGTGACAGGATTTTATAACTGATACAAAATATTTAATTTCCAACCAGGCCAACAGATTTATTAACCTGCCTTTCTCAATGGGAACTGTTTTGAATTCCACAAGGCACTAACTGTCCCCTTGGGAGGACAGAATGGCCACACAGGGCTTAACCTGTGCCCCATTTGAGTGGTCAAGCAAGAGAATCACGACACAGATGTATTGGATTTATTAGAAGATATGTAATTCAACCAAAAAATCTGATACCTGTATTAAAAGTCATAATAAATTATGACTGTGAGGAGCTGGAGATCTTCAGAAAACATTACATTTCATTTATGTATTTTCCAACTCTTTTGAATTTTTACTGACTCAAAGGGAATTCAGTGTCTTGCCTTACTTTGACAGAAAGGGTTGTTAGGATGTGGTCACTTCCTACAGTGACCATATTTCATTCAACTCTTTATTAATATTAAATAGTAATAATAAATATTCCTCTTACTTCTGCGATCAGCACAAGATTTGAATGCAGAGCAATAAATAATACATGGAACCACATACTGAATTACATGGATTAGCAGAAAAAATAGTTTTTAAAAAACCCTTATTTAGATAGTCACATGTATCAATGGTACAGAATGAGAAACCCAACCTATGTTAGAAACATATACCCCGTGTCATGGAAAGCCTAATCAAAATTCATACAGACAAAAGAGTCAATTTTTTAATCCATTAACTCTGACATATCTGATTTTGCCATCTTACCATTTTTAAAATATTTATACAATGCATTTGACAGTCAAAGATGCTTTCTAAGCCATGAAACAAAATTTGCTAGTTTGACCTGACCTAGATAGCCTAGTAATTTTATTTTGTGATCACTTCCACTACTGCTCATGCAAATAATCACGGGCATAGTTAGAAGAAATTATACTTGGAAATGCTGTGTTAGACAGCAAAATGTTATTTCAGGACTGAGTTTTCTGAAAATCCATTTCTCTGGCAGCTGTGACAGGGAACCACACTGACATCATCTGCATTAGCAATTTACATTCCTTGCAACGTGCTTCCCCCCACACAAACCCTAGCAACTGCATGATCAGTGTGATACACCATGCCCTCCACACACCAAATTTTAAGTTTAGGTCTGATGCCAGAAGGCAGCAAATCAGAGTATCTGTGCTGGTAATTCTGCTCCTATTTCAACCAAACTGAGGGCCTAACAGAAATGCCCAAACTTGGAGCAGCAGTGGAGTCAACACCATAAGCTCTCCCTGAAGAGGATAATGGAAATGGATAGAGACATCCATCGAGCAAGTGTCCTGTCTGAGAGATGATATTCCTGTAAAGGGTCCACCCAAATTCCTCACTTAGGCAAGGGGCCTACATGCCAAATACTCTCTCCCCCTTTAGCATATGAAGACTGGCTCCAACCAGCATGAAAAAAATACTATGAAAACACTATACAAGTTGCACTAGAAATAGTTAAGATGTGATCATATATGTGCTGATGAGCTGCATAAGCTTTTTCATTTTTTAACAGACAATACATATGAAATTCCATGTGATAAAATGTCAGTCAGTAAGGTGGCATTAAGATCCAAAAATACATTTATTAACCTGCTGGGCAAAATAAAACAAATAAGCAAGGCATCTTTAAGTCAAAGCGGTAGAAAACCAGGAGGCTCAGAGACAAATCCAGCTAACCAAAATCTCAGTACTGGAAAGATTTATGACATGAACTGTGAGATAAGCAGGATAGTCCTTGAAGCATAAAGTTTTGTAGGACTCTTGCATAGGAACAGCCACATGTAAAAGGCAAAAAGCTGGAAATCAGCTCTGTAGCAATTCAGGACTTCTGCAGAGGTCCTTAGCTTTCACACAACTATGTTACAGATGTAACACAGCTCTGCTCTCCCAAGTAGTCCAGGTTTCCTACTTGGATTTTTTTCTCCATGTTAGCTCCCCTACAGCCTTTTCTGCTGATCCTGGACAATCAACATTGATTGAACAAGTTTTGAAGGCTAAAACTAGGAATCCCTCCAGGCATTAGGAACAAAACCAGTCCCTTTTGCTTTAGAGGGTCTGCAAAGGAACATCTGGGAGCTTGAGCTATAAACCAGGTCGGGGGATTTGGGGCAGACGAGGGACAGCTGAGTGGGACAGCCTGGCTGGGGTGCCCAGAGGCTGCAAATAACCAGCTGGTGACCAATTAAATCAGGAAGACATAAAAGGTGTTAGCCAGCATTATGCCATGTAGGTAGTCACAGAAAGATGGTGATCAGACGTGTACGTGAAAAGGATTAAGAGGCTGAGTCAGGGCAGGGAAATTAATTTCCCTTAGCATATGAAGAAACTGCTGATTCCTTCTGTAGCCAAAGCAGCTGCAAAAGATCCAGCTCCTTTTTGTATGCCCCATCACAGCAGGCACACACCTCCACTTACATTTCCCTTACAGGCACGTGGGTGCTTTTGCAAGCACACAGCATTTCTCAGTAACAGATGCCTTTTTTTACCATTTCAGCTACTCTGGAAAATGTGTGTACATTTTTTGTACGTCCATTTTCTGGTTTTGTATCCCAGTTCTGCCCAGCACGTTTCTCCAAGCAGCGTGACGTGGGGCATTGTTAGTTTCTCATTCACGTTAGCATTTGGCTTCCTTTATTTCTGCAGGTTGCAGCCAGGAAACTGGAAAATGGGCCACAGGAAACCTGGCCTCCTACATCTGTCCCAGTTTGTAATAGCAGCTCTGGTTTTATTTTTCTAAGTGTCTCAGGTTCATTTTAACCCTTGAGAGGACTGCTGCAATACCACGTGCAAGAATGTGACTGTTTTGCCATTATTTTTTAACCACCATTTCTCAATAATAGAAATGGAGATTTTTTTTTTTTACTTAACTAAATTAATTTTAAAGTCCATTGATACTTAGAAAATAAACAGTTACAAATTAATTTAAAAAAAAAACTTTTGCTGGAAATTGGCAAAAGAATTCCATATATAAATTCCATGCTATATAAAATACCAAGAGTACAAACAGATAAAATACAGAACAAGGTAGTGTCTATATACATCCTAAACACAGTTCTAAAGTGAATGTCAATATGAAAAGTTTAAGAGCTTATAAATCCTCTAGGACATTTTTTCTATTTTTCATTTTTTCTATTTTTCATTTTTTATTAAAAATTGAAGTACATGTTTTTCTTCTAATTACAGAAGCAGGAGTGTCAGTCAACAAAAGGAACTTTCCTAAAATAATTTAAAAACTAGTCAGCCATAACATTTTTCACTGAAAATTCATCTGTATAACTATGACTATATCATGAGAGGTTAAAGACAATTGCCAAATCTGCCCAAATGTTTACTCAGAACTATTTGAAAGAAAAAGCTGAGTCAGTCCTAACACTTTATTTCTCAACAGAGATGTTTCAAGGGTGATAAATAGGATGTGGTTGGTGAGGAGTTAGTGATTCTGCCAGAAAAGAGAAAAAAACAAATATTCATTGTTTACTCAGAAAGCTTTCATATATTCATCAAAGGAGATTTTACTGCTAATTTAATTTGGCTTGAAAAAATAAGCTCTGAACTAAGTGTGTAAATATACCTGGTTTCATTTGAGGCAGAACTTTCTCTATTAAAGGTAATAAATCTAACTAGTGGTGCAATCCATACCCAGGACACTTTAGGGAACCAACTGTGTGTATGATACAGAATGCTGGTAATTTTTCCACATCCAGCAACCAGGACATTTCCTGTCAGAGCATCCTTCAAGTCCTTCCATTGTGTTGAAACTGCAAAAACTTTCTAAATCAGGACTTCCTCCTATTATATTTTAGAGGCGTCTTTCTGGGAAATGCAGATTCAAGCAAAAAAAAAAAAAAAAAAAAAAAAGGAATTCCTGCAGCACCACCCAGTGGAAACATTAGAGAAAGCCACAGGGGTGCCCCAGCGCACAAGTTCCAATTTACTGCAAAACTACAGTAATATTGCCACACAAACACAGACTGGTTTAAGGATGTGCCAAAAAAACACAGAGGCTTTTGCAGGACGATCTACTCAACAGAGTCATACAAGGTATGCTCTGCTACTCCGGCATAACAGTCATCTTTTTACTTTAAATTGTAATTAAAAAGATTATTTACAGTAAAAATTTACAAGGTCTCCTTCTCAAGCAAGGATACCCACTCTTATGGCCCAGCACGTTTAAAAAAAACAAACAGACTCCTGTGGTTAAAAGCAACACAAAAGAGACAGCAGCAAAATCTCGCAAAATATTAAGGGATAACATCAAGTTCCACCACAGAGAAGAAAGTACTCACACATATGTCCAGTAATGCTTCAAGTAGGTACATTTGGTAATACAGTGTTTGCAGTTTTTAATTTTTTTACCTAAGTCAAAGAAAAGCGGAGGCAAATGTCCAAAGGAAGAAAGTTCTGCACTCTCCAAACTAATAAAACAAAGGACTGGTTGCCTGCCAAGCAGAGGTGTGATGACACCGCCTCTACAACACCAGTGTTTGCACATTTTCTGTAAGGATGCAGTTCAAGAAACAGCTTTAATCCCACTGGAGTAAAAGCCCTTAGCAGGAGGAAACATTGCTAGTTGCTTCCCTGTGAAGGCTTAAAAAATAACCTGCTCAATTATTTCTAAAGCTAGCCATAAACAAAGCTACATAAATCTGTAATGGCTCCAACCCTTCACCTTGGGACAGACATAAAATGAGTGCAGACTCCTCACACTGCTTTCTGTCTGCTCATGTGGTGCACATCTGTGGCACGCTGGCAGCATGCTACACTGCAATCTGAGGGACTCCTGCTTTCAAAACCAGTCCTGTATGTTTATTTTTCCCATATGACTTCCTCTTATATTTTTGTCGGCATCAGTAGGACACAGATCATGATTACTTGACTGTCCTATATAAAATTTCTGATGTTTCCAGAGCTGAAGAAGCAGAGGTTCCAACCTCCAGGAACAGCAGCTATTCTGAAAGTTTACTTAATATATCAAGAGATGATTACTCCCAAATGTAAACGCTTTATCTGTACTCCCTTCTTTAAACGAAGTACTAAAATTTTCAATTTTGGAACAACAGACCAAATTCTTTGTAATTATTCAGTGGCTCTAATATGTTAAATTGTGTACTATTACTATCTGCTGTCTCAAATGCTGCTTTAATACATTTCATATTCAAATGTTTAAACTAATCTTCCCCTTGCCACTGATTTTTTCCTAGACTAAAACTCAGATAAAAAAGCAGGTCTTTTTCATGCTGTGAGCAGAGAGGAAACTGGCCAAAAGGACAGGAAACAGCGGTTGGAGTTCTGTTAAGGAAAACCAAGGTGGCTGGCAATTTTCATGAACCCTGAAGTACAGCAAGATCATTGCAGCATAGACTGGTAGTCAGACTTGCCTTACCATGCAAACTGGATTTTCAGAATTTGCTGACTTAGCAAAATGAGCCATTGAACTATTAAATAACATTCAGGCTTACCTGCATATTGTCATGTTGGAAGGTGAGTCAGTTATAGCATTATACCAAAAATGGTGTAAACAATTCAGCAGATGGTAACCTACAAATATGGAATCATTTTACTTGGACAGTCTCTTCCCAAAACATTAGATCTATTGCAGTAGGTTTTGGAGCACAAGCCAATGTAAGTTCCTTAGCCATAAAAAAATGAGCAACGAGTCACAGCACTAGTCAAGGCCTGTACTTTTATTATCTCATAGTAAAAACATAAATTAATAACTATTCTTACACATAAAAATCTCAAAGACCTGCTATTCTTCTCAGTGCTAATCAAAGTTCTGTGTGTTTATCATGCACTAGGCTAAACCAAAACCCAACTAAAATATTTTCATCTCCTGACATTATTCACTTGCCTACTACACCAACAAGGAAGGACCTACATGTTTCACCTAACTTCACTCGTTAAACACTGGGATACCCCACAGAATGCATCGTGGAATACATGAGATCTCAGCCAGGAGAAGAGCTGTTTGTCACTGCCCTGTACTGTCTCCTGTGGCTTAAACTAATTCTCACAGCTGCTGCAAACTATGAATGAGAGAGAAATGAGACACTATTCCAATGATTACAGCAAACTTTGCTGTATGCAGAGTGCTCAGATTGCACATGTTTAGAAGTGCCATCAATGCACCAAGTGGTTTGTCAATGTCTCTGCTGCTCAGGATACGTAACAGCCACTGTTTTGACTTGTATCCTGTCCTATTGAATCCTGTGTCCTATTGAATTCTGTATAACATTACACATTTAAATAAAATGCAAAGACTCTATTCCCTCTTCTCAACTTGGATGAGACTGCATAGTCAGCATTATTGTGCCCTGCTCCCAGGGAATCCAACTGCTCTGTTCTGTAAGGGTTTTTATCACTGAAGTGGCAGTCCTGAGGGAGTTAGTGCTGCAGCCATACTTTCTATGCCAGCCCTATTGCACACTCACAGTTTGCTGAACTGACCACACACGCCACTTGCTCTGAGTCTGCTCTGAGTCACCAGACTTCACAGAGGTCTATATCCAGAATCCAAACCCACATTCCCATCTCAGCTATGTTAGTGTAGCATGGAAGAAATTCTCTGAAGGTAGTCAACTTTCTCCAGATTTAACTAACTGAGCTGCAAAAGGAATTTGTTCTTATTTTCTAAATGCTTTTTAAAGATTGCTTCTTCAAATGAATTACTGTTAATTGCCGGGAAGAGATAATGGTGGTACTTCAGTCTATAAATTTTTTTGTTTATGCTGTATTGTGACTTGATACAGCAAAGGCCACTCAACACTACCACAACATAAACATTTAAAAACAACAACACACATTAGCTTCCTTCTCAAAAAGCCTAAACTGAAACACATCTGATCAATTTTCATTAAAAAAAACAACAACTAAAAGGAGAAATATACAGAGACATAGTAAAGAGGCGCTGTCACCACATTAGAGGCAAATGGATGTGAAATAGAAATCTGTTTTCCAGATGAACTATCAGCTGTGTTGCAAAATAAAGATGGGAAACTTATAGGAGGACATTTGATTGAAAACATTTAGATCCTTTAGATGAAGTCCAAATCTACCCTTTTGTGTACAACTGCAAAAGCATCTTTTACATAAACATTTTTGCTCGTTCACTAATATTTTCAGAAAAAGAGCCCTCGTGTAAAACAGTATTAATGGGACTTTGGACTTAATACTTAGGTTAGAGCCTAGAAAACTTTTACCAATTTTGCATGACTGGTAATATGAATAAAAATTATGTATTATTCATTACATAATTTAATAACAATGAAAAATAAAAGACAACGTGTAAGACATGAGTTTTCCCCTTATGCTATTTCAAATGATCTTCATGTTAGGAGCCACAAGATAAGAAAATTGTATACTTTAAAGCTCAAAAAACTAAGACAGTATTGCTTGCACAAGAGCCAAAACACATTAACATGTAGTAAACATGGTATTTGCAAAGATCATCCAAGTTACATTGTGAATCTTCAAATACTGGGTAGTAAATGGGAAAGCAGAGACACAGACATGACTGGAGTGACTCTCTGAAATAGGTCTGGGGGAAGCCATGGAATGGGCAGTATCACTCACACAGTACATCCTGACACTAGAGCTATGGAGGACTAGGAGGACCCTTCACAGAGCAAGAAAGAGCCACTGCAGTGCCTTAGTTACATTTAACATGCACCTAGTCTCAGTGCATTAACAGAAGTGCTGGCACACTCAAAAGTAAATACATGCCTAAGTGCTTTAAAAGATCAAAACAAAGTAAGTTTGTGGCTTCCTACAGAGACTCTTGTCCTGAAGATCCTGAGCTGTATCTAACTGCTCAGATGTGGACAGATCACACGCTGTAGTCTTCAAAAACCTTTCTTTACATAGTTGATTGATATTTATCTCAAAAGTCCATAGGTGTCCTGTCTGTAACTGCCATCATACACTTGAACAGTTTTCAACACTCGGCCCATGCATGTGGGGCCAGTGGACCTTTCTCCTGACAGTGAGGCAGAAACACTGCAGCACCACCACTGTGGGCACAACTGCTCAGAAACAACTATGGATCCACAGATACAAGAAGGACAAGCCCCAGTGCTGTAGACAATCACAGCAATGCCACTTGAGCAAGCAGCCAAAATTCAGACATGGTGTTGAGAACTCCATAACAGTAAAAAAATCCCCTATCATTTTCAGCTGAGCTGTACCTGCCTAGGGCATGGTAAAATTGGCCTCCTATATTCTTAGCTGCCATATAACTTTAAAATATTACTTAAATATTTAGTTGTCTGGTATAATATGAGATACTACCCAGGAATCACACCTATCAAGCAGATCGACAGCTCCAGGGTACATTTTGGTAGTGCAAAAAAACTACCGCAGTATTAATAAAAAAATTAAAATGCAGAACTGACTATACAGTTAGTAACTGGCATTGAATTAGCTGCCAAGTAGTGTCTTTGTGATATTTTTGTACCCATGCTCACTGGCAGGTGTTTTCTTTAGTTCTTGCTTTTGGAAAAGCTGAAAGTGTCCTTCAAAGAGCTTTTAAATTAAAATCCACTCTTAACAACAAACCCGTAAGAACCTGAAATGTGATACAATTGTTGGCACATAAAATCACAATGTGTTAAAGGAAGTTTTAAGGACAAAGATGAATTTATTTTTCTGAAGTGCACAGCTGAGAGGCACTTTGTGCTTCATCTGCTTTATTTCCATCCATGCAGCCTTGTATTTTGTGGTGCAGTGAGATGGACTTCCTGTGCCTACACCTTGACATTCTCCTCAAAACCATGACTAAATCTTTAATCATTCATTCTTCAACATGAGAACGAATGTATTTGGTCTTTCAAGAGCTCTCAACAGCCTCCAGAATCCTCATTGATTCATTTAACAAGCCACGGATGAAGTAAACATCTGTCTAATGATTCAAGATGATGAGATTCCCCATTGTGGGAAACGCCGAGGAGAGCGCTGGGGTGAATCAACCCAAGGATACAAGGCGACGTCCACAGGCCCATCAGGGCCAGCCTGTGGCATGAGCCTCTGGGTGTGGTCAGCGAGCACAGACAGCAGCTCCAAACCAACAGTGCTCTGAAACTGGCCCAGGATAACTGTCCTATAATCAGAGCCACAGCTCCAAAATGGATTCCAGCAGCAGCACCCAGGCATGCCGAGCACGGAAGCCATCTCCACCAGAAGAAAGCCATGGACTGATAAATCACCTCATTGCACAAAGGAGCTCAACCTGACATATCTTTATAGGAAGTACTAGCTCATTTATCAGTTCTTTATTATCTTAGATTATTTAGCATTATGGCAGAGAACCACTCAGAGAGATAATGGTAACTACATGAACTTACAAATTTTAAATTATGTCACCAACTCACTAGTTAAAATCCTTTTTAATAAATACATGCATCACAAGTAACTATGTGTTGGTGCTCCCACCCTTATCCTGCACTCCCTTATCTTTAGTAGCCAAATGTCTGTTTATTTTGATACCTATTTCTGTCTTCTGAAGCAACATGTTGTGATGTGATTGCTTTCCCAAGGCTAAGATTTGTACTTTCTGTACAGCTCAAGGACCTCCATGTCTGTGTTGCACATAGCTACCTTCCTACATGCAAATATATGAGCCTCAGAGCAAGCAACAAGCTCTGTGCATCTTGACTGTCATTCTGTGCTCTTTCAGAACCAGTTTTTGACCAATATTTGTGTTCACTTGACCAATAATAGCTGCCCCTAAGAATAACTCTGTCATGAATACCTCCATCCCAAGAAGGGCACTACAAGAAGGAGGCAAAGTTTACATAATTGAATTTTATGCACAGCAAATGGGAAATACTTCAGTCTTTGGAGTGATATACTTGATTTCTTCCTATGGCTTAAGTTTAATTAAATAACATTAAGTAGCAGGAGCAAAGAACCACTGTGCATCAGTAAGCACTGAGAACCATTAATGAATAAAACAAAATACACTTTTGTTTCTACATATGGAAGTGTCCATGTGTGTGGTGTTATAAACAGTTACAAGGAAGGCTGAAGCTGAGTTTCTCCCCTGAGACTGAGTTGCTTATTTCAGCTGTTGCATCTAGGTGGATTTGGTGATATCAGAAAGGATATAAGACAGTGGTTTTATTCTTTTTAGGAACAACTCAACAGAGTTCATTAGGAAAAATCAAGCTGTAAGCAGTGATTGTAACACTGAGCAGACAATATATACTTCTAACACAGGTGAAGAATAAAATTATATTTACAATAAAAGCACCTTTAATACTTTTTTTATTATTTGAGTGGAAACTATCATGCACTACATGAAAGCTGGATATTTTCTTTCTATTCCATTCAGAACTGTCGTATTTTTAACACATCTATAGATTACTTCTCATTCAGCCTTTCAAATTCACAGAACACACAACACGAAGTACACTACTACTACATCTGTTTTCCTGAGGACATCAAAATGTTTTACACTTATCTCGAACAAACACAACACACAAAACAAATATAGTGTGGATAAGCTACATATATATATATGTATGTAAGTATGTATGGATGTGTGTGCTTCATCTACTCTGATTCAGTAGACAGCACACGAAATTCCAGCAATATTTAACACAATAAGTGAACAATTTATTGTCCGTATTTCTGAGAGAGATAGTGAGAGCCAGGAAACACTCCTCAGTAAGTTTTGGTGTTGTACACCACACTAACTGCTCCATAACATATTCAACAGGTTTTTGAACACTATGTTCAGTATTGCACTTCTTTCTCTAAAACGGAGAATTTTACAAAAGAAATAAACCTCTAAAACTGAAAAATAATCCCTTGCTTCCTGATGGCTGCATTTGATTGAGACAGAGATTAGGCATTGTCTGGTTTGTACACTATTCTAAAAATTCTTCACTGCCTTGCTAGAAAATCAAGAGACATCTGTGTCTGGAGATTGTGTCACTAATCCACTAATAGAAGTCCTCTGTGAAATGATGTTAATGAAGAACTTTTCTGTGCCACTTGGACATAGGAAGTGCAGGAAACACTGCAGATCCTCTGAGGTAAACACGTGATATACTGCAAGCACTATTTTTTTGCATAATATTTGCAAATTAGTTTAATGCTATCACATGATAATTCAAGTAAGTAGCTTGGTGTTACGTCCTAATGCATACAATTTTATTCTCATTTATTGACATTTCCTTCAGCTAAAATCCACTTGCAAGCAAGAATCCATTTTCTTTGTTTGCTCAGACTTTTTTTTTTTCCGCAAAAAGTTGTTGCTTCTAATTTAAAGATTGGTGGGGCATGGCAAAAATCTTTGTAATTCTGAACATAGACTTCTTTCATGACCATTATGAAAGCAAATCATCATAAAGTAATTACACAAACCACTAAATCAAAACTGGTATGTATAAAATCACTTTACATACGTAAAGAACCACCCCAGGAAAGCTATGTGGGTGAATATATTTTTCAAATATGGCCATCACATCAGTATCTTGGCTCAAAATTTTTTAACTTTGCAATTACATGCAATTGTCAGACATGCACAGAACATGTTTATCACAACAGAGACATCTTGCTACCCCATTTATATGCTTCACCCGATGGAAATATTTATGCATAAATTAATCTGAAATAATTGAAAAGTCTGTATGAGCAAAATACGAGATGAATCACGACTTTCGGCTTGAAATGAAATGCAACGTTTGACTTTTGGAGTCCTCATGACCTAAAAGATGCTACATTATATAAAATTGTCATAACACTACACTCCTAAGTAAATAAAGATGTAACTTGTCTCCCTTTCAACTGCAACGTTAGAAAGGCTGACAGAGCTTCACAAAACCCTCCTGTGTTAGGGAACGGAAACTCCTAATGAGATTAGTTGGTGTGTGTGCAGACATTACTTAGCCATGACTAAATGGGTTCTCTTCCTGCAGCCAGTGGAAAATTCAGGGAACTTTTTCCCCCTGCAGCATCAGAGTCCCTCTAACCTTCAGCAAAGCCAGATCCAACAACAACTCTCCACTTTCTCTCCCTTTCTCCCTCTCTCTCTTTTTTTTTTTTCCCTTCCCTTACAAACATTTTTTGTGTTTTTCTTTTTTTCAGTTGGTGGTGGAAACTATCCACGTCGGCCAAAGGGGTCGGGGGCAGGGGGTGGCTAAGAAAAGAAGGTGGGGGGAGGTCCGGGGAAAAGGCAGAAGACTACAAAGGAAACTGTAAAAAGGAGCAAATACATAAACCTGAGAGGGAGAAAACCACAGAGTTTCTTTGTGAGCTGCAGTGACTCATTTTCAAGATGTTGTCTGCTGCCAGTTTCAAACCGGAAGCGCATGGCAATTAGTCTTGCTGTTTCCAGACAAGCCAGAAACTCTCCCGACACTTTTTTTTTTTTCCCCTTTTTTTAAAGCCCCTTCTGCAGTTTCTGCAGGAGCCTTCCCTTCCCTCCCCCCGCGCCCTCCGCGGCCCCGCTCGGCCTCGCAGCGCCGCCGGGGACCCCGCGGCGCCCCCGCCGCCCTGACAGGCACCGGACGGCCCCCGAACGCCGTAGCCGGGATAACGCTGGGAGGGGGCGGCCCCCGGCACCGCCAGCCGGCACCGCACCGCGGGGAGCGGGACACGCAACGCCCCGGCACCGCCGAGGGGCTGCGGGCGGAACGGGGTCCCGGGGCTCCCCGCGACCCCCGGCGCCTCCTTCCCGGCCCTGCCGCTCCTCACCCTCCGGCATCTGCCCCCGACACAAACACACACGGCCCGTGCCCTCACCTGCACCCGCAGCTCCCGGGGGGCAGCGGGGCCCCCGGGGAAACCCTCCACCGGGGCGGGGGCCCCTGCGGCGGCCGGAGCCCCCTCGGGCATCCCGGCCCCCGACTGCCGCCCCCCGCCTCGTTACCGCCGCGCTGCCCGGGCCCGACCGGGGCAGGACCCCTGGGCTCCCCGGCCCCGTGCGGGGCTCCGAGCCCACTCCCGCGGTGTCCGGCAGCCTCACCTCCCTCCCGCGGGCTGTCCCCGCTGCTGCCACCCCACCAGCGGCCTCCCCTTCTCCTGCCCGCAGCCCCCGAAACTTTGCGGGAGCCGGGGCGGGCGCAGCAGCACTTGTACCTACCCAGCGGATGGGGGACTTTTCCGCTCTCTCCTGGTAGTCTAGAGGGAGCTGAGTAAAATTCCCTGATTCTTCATGCTGACAGTCTTCTGCAGGCTCTCTGTTGCTCTAGTAATGAGATCCTGATTTTGTTTTCCCTTTTTCCTTTTTTCCCCCCCTCGGGCCGGTGTGTGTGTGTGTGTGTGTGTGTATATGTGTGTGTGTGTGTGTGTGTGCGAGCGCTGCCCGTGAGGGAGCGAGCAGGAAGCCGGGGCAGGCAGACAGCGGCCCGGCTCACTTCCTCTCCCGCACTATTCCCCGGGCGGTTTGCAGTCTGTGTAAACAGCCTTTTCCTCCCCGCGCCCCTCGCTCTGGCCGCCGATGTGCAGCATGGCTGTAACACAAGACACACGCATAGTACAGCGGGCAGCGCCGACTCCGCCGGCTCGCCGGGAGCTCCGCGACTCCCCCGACCGCCACCCCTTCCTGTGCTACACCCCCAGGGAGGAGCTTCCCGCCGGCCGCCCCAGCTGCTTGGGCCAAAATGCACCCGCGTTTCCCCGGGGAGATGCTTGTGAACCCCTTGGCCATCCCGGAGGATGGTGACGGCTTTGGCCCGGGAGAGACGGCCGCCTTGGTGCCACCGTGCTGGGGCTGAGGTCACCGTGGAGGGGAGCGCTGGGCACCTGTGGTGGGGTCACTGCGGGCTGAGGGGCTGGTGGGATGCAGTAGCTCGCTGGACACTCGCTGGCCACCCTCCCAAGCTGAACCTCGCAGGGACAGAAAAGTACAGAAGCCGTGCAACATGGTACAGCAACTTAAATCGAGGGAAATGACATGTTAAAAATCAAGGAGCACTCAAATCATAGCATCACAGAATAAGTTTTATTTGGTTTGGAAGGGACCATTGACAGTTGTCCTGTTCAATTCCCTAGCAATGAGCAGGGACATAATCAGCTTGATCAGGTTGTTCAGAGCTACTGCTTCAACCTGACGTTGAATGTTTCCAGGAATGGAGCACCTCCATATCTCTGGAAAACCTGTGCCAGTGCCTTACCACTGTTACTGTAAAAAACATCTTCTTTATATCCAGTCTGAACCTATGCTCTTTTAGTTTAAAATTATTTCCCCTTTTCCTATTGCAAATCATCACAAGCTGGATCTTGCAGCTCCACATCATATCTCAAGAGTCAGATCTGTGGCAGCTGATTGAGGTTTAGGTTTTGACCTTCAAGCTGTAGACCTCAGATACAAACTATTGGGTTGGATTTATTAAAAGGGACACATTTCCAGTATTGGGAGTTTACATAAATTTTGTGTATTCTCATGTCTCATATATCAGCATTTATAACTTTATTTGGAAATTTTCAGAGTGAGTGACATTATCTTTTGTCTGCCTAGAACATCAGTGATGTTCAAGGCATAATACTTCAAAACCAATACTGCTATTTCTTTTAATAGTAATGAGGTTTATCATTCCAGCACTGTAACTTCTATTCAGACTGTTTTTGATGAGCACTGACATAGAAGCTGTGATTATTTTTATCACTCTATTGGTTTGTTGCTTGCAATGTCATTGAGAACACAAGTATGTTTGGATGGAGTTAAAGAGATTGTCACAGCAGCAACATCAGTCAATAGCATCTGAACAGAGGTATAGGATCAAATTCAGTCTCTTGAGGAAGTCCATTGGGTTTCTTCCTTCTTGTCTTCTAACATGCCACAGAGGAGCAAGAATAGCTGGGTACCAGCACACCAAATAATGGAACTTTGTTATTTTTCTTAAATCATTCCTTTCTGGAAGTCATTCTGAATTTCAGAATAGAGATATGAGGTCTGATAAAGCCTCATTTTGTGTTTTCTAAATAAAGAAGCATTGAAATCTTTAATTTCGGATAGTATATTTCCTAGATTAAATGTACAGTGGATAAAGTCCTTGCTGCTAGCACTAGTTTAAGTTGTGAGGATTATTAGGGAACTACAGCTGAAGACACAGTTTTGCAAACAGGGCAGTCAGAGAAATTTTTATGGTATCAAAATGAAACGCTGGACTGACAGCTGGGAGTACCAGTATTCACCTTCTACATTTATCTTTTATTGTCTTTCTGACCAAGAGGTGAAGCAGATATACCACAGTTGCCTTGACCAGCTGTTGGTGTGGAGACCTAAGAGAACAAACTCTCAAAAAGAGTACAAGTTCTTTTCTTCTACAAATAACACTATGTCTCTGAAATATGTTTAAAACCTTTTTTTCCTCCAATTTCCTATGCTGTATCTGTTTACAGCACCATTTTTTTATGTGTGTGTTTTTTTGCAACACGAAACTTTTTTTAATCTAGTGAGGTAAGAAAACTAAATAAGGCTGCCGTGGTGGAGGTCAGATGACTACTGGATGAAGGCTTTTCATAATTACACTGCAAAATCTGGAGTAAAAAGTGCAGAACTCGTTTAACAGAATGAAGACACCAGGATGTGTTGGAAACACAAGCAATTCAGAAAGCTCTGCAGGAAGTGGAAGAAAATGGGAGCTTTTGGCCGGGGCTACTGGTCATAGCACTATGGATGTCATAGGAAAAGTATTTTTGGAAGCTACATCTATGTCTTGATAAAAACACTGTGCTTTACAGAATGATTGCTGAAACTCTCCTCTGCAATATCTGCCTGACTTGCTTAATCTATACTTTGAGTTAACCTTAAGAATTATCTGATGCAAAAATACAAGATGATGAATGAGGAAAACAGTATGTTTGTGTTGTGTAGGAGCTTTTTTCTTCTGTTTTTCAAAAAACTTGTCAGTTGACATAGTTATTAAAATGCTGGTTATATTTTTAGCAAAGTCACTAGTCAGCTTCTGTGTCTCATTTCACATCCATTCATCAGCACATGATATCATTACAACTGTTAACTGTGAAGCCTTAGTTCTGTCCTCAAGCTATGAAAATCTGAGGGTTTAGCTTTGGAAATTGTTGTTCCTTGCTCAGATTTGGTCCAGACAACAGCTGTTGTACTCCCAAAGGACTAAGTTTAACTGAGACAGCTCCCTTCAACCAGTAAGGCAGGTTACTGCTGCTGAAAGTCCTAATCTGATGAGTTCAGGCAATCCTTGAACAAACATATGCACCCAGGATGTCTCTGTTTACCTAGAGACAGTGTGATTTGTAAGAGAGCCTGTATTTATAAACCACTCCTGCTGAAAAAATTGCCCCAAAGCATTCCTAAGAATAGTGACTATAATTCTGCCTCATTTTATTAGATTACAGCAATTAAGAAACCAGGCTTTGTCTGTCTTTTCAGATTGTTTCTCCTGCATTTTTAAACTGTTCATAAATCTCATGTGCTGCTGTAATTAAACAATCTGAGAGAAGGAAACAAAAAAGTAAAGGTAGATTTGCTGTCCTCTAGATCTCTGTTTAAAGCTCTTCAGGCTGAGACTCATAAAGGGGTTGGCCTAGGTTTTAGTCTAATTTCACTCTGAGCCTTGAGTCCCTCCGTAATAAAATTATTAAATTAAATTATATAATTGTAATGTCACTTTGTGGTATACAGTTTTCCTTAAGTGTACATAGATGCTTATAATCACATGTAATTATCAAGAACAAAGTTGAAAGCAGTTAGAAATAATTGTTGTTTCATTTAATATTTTAAGTGCTAATATATTTAATGAATGTATACATTGTTTCATCTTCTCTGTGATTTTTTTATTTCTTTCTAGATTACAGGCTCTGCAGTGAAGAGGCTTCAGATTTGTGTCTGCCTTTAGGACAACAAACGCAATAGTTCTGTGGGAGAAACACTCCTAACCATCCTCCTCTCTTATTTTCTAGCAATTCTAACTTGGATAACCACCTGACAGGTTACAGGAGGCTTTCCAGGGAATTTTGGAAACTGGGTAAATAAAAACAAATTGCCTGAGCTGAAATGACAGTCTAATTCATGTAAGACTCTTGGTTGCCGTTCACAACATATTATTTAAATGTTTTGCAAATGTTTCATCAATACTGCTGAATGTTGCTCTAGGAGGTTTGGCTTTTCTCTTTCACACTCGCCTGTAGCTGAACCAGCACAGGCTTTAGAGCCAACAACTTCATTCTTGCAAAAAGCCCTGGGGGATCCACACTGCTCACAAAGTGGTCAGATCCTCAGTTTTATCTCATCTCACTGGCAGCTTCACTGGCAAGAAAAGTGCTGTGTGCAATACTGTAGCTCCAGCCTATAACACTGACTCTAAATCCATGGAAACTCAAGGGACAAGGTTGCACAGTGTTTCCCACAAGCATTTCTTCCTGGGCTTTTTGCTGAGCTATCTAGAGTAAAATTGTGGGCTTTAGAAGAGGTGATGGCAGACATCAACCGAACTGTGCTTGTTCTTGAGAAACCTCTTGCTCAAAGTTGGTTCTGATTAGTGGGAAAAAATTTGCATGTTGCCATCAAAAGCTTCAAAACTTAATGTCACGTTTTCTGAAACAAAGAAATCCTGCAAGTTTTAACCTAAAATATTTCCTGTCAGAGTCAGGAGAAGGGCTAAGTGCTTCTTTACACTGTGAAACAAGTATACTGTACAGATGGTAGGACTTTGGCAGGGAAGCAGGAGCCTCTTCTGTCTTCCCAGGGACTTCTTTTTCCCTTAGGGAGCATGGTCTAGTCCCTCGTGACTGTCTGTGAATGAGAGTTATTGTTAGGTTGCAGTTAGAAATCTGCCTTCAGTCTTAAGAGAATGATGTTTTAGAGACCCCAAGGTTTTCCTCTTCTCCCCTGTCCACCCCCGGAAGGCTGTGGTGCTTGATCAGGAAGGAGTGTTTGAGGGAAATGACTGCTTTTACACTCCTCTTCCTCTGGCACATGTTGCTTTCCTGAATGTTTTGCTTTCTCTGTGTGCTGAGGAAGAAAGCACATGACCCAACATGTTTCAAGTAAAAGCATCATTGCGTGTGCAATTTCATTAGGTTTGCCTTCTTAGTGAAAGGTTTATAAGGAATTACATCCTGTGTGCAGTGTAATTGCCTATGATTTTTTTGTCATTTAAGGAATGTGGTGTCACTCTGTATTGAAGGAGCCTGGAGCATCTAATGAGCAACCCATGAAAACAAGGAAAGAGGATTCCATGAATCTCTGACTAACCATGAAGTCTAATCTAACTGCAAAGATTAACTATTTCAGGTTTCTCTTAAATCTTCCAATCTTTTCTACAGCAATTTCTTTTCCAGCTAATTAATTAAAGGTCTGAGCTAGAACTATAGCTGCATTTTACTGGTCTCTTCCCCCCCTCCATTTCCCATATGTCTATTTTATCCTAATCTCTAAATATAAGGGATACAAGGTAATTCTACTGACAAATATCACCATAGCATCTGAACATAATTAAACTGCTTTTACTGCTCTCAAATGCTTTTGGTCAACTGGAGCACAACTCACTGCCACTTCTGGTCACCTCACACTAATTCTAAAATTTTTAAATGGTGGATGAAATCGAATATATTTTACCTTCAACATGTGACCTTACAGTTTTATGACACACACTTTGGGACACAGGTCTACTTCAAAATTTCAGATAGGTGAAAATTACAACAATTAAACAATTTGTTTATCTTCTAATTACTGTGTATTTTATGATAATGTTCCAATTAATGTATTTTTGTATTTTATAGTTACAAAGTTAATTATGCATGTTCTTGGTGATGTGCATTTTCTAATATAATAACTGATGTTTTCTTAAAGCCCTTCCTGTTCTCATACTCCATAGCCATAATTATAAACCTCATATAAAAGACACTTTGGAAAAGCAAAGTCTTCAAAAATGTTCAGTTTTTAGAAGTCAAAACTAATCCTTTACCCAGTCATTGGTGCAGACCATAAAGTACACAGATTATGTGTTTCTTATGGGAAATGATGGCTATTAGCATAATTGTAGCTCCATTCTGCTTGCTAGAAAATCCTTTTTTTTAAGTCATGTTACACAAAAAAGTGTTTAAAATTTAATGTGTCTTAATACCTTTACTTTGCATGTTCATGTGCACTCCTTTTTCTTGAATGGTAATGGAGAAAGATTTTGGAAAATAATTCAAGGCATGTAATTTATGACCCTGGTATGAATGCTCCAGGGTGCCTGTTTCTCCCTACTGACCATGCAGGGATCCTGGAAAGCTTCTCTAGATAACTCAGCCACCCTAACTATGTGCTTAGGGTTAGAAGACATTGGTAAATCTTTGTTTCATATTCTGCCTTCTGTACAGCTGAAATGTGGAATCACTTTTCAGCTGTTAATGCGGAGATTTCATTTGCTATGCATTTTAACTACAAGTATGAAAGGTTTTCAGTGTAGACAAACTCACATCTAAGTAATTTTAAAGTGACAGCATTTTGATCCTTCTGAAAACTCAGGTAATGTAGGTTTGCAATGCAAACTTGATCTTGTTCCTCAAAAAAATTCCCAGTTGATACATCTTTCATATACTTCCTTGCTCTGTAATAGACCATGACTACTGTCCTACCTGTACCTGAAACAGGCACACTGAAAAGCTGATACCCATTATCCCAGCTGGTACCCTATCATCACATGCTTGTGGTAGTTGCAGTTCTAGGAGAATTGAGGATGTGCAGCCAAATCTACAGTTGTATGAATATTGCCTTGGGTCTTTTGTGCTCCTGACTGGGCGCTGTCAAAAGATGCCCCATTTATATGGCAAGCTCTTTTGATGCAAACCATAGACTCCTTCCTAGCCAGACTTAGCAAAAAGCCATAAACACAAGCCAAAGTCCATAATTACTAAACAAATTCTTAGGAGCTAGCCATGTGCTCTGTGTTTTGCTTAACACAAAATGTATTCAAGCAACAACATGTTGAGGAATGCATTTAATGCAGGTGGCTCAGGGTGCAGCTGCAGTAGAGCTGTGGGTTGAGCTCTGGGTGGCTGGAGCCCCAGGGTGCATTACAAAGGGACCAGAGGCTGGGAGATGCAGCAGGAGCCGACGACCCTCAGGCTTCTCAGGCTGTGAGGGGATAAAGGCAAAGGGGCTCCTTTTTTGGGGTCCCTCCTCAGAGATGCCAGCTGGAGTTGGTGTTTTGTTACTTAGCTATTGTACCACGATTAAATTATTTTAAGGATCGTCTGAGACTCTGCCAAAGGAAATGTGGGGTCCAGCTGGTGTGTGTGTGTGGAGAGTGAGGCTGGGAAGGGGCTTCAGTCCCAGCTCAGGAGGTACAAGCGCCACTGCCAGGGTGGCTCCTGGATGCTCAGGCAGGGACATTGCTGTACATACAAGCCTGTGGGAACAGCTAACATGCATGTATCCCACCAATGACACCATCCCACCATGGCTGCTGCAGGTGATAGGACAGGTCTTTGTGTAAACCCTCTCATACATATTTCAGCTGCCTGCAACGCTAGATTGAGGCACGCTCTTAAATTTTGCTGAAGTAAGATTCCATCCTGCTGGAGAAGGTGTTGAAGTTATGTTAGGTTTCTTTTGACTGTGATGGATTTCAGTCAGGGGTCCATTGAGGAAGTGGTCTTCAGGGGGACTTAGGTTAAACACTCAGTTTCTTCAAAGTTCTGCATAGATTGTAGTAAAAACTTGTTAGTCTGACATGAATTCTCCAACAATTCATGTCCATCTTAACTTGCTCATTCTGTTAAAAAGAGGATGCTGTCCCAAATAGATTATTGCATATGTTACTCTTATAAAGCTTTCACAATTCATCTTAAAAATTGCTTTGAGATATTATCGCAATTAATATTATAAGATAAATTGTAAAAATGCTTACACATACAAATGTGTAGTAAACTATGCTGTAATGTAACTGTCCTAAAACATTTTAAAAGAAGAAGGAAATGTTATAAAGTGTTGGTAAATTTTTTGGATACTCTTTATGTTTGAACTTTTCTGTTTTCCTGTAGTAACTTCCGTATCCTCTTCCTGTGTCCCTACAAAGTTTTGTACAATGCAGAACAAGAAATGCTACAGGGATTGTGCTCCACCTTTCTCCTTCCTGCTGGGATATCCTTTCTGTAGAGAAATGTAAAGTATGTAATATTCAAGTAAAAATGTTTTGTAATTCTTTATCTCAGTAATTTTCTGTAATCTACAACACATCAAGCTGAGTGGCAGAAGTGCACCTCTATTTTTATGTTTTTATGACATATTAATTTGTCAGCCAAAGGTAGCTAAAATCTATTACAAAGTTTCTTGTTTTCCAGAGTCTTATCAAGGGTTCATGTCTAAGCCAAACAAGACAAGGGTGGGTTGGGTTTTTCTCTTCATTGTTTCGACTGAATTAACAGGAAGGGGGGAGTGCTTTACCTGTCTGACACTGGAGCAATATTCATTAGCTCCCACTTTGCACTTGTCTGTCTGTCCAGACTGTCTGCATCCTTGTGGGAATTGTAGGGGAATTTCCTAACTCCCAGTAATAAATAAAGAAATTAGTAAAGGCCTTTATCCAAGTTCCACTTTTAATTCATTCTAAAAGTTAATGCTTACAATAAAATAGAGGAACAGGACTTTAAAAGTGTAGGCAATGCTAATGGATAATGTTCCTGAGCAGTCAATGTAGGCTTTAACCATTGTACTCTTCCTCTGTATGTTGGAAACCTGTTTTATAACCCTACACACATATAAATGCAGATGTATATATTTATGTTTCTCATTTGGATCATTCAGCAGTTCCTTCCTAGCCATAGCAATAAGGCATGATGCTGGGTATGATGGAAGAGAATTTTTCCGTCATCTGGTAGACAGGGAAGATCAGAAAACAAACATTTAAACTGAAGTACATGTATGTTAAATAATAAAAAATCCATGGGGCTGCCAAGCTAAAAACAATGTAAAAAGGCATAAACTTTAAAAAATATGTGAAGGTTTCAGACAATTTGTTGAAACACATAGCAAACAGTAAGTAGATGGTTTGCAATTTACTTTTAAAATAATACAAAACCCCTACCTCTGCATGCATAAAATCTGCTGAGTTAAGTTCCCTATAGCTATCAGTCTTATTTTCTCTCCATCTTTTCTGATAAGGCTTATATTTTATTGGGGAGCTTATCTTTCTTCTTCTGCTAAGTACAAAAACCAAGCAGAAAAAAGGGAAATGTTTTGACTTGCAGGAAATAATTAGCATGAAGAGCAAAATAACGATGTAAGCAGCAAAATTCATTATTTCATGTTTGTGTCCTTGCTTATTATACATGATTCAGAAGTATACATCAATTTAACCTTTATTTTATTTGCCATACCTATTTATATGATAATGTTCTAGTCTGGTCTTTACTTCTATAAAAATTATGCCTTTAATAATAAGCAATTTAGCAGAAGGATAATACATGGCAAGGAATGGTCCCTAAAAAACCCTTGTGCTTAAAACTGATAAAACGACACTGTAAATTTGGGAGTGGGTTTTTTTCTAATCAAACACAAGATCACAGTTAGCAGTGGGAAGTGTAGTTTTGCATGTGGCAAATATTTATGATTGTGTTAGAGCATTCTGCTTCTGTGGATAATGGATTTGATTCCAACTCCTCTTCTGCCCAGGCTCCTTCATGTCTAAATTAACAGAACACTACTAAAATCATTGGTGTTACTCTGAATTTTCATTGGGCTAATTACAAACAATTTCAGAGCTCTGTTGATGTTTCAGAAATAAATACTGGCTTCCCAGTCCCAAAGAGACTGAAATAACTTTAACCCTTTTTTTTTTAATGAGTCTCCTCTGAACATAGACTATGTGAGTGCAAGTTAGAGAGCCAACGTGTGTGTGGCTGATTTGCACACTTTGAGGAGTTTGCATGGTGTCTGTCAGTTCTCCCTGCTAGCAGGTAACCCATGCTTCCCACTTCAGCCAACCCAACCAACATTAGGTTCATAGAATCATAGAATGGTTTGGGTTGGAAGGGACCTAAAGATCATGTAGTTCCAACTCCCTGCCAAAGACAGGGACACCTCCCACTAGACCACGTTGCTCAAAGTCCCATCCAACCTGGCCTTGAACCCTTCCAGGGACAGCGCATCCACAGCTTCTCTGGGCAGCCTGTGCCAGTGCCTTACTGCCCTCAGAGTAAATTCTTAGTAAAGAATCTTTTCCTAACATCTAATCTAAAGCTACTCTCAGTTTGAAGCCATGCCTCCTTGTCCTGTCACTACTGCTCCTGATAAAGTTTTCCTTTCTAACTTCCCCACAGGCCCCCTTCAGATCCTGGAAGGTTGCTATGAGGTCTCCACTCAATCTTCTCTTCTCCAGACTGCACAGCCCCAAATTTCGCAGCCTCTCTTCATAGGGAAGGTGTTCTGGTCCCCTGATCATCTTCGTTCCTTCCTCTGGACTTTCTCCAACAATTCATGTCCTGCTTATGTTAGGGGCCCAGAGCTGCGTGCAGCACTCCAGGTGAGGTCTCACCAGAGTGGAGCAGAGGGGCAGAATCCCCTTCCTTGACCTGCTGCCCATGCTCCTTTTGATGCAGTCCAGGATTCCATTGGCTTTCTGGGCTGCAAGGTCACAATGCCCAGTCATGCTGAGTTTTTTGGCAGCCATCACCCCAAGTCCTTCTCTGCAGGGTTGCTCTCAATCATTTCTCCATCCAGCCTACAGGTTTTTCTGGGATTGCCCCAACACACCTACAGGTTGGGCAGAGATGAACATTACTTTAAACTCCATCAAAAATCTGTGAAACTTAGTTCTTAGGAAGAAGACCCTGTTAGTGCTACAATCAGGAGGAAATGTAATTGAACTCAACAAGTCACAGACACCAATGAGTCCACATGATGATAAGGTATAAATGCCTTCATCATGTGATTAGAGCCAATTGGAGTTTGCACTTATTAGGCAACAAAGAACCCCAGTCAGAAAAGGTAAAGCCATATGAAGCCAGACATCACTTTCTCTTCCTTTCTGGAACAACTTGGTTTTTTGCACAGCTCCACAGAGATATAAATTCCTCTCTTCTTGTCTAACCCACACAAGAGGCTATTAGGGAAGACCAGACTGTCCTCAGGACCAGTGTTACGCCAGTTAAACATAGACAATCTTTAACCGCCGCCTTCTTTGGTCTTTCTGGTTGTCTTGCTAATCTTGGTTTGCCTATCAGAGCCTCAGGAAACCTCATATCAGAGGGTTCAGATAACTTTAGTCTGCTCTCTGGATTAAGCCTAAAACCAGTGCAAATTGTTCAATACCTTCCCCTAGAGGTTGCAGGCATCTTTTTTCCTTGAGAGCACCAGAGTAAAATCCCACATGTGATTCTAACAAGAAAAAGTTTTATTAAAAAAAAGGTGAAAACTCATAGAAATGTGTCTTTTACCCTAATTTATTAGTTACATTTCTGATCAGCTTTATTAGATGAGACAGATAAGACCTGGGCTCCATGTAAATAGAAAGGGGCTGCTCTAGTGAAAGACTTACTGAAGGTAAAGAACACTGTCTTGAATGTTTAATAACTATTTCAGAGCCTGCATTTTCAGGTATATTTGTTTGTTTGAACCACATTATAAGCAATTCTGAACAATAATTTCTTCACCCCAGAAAAACTGTTTCATCATTTGATTCAATTAAACAAAAAGGCGTGTGTTTCTATGAGGAGCTTATTGAGGTAAAGACAAAGGAAAGATGAGTGCTCTGTGTAATTCTGGAAACTGTGAAGTCAGAATCATGACCTGTGTCTCCTGTGCAAGGTATCCAAGTTGGGCATTTACCATGATGCTAAAAGACTTTCTTTCCCCTTCCCTGTGCTTTCTCAATTAGTATGGTCAGCAAGACCTCCATGCACTCAAGTGCCACATCATTAAATCATGGCTCTAAATCATATTTAAAGCAGGGCTGTCTCTGCCCCTTCAAGTTCCACAGTCTTCCCTTCTCTCCCACAGCAAAAACCTTCCTTTAAGGCTGATACTTTCCCTACTTGAGCAGAATGCTGCCAAGGGAGTTTATGTTTGTGAAAAAACAAAAATGAGTCACAGGCAGAAGATTAATTTAATAATCCAGAAACAGATGCCCTCAAGGATGTGTGGTATGGAAGAGGAAACAGCAACTTCCATGATGCCTGTCTTTCTCCCAGCAAGAATCACCTCTGTCTTTCCTCATTGCAGCTTTGCCAGCTACTTTTAAGGTAGGACTTGTAGCTTAGAGATGTCTACACACAAAGCAAATCTGGAATTGCAGCATTTTGGCCCATCTTAATGAGTTTTTCCTCTCACAAGACTGCTTCATTTCCATGGAACTGTATGGAAATTGAGGTGGTGTCTTTTTTCCAAGGTGCTTGTGGTTTCATTGCCTCTCTTCAAAGTTCTGCATAACGTTTGAGTGGGTTGAAACAGGAAACTGAGATGTTCTGGGTCTCTTGGCAAGGGTTCCAGGAAGTGATAAACAGTTATTGATAATGATCCTTTGCTTCAGGAAGGGAGAACTAACTTAGCTGTTTCAAGATCTTTGCTGAATTGTGAGAGTATTTTATATCTTTCAGGAAATATTACCTTGCAGTGAGTTGTATTGTCAGCCTTCTGAGGTCTGGAGAAAAAGGTAGGTTATCTGTCTGGAAAATATCTGTTTGAGAAGGTAGAGCCCCAGATGTTGAATCTAAGGCTTCTGGCATTATCTTTGGGTGAAATTGCAAACTCTGCGGGTAAGATATCAATCACACTGTCACCCTGCAACAGGTATTTGCTATTTAAGTGACTTCAAGCAAGGCTTACACAGAGTCATCTGTCTGGAGATGACAAGGAGCCATCTGTCTGTGAGGTGAGGACTGGATTCTTTCAGGGTATGGAAGAGAAGAAATAACAAAGATGGAAAGGAGACTAAAGACATTTCATCTAGTATCAAATGCAGAATGAAAAATGTCTACTCCAGAGAGCTGTAAAGCAAACAGCACATGGGCAGGGGAGGGGAGGGGATATACACTCAGTGGATATTCTGTGTGCTCACTAACTTTAATGCTAATGTACAGGGTTGCTCTGTACTGATTGTGCTATTGTATGAGATTACAGTGCATTACTGGTCTAACATTAGAAGTTGCAGAAAACTGTTGGTCTGTGAGATATGAACTGAAGAAATTTTAAAAGTGTCTGCTTTGGGCTGTCATCATTGCTTAGGAAGTTTCATAAAGACATTGCACTGATGTCCTAATTTTAAAAGTTTGGGAGGTTTTTTGTCAATTGTTCTAATAAAATTTCTGCAAGTAAAATGATAACTGTTGTAGCTTTGTTTTCCATTTTTTGGCAGTTGATATCTTGCATGTTATCAACCAAATTAATTTAAAGAATTAGAATCTGTACCTGTGTGCACAACATCCTACATATCTTAAAATTATGAAGAAGAAAATCAACCAAATCTCTGTTTTCTGTCAGACACATATTTGGAATTTTTGAGTGAGCCTGTATTTTAAACATAAAAAATTCACTGAGGATGAGGATTCATCTCCTAGAGGGAATAAAGATTGTAGCTGTTTGTGCTAAGTGTTCAACAGATATGGATGAAGCCTCTAACCCCACAATTTTTCAGGTGTGGCTTTTAGTGTTCTTCCTCAAAATAGTGAGAAAATTAACAGTTTGTGTTATTATATTAAATTGATTAACTTACAGAACTGCCTGGGATGAATTTTCTCCTTAGGAGTTCAGTTGTACATCTTTCTAAACCTTTCAGCCTGGAAACAACCCACACACCGCAAGGGAGTGTATGTGGTGTTACTGTCCGGAAACTTCAAAGTAGCCTTGGTCTCTGACTTATAGAAAATAAACAAACATCCTTTTAAGTAGCATGCAGAAATTATTTACTACAGCCTGTTTAGGGTAAGAATTTAGGAAATTCCTGGTGAAGATAATGGACCATCTTTTGAAGTGTCATCTTTCCAATTTTTTTTCAGCTATCATGCAGAGACTATCTTTTCCTAGGTAGGATTATTTTATTTGCTCTCCTCCAGTCCTGTCAGCATTTATTTGGCTTGTCCAAATCCTTACTCACTTTGTTCTTTTCATTGATTTTGGTTTTTAGGCCTATAAGGCTGTATTTTCACCTTTTCACTTTTCCAAGTAAGTTGTTTCCATATCTTAATGATATGTAAAAAAAAAAAAGTATTTACAGGTCTGGCTTTTCTTTTGTATTCACATTTAAGTTTTTTCACATCTGTTTCTTTTTTTGCAAGTATTCTGAGGGAACCACTTTTCTTGATTTTTTTTTTCATTAAAATAGATCTCCAATTCTGTTCCTATGGATTTTAAATATTTTCATATTCAGTTATCTGCAAAATAAAATTAGTCTTCAACTCAATATTCTTTCAAAATAAAAAAGACCATGGCTTTAGGAGGCAGACAGGAAGTTATGCCCTTTTCACCCAAAGAACTAAGAAGAAGGTTGGGAGGAAGATGATAAAGAAAAAGCAAAGGAGAATACAATTTGTATGCACTGGTCATGGATGTCAAAAGTTTTAAATTATCCCAGTAGGAGGTACTTGGGGAGCAACCCCAGGCAGAACATGGAAGCATGTTGTAGTGCACCACACTGTATTGACTTTTTCTCCTTGTTCCCTGGAATTGTAACTTGGATATAGCTATTTCCAGACATCTCACAAAAGACTGGGTTTTTGTGATCCTTTCAACTGGTTATGTATGAAATCAGTGTTTATGAGGACAAATTACTCCTGCACAGTATTGTCAATCTAGGAAGTGCACATTACTGTGGAAGTGAAAGCCTCAGCTATGCAAATATTTGGGATCATGATTTCTTTTCTGTAATGTTGTTTTTTTCTCTTTCTTATTTCATACTTTTTTTCCTTTTTCCCCCCTGTATTCTTCTCTGGTTTGCAGGTTTTTATCTTTTGTTTTTAATCTGTTTTTCCTAAACTATTTATATTTATGCTTTTTTACATCCCCCAGCCCTCCTCATAATTTTTCAGTGCCTGTGGGAAAGGAAAATGGGGCAAGGCTTATCTTTTTCCATTCTGCAGATGAAAATCCAGAGGTTGCATACAGAGAGATTCAGAGAGATAGGGGAAGGAGTGAATGAGCGCTGTTGCTATGGAAGTCTTCTTTGCTTCCTCTCTTCTGCAAGAGCTTATCCTTAGTGAGTCCAGGGGACTCGAGACAGGAAAGGGCTCTGAAATTCTTGCCAGAAATAGAAAACAGGTAACTTGATCCTCCTTTTATCCCGCAGAAACCTGAGGACAAATGGGTGTGCCCAGTAAGAGTGACAGCAAGGCAAGAAATTAGAAACAGTCCTGTGGATAAGCAGGCTAAAAGAGAAGAATGGGCAGAGATGCCAGGACTGCAAATTTGACATCTTCTTGGCATGTCAAAGGACAGGGGAAGGCAAAGAATTGCTCTGACACCCTGTTGCAACATGTCCAGGGGGATGGTGACATAAAGCCAACATGTACAGCTGGATGGTGAGATAATTGCTCCCAGAGCCAAGCAGATGAGTCTCACTGTCAGTGTGCCCCAGTGCTCCTCCTGGCCTGGGGCAGCTGAATGCAGAGTCCTCCTGGAACCTCGAATCAGGCAGAAGGGTGTAGCTAGTAAAGCAAAGTGGCAAATGTAGATGGACATTTCTGGTAAACTTGGCAATATTTTCAACATCTGTGTCATGACATTTTATGCTTTGCCATAGATACGTGTCAAACACCTTGTACTAGCAAATCATTAGCTGCTGCACAGTGCAAAGCTTATCTTTAATTAAATGGTAATCCACACATACTGAACATTTGAATTTGTCACCCTTACATTTATTAAAACAAACGTTCTTACATCTGTTGGGTTCGAGTGTTATTGGAGCTTATGTTTTCAGGCACTTACACCAGGCAAATCTGAGCTTAATAAATGTCTGAAGACTGATGAAATTGTGACAGAGAAGAATTTGGTCCAGTCTCTTCAAAATCAGGATATCTATAGATGGGTGTAATAGCCCTGCTTCATATTTGCATGGAGAGATGTACACGAGTTTCTCTTAAGTTTAATTACTTCATTGTCTTTATAATATTTGGAAACTTTTACATACACTTGTCCTCTTAATATCTTTCCATTATATCTAAAAATGAGTAAGATGTAAAGCTGCTGATAAGCTGAATTGCATGTTTCCACTTAAATCTGCATTCCTTCTGGAGATATTTCCTTTTTTTTCTCTAAAAATGTCCCAATATTCTGCCTACCACATTTCCAGTATACCTGCACTTAATGCTCTTTCATTTCCTTTGTCTAGCACAAGATGATGTTATTCCACAAAGTCCCATGGAGAGTAGGAAAAAAAAAAAAAAGAGAGAGAGAAAAATGTTAATTTAGGAAGTAAATCTGCTCAGTGCTTTATCCCAGCATCCTCTCCTCCTACTGCTTTTCATATGACCTTTTTCAATGCTCAGAATTCATCACTATTGTAACAACCATGGTTATGTTTCTTAAAAATTTTCAAGAAATCCAAGCCCTATTTAGAGTAGATGGGATTCACAAATGTCAAATCATGGTCTTTTTGAAATCCTTTTCCTTCTGGAGCAGCTCCAGAAGTTTGCTAATTAGACCCACTAAACCAAAACACCACATCAACAATGCTGCGTAGAAGGAAAGAGAAGACATCATTATCACTCTTTTATTTACCATTTCACTTCAGAACAGCACAGGAGCCCTAATCAGCTCACAACTACATTGTGTCAGGTGCTGTACAAAATAAACAGCAGTTCCTGCTTCAGGAAATGTGAAATTTGTGAATATATTTGTAGCCAGGCTTGTGGCCCCCTGGTAACTCTTTTCATGGTTACCTGTACAAACACTAGTGTTGGAATCCAGAAATGTTTGCTGCAGGATACAAACACCTGTGGTTTTCTTCAGGCTGAAGCCCAGTATAGTTTCACTTCCATGGAAGAGTAAAAGCACCTTAGTGTAAACAGAGAGGAATAAAATCCAAGGCACTTTGTGCTCTTTAAATTAAATATGCTTTATACATAGATATGCTCACTGAAAGGCCTTCCAATGAGGCATAATTCCATGGGCATCTTTGTAATATACCTGGGTCAATGCTAGTGTTAGAAAGTTCTTATTCTGTGGGTCAGCATTGCTGCTGTTTGCAGCCCTGACCTGTTAGTCTGTAATGAATCAATCTGCAGAAGAACTAGAATAACCTGTATGTGTCTCAACTTTCTTAATTGCAGACCACAAACACTGATAGAACCTAACATGATTGCTGAGTCTAGACTGAGCAGGGAAGTGAAGGAGCACATTGAATGTGCCCTTTGGGAGCACCTTCAGATCCTTTTAAGGAGGCAAAGTCTACCTATGCCATCAGAAATTCAAACTGCATACCAAAGCAATAAGTGCTAATAAATGGCTCCTTAAAAATAATTTAAATTAATACAAAATAATCAGGCTTGTGTGTGTTAAAGTTTGGGAGTGCATTTAGCATCTCTGGAAAGTGCTGGCTAGACTGTCCACCACAAATACAAACAACAGGTGAGACATTGCCAGCTCCCTTGTCCCATCCTGGAGGGGACAGGTTGTTTGCTTGCTGAAACGACCCCAGAGCTGCAAAGGGTGGAATCAGAGACACATAAAGTCATCCTGTCCCCAGTGTCCCTTCCTGCACCTCCAGCTGCTGCAAGGAGAGGCATGCAGGAAGAGCCATCCCAGCTGACTGGCCAACAGAGGTGAACCCACGACCTGAACCTGTGATCGCATCACCACCACGAGGTGTGCTCCTGCAGACTGGCAGGAATGCAATCCTCCAGAGAACAGGGTGAGAAGAGCTCTCTGGGCTGCAGTGGGACAGGGCTGTGGCTTCTCTCTGCTGGGAATCTGGGCACTCCATTTTACTGCAGCTCCATTAAAAATGGCAGCCGAGGCCAGGTTCTGGGATATTCACAATCCAAGCAGTGGGAAGTGTGCTGCCTTGTTGGGAATGAGGTGTGCCTGGAGCTGAGGTTGCTCATGGGTTTGCCTGGCATCCAGCTTGGGCACATATTTTGGCATGGAGACACACCTCTGGCCACCTGTCCTTTTTCCTGTGATTTCCACATGGGGGACCTTGAAAGCCTTTCTAAGAGTCCTCAGAGCAGTTGTTTCAGGGCAGCACCAGCAGCAGTGGGAAAGCACCTTGATGGGAGCATTACACTCAAAGCAGGAAGCCTGGAAGAAGGATCCTTGCAGCCCTGATGCTCCCATCTGTGCCAGCCACCAGCACTAGCCACTATGGGGGCCCCTCATGCTGCAGCGAAGCTGGAAGCCAAAGGCAGGAATTCCTGACTTGTCCTGAATCCAAAAATCTGAGATTTAAAATAAAAAAAAAAATTTAAAAAGCGGTTAGCTCATCTCAATTGAGTTAATAATTGATGCATTTTCCAGGCTTGTCTCATCTGTCAGAGAGCAGGAAGCAATGTCCCTGAAAACCTTCAATTTTCACATGTTACCTTGGCCCATGGGGGTTACAGAAACAGCCTTCCACCTGGGATAACCCAGGGCTGCTCATCCTGTGCAAACACGAGCAGCCAGCTCCCGTGTCCCTCTGCAGCGCCTGGGCTCCATAGGCTTCACTCTGGAGAAGGCTTTAAAGGGTTACCAGGCAGTGAGAGGGAAGGGTGGGGAGCGGAAGGAGCAGGAAGGCGCAGGGGAGCCGCAGTTCTCCTACAATCATCAGATCAAGTCACAGGGTGGAGGAGGATTTTCCAGATCCTCTGACCTTAAGGTTGGGGAGTGAAAGGAAGAGGAAGCACATTTGCACAGATCCTCTGTCAGAGCTTCCTCAGGGAGGGGATCGGCCCTTCTGGCCCTTTGCTACATGCAGGGCCATGCACACACATACTCACAGCTAAATAAACACAGGAGTGAAGTTCAAAGTAGGCCCATGAGAGAAAACATAATCCGTGGGAACCTGTAATTAACCCTTGTGCTCACCAGCCCCTCAATTCATAAACATTAAGTGTGTAAACATAAAAGAAGATTTTTGCTGGGTAGCGGGAGTACCTTGCGGTCCTGCAGCACTTCCTAGGATCTTATAACCACCTTGTGAGCCATTAAGCCTGACTATGCCTTTGGGCAGAAACTTTAGCAGAAAAGGAAAACTGAGGCATAAAGCACAAATTAATTGCTGGGAACACTTGGAAGTCCTGTGGTAGAGTTGGACAGGTGGCAGAAACCCCACAGTTCCCCACCACCTACTTTGTGCCTGATTCAATGCCTGTTGAAAACACCAGGAGATTTTTATTGACTTTCATTTGTTTGGCTTAATCTCCTCTGCCACAAAGACACGATCATTTGTGTTTTATTAGGCACCTGTCCTGCAGATATCTGAGTCCTCAGCATGGGTTTCTGAGACAGTAAGACATACTAGAAATAGACCTGAGAAAATCTTTTTTCTCAAAAACTGATCATCAAAACCAGCAATTCAAAGGTTTGTTAATAATACAACCAAATCTCTCCTATGTTTTTCTCCTTTTTCTCCTCTTGGCCATGTTTTATTTTTTTCCCTCTTCATTTTGTTTTCAAGCTACAGGAAGTTTTAGTATGGACCATTTTAGATTAGACACAGGATTCAGTGGGTGAGACCTTCCCTTCAGCAGATTTCGAAGAATGTTATCACTGTGAAGAGGCAGTCAGAGCTGCAAAATTGACCAGTAGTTTCTGTTTCCTAATCCTGAATAATTCCCCTCCTGAAGAACATAAAAAATAATAACTGAGCATGCAAGCAATTCGTCTTCTTACAGTGGCAAATGAGCTGCCCAAAGTGTGAAATTCAGTAAGAGTTCTTTTCAACAAGTTTTTTTTTCTGCTCCACACATCATAATTGTGTGTGAATGTCTGCAGCAGTGTGGTCTACTGGTAAGTGAGCCAGCTGAGGTAGCTGGAATGTTTTCTGGAGTCACTAAGATAGCTTACTAAAGGTAGCAGCCATGTTGGCATCTCCACTGATTCTGTGGCTGGATTTTCATCTTAAGTGGGAAGGCAGTTCAGCATCCTTTACTGTTAGTCTGATCACTTCTCGGCATTTGCTCATTGGTTGTCAGTCTTTTTTTGACACCTCTAAGCCATTTTTTCCCTAACCACCTGTACTCCCACATCTCTTTCTTTTATTGCTCCTAAGATGGTGGTACAAGAAAATAATAGAACTCTTCTAGCGACCACATATTTTAATCTTTTGGCACTGGGTGATGTTTTCACAGCATTTTGTTCACCATACTAGGGAAGAAACAGACCTTTAAACAGTGATTTACAAACCCTTCAATCTGTCATTTTTATATCCAAGAACCACTGGTTCTGACAAATGAGCCAACACATATGAACATTGGTACATTCTGTATTTTTGATGTTTCTTTTCTTCCAATCATTAGCTTTGATTTAGACTATGTATTTTTTCCCTCTTTATTTTGAGTACTTTACTCCTGTGAAATAGATAATGATATCTATTGACTATTACCTTCTGGAAGTCTAAATTTTTTTCCCACAAGCTAACAAAGATGGCAATACACCAGTTGTGATTACATATCACCTCTTCCCATTATCCCAGAAAAAAATGCACAATTTGCACAGATAAAGGGACCTAGACAGAAGGAGAGCATTGAATGCTGTCTCCTTCAGACACAGCTAAAATCTCTTGCTTTTCTGGTTTACAACTGAAAGGACTTTGCCATCAGGAGATCTTCTGGTACGGAAACCCAGGTGCCAGCACACCCTGCTCACTGCTGGATTTCTGTGAGCCATGGTGTTGATAAAGCACTTGAAATGCTGGTGAGTGGCCTCTTCCAGGTCATCCCATCCACGTGGGGATCTTGCAGCAAGTCTCCAGGGTGTTCAGTACAGGTCACCTACAGGAGGCTCCAGAATGAGGAAAAAATGGCAGGAATTGGCTATTTTAGACTGAACTCAATGCATGAATGGTGACATTCACACAATCTGCCTGGAATATGCAGCACAAAAATTCATCATCATCTCCCAATTTCTGCTAATGCCTTGATGCCATCATGATAAATGTTGTATATATGACCTGAGTATCTATTATTGAATGTCAACCTATTTAGACTCCTGGATTCTTCTGAATAACCCCAATATTCAAGACAGCTAAAACTTCATGTTCACTTTGTAGCTGCTGAGAAAATTGCAGCCCTGTAATATTCTGACAGCTGGTCTTCTGGACACAGTGTCAGAATATCTTTAGCACCAGCAATTCATCCAGTAGCTGCAATTTGTTGTAGGTGTACCTGTACTTGCACAATGGTAAAAAAGCTCCCTTTAGTCCTTCCTGATCAGGTCCTTCCCTTCTGTAACATCACCTGGCTTTAACATTTGCATCCTCTTGGAGCACCAATGTTATTTCCAATAGGAGGAAAGAGCCAGGACTAGATTAAACCATACCCCTTACTACACCAGAGACAGGAACAACTACAGGGCTTGCAGGAGGAAACCAAAGGCAAATCTAATTTCTTTAACTCAACATTCCTTTAGTGGCATTTTGGGCATAGAACAGGGAATTTCAAGCAGTAATACCTCATTGCATACTCCAAAGTTTAGTCCTACAGGTGAGGGGAGGAGGAAGACAGTCTTTTTTTCTGGAGGCTGGTATTTCTCCTGCCTTCTTCTGGGGAGGCTTTCCTGAACCTGGTGTCACAGGCTCTGCCATCAGCAGCCTCTGCAATGATGCTGGTGACAGCTTCCTCTCCCATCTCCATTCCCACCTGGGAGGGGACACAGCAGGATGGGGTTCTCACAGGAGGACTTTGTGATGTGAACGATCTGCTGTGAAAAGCGAAAACCTTAATTTTTAAATGCAAAGCTAAAAGGAGCTCAGTGCTTTCTCTGCAAAGTGAGGAAGAAAAGCTTCCAACATGTCAGTTGCATGTTTTTGCTCTGCCTTGTGTGAATAGAGTAGTCATATTGGTCTTGCTCAAAGGCTCCCAAGAGAGGCCAAAACTAAGTTACAACCAATTTTTACATTTCAGGAAGGACAGGTGGATTTTCTAGGAGACAAATAAACAGTGCTGCTGTTCACATCTTGAGCTGCCACTGGAGCAACATGGCAATGTCTTTTCATAAACCAGCCTCTCTTTACTTACTAAGTGGACCAGTGCTCTCACAGGAAATCAGACATCTTGTGCATTGGGCTCTGTGAAGCTTGCCAACTACCCCATCTTGTCACCTGCCAAAAGCACTCCACTGAATATGGTCACGGTTCCTCTGCATGGGGTCCTTTACTTTCTACCAGTTCACAAGGATTTTAATGCTATGCAGACAGAGATTTGAGGCAAAATCCCACATCACATTTTAGAAATTATTTGTTTGCCACTCCAGCGTCAGATGTCTGCTGCTACCTGAGCATTTTGAGTTACAAAAAGTGGTGGATATGGCTTAGAGGGCTTGTGTTTTTAAATAATTAGCAAAAATACTATTATGGTATTGAAATTTTTTTTCAATGCTTTCTGCTTTCCACTTGATTCCCATATGACCTATCTCAGGAGGGTACAGAGCAATCTTCTAATAATGAGGTAAAAATTGAATAGTATGGTCAAATCTTCTAGTAGTCCAAGCTCTGTCATAGTGGTGTACAATCAATTGTAGCTATCAATATGGATATCTGAGATAAGCCTTAACATTTATTTGGGCATAATTTCTGAGAGGAAGAGGGAAGTGTCTGGGGAAATTCATCTCTGTGAATCCTCATTACTCCTAAATTTTCTATTCTTCTTATAAAGAAGTATTGTGACCTGGACTTGACAACAATTTTGATTTTCAAATTTCCATTCCTAGTAGAACACCTGGCTAGTGGCTTACTTTTCAGGAGAGGCTGGAAGCATTTAAAGCTGTTCCTGATGAAGGAGCAGTGCCTGGCACCCATGTCAGTGGGTAGAACTGGTTGGAGGATGCCAGCAGAGGTGCAGAGGAGGGACACAGGCCAGCCCCACTGCTTGGGCTTGTTGCTAGGTGCACTCACACCGAAGTAGGAGAAGGCAGCAGCAGCCCCAAACTGGGAGTGTGCTGGCAGACTGTTTTCCTGCCCAGCTGCTGGAAAGCTGGATGTGATGAAGCAAACTATCCTGCTCATTAGACCCACTGGTATAACAATTGCAGAGTGAAGGTCAGCCTGAGCCACAAAGGTGGGACACTTGGATGTCATGGATTTGTTTACCTCATCATGGGAGTGGAGGATAATGTTAAAATTTGAAGTGTACTAGTCTCTGCAAACATTACAGTTCTTAGCTTGTGATTTCCATTAAAAATATCTTTCATCCTCCTATTGTTAGTTCATTGATTTGGGTTTTTAACAGATGGGAGCACTTGTATACTGGCATTGGAAAGGACAGGGAATTATCCTGTAGCAAGAGCCAATAATGAATGAATTGATCAATTTTTCTTTTGGAGAGGAGGGAACAGAGGGTAGGGAAACATGGGAGGAAGCGCTATATGTTCAATTAATCAAATGAACTAGGAGGTCAACTTTGGGGAGTGTTTTATATTATATATTACCATTCAATTAAATGGCAGTATGGTGTGTTTTGGGTTATGTCAAATTCAATTTAATTTCCTGTAAGCAGTCGTGATGAAAATGAAGGCAAAAGCTGATTCTATTGATCTCTCTTGCTCTAACTGGACTGCTCTCTTGTCTACTGGACAGCTCCTCAGTGGAAAAATGACAGTTTTCCTTAGGATAGGTATATATGAACATCATCTAAACTTAAACACTGTGAGGTAATGACTTGATAGTGTAAATGGCTTCACTGCATGCCTTTGGAACATGTTTAGGATGTCATCTGAGTGCATGCACAGTGTATATAACTTACTGTGTGATGCTGAATTTTTGTTGCTCTTTGGTTTTGTTCTTCTTTTCTTTTAGTATTGCCAAAATCCATGATGATGACTGGTATTTTTCCAAATGCAGAAGTGAGTCACTTTTTAAAGTGGTTGAAAACTAAAGATGGGGTGGGGGTGTATGTGGGTGTGGGAGAAATTAGCGCTGCAGGCTTAAACAGGTTCATTTTACCACTTTGTAACAGTTCAGTCACTAACACACCCCTCATCTGAGGACTGAATCTTACAATCACATTCCCCTAAAGCATAAACAACTAATATGGTTGTGCAAATGAGGGGGCTTGAACTAACATAGGAATGCATTGCAAAGTAGGGATGTACCTAAGTATATTCTAAAATGCTTACAGCTTTAATGAAATTCTTGATTGTTGGCCAGTTACTACAGCAATGAAGTATTATTACTTCATATTCCTCTCATTATAGGAAACTTAAGTGGGTTCACTTGCCTTAAATTACACAAAGTGAGTAATTCTTCAGTTCTTGTAGTATCTGAGTTTCTGTAGTGCACCACCCCTGTCAGTCTGGAAAGGAGCATAACCTGGAGAAGGGAAGGAGCACAGCAGGTCAGGGCTGAGCTGAGAAGAGCTGGAACAAAGACTACTCGAGATACACTGAGACCACATTAGCTCCTACTTGCTGACATTAATTTGTAATTTTCATGAGTGCTATGATCAAATAAATTTACAAAAATATAATCCAGATTGCTGGGGCAGAGGAACACTGAACACAGGGCTGTTCAAACATCCTGTGTATTATTGGCCCAGAGCCATTGCCAGCTGCAACATTTTTTTGTTAGAGAGATGAAATTGCTGCTCCTGAATGCACACAAATGTTTAAACAACCAACACAATATAAAGCAATGGATATAAAGATGTAAAAGTAAACCAGCCTTTTGGCAATATATCTTGACAGGAGAGCAACAACCTAGTAAATCCCATCTAACTTTTGGCAGAGCCTTAGTCCTAATGCTGGCCTCTAAAAATACATTTGTGCATAGATTTGATAGCAATCTCAACATCTTGGGTCTTGGTTTTCCTTTCACCAAGTTATTACTAACACGGCACATTTCACATTTTGTCCAAGACCTGCAAAATCAATATTCTCTTCCATTTACATTGAGTAATACCTAGAAATAATTTACATTTACAGCACCTTCTCTTGAAAACTGAAAGCACTTCATAAGTAGGAGGATCGGAGCCCTTTAATACTTCTGAGAGGCAGTGTATTATTTTCCCTATTCAAAACTACAGAAGCTATTGCAGAGAAAGTGTCACATTTGGTGTTACGGCTGAAAGAGAAGGGCAGAGCCTTGAGGAGATGTTGAGCCCCTTGAGTGCTTTTGCTACAAAACCTCCCAGCAGTAGATGAGAAAACTGCACGCACCATAAAAAGCGCAGTCACTCTGAATGAAGTCAGTGGCAGTACCTCTGAAATACTAAGCCATATTAGAGTCAAAGGATTCTTATGGCACCTGTTCATTTGAAGTACTTCTCATGAGGCATTTTGAGTCAGATTCAGCCGCTAAACAGAGGGAAAAAGCGCTAACTCACATTAAGGGAAAGGTCAAAACTGCACAGAGTAGCAAATGTGGGAAATAACCAGGCTGTCTACAGCTCAACCCAAGGAATGTTGATAACAGCAGACCGCAGTCCTCCCACCCCGTGTGCCTCAGCAGACTCCTGCTGACTTGATGCTCCTCACAGTGGCAAAGATCTTCTCTCACAAGGGCATTTATGGCCCCAAAGTGTTCACAAGGCTCCCTCTTCTGCCCCAGGAGGGTGGAGGGAGCCGGGCTGATGCGGAGCTGGGTCTGTGCCGTCTCTGTGTCTTGTGACGGGAACCACAGCAGTACGTTGCCTAGTAATGTTCTTTCCAGGGACTCAAAGGCTTTATAAATTTTTAATGCTCCAAATTCATTTTCTGATAGCCTTAATACAGGTTTATGATTTCAGTCTGTGAAACAATAGCTGGTGCATGTTCCCATTTATTAAGGTCCTACATTTTTTTGTTTGATTTTCAGTAGTGTCTCTGTTTTGTGTGAAGTCGCTTTTTGAGCAAGACACTTGGCAAGTTTTGTCAATCTCAGCTCACTGGCCACAACACAGGGTGATTCAGGTCTTGTGCAAATGAATTTTAGAGAGGGTTTAACTTCTGAGCTCACTGTGGAGTGGCTCCTCCTTTACACCACAGTAAGTGCAGGATAAGGATCAGGCTATTGATATTTACAATTTATATTCCCTAGGAAGCGTGCACCAGAGTCTGCCTCTGTGATATGGGTAGAGAATATATCCATTCTGCTCCACTCATAGGCATTCATTTCCTGTAATATAATTTTTAAGATAGTTCAGTAAAAAGAGATTTTTTTATTTTCTTTCTGATCTCTCTTAAAGCCCTATTACTACTTTTAGTTTCTGTTGTTTAATTTTTAAGGACAGAAGGCAGACTGGTTGAGCTGCTTAAGTCTCTTATTAATCACTCCAAGTTAGCACAGCTTGTGTCAGCTGCGAGCCTAATGCAGAAGAGGGCACCAGAGGCAGGCACCAGGCATCTACCCACATGTCTCTTTGTGGCATGCTTGTACCTCCTCATCCCAGGGTTTTTGTCATTTTAGCCCTGCTCCCATTGCATCATGGACTCACTGGCACCATAAGGTCTGCAAAATCAAGAGTCTTTGCCTCTGCCTGTGGCATGTCAAGACTCCAGGCCCCCACCATGACCAACATGGGTCAAGTGAGCAAAGTTAGATACAGTGCCAGAGAACAGAGCACACAGGAGCAACAGAGTACACAGGTGGGAAAAAAAGGGCTTGTCTTCACCTGCCTGGCTGCAGAAAGCTGTGAAGTGGGTAAGAACACTGGGAGAGCATTGGTGCTGCATGTTTGCAGCACAGCAGGTTTGCTGCTGCCTCCTACACAAATCACGTGTGGTGACAGTTTTCCTCTGTCACCAACAGCCTCTGGTCATCATGGATGAAAACTCCTTCTATTCCCCAAGGAGGAGCAGTTTGGATACTCTGCCATGGGCAATAAAATGTTCATGGAGATGATTGGTCTCCTCCTATCTGAAGGGCATACATTGGGGTGCCCTCTGCAGCTTTCCTTTTCCTTTACACTTCTTTTTTTACATCTCTTCCTTTCTCCTCATAAGAAAACTTTACAGAGGAAAATATATGTGTTAGGCAACTGCTTATTTCCATCAGTGCTTCTGAAAGAGCTCAATCTTCCTTGTTATTTATCTGGTTTGTGTAAATTACAATGTGGCACTTGTGTTTGAATGGAGAGAACAAAATAAGTAACATTATGATGTGTTAGGCAGTTTTTCCTCTTGAAGACACAAGGAGGCTGTTTACTGCTGGGTCATTGTTTCTTATTGCAAGCTCTGTTGTAAAACCTCTTGCTGCCACCATCAGGACATCAAAATATATAATACTTCCTTTTTTTTTAATACATTTAAGCATCAAATAAGTCAGTAGAACCAATAAAAATGTCACTGAAATATAAATCTTTGAATGTACACAATAACGTATACTGGATTGTTGTCTCTCTGGGGAGACATCCATAAGGAAAAGTGTATGTGTCTCAGGGGTATGTCTATAATTTGTGCAATAGTCCTCTGATAAATAAAAATATAATAACTTGCATTGCACATATTTATGGACATGAATTAGAGGGATATTTAATTATAACATTGTAAAAATATTAAGAATATTTTTGCCTGCACTTCAGTACATCATTTATGACTCATTGAATACTGTCTTCTTTCCATGTTGATACCAACAGCATTCACGAATAATCAGAGAGCTTTTGCCTACAACGCAGAAATATAAATTCCTAAAATATTCTTTCTGCCACTTTTCAAATTCAGTCACCATTTTCTATGAAATATTCAACTATCTGACAGCAAATATAGCTAGGAAGTACCATGTCTACATGGTATCACATGCCTATCATCAGGAAGTGTTGCTGGAGGCTGGGCTGGGCAGGATGTCAGGAGATGGAAATGGTCTCCTTCTAACATGATGCATCTAGCAGAGAATGTGGTATTCTCTGGATAGGCTTGTATAGTAGCTTTGTGTAGTCCAAACAAAGAACCACTAATACAACAATAAATAGTAAAGGCATTTCTGAGAACATTGCAGTGCAACACACCAGACAGCTTTTGCAGCCAAACATGTGGAACAGCATGTGCTCTACTGCCCCGCCTGCATTAAATTTTTGTTTACTTCTATTCACTAATAAATTATATCTCAATCCGTATGAATATGGTTTGGGTGTTTTCAATTAAAATTATTAACAGCAGTAAATCAAACTGTCTTCCCTGAAGAAGTTAAGCTACTGTCCTTCAATATCAGTAGCTCTCTGCCTACCATGCAGTTGCTCCAGTCCACTGCTGTGCTCTTGCTGCTGTGGCTAAGGACTCCAGGACCCCCACGGGTGTGCAAGCAAAGCAAATACATAAAGAATTTACAGGCACACTAAAGGTAAGTAGATATTTACTGTCAGCAATTATTTGCATATCTGCATCCTCACTGTCTGATGACATCACAGGAAGGAATGCCCTCCTGCATTCTCAGGAAAGCCCTCCTGACTTTACTGCTTTAATGCTTTAACCCAGCACCAAAAAATATGTAGGAAGAACCTTAGCTTTCCTGAATGAAGAGGGCCTAGTCTTAGATAGCAAGTTGTTTTGGGACAAGTTTGTTCTTTGATGACTGTCTCAAAAAGAACTTTCTGTAATTCTCAGTAATTCCTTTAAAAGGAGAGGTGCATTAAAGCAGAAAGCAGTGGGAGTGGAAGAGCCAGGAGAGTGAAGAGCCACTGGCAGAGGTATTCCAGTCTTAGGAATGGGGCAGGAAGGTTCCTGGGTAGGGAACTCTTATAGCAGAATTCTAACTTTGGAAGAACAAAGGAGCATAAGGCACAACAGCAACTTCCCTGCCTGCTTCGGACAGCTGATTCAAACGTGGAAACAAGGCATGATATCAGCTAGGTGTGTGTTACTGCACACCAGCAAGGACCATCAGGCTGCTGGGAGGGTGGTGTTGCACAGCTGCAGTCATGCTGAAATTTACTTGTGTTCTGGATGAACATTTACAGACTTTCAGGAAAAATACTTCCAATTATCTGAGTTTCCATGGAGGTCTGTAGAGGAAGACGTGGTCCTTCAAGACCAGCCTCTAAACCATTTACCATCCATCCACTTCTATACAGTGCTAACAGCTCAGATTCCATCCAGATGGGCACATGGTGTGGCTGTGCCATTCCTGCAGCCAGTTCTCCCCACTGTGGAAACATGCTCTGCTTGTGCTCTGCTGCTGGAACAGGTGACTGGCTTTGCTGCATTGTCACTTACACTTGCACCAGACATGGTCTGTTCAGTAACTAAATGCAGGAGGAGTAGTTTTGTGTGAGGTAGACCTATGAAGGTCTGGTACTGTCTCATGTTTGAATTATCTGGAATCTAAGGACACATGAACTCTAGCAAATTATTTTCCTCTACTTGAGAAGAAACGTTTCTTCTCCATGATGCCTAAAGAGGGCAAAATGTCACAGCCTTGCCCTCAGTAGAGGCACTAGCAGGATTTTTCTTCCCTCCCCAGTTACTTATTTTCAGTTAATTATACTAAGCATCGTTTTTTCAACTCACAGTAGCTGGGCTAAGCATAGTTGGTTGCTACTCCCCTGCTTGTGACCGGTCTCAGACACACTGAGAGTGGTTTCATCTTGTGGGTGCTCACCTCCAAAACAAACAATAAATCTGTCTGCCTGCACCAGCATAGCATCTGCTAGCCTTCCAGCAAAGAGATAGCAGAAGTCAAGATTAGAAGAAAGCTGCATTCCTGATATAGCTGAGTAACAAGAGCTGGAAGCAGGTGTTTGTGACCCTCTAAGGATGCTCTTGGCAGGAAAGGCACCCATGTAATCAGAGTACTGGGGGTCCTACTCTCAGCTCTGGAGAACATGTTGGGAGTAAGGCTTTGGAAAGCTGCTATTCTCTGCTCCAAGAGCAATACAGGACAGTCTGAAACAAAATTTTAGTGGGAACAACCACTCTTGTTTTGTGCTTTCCAGAACCAGAGGCAAAAATGCCTCTTTCTTTTATTAATGCACTGGGTATGTGGATAGTTCCCTTTGCTCTCTTTCCACATTTCAGGTATGTTTGTAGTTTGTATTACAATTACATGAAAATGGATTTGATAGGGACAGATTCCAGACCTGAATATTTAAATAGACAGATTAGATTGATGTATATCTTTGTGCAAAGATGAGATTCTCTTTTTTTTTTTATATAAGCAAAGACACAGAAGGCCAGGGGGGAAAGCAAAGGGGAATGCAGGAAAGGCATGAAAAATGAGGAAAAAGGCACCTGGAAAGGGCAAAGGGAAATGGAAAGTGCTCCACACACAAGCCTTCTTTGGCTCATGAATTTAACATGTGTGTAATGTTTCTTATAAGGAGTCATGTGAGCAATTTAAACTAGCCCCTAGGCAAGCCTAATCTGAACAAGCTGCTCTGAGACAAGCTACAAATTGCAGGATTTAATAAAAAGGGTTAGCAGAACAGAGGATAACACAGGAAGGGAAAGGCTAGTATAATATCAGGACTAGAAATGAAGTCTCTATGAGCAGATCTTAAAAATACATTACATTGAGGTAGCCAAGGCTGAAAAAGAGATATTGCATCAAAATTCTACACAGTTGGAGGTGTAAATTGCATAAAGTATTCTGCCATTGACTTCCTGTCCATGAAGAGTGACACAGTTCTTTTATCTCATTTTCATCCCTGCTGTGTACTTGTCTCACACTGTGTCACTACCATTAGGTGTCACCACTCCACAGCAGCAGATTCTGAGGAGGTAAACCAGAAACTCTCATCTAATATGCCAGATGCAGTCTTTCTTTCTTAAGAAAGAAAGGGCTCCTCTACTCCTACAAAAGGATTTTCCTGGCTAACAAGCAGAATTACTGCAGCAGACAGCAAGAGTGGCACTGGCTGAGACTGAGCAGATCCTGCAAGTCCCTAGCATTGTTGGAAGTGTTTGACTTCAGGCTCCTAATATTGAGGTTCAACTTCTGTGTAGGTTCAGCCTCAACACTGCAAAGCAAGGCTCCCACCTGGCCTTCCCAATGCCTCACTTGCCTTGCTCGGGACTCATTTGGCTGGAATGAGATGGGTCTGAGCCTTTGCCACTGCAGCTGCACGTGGTGCACCCAGCTTCACATCACCCATGCTTGTCCTACATGCCCAGAGGCTGTCTGTGGGTTCACAGCAGCCACAGTGGCAATGGGGCTAAGCTGGCTAATTGTGTTTCATGAGGAAAAAAGAGCTGGATGTGTTCTTTCCTCTCTGCCTCACGTATCATAGTGCCCTACACCTCCCCCATGCGAAGAGATTGTACAAAAGGGGATTGAACACTGGTACAACACTGCCCCTGGGACATACAAGTGTGTGTCTGTATGTACATCTGCTTGGCAAAACAGATTTTGGAAATGCCAAAATTATTTGTTAACTGGTCACAATTACAGGGATAGCCAGCAAACTTTACCAAAGTTTTCATGGAGTTAACTGTTTAAGCAGAAGTTTTTATAATAAACTCTTAGCAGTAGCTGAAATGTCTAGTTCAACCAGATTAGGTATGTGCTTGGCTTCCAAGCAAATCCTCAAACAAAGACAGTAAGTTTTTGGCTCCTAGAGCTGCTGCCTAAGCCCATTCCTTGAAGAGTGGGAAGACTCCAGGCCCCTGAGCACAGTGGTCACAGCAGGGCATGAATTGCCAGACTGCAACAGCAACATCTTACCAATAAATTCAATAGCTTCAAAAAAACCAAGAATTGTTTTGGAAATTGAAGGTTCAACTTTTGTCCTGTAACTGATACTTACTTAGCAACATAAACAAGTGACTGAATGAGAGAACATGAGTCACAATGTGAAATTAATACTATTTGTAATTTTTGCTGACAGGTGAGTGCTCTGTTACACTGACTGCCACTGCCAAGTTCATTTTGGCTGGAGACCATGCAGCCCCACTCCTTGGATGTGACAACCTCTTCTGTTCTATTAGGAGAGTAACACCAACTGAGCCAGGTGTGAGGGCCCTATGGCAATAACCTTTTCCTACCTTTCACCCTTCTCCCATCAGGGGAGAAGCTAGAGGGATCTCTTTCCTTTACATGTTCTCTTGCTCCTATATTAAGTTGCATCCAAAGAGGTTACAGGGACTCTATGATAGGCCCTGCAACCATATGCCTTCCCCAAAAAAGCTTTGTAGTCAAAATCACAAGAGAGATGAAGGGGAAACTACTGTCATTTAGCAAAAGTTTTTAAATTAGTCACACAAAGAGCCTGTGGCAGAGCCCAGAGGAGCTTGATATGATTTTCTCTGAAATCCCAGTCAGGGTCTGTGACAGGATCCGCACTGAGCAGACCCATACCCTTGCAGTCAGACACTACACTCCTGAGCAGGACATATGGCTTGCCAGGGACAAAAATTATATATCTAATCAGCAGTACAATTGATTAAGAAAGTCCAGAAGAAGGCTGAACCAAGGGCTCACCTCTCTCAGTACCTTCATCTTGTTTAAGGAGAGCAGCATAAGATGTATGGAGTGATTTTTACCCCTATATTTATAATCTCCCAGGTCATGGAAACCTGCACTTTATAGATTTCAGGAGTTGGAAGCTGCATCCACTCAGAAGTGTTTTAAAACACTGTTAGATCTAGACCTCACAACTGTTTAACTCTTTTGAATCTGTTTATAGTCTTAGTGCCCACACATCCCATGACAATGAGTTTCATAGTTTAAATGGCTGCATTTAATTTCATTGTATGCCTCCTAGTTCTCCTTTTATGAGGAATAATAAATAACCATTCCCAGTTCATCTTCCCCAGACCACTTGTGATTTTATAGACATCTATTTTAAAAATGTTTAAAAATACCTTCCCTGAGCTTTCATCAGTGTCTTCACAGAAATATAAAACCTGTTTCATATTACTTGAGTTGAAGCTTGCTGTGGCTATTGTCCAGCTACATATTTTAGCAAAAAAGTAAATATGTTCTGCTCAGGCTCTTGCATAATTTTGTGTATTTTTCTGGCAATACTGCTTCCTCCCTTTTAGGGCTTGGTGGGAAGTATTTATTTAAAAGCAAAACTGGACAAATACTTTCTTCATTGGACTGTCTCAGACACTCAAGGGTACTCCAAAGATCAACTGGAGGAAAACCTGGGGGGCGGGGGGAATTCCCCTGGATACTGGCAGTGGAAGAAGGGCAAGCACTGCCATTCCCATGAGCTGGACTGATGGCTGAAAAATATTACCTGTCAGTGGGCACCAGTCCCCAAAGGGTGACTTAACTTCCAGCATCTCTTTGTGTGCATGGGGATTCATCCCATGGCTTGAGGTTTGCTGTCGGCTGGGGATATGAATGTGGTGCAGTTATGCATTACATGCAAGCACAAGTCAAAACCAGGTGTAGCTGCTTACTTCTAACAAATTTTGAGAGAGACGTTGGGCAGTGTGAAAGGTTATACACAGGATTTCCTTTCCTTTCCTTTCCTTTCCTTTCCTTTCCTTTCCTTTCCTTTCCTTTCCTTTCCTTTCCTTTCCTTTCCTTTCCTTTCCTTTCCTTTCCTTTCCTTTCCATGTTCCACTACTGCCCTAGTGGAAAGAGAGACTGCCCAGCACATCTGTCCTCACTTGTTTTTTCATTTCTTTGAGGTGCTTGGCACACTTTTAGCCTCCTTCTGGCAGCCCATACACTGGTGTAAAATTTGCTGCCAGGAGATGCTGGTAAGTTAATGAGGGCAATCAGACAGGAAACAAAAGTTAAAAAAAAAAATAAAGAAATACTCCATAACTGAAAAGAGAAATCTATTCATTCCTGGTAGAAATGGTGCTTTACATTTTTTGTGAGTGGAGTGATCTTGAGAAGGCTTTATGCTGTACTTTGTGAAAGTACAGCACAAAGACAGAAGGAATGTTGGGAAGATTTAAGCTGCTATACCTGCACCAGACCACATGTGGTCTGTCTGCACTGCTTCTCAGAACCATGTTGGTGAGGATGGCCAAGACTCAGTGGGTCCATGGGCTCCTTGGAAAGTGGCTGGGTTATCCCATCAGCCTTGCACAGTGCTCCTTACAGCCCAGCCCTGGCTAATGGGGGGCAAGAGGGTGAAAGGTGTCAGTCTGGAAGCTGGGTTGCTATGTTCCTCACAAAATGACAAATCCTTCATCCCTGAGTGTTGGCTCTCCTGGCTTACAGAGGGCATGGCTGAAGGAAGGTCTCACCACTGATCCTGGCAAATACCAATTCCCAGAACTACAAAGGGGATGCAGCCCCCTTGGCCACCAGGGAGTGCCTGAAAACAGATCCCAGACAGCTAAATGTGCTCCCTGGGACTTCAGCCAGAAACCTGCAGAGGTCAGGCTCTTGCAAAATAAATGTATTTAAACATGTCTTCTGCCGAAGCCTTTCAGACTTTTTATTTCCCCTTAATGAGATTTGAGCCAAAATTACTTCAGCTTCTGCCAAAGAGCGCTACCTATGCTATTTCTCCAGTCCAGGCTGCACAGTGTTTGCCCAAGCACCCTGGTGTGTGTTCAGGATGAGAGGATCCCACCCCTCTGGGAATCCCAACAGTTACAGGAAGTATTTCTCGACATGCCTGAGGGACTGCCTGTATCTCAGTGCAATGCTTGTTCAGGCAGACTTTTCAGCTCTGGCCTCCTGGGCTCTCTTGAACCTTTATCTCTGCTGAAGGTGGCCTTGGACAACTCAGCCAAGACTTTCCTTGAGGTCATGTGATGAGTAAAGTGAAAAATCCACCCCTGGTTATCTGAACTTAGACTCAGGGAGTAAGGATGCAGCCCCAAGGTTTTCCCTTGTGCTGGGGATATCTCCCACCTATTTCAGCAGAAAGGGGGAGAGTGGAAAGGTCTGCAATTCATGGCCCTGAATGAAACCTGCACAGGACTTTTCCTCTTGGTCTGAGGCCTTTCCCAAGAAGGTCCTGCTTCCCAGGTCTGGAGCTCTCTGTGCACAGAAAGGGCTGCAGGCATGCAATGTCACATGGCCGAGGTTATGCACAGTGGGCCAAAAAGAGTAGATCAATGCCTCCACTGAGAGCACCACGTGTGTGGAAACCTGGATCTATGGGATGTTTTATAGGCTTTTAGGGGAGAGACTTCCACCTAAATAGCACATTTAATCAGTTCATATATTATATTCCATGTTATGCAATAAATTGTGGAAGAAGCTGGAAGACATTTTTGCCTTGTGAAATAACCATGGCAAAAAATAGCTATGCAAGAAGTATGGAAATTACTTCCTCTGTTGTGAACAGCTGGCTGTGCCTGTGGTAAGGGTCTCCAGTTGTTCTCAGACTTGGGGCACCCACATACAGACAAAGGGGGAAGTCTACTAGTACATCTATTTAGGGACACTTCACTTTATGGCCAGAACACTGGGGGCTTTGTGGGTATTTCTGCAAAGGAGCTGAGACATCCGGAGCAAAGAAAAAGCAGAGACAACAAATGAAGAGCATTGCAGGGAGCAGCTCATGCAGAGTAAACAGTGGTACTTATTGACAGCAGCTGAAATGAGGATAAGGAAAGGCTTGCCTGGGTTTGAGAAATGGAAGACAGCAAACTGTGAACAAGCAGCTGCTGTTCACACCCTTACAGTGCTTCAGTGAGGAGTCATAAAGATTCCCATTATCATTCAGTGATTTTGGAGAAAGCATTTGTCTTTGATTCTTTTGATAATTCTTTTGCTTCCTTTCTTTTTTTTTTCTTTCTTCTCCTCTATAATATTGTCTGATCAAACTTCTTTCATTGCTTATTGTGAAAAAGCAGTTTGCTCAGTACTGGCATAGAATAACTCCATTTTTTCAGCTGTAACTCTACAAATTGAGGCCAGTGCTGTTGCCAGGCAAAACCTAGCAGAAAAGTCACAGAGGGAAATTCAAGCTTAAAAATATTAAATTCTTATGTATCTGATACAGAGCTTTTGAAATTTGGAGAGACTGACAACATTACATAAGGTAATGGTAATATAAACTTGCTCTAATGAGTAGTCTTCAGCTCACACTCCAAGTCTATACATAAGAAGGGGCAGGAATATAATGTCAAATGATTTGCAAAAATTTCCATTGGTTGGTGCTGCAGCAACAGCAGAATGCTGCAGATGGTGTGACCGTAGTAAACCAGGCAGAAGAAATAAGCAACACCTCTGCAACCTCAAAAATTACAGAGATACTATTGCCCTAACTGAAAAGAGAAAAGCACATGACTGAACTTCTCATACAAAATTGTAATAGAAACTTTTGCTGTTTAGTACATATTTCTTCTCTGCTCCCACTCTTGAATAAATATGTCTCTAATTGAGATGTGTAAGACTTATGGTTTTTGATTAAGTCTTTGAGTAATGAAGTATTTTTCTGCACAATTTCTTTGTTTCTGCTTGTGTTTTTGCTCTGGTTTGCCTTCATGCTCTGAATATGGATATGAGGGACAAATATCCAAATAATTACTTGCACCGTTTCCCTGAAAAACCAAAGAAGGTTCCAAGAAGTCAATCCAAAGGCAAAAAAAGGTAGTTTAGAGAAGTCCAAGATACTGAAGTAGGCCTGACAATGAGCTCAAGAGCGGCCCAGTTGCTGAATGTTACAGCAACCAGATTGCATGGTCTGGTGCAGGAGCAGGAGGTGATGGATGCCTTTTGTGCATCTGCTGGTGAAAGTCAGCACCAGATCTGTGCAATTCCATAGCACTCCTGTTAAAGGAGAAGGCACTGCCTGAGCAGTCTCACACCTTTCCAGGAGCTGCACACATCACTGAGATTGTAACTCCTGGGACTGGAGTCCCATGACAGTGAGCAGTTCCATGAGCATTGGGTGTCTCTTTCAACTCACCACTCACACATCCCCCCAGTCTCAGATACACTTCCTCCTCCTTGGGCTGGATCCTAGATTTCTCATGGGAGAGTCTCAGCTATCAGAATTTATAAAAATAAGCAATTTCATTGAGGGGTATAACAGCAGATCAGCTTGAGCTGGATGCTTTTAGAGACAAGCCCCTGTCCCCCTATGCTCATCACATGCTTTTCTTGGTCCAATTGTAATTTTTGTTCTGGGGTCTTCTAACACCTTTCTGGATTTTTTCTCTGTGTCCTTGCAGGCAGGCCATTCACTGCTCTTACATTGTCAAGTCGTGGCTTCTGCTGAGAGGTGTAGCCTCCTTATCTTGTGGATTATACTTGTGGGGCATCTGCTCGCTGTCAGAGCATGAGAAACAAAAAAGTTCTACACTTAGGATACACATTACTTAGCAACAACCAAAATATCAGTGTGTTATCAATATTCTTCTCATACTAAAAACAAAACTCACCTCAGTACCAGCTACTAGCAAAATAAGTAATAAAATTATCAACAATTAGTATCTTTCAATGCTTCCAACTCTAAAACAATATCCCAAATTTATCCAGAGGCCAGTTTGTATTCATCTCCAGACTAAAGGTCTCTCAAAGCTGAATCCTCAGTAAAGAAGCATGAAATCTCCTCTTGGAAAGCTTTATATATTAAACAACAGAAAAAACCATCCTTTTTGTGATCATTGAGTTTACTCTGCATGAAGATGAACATCTGCAAACTACTCAAGGGAGCATACTTTGTGTGAAACCTATACACCATCTCTTTTGTTTCAGTGCTAGATCTTGGATGCTTAAAAGTTAGTATGAGCTTGTTTGTTTGGTTCCTCATGGAACTGAAAGGACCCAATCATACAGAAGCAGAAGTTTTTAAAACTGATGACTGAGAAGATTGTGAAGATAGCAACAGCTATAGAAAAACATATATATGATTTCTTCATATACCACAATTCTGTCTGTATAAAAACTTTTGTATGCACTGGGGTTTCAGAAAGAGAAGGATATTGTAACCCACTGCTGCTACATGCAAGTAACTTGACCAGAAAGAGGAAGTGCTGTCATCCATGGTATTTCAAAATATTTGGCAAAGAAAAATATGAGACAAAGCAAAGTCCTGAATAGGCAAAATAGCGTAATAGACATTTAGCATCAAATTAACAGAAGAGTTAACTGTGCATCATCTAGATTTTTGGGTTTGGGGCAGGAATTATCCTTTCCTGAGCCAGTCATGATGACATCCTGAGGCTGCCAGATCTCCATGCACAGTTAAATAACATCCTCTGAAGAAGAAAACACACTGAACATCCTGAAGTGGTAAAAAGGAATTGTGCCATAACTGTGTAGAAATATGAATATAGTCAGAGTTCATGTAGCAATTTTTAAGTTAGTTACTTAATGGTGTTTTTCAAAGTTGTAGGTTAATGTTATCAAATGAGTATTGTGATTTTTGGATGCTTTCCTTTTGAAATAATATGTGTGAATCTGCACATCAGATCTCTCTAGTAGCTTAAACATATCCTAGAAAACATAGCCTAATAGCAGAGACTAATTTTTCTGGTGGTATAATCTGCGTGCATATCTAGCAACATGGAAATTATATTTAACAGACATTCTGACAGGTAGAGATAGAACTCTATGTAGTGTTCGATCACTTCTACCAAGAAGACAGCACTGAGGAACTGCCTTGCTCAGGAAAAATAAAAGAAATAGAATGGACATTCTCAAGCAGTGTAAAAAATAAATAAATGGAGAATAAATTACGACTAAAATATTGCTGTAAAGTATTTTCCATCTATATGTCCCAGGAAACTGGATCCATTAATGGTCATTCACCATGAACAGCTCCTTGTACATCCTTATGCTCAAGTGTTAAGTGCTCAAGATGTTAAGAGCTACTGGAGAAAAACTGGACATCTAATGTACCCTTCTTGTAAGAAAATGAAAAAATGGAAAAATGTCAGGGTAGTCTGGAGGAGCCATAAAACCACAATGCATTGGGGTTGAATGCCTGATGGTGGCCTGGGTATATTTTAGTTGACAGGTGGGTCAGCATCCCATCCAGTTTATATTGTTGTTGTTCCAGTGACCCAAGTGGAGCTGCAGGAACATGCAGCACCTGAATGCCCAGACCTGTGTGAAGACATTGGAAATTCTCAATGAGAGGACTCAAGTGCCAGCTCCTTGGTGGCATCCTGTGTTCACAGCCCCACATGCTGGTCTGTGATTGTTTGTGTGCCAGGGAGCTGCAGGAGTGGGCACTGGGGGCACTGGGGCCAGGCTGCCACCAGCAAGGGCACAGACCTCAGCACCTGCACATGGTGAGGGGGGCAGGGATGGCAGCAGAGCCTGGGGACAGCCATGGCCCAGCTGTCATCCTCACACAGCTCTTTTCCCAGGAGGTGATCCAAGGCTGGCACCATCACAGAGCTGGCCAGAGCCAGACTCCTCAGTGGAGAGAGAAGATTGCAGAGCAAATTGGGGTTCTTGGGGCCAACAGTTTGTGGTTACTAATGGTGACAAGCCAAAACTTCTCCAATGAAGATTAAATTCTTTTACATTGCTTATCTTATTTATATGATCCCCTGGTTCACTGTGTGCAGCAGCTACTGTTGCAAAGTGTTTCAGCACCTTCTGAGGGGCCAAGATTCCCCTCTTCTCTTAGCGGCCAAAACTTTAGCACTGGGAGTCTCTGTAGAAGAACCAAGGTGAAGTAAAGGGCTTATATCCTCCTAAATGGCCAGTTCATCAAGTTTACATTGGATGTCCTGACCTGCAAGAAAGCTTGCAAACAATTTGTCATTGTCTGTTCCTGCTATTACCCCTTGATGAGCATTTATAGTGACATTTTCTGATCTGTTCTTCCTTATCCCCCTACTTACCAATTAGTTTACTTCCAAGTGATATGCAATTAACATAAGTCATTAAGTTTGAGAAAGGGTCCTATCTTCTTTTCCTTGTCCTTAGAGTAATCACCAATATAAAACTTCCAAGATACTCAGTTCTCCTAAGTTTTTGTTTCATCATTACTAATGACATAAAGTGGTCTTTTAACATTTGCAAGCAATATTTTGCTCTTCAAAAAATCACCTTGAAAAAGGTTAATTGAAATATTTGGCAGAGTTAAGGGTACATAAAATGCGCTTAGTAAATACACCTACGAATACAACCCTCAGAGGACAAAATGCTAGAAATTACAGAGTCTCCAGGGCTTGAACACATTTCAAACAGATGCTTTAGCAAGATGCCATTATCATGCTTTTGCTGACATTCCAGCCCACACCTCCCTATAGTGTTGTTTTGCTACCAGCCTATGAATTTGGCAAGACTGGAACTGGTTATTTGCCTCCAACTTGCTCTTGTCTTGCTGGTTTGGCCACTGACCAGCCATAATACTGTCCATGAGCTTTGGATAAATTGAGGGTGATAAATCACAAGTATGATTACATGATGGCAAGTAAGTGGGAGGATTAGAAGCATCAAAAGACATGAAGGTTAAAGCTGTGTGTAGATAATTAAAGAGGCATTGGAGAAAGAATTCTAGTCTCAATACTGAATTGTTTGCTCCTCCAGGTTTCACTAGTGCTCGTTCAAATTGTGCTTCTGCAAACAACTGCAGAAGTCTTCCATCCAAGGGATCCCTCGCCTTGTGCCTCCTGTGGACACAGCCCATGAAGAAGCCATCCTGAACTGCACTCACATTCTCAGGAAGGTCTGAAACCTGTGGGGAGCTGTATCTGGGCTTGCTGGCATTCCAGCTGTCCTGGCTCCACGCTGCCAGCTGGAGAGCGTGCGTGCGGGTGTGGGGGAAGGATTTTGTAGCACAGGAGAAGGGAAAGAGGTTGAGCTGACCTGGGTGACCTGCGTGAGAACAAAGTACCCTGCAGGTGGAGAGAGGCTGACCTTGTAAAACCCTGCTCAGTGCCCTGAGCTCCTTGTTCTTCTTCCTTTCACCTTTGGCCATGCACCAATGAGAGTGCTTTTCTGGGACTTTAGAAGCTGTGGGTTTACAGCAAAACTTTGCCTCTTGGGTAGTGGCATAAGCACTGTGAAAGCTAAATCTGAAAACAAGAACCACGACTAAGCAGGTATGAAATTGCTTACAAGACTTTTTTTTTATGAATAAAAACACTGTCAGCAGAGTTCTGTTTTGAATTAATTGCTTTTCTTATCCCTTATTGTTTTATGACAGCTGAAATTGCCTGACTGGATGCCAACACACGTGAACAACTAAATGGTTCTTGCATCTTATTTTATTTTATGGTCTGACCTCTGTTTTGAAATAAACTTCCTACTCAACAAATTAAGTTCCCTTGATTTTCTGATGACATATACATGTGGATTTTGAGAACGAGAAGTGAGTGTGGCAGGAAATTCAGAAGTCACGAAAGGGAAAGTTTTATGGTTATTTTTTCTCCCTTCTATAATACAGACCTACTGAAACTCCTTCCCAGTCCTGCCTAGTTTGTCTGGGCATGCGGCTGTAGTCTAGGAGTTTATACAAAGCTCCGGGGTATCACTGTGGATGGTGCTCACATCCCCTCTTCTTCATGTACTCCTCACATTGCCATCTCAGATTCACATCCAGGTGGGACAGCTGGGGTGGTGGGATGCTCTTGAGGAGCCCATGGGCTTTGCCATCAGCTATGAGCCCACACAGAAACCATCTCTTGGTCTTGCACAGTACATCAAGCCTGGCATTCCTCCTGTGCCCTCAGCTCCCCACAGCTCTTGGTGTCCCATGGCTGTCCACACTAGGGCTGAAAGTGTGGAAACCAATTTCTGAGGGTGACAGGGGTTAGATTCTGCATCTGAAATTACGTGTCCATGGTTTCCAGCAATGCTGTGTTAAGAGTAATTGCCCTTTGTTCTGAACTTTTCTGTCAAGTTGCCTCTTAGCTCTTATTACACAGAGAAAATTTCTCTTGTGTATATTCTCCCTTGAGTGCTTGCTGCTGGTTGGGTGGCTGATGCAAGGTTGCTCATGGTACAGAACTATCTGCTTTCAGTGTGCAGTTCAGGACATCAAATTAGTTTTACTGAAACTGCCAGAATGCACCAAGCCAGGGCCAGAGCAGGGCTCGCCAGCCTCCTGCTCTGAACACCAGACACATGCATCCTCACAGCTGGGTGTCTTGGCCTTTTGCGTTGGGTCCTAGTTCCTTACTCCTTTTATGTGCAATTGGCCATAGAGCTATTTCCTGACTTGGAAAAAGAGAAATTTGAGCAATCATATTTACTGCTCAGCATCTGCTAACCTCCCACAGACAGGAGGAGACCTCTCCTAGTACCTTTGTGCTGAACCGTGTTATAAATAGATAGATAAATTTCTGGCAAAAGGATTAAAAAAGAGGGGGTGCCTAACAAAGCATTTTCAGTGATACTAAGTAAAGGTAGGCCGGGATGCTGGAGTCTCACAGCTGTTCTGCAAGCTACTCTTAGCTGGTGCATATAAGTGTGCTCTGGGCAGGATCCAGTGAAGCCTCAGGGCTTTCCAATCGCTGAAGTTCTCACTTTAAGGACAAAAATGCCAGGCTGTGTTACTGCAAGCCGGGACATGGCCTCTGGCCTTCCACCTTCCCCTTCTGTGCCTGTTTGACCGGTCCCCTTCCCATTGTTTCTGACACAGGTGAGGAGGCTGAGTTAGGTTTTTTCCAGTTTAAGAAAAAGGGTGAATGTTTCTGAAAGGTTTAACCCTTTTGTTCAGCTTTTTGAGCCATTAAAATATGAAAATACTTCACCTGTGCCTGCTCTCAGTTCTGCAGCTGATCTTATGAGACTCTGACACTACTTCAGCCCGGGAGCAGATAGGCAGCCAGATCCGGATAAGTTTTGCTCTGTTCTCCCTGCTTCAGAGTCGGAACGTTTTTACTACGGCTGTCTGGGAACAGCTTTTATTTCCCAAAATTATTTTGCCTTTACAGTAGAGGCAGCTAGAGAAAAAATATTTTGTACCTCCCCGTCGGGGAATCGAACCCCGGTCTCCCGCGTGACAGGCGGGGATACTTACCACTATACTAACGAGGAACTGTACGTTCGTCGTTCTTCCGGTAGGACTCATATTCTATTTGTTCTCTCGCATTCTGGCGAGGGCCATTCATGCTGCTCGGTTCGTCCGCCCCCTTCTCTCATAACGCACTGTGGGTTTTGTAGTTCTCACGCCTCTTCCCCGCCCTCTCCGCGGGGAGGGCGGCACTACACCTCCCAGGGGCCTCCCCTCCCCTCTCCGCGGCGGGCTCTGTGCTGCACGGGCTGGCACGGCAGGGCGGGCAGACGGTGCGCGAGCGATGGCGGACCCGAGCTCCTTCGCGTCCCCCGCGTGCTGCCTCACGCGGCACCTCCATCTGCGCTGCCGCGCGGACTTCGGCGCGCGGGTGCTGCGGGGCACGGCCGCCCTCACCGTGCGCGCGGAGCGCGAGGCGCTGCGCTGCCTGGTAACGGCGGGGGAGGGGGTGCGGGGGGCGCGAGAGGACCCGCGGACCGTGAGGGGCGAGCCCGGAGCCCGTGCCGGTGCCGCCTTCCCTCTCCCCCGTCCTTCCCTCTCCCCCGTCCTTCCCTCGGCCGTCGCCCCGGTCCTTCCCTTCCTTCCTTCCTTCCTTCCTTCCTTCCTTCCTTCCTTCCTTCCTTCCTTCCTTCCTTCCTTCCTTCCTTCCTTCCTTCCTTCCTTCCTTCCTTCCTTCCTTCCTTCCTTCCTTCCTTCCTTCCTTCCTTCCTTCCTTCCTTCCTTCCTTCCTTCCTTCCTTCCTTCCTTCCTTCCTTCCTTCCTTCCTTCCTTCCTTCCTTCCTTCCTTCCTTCCTTCCTTCCTTCCTTCCTTCCTTCCTTCCTTCCTTCCTTCCTTCCTTCCTTCCTTCCTTCCTTCCTTCCTTCCTTCCTTCCTTCCTTCCTTCCTTCCTTCCTTCCTTCCTTCCTTCCTTCCTTCCTTCCTTCCTTCCTTCCTTCCTTCCTTCCTTCCTTCCTTCCTTCCTTCCTTCCTTCCTTCCTTCCTTCCTTCCTTCCTTCCTTCCTTCCTTCCTTCCTTCCTTCCTTCCTTCCTTCCTTCCTTCCTTCCTTCCTTCCTTCCTTCCTTCCTTCCTTCCTTCCTTCCTTCCTTCCTTCCTTCCTTCCTTCCTTCCTTCCTTCCTTCCTTCCTTCCTTCCTTCCTTCCTTCCTTCCTTCCTTCCTTCCTTCCTTCCTTCCTTCCTTCCTTCCTTCCTTCCTTCCTTCCTTCCTTCCTTCCTTCCTTCCTTCCTTCCTTCCTTCCTTCCTTCCTTCCTTCCTTCCTTCCTTCCTTCCTTCCTTCCTTCCTTCCTTCCTTCCTTCCTTCCTTCCTTCCTTCCTTCCTTCCTTCCTTCCTTCCTTCCTTCCTTCCTTCCTTCCTTCCTTCCTTCCTTCCTTCCTTCCTTCCTTCCTTCTTCCTTCCCTGCCGCCGCTTGGCCCTCCCCGGACCCGCCGCCCCTGGCTGCTGCTCGGCTGGAGGCTGACAGCGCCTCGCAGCCCCCGGTTCCCGCTTAGCCCCCGAGAGCCGGCGCGGTGCGCAAGGGAGGGGCAAGGCTGTCTCTTCCCTTTAAAGGGGCGAAGAGCATGCTGCCGAAAAGATGGGAATAAATCACTGGAAATCTACATTTAGGGCTTTTTCGCCTGTGTGTTTCGTTATGCCAGCTGCTTTCTCTGTTACCTCTGCATATAGGCATGTGAACCTCTTAAACTTCGCATTATATTCGAAGTTCTGGGCTTTCTGGGTTCTGGGCTTTGCTCATGCTGACTCCATAAAATTCTTTTGTGGCTGGCGCTTATTTTTTTAGGGAAAAAGGCCAGTCCTATTAGTAACAAAGAGTAACGCCTCGTTCGTGCTAAAAATGAGTGCTGCACTATTTAATTCACCTTCCATCGCATGAAGGTCTGGATTTGCAGTGGCGTGTTCCAGGACTGAAGTCTTAGCAGGGGCTTTTATACCGTTCTCCTCACTTCATAGCAGTACTGTGGAGTGGTTACCTGTGTAGTTTTTCTTGATAAACTCACTTCTATGGTCAGAAGTTGGTTTTCTTCCTCTTTTCTCTCCAGCTTTCCCAGTTCAGTGCTGCTCTCTTAAAATGCTGGTTCCTGGTGGTCAACACAGTTAGTCAGCTTTTCTGGTTTTACTTAGAAAATACTTTTTCCTTCATAGAGACTTGTGTTTAAGATTTCATAGTGCTGCATTTATTATTTTACACTATTTAACTGGTATGCAATATGTTCTTTATCACAGGTCCTGGATACAAAAGACGTACAGGTATTTAAAGTGACTGTAAATGGACAGGATGCACAATTTGCTTTTGGAGAAAAGCACAGTTTCAAGGGGACCCCTCTAGAAATCACGTTTCCAAATGAACTAAGAAGGTACATACTTTTGCCTGCTCCTCTAGGTGGTTTTGAAAATGCACTGTATAAGCTGCTTGTCTGCCTGTAGGGTTGCTGAGTAAAGCTTGCAAAGAGACTTATAAATTAGAATGAGGGTATTGCATTCGTTTGGTATGATCTTGTAGATCAATGTCATATTTGGATTTCATTAGTCAAAACTTCGGGAGTGCTTGTACCTGTCCCCAGACCTTATATCACGTCCAAAATTACTAAACTGAGTAGCAAAATGATGTGAAATGTATCACAATTTTCCCAGTGCTTCTCATCAGTAATACTGTTTCTGCTTTAACGGCCTGGTTCAGAATTGTTACACTGTGGAGCACAAGGAGCAGCAGCCCCTGTCGGGTCTCCTTTTATACAAGGGCTGGTTCTGCATTTTTGTAGAACCTCAGGTTACCACTATGATTAGATAGGAGCATGTTTTCAAATAATCAAAGTTTTATTTTGTTGGCTATGCTAAGTCCAAGTCCCTGAAACCTGGAACTTGAGTTTTGGCAGCATGATGGAGAGTGAACTAACCGTGGTCTACCTCTTAAGGTGCATGAATTAAAAAGCTGTTGCCAAATTACAATATGTTTTTTGGCAGTTTGCTTTGTATGTTGTAACTCGGTGGTATCTCAGTCCTCCATGGTGCCAAAACTGAAAGCTGTGATTGTATGAGGAAGTTCCCTTTTTTGAATACACTTGAATATCAAGTTGCTTCTTACTTATTATTGTGTGGTTTTTATGACTCGTTGCTACTTCTAAAAACTCTTTCAGTTTAGTCTGGTTTCCAAATTTTTTTTCTTTTTATTGTTGTACTGTGGATTAGTGCAGTTAAGAAATACAAATAATGAGGAAGAGAAGGAAATGTCATTAAATAGTTGTCCCTTCTGGAGAAACACTTCTGGTCTCTTATGAAATTGAACATTAAGTACTTGAAATAATTGAAAATTAAGTACTTGAGCAAACAGGCCACATCAGAAATATAGGCCTGTTTCTTTTATTTGACTTTCAGCTGTCTCTTTTTTTTTTTTTTTTAAAGTGCTAAATTTCCTGGTAAGAAAAAAAAAAGAGGGAGGTGTGAGGTGTGACCATAGGAATTCACAATCTAGTGTGAGACGTAGTCCCCCATGTAACTATCAATAAAACAGCAATAGGAAAGGGTGAGAGTTATAACTGGAAGTCTGATTGTTCAGAAAGCAAAGTGCCTTATGGTAATGCCAGTTATTTTCTCTTTTCTTGTCTAATATGTACTTTGGAATACTGGTTATTAACCAGATTAGTATACCTGGTCAGCTTATCTAGTGTGCAGCTCCTCTGATTAGCTGAAGTTTGTTCTGATTTATGGCTGGATTGTTTATTCCAAGAGTTGCATGTATAATCTGGAACTTTCTGAGAACAGAAGCAAGTACTTCCATGTACTTTGGGCGTCAGTGATGGTTAAGATACATTTTTAATAAATAAGAGTATGAAAGTGTCAGGTTGGTGTGTGTTCTCTCATTAGCAAACTGATACCTGTCTTACACATAACTGTTAGCTTTTACTTGACACCAGTTCTGAAACCCTGAATAAAATCTGAAACTGTTTCTTTTTCTTGTTAACCCCTACTGTTCATAGGAATTGATTCTGTAATTTCTGATAATTTTCAGGGTGTTATTTTCTTCTTAAGGATAATACTTACAGAACATTAATGTCAGACACAAAAGTCTAAATTTTTTTATGTACAGGATACTTTTTCTATGTTAGTAAATCATATATCTTCTTATGCAGGGTTTTGCACTTTTTTCTTTGTGTATTGCAGAGGGTTTTTTACACTTACATGTACAAGGTTACTTAGCTGTGACAAAACTATATACATGTAGCTGGCCCAAATAGTTTAAAGAAAAGGTCTGTGCTCTCCTTGAAGGTTCATAAAGACAATAATAAAGTGCCTTGGGATGTAAAAAAATGAAATCAGCTAGCCATTTTTAATACCATAATTGAAAGGAAATTATTGCTTTTTAATATGATACTTGTTCTCATTTTGAATGCTTTTGAGACGGTGCTGCAGACCTGTTTTTCAGACATCTTTGCAGAGGAATTTCAGTGTGATCAGGATTTGTGTCAAAACAGTCTGACTGTGTTCTTTATTATACAGGGGACAAGAAGCAATTGTTGAAATCTCTTTTGAAAGCTCTCCACAGTCTTCAGCTCTCCAGTGGTTTACTCCAGAGCAAACTTCTGGAAAGAAACACCCATTTCTCTTCAGCCAGTGCCAGGTTGAGTTCATTTTTTCCAAACTTCTTGACATACCACTGTAATTTCCCTTGGTTTCTAAAGAACTGGAGAGAAAGGTTGGAAAATGGAAGAGCAGTAGCCTGTAACTCCTAGCTGTGTGTCAAAGGTCCTAAATGAAAACACTTAAAGTCAGGATGTTGTTAAGATTTTATTATATGTTTACAGTTTGGTAATTCTGGGACTGCTTTACCCACTCCAGTATCCTTGTTAAAGAACAAATGGTTCTTTACAAGCAATACTTGTGTCTATTGATCTGCCTTACCTAGTATTATTCCTTTTACAGAGGCCTGTAAGCTCTCAGTGATAGAAGTACTGGATTATAGATAATGAATTCTCTGGAGGAGCTGTATGGACTTGCGCTATGGTGTATTAATTGATTTATTTCTAGTCCTCTGCATTAGAAAGACACTTTTGTTTTATCTTCTTTTCCTTTCTCCCTCTCTAGGCTATCCACTGCAGAGCCATTTTTCCATGCCAAGACACGCCTGCTGTGAAACTAACCTACTATGCAGAGGTAGATGAACCTAAGTCATGTGTCTTAACTCAAGACAACTGCTACAATGGGTGAATTTATATTGGGCAGGGTTTTTGGTAGCTGCCAGCATGTGGCCTGATATAAAACCAGAATATTGACCTTCACCTTAATATGAGAGGAAAGAACTCATCTTCCCTGTGGCAGTTCTCTAACTTTACCATTTCCTTTTTGTATATGTCAATTCTTTTTTCATTGTTATGTATCTATTTGCAAAAGGACGTAAAAATGCAGTAGTAAGAAAGATTGATGCTCTAAAAACAGGAAAAGCTGGCAGTAAGACAGCAAAGAGTGCTGTGAAGTAAAAAACATTTGAAAAGGCTCTCATGTATGCCTTAAGTAATATATTCTGCTTTATAGCTAGGGGATATTTGCAGTCCTGTGTGGTGGTGTTCACAGGGGTCCCAGGAAGAGCAAAGAGACAAGAATGTTGACTCCATGTTTCAGAAGGCTTGATTTATTATTTTATGATATATATTATATTAAAACTCTACTAAAAGAATAGAAGAAAGGATTTCATCAGAAGGCTTGCAAGGAATAGAAAAAGAATGGAATGATAATAAAATCTTGTGACTGACCGAGACAGTCTGAGACAGCTGGACTGTGATTGGCCATTTATTAAAAACAACCACATGAGACCAATCAAAGATGCACCTGTTGCATTCCACAGCAGCAGATAATCATTGTTTACATTTTGTTTCTGAGGCCTCTCAGCGTCTCATAAGAAAAAATCCTAAGGAAAGGATTTTTCATAAAATGTGTCTCTGACAGTCCTGGTGTAAACAGTTTTAAGGAAGCACAAAGGATAGATGTGCACTGTGACATTACAATTCAGTTGTCTGAAGCAAATGAGCCTTTTAACTTCTGTTGGAGGTACTCCTCTGATTAATTCAATATTGCCTGTCTTCATGATAACATTTTCCATATGCCTTGTGTTCTACTTGACAGAGATGACCTAACAACAGAACAGATCTGGGCTGCTCTTTGCTATCAGCTGCTCGTAGTGTGGGGTGTAACGCTGAGTGCCAGCTGCATTGTTTATGTGCCTTGAACTCCTGCCTTGACAGGAGTCTGCTAAGGAAGGCAGGAGCCTCCCCTGAAATGGAGAATGTAAACCCTCCCCACCCCTCTGAATTGCTATAAATTTTAAATTAAGGGGCTCTCAGGCAAAAAAATACGGGAGCAGGAAATAACACTTCTTTAATAGGGAAAGGAAAAAAAATAAAGGATAAAATAAACAATGCAGTACACTAAAAGAACACTGACAGAGTCAGAACCCAACCTGACACCCTGTTATTCAGGATGTTGGTAGCAGTCAAATTGGAATTGTGGCTGCATTCCTCCTGAAGTGTCAGGTGTGGTTTTGTTGGAGCAGGGATCCTGTAGAAAAGGGTGTATTCTTCCTCTGAAGATCCAGTGGAAGAAAAGGCAGCTGCTGTTCCTCTGGGAAATCCAGTGGAGAAGCTGTGCTGCTGTCTCAGAACCTCTGGATTATATCTGGGTAGCAATGCTTGGCTCCTCCCTCTGGGCGGAGCATCTCACAATGGGATGTTATAGCTCTTATCAGTCATGCAGTGACATCCAAGAGTCTGTTATCAGCAGGTGTCCCCTCCCGAGGGAGGAGTGATTGTGGTCACTCAGAGAGAGAGATAAGGCAAACTGCCCACTTGACAAAGATAATCTGCCATACAGATGGTAATAGAATACATCTTGCCTTGCGATCTGGAGCAATATGCTTGGGTGCCCTTTCAGATTTCCGTCCCGAAGGAGCTGGTGGCTCTGATGAGCGCCAACCGCGACGGGGAGGGGCCCGACCCGGAGGACAGCGCGCACAAGGTTTACCGCTTCAGCCAGAACGTAAGTGCTCCATGCTGGGAAAGGGCTGCACGAGGTCTTACTGCTGACCTGTACAGCTCACAGGTGCCTCAGGTATGGTTTTGAGCTCATGGATAAATCAATCATGTGACTCCCATGGGTTTTTGCCACTCCAGAAATAGGAGGCATTATGGAACTCCAGCTCTGAGAAGACAAGCAGTAAGTGCTGGTGCTGTTTACTGGTCTTTTTTGGCATTCCCAGAAAAGCTAAATTCGAGTTTTGAAAATGTTTCAATACTCAAAACTAGTTCTGTCACAGCCCTTTCTGTCTGTACTGATTTTTAGAAAATAGTGCAGATGCAAATAATATGTGAGGAAGTTTTGGAAAACAGACCCTGCAAATTTTAAGCTCACCAAGATCTAAGCAGTGAAACTCAGCATCAGAACCAAATTTTAGCTTGAAGTTAGGCAAATTCTAACAACAAATTTAAAAAATTATTTTTGAATGTGAAAACTTTGGTTTCTACGGAAAGAAAGCGTCTCCAGCCAATCAAAGATTACTGTTCTCTGGAAGTTTTAGTAAATGGTGCAGCTAGTCTAACGATTCCACCGCTCATAAAGCAGCAATCATGATTTACTCTTCTGGCATTTTTGTTCTCACAGTTTTTTGGGTTACGGTTCTGGTGTTTATGAGCTCTTCTGGTGAGCCCAGTTCATTTTGCTGGACAAGCAGATAAAATTAACATAAGATCTGGGCTGTTGACACTGAATAACTGCAAGGAGGAATGGTATGATGTGACTGGAGAAGAGGAGGGGGTCAGAGTACTCTGAGCTGCAGCAGCTGTCGGGTTTGATTTGGCTGCTACATGAAACCTGAGAGAGGGGAAAAAAAGAGTTCCCTTATCTGTGAGCTCATCAGTAGACAGTGCCCTGCCCTCTCTGTGGAGCCAAAACATTTGCCACTCTCAGTCGAGTACAGAAGACTTCTGTGTTTGTGTAATCCAGAGATGAATGTTATCTAGGAATACACTGTTGATAAGCATGATAGACCTATACAAGAAATAACATTTAGTGTAATTGAAGTTATGCTACACTTTCTGAGACAGAAACCGTTACTTTAAAAAAAAAAAAAAACTTGCTTTTCTTAAAAAAAAACCCACATTAAGCACAAAATACATAAAAGAAAGAAGACGTGAAAAAGGACACACACATCGCCTGACACTGACAGTGATTTGTTAGAAGAGGTGTCTGTTTCCTCAGATGAAAAAGGCAAATGCATCAAGCTCTTGGATATGTATGTGTGCTGAGCCTTACCTAAAACTACTTTCTCTGCTCCTGCATAGCCAGGCTGGAAAGAAGAATAGTGGAGAGCAACCTCTGTAAGAACAGGTTTACAACCCAATAGTCATTGACATTTGAATTTCAAAATGTCAGATTAGTAAGTTGGACGTCAAAATGTGGAGGTGTACTAATAGTTTTTTCTTAACTCATCTATAACATAAGTCAAGGGACTTTTCAATAATATGTTCTTTTCAATAACATGTTCTGTGGGTTAATAGGTAAAATTAAACACAGATGATGATATGGGTACTTTGATAAACAATATTTAAATGGTTTGTGAATTATAGTAGAATAAAATTTTCTGAAATTGTATCTCCAGCTAATTATGATTTAAAGGCTTACTTATTTAACATTGTTTAAATTCAGATGAAGCGAAAGTTTTGCAGGGGTGGCTGTATGATCCCCTTTTCTTTCCAGAGCACTTGGAGAAAGCAGTTCTCTATAAAGATACTTCAGTTAGGAGTTTTTTCATTGGAATAAAAAATATTTAGAGTTTTTTTAATTCCAAACATGGAAATCAAATATATACATTTTGATTTTTTTCCTGAATCTTTTGTCTTTAATGTATTTATATCCATAAATATTCTTGTTTACTTCATTAAAGCTCTTCTTGCATCCTTCTGTGTGATAAAACTGCCCTTTATCTGAGCAGTATCTCTTAACTTCTCCTTCCATAAAATGTAATGGAACTGAAATGAATATGGAAAACTGACTTGCTTTTGAAGAGAATCCAAACCAGCAGGAATTTTGTATGCAGATTTTTTCAAACAGAGATGATACTTACAGTTTTGTGGGTTTTGCCTGAAACACCTATGAAGCAAGTACATCCTGTAGATAAAGGAGTATCATTCAGGAAGAAAGAACAATGTTTTTGAAAAGACAGTGCCTGCCTTTAAGGCAGGAAACTCTGGAGGAAAACTTCTTTATTTATATACTTTTGTTCTTCTTCTGATGTCTGATAACTGACATTACAAATAAGATTTCTTTATTTTTCCTATGTTCTCCACTAGGTTCCCATACCTTGCTACTTGTTTGCTTTAGTGGTTGGAGCCTTAGAAAGTAGGTGAGTGAATCTGTACTATGTATAAATATTAATAACAACAATAAATTTTTGAGCCTTTTAAAAAATTGTTTCTTGGTCTTATTTCTAAATTTAAAGGGTCTTATAGATTCAGTTAACCTGTTTATTTGTATCAAAGTGCACGTATGTTGATTTGCTCTTGGATAATTTTTTTACTTGTGCTGTAAATTAGAGAAACAGCATAAAGAGTTGGGACCTGAAAAAGCCCTTAGTGGTTAAAATTTAGCACAGGGACTAGATGTTTTTTCCTAGTTAACAGATAAGCCTTGTCTGTTAACAGATAAACCTTTTCTGTCAAAGGCAGAAAAATATTGCTTCAGCCTCATTTCTCATTGGCAAAAGGTTGTGTTAATCTAGGCCACAGTAATGTTTTTATATTACGGCTTGATAGTGTTTAAAAATCCGTAAGTGGTTTTCCTGTTCCTTTGTGCTGAATAATGCAGGCGTGTTGTTTGTTTTGTTTTCTAAGCCTTTGCTTCAGCAATGGAGAGAAAAAGCAGACAAAGATTCTCTAATGAGTTTCCTCTGCAATGTGGGTTACTCAAGAGCACAGTTACACATATGCTGTCTGTATTAGTTTCCCACAGAATTACTTCTGGTTCGTACTTTTTTTACTTTCAACAGAAAGATTGGCCCAAGGACACTGGTGTGGGCTGAAAAGGAACTAGTGGATAAATCAGCCTATGAATTTTCTGAGGTGAGTAATTAACTACAACGAAAAACAGTGTTGTAAGATAACTATTTCACATAGTATTGGAAAAGAAACAGACTACAGTTCACTGTTTTGGTCATCTTTAATTCTCCTTTCTCCTCCTCCCATCCCACAAAATGCTATTATTCTATTGCAGTACAAACTTAGTACTGAAAATACATATTGATACAGTCCCATACTTGTTTTACATGTGGGACTTGTCAAGGTGAAAGAGAATGAAAAATGGGATCAATAGCTTATTATTTGTTCAGTGTTTGTAGTCAAAAATCATCTTAGAAACTAATGTGAGTACTTTTTTTCAGGCTGAAGCTATGCTGAAAACAGCAGAAGATTTGGCAGGACCTTATGTGTGGGGACAGTATGATTTGTTAGTCTTACCACCTTCTTTTCCTTATGGTGGTATGGAGAATCCTTGTCTTACTTTTGTAACTCCAACACTACTGGTGAGTACAGCAGCGATAAAAGTCACCTCTTCCTTAGGGATTGCATTATCAATTAGGAGATGGATATTAATGCACAAATTGGATTAGTCTTCTTCCTAGAAAGACCTGTAAATGTTCCTGCCTCCTTTGGAGTTAGGGGTCATACAAGAAATTGCATGAAGTGATCTATTTTGAGGCCGACTTAAACCTAACAACTAACTTGTCTTTCTCTCTTCTTTTTAGGCAGGTGATCGATCTCTATCAAACGTAAGTCAAAAATATTCACCTCTTCAAGTAGAACACAACTTGAAGATGTATCTGAATTCCTTTATTATAAATACCTAAAAACTTGATCTCTTTTCATTGGGGAAATTAAAAGTTAAGGCACTAAGTCACGAACTCTTACAAAAGTGAGTGTTAATTTTCAGTAAACTCTGTAAAGTATCTATTTTGTATAACCAACAGGTGGAAGTGTCATGAGAGCCTGTATACACAGGGGGCTGACTGAGGTTAGCTGCTCCATAACTCTTTTCCTGCCCTGTTAAACCACAATATCTACGTACAGATATGTTTAAAAATCTCAACTGAATCAGCCTCATCAAAATCGTTAGGCGATAACTTCTTCCTCTGTGTCTTTTTTTTTTTCTGCAAAGTTGAATACTCTGAATGCAATTTTATTGCCTGTCTTTTTACTAGACTGATGTACTGCTAAACTTAAAAAAAAAGATTGTCTTAAACAAAGAATACTGAAATATTTGACATGGATACTTTTTAATGTATCATGCGTCATTAGCTTTCCCATTGCTTAGGTGAAGTTGCTTAGGTGAGAAAGCAATACTAGTCCATCACTTGGTATTCTGTATTCTGAAATGTGATTTCATTAACAACTTACCTACACCAAGCTGTTGATCAGTATGACTCTGTGGCTTGCAGGCTGGACGTTGAAAATTGCTTCTGTCAGCTAGGGTAGCATTGGTCCTCTGCTTAAAATTCATATAGATAGGTCTACAGAACTGTGAATGCTAACTGACTTTGTGAACATAACATAGCAAATGAGATCCCATCAACATTTTGTTCTTTCTATTGGGATCTGATGTTTTTTTCCCAGAGGAGTCTAAAATGGTGGATCTGGTTTTGTGTTTTAGGTTATTGCGCATGAAATCTCTCATAGCTGGACAGGAAACTTGGTAACCAACAAAACGTGGGAGCATTTTTGGTGGGTATGATTTCAATGCAATGCAAATCATATTTTAAATTTAATCTGTAAAGAGACTAGTTAAATTGATTTTACCATCCTACCAGTGCTGAGTTCATCAGTGTCTTTGCAGGCTGAATGAGGGTCATACTGTGTACCTGGAGCGCAGGATCGGTGGCCGGTTGTTTGGTGAGCAGTTCAGGCACTTTCAGGCCCTTGGAGGTTGGCGAGAATTGCAGAACACGGTAAATACTTTTCAAGTCATCATACGTGTTTCCCACAAATAAAATTTTTCTTCTCAGCTTTCCTAATGCTTTCTTATTAGAGGATGAACAACTTTAATTCCAAGGTGTTTGATTGCTACCCAAGGGAATAGCTTCATATACTCAGATTAGATAAAGCTTTTTGAATTGTTTTAAGCTTTTCTGTAAGGATAAACATCTTTCCAGCCTCTTCTGGTTGTTCTGGGTGTGACTAAATTGCTCTATTACCTGTTCGCGTACTGGTAAGCAGCTGAATGTTAATCAAAATTATCTGCAGCCATGACCATCAGAATTTCCATTGCCTCATGCAAACAACTGATTTTGTACTGTCTAAGAGAGTTGTTTAGTTTTGTGTTTTGTTTTTAGTTTTCAGATTTCTAGTCTGTGATATCTTACTAGTTCCCTGAGCAGCCTGAAATTTGTTCTACCCATATCCAGAGCTGAAGTTTTGCTGGCACTTCTTCTTCTGTCAACAGAGGTTTTAAATTCAAAGGCTTAATGATAGTTCAAATCAAAGTAGTTCAAATAGTTTGTTAATAAGGGGATAAATATAGCCAGACTAATAGGTGCTCATGGTTATGACAGACATGATAGTAATTAACTGCTTTGAGACAGCTGAAGCACAGGGTGGTTGATTCTAAATTTTAGTAATTTAAGGTTTGTTAAGATTCAGAACTTTGGAAAAAGAAGGAGAATGCTTTGAAATGAAGCTGTCTCAGTTTTGGATGGTTTATACCTTTATAAATACAATTAGTACAGATCTGCAGGAATGCCAGTTTTCCTAGATTGATACGTGTTCTTGTATCTTTGACACAGATAAATACTCTTGGAGATAAAAATCCTGTAACTAACCTCGTCATTAATCTGGATGAAGTAGATCCTGATGTTGCCTATTCATCTGTGCCATATGAGAAAGGCTTTGCTTTACTTTTTTACCTTGAACAGCTCCTTGGAGGACCAGGTAAGCATTAGTCAGATTTTATATGTTTTTGTTTTCCACCTTAATTTCAGACACTAAAACGTTTTCTTTTTTGTTAGATGTCTTCATTGGCTTCTTGAAGGCTTATGTTCAGACGTTTGCTTATAAGAGCATCATAACAGAGGACTGGAAGAAGTTCTTGTACTCCTACTTCAAGGATAAGGTTGGGTAATACTTAAAACTGATTGCTTGAAACCTTTTAATTATGTGAAATTCACACTTAGGTCAGAACTTATTTAAACACCAGTTCTTTATATTTCTTTTCTTTATTTCAAGAACTTAATATGATGTAATCTGGGACCTTGTGAAGGTGGGTTTGCATTAAGATGCCTTTTATTTTTTTTTTCTTTTTGTAGAGGGGAATGCTTTGTTTTGAAGTAATCTGTGTAGGATTCTTCGGGTAATTGGAGGAGTGTTATCAAAACAAATAAAAAGATTGAAACTAGATTTCGTTTTCTCAAAAAAACCCCTAAAATCAGATATAAAATTTAATAAGGTTTTATGTTGCTTTGTAGGTAGATATTCTTGATAAAGTTGACTGGAACTCGTGGTTTCATGCTCCAGGAATGCCACCAGTCAAGCCTACGTAAGCTGCACTCTTCTGTAGTTCATCTTTTCCTTCTCCAGATTGCATGGGATTTTCCTAAAAGTCATGAAGCAGTTTGTAAACAGGGTGAAAATCTTATGTTTTATTGGAAAATGCCCTAGTACTATGTAGGTGTATATAGCAGTAAAAATAGTCACTGTTAATAGTCACTGTTTTCAGTCTTTTATTCTGTGGTTATTTCATTATGTGAACCTTTGTTTTTAATATTTGACAGGTATGATACGACACTATCAAATGCTTGCATTGCCTTGAGCCAAAGATGGATCCAAGTGAGTGGTTAAAGAATGCTGAAGTGTCTCTATTTTGAAAAGCTAGTATTTTTTGTTATACAAAGTGAGCCATTCTCTTCTAAAATCTCATTTGTTGAGAGTGTGTGTATTTATAGTCACAGTATGGCTGCCAGGGATTTTGCATTTCCCAGACTAGATGTTCAATGTAGAGTCAGGGATTAGCTGTGACTTCTGTCTGTGAAGTGCAGTCCATATTTTAACAGGGCACAGAGCCGACTTCTTGTTATACATATGTAGTAACCAAATGGAAAATACTCTTTAAACCTTGATATTATGGCTTGATTTAAAAACAAATGCCAGGGTACCTCTACATTACTGATTATATTGTATTAGCAGTTGTTCCTCTATGGTATACTGGAGTTAGTATGTATTTCCCATCAAAAACTGGTACATAAAGTATATTAATTAATACCACATAATTGTCTCCTAGTTTGAAGCATAAAAGTCATACAACTAATAGAGAATTCAGCATACCCTGCTTTTGTTACCTCTGTAGCTTTTCACTGTACTTGCATCCTATCTTTTAACTTTCTTTTTCTGAATGTTACTTTTTATAAAAAAGTATTTGATTTTTCACTTAACTAACAGAAAGACAGTGGGGATAAAAAGATCAGTGGAGAGAAATAAGTGAAGAATATAAACATCAGAGAGCAGCTGAAGTCCCTCCCTTCCCCTTATTGCACAGATACAAATCAGTATCTTCTTTAAGTGAAATGGCACAACAGTGTGGACATCAAAACAGAAAATTACACCTGATTGTATTTTGAAATACCTATTAAAAATTAAGTACCTGTTCTCTTTTAGGCAAAAGAAAGTGATTTGGGCTCATTCAGCTCAGCAGACCTGAAGGAAATGTCATCTCATCAGTTAATTGAGTTCCTGGCACTGTTGCTTCTGGAGGTAAATGCACACCTGGGATGACTTCATTCTGGTATCACAAGAGCAGACATAGAAGCTCTAACGTGCTTTGAAATTAAGCTACTCTTTTTCTTTTAGGTTTTGCTAAATTAATCTGCTCTCACCATGCATAGTTATTGAAAACTTCAGCCTTGCCTCTCTTATTATGTCTGGCTCTTCAGCTACTGAACAGCACACAAAGTGTTTTGGATTGAAAGCTAAAACCAAAACCATGAGGTGTTTGAATTGGTCTGTATCAAATGTTATAGCAAATAAGCTATAAATAAAATTGAACAAAAATACTTTGTCTTGAATGTTTCAAAAGTACAGAATGTGGGAATTAACTAATATTTATTCCTTGCCCCTTTCCATACACTGGAAAGATAAAAGGAACAAATAAAATATTTATCATGGTAGGACTTGAGTTTCTTTGTAGCACCAATCATCCTGAATTACTCTGTTTATTATTGAAATGTCTGGCTTGAAGTCTTCCTCTGGCTTATTCTGACTGTGCAATTTCTTTTTCAGGCACCTCTTCCATTGTCACATGTCCAACGCATGCAGGAAGTATATAACTTCAATGCTATAAACAACTCTGAAATAAGATTCAGGTTTGTTCTAGTATGGGCACTTCTAAAATATTAAATGTTTTCATAAAACAAGTTGTCCTGCTTCACCTAAGACATCCTGGTTTAGAGAACTGGGACAGGGTTTGGGTTTGGGGTTTTGTTGTTGTGGTTTTGTAAATGCATGTGCAGGCATCGTGCTTGGTATCCTGTTATTCATGAATTGGGCAAATACAGTCTTCTAGTAGAAGAACTCAGTGGACAGCAGATAAGCTGTTCTTTATTTTAATCTGGCATGCTAGCAAAGGAACCTGATGACCTGATAACAAAGGTTAAACATTTTGTATGGTTTCTACTTCTTGTAACATGATCAATTTCCTTTTAAAGCAAAATAATAGCTGGTTTCAATTTCATTTGGTTGGTTGGTTGTTTTATCCATTGGACAAATGGAACAAGTGCTGTACAGTTCACTTCTGAGTGATGCAACTGGACACTATTGTAATATAAAAATACATAGCTGCAGAAAATAATCCTCCATTTTGGAGGAACTTGGCTGCAATCTTTTCCTGTTGTACAAAAAAGCTGATGTATGTAATGTGCTAGTCAAACACTAAATATTTGATTTTAGCTAGAATCTCATTCCCATGATGACACAGCAGTGCTCAAAGCATTTATGGGAACAGAATCATTAGATAACCAACCACCACACTACCACAAATGAAATTATAAGTGCAACCTTTTTCTTCCACCCCCAGATGGCTGCGCCTCTGTATCAGGTCCAAGTGGGAAGCAGCTATTCCTCTGGCTTTAAAAATGGCAACAGATCAGGGCAGGATGAAGTTTACTCGACCATTGTTCAGGTAAAAGTAATCTCCAAATCACAGGAGCTCATGCTATTGACATTTCTAGTATCATGGAATGAATAATGCTTGAAATTGTTGAAGTAGCATAACACAGAATTCTCTGTATACTGTGAACAAGATTATCTTCAGAGGCGCTTACCACTTGCTGACATTTTTTTGCAGAGAAAAGAGCTTAGTGCCAGGATGCACATTAAGGCAAGGCTTTTGAGGGAAAAGTAAAACCTTAGGAAAATCCCTGTTGTATTATTTTCCTGGATTTTTGTAATGGTGCCTCCCCCCACTCCTTCTTTTACAGGGACCTTTATGGTTTTGACAAGAGTCGGGATCTGGCTGTCAAGACATTTCTGGAGCATAGGGCCTCTATGCACCCTGTCACTTCAATGCTTGTGGGCAAAGACTTGAAGCTGGACCAGTGACAAGTGTACTTATTTCTTTGAGATTTTTGTGTTGCTGAAAGAAGAGACTGATTGCCCAAACTGTTGATATGCGTGCTTGATTATACCATAAAATGCTCTGCTGCTTTGGTACTTCTGTAACTTAAAATTAATTTTCCAAATCAAGTTCAGTACTGTTGCAGTAGATAGCACTGCCAGCAGACTCCAACTACTCCCAGACTCTGACTGCAGGCTTCCCTTGCAGACTCTTGACTGCAACAGGCCCCATCAGCAGCCCCTCACAGCAGGGCCAGCAAAAGAAAAAAAAAACAAAACAAAAAACAAACAAACAAACAAAAAAAACCTCTCCTGTCTCTCTCTGCCTCTCCCCCTTGACCAGCTAACCTACTCTTTTATAACACCCATCCTCATTGGACACAGCCATATCCCATTAAGGGCAAGGCAGTTCCTCCTCTTTGATGATTAGCACTGCTGTAATTCATCAGGGGCAAGGTTGCTTGCAGTCCATTCTCTTACACTTTCTATTTTGCATTTCCAACTAAAGCAGCAAAATTGCAACATCTCTGGAATTGAGAGAATGTTTTGATTACAGGCAATTTTTAGAATACACAAAAACTGTTCTGAGATGTGGTCATTTGTCAGTGACAGAATTGAAGAACTTGGAAAATTAATTGGTGGATGGTATGGCTCTTTGTGCACAGCATTCTTTTCCATAGCACAGTGGTTGAAACTTCAAGTACCTAAAGAATAAAAAATAAATCTTTTCATTCCATACTTGTCTGTCTTGTCTGTGTATTGATCTGTACAAAAAGTTTTGATTTAATATTTTTGTTTTATTTATTCTTCTTTGTTGTGGGAGAAATTTTTATTACGAGTCCAAGAGGACAATGAAGGCCAAAATGTTTTTTCAACCCACTATTTATTTTCAAAACTTATTATTGTAGGGGGGGCTAAAGCCCAAGTCTTTCCTTACCCAGTTTGAGTCTTTTAATATTTGGATTTTTTAACTGGTTCTGGGCACTACCCCTTGTGCTCATATAACAATTGGAGATTAGTTCAAAAACAATGGGAGAGCTGTTTCTGTTTTTCCTGTATTTGTTACAGCACTTCCAGCCAGTGGTTTAGATGATGCTGTGGCAAATGCTGCCATCTCTAGGCTGAGTCTTCCAGCGAGTTTGATAAGAACAGTTTGCATAAATTAAATCTGTTGGCATAGGGATAACCCATATCAAGGAGTGACAAACAAAACCAGAAAGTGCTGGTTCAGGGGAGAAGAGTGGCAGTATAATCCTGGCAAAAGGCTTGGTTTAAATCTAGCACTTAGGATGAGAGGGGAGCCTGTCAGCTGATTTACTGCTGAGTTTTGAGCTGTATAAGATTTCAGCTTGTGGTTTAAACCCAGACAGTGACTAATCCCCACACAGCCACTTGCTCTCTCCCCCATGGGATGGGATGGGATGGGGGAGAGAATTGGAAGAGTAAAAGTGAGTAAACTCATGGGTTGAGATAAAGAAAGACAGTTTAACAGATAAAGCAAAAGCTGCACACACAAGCAAAGCCAAACAAGGAATTAATTCAGTGCTTCCCATGGGCAGGCAGGTGTTCAGCCATCTCTAGGAGAGCCAGGTTACTCGGGGAGATGAATTCCATCACCCCAAACGTCTCCCTGCTTCCTCCTTCTTCCCCTAGCTCTATATGTGAGCATGAGATCTGGTCACAGGAGGGGATATCTGATGTTAGCAGGCTCTGGTTGGAGTTATCAAATTGCAATGAAAACTGTCCTTGGTTTATAAATGCCTTCTGTCACTAGTTTTGGGGTAACTTGCATTTTGTTGTAAAGCCTATGTATCATATACAGTGCTTTGTCACTTAGAGTTCCTACTGCCAGATAATCCTGGTTTCTTGGTGTCAGAGTCAGAAAAAAGAAAATTGTGTCAGGCATGGCTTTCTCCAGCATGGTCCTAGGTAGCTTTGCAGAGACAGTGTCCCTGACTGATGGATCCCAATATAACATTCCCTACAATAATTAAATCTCTAGGTAGTCCCTTTGTTTGGGACCACTAGTGTGGGAAGCATAGACTGTGAGTTGTTACCATTTTGCCTTTAAAACCAGAAGTATTTTCAAATTCTGTGTGTTCATGGTTATTGCTAAACTTTTTTTTGACACCATCTCAACAGCTATCTCCATATCTTTTTCTCTCTGCATCTACCTGCAAAGGAAGCATGACACAGCAGCACCAGGCTTAGTGTGCAGCTGTGGCCTGGTGTTTGTTGATAACTGTTCTTATAACGTCTTCCACAGCATAAGGGAAGAGGTTGTAGAAATTAATACATCTTTTTCTTACCTACAATAAAAAAATATGTCTTCAACTTGAGCATGGGGCTGATTAAAGCAGGCTTGCTCCCTCTACCTGCTTTTATCCTGCTCTGGATAGAGCTGTAAAAGTATAATAGAATCTTCTTTCAGTCCTAGCAGTCATGAGCAACCCGTATTCCTAAGGTGCCTCTCTTGCAGCTCTGCCCCTTAGTTTTTGTTTGTGTGATTTGCTCCTGGGCAATAGCTGTTAACTCTTATTAAACCCGTACATTTTTAGAACAGTTGCACTGCATCTTAGTCCAATTTATCCATTCCTGGTACATAAGCTTCAGCTCCTGGTTTTTCATTTCTGTATTCCTGATGTGATCTTTGGAAAAAAATTCCTGTGGCAATAGCTAGGGAGGTGTGCCATTTCTGTGAAATGGGTGTGTTCCCTGGGTTTGGTTTGATTGGACAAAGTCAGCCAAACACATTGATCTCGTTTATTTACAAAGATGAGGATGTTGAGGGTGGTTTTTGCCTCTATCTGATTGCAACACTGGGCTCTAGATAGGCACAGCTCTTCAGGCCATCATCACATGGTAAATGTGAGGCTGCTGCACACTGCAGCCCTTCTTGGTCAAGGAGCAATTTCAGGAGAGAAAGCATGCCGAGGTACACGGTGCACGTCCGAGGAGAGTGGCTGGCAGTGCCATGCCTGAGCTCCACAAACACCATTGAGTGGCTGGGAAAGGAAGCTGTGAGACGGTACATGAAAAACAAACCCGACAACGGGGGATTTGCCTCAGTGGAAGAAGTCAAGTTTTACATTCGAAGGTGCAAGGGACTTGGCTTGCTGGATCTTGATGATACTGTGGGGGATGCTCTAGAAGACAATGAATTTGTTGAAGTTGGTAAGCAAAGCTTAAGCATTGCATTGTAGAATGTCTGTGTTGTCACCTGAGTCAGCAAACTGTGGCTTTATCTAGATTCATCTAAAATTGCACCTGAGAGATTGTCTACCTTTGTAAATTTTGTAAATAAATGAGCTTTTATGGAATAATGCCCAATAATTTAAGAATATTTAACTTTTAAGAACAGAACTACGTAAAAGTTAGAAAGTACAGGATTCTATATACATCTTCTCTATCTGCTGTCATATATAGTGTAAGCTGTTCTGCCTTAGCCTTTGGAATATCTTAAATAAATACATAGTTCCTTTTACTTTTCCAGAAACATGCAAGTATGCTCAGGCTGATAACTGGAAATCAGAATTCTTATTGCTGTGAATTGTAATAAATCACAAATTAACTTATGTCAATAATGCAATTTAATCCTGTATGTGTTTATTCTGCATATTTCTTCTAGTTATAGAAGGAGATATAATGTCTCCAGATTTCATACCATCTCAGCCAGAAGGAGTTCATTTGTATCCTTTTTGAGTGCTTTGTGAAGTTTTTACAATTCCAGATTTATAATTTTCTAGATTGCCTGCATTTTTTAGATTTCCTTCATTCTTAAAACACATTGCAAGCTGTAATTGAGTGGTCACTGCCTGTGAAATCCTGTCTGCCCTTTTTCCTTTACAAAACTTTCAGATACAGCAAATATCGAGAACCAGAACAGGTAAGAATCACCAGTGATTTTACAACTCAGTAACAAATCCTGCTACTCACCAGAAAATGCTGGGAGTTCAGCCAGCATTTCACAAAAGCAGGGGCTATTAGATTGACTGGGTCTAGGAAACTAAACTACAATGTGCTTATTATGTGTTTGTTATCTGGGTTCCTGTCTTATGAATAAGCATGAAGAAGCTTCCTGTCATTGCTGAGTTGTGACTGTATTTTTTATTTATAGTGATTATTAAGTAACTTTGTATCTATATCCCAAACTAAAAGGTGGTTCTTTGGTGTAGTATATTTCTTTAGATGGCAACAGCTTAACAACGGAGGACTTGGTCAATTTAGGAAAGGGACTCTACAAGATAAAGGTAAAAATTCTGGACAAATACAGCTAAAAATTACATGCTTATTTTTCTACAGCTGAATAATGATCAATAAGCTAATATTTAAACTACTCTTTTTTTAGCTCACACCTGAAGCTGAAACTAAAGTCAAAAAATCACGAGAAGTGATTGAAAGGATCGTAAAGGAACAGACAGGTAAATATTTTTGCTTTTAACTGCTAATTGTTTAGAAGACTTCATCAGGTTTCCTCCTTAACCAGCACTGTACATTTCTTGCAGTTGTTTATGGAATCACCACGGGATTTGGGAAGTTTGCCAGGACTGTCATCCCAAACAGCAATCTGAGGTATGTTGTGTGTGCAGCCTTCTCTGTCCCTTCTTTTCAGGAAAGGAAGAAGAGGGAGCAGTTTGACCCTGTAGTTGGGGTTAAATGAGAGAGCTGCTTCACAAATTCCTTCTGTTTTGTGCAAAATCAAACCTGATGAGACTTTTTTGAGGTTTAACGTATTTTCTTTTTTTCTGTAGGGAGCTTCAAGTGAACTTGGTTCGTTCACATTCTGCAGGTAATGAGAGATTGCTTGGTGTTTCCCTTTTCTCTGCTTGTTGGTAGCGGGTGAGTAACCGAGAGGGTTCTGTTACTGTTTCAGGTGTGGGGAAACCTTTGACCCCAGAGAGAACTCGCATGCTGTTGGCACTGAGAATCAATGTCCTAGCCAAAGGATACAGTGGAATATCCCTAGAAACCCTCGAGCAAGTTATTGAAGTGTTTAATGGTAAAAAGATGTTTAAAGAAAATCTTCCTTTCCTTTTTTTTTCTTTTAACTGTCTTGTTAAAGAGTGTGGGTCAAGATGCAGATGCTGGTCTTTCACCTTGGTAGTTGTGAGAGATCAGGACTAGAGCTGCAACAAGAGTAGTCCTGCTGGTACCATTGTCCATGATTGTAGGCTGTTACTGTGGCCACACTTGTGAGCTGGCTTCTCTGTTTTCCAGGGAGTTTATCAAGGGAAGGCTCTAAAATGAGTGATTTTTGTTTTCTTTCTAGCATCCTGCCTTCCTTATATCCCAGAAAAAGGGACAGTTGGAGCCAGCGGAGACTTGGCCCCTCTCTCTCATCTTGCTCTGGGATTAATTGGAGAGGGAAAGATGTGGTCCCCGAAGAGTGGCTGGGCTGATGCTAAATATGTAAGATTTGTGCAGCTGATAGGTTTTTTTTTTAGCTTGCTGAATCATTTTTCAAATTGCATGCAGCTTTGAGAGAAAGAGAGCTTTTGCTCAGATTAGTAACATGTACAAGTCTTTGGATTTTATCTCCCAGTTTGAATTGGGACTAGGTTGCCTTTAGCTACTCATCCTCTAATTTGAGAAAGGTGGATCCATGGAGAATACAAGAACTGACTCACATGTCACTGGAGCAGACATAAATAAGCAGCATGTTATTGACCCCTAAAGAAATATCATGCCACAGTACTGCTATACAAGATACTACAGTGACATCATTTATGAACTGGAGAAATGGAGAGGATAGTTGGATGTTACCAACTATGAAAGAACTATTGTTCTATCTTCAGTTCCATGAGCATCAATACTTTTCTAAAAAATCCAACATCACCTCTCAAATGCTGAGTGTACCTGGAGATTTACTGGAGACAAGATCTTTGCAGTAAAATTTCTACTGATTTTATAGTGGCTTTAAGCAAATACACAGGTATGGATATTTCATTTTTGATAAATTAGCTAGGGTTACCTTTATATCATTCTCCTTCACAAGATGGAGATGTTACAATGAAATTAGTTTTTAATCCATCGTTGTTCTGCCACCAACACACCAGCAGATTGATCTTGTGTTAAGTATCTCCAAGTCCAGCCCCTCTAAAGTCTTTCATGGTAGTTTGTTCTGCCTCACCTATAACTCCTACCCATGAATATTTGAATACCAGACTCATTGATGGATTGATAGGTGTACATCTCTATAGACTGGAGAAAGATTGAGGACTACACAGGGAGAGGAGTAAGGAGGAAGCAGACCAGTGTGTCCTGGACCTTCTAGACCAGAAGCTATAACTGTACACTTCTGAAGTGCATTACCTCTTCCATTGGACAGGGTGAGAGGATTAAATGATAAATAGGTTATGGTGTTTCTCCATTTCCTGCAAGAGCAATTGCCCTATAGAATAGACATGTGCAGAATAAACTGGATAGGACTCCTTCTGTCACTAGAGATTTTCTATAGAAAGGATTAGGGATCATTTAAAAAGGAATAATTTATGCCAAGCCAGAATGCTATGAGGCAGGGTGTAGGCAGAACTGCCTTTCCAAGAGGTTTCTAGCCTTCTTTCCTACTGCCCTCTCCCATCATCTAGAACATGGTAGATGTTAATGGGCTGTGACAGTGACATATATCTTGCTTCAGTGCTCCTGCTACCTTCTTGTATTGGCATTAGGAAGTGAGGTGCTAGTTTGGAAGCCCTTTATTTAGCCCAGCAGAAAAAAAATATGTGTGATGTAAAGCTCTTTTTCTCCCATCACTTAAGAAATTTGTTAATATTTCTGTTCATGGAAACATTTAAGTTTTAGTGACTTAATTTTGTGACTTTAGTGACTGAAAAGTATTTTTCATTAACTGCCTTGGCATTTAACTCCTTCACAGGTCCTGGAAGCTCATGGACTGAAACCAATTACCTTGAAACCAAAAGAGGTAATAAAGTATAATGATGCCAGCTGATGAAAAAGAGCACAGTCAATCACTATTTGCTTTATAGGTACAATAAAAGCATTACATTAATTAATAATAATTTTAAATCAAACTTCAGAAGGATAATGATGAAGTGTTATCAGGAGTGGGAGTCACTACTCCTAGTGTCACCTTACTTGACTTGAAATGTCAGACCCAAGCTTGGTGTTCAGATTGGCTCTGTGGTCAGTGGAGACAGAGAGGTCTCTTTCAAAAGCACTTTAAACCATCCTGAAACAGCTGTCTAAGAGGCACCTTCAAGGTACCTCTCTGCCCTTTGGCCATAACAGGAGGTCAGATGCCTGACTTGAAGCAGGTATCTGACTTACTTGGAACTACCGGTGCTCCAAGGGTGTCTGCAGAGACTTAATGGGGTCATGAGCATTAACACTTTATTGTAGCAAAGATGCTCAGTCAAGCTGTGCATTTTATGATTTCAGGATGGTCCAAAAAGCTAGGCAAAGATCCTTAACTCCTTCATGTGAGAAGGAGAATTGTCACAGACATGGGGAATTGTCACAGCATGTGGAATAGCTGCAATGAATTTGCTTAACATCTGCTCTCCCTTGGAAGGGTCTGGCCCTCATCAACGGGACACAAATGATCACCTCGCTGGGGTGTGAGGCGGTGGAAAGAGCCGGAGCTATAGCGAGGCAAGCTGACATCATTGCTGCCCTTACACTGGAAGTCCTGAAGGGTACAACAAGGGCCTTTGACACTGGTGAGTACTGGGCCCTTCCTGTCTGTTTGCTAAACAGTTCCTGACAAGGGAGGCACAGCCTGACAGTCTAACTTCTCTTACTAGATATCCATGCGGTGCGCCCGCACCGAGGGCAGGCTGAAGTGGCCTTTCGATTCAGGTCCCTTCTAGATTCTGACCATCATCCATCAGAAATAGCAGGTGAACAATCTGAACCTTCACCCTCTCAGGTTACCAGGACAGGCTGGGTCCTTCAACAGGACACAATGCTTTTATGTAAGCAATATTTGGGTTTTGCCCTCCTTCTGTCTTCTAGAGAGCCACAGATTCTGTGACCGAGTTCAGGACGCGTACACAATGCGCTGCTGCCCTCAGGTACAGACTGACTTTTAGATCCTTCTGTAACAATAGATAAATGATGGTGAAATTTCCACCTCAGAAATACAGTCAGTAGGGTGCTGTCTGACACTGACACTGTTAGAGGAAGTGGCTTTATTTTGCCTCAGTAGTGTTAATGGAGACATGCAATTTGTTGCTCTCGTGTGTGTACAGATCAGGCAGCATCTAACAAAGCCGTGTCCAGATCTGGAAGAGGCCAGAGGTCAGAAGCAGAGGGAAAGTGTTGATTTCCATGCTTGCAGATTTTGCAGGGATTTTCTTCTGCATTGGTGTTAGTAACATGAACTGGGTGTTTCCAGAAGCCAACAGAATGTAGTATCTCAGATATATTGGAATTCTTCGATCCTATGCATTTTAACAGGAGCAAAGCTATTAAATCAGTGTAATTAATGAAAGTTAATTAATTAATAAGAGGTTTTGTTTTCTGTGAGTGTTTGTAAGGCTACTTCTTCCCTCATAACTCTTCTGCCACTGAATAAATACCTTCCATTTAGGTAAACCAACCCAAATAAGTAAAGAATGTCATATTCAGATTACTCTTTTGGCAAAACTGCCATAATAATAGTAAATACCATGTTTGAAGTGTCTAAAGGATTGGCAGTGATGCTCCTGATGTTAAAAGCACATCCAAGACCGTCTTCCATGTGTGAAAGTCGAGTGGAATAGTGGGAAAGAGGGTCCCTGCAGCTCAGCCAGCATCCTGAAAGTGAACTGAGTACAGATACTAAGCTCAGGCACTAATGTCTTTTGTTCTAGGTCCATGGAATTGTAAATGATACAATTGCTTTTGTGAAGGACATAATAACGACGGAAATCAACAGCGCCACAGACAACCCTGTATCTTTTTGATTACGTTATTAGTATATAAAATTCTGCTTGGCCTTTTTTATTCTTTTGTTCTGTACAGTTACACTGGAGGCAAAAAAGTCATAACTGGCTTTGGTCAATAACTGCCATTGTTTGCAACAGCAACCTCTCTTCCTTTCCCCATGACTGCACTGAAGGATTTCTGTCAGCTCTGTAATGTAGGGCTGCTTTTCTGTCAGCACTATAATGATGCTGTACATAGCATCATATCAATTGCTGATAAGCATTACTGCTTCTAATCTTATAAACATCTTTTTACCTTTAATTAGAATCTAATCCAATTCTTCTAATTGGAAGTAGTCCAATTCTAATTTGGACTAATTAAGTGCCAAAATTGTAACTGTCATGGAGAGAATCTATCAAGGAACTGAAAATCTATGCTAGGATCTGAACAGCTCGGGTTTTTTGCACCCTCAATCAAAGACCTTCGTTTATGTAGCTTATTTGAAAAAATACATGTCAAAATTGTACCTACAGATTTGAAGAACTGAGATTGTGTCTTCATTTCCTGAAAAGTGGAAGTGTGGATGGAATATAATGTGCTTGCAAAAAAAAGCCTATTGGCACAAACACTCCTTCAGTTAAGATATTCTGATAACTGGCATATATCACTCATGTAAACTGTATTTCACCCACCTGGGCCTTAACTTCTCCTTAAAGATGGTGTTTGCTGAAAGAGAAGAGACCATTTCTGGAGGAAATTTTCATGGTGAATATCCTGCAAAGGTAATTCAGCATTTGAAGAAAGGAAAAAAACCTTTTTCTGGTTTGTTTTTTTCATCTGGTTTAATGAGATCTTCTTTTGTAGGCTCTGGACTATTTAGCAATTGGTGTGCATGAACTCGCTGCAATTAGTGAAAGAAGAATTGAGAGGCTCTGCAACCCCTCACTCAGTGAACTGCCTGCATTTTTAGTCACTGAAGGAGGCCTGAACTCAGGCTTCATGATTGCACACTGCACAGCAGCTGCCCTGGGTGAGTGCTTGAGCAATGCCATAGAGAGAGCAAGCTGGAAAGACTGATTTTTTTCAAGACAGATGCAATCTAACAGTAGATACAAAGGTATCTGGCTCCTGTTTTCTGTGTCCTCTCCATGTGCTCTGTGCTGTCTTGTAAAGTATGAGCATTGGTTGTAGCTGCAATTATTTCACTTCAGGCTTCCTTATTCTGCAGCAACCCTTGAGCAAACTCTGAGTGGACTTTGGTGGGAAGGCTTGTCCCAAAGGTGGCCTGATGCCCTCAGTTCTGGCTGTCTCCATTTGGCACATCAGTATTGGACCCCACAGTCCTCAGAAGACTGGAGTTTGCAGGGCTGGCTATTGGGGGAGCACACTTAAATTAAACATCACTTCAGTTTTTCCTCTAGTACTCATGGCTAAGGCAACAAGAAGCCTGCAGTTCAGAGGTTCAGGAAAACATGAGCCAACATTAAGATAAACATGCTGTGAGAATAGAGTAAATTTTAAAAGTTACAACAAACACAGGAACAGAGGATATCAGTTAAATGTGTACATAAACATTCTGGAGAAAAACAAATAAATTAACTAAATCAGTGGGCTAAAGGAACCCTGCCTAGAGGCTGGTTTGGGAAGTGGGTCTGGAAGAGGAGCCTGAATGCTCATCCCCTTGTTTAAGGGCTGAAAGCTTTACCTTTGGCTGGGAAGAATTTAGGCTTCAGTTGGTTGCATGGCTTCAGGTTTCACTGCACACTTCTGCAATCTGGGGTGACATATTCTGGGGTGTTTGTGATTTCTGCGGTGGGAAATGAAATTACAGCCCAGCCTCTGCTGACACTAGAAGTCCATGGATCAAAATTGCTCATCCTGATCAAAACAGCCAGCATTTTATCTGAATTTTTATCTGAAGTTTGAGTTAGTTTTATTTTTCTTAACTTCTTTTTTAATCACCAATATTTTTCAAATCACTCTGCCAGTTTCTGGGTTGTTTGTGTACCAGCTAATGTTTTTCACTCCCAGGGTTAATAGATAAATCCGAAAAAAAATTGCAGATATTTTGCAACACCACTGGATGTGTCTGTCTGTCCCTGCTCCAGCAGCTCTGTGCCTGCCAGACTGAGCTGTTTGCAGTGATCACATGCAGCCTCTCTGGGACCTGCCATCACCTGAATGTGCCAGCTGGGCTCTGGTCCTAGACTGTCACTCCAGCCTATTTTCAATTGATGTCACCACCTCTCTGTTGCTCCTGTGGCTTTTCTGAAGCTGCTAATTTGGCAAGAGCGTTACACAGCATCCCGCTGGGCTTCAGAAAGAAAAGGCCAAGTGCAGCCAGAGTGCTGTGAATGCAGACTTCATTTCTTCTCATTTAAAGAGCAGTTCTCAACCTCAAATTGTCATTGAGTGGTGCCTAAGGCCTCTTCTGCAACCATTTGCCTGTTGCTTTTGGATGCAGCATGAGAATTTATTCCAGATCTTGCACCTGGCTTTCAAAGCTGGAATGTGTCACCCTCAGGGATGTGGGCAGCCTTGTAGTGAGTGAGGGAGGGAGAAGGTTTATATTGCATTCCCCATCTTTCTAGAGGAAGTTCTGAAAGTGCCTCAGCTGCAATGAGCAGACCAGATGCTGATCTCTCGCTGTATTCTTGAAAGCAGGGGAGGGGTGATCTTTGTGACCAAACCAGAGGGAGCCAATGCTCTTTACAGACATTTGCCCTAGAGCAGCAGGCAGAACCAGGCTTGTGTTTCAGTTATGCTCTCTGCTCTTCTGCTTTAGTTTCCTCCAGGCCTTTAAGCCACAGCAACTCAAACTGGACATAAGGGAGTGAAGAGTGAGCTGTCATTCTGTATCTGGTTAATATTTGCATCTAAAGACTGCTTTTGGTTAGTGTTTTCAGAGGCAATGGTAGTTTTCAAGGTGGTTATTACAAATTACTCAGTCCAGGTAAAATACTGACGCATCCTCGAAAGAGGAGCAGTAGTTGGATCCAAGGTGGTGGACATGTCCCCCACGTTGTCCATTGCTTCTGCTGTCTCCTGCCTATTCTGTCCTTCATTCATTGTGCTGGGTTTTTGCAGTGTCTGAGAACAAAGCCTTGTGCCACCCCTCTTCTGTGGATTCTCTCTCAACCAGTGCTGCTACAGAGGATCACGTGTCCATGGGAGGATGGGCTGCAAGAAAAGCCTTGAGAGTTATTGAGCATGTGGAACAAGGTAAAATTAAAATTCTGATTTCCAGACAGACCTTGAATCATGAAAATGAGGGGCTAATACCAATAATGATCAGGTGTAAGGTAGGCAGATACAATGCAAACGTCTCCAGACAGAAGACTCTCTTCCAAAGTGTTGTCATTTTCCTGGTGTTTTCATGTGAGCTCTGGCAAGCTTTAGAGGGAGAGCTTTTTTTTTTTTAGCTCAGGCTTCTCTTTTCTCAGTGCAAAATAAGCTTTCTGATTTATTATGAACATTAATTTGAGTATTCCAGTTACCCTGGAAGAGATTCCTAGGGATTTAAGACTCTGGTGACCAGGAGTTCCTGGACACTTGAAAAGTCTGTACAACAGCACCCAAAATCTGCTTGCTGTGGCTGGCACTGCCCCCAGCATCATCTATGGAATGATCCAGGCTCTGGGGGTGTGTACCCACTGGTTTTTCACCTTGCCTGAACCATATGATATGAGTGAGCACAAAGGGGTAGCTTTAGACAGGAAACCTCACCTTGAGCTGTACCTGCCAAACATCCCTTTGGCTGCTCTGCCTTCCCAGTCCTGGCCATCGAGCTGCTCGCCGCCTGCCAGGGCATTGAATTCCTCCGCCCTCTGAGAACCACCACCCCATTGGAGAAGGTCTACGACCTTGTGCGCTCTGTGGTGAGGTAAGAGCAGGCAAACACGTTCCCCAGAGGCTGCCTGCATGGAGAGCAGCTGCTGGCAGTGGGGTTAATGTTTGCCCAATGTCTCCTCACAGGCCCTGGATGAAGGATCGCTTCATGGCCCCAGACATCGAAGCAGCTCACAGGCTGCTCGTGGAGCAGAAGGTGAGTGCTGGCTTTTGGCTTCTGTGCAGGATTGTCTAGAACCCTTTTTCTTTGTCCATGCCATCTGCTGTTTTTGCTGCCCAATCCTCTTCATGGTCAAGTAGTTTTGTAGCAAGTGACAGTGACTCTCTCCCAACTATTGCACACAGAGCATTAGCCTGGTAACATGGAAGGACAAAGTATTTTTGCCTTGAATCCTTTCACCTTGTCCCCTTGGAGCTGTATCCTTTCCTATCCCTTGTCAACTCTCTCCACATGCTCTTCCCTAAGCCTTGCTCTTTCTGCCTCTTTGGTTCTGCTCCTCCCATACAGCATATCCCACCCAATAACTTTTCTTCAAGGTTTCCTGAACTCATGCATTGCTGTCTTAGCTGACCTTTTCTTTGCCTCTGACGCTGCTGTTTCACATTCTTTTTCCACAGGTGTGGGAAGTGGCTAACCCTTACATTGAAAAGTACAGGAGGGAGCACATCCCTGAATCAAGACCCATTTCACCTACAGCTTTCTCCCTGAGAATGAGTGCAGACGATAGTCATGACCACAGGCATCAGAATGAGCTCTGAGTTGTGATCCTCTGGAAGAGAGCAGATCCTTTCCAGAACCTTACCTGAGCATGGCCATTCACTCAGACTCAATGTGGTTTCTCCAGGCAAACCAGAGGACCTGACTGTCGAGCTCAGAAGCACAAATAGATAGTCAAGAAAAGTCTCACTGCTTTCCTCATGTGTAAAAGACAACTTTGTCATGATAGTGTGGTTTTGACTGAATTTCATGAACTTCTGAATACAAATCATTCAGACTCCTGATGAAACCAGTATTTGTTTTGTCAACATTTTGTTTGTTTTCTCTCCATCTGTGCCAATGATACCAAACAGGCCAAGTTTTATATTCTTACCTTTTTTCTCCCCCCCTTGGGTAACTGCTGTGATCCCCTTCATTTTGCCACATGGAAGATTATCTTTACACTTATTCTCTTTTGCAGATCATATGTGAGGTATAGGCTCTTGTATAACAGGAGCATTTTTACAGCAGGTGCTTCACAAATCAGGAAAGCTGTGTGCATAGGAATGTGCTATGGAGATCACTGCTCCAGAACAAATATTTTATATTCTGGTGATGGGCTACATTTAATGCAGCTTTCCAAGAGCTATGGGCCCACACCTGCAATCAATAAACTGAAGCTTCACATAAGGTTGTAGCAATCTATTTTCCTGTCACTTGTGTGATGATGAAAATGTAAAGCAAAAGCTTAATTTGGAAGTAGGACAGGTGACAAAGGGGCCAGAAAAGGGAGAAGAGGAGGTGTAGGACTAGTGCATGTGAACCAGTGCTGAGGTAATACCACCAAGGCCTACACTCCCATGGTTCCCCAGGTCTCTGCCTGTCTGCCAGGGGTCCTGTCCCCACAGATGGGAGCACAAGTCAGTGTGCTCTGTGTCACAACACTGACCTCTGGCACAGGCTTTGTTTTGCACGGGAAGAATCAGGACATGGATTTCACCTCATGGTGCAGTGCTGACAGGGCAGTACTGATGTGGCTGAGGGGCATTCAGCACAAGTTGAAAGCCTCCCCAGGCTGTTGGCTATGCTGCAAGGGGCACCCAAAGCACCACTGTGGGGCTGCCTTTGAGCATCTGACAGCTGGCATGGTAAATGCACCCTGAGGAGAGGGCTCATGCCTGCTGGCAACCTAGCAGGTTGCCAAATGCCCAAGCCAATGCCTTGAGCATTCAGAGAAGAGATTCTGGGCCCTGTTTCCCGCTCACCTCTGCTTTTGGCTGTTGGGACCAAGGGACCCCCAGCACACACTGCAGCACAGTGGACTCAGGTTTTGCACTGTGCCTGTGCAAAGCTGAGAGGCACCACTCTGCCTGCACCCTGCGTTTAAGAAATGCCTGTGCTCCTTCCCTGATAGTCTTCCCAAATCCCTGTATAAACATTATTTATGAAGGTTGTCTTGGCCAGAATGGACTGTGCAATCACATACTTGGGATGTTCTTTCAAGCTTCATAAAAACAAAGTTCCACATCCACATCTGGTACAACATCTGCTTGCAGGAAAACACATCAGGTGGCAGGAATACTATTACATTGTTTTAAAATCTGATTTGGTTGGCTAGCCTGAATCAAATAAAGCATGAAGAAAGATACTACAGAGGATGGCTTGCAGATTTTGGGTGTTAACAGATGTGCCCAAGGCTCAGGGAGATCAGGAGGTCAAAATAATGCTCATACATGTTCGTGATGGCTTTCAAATACCTGCTAATCAGAATGAGACCATTGTCCTTCCTCAAGGGTCTGGTTCACTAAAGCACTCTGCTCTGTATCACAGGTTATGTCACTTGCTTATATCAATAACTATTTTTGATGTGAAGTTCTTCATGCTTGTCAAGTGCAATTTCATTCTTTACTTCAGAAAGTAAATCCTTTTTGCTTCTGCAGCCACCATCCATTTGAAAATTTGAAGAAAATACTTAGTCCATGGGTATTCAGAGACCCTCCTACCCCAGCCCCTCTGCTTAAATACTGCAAAAGTTTAAATTATCCAGAGCTGTATCATCCTTTTTTCTACATACTCCATTCCTAAATGATGTTACAAGCTGGGGAGGCGGGGGGAAGCAGCAGTTGAAAGATAAATGAAAGAGCACTTTTTAAAAGTTAGGCTCCTAAGTTTCAACACAGCTTTGGGTAAAAGTTATCATACTTAATTTACCAGAATCACATTCAAACTTCCACAAACAAATGTATCGTATGTTATTTCAGATTCAACCTAGAATAAATAAAATTAGTCTTTTCTGGAACATCTGTATGACACTGCATGTGATCTTCTGCCTACACAGCCAAGGGCCATCCCAAATGTGCATGCCTGAGCCCCTGGCCTCTGTCACAGGTTACTTAGCATCACATTCCCCAGTAAATCTTACCTGGATCCAAACTCTGTTTATTCATTGCCAGTCTGTTTGAGTTATTTTCAAATATTATAATATTATAGATTAATTGTATAGGAAAACATATTTTGAAACTGTCTTATTTAAGACGGATACAATTAGAAATTATTTAGTGTGCTGGAGAGAAGGACAATGGACATGGAGGTGCACCAATGGTAATGCTTGGTAAGGTTTATTTGAGTAAGAGTAAGGTGAGCAGGCAAACAATTTACCAGTAAATACAAATCTGATTTGTCTGTTGCTTTGAAATACTCCATCCTAATTTGATTTTAGTAGCTCACTAAACTACTGCCTTCACTCAGTAACTGCTCATTGTCTCACACCTCTCATTTTCATAGATGACTTTTCCTTTAACTATAACGTAGTTGATCAATGCTTCATGTCCACCAAACTGGTAAATCAAGTGCTCCCACCTAAAAAGACAAGATGTTTAAGAATATATAAACTTGCATAAGAGCAGGTCACATGCCCAGCATACCCAGCAATTTTATAAGATTTGCTTGAAAATGTGGAAACACTATTCCATATCTACATGTTGTCTCTTACTGCATGAATACAGTGAGTCTATCAGTAGAGAATTTATTTCACAAAATAAACACATATTATCTCTAGGTGATTTGTCGTTAGGCATGGATCACTTGTAATAACAGCCCCAAAGGTCTTAGGCTTTATTTTCCATTGGAGTAATTAAGGAAAATGAAAGTGGGTCTGAAATGCTACCTTAGTTATCTTCACTTTATCCAGTGAAGATAACTAAGGTTAAAGCACATTTCAAAGGAAGAAAGAAGAACAGAATAGAGAAGAACAAACCTTGATGAGTTTATGATAAGAAGATCCCCCTGCTTGCCGACCTCCAAGGAGCCATGTGTGTCTGATTTGCCCAGAGCATAAGCTGCATTAATGGTGGCAGCTGCCAGTGCTTCATTCATTGACATCTTCATGTTTACACAGGCCAGGTGCATCACCATAGGCTAGCAGGCAAGGAAGGGCACAATGGGAGTTACCAGGAACACAAAGCTGTTCATTCTTCAAATCCCTAAGCACTCGCCTTTTTCCTTGCACAACAGCAGGAGCTATTTTGTACAACATAAATTTTGCCAAATCCAAAATGAGAACTCTAAAATCAGTAGCTTTGAGAGCATTTTGAGTAGGCCTCTCAGTGCATATGAAGGACAGAACCCATTCTGGTTCAAGAATTTCTGGCAAAAACTACCAATACACACAAACAAACACAGACAGCTGTCTGCATGGGGCAGGCAGCTCTCCTTGTGCACACGAAGCCACAAAGTGTACAAGACCTACACACAAATTGTACTAGTAAGAAATTTCATAATTCTATGGTTTCAGTATTAGGATTATCTTACCATTGAAAAACAGTATGCATTAGGATTGAAGTCACTACCAAGAGCAACTATAACACCTTCTTCCAACATTTTTCTAGCTTGAGGTTGCTTCAGTCTAGAGGGAAAAATAAACTTATCAGTACAATTTGCTTACTTATCATACAAAGATTTACAAGGGCAAAAGTCATCTCTCAGTTTGGCTGCATTCATGCATCCATTTACACTGATCCTTATGGAGATAAAAGCCCAAACTCTCCTCTTGCATCCCTACCTGTCATCCTACGAAAAACATAAATGGGAAGTGTGAGCCACCACTTTTGCAGTAACTGCATGTGGCACCAGCCAGTGTCAACCATCAGGCTCCAGACCACTGAAGTTCTGGTATTTAGCCAGATCTCAGCCACTTAAGAATTTACAAGATGAAAATCTTCACTTCTAAAAAAAAATTTTTTTCTAGTTCTTATAGCTTCAAAGACAGGCTCCAAAATATGAGCAGTGGCACATGCAATGCAATAGTCCCTTCCTGTTTTTTGAGTCTGCGAGTTTAGTCTGCATACATTAGAGACCCTTTCACTTAGCAGCTATAATGCAAAAGATGTTTCCAATAACTTCAATATCTGGAAGAGCCATTTCAAAATTGTTCAGCCCTTGGATTAATCTGTGTAGGTGTTTGCAGGGGGAGGCACTTGGAAATACACTCTCTAGGAAGTTTTAGCCAAAAAGCCACTCTGAATATACTGTGAGACTTCTCAGCAGTCTCACAGAGTTTTGAGGATTTCCAGCATAAATAAGACAAAAGGAGGGAGGCTCATTCAGCTCTCTGTATATGTGATTGCCTTCGCTGACCCAGACTGATCCTTAAGGCACAGATACACACTTCTGCTTTTAGATTAAAAGCCCCTCAAACCACACACATGGATTTGCAGTTACAGAAGTTTCCCTCAATCTAGGCCTTACCTTAGCATGTAGGCTGTTGTTGGCAGAAGGACAGCAGCACACTTGGCTCTTGCCATTGCCACAATACCTTCATCACTAACTTCTTCCAGGTGGCTGATGGCCCGGGCTCCCAGCTCAGCTCCAAGCTAAGGAAATTTTCAAGCAAATTACTCACTATTCTCAATTAATTCAGTTTAAAAAGTTGTTTCTAAACAACTGGAAAAGACAATTCACTATTAATGTAAAATATACCAGAAGAGAATAGTAAAGATTTTCAAGATTGCTTGAAAAACAATCAGAATACAGAGACAAAATATTTGTTAATTTACCGCAGGAAAAGTTGATCACTTTATCCACCCATGGAGCAGAAGCACACCTTCAGTGGTGTTTTTACCAGCCTAACACATATACTATGTGAGAGCCAGGGATGAAAACATTATCAACTCCTGTTCATAAAGGATCCATCAGAAAATAGTTCACAAAACTGAATGCTGCCTTCAATGGGGAAGTCAAATAGGCTTTTATGATCAACCAAGTTTTTGGTTTGGTTTGGTTGGCTTTTTTTACATACAGCTTGGGCAGACCCCACAGGAAGGAAGCAATATTTAAATGATGGTGAAACATGGTGTCAAAGGGACTTTCTTTATCAAGATATTTGGGAACCTAGTCTTGACTAAACCACCTCTCTGAGCGTGCTCAGATAAACTGATATCTGCGTAATGAGACCGCTGAGTGTGCTCACTGCAATTTGGCTTGTTGCTTCTAACAGGACATTTAACAAAAAATATTTTTCAAGTTTCATAGAAACCATGTTTTTGTCATTCTTGGGTGCATGGATATCCACCTTCCCAATGTGTATCCCATGTGGAAGATAAGCAAAGTCAATGTTTGGTTAGCCAGTGCACGTTAGTCCCAGAGGTCAAGGCTTCCTCCCATGTCCTTCCCTCCAAAGCTGCACATGGACTGCTCTTCCTGGCATCTGTTTCTATCTGATGGTCTATTCATAAAGTCCTAGAAAAGACAACCTCAGTTTTGAAAACTCCAATTCCTTCACAGATTGGGCTCTCACAGGAGCCAAAATGAATGTTAAGCAAGACGTACCTCAGCAGATTTCATCGGATGCAGTTCATCACCATGGAAGTTAATCTGTAACCCCATATCTTTTCCAGCTTGAAGGATTCTCCTTGTAGACTCCAGATCAAAGACTCCCTTCTCACAGAACACATCTATATTGTTAACATGTATTTCACCACTTAGTTTGAGTTCTTTCAGTTTAGGAAGGTGGTTATTGATAATGTCATCTGTGGCTTCAGTAGCAGTTTTCCCTCTAACAAAAAGAAAGTGTTAAAGAGCCCTATGAGTAACATCCTTGAAGTCTGGCACACACTCTAGCCATACATGCAATTACTGAATTACTTAGGAAATTATGTAAACATGAATCCCTCAAAAAAATTCGAATCAAAAAATTAAGCACCATTGTAGTAATTCATGCATTCTCCAACATGAGTTACTTTCCATTCAAAGAATATTAGATTGTATTACTGAGTGTTTTCAATAAAATTGGCATCTTGGATGCTAACAAAGATTTGGGGTACTTTAAACCAAATTTTTCTGCTTTCCTATTCATATATTCTGACCTCTTTATACTGTATCCTAAAATATAACTATTTAAAATATGTAAGTGAGCATTTAAATATGTTAAATGGCATTAATACAATATTTTTATGCAAGTATCAAAGCTCAAAGGGGATATGCAGTGTAAGTTATTATTTTTAATTTACTTCTCCTCCTTTTCTATCATTCAGACTGATGGACAGATAACTGTTTCTAATCAGAGGGGCTTCCCAAGATTTGATTTGCAAAAGTCAGAACCATTTATAAATCCTCTGTTACATAAAAATAACCCAGGAGAGATCACTAAATGCCTCAGAAAGAGCAAATAATCCCAAAACATGCAGTTGAGTTAGCATTTTCCAATTTTAATGTCTAAGGACAAGGGATGTACAGCAGCTAATGAGAATCTGAATGTTCACTTCAGGCACTGTAAGGCATGCAGACACTGGCACTATGGGGTGCCACACGAGGCTGAGTCAGGAGCCAGCAATGGAATCAATTTAAGAAGCCAAATTCTGGCTGAATTTATAAAGAAGGCTATAAAGCAGAGCCCCTCTTCCATTCCCTTCTCACTGAAAAGGCATTGGGGTTGCTCAGCCTCTGACCGTGCCCAGGCTTCTCCCTTTTCTCTGCCTACTCAGCAGCCTTTGGAGGAATTTGGGCTGAAAGATTAGAGCCAGAGCCAAGACAAAACACAGGGAAACACTAAGAAATATAATGCCCCAAAATGCAAAACAAAACTGCTGTTTTTTTAATGCAGAAGATTTCTGCTCAGGAAAATACTTTGAAAATTTCTTGATAAAGTGGAAAATGGCCCAATAATAACTTACTAATAAAAAATAATGATTTTTAAAAATCAGACATTCCCAAATCATGAGTTTGATTCAAAATGATGACTGGAGGGACCAAGGAAGAACTGCAGATTTCCTCCTGGTCAAAATGACAACCCAAACCAGAGTCTAAGTTTGAGGGGTAGCATAAAATTCAAGCAAAATAGTCTAGACACAAACATTTGATTGAAAACAGAAGAGATTATTTAAAAAGACCCAAACTGAAAAATACAAATAACTCAGTATTTCCTTCAAGAAATTTCCTCAAACTCCCAACTACCTTTTCTCTTTACGTAAAATACAATATCCTTACTACTACTACATTTGGTTATGCTTGATGTGCATCAGTGGGGACAGAAATGTGCAGAGAATGAGAAAGCATAACTATCTTCCTAACATATGAGAGTTAGTATGTTTGTAAAAACACTGGAAATTATTTCATTGGTTTATAGAAATGCTCAAAGCATTTTCATGGGAAAGACTATTTATCAGGATTTTGACTGAGACCCTGCCAAGGCTTTTTAGAGGAAGGAGAAAGGAAGGGCTAAGAAATATATATATAGATATAGTTTGGGGTGAAAGGTCTATTTTATTTTACCATTAAGTCCTCTAAATTTTAGTAGAACTTCCCGAAAGAAGCAGTTGCTGCCTTCAGCCAATTTTAGTTACTTTATTCTTAACCATCTCCCAGTTACTGAAGATGATACAGGATTAATTTTCCATAGTTAGATTGACAAAAGATAATTTACCATCCTACTCCAAACACACAAGAATTAGATTGCAAAAAATAGTTTCTGGGTTATGTTTTCTTGAATGTTAGAAACGGTGGGGATTTTTTTTTTATGGAGTATGCTTTTTTTTCTTTTAACAAACATCTCTTGAATACTGCCACATAATAAGCCTGCCTCCATCTCACATGCCTTGTCTTGCAGCAGCTTACCACTTAGTATGTCAAAATATCCAGCTAAAACTCCTCATTAGTTCCTTCATACACTGAAATCTGATAACATGAAGATTATTTGAATCACAGCGAAATCAAAATCAGAAGTGAGAAAGGATTTTTATGACATGTCTACTTGAACCATCAGAATAATTGATTAAACACAGTTTAATTTCATCTCATAGCTATAAGATGCATGCAAGTCTTCATTGCATGGAAGCATAATTAAACTTTGTTTGTGGAGCTATATAAAGATTAAATATGGTATTTTCTGTTGTTATTTGGCCAAAATAAAATCTCATGGCAGAAACCAAGCTTGAAGGATAGCAGCAAATGCAAGCAGAAGAACTTTCTGTGTAATGTTCAGCGCGAGCATCAGCTGGAGATACGGATTCTGAGCTGAGCCTATGCTGGCATTTAGGAGTCACTAAATAATGCTGCCCTGAAATCCAGGAGAGCTTCCTACGAACACTGGCTGTTGTTTTTCAAGCATGTTGTATTTGAGGAGCGAGGCAGAAGAAGGCAGTGTTCAGTGCAAAGCAGCAGTACTTTAGAAGAGAAAGAGAAGCCCGTTACTTGGGCACGGCGTGAGCTCCGCAGTAGGTGGAGGAGATGCCGATGGCCACGGATTTCCGCGCGCGCTCGATGGCCCGCAGCATTTTGAGCTCAGTGTCCAGGTCCAGGCCGTAGCCGCTCTTGCACTCCACCAGCGTGGATCCCGCTCGGAGCATGCGGCCCAGGCGCTGCTGCAGCCCGGCCAGCAGCTCGTCCTCCGTGGCCTTCCGAGTGTGCTCCACCGTGAAGTGGATCCCGCCCCCAGCCTGGTGGATCTCCATGTAGGATGCACCTGCCAGCTTGGGTGAAAGAAAAGAAAACAAAAGCCACCCCAGATACAATTAGCAAGTGCACGAGTGTGTTTTCCATCCAAGAGATACTGCAAAGTGCCTTGAGGTCTCTTTGCAGTGAGAGAGACAAAGAGAGGAGAAAAAAATTCCCCCCCTGAATTCTTCTTCCCTCCCCCTTTTCTTCTCTCTCCCTTCCACTTAAGTGAAGGAATGTTGTAAGAAGCGGTGTCACAGACATATTTTATGAAAAGTCCTTTTGTTAGGATTTTTTCTCCTGAGAAGCTGAGAGGCCTCAGAAACGAAATGTGAACAATGATTATCTGCTGCTGTGGAATGCAACAGGTGCATCTTTGATTGGTCTCATGTAGTTGGTTTTAATAAATGGCCAATCACAGTCCAGCTGTCTCAGACTCTCTGGTCAGTCACAAGATTTTATTATCATTCCATTCCTTTCTATCCCTTGCTAGCCTTGTGATGAAATCCTTTCTCTATTCTTTTAGTATAGTTTTAATATATAATTTTCTTTTAATATAATATATATCATAAAATAATAAATCAGCCTTCTGAAACATGGAGACAAGATTCTTGTCTCTTCCCTCATCCTAGGACCCCTGTGAACACCACCACAAAGCGGCATAAAGAGAATTATTCTGAAGATTTGCTTTCCCCCGTGTCCAAGGGGAAAACCAATCTCTAGTTCAAAATTCATTTATGTGGAAAAGAAAAAGGAAGGGAAAAAATCAAGATTTAGACAGTAATAGAAGGTGGCACTCCTGTATTGCTTCAATTAATGCAAAAATATATCAAGGGTAGCTGCAAAGGATGCAGGCACACTCCTCTCTCAGCCTATCAGTATTCAAAAATCATCCCTCCTCCCTCAGGTAGGTTATCTGACAGAAATTATGTATTTTTCTATAAAAGAAGGATGAGAGTCACTAGGAAGTAGAAACAGTTATACATTAAAAAAAAAAAAGGAGGAAGAAAAATCCATCTGTATAATTTTATGCTGTTACCTTCATTGCAAACTCATGAACCCTATCACCAGCCCACACTGGATGTGTATGTGCATCCACCAGGCCTAAAGGAAACAAAGTAAATGTACACTTGAGTTACTTCACTGTGTAAAAGAAAATATTATGAACATGCAAGCAAATTAGATAGACAGCAGAAACTCCCCTAAAAAGTCTCTATTGGTTAGAGAAACAAAAATCCAACCAGCCAAATATCTAGGCTTTTCTTCAGAGGCTATTAATTTTCTTTTAATTTTTTTAGGTCTGACACCTTAGGCAAAAGGTCTCTAGGTAAGTGCATCAGTTGCTGAGTTTGTCATGTTATTTTGATAAAGTTTTCAAACTGTGGAAGAAAGGATAAATAGCAGACTTTGAAAGAATTCATTAGACTTTAAGCCTGTACTCTTTAAAAAAAGGCAGACTGCTTAGGCTGGGCTTAGCACACTAGACTTCGTCTAGCAACACTTATTACAGTGGGAGCCTTTTCTACAAGCTCTGAAACTGGCACTGCTGAATGGCAAGGGCACTGCAAGAGAAACAGATCTGACAGCTTATGTACTAACACCACTTGGAGAGTTTAACATGCAATAGACCTGCCCATCTTTTGGGGATTTTTTTATCAGGCAAAGCTGCAGAATTTGTGACTTAAATCCCTTTTGCCTTCACACAGCTGTGGGCAGGATGGACAGACTGAGTCCTGTGGCCAAATGGCTGATGGGCTAAGAGAGCACAGAAAAGAGCAGTGAATCTGAAGAGTCCTTCTGTGGGTCAGCTACATTCCTGTCGTGATTTACAAAACAGAGGAACAGATCCACAGACAAAACAAGAGGAGACAGAGCTCCACCATGAAGCCCAAGAGAACCCTTGAATATCTCCAGTGAGGGAGACTCCACAACCTCTCCGGGCAGCCTGTTCCAGTGCTCAGTCACTTGCACAGTAAAGTTTTTCCTCGTGTTCAGGTGGACCTTCCTGTGCCTCAGTTTCTGCCCACTGCCTCTTGTCCTATTGCTTGGCACCACTGAGCAGAACCTGGAAACCTCCTCTGGGCATCCCCCACTTCAGATACTTACAGATTTTGATGAGGTCCCTTTTCAGTTGTCTCTTCTTGAGGCTGAACAGACCAAACTCTCTCAGTCTCTCCTCATAAGAGAGATGCTTCAAACCCTTCATAATCTTTGTAGATTACCCACTCCAGCAGCTCCACGTCTCTGTCATACTGTGGAGCCCAGAAGTGGACACAGCACTCCAAATGTGTCTCACCAGCTCTGAGTAGAGTACCAGGATCATGTCTTTGACCTGCTGGCAGTGCTATTCTTTGTATCACAAAAACACACCTACCTGGCAACACGCACTTCCCAGAGCAGTCAATTATCCTTTCAAATGTTGCTTCTGAAAATTCATTGCGAATAACATCTGCCTGGCCCACGGCTTTGATACAGCCATCCCTGCAAAACACAGACAATGACCAAAGAACGTGTGAGCCTGTTCAAAAGTCAAGTGCTCGACGACAGAGCTCCTGGAACAAGAGGACTGAAGATGCACGTGTGGGGGTGGTTCGCCCATATTACAGATGCACAGCAAACACTGGGCTGATGCCATGCGTTTCAAGCTGTTTGCCATAACAGCTTGTCCTCTCCTTAGATGCCTCTGGATGACACCTTGGTACTGTTCCGCTCTAATTCCTGCTAGGTAACACTGCTTTCCTCCTGCGGATCAGAGAGCACACAGCATCTATCGGCAGGGCACTCAAATCCAGCTGCTATCGCCTGCACCTGGATCCCGCCCCGGGAAGCCGCAGCCCTTTGGGACTGCTGTCCCATGGAATTCGAGGACGGTCCCGGGGAGCCCGGGCTGCGCTCGGGGCACGCCTCCCGCCAGCCCCCCGCTGCCAGCCGTGTCCCGGGAGCACTCACAGCCCCACCACCACGCTGGCGGCCCGCAGCAGGGCCAGCCTGGTGGCGCCGTCCCGCCGCAGGTACGGCTCCCGCCGGCCGCACACCAGCACCAGCTGCTCCGCGTTCTCCAGCAGCAGCCGGTGCCGCTGCCGGCCCGCCATGCCCGCGGCCACCCGGGGCCGCTGCCGGGGCCGCCGGGCTCAAAGTCCCGGGGGGCGCGGCCGAGCGCCCCTCCCGCCCCCGGCCCGCCCCGCCTCGCCCGGCACCGGCCCCAGCTCCGGCCCGGTCTGGCCTGACTCGGCCGCAGCCCGCTCCAGGCGCGGGATGCTCTGCTGGATTCGGTCCGGATAGCGTAACGGCATCCGTGCATCGCGCCGGTTCCTGAGCAGCTCCCAAGCACCGAGTTTTCCAGCTGGGGCTTCCCGGGGCTCTCAGTCCTCGCAGCACCACCTGGAGATTTCCCTTTGCCAAGAAAATAGGAGCCTCTGATTTGGGAGCGTTTGTTTGCCCACCTGCCCCTCCCCGGCGTCCATTACCTCTCCAGTTAATCCATCATTTTGCCCGCGCCAAGCACCCTGCCCGCATCCCAGCGACACCCCCCGAGGGACCACAACACCTCCCACCGCGCCAGATGTTCAGGCAGACATTCATTTATCCAGGAAGATATCAATTCATCCGAGTACAATAACGAAATGTTTGTGCGATTCTGCTGCCCCCTGCAGAACGAGGGATGGGAGAATCAGGGAGCAAATATTTCCTCCTAGCACGGATTTTTTGGTATTCTTCTCTCTTCACATATTCACAACGTCTTAAGGAATCCAGTACTCCCCAGCTGGAAAACTGAGTGTCTTTCCAAACAAGTGGTCCCTCAAATACTTCTCCCGGGGTGGCAATCTTCTTTAGACACCTTCTTTTCTTTTAGAAAGAGAATAGATTTAAAATGCTGGTAACACATCTATGTGCATACACATATTCCTGTTCAGCAGAAACAGTTGGATATGTTGGCTCTTGGAATGAACCTTTCTGGTGAACTTGTTTGCAGATGAGGCAAGATTTGCATCTAAAGCACAGTAACTTGTATTTAATATGAAACCTGAAAAGTGAGTAAAACTACAGTAAAATTTGGTGTTATCTTGTGATTCTTCTCCACTGGCATAATGCTGCATCACGACAGAACCTTTGTCTTCCTCCTGAACTCCCACGTAGGCATGCAGAAGATTGTCAGGAGAGCTGGTAGAGGGTGCTTTACCACTCCCAGGAGCTCCTGCTGCTGACTGTGGCGCTCCCCAGCAGTATCTCAATATGTTTGAAAGCAGAAATCAAAGAGGAACCTGGCAACAGCATCATAACAAGCACAGAAGGACATCCCATTGTGGGAATGCCTAAGCAGTGGTGGTGGGCTGAGAGCTGTTGTGTCAGGAATGAAACACAGCATGCTGCAGTGGAGGGAGGGGGAAAGGGAAGATCAACACACCTGTGAGCTGTGCTGTTACACTTTAAAAGAAAAAATCAGTTCTGTGCTCTAGGCTTCTCGGAAATTCAAGGTCAGATCCTGATTTAAAACCTGAGAATCTGTTAAGATTTTATGTTTCGAAAGCTAGGAGTGTATTTTGTTCTAAGACTTACATTCTGTTTGCAAAAAACTTAAAAAGATGTGCTTGTGTACTTCTATATGCCCTGGTTCTCTTCTGGTGAATAATTTTCTCTGCAATACATCAGCATATGAAAAAGGTCAATCCACTGCAGTCAGGTTTCTGATATGCTGTGCCTCATCTATTTTTAATAATACTGCCCAGAAAGGTAAGTGCAGGAATGGTTTTTAGGTTGCATCCTCAGGAAATTCTAGAATTTGATTCAAACAGTACAGATTCTAAAATACTCAGCTGTATTTTGAAAATCTTGGCAGAATTCACTGGATGTAAATAGAGGACTCTAGAGTGCTAAAGGAATCCTGCCAAAATTTCTTAAATCTAGAGCTTTTCAATCACCTTAAAGTTCCAGTGAAAGGTTCTTTTTGAAAATAATTTTTAAATGTGGCATTTTCAATGGGAGAAAAAAAATCCCAGGAAAAGTAGAGATAAAAAAGTTGAGTATCAGGTTATTGATTTAAGGTATTTCATCTCTTCTTGCTGGTGCTTTACATGAGAATATGATATGCTTATTCCTCAAGGACTCATATTCAAATACACTGTCAGAGCTACATTAGAATGTCTGTTTTTGTAAACAATTTGTAATTAAAAACAAAAAGCCCAAAGTTAGATATAAGTCAAGTCTCAAATCAAATATTGGCTACATTGTCCTTAAATTTGTAGATTAGCTTTTTTCATCCACTAACCAGACCTTTCCAATAATACACATATGTCCTGAAAGGGGACACTATGCATGCCTTAACACAAGTTAAATTACTAATGAAATTTACTGATTGCTATTTCCCTGTTTACAAAAGCAGCAGAGGTCAGTAAACCCTCAGGATCAAACACAGAAAATGCATCATTTGGGTGAAAGTGACTTGCAAATGTGGAATAGAGCCAAACTAAATTGCAAATCTGTTATGTACCTTTGAGTTCCCCCATGTTGGATTGAGCTAACATCACATTTTCAAATACTTCTTCCATAGTTTTGCAGAAATGAAAGTGAATTCTGCTTTTTTTTTTTTTTCTGTGTAGAAGAACCTTGCATCTCTCAAACCATGGAAACATTGCAATTGCTCAGATGAGCTTCCTGAATCTTCTGTTCCCAGATCCGTCTTTGGCAAACTCCATAATGGCCCAGGGAGGTGGAGACCTTTTGGGGGGACACCACAATTTGCCTCAGGGGACACAGTTTGGTTCTCCCTGAGCACAGTGCAACCCTGCCAACCTTGGTTTCCTTTTCACACAACCTGCAGCTAAGGAAAAGGAGAGCTTGTGTGCACCTGAGTGGGGTGTGGGCACCTGGTACAACTCCAGCATCTGGGCTTATGGGCAAAGCTTGTCCTCCTTTGCAGTCTGTGAGCTGCACGACACAGAATTGGAGTGTGCAGCATTTTTCCTCTTAGCAGTGATAAGGATTTAGGGTCTTCTCAGGTAGGTTGTATACTCTTTTTTTGGGTACTCCTAGGAATGGGAAAGTTTCCAAGTAAAAAATAAACAGCAAACAACCTAATACCCAAATGAGAAACACAAAAATAAGCTCAAAACTACATGTGGTGTGTGTCATGCCTCACTATTTCTAGGCTCTTTTTGACCAGCTTTTCACCATATTTAATAAGTGGTTTTGCAGGGCATAGTCTTTTCCTGAGGGTCCTGCTACTTTATCTTTGATTTCTTTTATCCTATAAACAATCAGAACAATTTAATCACATGAAAGCAATTTTTTTCTTTTTAGTTACTTTATGTACCTTGTGTTTAACATGTAAAAATCACAATTATTTTTGTCTTTAATACACACCTAAGTGAATGTTTCCAGTTCTTTTGCATTTTGGACTCACTCCAGAGATGAAAAAAAAAATCTGCATTCATGGGCTTACAAAGGACCAGCTCAAATTACTCTGATATATTCAGAGCACCTTATCTTCACTTGCATTGCAATTCTTTCCACACCATTTAGGACAAGGATCTAAGTTAAGCACATGTTTAAGTTGTTGTCTGACTTTATCTGCATGGGTTCTTCCACTGAACTGAATGGAACACTTGATGGTAGCAAAGAGAAACACATGCCTTCATTTTTGGAGCGTAACTAAGATCAGTTATCAATTTATCCACCAAGGTATTATTTTATCAAAGTGTTTGATGCCTGGTGCTATGCAAAAGTAAAATGGTCTGAATTTGAAGTCTAAGGAACGTAACTGTCCAAAAAAAAGGCACAACTAAGCATCTCAAAAGAATATTAAGCTATATGAAAGGATCACACTTTTGTTGAGGATGAAAACTCAAGACTCTATAAAGCAACTAATTTGTCAGAAAGAGTGAGATAGATTACACAAGAAAAACATCTTTGTTTTCTTAGTTCTGAGTTCTTGCTTTTCCAAAATGTAAGCCCACTTGTCTTTCCTATTATTCATCTTACTGGAGATTTTTTTGTTTGTTTGTGGTTTTTTTTGTTTTGGTTTTGGTTTGTTTTTTTTTCCTAGACAGTGGTTTAATCTAGATATTCACCAGCTGTGTCTATCTACTTTGATTTATTTCCTAACAGCTCCCAGCAAAAACAGATGTGGCTGCTTTCCTGATGATGGGTACAGGCTGTCTATCCTGGAATATCAGCAGCCCATTTCTAAGTTAGGAAGTATCTGCCACATTAAGGCTGTTATGCACAAAATGCTCCCTTGCTTCTTTTGTGCTTTGGCTTGTTTATTTATTTTCTTAAAAAGGTTTCTACTCATTTTAAACTGCTACAGGACTTTCCTTGTGGGAAGATTCTTCCTAGCACAAAAACCAGCATTTCACCAACAACCACTGGTGTCCTACATTGATGAATTCTCACCCTGTAGGAAGGGAACCAGAGGAAGTGCTGTGAATTACAGTAGGTAGCTCTCTCTGCAAGGCCAAGACATTTTCTTTACCCTCAGGAAAGGAAGTGAGCCCTCTGGCTGTACAGCACAACTCCAGACATCCTTCTACAGATACACCTGTTTAACTGAGGAACAGTCACATCCATCTCTGCACACAGAAGGGGTTCAGCATAAGCTTGGTCTTCCCAAAGAAGACCATCCTTCTTTTACTCTGCAAATCTGAGGCCTGGTGAGTTGTCACAGTGATGGCCCTATCTGCTGATCCAGTGCTCAGATAACACAAGACAAACTCACCTCCAGTCCCAGTCCCCCATGAGGAAGAGCAGCTTTCAGATCAGTGCCAGCCCATTGCAGAGAAGGAAGTGACTTAGGTACCAAGGTGACAGTCACAGCTGTCCCTCCTCAGTACTGGCAGCACAGTGACAGGGAAGGGCACTATTCTGCACCATGCAGTCCTTAACAGGACATGCTGCATCACAAACAGGGCAGATGCTCCTCTGCCTCTCATTCCTGCCACCACTCAGAACACATCTAGTTGTTCTGAGGTTTCCTAGGCTCATTGCCAATTTTGAAGTACTCAATTATCCTTATGATAGTGCTGATTTTAGCTTAAAAAGCTTTTTTCTCCCTTCCCAATGGGACTGCAGGAACTTCAGCAGAGCTGTGAAGCCTCCACACTGCCAGAAAGGGTCTGGTTTAAGCAATGAAACACCTGCACAAGTACATCCAAAATGACTTTTCACTCTTTATGGAAACTTACATATGTAAATATTAAAGGAACACATGGATAGCTCCAGGGATGACTTCCAACATGAAACAGGGAGGAATTTCCCTGCAGGATCTATGCTGACAGGTTGGTGTCTTTCCCACAGTTCTCATAATTCTGTGTTCTACCCTAACACAGCCCCAGGCACCCAGCACTGCCCACTCCAGCTGTGTCTGACAGGATGTGTGATCCCAGGCAGCAGGGCTGGAGAGCTGCACTCCACAAGCACCTACTGCAGCCACAGCCTGTGCAGCTTTTAGACAGAACATCTCCTCTCCACAACATGCTGAGGAGGCCCACAGCACCTTTCCATTCTTCAGCAGAGACTCACAAAGCACATTCCCATTCTGCAGCCTCCTGTCTCAACTTCAGCAATGCCACTCAAGTCTGTGGAGCTCTGCAGCTGCCAGGAGGTTTTGTCTCTGTGGCTGCTAAGGTGACACACATTTGTCCTTCCTTAGTGACCATGCAGCCACACTTTAAGCTTCCTGACTCCAAGCAGGAGAATATTTCTGAGAGAAACTGGGGTCTAACAGATCTTCACATCTCGCTTGCAGTGAAATCTTTCCAGCTAATTCCAAATGTTTTATAAACAGTTTTAAAGACGAAATGTATTTAAATAGTCATGACATACATGCTGTAAAATACAGATACTGCCAACTCTTCCTGTATTTCAGATGGGAAGATAACTGGTATTTTTAAATACTTGCTTTTCATTTCAGTATTTTCTACTTTAAATCAAAACTATTGGAGAACCTGTTGTTCCTCCAGCATTAGTTTTTGGACACCAATAAAATAGTAAAGACCTTTTAAAGGGTTAATTTTCCCCATACTAAAGCACAATGGAAATAAACATCTTACTACAAAAGTATGAAAAACAGAAAAGGAAAAAAAAAAGGTTTATTTCCAGAAATACAAAACACCTATTCTCTCATTTCTCCATCTTCTTCCTCTTCTTCCACACCTCTGATGTACAAAACATTATTGCACCTGTAAATAGAACCAAGAGTTCCCTTAGCTATAAATATTATCATTTTCCCCACATAAAACATGCTTTAAACATTTTTCTGCTTGAAAGTAGCCTGGCAACAGCCAAATTCTACAGAACAAAATGCTGCTTTTGACCTTGTAGACCTTTTCCACATAGTTTACATTTAATTGTGCAACTTCATGAATGTAATAGCTGTTTGACAATGCTGCACAAAAAAAATTTTACTTTTCAGTGAACAGTTACAGTCAAATTTAACTTCCAAGCATGTGAAAAGTTTCCAGTTGCAGTGCACTAGTTTACAATGCCAAAGGACTCTCAGATGTACAACAATGTGGAAAACAAAAGTATTTAGTCACCACAAAGGGGATAGTAAATACGTCTTTTAATATGTTCAAAAATTCATTTTTCCTCCTCTCAGAAGGGACTTTGATATAAAAGACACATTCATAGCCCTTCCTTTAAGAGCTACACTGGGCATCTTAATTAGGCAAGAAACACAACATCCACCAGTATAAGCTTTATTGCAAGTGGTGAGGTGATTTAGAGCCTTCCTCCACCATGAATACCCCAATTACCTTATCAAAACTTCACCCAGGTGTCCGGACAGCGCACCGTCTATGTACTCCTCTGTGTTTGCAAGCTTGAAAGGAAAATGATAAAAAGTCAGAACGGCAGCAATAAAAGCAGCTCCGCAAACCCATCACGGTTCTGGCCCAGCCCCGGGCCCGGCTGCAGCGACCGGGGGTGCCCGATCGGCCCCGCTCCCGCTCGGTACCGCATCTCCACCGGGACACCGCCCGTGTCCCGGGCACGCAGCGGCTGCGGCGGGAAAGGTCCTGACTCGGGCATCATCCTCATCCCACTGCGAGCCCCGCCACGGCACCGACCCCTCCCGCCACACCGGGCTGTTCACAGTCCCATCCAGCCGGGCCCCGGGCGCTCCCAGGGACAGGCATCCACAGCGCCGGGGGCCGGCACGGCCCGGGCCCTCACCTGCATGTTCATGTAGCCGTCCACGGAGACGAGGTAGCCCTTGTACTCCATGCCCCACTTCAGCTTCACCATCACCGGCTTCCCCGTCAGCCCGTTCAGGAACGGCTTCGGGTTCAGGGGCAGGCTCTGGTGGGGAAGCACACGGTCAGCGCCGCCCGTCCGCCCCCCGCTCCGCCCCGCCCGGGGCCGCTAACGGAGCGCCTCCAGCCCCTCCCGGCTCCCGGGCCTCCCAGTTCCCACCCCGCCGCCCGGGGCCGGTAGCGGCCCGGCTCCCGCCCCTCCGGTTCCCGCTCACCATGGCGGGAGGAGCGCGGGCCCGCGCGGGAACCCCTCGTGCACGGCGCGGGACAGCGGGAAGCGCTGGGAACCGGCTCCGCTTCCCGTTCCGGGGGCGCCGCGCTCCCACCTCCGACCTCTCACCCGCGCCGCGCTCCCATTGGCTCGCCGGTGCCGCGGGCCTCTCTCATTGGCCGGTCAGTTTTCCCCCCACTCCAGTCGCAACCAATCGCTGTTGCCGCGAGGCGCGCCGTGGTCGCGCGGCCGTGGGCGGCGCGGGGGTGTGAGCCCGCGTCCCGTGCGCGTGCCCGGTGCGCGTGCCCGCGCGCTGTGCCCGTGCCCGGTGCGCGTACCCGTACCCGGTGCGTGTACCCGTGTCCGTGCCCGCCCCTGCTGTGTACGGGCCGGTCCCCACGAGGTGGCAGCGCTTGCCCGGCCGGGCTCTGACAGCCTCTCCCGGTGGTGCCGGCGAGCCCCGCGGGCGGCCGGGCGGCCAGAGTCTGGCGGCGTCCGTTTCCGTCCGTCCGTCTGCGAAAAACAATCCACAATCCAGCACTTTTCCGTGATTCCACACGCAAGGATAGAAAATATCAGAGTTTATAGGACTCATTAGGTGCGAATTCCCTGTCAGGTCTTTTTACTCTTTGGGTATAGAGACAGTCGTGAAACATCAGTGCTAATTTATGGCTTAACCTTTGACAGGCAAATATGTTGAACCACCGCCTGTACCCTTTAGCAGTTTGTCACATCCTCATTAATGTCTTCTACTGCTCCATGTATAAATTCCTCACATGCCACAATGTGTATTTCTGTTCCAGCATACAGCATATTCCCTTGGTCTTCAGTGTATTGGGTGCTGAATGTGGGAAACACACGTTCAGGAAACTTGACCTTTCAGTAACAGAACTGTGATGGGTTTTGTGCACTTCACCTTCCAAAAGTGACTCTAGTACCCTGGTATTGAAGGCAAAACCATTCTTGCCTCCTCAAATCTCCACGTTTAAAGCTGTTGATGCAACAAGCCACCTCCTGCAGGTCCAGACTGTCCTTACACACCTGGAATGTGTAGGAGTGGAACAGATGGAATTATAATTCCTGTTCACTAGCATACATCACAAGTGCAGTCACAGAACCACAGAGCTGTTAGGGTTGGAAGGGACCTCTGAAGATCATCCAGTCAACCCTCCTGCCAAGGCAGGGTCACCTGCAGCAGGTGACACAGGAACATGTCCAGGTGGGTTTGGAGTGTCTCCAGAAAGGGACACTCCACGACCTCCCTGGGCAGCCTGTTCCAGTGCTCTGCCACCTTCAAACATGAAGAAATTCTTCCTCATATTGAGGTGGAACTTCTTGTGAAGATATCTAAATGTGCATTCCCATGGCCATTAGAATTAAGTGTGATTTTCTTTTAGTGTGTAGTGGATGGATAACAGAAACAACAGCAAAATTACGCTAATTATCTTTCTGGTGGCAGGACTCACTATAGGCCAGCTGAAAGAGCAACTAACTTATAAGATTTTTTTTTGTAAGGAAGTCAGTGTTTTGACGAAGGAAAAATATTAACACAATGGGAAATGGTGTATATATATAATTTTTCATGCCATTTGCAATATAGAACAGCTGATTTCACATGATACCGTGTATAATGTGGCAGAATGCAATGAGCTTAGAGTGAGTATCTTGAATAAAATCATACTGTAAGAGCAGTTTTTGCCCTGTTCTGACAAGGATAAACATGTATGTCTGTGAATGGCAATATAACAGGTTTGGTATGCTATCTGTAAATAGCAGTAGTTATTTTTACATATGAAACCAATTTTGACCACAGTGTCTCCTACTCATGTTGGGAAAACTTTTTGTGTACCAAAAAATAGGAGCATTTATATTTCTCTTTTAATACACTCTGTTCTTCAGGTGACTAAATATTCCAACCCAGTTGTTACAAAAAACAAGCATTTCCCAGGGTCATGGATCCCAGTGTAGAAGTCAGAGAGTGAGAGTGCTTGACTTCTACTTTCACAGTTGTTCCATGAATTCACACGTCAGTAATCTCATCAGCTGGAGACTGGGTCTGCAGCAATTTTGTGCAGTGGCGGGGTAGGAAGGAGTACTGAAAGCACAGAATGTGTGACCACATCTGATGTAGTTAACTGAGTAAGTAAGTCAGGTAATCAGGAAATTAAATAGCTGATGTTTTTCTTTCACCCTTGTGAGGAATTTGCTGTTTACCTTGCTGCCTGAATCATTCTGACTCAGAGACAGTCTTCTTAGGGTGATCTTCAGACCTTCAGCACAGCAGTGAAGTTCACCTTTTGTCCTCTTTGTATTTCCCACGTAATAGGGGAAGTAATAGTTTGCATTCTTTTCTGCCTTTGGGTCAGGGTATTTAGGCTGTTGCTCAACAGGAAATGACCAGGAAAGAGTTGTTGTAATAGAGTAATCCAAACCTTAGCTCCTGGGTGGATGGATAGGATTTTCTCCTACAGCTCAGGGGTGGAAATTTAACACAAGTGCCTCCTCTGTGTTCCTAAGGAAACATATCAAGCAGCTGGACATTCAAGGGCAGCAGTGTTTCTGGTGGAGGGGCTGGTTAGATGGTGCTGTCTGTGTAGGTGCAATTGCTCACTGACATCACCAATGCACTGTGTTGCCATAAAACCAGGCTGAGAGGGTCCCTGTACCACCACACTGCTGAGAGAAACCTCAGCAGCCCAGAACTCCCTGATTCAGCCGAGTTTGCTGGAACAGGAACTCCCTGCAATAACCTGTTTCTGCCTGCCATAAACACTTTATTAAGGAAACTTTCAGAGCTGCCCCATGTTCCAGCTTCTAGGCTGTACATTTAGTGACCATCCTGTGCCTTTTCCCAATGATATGCCACTGTCAGTGGGGGTTTCCTCCACTGCATTCTTATTCCACATCAGGCAAACTACTTCTGATACCCCACAGTCATGTCCACCAGGGCAGTAAGAACATCAGCTTTGCCATCACCATGCCATGGGCACCAGCTGCAGTCAAAGAACTTAGAGAAGCCATGAAAGCATAGCCCTGAACTGCAAATGGGCAAAGCTGAGTTAACAAAATGGAAGCTCCATCAGAAGACAGCACCTTCAAAGGACAGGATTACATCAAAAAGGATCCAGTGTAGCAGCACAGAGTTAGCCCTGCTGTATGGCAGATGAACTTCTGCTTCTGCTGGGTTCAGAACTGACAAAGCCATGTAAGATCCTGTTGCTCTGTCCATACAACCTGTCCTAGGTAAAGACACACCACCCTCCTTCCTCCTCCCTGCCAGACTCCAGGCTGAGTCTGGTCCTTGAACCTGTTAGGTGATACCTCAGTCTAAGGGGTTGGCAGTGGTTAAGTAGGCTTAAGTAGCCAATTCCTGACAAGCTCTCTGTTCTAACTTCTTGGGATGCAGTGGTTTTGACTCTTGTGCACCTGGGAGGATTTTGAAGCTCTGTGCACCCTTGGGGAGTTTTCCTGTTGTAGCAATGTTGTTAAAACGTGAACAGGACCTCGGACTCAGACCAAGTATTGACATGAAGAACATCTATTTCTCCTTCAGGAATAGGCATAATGGAAGATTTTCCATTAGATATCACGCTGGAATGAAAAATCAGATCTTTCCCACAATTTGTCTGTAGAGAGTATCTTGTCTAAAAATCTTTTTCAATAAGTAATGCAAGATTTTCTCTATATGCAGAAAATCTGTGTCATTTATCAGCTCTTGGTGACTTGGGAACTGCTGTAGCAGTATTGTGTGGACTGTTGGCAGAACTAAACCTCATGTGAGGTACAGTCCTGACTTTATGGGCCTTTGCCAGAGTAAAACAGTTTTGCTTCAAGCAGTATTTTTTCAGAAATGTCTACCAGTGAAACACCTTTCCTCTCTGCTGATTGTCATTTGAATTAGACCATCTTTGATAAAATCTCCCTGTGAGGCCATAACCATCCTTCACCGCAGGTTGTGACCGGGAGCTGGGAGGTGGTGACATCAGACTTAAGAAGAACAGGGGGCTGTAATTTCTCTCTGAGATTCTCATCAAGTGAAGCAAAGCCACACTGTGCTACCAGGGTGGATATACAGGATCCAAGTACTAGGAGGCACAAAACTGGTGAGCCTGTTTCAGGATTCATCCAAGCAATAATGCCAATTTCCACATGCTGGCAGACTTTCTTCTCAGTGTAAGACTGTAGCCCAGAAAAGAGGCTCAGTCTTGCTGAACAGCACTTGGAAACAGCCAAAAAGAAGGACCCAGGGGAACCACTAAAACCAGGAGACTTTCCACTGGCTCTACATGCCTGGCAGTGTCTGCAACAGTAATGTGGGGGAACACAAACAAAATGCAAAAGTCTGTTTGGGATGGACTTGCCCAGTAAGCAGGAGACCATGCTGTGAAGGACTCCCAGGGCAGGAGGCAGAGGTGGGCCTGGGAAGATAGAAAGGCAGGGTTTCTTCTTGGGTAGAGGATTTATGTGCAGTTTCAGATCAGTACAATGTCTTTTTTCTCCAATGATATCAGTACAAAATGAGACTGAGGGTGGAGGTGGGGGGCAGGTATGTCCTAACAAAAGCCCAGATCTTTTGTCCACACCACCAAAGATCTGCCAGAGTGGCTCTTCTGTGAACCTGTCACAAGGCCAGGCTGTGCCAACAAGAAGGGGCATGGGATGGGTATTGTACAGAAATTATGGGCACATTAAAGCCTCCTTTTATCCATATTGAATACCTTTATTTTTCTGTGCAAATAGTGTTCATGCAAATTATGCAGCTACACTAAAGAGAGGCCCTTTAAGAATGTGTCTCTGAAAACACAGTCTCCTTTGCCAAGAAATAATGGGACTTCCTTAATTATCAGCTGTTATCTTCTGGGTTTAGCAAACTTTTGTTGCTTTATGTGCGGTTGCTTCTTTTATGCTTTGACGTTAATGAATTGGAATTGAAATTATGTACTGAGGAAAACAAAGTGATTTGTACAAATAATAAAATGGTGTACTTGTGTGTGTCAAAAAGAAGGAGATCAAGTATTGTGCAGAAGGAGTTTGGAAACCAAGCTTTCACACAAACATCTTAATAGATATTAACAACTGGCTCCAAGTCACAGAAGTGTGTTTAAGCGTTGGTGTTTTGAGAAATCTGTCAGATCAGAGCTCAGAGTCTGGCTGGTGTTGGAGGCTGTCTGTGTAAGGTGGCATGTGTAAGGTGGCTCTGCCACGACAGAGGACCTCATCTGCTGCCATTTTTAACAGCAGATCTTGTGGGCAGGGAGGACAAAAAGGAGTTATTAGGCAACAGGCACATAGGTCAACAGAGTGTTGCTGGTATTGTACAGATTGCCTCATTTCAGAGAGAGAGAAGGAAACTAGCTTGACAGGAGAAAGTCAGAGACATAAATGATGCTGGGTTAAAAGAAGCAGCTAAATCTAGGATTCCTGAATTTGTTAGAAAACTCTGTCTGAGCCCAAGCAATATTCTGGAGAGATGAGGCAGAGAAATAGGAGCCCAGGTCCCAGAGAAACCATCCTGAGTCATCAAGGGTGACTGGCAGCTGCAGGTATGAGTATATCCAGATCTCCTTCTATTACACAGTGGGGCTTTAATGTGCTGTGGTTCTATTCATTTGGTCAGATACATCCACTCTTCTGATAGCCAGAGGGAAGAGTGATTTGGAGTTGGAGCCTCTGCAAAGTCTACTAGGTTATTTGCACCCCTCCCAAGAAAGCCAGTGCTGGTCCTTAGGCAGCTGGGTCAGAGAGGAAGGATCTGCAGACAGACAAAATCCCCAAGCCTCCTTCCTGTGCTCTGGAAATGTGCTGGAGGTGATGTCTGCAGTTTGTGTTTGACTTGAACCTGAGCCCAAGGCCCACATCTCATCTTGGAGGCAGCACTCACTGCCCTGCATCTGAGACCAGTGGCTTCCAGTGGCTCCTGCCTCTCTGCTAAACTGGTGTTCCTTTGTTAGGGCCTCTCTGGGTGAGGGACTGCCAAGGGTCCACTGTAAAGGCAAATGTGTGTGTACAACCTTCCCCAGAGGGGAAGGAGCAGAGTGGAGGAGAAGCTTTCGTACAGCCAGTTTGGGGTCAGCTACCAGAACCCTGGAGCATCTCATTGCCTGTCTGAAACAAGCAGAAGTCTGAGCTTGTCTGGGTGGACAGGCTTTTCTCAAACCCTGCAACCCCAGTGGCTTAGCCTGCCCAAGGTAGGAAGGACTGTAGGAACCAGGAATTAACTTAATTAGGACCAAATGACCAAGGCAGACAGCACAAAAGACTGCAGTATGCTCATAACTCAAAATCCCATGGTTCAACACACATCATCTGTTACAACTCCAGGAGAGAGAGCGTGGCTGTAGCTGTTTACACTGGTTATATGCCAACCATCCCCAAATTACCACTGCCCTGACTTTCATACTTGTTGGGGCAGTGCCCAGCTGTATGTGCTGGGTGCAGTGTGGAATCACAGAAATGCCTTTTTTGAGAGTTGTCTAAGAGCTCAGTAAGTTGGAGTTTGGGCCAGTGAAGTTTCCACTGCATTATGTCAACGCCAGCTCACAGAGACCAGCTCTATCTGGTTCATTTTTAGTCAGGAGTCCATTGATGTGCTGGTGTTCCCTTGACACAACTGCTTCCTGTAAAGCTGCAAGTTGTCATTTAGTTTGGCATTCCTGCTTTTGTTTTGCTGAGTACTCTGTGAGATCAATTATACAACTGTTAGGTTTTCTCCAAAGTCCACAGAGGATGAGAGCTGGCTTCCCTTTGCCCAGCAGGTGTTTCTGAGGAAGCAGCTGATGTGGCCTGGGCTTCCCTGCTTGGCCCAAGAGCCTGGAGAGATACTGTGAGCAATTTCAGTGCTTCTGACAGTCACTGACAATTCCTGATGCTCCTTGTGCGCCCCAGATAACCTGGCCCTACTGCCACACTGATCCCTTTGGGTTCTTTTCTGCACTTGGCCTCAAGGGAGTGGCCTCAGCAGCATAGCCCAGTCTCTTAGAGGCATTCACATTCATTTGGTGGCCTCCTTCTCCAGAGCAGTGTCTTCCCTGTGGCAATTTGCAGGTAATGGGAAGGCCCAGGTGGAGAAGCAGTGTGTTCTTGCAGTAGGACCCAGAGGTGTCCAGCAGGGATCCACTCTTGTGCCCAGGAGTGCAGTGAGCAGCACACTTGCACTGATAGGTGCTGACCAGGCCAGCAAAGGGAAGATCCTGCCCTGATTGCATTGTTTACTGCAATGCAGGATAGAGACACTTAGCTGCTTTGGGTAATAAAAACAATTGGAAAAAGCCTGCTTCTCTGCCAGCAGACATGTTGTGGTGTCTGAGCTGGCTCTCTCCAGCCACTGTGTGCAAGTTGGGATGGTTTGGAGGATTAGGGTATGTTCAAGGGTTAGACCATGGCTGCATCTCACAAGCACAGCAAAAGGTGCACCCTTAACAAAGACCATTTGCTGCAGCACTTGTCTTTGCTCTAAAACTTTTTTTCCAGAAGAAACATTTTTTCTTTTTTCCTTTTTTTTTTTTTTTTTTTTTTTTTTTAAGTAGAAGGAAAGGAACCTGTGTTTTTCCCAAGCATCATTCTTGGAAATGACCTTCTGAAATTTTCTCGAAACATATCAGCTTGAAGCAGATATTTCCTGCTTCCAGGGAAGCTTTTCTAGAGATCTGCCTCCTGTAAATGTTTATACAAACAATTAAAGACTGCCAGAGTTACAAGCAGCAAAGACAGAGGAACTTAGGATGGAAAACATTGAAACCTTAATAATAGCTTTGCCAACTGCACTTAATAAACAGATGCATCTGATATGGATTTTGTATAATAAACACTAGCTTTGACATTAAACTTTTGTACCCATTTTATTTTGCTGCACAGCAAGCAAAAATGTAGCATAGCCTTACACAATGTTGAGTATTTTCTGGCAAATGATGCATTTTTAAAACAATTCTTAAGGTTTTTTGATCAGTTGTGGGTTGCAATGGACTGATATTGGTGTTCCTTTCCTGTGACACTTCACGTAAGGCAAGTGAGTACTTGTTTTGACAGGCTGTAAAAGATAGGTAATTATAAGGGGGAAAGGGCTATTTCATTCCTCTGACACTTTATGGATTTACATACTTCTGTGCATTGGACATAAAACACATCAGCTCATCTGTGGTTTTGTGGGGTTTTACTTTAAATGCTCAGGAAGAAGCTCTTATCATGTTTTATCTCAGGGAAAGGAGATCTAGAGGATTAAATGATACAATTAAAGATTTATTGGAAAACAGGCACAAAGTCCAATGCTAAGTAGTCTTGTTTAAGCTTGATTCACAATAGTGCCATGTCGAGACACCAAGAATTTTAATGGAGCTATGACTTTACGTTAAGTGTTTGATAAGATAATTCCCAGTAGAGCGAAGTGGATGGCAATTCCCATTGTCCCCTGGACTGGTCTGTCTGAGGTGAAGTGTGATTGTGGCCATGGGTGACACTGCTCCTGTCCCAGCATCCGCACACCAGCTCCCACTGGAACACCCTGGCAGACACTTTACCCATCCATAAGAGTGTCTGGAAACATGAATGCCATGATACTTTATCACCATTTAATAACTATCTGAATTTAGGCCTGGGAAGGGGCTTTCCCACAGGCTGTGTAAGCAAAGATCTTTATTATAAAGTTCTACTTTTTTTGTAGTGTTTAGAGGGCAACATTTACCAGATTTAAGGACCTGTGTTTTATGAGGTAGCTTTGAGGCTATATGTAAAGAAACCCCATTCCTCTAATGCACTATTCATACAATACAGTTTTTTATGGGTCACATAAGAATTTCAGGGAGTTTATTCTGAAAATTTGCATGAAATTGGATTTTTTTTCCATGAGTAGTCAACATCAGTAAGCTAAGTATAGATTGGAAATACTGCAGACCAGTGTTTCTGGTGCTGAGCAAACATATGAATATATAATTGCCTATACAAATGAAAAAGACAACTTTTTTGATGAGCCAAGTTGACTCCAACCTCAGATAATGGACTAAAAGGTGCAAGCTCAGCACATTGCTTGGAGCTGTAATGTCTTTAGCAAATGAGGGAAGCTGAATACCCTTTGCCTACATAACCTTTGCCTTCACTGGTTTTGCCTTATTCATGTTTGGAAGTACACATCATCCTCTAATGTGTTTAAATAGCAGCAGGATGGAAGTAATGACTGTGCTTTCAAGGGCAGAATGCTCCTGAGTTCCATGGGAACTGGATGCTGAGTTATACCAAACAGTCATAGAGCACACATGACTCAGACCCGAGCTGCACATCTGAAATGTTGCTGTAATGAAAAGCATCACTTAATTTTTTTTTTTTATAGCACAAGCAAACCTATTTTATATATTTTTAATATGTTTTGCTTTTCATATTTTGTGTGCTTAATGTTCCTATGTGTGTGTGTATATATATGTATGTGACACCACAGAATGTGTGCAGACAGTACCATGCATATTAATATGTATTTATGTGCTGGACATTATATGTACATATAGTCTATATTATTTACTAACAACCACTTTATTTGAGACATCAGAAAAATGTGGGATTTCACTGTGTCTGAGAGCACTGATTACATTCACAATGGTGAACAGATTAACCATTTAGTTGCAGGTATCAAGGTTGTCACTCAAACTGGCAGCACCTCAGAATAGCTAAAGCTTATCAAAAATTGTCTGGATTGGAAATGACAGCCATACATGCATGAATGCGTCTGTATGGCTGGAAGATTGTTGAAGTGTGAAGTGAAGAAGTTCACTTCGGTTTATTTTTTATCATAATTACTGTATTTCATGGAGAAACATTGACTTGCCTCATGATAAATACAAGGGGAAACAGAAAGAAACTTCTTTCTCTTATCGTATTTCACCACATTTGAACAAAGCGTATTTATTTCATTCCTTGTGCATTTATGTAGCCATTTACTGTACTCTGTATAAGTGAAGCAGAATAATTTTTTGCGAGACTAATTAAAAGTTGCATGGTAGAAAATGTTTTTGTGATCACACCAGCGTAACGAAATTGAGCTGTCTTTACTGACGTGTGCTCCATTTACTGGGTTTTTAAAAACATATTTCCCACACTTCCAGCAGATCATTATTTTTTAAAAGCAAAAACATAGTAAAGCTTTTCCTCGTAAGTGAATTCATATCCTTACTGAACATATTTAGAAAAATAAAGTGGCAATTTATCTCATCCTTTTTTCTATATTGTGTGGCTTTATTCTGCTTCCCAGCTCTATAGTGTCTTACAAAACTTCCATGTCAAATCAAGAACAACTAAATGACCTCTAAGTCAAGAGGATTGATGTGTAAAGTTTATTTGTCTCCAGCCTGGTGGTGTTGCAGTCTCATTCAGTCCCAGCATGAAGTACCAGGCAATTTTACCATGTTCTACATTTTGGATCCCATGTGGAATAAGCCTGTAGTAAGTGGAAAAGGCAAGTAATTTAGTTATATGATTTCATCATATACTGTTAACAGAGTTGAGGATTGCACTGAGCAAGTCTGGAGGTTTTACCATGACAAGTGGACAAAATGAAGGTATTATTCTTTAAAAAATGCATATATATTTTTTAAATCCCCCAAGTTGGTTCAAACCACTGTTAACTCTTCCCAAACACTGCCATAGGTGGGGAGGGGACGGGACCTAGATCTGTGGCTGATGCTTTTGAGGAGAAAATGGTCTACTGAAGAAAGGGAAGGATCCGATTTTAACTGGCATATCACTCCAAAGTGCCCATTTGGCTTCCTCACAGATTTGGGAAGTTTTCTTCTTCAGGTGCTATGTGCCAGATTAAACTGGAAGCATTAATACTCTATACACTCAAAGACAACTGCTGTGTCTGAACAAGGCAGTGGATAAAGTGTTGAGTGTAGAACAGAATTTCATGTCATGCTCAAAAAGACTAAAACAGGAGACACCTTGGATGCACTTTATCATTCTGGGGTCAGGGATCAATCTTACCCCTACTACTGGTCCAGCAAGTGGCCTTTAGCAAGTTGTGAAACTGCTGTTTGCAGAGCAGGGGTGTTTAGTGTCATTCTGGCCCTTGAGGTTATGATGGCACCCAGAAGACTTGTGCACGATGGATCTCTGTGCTGTGGGGAGACCGACAGTCATGAAAGGGTGCCCTGCAGAGATATCAAAGCATGGGTAGGGAAAAGGAAGCATTGTTTAAAAGCTGGAGGATGAAGGTAAGAAAGATAACCCCTACTGCTCTACCTGCCATTAAGTGAAAAAGCCATTGCCAGGTTATATTATTTTTTGTTGCAAATCTGTGACTGCCTGAAGCAGAAACCCATCCATACATTATTTTCCTTTCCCGGTGGCTCACCACATGAGCAAAGACGAAATGCCTCCCTTTCCAACTGTGTGGAAATGGCTCTGAGATATGGATAGATATGGGATTGTCAACTCCAATTAGTTGGAGCAATGACCTACTGTACTTCTCTTCTATAGGTATGACAAAAGCCGTTCCGCCCATGAATTAGACATCGGTGAGAGGCTGAATTTAAGCTCACTATTGTATGGGAATGTCCACTCCGCTTTGCCACACTAAAGACATTCAGGCAGGCAGAACACCCTCCGCTGACTCATTAGGGCATACATTAGAGGCGAGCTCGCTGGCTCGCCATGAACCCACGGTGCTCTCTTGAATGGTAGCCCTTGGTGGACGCTTGCAGGGCAGGCCGGTTCCCACAGCACCCCGCTGATCCCCTGTGAACAGATTCGCAGCTCCCCGCTGGCTGCAGGAATGGATTGCTTGCCCCATCCTCACCCGCCACTGACAGCCCTCATAATAATAACCTGCCCGGGAGGCGAGGCACGGGGACGGGTTTGTGACAACTCATTAGCCTGAGACACGGCCGGGTCCTGCCAGGGACCGTCACCACCGCTGCAGAGGGAGCAGGACAATGCTGGGCAGCACCGGCCGGGCCCTCTCGAGGCCATCCTCTCCCAAAAAACATTGCTTTCGTCCTCAGAAAGGAGTGCCTGCAGGAGGTGACACCTTGGAGATCCCCGAGGAGGGAGAAACCAGAAAAATTGGAATGCCAGAAGTGCTGAGGAGAAAAATGAGGCCAGCAGGGGGTCGTATGATACCGCAGTGAAGCTACAGCTGCTCGGAGGGATGGGAGGCAGCCCTGGGCTCCGGCATGCACACATCAGCTGATTTCCAGGCAGCAGTTCAGCTCTGAGGTCCTGGGTCTGATTTCTCAAGTGCTCTCTCTTCCTCCGTTGGCTTCCTCATGACATCTTGATCAAGGCATCATCCTGGGAAAAGAAATCAAGAAAAGAACTGGGAATACTATTAATTGTTGCTTTTCACTGTTGTCTGCAGTTTGTCTTTTAAAATCCAGGTGCACTGTGACTGAATTGGCCTGTGACTTTTGTTCCTGTCAGGAACTACACGTGAAATCCTGTCCACTCCCCATGTCACTGGAGCGGTGGGCAGGGAACCTCTGGGTCTGGCAGAAATGCTCTGGATGTGACTCGTCTGTGTGTGGAAATCAGCAACTGGAACTTCCTCAGGCTAGTTTGGCAGGAGGGGTGTGGAGGGCTGTCCATGATGAGCTGTTCTTTTCTGGCAGTCATGGAATTGCATTATCTCCAGCTTGGAGAGTGGTGCTTACAAAGAAGAGATCTTCGATCAAAGCCCCCAACAACAGCAATGTTAAGTAGATTGGTCACTACACGCAAGAGATGCCCCTGCTTCTAATGAGACAGGAGCAAGACTTGGGGAATCTTATTTCACCTTTGCTGCATATATCTTGTGTGATATCTGAGAGTTTTCTATGCAAACTGAAGCCCTGAATTGTATGTCCTCTAAGTGATGTTTTCACATTTAATAATTTGACTCAAAAAGAGCAAAACCACTTATTTGTAAGGTCTTTGACTGGCTGCATACTGGTAGACAATGAAAATTTAATGAGGTTTTTTGCAAATTTTAATGCAGAAACATGAAATGGTTTCATTAAGAGAAGCAATTTTCAGCACTACTGCAGAGAAATGCCACCTATCAAGGCTGGAAACAGTCACTCTAAAGCAAATGCCAGCAAGACCTAGTGTGACAGCAAAGAAAGAAAAAACAACTCAGACCATACATAAGTAAATAAATAAAAAGAATCGTCACAGCATGCTGTTCCCATAGCTCAGCTGCTTTAGAAATAAGAAAGAAGACTTTCTGAACCACAGCTCTCTAAGTACTCGAGTGCTGTGGTCAGGAAAAGCTCACTGCCATTGCTGAAGTATTGAGAAGTATGTAAAATCACAAAGAAGCAACTTCTGTTTCAGAAGGGAGGAAAAGGCCATGGTCTAAAACTGTGTTATCATATTGTTTCTATCTTCTAAGGCACTTGTCTTGCAGGCAGGACTTCAGCTATGGAGACAGAATATTTCCAGGCACACTGGCAATGTTCCAGACCCACTAATAGCCCCCCTTAGTCATGAGAAGCAGCAACACATAGTAAATCATGCTGAGGACCAACAAAAGGTTTCTAACAGCTTTGTTAATGAGCTGGAGGTAAGAGCATGTCATTGACATTAGCAGAAAATGTTAAATTTGGATCTGATGCAGGCAGAAAAATTGCTCCAAGACAAATGTGAAGATTAAAATGATCTGGGCAGAATTGATAGCAAATCAGTCCATTTCAGGAACTACAGCTGTTGAAAAGAAGGTCAGATATATTGCTCTAGGTTTCAGATGCAGTCTAAACTATGTGGTCTGTCTAGAGATCCAAAGGAACTTACCTCTTGTGAAAATAGAGGCCCAGCAGATGTATGTGACAGTGACATCATCTGCTGGCAAGTGACAGCTGGTACTGTCCCAGTGGCCTCAAACAGAGCTATTGATGGGAAAAGGTGCAAAGAGAGAGAAAGAAACTAAATTAATCCAAATTAAAAGACTGTCTGACATGGTCTAAGGCTGCAGTAAGATACTGCTAAGTGAACAAGGCACATGTTTGTTCCCAAACTGTCTTGAGAATTTTGTGCAAAAATCCCTAGATGCAGAATTTCATGGGAGACTAAACAGCAGAGGAATGAAATGGGTATGGATGTAGATGTGTGCTTTGTCAAAGACAATGAGAATCAGAGTCTGCTGTTGGGGTAAACCACAGAAGTGTCTTGTCCTTCTCACGAGGAAAGTTCTGTTGCTGAGGGACAAACTCTGACTTTATGAAGAAGGAGTTATGAGTGGTGGTGTAGATAGGAGTGCAGCTGGGGTTTGGATACAGCAAAACATCCCTGGGAGGGAGGCAGCCACATATGGCTCTTCCTCTGGGAGACTCACCAGTGACACCAGGGCCCAGGTTCATATTCCTGAATTGCTTTAAGCACACAGTACATAGCAGGGAACAAGGTTCATTATCTATTTTTAAGGAACCCTGGCCTACCAAACTAATATTAAAGAAGCTTTCCTCAACTACAAAAAATTTGCTTCTGCAAAAAAAAAAAAAAAAAAAAAAAAAAAAAAAAGAAAGAAAAAAAAAAAGCATGACTGTGAAAATGCACATTCAGTTTATTTTCTCCCAAGTTCATTTTCAGCCCTGAATTTGAATTGAACTCAGCAAGACTAAGAAAAAAGGAAGATAAATCTGGACTGGGCCAAAAGAGACATAGTCCAAAGGAGAAAGGTTTCAGTGTTGCATCTCAGAGCCACTAACAGAGCTGTGCTGGTCATAGCCCCCAGTGATACATGTCTTAAATTCTCAAATAAAATATCTGCACCAGGATTCTCCTAAGTCTGGTCCAGACCACAGGTTTGCAAATGAGTTGAAGTCTGATGTTTGAAGATAAAAGTGACTGGTGAAATGCAGGAGTCTGGAAGGAGGTGAGTGAGGAGGAATTCAGAGAGGAGTGGAGGAACCTTTAGAGGACACTGATGCTTAAGGGCCACCACCTCTGCAAATAGAACAAACAGCTGCTTCTCTGATATTCCTTGGGGCAAAGGAAGGAGCTGATGTTGCTTTTCCTAGTGTGTGAACAGTTCAAGTTTCTATGTGCGTGTTCATTTGGAAATATTTAAGACAAAGAAAAAATAGTTTCAGAAGATGAGTTTTTCCACTTTATGATATGGAGGCTGTATATAAAGTATTTCATAATGTCTGGAACACCTTCACAGCAAGCCATTTTGATATGTTCCACTGGAACTACTTTTCAATGGGAAAACAATACATAAAGAAGAATAGAGGATGTTTTTCAAAGTCTCCAGAAGATGTTTTTGGCTTTAGTACACTTCCTTCCAAGCCACTGAATATACTTTCCAAAAGTCAAAGCACTTCTTTTGCTGAAGCAGGCTAAATGAGTCCAGAAAGCAGCCAGTCCTGAGTTCACAGTGCCATTTCTCTTGTAATATTTTAGATACCTCACATATTTCTTCATCAAGCTCTCTGAAGGCAAGGACTGTTAAATCACATCTGTAAACTGAAGCATGGAGAATTCTTTACATGTGTAAAATTCCTTCTCATTATATAGAGAGAAACAGTTTACAGACTGCTCTAAGTACAAGGCAAATAATTCACCAGAACAACACGAGCCTCTTAGCCTTGATGATCTTGTTAGGCTACAAATGTCTGAATGGCTTGCCTGGTTTACTTGAAAGTGACTAAATTAAATGCTGTCTTTTGTTCATTAGCTGGGAGATTTTTTTCCTAAGCACTTTACTCCAATTCTGAAACATCTGCACATAAATGAGAAAAAGAAAAGAGGGCAAAATAGCACATAAAGGGGATTTAATTCTCTCTTAAACAGAAATGCAAATTAAGGAATTCTAGCTAGCCTGGGAGATGCCTGCTCAGGGATGCTGGATATTGGGTGGGAACAATATGAACATACATTTCTCAGAGCATTCATGTTACGCAGAGCTCCAAAACTGGAGTTCATCCATGGTCATATTCATAAGGCATGATAAATTATTGTTTAATACTTACATTGAGAAATGTTGAGAGATCAGACCAGAATCTGTATTTCAGTGGTCTAGACTGAATTTACACACATGAGGACGTTTGTCTGGAAAAATTGCTGTGCTGCCTAGAGCTTGAATTCCCCTCATGGAGCTGTACTTCAGATAGATGAAACATGCTGAGTTGCATACATCCATCAGTGCATGGGTTTCAGTGCCATCTGACATATTTTCAAACATATCAAGCTCCATGTATTCTTTGTGCACTCCTGCTGAGCCTGGAAATCCCCAGATAAATGCCTGCACCACAACACTGAGGGGAAGGCTTTCATATTTTATTTCCTTCAGTGCTCACTGTGTCAGCACTGTACCCTGGCTGGAGGCAGTGGTTGCCTGGTCGGTGGTCTCTGCAGTTCAGCAATAGAAGATCTGGATGCAGGGAACAACCTACAAAAGGTTCATAGGGTGAACCTTACCAGGTTCTTTACCTGGACACTTTCTTCATTTTCCACCTGGAAGTTTTGCACAGGTGGCTTTTGCCAGCTCCTCATAATGGCTGTGGATGTCCCGATGTCCCTCTCAGCAGGGAGGCTGGATCATGGTGTGCCTTCACAGGCTGCTCCTCAGCACTGCCTGCTGCAGTGCAGGTGTGCAGATGTGCAGATGTGCAGCGCCATCCCATGGGATGTGCCTCCTGGTGTCACAGCCAGGCCTGTGCTCACAGGGGCTGCAGGCAGGCTCCCCTCCTGCTGCTGCTGAGTGCCCCTGCTTCCCAGGCACACCGTCCCACCTGCGAGTGCTGACACCCACCGCAGGACCCCAGGCACACCAAGTTCTTGCATGCTCAGAGACAGATGTTGAAAGGGGTGTTTTTAGAGTTGTAGCCATTTTTGTCTGAAGCATCTGCTCTACTGCATGCTTTCCTGCTGTCTCTTATTCCCTCAAATAAGGGAGAAGGCAAGGGTTTGGGAGCCAAGTCTAATCCTGTTTACATGATGCTTTTAACTTGTGTATTACTAGTTCAAAGCATGTGTCCCAATTTAGAAGCAAGACTAATACAACCTCAGGCTTAGCACTCATCAGATCTCACTAATTAAGCATGTTCAGGCCTGGTCAGTACCAGATGGAAAGTTGTCAAAAAATTATATGCCTTATCTAGGAGTGGTGTCAGAGGCTGCAGGTGATGCATTTCTCTCAGTAATCAGCTACTGTCCCAGCCACACTTAGCTTGGCAGTCTGGAACATCCGGAGCAAAGTCTGATTTCATTGCAGGCATAGCACTTCACACCCATTTTTCCATGAGGAGAGAGAAAACCAGCCTGATTTTGAAGACCAGCACAGAACTACTTGGCATTTAAGTCCTGAAAGTCCTATTCAGAGAACAGAGAAGCACTTTGATGCTGCAGAACACATGTGCTGGCCATTGGCATGGTGCTGTCTCCTAGTGCCATTCCCTGCGTATGTGTACTGAAAATTAGGGTGGTTTGCTCTGGAGTCCTGCAGGTGCTCATTTATCATCAATAAAATACAGATTTTTTTTTTTTTAATGGAGCTAGGACATTGATTGAGTATCAAACTCCAAAGAGGAGAACAAATCTCTTCTTTCCTGCATTCTTTGTCCTGCTTATCCATCTGATTCCCACACTCATCTGGCCATGCTGCTGTTACACACTTTTCAGATATGAGTGAAACTCGCCCTCAGTTTAAATGTCTTGCATGGGACTCCCGAATGACCTTTGTAAGACTTCAGTATCAACCAGATTTATCAGTATACCTGAGAGCTGAGTTTAGCCCTAAAGAAGGCTTTGCAGAAGCCTAGGGATGGTCATTGTGACACAAGTGTTGTAATAAACCACTTTACATAGAAGACACAATTCTGCCAGTGGCAAATGCTCTACAACTTGAGAGTTACTAGATATACATGCAAAGCTTCACTGCAGACTTTCTGCTACAAACTCTTTAATTCCATAGCTTTATTACAAAAACAAAGCTTAGCCCATGAGGTGACAGAAGTGCCCACAAGGTTCATCATATTTGCCACAAAAGTCATATGTGCTCCAAAGGAAGCTGGGATCAATACTTTGAAGCCATGGTGTCTTTCCGATTTCATATGGATTGTCAAGAAGAAATAGAAGGTAAAGGGACAATTTACAGATTTAAACATAAGACAGGTTCCTACCTACAACTTAGTATGATTTTTTAGCTCTTTGTTTAGAAACATCCTCACATTCATCATGCATTTTGAAATGTAAACCAGCTTGGCCTTTCAGTAGCCAGTAAACAGCAAAAAATACGAAGTGAAAATCCAGGGTTTTTGCCAACAGTGTCTAATTCTGTTTCTAATGCTGTCAGGTTTAGAAATATCACTGCTTCCCTTGCAGCCCTTCTCTGTGGGATGCCACCAGCACAGTGGGATTCCCCAGCTCCGTGGAATGCCCCTGGCACCCTTTTGACCCACAGGAGGTGCACACATGGAAAGGTCCCTGCGGCCCAGTCCCTGCCCAATCCCCTCACCCCTCAGGTGGACTCCCCTGGCCTCTGGAGCAGCCACACATGCTGTCTCCTTTTGTAGAGCCGTCAGTCAGGATAACGTCCTTGACCAGGCAAATCACAGCCACTTTTCAGCTGGAAACAATGCTGGAGCCACAACAGGGCATTGTGCTCAAAGAGGATTACACAGGCAGGGCTGTCTGCCTGGCATGATATTATTATATCAATAGGACTTTTCTTTCTCCCGGAAAACGTAAGCTCTGTTATCTTTTAACAAAGAAACCCAATGCCAACCTGCTGCCAGTCGGCACATTTAGCACAACACTGCTGCTTTTCTTGGAAAGCACTAACAGCTATGGCTTTTTGTGACAAAAGAGTCAGGGGCTCCAGTGGGGACAGAGGGGAGAACTTCATCAGTGGTCTAGATTCCTCTTTTCAAATCTGGCAGTGAGCAAACCATAAAACGGAGGTCACACAATTAAAGCTCTGCCCTGATACAAAATCCTGCTCCAATGTGTGTCCCCTGTGTGTCAGTGGAAAGCCCCCAGCAAGAGGGTGCATGCAGTGGAGACAGCGATGGATGGTGGGGTTCGTGTCCCTGTGGTATCAGTGGGGTCTGCATCTGGAGCTGAGGGTGAGGCAGGAGGAGGAAGAGTAGGCCAGTGGAGGTAGCAGTGGAAAGGTGGCACTTGCCAAGAAAACCCTTTTTCTGTGTTTTTCACTGCTCCTGAATGATGTAGAGACCTCATTGCTGGTCTAGGAGAAGTCAGTGACAGCTGAAACATTCCCTCAGGTCAGCTGATTTCTCTCAGTCCTTGGGTTTGTTACATTCAACGATTTCTGGATGCTTTTTTCCCCTTAAGCAATTTTGTACCACCATTGCCTTACACTCTCTGTTATCTCTGGCTCCAGCTGGGCTATTTATTTCTCATGACATAATTCCAGTCAAGTTTCAGAGCACTTGATTCCTGTAAAGCAGCATTAAAAGGCTGTCACTGCTGTGCCCACTGATTGTGGATAAAAACAAACATTATTCCATCTGCCTACATCAATCTGTCATGTTCACCCATCTGTGGTTTTGCCTGACAGTTAAATTAATTTATCATTAGAATAAATCCCTTTCAAAAAAAGGGAAAGGAAAAGTGAGGCCATGTGTTGGGTTGAGTTTAGTTTAGTTTAATTTGAGATGTCTGCTTGAATATACCAAAGGAAATTTGTGAATAACATTCCCAGTCCATGCTGGGAAATATGCCTGTCTTCACCTATACTGAATGTGTCTGCTTGCAAGGAAGGGCTGGAAGACAGGCCTGATACATACCCAGCTATCTCAGGAATATTGGCCAAGGTATGGTTTGGTCATATTTGTCTCTGTGCATGTCAAAAGGAACCCTATGAAATCAGTGCAGGGCTTTGGCATAAATCTAGCATTAAAAGGTGACCCAGTAGAAGACACTGGTTTACTGGTGCCTGTCAGCATCTGTAAATACATATGTTTGTGACATAGAATCCATGCTCTTTAGTGGAGGTTTTTCCCATCCTTCTCTATTAATCATCTGTGGCTTGTATTTCCAGAGAATAATCTTCTTTCCAGTTTGAAATTATCTAATCCTAAATTGTTCCATCCTTGCTGGCCTGACAGTCATTCCATCTCCTTCATCAGCTTCAGTCTTCACTGCTCTGCTTCTTGTACGAGATGAAACATTTCCTAATTTAATGCTCAGTCTCTTTCTTCCCAGAAGTATCTACTCTGCCTGGGCCAGGATTTGTAGAGTTGCTTGTGCACCTTGCCCTGCAGGTAGGAAGGGGCTTGGAGCCCTCACACAGGCCAGAAGCCCTGGTTGCCTTGAGATGGAGCGTGTGTGCAATGCAAGCGAGCATCAGTACTTCAGTGGGTCCCCATTCCACTGCAGTGCCTGCAGCATCCCTAGGCATGCACCACCTTCCACACAGGAAAAGGTGGCCCAGAAGTGGGTCAGAGGTGCTGGATGTATGCTGGAATAAATCCCTGAGCCTCTGAACATGAATGAGCCAGTCAGCTGTAGTTCATTACCACCTTAGTCATTACTTTGCAAATATTTGGGCTTCTGCCAGAATTCATCAACATATTTCTGGATTCCAGGAGTGTCAGGAATTCATACCAGCTGTTCATTAGTCACTGCTAACCACTCAACTTACTCATTCTAGGGAATGTTGGTGTTTGCTTGGAGAATTAGAAACCATCCTGGCTCATCCACAAGGCACCCCACTCACAAAGGTTCATTAGTGTAGCATATTAGTCAACTTTTTGTAGGACACCCATAGGTGGAAAAGTATTTGCCCAGACAGTCAGCTAATGTTTAAAAAAAATACCCCAAATGCTTCAGCCTCATTTCCCAAAACTTGCTGCTCCCTACTGCGTGACTGCCCTGAGTGGCTCTGGCCAGGGGATCTGCAGGGGGCTGGTGCTAGGCTTCTGTCTGTCACTTAATTGCTGCTCAAAGCTTTTTTGAGTGTCTGCTTGTCATTTCAGGGGTACCTCAGGCCTAAAGTCCACATTGCACAAGGCCCTGGAGCAGAGCCCAGAATCATCTCCTGCCTCATTGCACTGCTGCATCCAGCTCTGTCTCATGAGGTGACCTGACAGCCTAACTCAGGTTCACTTGTCCCTCCTGAAGAGGAAGTTCATACACTGAGGTCGTTCTGAGCGGGATCCAGCTGCTTCTCCATGAGGACAGGCTCCCAAGGCAAGTGGTCACAGCACAAGTCTGACAGAGTTCAAGAAGCTTTTGGAAGCTCTCAGGCATGTGGTGTGGCTCTTGGGGATGGTACTGCTCAGGGGTTGGAGTAGGTGGTCCTTGTGGGTCCCTTCCAGCTGGGCATATTCTGTGATTCTGTGGCTTCCATTGTATGGAGCAGCCTCAAAGCTTACCATCACCCAGTGATGGGGCCAGTGCTCTTTGAAAGGAGAAGGGAGAAGATGTGAAGCAATATGATCAAAACGAGGTCCTCAGTTCACCCCAGAAATACATCTAAGTTCCCAGTGTGGGACTCATCACGCAAGCTTTGCACAGACATATTTCTCAAAGACTTGCACAGTCCTGCAAGGCTTCTTTTGGAATTGGAGAGGTTGAAGCAGCTGCTCCTTTCATTATTTGGTCTGAAACAAGTAAATGGCAATCTCTCAATGACTCTGCCCTGTGCAATTCAGCCAAAGCTGCTGCCTGTCTTGAGTGACTGAAGAGTGGAAATGTCAGCCCCCAGGGACACAGCCTCTCCCATCAGCTGGGCCTAGATGGGTTCCCCCATCAAAGACAGCCCTTTGCTGGCTTTGTTTAGTGCCAGCATCTTCTTTCATCTTTTCATCTGTTTGCTCCCTCAGGATGGACGTGCACAGCCCTGGCTTACAAATGAGCACTGCCCAGGGGAATAAACATTTGAAAACGGGCATGTGGCCCAACTCAGCCTTTCTACCTTTGCTCTGGACATCCTGGTGCCAATGGAAGAGCATCTTCTGCCCTGGGCCTCCTGAGGATAGGCAAGGAGAGTGACATCCAGGAGATCTCTTTATGTTAGGAGTATCTGCTCCAACAGGCAGCACTACGTGGTTATGGTATTTGGGGCTGGATGATTGTAGTTGTTGCTCATTTACACGAGATGGGTTTGGCTCTAAACCAAGTGTTCCCAGTATGTAGAAGTCTTTCTCATAAGCTCACTTATGTCCATCTTTGCTAAAAGATCTCAAGTGGAAAATTACTGAGGAGAAACTAAAAGGTAAAAATGCAAAGTCCAGTGTACCAAATATTTGTGCAGATGAAAGGAAATTGCCTCTATTACAGGGAGATAAAGAAGGTACAAACACAGAATTTAACTAAATGGTTGATTTTCTCCAGTTAGTCCAAAGGAAAGCTCTAATTTCCCTAGAAAGGACAAAAGAAAGAAAAAAGCACAGCCCAAGGGAAGGGAGGAAAAAAAAGACATTAAAAAGCATAAGACAGTATTTCCCATTATGAAAGGGGCTTTTTGGAGACATAATGCTCAGACCTACATTATTACAAGATTTTTTGTGATTTATGACAAATCTTATAGCTGACAGAAAATACTTGACATAATTCAGTTAATATTACAAAAGGTCTTTGGAACAAGCTAGCACAAGCTTTAAACTTTCAACTTTGGATAAATTAAAATTCTTACATGAAGAGCCCATAAAGACAGCACGTGTCCCAGCAACACCATGAAAGTTATGGTTGTTATGTGGACATACACAAAAGAGTTCCTGGGTTTGGGAGATTGTCCTTTAGTCTACTGTTTCAGAATAACCTGGAAAATCAACTGAGGGAAAGAAACCTGAAATTTGTATGCATTCTTACTTTCAAAAATATAAGCAATCGTGGCTGCTCACTGAACACTAAATTCACCGTCAGACAGTTCAGTGTCAGTCCCACTGGACATTGCTTTTCTCAAAATACAGAGTTTCTGTGTGTAGGCAGCCACAAAAAAACCCACACAATTACTCACCAAAAAAAAGCATTGTCCCAAGATAGAAAATATAGATAGATCACTGTCCCTTTGAAACTGCAATCTGAGTCACTGCTGGCTTTTCTCCAAGCTCTCTTTAGAACCTCTGCTTTTGGGTCAGTCCCTGTCTTCCTTGGCAGGCTGGGACAGTTTGATTACTTTCATTATGTCTCTATTCCTGTTCAATAAATGTATTAAAAAATGTGTTCCATATCTCCTTGCCTTTCAAAGAATAGTGAAGTTTGCTCAGATTTAGTGGTATGTTGCTGCAGTAATGAGGAACATACTGTATGTTGAATAAAGCAGGAGACCAAAATGAGCATTACTTTCTGTGGAATATTTTAGAACAGAATTTTTAATGGAATGACTTTTAAAAAGTGGTTTCATAATAGTATAAAAATTCTTTTATTTAAGCCCTGATAGAAAAAACCCAAGACACTTACATTTTTGTTTTTTTCTTTTCTCTGGCCTTTCTACACTAGAAAGGAGAAATAAAGACCACAGGATAAGGGAGAAACTTCAGTTTAGATCAGCAAACATGAATGCAATATTGCTTTATACATTGGAGGATGGGTAGAGAAAGAAAAATGACCCCTGTAGTTAATTTTAAACCATATCACATCCCAGAACTTGTTTTGTATCTGTCCAGTCTGGAAAGAGAATTCATGTCTTGAAATGTGCTTAGAAATCAGAAATTATTTTCTTAGTTAAGTAAGAGACATTTCAAACACATCAACAGGTTTTTATGGAATGAGATATCCCTTTTTATCTGACTTCACTAGACACTTGTGCTTACATGGCAGACCTCTGCTAGATACATGTATTGAGCTGGTGGCTTCATGTTTTTTTCCATTCCCCCTTTCAGCTCCTACTTCTGTCCTTTGTTCTTCAGGGACTTTCTGAATGGCAGTTTGTTTTTCTTGGCTGCCTCTCAAGAACGTCAGTCGACATTGGATCAATGGATCTCATCTTCTTTGATTTCAGACCAATTTTAAACCCATTAAAAATCGGAGCCATTTGTCCTGTAGTGTTCCCACTCCTGCCTGGCCTCCAGAAGCTGAGATATCTTATTTAGGCAAGGGCAGTAAGGTGCCAAAACACCTCCCAGTTTGTGGAATGAGCTTTGTGCTGGCTGTCCCCTCTGTTGCAGGGCACAGTGCTGCAGTGCTCTGGTTACACAAGGCTGCTACAGCCCATGGCCTGACCCTGGCGTGAAAAAGGCACCTGGGGGCACCTCATGTCCCTGCCAGCGTTGTTAGAAACCCTCTCCCCAAAGCAGCACTTTTCTGTGGTGCATTGGGATGGATGGGATTCAGACTGCACATTTCAGATTTCACCCTGTAACCTCCTGCAGACATTTCTAAGCCAGGGATCTATAAGGGGGATTAGGATGTCACTGGCCTACAGAAGCAGTAGAAGTTCATTCCCACCACCTAGAGCTGCAGTGGTCTCTTCAGGACATAAGGAAAATTTTGTTACCTCCTCAAATCCCCTTGCACTTGGAAAATTCTCCCCATGCCAAAGATGAAGTGAAGCCCTGGTCTTCAGCCTGGCTCTCAGTCTGTTTCCTTGCTGAAATTCTGGGAGCTTACATCCATGGCCCTGCCCAAGTCTCACAGTCACTCCAGCTGTTAGAAAAGTCTAAATTTATCCTGTATGAAATGTGAGTAAGTGGCTTTGTACCAGCTCATATCTCTCCAGATGTTTCAGTATCTCATCTGTCAGGAATGTATTTAAAATTTTGTCCAATGCTAAAATCACAAAGCTGTAAAAATATTTCCATCCTTAATAACTCCTGAATCTTTCTGAAATTTCCTCTTAAGCATTGCTTATCTCTCTTCATCCTTTTCCAGTGATTTCTTCTTTCAAAGCAAGGAGAACATTATCTCAGTCATAATTCAATCATTCAATGTCCCATCTCTGAGAATGACCAAGGTCTGGTGAAGAGCCAAGTAAGCTCAGAATGGAAAACTATGAAATTAAATGATTTGACCATAATTAGAGATATTCCCCAGAGCTTAGTGTCTGCTAGGTGTCTTAAAATGTTTTTGGTCCTGTCTATTGCTACAGACTCTTCATTCATATGCAGCTATGTATGTGTTTATTTGCTTCTCTTAAAAATCTTAGCTCTGCAGGGCAGCACATTCTGTTTTATGATCTGTAAAGATATAGAAACTGGACATGGGAAAAGAAATCTCTCATATGTCTCACTCTTACAGTACTGTGATATCCTTGTATTATCTATTATTATGTTTTTAATGGAGTTGGAAATCCCCTAAACTTCTTTAATTTGTTCTTTCATGCTATATTTTATTTCATTTTTCCTGGCATTCAATTATGATTTTCTTTTTTGTGCACAGCTTCACACTATACTGCCTTGAACAACCATACCATGACTCATTTACTATCAGTATTTCTCTCCAGTCCTTGTTCAGCCAGATCAGGCTCCATTGTCTGTGCTTCTAGCAGAGGTCTGTCCTCCCTCTTTGTTTCCTCCTGCTCCTGTATGAATCCCATCAGCATGTCAGCATCTTTCCAATAGTGGGGTTCCCAAGTTGGTGAACAGACCTCTAGGCCCTTTCTAAGGAGTTTTCTGTCACAGAAAAGGTCATAGGGCAAAAGGAACATTAATTCATTGCCTGGGTCATTGGAGGGCAGTCAGCCTAATCCCCCCTGCGTCATAAAACTCAAGCTAAAGGACTAGGGTTGACCATGGTTTAGCAGTGCCTAAATAAGTAGGAATGCAATTTCCACTGGGACTGGGGCCACTAGCAGACAGAAGTTTTGCAAATCAAAGTATCCTGTCATCTTCCTTTTAGGCATCCTGCCACCTTCTTGTCCATATTTTCCTGAGTGAGCTGTCTGTGCGCACTGTAAGGAGATGGGGAAAGCTGGGTGCCCAGGAATGGGACTACAGAGGTCAGGCCATTGGAGATCCAGGACACGAGTAGGTAATTCATCATGCTGGATGGACCTCTATGACAAATCAGCATCTACCATATCTGTCCAAGGGGTTTTCTTTGGACTGTAATGTCCCTATCATGCATATGGCTTACAGGACCCTAATGGCCTGAACTGAAGGAACGTCACCTGTGTGATCCTGTATGTGCCCCTTGGGTGGTGGAGTGCTGCTGATGCTCACCTAGAGCAGAGCTCCTGTTTAGTGCTCATTGAAGGAAATCTCATTCTCATGTGCCAGAACCATTCTGCAAATCCAACCAGTAAGCAAGATTGGAGGTAAGTGGAGATTATCAGGGAAATTGTTTACAAACTGCACTACTGTTCCTACAAAGCCAAGACTACTCCCGTGTTTGTCTGTCAGAGATTTTATGGCCATGATAGTGGAAACGTGCTACTGCACTGCTGGACTTTGTTGTTTTCAGATGCTAACACAATGGTCACTTTGTCACTGCAGCCACTGTGCTTGCCCTGTGAAGGAGGGGCTTCAAGGCTCTCAATGGACACTTTCTAAGAAGTCTAGACTTATTTTATAAAGGCAGGAAACACAAAGAGTGATTGTCTCATATTTTTTCATTCTGCAGATGACTTGGCTTTTTGGACTCCTGCTTTATAGCACAAAAGGGTGCTATAATGACCCAGATGAGTGGAGTCTGACATGCTTAAGCATTTTCCTTTATTGTCTAGCATTCTTTAGAGATAATTTCTTACACACAATCTTATACTAATTTTGTAAAAAAACAGATATTAGCATAAGGGGAATGAGAGAAGTGGGTGGGTATGAATGACAGATCAGGGAAGGGAAGACAGATATGAGGTGTAGGCTACAAGGGTAGGATTGGTTTTTTTAACAGAGGGAATTAAAGGTCATGATGGCAGCAAATAAAGGATGGATCTAAGCTGCAACATAGAAAAGCAGAGCAAGTTTAAGACTCAAGAAGAACTTAGAGTAAGGAAGGAAACAACAAGAAGATCAAGAAAGAAACAATAGAAGTGAAATCTCATTTAATTTTATTTTCCAGCCCAAACAGATCATTTTTCTCCTTAAAGTATAAAGTATGTGTTTCAGCTGATAAGTTCATGACAAGGAGGAAAAAACATCCCTGTCAAAGCTTTCATTGACTGAGAGGTGTAGTTTGGAGTAGCAGAAAATATTTTTGGGTTAAGGACACAGGTTTAGCTATAACAAGAAATAATGATCTGGAAATGCTAGGATAAACCTTTTCATAATGTTCACAGCAATTTTTAGGACTCATTTGTGTTAGCAGCAAAAGTTTAAATTCAAGCAGCAATGGTATCAACACTGACTGCTGCTGGTGTCATCCCAGTTGAAATACCAGTGCATCCAGGATGCATCAGTTCAAGCCTTGTCACTACCTGTGGACATTTAGACCCCCTGTTTCCTGCCACACTGCTTTGGGTTGTGGTGGGTGTTTTGGGATGTGCTGCTTTTCATTGCTTCTGCTGACTCTGTATCTCTTTGCATACACACTCACTTGGCACGTGGATATGTATCAGTGTAAAGGTGGGCCATTCCTCCTAAGTGGTGCCCAGAGCAGCAGGGGATAAAGCCAACCTCTCTTGCACAGTCTCTGTGCAGCAGCAGCAGCCTGCAAAACTTGCTAAAGAAACCTCAATGAGCAAGAAAAAACACTGAGAATAATTCAGCTTGCAAGAGCTCTTTGGTTAGGATGTTTTCCCAAGGAGGAGGTTTAACCCTGCTCAGGACTCAAACCAATACTTTGCTGTTCCTTGGTGAAGCCTTCTTTCACTCCTTTAGCTCCTTTGGGAGCTTGGCATTTCAGCATGCTGAACATGGCAAATAGGAAAATTTTCAGGCACCACAGTCAATAATAACATTGAAGAAAAGTTGCTCAAAAAATCAATGATGTTCAGAGTTTAATTTCAGGGCTAAGAACAATATGATTAGTGTTGGTTTGCTGAGAGGTCATCCAAAAAGAGAACAATCACATTTCTGATCAGATGATGAACTGAAAAAATAGCTACTAATTCAGTCCTCAGTAGTGGTTTTGTTTTTCTTTAAAACAAGAGGTCTTGCATGGCCTAGAAGTGCTGCAGAAGCACCCAAGCTCTCAGGGGTTTCAGGGGCCCACCACTGAGACAGCTTGGAAATCCAGGAGGATTGACATCTAATGTGTGCCAGGGAACTTCAGCAGTCTCAGTCTCCAATGAGCAAACTGAATCTTCCTAATGTAAACATCAGAAGGAATCACACCTTAAGGAGCAGCTGTGCCAGCTGACCCCAAGCAGAGATCCCATCTAAGGCTTAACTGCAAACCTGGGCAGCGAACCAGGTCAAGAGCAACAGCAAAAAGAGAGCAAATCCCCTCATTCTTTGCACATCCTAATCTAAGCATGCAAACTCCTCCAAAAATATTGTAAAAGAGTTCCAATTTCCCACTGAATTGGCATACTCATGAGCAAGATGGTCAGGGCCGTTGATAGAATGGTCTTATTCATACAAACTAAGCATCTGGCTGGTATCTGTCCCTGTTTGTGAGCTTTTTCCTCCCCTTCCAAGCACAGTCACAGCACTGACTCCTGGCACTTGAAGGAGTTCCCTGTTGCCCAGAAAAAGTGATTTTAAGTCACCATATATTGAAGTTACTCTTCAGGAGTTTAAAGCAATCACCCGAAGAAGTCTTGCCTGCTGAAATGTTTTCATAGCAGTCCATAGGCCTTTGCTAATGAACTAATGCATCTGGCTGCATGTAGGAACAGCAGCCCCTTCCACTGCCCCATAGTTCCCAGTGCCCAAAGCCCACTTGCAGAAGTGCTTTGGGCATTTGAGGCCTCACAGCTCTATAGCAGCTGTATTTTCTGTTCTTACTGTGAATTTACCAGATCAGCCAGTGAGAAGAGGCCGTGCAGACCGAAGCTCCCTCAACTTCTTTTTCTGTTCTGAGAGCTCCTCCCAAACCTCTTGGGTACAGGTACACAGCTAGCATGTCCTGGGGTAACAATCTGTCACTTTACTACTGCAAAATGTCTCCAGATCCCCAGGTTCCTGCTGCATGTTGTGGGATCAGAGGCATGCACACCGGGGCCTGGAAATCTGAGCTGCCTTGAGGAGGATGGAGAATCCCCAGAGGACTCTCTCTGAGATGATCAGGCTTTGTTCTGGCCATGCTGATATTTCATGTCTTCACTGCTGCCTGCAGCGTGGTTTAGAGGTACCCAAGCTGGCTGTAAGCAAGAGCTTAATACAGGCTAATTTAGCTTAATTGCTCTATTTTCAACCAGAGCAAAAGTCATAAGGCCCCTGGCATCTTTAACATATGCAGGAATAAGGCAGCTGGGAATAGTGTTACTCAGGCTGGTTCCCTGGCCATCTTCCCACTCTGTACGTGTTCTACGTCCAGACACACTGAACAACCAGGGCTGTTGTATTTAACTACCCATAAAAAATGATGTTTAAAAGCTCCCTAGTGACCCAAGCTTGAAAGCAGCCAAAGGGTGACTAGAGTAAATGCACAAGTTACATGAATCCATAGCTCTGCTACATTATGGTGCTACAACGGTACAGACACAGCACGTTCCACATTTATGGAGCTCTTTCTGTTTCAAGAGAGAAGGGCTCTTCCATTTCCACTTCCACTGAAGCTTATTCATTTGACTACATGATATACTCCAGATAATCTGCTGGGTGTGTGTTAGTCATACAGAAGTAATTCTCTTTTAAAGTTGTATTTTCCACCAGCCAGCACTCAGTGATGCCCACACCCAGTAACCTGCATCATGAAGTCTGACTGCAATGAGGGTATCTCAACTAGCATGAGCTCTTTCTAGCATTAGATCTTTCCACTGCACCCCATGGTACATGGCCAGTATTTTCCTCTGACCAGGATTGTGGGTCCCTTGGGTAATTTCTGATGTCCTAAATGCAGATACTTTTTTTTTCCAAAGAGAGGAAGGAAAATAGATCTTCTGCAACACACCTCTGTCAAGAGAGCTTTCCCATCAGTACAGGACAGGCATCATTTCTGTCATATTTTTGTGGAGTCTCTGCTATGCAGAGGGGAAGGAGGAGGACAGCCAGTCATGTCCCTGCCCTCCCCAGCTGGGCTGTCACAATCTGGGACTGTGGCTCCTTCCATCTTTGCTGCTGGTTCATCAGCAGGAACTCCCCATCACTTCTGCATGGGGGGTGACAGCACTCCGAAGTGCCTGCCTTTGGGGGCTGCACTGCACGTCCTGCAGCAAGCAGGCTGGGAGCCCTTGCACTGCTGCCCCTCAGGCTCAAGAGGGGACCAGTGCTCACGGTACCTCTTAGACCCTGGGAGGAACTTTCTATTCCAACAGCTCATTCAATCAAGTGAAATCATTTAACCAATGTTTCTTCACATGTTATCTGACAGTCATTTCTGCTTCTTTTTCAATTGAGTCCAATGGGATCATGAAACAGCAATGTGCTTTCCCTAAATGCTGCCTTTACTGCTATGTTTGATAAATGGTCATTATTTAAATTGATCTGGAATGCCTGAAGGGGGTGATTTAAAACCGCCGTACCCTCCCTATGTTTGCCATGAAACCATTGCCAAATGCTTGTTTGAGCATTTCTAAACTGAGTTTGTCAGATTTTCATTGCTCATCCTGTTGATCAGGCAGACAGAGGCATGTTTTTCCTGTCTTGCTTTCTACTAATACCATCTTTCCTCCGCATGAGTAGTGATTGTAACTGAAGGCTATTAAACCTCATTTAATTCAAATGCAGTGCAGTTCTTCAACAGTCCCACTGGGGAAGCGGGTTCAGCAACAAGTCACTGTCCCAGAGGAAGCCCTGATCTTCCAGTGGCCACTGCTGGCTTGCTTAGTTAGATTTTAAGCTGGTTTTCTAAATTCATTCTGTGTTTGCAACTGGAAGTCCCTGCAGCTGTCTCTGCTAAATTACCTTTCTGTAAGGTGCAGTGCAATAGGCTTGTTCCTGCACTTCAGTACCAAATTCCCATTGATCAGGCCACCAGGGAAGAGCTGGATGCTTTGAGAGTCCCCAGGATGCCTGGACTGCTCAGCACCATGGAGTTGAGAAGGATCACAGAAGGATGATGCCATTGGCTTGAAGCAAAAATTAAAGAGCAGATGCCAAAGAGGGTGGCATGGCCTCACCAACATCTCTATCCCATACATCTAAGGTCCCACAAAGGGATACCCCTGACAGACGTCTTGGTGGAGAGGTGGGAGCAAACACAGCTGTGTTGCCCTCTTTTCCCACTGGAAAAGGCACAGAGGGAAGCACAGCATGATGGGTTCTCTGTCCCCACACATAATCCCCGCTGGCAGAGGACCCCTCCCTCAGTCACTCTGAACCCCAGATTTGGGGGTTTGGCTCACCTTACACCAGTGGTGAGGTAGAGCAGTGCCCAGGGTCTTTCCTACAACAGAAGCTGAGAAACAGGCTGTGGAATTCCATGGCCAGCCAGGTGTTTCCTGGAGATGAAAAATGTGCCAACTCTTACCCTTGATGGTTTTCCAGCACAAGGCAAAGGTCCAGACCAAGTTGTGGCTTGGAGGGTAGTGGAGAGGTGACAGCAGATTTCCTCAGCTAATCCTTTTCCCTCTGTATCCTCAGCCCACTTGTCCAGCCCCACATCCCACTGCTGTGGCTACTGCTGGCTGCTGGGGATTCCTCTGGCACTCTGCTCCCAGCTTTGGGAGTAAGTGCCAGGGCTGAAACAAAGGCAGGGTGAGGGCCTGGCAGGGCTGTGCCAGTCTGTCCCACCGCCAGCCCCATCCCTGCTGGCCGTGGGGCTGTCTCACCATCGCAGCCCCTCTCCCCACCTCGCTGCTCTCCTGGCTGCCAGGAGGGTTTCTGCTGACTAGATGCTGCAGTTGGCAGAGGTGGCATACAGGAAGCAGCCAGCAGGTTAATCCTCCTAATAATTTGTAGCCTGAAGGACACAGAGAACTGACATAGAAAACGTTGATGCTGTGGGTTTCTATGGCATTTAAATTTCATCCTGGTCTTGATATTTGCATATCAATTACCCAGGAAAGAAGGGGAGGAGGAAGGGCAGAGGTTATGTGGGAGCTAAGAAAACACTCAGAGCAAGAGTCCAGCAAGCACAGGTCTTACTGCAAAAAATTATGCTGACTGCCTACCAACACTTTCTTACTTTAGCAAGTCTTTCCCATCTCTTTCTGTCTTTTACTTTGCTTTTTTTCCTCCTGAATCCCCTGTAAATGGAGCATGGGCAGATTAGCTGGTTCCCCTTCATTCCTGCTTGTCCAAAATGGACAGTAAAAAGAGAAGGAGAGAGAAAGGGAAAAAAAAAAACCCCAAACTCAAAATGCCTGGAGCCATGGCTTGTGGATAAAAACCAGCTGCACATGAAAAACAATTGATGTGCGATTTGAGCTATTATGGCTTGGAGAATGAAACACCAACTCACCCTTCCAGAAAGATGGCATTACCTTTAAAAAGTATTATTGAAAATAGGGATTGAGGTTGGGTTTTTATAGCAATGAATGTAGATAATTTAATGCACTTGGACCCAGCCTTGTGCACTGCCAGGCAATCCCCTGCAGCAGTGGACTTGGGACTGACCTTTCTTCCTAAAACAAATCCCTGTCAGAAGGCATTTTGGGCCTGCTAGTCAGAGAAGTGTAGCAGCTATTGGACCTCCTGGACACCTGAAACAGCCTTAACCCTCTCGTCCCTCCCATGAATCCCATCAGAGGACTGTGAGCAGAAGCAATTCCTGCTTTCATGACCAGGTGATGAACACTTACTGGAGCACTGGTGTGGGGAGATCCATTCCCACACTGAAAGGACCAGTGCTATACACAGAGTGGCAAGGATTCAAACCTTTACCAGACTACATAGTAAATAGGTTTTTCTGTGATTAATGAAGGGGTTTAGCATTATGTGCCAGGTGCAGAAGTCTACCCAAGAGACTGTAATGGTCTCATAAAATGTGAAGTGCAGTGAGTAACTCCAGGATTTCTTCTTCCTCTCTTTTTCAGGTTCCTGACTGACCCTTTGCATTTTTTCCTTGTGGTGGGCAGAAATAGGGTGTTTTCCATCCACATTACATCTTCCATCTCAAGAATAGCACTGTCATTGTATAATCCTTCTCTGACTTGACTTCCAATTACATTGAGTTCGATAAATCCCATGAAAGTGCCTCCATTCTTATATGCACACTGGTCCAGCATGCAAAATACTTGGCTGCAAAAAGTTAAGTGAGTCACTGGGTAAAGGACAAGGTAAGGGCATTTTGGCTCCCTCATTTTCTCCAGTTGTTTGTAGGGTGTTGTCATGCATCATAATTCAGCTTTAACAGGAATTTGCTTATCACAGAGCATGTGAGGCTTTGGAGTTGGCCTCATTGGAGACATTTAAGAACTGTCTGGACTCAATCCTGTGCAATCTGCTCTAGGATGACCCTGCTTGAGGGAGGGTGCACCATATGACCCACTCTGGTCCCTTCCAGTCTTACCCAGTCTGTGATTCTGTGACACTTTGAATATGGAGTTTTAATCAGTAATGTTTGCTCTGGGTTTTCCTTTGGTTTATTTTCAAACAGAAGACCTGGGAATCAAGTTGTTTCAAAATCTCATGAGTCAGTGAAAGGTTTCTGTTGCTCATTGGATGATGGTTGGAAGATTTTCAGTGATTTGCAAAAGAAAAATCGAGAAGAACAAGAGTTAACAAGGTGTTTTAATAGGAAGGATTAAAGATATAGTGCCACAACAGAGAGAAGGGAGGTGACTTCAGACCCCATCCAAAATCCACTTATCAGCTGTCAACTTCCATTGAATTCCGTGGGCTTTGAATCAAAACCATATTTTTTATTGAAACAAATTTCTATTCCTTTCTACAAAGCTCTTCTAACATGTTTAAATGTGTGCATGGTACATCAACCTCCGTTCATGGCTGGAGAAGCAGATCATCTCCTGAAAATCACAACAGCCACAGGATCTGGATCAGCCAAATTTTCTCTGAAATCAGTAGGACTGCTAATCCAGTAGGTCCTTCATATAAATAGTAACATCACCAAATCTGACACAGTAAGGACCAGTTATACTGAGCAGAGTGTGATCCATCCAGTCCTGCCCAGAGGATGCCGAAAGGATCCCTCGATGAAAACTAATTAACAAAAATAAGCATCTCTAGAGCTCAAACACACAGGTAATTGTTCAGCTGGAATTGCTGCCCTGCAGTTCGACTGCTTGGCAGAGACTGCTCCGATCCAGCCTCTCATCTTCCCACCAAACTGTGATGCTCTGGGTAGCACTCCATGCACAGCACAGAGCAGGGCATGCCCAGCTGGTGGAGGAGTGGTGAATGAAGCAGCAGGCTCAAACAGCACACGTCACACCACTTAAAATAGTTAGGCACGTCTGAAGGACTGCACCGACCCCAAGGGCCTCCAGTTAAACTGTGACAGCAGTTCTGCATACTTACACAGATGCCAGCAGACAAAATGCTGATCTTTGAACAAGCCTCTAGTTAAAAATAAGTTTGATCTTTTGAATTTTTGAGATTTTTTTTATGACAAAAGTCTAAACCAGGTGGCTCTGACTGGGTGAGGTATTTCTCCACCCCCACTCCCTGCCATGGTCTGCTTCTAAAATTAGCTTGGTACAGTGACTTGAAAGTGTTACTCCCAGCTCATCCTTACCCTTGGCAGGGTGCTTGGGGAGGAGATTCACTCCTCATCTCTCCTCACACGATTCAGGGGCTGGGATTTCTCACTGACAGATAAGGGGAAAAGGCTTCTGCTTCCACTCCCCAGGGTTAGAATCATGCCTGTGGGGACCTCTGCCAAAGCAGCAGGCTCCTTCCTTCAGGTTACCTCCTCAGCATCTCTGAAAAGGCAGAGGCCATGCTCCCGGGCCTGTCATCCCTGATTATTTCCTTCACACTAACTGTGACACGTCTGTTGAGGGAACATCATTACTCTCTAAAGACTTCTTATGTATAATTGAGAAATGCATACACCAGACAGGTGATCTTTACATTCTGAGCCTTTCCATCTACCTGTCTGCCTGCAGCCACACTGCAGGAATCATGGAATCACAGAATGGTTTGGGTTGGAAGGGGCCGAATATCATCTAGCATCTGCCCTCTGCCATGGGGAGGGACACCCTCCAAAAGCCCAGGTTGTTCAAAGCTAACCTGGCCTTGAACACCTCCAGTGATGGGGCATCCACAACTTCTCTGAGCCATTCTGTTCCAGTGCCTCACCACCCTCACAGTGAAAGGTGATGATGAACTATCAAATGACAGCTGCAAACAACTCTTGCTCTTCTTTAACCAGTTGTACAGTATGAAGCCAAAAGCTTATGATCCTGAAGAAATTTGGTGAGAAGTGTACATTTGCCTCCTCACAAATACGTGATTTTCTTCCTCTGGCAACTCAAGAGGCACCACTAACCAACAAAGGAAATAAAACTGTGCTGGAACACCTCTGAGCCCTTCTAACCTTCTGGTGAACTCCCAGCCGCTCTGTGAAGCAGCAGACAGCAGCACCTGTCCTGGGAAGATGCCCACAGTTTGTGGCGATGCACAGCTCCCCAGGATGCATTCACTGAGCCACTGGCTTGGGTGCACTCATGGCTGCAGGTCCCATGGAGCCTCCAGGAGCCAGGAAAGGGGTGCAGGAGGATGTGAGTTCACCATGGCCTAAGTTGCAGACTGTGAGGCCTCCAACAAGTAAAACAAATTCCTCTAGGAAGAGCAGAGCTGATAGGCAAAAAAGTGAAGCTGAGTTATTTGGCTTAAGAGGACTGAGGCACATGAGCCAGGCAGCACCTCAAAGGAGTGGGACCATGCTATCCAGCTCTCAGATGTACGGATAACTAGGATGACTTTGGGATGTCATCTCTGAGGTTATCTGGAAATAACCTTTCTTCTCTCCAGTTTTCTATTCCATTAATCTGTTTCAGCAATATCCAACCTCCTGCCTCTGACAATGCTGTGAGTTTGTCCTGAGAATACACTCCCTCTCCTATCCCCACAGTTACACCCCCACTGTGTAACCTCTCTCCTCATTTCAATTCACTGGGCACTGCTCTTCCCTCTTCCAATTTAAGCCTGAGCCTGTTTGCACTCTCTCTCTCCAGCTTGTGATAGCACCATTCACCTCCTTCAAAATTTTTGTTCTGCAGTTTTTCAGTCCAGATCATCTCCCTCCCTCCTCCTTTTCAGAGATTTCTCCAGAGCCATCCTCTGCTCCTGTCAGGTCTAGTCTTCTGCCCTATCAAGAAAACTACTCCTGCTGCTTATGGACCTCAACCAGCTCTCTGCTCCTGATGCCAAATGAGTTGACACAGCAGTGTGAGCTCTTGCACAGCTCCACCCAGACTTATCACCCTACAGCAGACTTATTACCTGGCACTGTCGACGTAGAAGGAGCTATGAGTTATGAGTTGCAATGAAGATAAATTCCCCGCCTGTGGCTTGCACTTTTCATTTCCCAGCCCTGCAGAATGTGACTGCTGCAATCTGTAACAGCACAAACCCTGTGTGATTCCTTGGCAGTACATCACCATTTTGAAAGATACAAGGCAGAAAGCCCCTGGAACATCCTTTGCCTCTGTGGTCGCTGCTATAAGGAGGCTCAGATGTGTGGGAACAACCCACACCATGACAGTCAGGCTGCAGGAAAAGCCCCTGAGTAGCTCACAAGTAGCCATGGGGACTCAACAGGTTCCTGGGGACTAGAAGTCCCTATCTAGATGCTCTCACCTGGGGGGTAGAGAAAATCACAGTGGCAAGGCGAGCAAAATGCTTCCCTGTGGCATGTAACTGAAACACGGCAAAGATCAACCTTCCTCTACCTTGTAAGGTAAAGACATAGAGATAACACTGTCCAGTCAGATGATTGTGCACTAAATACTTTTCAGTGAGCATTTTGGTGATGATATAATCCTAGCAGCTCAAAATGTGTGTTTGAGATGCATTACAGGAGGCAGCATGGTAGTCTTAAGACACTGTTACACTGATTTTTAAAATTGAATTGTTTTTAAGTTGTCCAAGTTCAAAGTGCAGAGAATGACAGCATTTTGTAGCTCTTGCAACATGCTCACCTCCCAGATTAGATTCAGGTAAGTAAAAAATAAAGACTGCTCAGAAGTGCTCCACCCTTACTCTCTTAATGGTCCTTCGCTGAGACCTAAAAAGGTAATGGTCTGGTGGGGAGCAGTGGATGAAACTGTGCCTTTTCCTAGTTTCAGAGCCCAAAACTGCTGTTGCGGTATGGTGACCGGTGCTATCAAACCCATCAAACCATATGGGAGCTAAACCATAGATTGCCAATCCCAGTAAAAAAAGGGAAAACCTCTCATGTTTACGTGGCTCCCTCGCTCAGTTACCAGAAAAGCCGATAAAACAAGTAACGTCTTCAAAGTTGAGCGACCGGGGGTTACTTGTGGTAAATTAAGTCCCTCGTTGGAAACTGAGCCGGGCTGGAGGAAGACTGCCTTTTGCAGCTTCACTTCCACCCTCTGTTCCCCGACAGCGCGCCCGAGCTCGGAAGCCGAAGCCTCCGGGCACTGGCGATGAGTAGCCCGCTGTCCCGTGGGATCGCGGATCCCTCTCTCTGTCTGCGGGGACCAGCCCGTCCGCCCTGGGCTGCCGCGGCGGAGCGGCCGGGGCTGCGGGACGGGGCGGGGGTGTGTATGGCGTGCGGACGGGCGCTCTCCGCTGCAGTACCGCGCCTGGCCGCGCACCGGCAACAGCCCCCCGCGGCGCGGCGGCCCCGGCGGGCGGGCGGGCGGGAGGGCCGGGCTGCGGCGCGGGCGGGGCGGGGCCGGGGCGGTGCGCGGGCGCTGCGCGGCGGGCGGCGGGCGGCGCGGGGCGGCGCGGTGCGCGGCGGGCGGGCGGCGGTGCCGCGCGAGGCGCTGATGCCGCGCGGGGCCGGTCGCGCCGCGGGGCGGCGGGGCGCGCAGGGCGGGCGGCCACGGGGCGCTCGGCCATGGGGCGCGGGATGCGGCTGGCGCTGCTGCTGCTGCTGTTGGCCGCCGCCGCCGCCGCTGCAGGTGGGTCGTGACCGGCCGCGCTCGGCGCTCTCCGTCCTCCGCGGGCGTGCGAGGTAGATGCGCGCCGCGTGCGCGTGTGCGGGTACGCGCGCGTGCTGGTGTGCCCGAGCCCGTGTGCGCGGGCGTGCGCACGCACGGGGAACCGCACGGGGTGCGCGCACCGTGCTCACAGTGCGGTCTCTGTCCGCACGTGTCCGCGCACACGCACATACGCACGTGCGTGCGCATATGTGTGCGCGCAGGCCGGGTGCGCCTGTGCCCGCACATGCGGTGCGTGTCGGTCGCTGCGCGGCGTGCGCGGATGGCTGCGGAAGGGCAGGGGCCGGGATGCGCGTCCCCCCGCGCCCCGCGCCGCAGACAAAGAGGGGTCCGGCCGCACCGCGCTGTGCTGCGTGGGGCCGCCCCTGCCCGCGGAGCCGCCGGCGGGGCCGGGTGGGCTCGGGCCGGGGCTTCGGGGGATGCCGCGGAGCGGCTGCGGAGCGCTGCGGGTGGCAGCGGCGGGGCGCTGCGGGCTCCGCAGGCGCTTTGGGCGGCGGTGCCCCGAGACGTCGGGGTGCGGAGGAGCGCGGGCAGGGTTTCCAAAGCCCCTTCCCGCAGCGTAAACACTTCGCGCTCAGAGCTGCCCGCAGCGGGGTCCCGCAGCAGACACACTCGGGCATAAACAGTTTGCGTAACGCTTCCTCGGCCGGGTGCAAGCCGAGTGCCAAATTTCTTTTTTTAAAAGAAGAAAAAACTCTGATGGGAAACAAACATTTAATCAGGCACAAGATATAAATGAAACATCACAAGGCATGTGTTGCTAAAATGCTTAAGCAGGAAGCATATGATTTTCCATGGATGTTTTCCCAGGTGAGTCATGGTACTTGCTGCATGCTCTTACTCATTACTGAAGATCCCAGTCCGGTGGCATGTACAGTAGATAGAATGGGAAGATTTAGTTGGGCAGATGCATTAAGTGCAGTAGGGAAAAGCACCTTTTCCAGTGCTGTGGCAGACCAGTTGTGAACTTGTGACTGCCAGCATAGAAATCTCTATGCTCTCAGTTTGTCCTTTTACTGAATCCCTGTGGCAGCCAGTGTTACACTAGAAAGCTGTCACTTTTCATAACACGAAGTGCTCTGCATCGGTCATGCAACTCTTTTCCAATTCAAGTGAAAAGAAACACCCTTTCAAAGGGGGTTTCCTCTCCCCCCTTTCTGCCCCTGGGACCCACGTCTATGTGCCAGCAGCATTTCTCAAACCCTGCTGAAGCCAAGGTGCCTTGCCCCAGATCTCATCCCAGCTGAGGAAGGGACCCTCAATGCCTGGCCCGAAGACAACTGCAGTCAGTGACCCTGCATGACCAGGGCAATCAAATACTCTCAGCTCCCGGTGTCTGACATGGGATTTTGTAGCCAACCCCTCCCAGCTGGGCTCAGGCAGAGCCTTGTCCCTGCCCTGGGGCCATCTATGACAGCCCTACCACCAACTGCAGTCACGGGGAAACCTCCCATTGACCAGGTCCTCCTCCGCTGCATTCCTGGAGGCAGCAGTCTGGTGTGCAAAAAACAAAAGGACCTGATGAACACAAACCTGTCTGATGGGGCTGACTGAGCCCTGCTCTTCCTACCACTTCCCAAATCTGCTTTGCAATCCCACAACTGAGGGAACCGCAGTAAATGTTCATCTATTTGTGTAGCGGCAAACTGCTCTGTGTTACACGTAAGCCAAAGAATCCAGGAAAGCAACCAAAGACATAAATTAGGCCAACTACTGGCTGGCCTAACTGATAATATGATAATAGCACTTAACTTACCTACCCCTCAGGAGAGCTACATGGGTTAGTTAATGTTTATACAATGCTTTGAAAAGGATGTTCAGGAGTTGTAGGTGACATTACATTGACCTTACAGTTCTATATGTTTACTTCTCTGGAGCAAACGTATCCTGCACAGTTACTGTAGGTCATCTCCAACACAGCTTTACCAGCACACTGTAGGAAGCCTAACTTGACTGAGCATTTCTTATTCGCTGAAAATTTCCCAAGACTGCTCACCCAGTGAAATCCAGAGACTGGCTTCAGAAGTGCCTTGAACTGGGTGCACAGCAAGCAGTGCTCCACAGCTGTTCTGAGGAAATGCTATAGAAAACCCATATAGAACTTTTGTGGTAAAAATGGTTTTTATCCAGAGTGCTTCTTGAAGAGTGGGAGAAATGGGGGATGCTGTCAGGCTTGGAAGGCTTAGCACTGCTAGTGCATAACATAGCTTAATTGCAGCTATGACACTGTAGACAAAAGCTGAATAAACCCCAGATAAAGGATTTATTGGATGCTAAACTGAAATGACCTTCAGATATAACAAAAATGCCAAGAAGAAGACATTAATTGGTGCACAAAGCTGACTGTGTATGACTGGCCTGGTGATAAAGAAGACATTATGCACCTCAGATGCTTTGACCTTCACACATCCAAGTCAACAGATTTTTTTTTATATTAAACAATTCCCCAAATACCGCTTTGACCTACTCTGAAATTTATTAATAAAATGTTGGAGAGCCCCTAATCAAGCATTGCTGCACCAAGAGTTACATTGATTATATGTGAGAGTTACATGGTTTCATAGCAAAGCCCATGGTGATTTTATTTTTCTTTGACTCTATAACTGTGGATTTTAAAATTGACAGGACTTCCAGAAAAGCTTGAACAAAAACCACAGAGCCTCAGCTGCGTGGCAGCTTGCCAGCATAATTTCAACCAAAACTTTTTTTTCTTCCATTTACACTTACCAGCAACAGCCTTTCCGAACTTATGCCATGCTACAATTAAACACTGGGGTCAGCAGCAGTTTCTGATGGTGGGAAAATTTGGGGTGGGGATGGAGTGGTGGGAAAGGGGGTGAAGACTTGAGGCCCTTGCTGGCAGGTGATATTCCTGTGGGCCCTCACACCCCGACACCTGATGTGCTGCACAGTGGGCTGGGTTGCAGCAGTGCTGCAAGGTCTGGGTTGCTGGCAGTCTCCTGGCCTGGTGAGCATGCTGCCTTGTCGGCAGCTTGCCTTTCTTCTGCTTTTCTCCGCTTCCCCAGGGTCACCTGGATCCCTTTGCAGGCCTCGGGGCAAGGGTGGCCTGGCCCTGAAGCCTCAGCCCTGCTCTGGTGCCCGGGGCCGGGAGGGAAGGGCGTACTCATCTCTCGCCCTGTCTGCTGCCTGGTCTACATCTCTTGATAGGCAGGGATCTTCCCAAGCGCAGGGAAACCGTGAAAGGTTTTGGGGTGGCTTTTTAAGCTTTTTTAGGCGCACTGAGGTCCATAGAGGGGAGAGCTGAGCAGCAGTGCCACACTGTCCCGCAGCCCCGCCCGGGCTCGGTGGGTACCCGCGGCACACGGTGTCGGTGTCGGCGGGGGCAGCATCCCGCTAGCGGCGGGACGTGTCCGCTCTGACGGGGTGCGGTGCTCCAGCTCAGGAGCCGCCTGCAGCCCCGCTCTCTGCCCCTTCGCAGGTCTGCGCGGCGTGGCGGCGGCGAGCAGTCCCTGCGACAAGGCCTGCAACCCTCGGATGGGCAACCTGGCGCACGGGCGGGCGCTGCGCACCCAGACGTCCTGCGGCCGCCGCCACGCCGAGCCCTTCTGCAGCTACAGCGAGGACGCGGAGCGGCGCTGCCGCCGGCCCCGGTGCGGCCGCTGCAGTGGGGCCCAGGCCGGGCTGGCGCACCCGCCCGCCGCCATGGCCGACTCGCCCTTCCGCCTGCCCCGCACCTGGTGGCAGGCGGCCCACGATGCCCTCCGTGAGACCATCCGCCTGGACCTGGAGGCCGCCTTCTACTTCACTCACTTGATAATGGTCTTCAAGTCGCCCAGGCCGGCCGCCATGGTGCTGGAGCGCTCCCAGGACTTCGGCGAGACGTGGAAGCCTTACAAATACTTTGCTGCTAACTGCTCGGCCACCTTCGGGCTGGAGGATGATGTGAGGCAGAGAGGAGCCATTTGCACTTCCAGATATTCGAGCCCCTTCCCCTGCACTGGAGGAGAGGTAAGCGTGCCTGGGCTGGGACGGGAGAGCCCCTGCTCCAGCCCCCTTTCTCCTTGCAATCTCTGCACCCGTGTTTTACGCTTCGTATTTCACTATATTTCACCAGCATCTCTTGTCACTTCACAAGGTAACGTAATTCATTCCTAGGTGAGGCGGGCACCACCCTTCCTCTTGCTTTGCTGTGTTCGCAGTCCCTCTCTTTTCAAACCAATTCCTTTCCTTTCACCTGGTGAACCCCGTTACACAAGTGCAACCTGGGCACGTGCTGCTGATTCCTCAGGAGTGCCAAAGGGAGCGTCACTCTGGACAGCTTGCTCCAGATCTTGCAGCCGTGTGGTTTTAAGGTGATGCAAATCAGTCTGACCAAAATGCAACTATGTTAAAATTAATAATCACCAGATTGACTTTTAATAGTGACTGCCTTCACTGAGAAGCAGGCATGTAAGCAGTCAATGCGAGCTACTCACCTCGAATCGAAGTATGGTTCCCATAAACAAGGTTAGCCAAGTAACTTAAAAACTAATACCTTGTCTTTTTTCCTGTGCACACTTATATGAAAAGAACTTGAAAAAAAAAAAAAGGAAGAAAAACATCATATTTGCTAAAGAAAAATATACGTGAAAGTCGGACTATTTTCAATATCAGAAACAGCAGATAACGAGTGATACATTTGTAGGCGCTACCAATAATTCTCTTACCAGTGTGCAATTCCGTCCCCCGGTGCTGGGGAGCTTCCCCTGGGAGTCGCGGCCATGGGGTCGCCCTCCTGTGTCCCCCCACTCGCGGGGACGCATCCCCGGTCACCAGCCCTGCACTCTGCTCCCTCTAGTGGCCTAATTTAATGAACTTGCCTGAAAGCTTAATCAAATTTACAATTTCCCTCTGGCCTAACACAGAGAAAAGATAAAATCTGATTGGTGAATCAGGAGATCTCTTATATCATTGCAGTTTCTGCTGAGAACTGGTTTTGAGGTGAAAGCCTGATCCTTGGAGACCAGCATTCATGCTGAGAAAAATCATGTGTTCAGACCCCTTTGCAATCACTTGTCACCTCTAGCCATGCTCTGGATAGGAAGCCACTCTCTGCACTCTCTGGGAGCTGTTTTTTTCACTAAAGTGCATCTGTTAGCTGTGTCCCAGGAGGCAGCCAATGTCTTGCTCTGAGAGAAGCTGTTCCATGCTCTCAACAGCTGAGAAATAAAGATCTCCAGACCTGTCAGACAGATCCAGGGTGATTATTCCATTACATTTTAAATCAAATGGCTGGTGAGAAAAAGTGCTACCTTTCTTTTCTTGGCATCTTTTGCTTGTGCCCCCAAAAAGCTGCCTAAACTTCTTTTCAGAGTGCAATATATGAAGGGGCTTAGGAGAAAGGTGGAAAAAGACTTTTCAGCATGGCCTTTTCTGATAGGACAAGGGGCAACAGTTTTATACTGAAATTGATTTAGATTGGACATAAGACATTTTTTGATTATGAGGGTCATGAGGCACTGGAACAAGTTGCTCAGAGAAGCTGTGAATGACTCATCCCTGGAAGTGTACAAGGCCAGGTTGGATGGGGCTTTGAGCGACCAGATCTACTGAAATATGTCTCTACCCATGGCAGGGGTATTGGACTCAATTATCTTGGAAGGTCTTTTCCCAGCCAAATAATTCTGTGGCTCTGAATCAGGGCCAACTACAAAGAAAGACCCACAAAAAGAAGAATGTATGTTCATCACTGGGAATTTCTCAGGCCCTCAGTACTTGTGCCAGCCTCTGTGTCCCACCTGAACCATGAAGCTATGCCAGCCTGTGATGGAGGGCGTGGAGAAATCCACAGCTCTTAGGCCAGTCAGTGGGACTTCTCTTGGGTATATGATTTGCATGCTCCCTTTTAAGCTTACCAGGGATTTTTACTCAGGGCCAAGAAAGCCGGGGCATCTTACAAGGCAGTATTTGCCTCACTGGTACTAGGTCCCCTGTTGCTAGCATCCTGGTGCACTTTTCAGTGTGGTCACTGCACACCAGGATGGTGCTGTCCCCCCACAGAGGATGGGGGCTGTGCCTGGAGAGAGCCTGCACAAATCCTGACCTCAGGCTAGCTCCTCTCTGGGCTGGTGCAATCTGGGGACAGCAGAATCATGGTCTTGTGTGTAGAAACCAATGCCTGTCTAAAGAAGAAAAGTAACTTGGTGCTCTTTGGTGCATCTGCAGTAGCATGCTGCAAAGAGAGACTACATACTGAACTTGCTCCTGTGGGACCTCTTCTTTTGGCATGGCTTTAGTCTGTGTTATTGCAAAGAAGCTATAAAAGTCAAGAGCATTTAATTGTTCCAAGTTTTAAACAAATACTGCATCCAAGGGGCTGGAGCTTAGAAGATTTCGCTCACATGGTACACTTCAGTCTCCTGCACTTAAACACCACTTTTTACCTGCAAAGTAATAGCAGCAGCTCTTCAGATGGCAAGCCTGCATGCTTAGCAAATATCACATTTAATTTATTACAGTGTGCTGCATTCCAGCAATTACTAGTAGCTGCCAATAGCAACATGTATCTGACCTAAAGAAACATCAGAATTTTGTGTTCTGTTTGGAGTTATGTTGTGCTTTACTCCCACTTTGGTAGCACCTAATCTAAGACATATGGAAACAGTAATTTCACTTGAAACAGTGGTTTCAAATATGCAGTCATCCAAAATGTCCATGTCTGAAGGGTATTACTCATTACTCTGAAGGGTATTACTCATCTTCTTTAGGGCACAACTACAAATTCTGTGAGGGTCACTGGGTTTCTTTTTTAACTTTTTAGATTTTTTTTTTAACTGGGATGTAACAGCTGTAACCTGTGATCCAAGCCATGTGTCACACTGTTTGTGTGCTGCTTTCTCACACTTCAGACATTTCAACACCACATGTGCATTTCTGGGCACTGCCTTAAGGGCTTGCAGGATTTTGCAGGATGTTGGGGTCTCTCTGCATGGTGCTGGCAACTCACTCACTGCTGTCTATCCCCTTGGATGAGCAGTTTGGCTCAGGTGAGGCCTCAGGTGGGGGTGACTCACCCCAGATATCACTGAGTTTGGCACAGAGACAACAGCTTGTTGGGCTGGTGGTTTCTGGTTTTTACCCTCTGTAAAGAACAGGCAGTGCTGCTCCACCTGCATTTCTGCTCATTTTTACAGTACCTGCAAGCCCCAGTTCAAGGCAGCAGTGTGCAGAACCCCACAGTACTTAGGGGCTTAGGGCCTTTTTTCAATATATCACCCATCTTAATTTGGGTCAAAGGTGTATCTGCCTCACTTTTTATTAAAAAGAAAGATCGTACTTTATGCATTCTGCCCTCATCATCATGAGTCATTCCTCAGATGCCTACTTCAACTCTTATGACAAAAATCCTCCCTCATCAGAATTTGCCATGATGTTGATCTTTAGGAGATTTATGATAGTGTAGAAAACAAGCTGCCAAGTCTCTGGGCTCATTTCAAAGACCGAGCCCTCAGAAATGCTGACGTGGCTCTGGGAGATGCCTTCCATCCTTCTGCAGCAGTGTGACTCTGGGCTTGCCCATGCAGTGGTGGCACTAGGGTGCTGGAGAGCTCGGGGAGAGTGATGCTTTTGGAAGGCTGCAGTCACCTCTGCTGGTGCCACCTCAGCACTGGGAATCAGAGAGGTAATTGTGTCACCATGTGTGGCACTTGGATGGTCTGTTGGTGGGTAGAATCACCTCATCAGAAGCTTGGTAGGTCCCTGCTCTTCTTTGCTGCCTGTCCCTAATGCTGCAAGTCCACCAGACTTGGTTATCTCTGATGTGGATGTGGCTCCAGCCTGAGGCAGGTGAGAGATGGAGAATCAACAGGCCAGGGGTGGGATTAGGAAGGAAAGGACAAATCTGGGCAGAACTGCCGAGCAAAGAGGTTGAAGGCTGTACTGATGTCAAGAACACTGCACTAAAATGCCCTGGGTTTGGTCTAAATCATTTTCTTGGTGGAAGTAAGCCTGAGTTCACAGGTCAGCATGTGCCCAGGGACCTCAGGGGCTCTGTTGAGCTGAGCCCCGTGCCAGGGCAGCCGGGCAGCAGTCCGACCCCATGCAAGGAAGAACCACTGTTTCAACAACCAGCAAAGTGGTCAGTGATTTCTCTGCAGGTATACAGAAGCCAAACAAACCAACTGAGCCTCTCCTCAGTAGGGAACAGGAAAGGAGGCAGGTGGTGGGTGCCCACCTCCTGCCCTGGCATCCAACCTTGGTACAGCCAACCTGGGTTTCCAGCAAGCTTCAAGCATCTGCCTGTTTGAGGAGTTGGATGTGCAACATTGTGAAGGAGACACATTCCCATGTCAGGGAATAATGTCAGATCAGCTGCATGCAGAGAGGTCATTATAGACTTCCCCTATGCTTAATACAGTGAATTAATTGTTTCACAACAGCAGTTTGTTAAGCATAGGCAGAAACCTCTAAATGTTAGCCTTGTATCACCAGTGTTTTAAGAGAAAGGCTATGGCCAAGTTTTAGCCTGAGTCATACAAAAATGCTACAAATAATGAGTATTTTCATTGTTTTTCAGGGTGTAACCCTTCAGCCACATTATTGCAAGGGAAATCAGAACTGGATCCACCAGCCACACATAATCTGATCTAAGTAAACAAGATGCAGAAATAAACTCTTTCAGCTTCATGCTCAGACAGGAATACTAATTTTACTAGTATGCAAAAAAGGCCATCTTCCCTCCCATAGTTCAGATTATATTAATATTTCCTTTTCAACACACTAATCTTAAAATTATCCTTGGCTAGGGATCACTGTTGAGGGCTCAAGGGGCCCTTAGCAGATGTTAATTCTTTAACTGTGAGTGAGAGTGACTGTCCACTCTGCAATGCAATTATCTCATTCACTTTACATTCCCATCTGTGGTCAATTCAGATTAGCTCGCCTGAGTGTCCCCATTTAGACAAGCTCCAGGATAAAAGGGCTTACTGAAGCAGAGTCTCCTTGACAAGATTTTAGTAAATTAGTAACTTATTTTAGTGTTCATCTATTCAGAATACTGCTAATAAATCACTTGGAGACCTCAGCTATTGTTGCTGTTTGCTATTTATAGAAGAGGCATATTTGCAGTTTGATTATATTCCAGCAACAAATTCTAACATGCTTTTAACTTTTGAAACATTGCATTACCACTGTTTTGCTGTGGGATGCGTGTCTTACCGAGTGTTTTATTGATCTCGTGCCTTCCCTAGTGGAAAATCCTTCATATGTTTTGCCTTTCTGTTACTGCATGCAGCCTGCCTCTCTTCCTTGAGGATTTGGACACCAGTCCTACTGGTTTTACTTGAAATTAGCTGTGTAGAGCAGAAGTAAAATGTGTATTTCTACTCAGAAGTCTGACCATGACAGTGAGTTGTTGTAACACTCGCTGCTGAAACAAATAGGAGTTAAAGATGGTCAGTAATTTTTATATTTGAGTCCTGATTTTGGGTTGTAGAAACTTCAGCCTGGTTGGGCTTTTTTACCTTTTCGGCCTGGATAAGCTTGGTTTTCTAGTTTATCACTGTTGTCCCTAACTAAAGCTACATTTTAATTGTGCTGAGGTCCTTCAAGGGTCTTGTGGGTAACAGGAGATTTGAGTTCAGTTACTTGCAGGACTCCACAAAGAACCTGGGCAAAAATGCAAGAATTACCTCAAAACAGCCTGGGATGTCAACCCATTAGAAGACTGCAAGCATCTTTTTTAATTGTCCTGTGGCACTGACATCTGCACAGAGAGAAAACAGAGGCCCAAACTGATGAGCAGGAAAGAGGAATTCAGGCATTCAGCAGGCATTCAGAAGTGCTCAGGATGTGTGAGGACATAGCTAGGGAAGTATGTTTTCAAGTCCCATCTCTACACTTTGTAGAAGTGCACTTTGTAGGAAAAAGACCTCTTTAAGAGTGTCTTCCTGATCATCCTATCATTGGGAAAACACAAATTGTTGGGCTCCATTCAGAAATGCCATGTGCAAAAATTCCATGTTCAGCTAGGTGTGGTTGGGGGGTGGCCAAATCCTGTCCAGTTCTTTGCATTGTATCACTAAATCTAGGAAGACATGGGAACTGTTGTTTCATAAGCACAAGAATAATGATTCATAGGGGAGTAGTTAATGAGATGAAGTAAATGAGGCTAGGCTGGAGTCAATAAAATTATAGAGGAGCCTAGAAATCTCAGGCTGTGGCAGCTGGCAGTATCTGCACACTAGCAGGACACCATCTCACATCAGCCTCCTTGCTGGTGAAGTGCATCCCTTGGTTTGGTCCTCAAGCTTTCCTTCCTGCAGGGAAGCCCGTCTTCCCAAGCACTGTGGGGGGTTTCCAAGCTGGTGCAAGTTTCCAACAGTGGAGGATGGGAGATTTTCCCTTTAAATAATGGTGCAGGAAAAAGCGAATCAGGGGAAAAGGAGAAACTTTAGCTTAGTTTTCACCTAGTTGTGACAATCCCTCCCCCTCTCCCACAGGCCATTCTAGAGGAGTGACATGTCCCCTTATGAGGCCTCCTGGATGCTCAGCATCTCTGAAGGACAAGGGCATGTGAAGAGCAAGATGCTACTCCAACCTGCCCCATGATCCTCTGCATGATTTCTCCCATTACAAGTAGCCCATAGGATCGTCTCCTTTCCTTCCTGGATTTCCCAGTGCTTTGGCACTTGGGGGTTGGCCCTCTGCTTGGCCAGCTCTTGAAATGCAGCCACCTCTGTGATGGAGCATAGCCAGTGTTTAACAGTGCATATCACAGTCCCCCATTTGGAGCAGCAAGTTTCTAACAACTGCTTCTGGATCGACCTCCAATTATGGCTAAAACAAATTATTCTTTGGAGGGAGTTTGACCAGTCTGTGAAAGGGGGGATATTGTAGGCTGCCAACAGCAGGAGGGAATGGGTCCCAGGGCTCCAGGAGACCCTTTCCAAACTTCTTATGTAGGATGTGAAGAGTACTGTACCCACATGAAACAAGAGGAGTTTGGGTAGGCAGAATTTAATTCTCTAAATTGGCATCTGGCCTTGCTAGCGGGACTATTGCTTCCCTTGAGAAAAGTGCCACGGGATTTTAACGGTGCCTCCGGAGCCTCTCTTCAGGCACTGCACCCCACTGCTTCATTTCACAGCTCATTTTTGGCATGAAGAGAAGGCTAGCTCACTTATTCAGCTCCCAGCTCTCTGGCTAGAAAGTAGGACTGCCATGTTTCTCATTGGGATTCCTGGATGCAGGTGGTTACATGGGAAGCGTGTAACCTAAAGCAGTGTGTTGACATGTCTCAGAAGTCTTGGATCAAAAGCTCGTTTGAGATTAATTGCCATGCAACAGTGGGTGTCAGTGTGAGATACCCACTCTAACAACATTCAAAATCCTACACAAATGGTGAAGTTCTCAAATTCTCCATGGATAACATTTTACAGGAAGAAAAGAAGTTAATGTCCAGAACCCAGTTTACTCAATGCCTATGCTATGATCTTTTACCACCAGTCTCTTTGCAGCATCCCTCATTCCAATAATCGAAATCTATAGCTATGGGTTGAAAGAGGGCTGCTGCTCCTTGTGACCTTTTTGACAGTGTGCAGTTACATATAACTCCAACAAGTGTTCTTTTTCCTAGAATTTAGTGTATCTCATGGTAGTTCAAGCAGACAGTTCTATAGACACAAAGCCTTTTCATTATAAACAAGAGCAGTTGAAAAATATTCATGGAATTGTGTTACTCTTAGGCTGAAAGAAAATCCCCTTGATCCTCAGTACCATTGCAGTTACTGACACACTAACCTGCTGCCTTTCAGGCTTTTGCAGTGGTGTGTTGTGCTCAGAAGCCCTTAAAGAGGTTATTCTGCAGCTCTGGGGAGTGAGCCAGCTTTTCTTACAGCCCTGCCAATGAAGAAGCAAGTCCAGTCCTTTGTCTGGCTCTTTGGAGGTAGCTCCAGGCTTTTTTTGGTCCTCCATATGCACAACAGGTACTGCTGGCCAGCCAAGGCTGAGAACATAAATCTTTTATGGGGATGGGGAAAGGAGGGGAATTGCTGGAGGGATGAGTATTTAAATACCATCTTTCTTGCTGATGGGTCAAAGGACTTCATATCATCAGCTGAGATGTGCTGGTTCATTTTCCTGACTGGGCTAGCACCGCCTTTACTTTAGAAACGGTGATTCTAAAGATGAGAAAAAGGCAATAATTGTTTTCCTTGATAGCCCATAGCCAATGATATCATGCATCTGGAGGGTTTTGTGAGCCAAGAAACTGAGTGTTTCTATCTGTTTGATGAGCAAAAGTAGTGGTTAAGCAAAATGGAGCCATTGTGGAATAAATGATGAATTATTGGAGAAGCACTATTAACCGGAGATGAAGAAATCCAAGAGGATTGAGCTATAGTGAGATTTTCCTGATAAGAACATTACTTTTGTGATCATTGACTGCATGAAGACAGGAATGACCTAGCAGTGTTTCATTTTCATCTAATGAAATTGTGTAGTTGAATGTTGAAGAACAGCTGAGAAGATTGCTCTCATCTGCCTGATTATTGCCAGAGATTTCAAGGATCCTGGAGAAATCCCAAGGGTCTTCCCTAGCTTTCCTTGTGCCTTTTCCAGCTCCTCACTGGTCAGCTGCTGCATGAGAGTTGGAACTCTTCCTGGACAGCTTCTCACTTTTGAGAATGACAGAATACTTTGAGATTCCCAAAAGACAAAAGTTACCTTGGTATAAATTAATTTGGGAGGGATGATTATTTGAAATAGTTGTATTTTTGTCCTGAAGTCTTTGTAAGATTGCATAAATTTTGGATTGTAAGGCAAGGGATTATTTGCCTTGATTTATGTGCTATAAAAGACTGCAGAAGGACTGGAGACATGGGCCAAATGCTGTCTTATGTCAAATTATATGAAGGACCCTTGTTAAGGCTGCTGCCATTTATCCAGCATCTCAGGGAGCTCAGGGACTGCTGGTGGTGCTACACAGTGGCTTCTGTCATGGTTGCCTGGGGATGTTGATCAAGTGCCAAATACTGTGGCCTGCAAGATTCCAATGCTCACTGTGATTTTAGTGTCTTTGATGGTCTCCTCTCTGCAGTGGCAAGGCAGGTTTTCCAATTTCTGTTGTTTCACCTCATCCAGGTGATGCTGAAGTGTACACCATGGGGGCAGTCTGACCTCTCCACAAGCAAAAGAGGCTCTTCTTTCCTGCAGTCCACTTGGTCTGACAGGCAGAAAAACAAAGTGTTTTAGAGAAGCTGGTGGGTAATACCTGCCCAGCTTAGGCTGATGAACTTTCCACACCATGTGATTTATTTGCAGCATCTGCCAAAAGCAAATGTGTCATTTTTTAGCCTTGAGTCATCGCAATGAACATAGCACAGAGATACACATTGGTTTCTCTCCTAAAATCTTGTTGCTCAGTGTGGTAATATATGAAATAAATCTGTTTTGTCAGTAGGAGGTACCAGCACTGTGGCCCTATCAGCCTTCTTCACACGGGTACTAATCCAACAGGCTTAAATTTGTGAAGCAATGAGATTGTTTTCTTAAAGCTTTCAAGAACTTAACATTTCAGGTGTATCTCCAAAATGTGGTTGAAGTTAGACAGTGGTTTCAGAGGTTTTTAGAGTGGACTGATGGGCAGGGACACGGATACACATGCAGCGCAATGGCACAGGGCCCATTTCTGTAGCAAAATGTTCCTCCGCAGACACAGCTGTGCCCTCCAGGAAGAGCCAAGGAGAGCCTGGCAGACTATGACCACACTGATGCAGAAAATCCCAGAAACTAAAACACTGACCAGCAGGGTAAATGCTAGCATAGAGCTGCACCCTCAATACTGTAAGTGGGAGACAAAAGCAGCTGCCTTCAGAGTATGTGTGTCTCTCAGAAGGTGTATGAAGGCAGAGAATCTGCTGGCTGTTGCCTGCACTAGCTCTGGTGTTTAAACTGTGCATCTGACAGCAGGTGTGCCTGAGCTGCTCCTGCTGAGGGAGCCCTGTTAAAGCAGGCAGCTCCTGTGTCTGCAGCTTCCCACTGTGAAAAAAAAAGATCCTCAAAGGTGTCAGGGCAAGTAGGACTGTCCATGTTCCCCAAAGGTACCAAATTAGATTCATTGCTGCAGCTTGAGTCTTACTGCATGGCACAGCAAACCTTCAAAGTCAAGCCATCCTCATATGAGCAGTAAGACAGTCTCACATCAGTCTTCCCTGCACATTATGGTGTGAGAAGTTTAATTACTCTTTTCTGGGAAGGCACAGGGGGACAAGCACAGAACAGTCTTAGCTCCAAGGTTCCTCTGCAGCACTGAAGGTCACTGAGCAGGGGTGTGGGAAAGAGGTGTGAGAACGCTCTCTTTGAGGGGGGAGCACCTCACTGGCATTGTGTTTCTGCAGCTAAATTTACATCCAGCTCCATCAGTCAGGCCTTTGTGGTTATGATGAGCTTATTGCTTCTAGTACATTTCTTGTGGAAGTTGAAAGCAGACAGTGTGGCAGGTTGACAGTTGGCACACATATTGCATCATTATTAATATTTTTAGTTACCCCTTTCTACAAATGAAATTGCTCCCTGGGATCTTTCCATAATGTTTACCAAGTAATATAAGTAGTTTATGACTACTTATAACTTTTACATCTAGTGAGCAGGAGAGTGCCACAATAAAATTTCCCTACGGAGCTTCTCTGGGCAAGAGCAGCCAAGGCTGAAAGCAGTTGCCACCTTTGGGTAGTGCCTTCAGGAGAGTTCCTGGGCTGTTGGATGGCTGGGCTGGCTGGAGGGAGGTGCAGGGGCCGGGGTGCAGGCAGGCAGTGGCTGGGGGATGGCAGAGATGTACCATGCAGTGGATAGAGCCTGGACTACCTCAGCTTGTGCCATCGTTTGAAGTGAAAGCCAAGGCCTGTGAGCACAAGCAGATGTGAGGCAATGCTGGGCATACAGCTGGGAACCCCAGGGCCAGGATGTCAGAGATAAGGGCTCACTTTCACCTCAGCCCCAGCACCAGGCAAGTAGTATATAACCTCAATTCTTGTTGTGCTTGAGGGAAATTTTTCAGGAGGCAAAGGGCTGAGGTCCTGGATGTGCTGGCAGAGCTCCACCACTGCATTTACTGCCCACATTTTCAAAACCTTGTCCAGGCACTAAATAAATCAGATCACTTCCAGTGACATGGAGATTCCACAGGGCTCCAGAATACAGACCAATTAAACACATTTATTTAGTGCCTACATACCAAGAGTCACTGCAGACTCCTAGTGCACACCTTAACTTTTCTGTTAAACACTTACTTGGACATCATACACCCTTTTGTAAAATGGTGCACATCCCTCATTTCTTTTGCTGTATATCTGGATAAGCAAAAGAACAACAAACAAACAACAAACTTTGCATTCTTTTGCTGTATATCTGGATAAGCAAAAGAACAACAAACAAACAACAAACTTTGCATTCCTTTTATTCATAATTTTTTTTCATTTGTTCCTGTAAAATGCATTGAAAGGGATAAATCTACCAGCAAAAATCAAATAAGCCAGTACTGAATTTATGTAATGCCCCTGAGCTAATTACATGAATCACTAATATGGATGGTCATTGTTGTAATTATAGATATATTTTCATGCATTCAGGTCAGACAATACAGGGTAGAGTTCATCAGTCTCTTTTGGAAAGAAACCACACATCACTTTATGCAATGTTACCACCATGGTTTTCATTTACAACCGAGTAAAAATGTGGTTATGTTTTTAATATTTGTTTATTGCTTTTATTTTTGCCATATTCCTGTTTGTTGGCTTGTTCCCATGTGTATATGCTTCTTGAGTCTTCTATCCATTTGTCTTCTATCCTTTCTTTATCCATTCCTGGCTGAGGGCAGGCTCTCAGCTGGAGGTTGGAGCATGGCACCTCTGGCCAGGTGCAGGGACCCAGGGAAAGGCACACGCACAGCAGCTGCAAGACCCTGTGCAAGCCTCTGTACCTGTGCCTGTTTCTGAAGGTCTATGAGGAAGAAACTTTTGTGGATCACCCACACCTCTTCAATGTCACAGGCATTTGTATCCCACAGGGTCCCATTCCATTGCTCTGGACACTTGCATCTTGACAAAAGTCCAGGCCCAAGCAGCTGCATTCAGTGGAGGTGGGCCCATGACTCATTGAGAAACCTTTGCTCCTGGCAAGTCTTTCATTGGTTTTGTTGACTTCCTCAGGCAACTTTGACTTCACAGTTTATTTTGTTGCTGTCAGAATCATTCATTTGCATTTTCCTTCCCACTGTGGAGATATATATAAATATGTCCTTTTATTGCCTCTTACACATAAACATATTAGGGTACTTCTTGCAAAGGGACTTTATGTGTTTATATATCAAGGTCATTGTGGTGCAAGTGGTTACTTGAGTGCACCTTGTCCATGGCTGCTGCTTTATTTATATTCAGGGCTACATTGCTGCATCTGCAGAAGGGTGAGGAGCTCAGGCTTCTTCTGCCACTAGAACTTGTGAAATAATCAACAGAGCAAGAGTTGCTCATGACAGCCCATGAGGAAATTGAAACCCTGTGGAAATTTATTAGAGGCTGTCTATGTAATGATGTGACCAAACTGCAGACAGCTGCAATGGTCTGGCTGAAGAGCAAAGTATTTTTACTCCATGGCATGTGCAAGGTACTGTGGGACAGCTTAGCCACTCCTGCTCCCTTGGAGTGGAGTGGGCTTCCCTTGGGAGTGGAGTGGGCTCCCTCCTGCCACCAGCATGCATCACACTAAGGGGCTCAACCTTCTTGAGGCACAGCAGTGACATTCCTCACTCAGAGACCACAGACTTCAGCTCCTGTTTGGCTGTGTAGAGAGACCACCACCATGCCAAAAAACCTCTGTGCACCTTTTAAATCCCTCCTCAACTGATGTTGCTTCGTGCAAAGGTTGCTTTTATAGCACATGGGATCCAACTGCATCATTCCACATCTCACAGAAGGAACATTACCCCAAGGACTAGATATTTTGTTTCTTAGCAGTTCTATTTGCCTCCTGGTTTGTGACACGAGTTATTGCTAGATACTTAATTTTAAGTGGAAGCTGAGATAAAGATTCAGTTCCTGGGACTGTATTTAAGAAGAATCCCAAATATCATAAGATTTTTGGTGAGCTAGCAACACTGGGAACAAAATCATCTTTCTGATAGAATATAATATGGATGTAAAGCACAGAAATGCTGGGGTGCTTCAATGTATTACTTCTGACTTGTTTTACAAAATATAATATTTTAATTAGTGCATACATTTCAGAGCTGCTGGTGTAAAGATCAGGGCCTCTCTCACTTTGCTATCATAGGTGGGGCTATCATACTGCATAAGTCACATCGTCTGCCTAATGTTGTGATGCCAGGTTTTGATGTTTTGATAGAAGGCCTTGTACACAGAGATGGAGACTTGAGTGGGAAAGACAGAAGCCTGGTCACCCTGGGGTGCTTACTGTTGAGGCTTGCTGCCTGCAGAGTGTCTGGGGACCACTGCCCAACAGAGTCCTGCTGGACAGTGCACCAGGGAGACAATGGGCTTGTAAAACCACATCATCGGATGCACACACATGTTGACAAAGTGTTCTTTTCCATTTTTCCTACACACTTCCTCTACACTGCTAAAAATTGAATAATATTTTGGTTGAGGAGATTGCTGTAGCTGGGAGTTGCCAGAAGAACCAGAGGTGTGAAAACCTGGTCAAGTCTGCTGTGCAAACCATGGTTCATTAGCAGAGAGGATGCTGAAACTCTGTGCCCATCCTTTTGCTGGGGCAATTGCATGAAAAAGCCCAAGAAGAGGTAAAAGCAGGGAATCTGGCACTGCCTGTGTATGTATTTGTGGCTGGGCTGCTGGAAAGCTCAGGGGTACAGACCCATGATAGCTGTGTAAGAGCACTGTGGCCCCAGTGATGTGCAGACTCCTGAGACCAGCTGGGATAAATTAGTGATGTTAATGACTGAACAGGAAAATCTTGCTGGGAAACACATCCTTATCCTTATTATGTAGTGTCTGAGGGCTTGTAGAATCCCAGCTGAATCTGCTGTGTCAGAGCAGAAAATTGCTATCTGTATGATGCCCTACATATTATAATGACCAGTTAGTATTTCATTACATCAGGGCTGCTGGGGTCTGGGATGGAGGCATGGGGATGTTTACTGTGCTGGCAGCACTGAGACCAGGCTCACTCTGTTACAGGGCTGCAGGGCACAGTGTAGCTCCCCAGGCCAGGGCTGCTGGGCACAGCCAGAGCAGCACAGGACTGCCAGGGGGGAGCAGCTGAGAGCCTGCAGCCCTTGGGAATTACAGATAGAGTTCATGTTTAGCATCACTGTTTTCATGTAGCCATAAAAAGAAATGTTTGTAGCATTTTAGGGTCTGAGAGGAATACTGGCTCCATTGAAATCAGCAGCACAACTCCCCCTGAATTCCACACAGACAAGATTTAACTCTGTCAGTGCAGAGGCACTCAGGGTTATTGATTTCCTTGCTATGATTGTCTTTACTAGAACCACAAACATCAGTCACATGCATTAAACAGGGATAGATAAACAAGGAAAACTGAAAACATGAGAGGAAAGTCTGCAGCTCCATCTAGCATAAATTGTTCTCATCTGAATTAGGACAAACAAAGAATTCTCTGAGATGCAATTTATGTAATATCAAGAAACCCAAAATGCTCGTTTTTACTGAAAGTTCTTGACCCAGCATTTTCTGTCATGTCCACTAAAAGGAAATCAATGTCTTCAGATTGGATTTTTCCCAAGGAATTTTCTTTCCGTATCTGAAAGCATCTTGTGTTCACAAAACCACTAGCAAGTAAATGTGATCAGAATGGCATTGATCTAAATTTGGGTAAATAACAAGCCTTGGGTTGAGGTGCAAGACTTGTTGTATTTGGGGTTCACTTGTGTTTCTATTGATATCTGGTTTATATTTTTATTTTAGAAAAGAAGAAAAAACTCAGTATATCTCTGAAAGAGAGGGCAGAAAAGACCTCTTTTGAAGTGTGTTACTGTTTATTAATACCTCTCATTGGACTCGACACTTCTGCACAAGGAGCATGCTCACCAGCCTTGCCCTCTGACCACCTCTCCCAGTTAACCTTCTCCTTTATCTGTGTCTTTCTGGCAGAAGATGCTCAGACACCTTTGGGAGGGAGGGAGTGTTTGCAGGAGGGCAGTGCAGAACTGCAGCTATGATGTGTTTGCCAGCGTGCAAGGCCCAGCTCCAGCACGGCCCAGCCCCGCTGTCACCAGCATGCTGGTGGCAACTGTGCTTGGCAGGCTGGCAGGGCACACAAAAGCGTGCTGCCGCCATCCAGCTCCAAAACAAAGCTAAATCTCCTTCCAGGCTGACACAAAGCTTCCTCTGGCTGGGTTCAGGCAGCCCTGGAGAAAAGCCAGGTCCCAGCCAGGAGCAGTGCCAGCAGTGGTGGGGCTGATGGAGGCAGCAGCTGGTAGGCAAAGCCTGCGGGCAGGCCAGCTGGCAGCACTGTGGTCATTATTTCCAGGATCTGTGGATCCTGGTCAAATAAAAGGGAAGCCTTCATCAGCTAAAGCATATCAGCTGCTTTCTATGGAAGGAGTGGATTTAGGGGCAGGAGGCTGTGATCCCAGATAGCAACAGCAGCAAGTTGGTGCCTTGCCGCTCACTGGGCAGGAAACAATAGTCACCTCCTTGCCACCTGCAAGAGGCTGGCCAGCATTTTGGGTGGGGTGAATGGTTTCAGTGGGGCAGCACTGTAGTTTAAGGAGGTTTTAACTCACTGCTGGGAGTAGTGCATTAGCTGCATCACACCCCCAAGCACTCAAGTGATTTGATCAAATGTTTATAATTATTGTAGTTCATCAAGCTGTCGGTGACTGTTCAGTGAAAAACTACTTAGCTATTCTGAAAGTGTCACTGTATATTGAATGTACCAATAGCTAATGTATGTCAGGGATATGTTGTTTAATATCTGTGATAGTCATATAAAGTATATGCTGTTTCTGATTCTTCACTGTATGCAGCTAGACCAAAAACTTTAAAATAAGCCTTTTCAAGAAAATTGGTTATTTTTATCTAGTGCTCTCAATATTCAGCTTGAGCCAATATTTACCTATTCAATCAGACTGAAGTTAAAATAAAGAATGAATGATAAGTATTTGTTTAAACTTTGGAAGCCCCCCCTCTTTCCTTTCTTTCTTATCTTGGTTTTCTTGATTATCAGCTTGCTGTCACTAATTGCCACACCTAATCACTTTTCCACTAGGAAGCAGCCTAGAACTGATAGGAACCAAATATTTGGAAATATGAGCTATATTGGTTAAAAAATACACCCATTCTGGGAGAGGGAATGTTAATGAAGAGTTCCTCACATGCACATCACCCACCAAGGTGCTGGTCCCTGTGCTGGGCCATGCCACGAGGCCAGGGCACCAACCTCTGATTTGAGTTAATGGCGAAATGTCACTTGACACCCATAAGGTCCTTACTTCTTGTGGAGAGGAATGTAAGGGATCATGGGGGGTCACCCTGTGTGCACTGATTTGAAGGTGGATTTGCTGCTCCCACTCCTTATAGAGAGGGAAGAACATCATGAGAGCCTGGTGCACACTCCCAGAGGATGCTGTTTTTGCCATTTGACCCCACGGCCCACCCTGGGGCTGGCTGACATCCTTCTTTCTGCTTCACCCACCGTGTTTCTCTGCCAGGTGATCTTCCCAGCCCTGTCACTGCTGTGTTTCTCTGCCAGGTGATCTTCCCAGCCCTGTCACCGCTGTGTTTCTCTGCCAGGTGATCTTCAGAGCGCTGTCGCCGCCCTACGCCGCGGAGGACCCATACAGCGCGGAGGCCCAGGCGCAGCTGAAGATCACCAACCTGCGGGTGCGGCTGCTGCAGCGGCAGGGCTGTCCCTGCCTGGCGGCCAGCCCGGCCCCGCAGCCCCCGCCAGCCCTGCACTACGCCATCTACGACTTCATCGTCAAGGGCAGCTGCTTCTGCAATGGCCACGCTGACCACTGCATCCCCGTCGCTGGATTCAGGCCCACCAAGGCAGCTGGCGTTTTCCATGTGGTAAGTACATGCACCCAACAATGTCTCACAATACAAAAGACTGCAGGAAAGCAGAATTTTGAAAATAGTAAGGGACTATATAGAGTATGGTGTAGGTCCAAGGACGCAATCAATATTTGACATTTGATGCCCTGAGCTCCAAGCACAGTGAGCAGAAATGGTCTTTACAAAGGGGGTGGTCTCCATGTGGGGCTGAAGTGCTGAACTTCCTTTGTGTCTTGGTGTAGGACCCTCATCGTTTTCAAAGGTGTTCCACAGTAGTTTATTTATTTCAGGTAAATCTTTAAAAATAATTAAATTGCTGGCATCCATCTTTCCCCAAATGCTGACTTGCAATAACACAATATCTAAAGGATAAAAAAATGCAGGGCATTTTGGTAACAAAGAAGGAGAGCTTCCCTGAAGATATGAGGCATCACATAACTACCATTGCTTCTGGAGGATCCAAGGATATTGGGTGGGGTCTTGAACCAAGGGGATAGAGATGGGTTTTGACTCTCACTCATGGGCTTTCTATTGCACTTTGCAATACCTTTCTCTGGATAAAAACTCTGTGCTCTGGTTTTGAGGGGACTCCCATCACAAGAGCTCTGAGCTCCAATTCCTAAGGACCCACCAAGACCTAGACTTCTGGGAAGCAAGAGGCACTAACCCATAGGGCAGGTGACAGGCACAGCAGTGGCCAACACATTGGATGCCTGTGGTATGGCATGCATGTACCCAGGGACACTTGGTGCCACCAGCACATCTTATCCTTTCTGCTCATCCAGGCTGGCTCTGAAAGCTCTGGCTTTGCTGGAGGAAGAGCAGTAGGGAAAGACAGAACAGCCAAACATACTGTACTGAATGTTAGACAGAGAAAGATCACTAAAAAAAAAAGAGGCAGTTAGTCTAGGTAAGGAGTCCAGCTCTTTGGGGAGCTCTCATTTCACTTAATTACAGTCTCAGACATTAAGCAGACAGGATGTTTCCCTTCCACTAGAGCTAGCCTTGCAACATCTTGAAAATATACCAGTTTGAAAGCGTGCAGCTCTGTGATTGATAAGAGTGTTTCAAGTAGCACTGCTCTGCTTTCTGCAGATGTCCCCTGAGTGAAAGTCTTTGAAAGGAGCTGTTTGCTCAGGATTATTTTGGTGGGATACAATTGCATGGGAGCGTGCCCTGGAGCACCACTGAGAGTTGTAACAGAGCCTGCAGCCAAATAGGCCTCCAGTACAGCTACAGGCTGTGGCAACCATAGTGTGCAGGTAACAGGCAGGGCTGGGAGAAGGAAGCAAGTGCCAAAATCACACTGAAAACAGAGCAAGAAATAGCAACAAACCCCTGTGCTGGCCCCGAGGGGGAAATTCAACTCTGGTTATAAATGTTTATGTGGCAGGAGTCCCAAAGGTGACGTTTCTGCAGTGAGGCTGACTCATTTTGCTGTGTCATAATGTGCTTTACTTACCCCCCATCCTGCATGTCCCGTGAGGGCTGTGCCAGTGTAGGGGTGACATAGCCCCATGGTTTGCAGGGAGGGTCAAGGTGTGGTAAGAGCTTTTCTCTCCCAATACCACCTCTTCCATCATAGAGCTGGGGCAGTTTTGGCTGAGCCTAGTCCATGCCTGGCTCCTGTGGCATGAGGCTACTGCTGTTTGGGGACTGCAGTGGCACCCACCTCCTGCAACCCAGCCTGGGGTTTGCCAGTGCATTGCATCAAGATTGGAAGAGAGAACTATTTCCAAGGTGATAGGAAGAATTCATCATACATGTGAATGAACAGAAAAGGGACAAAAGATTGCGATGTCCATGGCTGTTTAGGTGGTAGAAGGGAAAAAACTTCTGAAAAGAGAGTAGGATTTCAGAGAGAGAGCATTTTTATACATTTCAGCTAAAAAACTCACAGAAAACATAAATCTGAAGAATTTTGACCAGTTATTCAAGAGGTTGATGGAGATTTCAGTATAGTCTTTATGAACCTCTACCTACCAAGGGTTTTATCAGAACCATCAGTGTAAAACTGAGGACAACAGAAGCAGGGAAGCACAGTATCATTTCACAATACAATTATAAAATCTGGCTCTGTTTTTATGCTTGTTTAGACAAGAGCACTCCTGAAGAATATGCTCTAAGTTAGAGTTAACATCGAAATCGAAGCTTGTTTAAGATCGTTTAATAAAAAACCAAACAACTTTTCCAAAAAATCTTTGTGGCAGTTTTCTTAACCCCACACTTGTTCTCAGCCTATAGGCAAAATCCTAACTGCAGCCTTAGTTTCAGTCCCTGCCTGGCCAGCAGAAGACACAGATGTGATATATTTATCTTTCTCTTGGGCTGCTCTGGGCAGTAAGCTGGGGAATCCCAGCAGCACTGGGCACAGCTGCCAGGTCTCAGTCAGATCTCACAGAGTGAGCAGAAGCATTTCAGCCACCTCACCCAGAGACAATCTGACAAAAGAGTGTGGGTATGTGAGAATGCTAGGGGCTGCTGCTCTGGCAGGTTTGATGCAGGATCCTGACCCAAGGGGCCAGGATGGTAAGCTTGGGGCATGGGCTCAGCTTGCTGCCACAGGATTCCTCCCATTGGATGTATTTTTTTCTTGAGATCTTGGCAATTTTGTTGAGAAAGTGACGGTTTTGAAGGTAAATATTGTGAGTGGCTGAAGTGAGGCCACAAGTCCACTTGGCCATGAGATAATACTTACTTGGAACACCCTCAGCGTGTGGGCTTGGGATGCAAACAGGGTGGAACAAAGGGGGGCTCCTTCTACCCTGGCAGAAGCAGCTCTAACTTCATTTTCTGGGGTGGAGAAACCTCTGTCTGCAATCTGTCTGAGCCAAGTCAAAGCAAAGTTCAACTTGACAGAGTCTGGTAGGAGATTTGTTTCTGTCCCGTCATCACCGTCTAGCTGCAAAACTCTCCATGATGCTCCTCTCCTCCTGGCAATTCCCCCACCTACCCTTTTCCTAAAAGAGAATGGAATTTGTGCAGGAAAACTCTGGTTTTGTTTGAGTGTCAGAAGTGCCATGTCAGCCTTCAGGTGAATTCTGAATATACAGGTGGAACTTCTGCTCTAGCAGAAGGTGTATTTCCATGAGCTCCCCAGAGAAGACCTGTCTGCCTGGGATGGCAAGGGCTGCTCCTCATGGGTAGTATAATCCTGTCTGTCCCTTGTTGGACACTTGTGTGCAACAGGCAACTGTCAGGTTGATACAGATACACTTTCTCTCTTTCCTACTTCTCCTAAATTTATTCAAAAGGTCACTACTCAAATCTCATCAGCAAAAGCCCAGTGCATACCCAGGAAAAGATATGCATGTACAGACCTCCTACCTTACCATGCTAAGCAGCTGATCACTTCTTGAGCTGCATTACATGGCAAACCACAAATATGAGCAAACAAATGAGTTTACATAAATAGGAGATCCCTCCTGATCTTCAGTGGACATAAGAAAACTGTTTTTTCCTCTGATCTGTGGCACAGGAACTTCTTGCCCTTTGCCAGTACCTCTGCACATGGAGCCATTGCACTGCATGCTTGCTCTGCATGCCTCTTACCAGCTAAAGCATCCCCATGGCCTGCTTGCAGCAGTGGCAAGTGGCACGCAAGAGGAGAGGCAAGTGTTGTGTAAGCCTGGAGATAAGTAGCATCTTGCAATTTAGGAATCCAAAGTGGGGAAAGCAAACCCAGAGGTACCTCACCTGGGTTCTGCAGTTCTGTCTCAAGGTGAGAGCTGCAGTTCATCCATCTCAGAGACTCCTTGAACCTCCCTGAATGCAGATTCCTGCAGCTTAGCCAGCTGATCTCTCCAAGCTTCTTCCATAGTTATGAAGGTTGGGATCCTGGGTGGACCAAGATACTCTGCTAAAGCACTTTTGTGTAGTTAGGCAGGGTGAATATTTCCCCCCACTTACCATGTGGCCAACCCAGTGGCTGTTATAAATTGTTATCATGCTACTGACATCAAAAGATGTTCAAGGTCTTCCAGAGCAACGCTGACAGAAGCCTATTGTACAAGGAATTAAAAAAAACCCTACCGCACAGCCCCCACACCCTGGACAACAAGCTTTGTATTCTTTCACAAGAACAAGATAGGATATGAGAATTTTCTCATGCATAAATTTGGTTGTCTGGTGCTTTGGGAAAAGAATACCTCTCCATGTGCTGACAGCCACTGGTAGGCATTGGTTCTAAAACTGGCACAGCAGTTGAAGCACAACACAGTTTAAAAGCTATGGTTAGAGACTCAGTGTGAATGCTGCCATTTTCCCTTAGGCTAGAATCATGCCCATTTTCCATGAAAGCTAAAAAAAAAAACAAAAAAAAAACGAGAGAGAGAGAAAAAATACAGTTTTAACAGTTCCAAAAAGGAAATTCTATTAAAAGCAGTTGCCCCTCCCAGCTATTTAGACTGTTTACGCTATCAGGTCTTTGGGACATTGATTTTCTTTTAGTGTGCATTTGTGTTGGACTCCATATAGTGGGTGAATTCTTATAATATAAATCAATTTATAACAGGTGACTGAAAGCATTTTTCCCTCAGTGCAGCAGTCTTTGTTACTGCCTAACATTTTGGAACATGATAAATATGGGGAAAAGGATTTTATAGGATTCAACTAAAGAAAAAGCCCTATGTATTTGCAATGTGAAAGGAAGCGCTGGAAGGTTATAATTTGGCAACAAAAGGCTCTGGAAGGAAGCATGCCCTAGCAACTGTCTTTGTATAGAGAAATCAGTCGCTCGTTTATCTTACAGAAGGCAACTTTTGTAACACTCTTTGCATTGTGCCCTCCAATGACTGACGTTGCAACTGGGCTGTCAAGCTAAGAAGGGGAACAGTGTGAAAGTGAACTGGGGTATAAAGACCCCATGACAAAATGAAAAATGTTATAGGAAGGCCTTGCTGCTTAAATGAGTCAGGAGCCGTGTGAATGCTTAAAGGAGTGAGACATACTGGCAATTGTGTTTGTGTACTTAGTGATGCTCCATAATGACCCTAGTGGGTATGCCTTACAGCTAGCTATAAGCTGAGGTGAATGAAAAGGGAAGAAAATATGTGCTTTTCCCCCTGTTAATGCACAGGGATCAGACTCTGAGATTCTGCCTTCAGAAAGGTGCTGAGATGCTGGAGAAATCCTGAAGGCCAGGTATGTCATTTTCCCAGTCTACCTTGTGTCCCAGCAGAGCTGCGGGGCTGGTTTCTCAGCCCCGTCTCCCAGCTGCTCTGTGGCATGACAGGGTATTTGCATGGCAGACCAGTCTCGCAAGTGGCCCTCCTACAGCTCCTAGAGACATTAATTTTGTCCAGTGTAGACAGTCTGTTGGCTGTTTTTCACCTGCTGCCACTTCTCCTTGTATTACCCCTTCTTGACCTTTCTCATATTTCTAGCTCTCATAGGATTTCTTTATTACTAAAAAAAATACATGTCTACCTATGGGCTGCAAGAAAGGGCTTGCTAGTATCCACCTTTTTTGTTGTTTCCAATGCATAAAAATGTTTGCTGTCATGCTGGAATTATGTAAAAGAAAGAAGATATTTTCTTCAGTGGGATAAAGCTAGGTTGGAGAGACATTTCAATGCAGAGCTGTTTTGGGTGGTAGCAATTGTAATGCTATTTTAAGAGAACAAATACATCAGCCTGGGGCAAGGTTTTTGAATCACTTAGGTCTGACTTTTCATTAAACTTCTGTGAAAAAGGAATATGGAAAAGAAGGTACTAACTAAATGGTTGCCCTGAAAAGCAAGCTATTAAGGACTCTGTTTCCCTCTGCTCCCTCGGTTTGACTGCCCTTTTAGCTTCTTCCTTAGTGGGTCTGCACCCCACACTCCACCTGGCTGAGAGGGGTTGGGGCCACTATGAAACATGAGGGGACCTTGGAGAGGCAAAGTTTTCTCAGCCCATTTAAGTAGCAGTGCTGTAAAGGCACGGCACAGCAGTGTCCAAATTGGGAAACGTGCTGCCTTTTCCAAAGCTTACTCCCGAAGTTTGGGGTCTGGGTAGCTGCTTCTGATGCAGAAGCAGGGTCAGCCAGGCCATTGCATCTGCCAGGCCTCTGCAGGCATTCACCCAAATAGGAATCCCACTGAGATTATGGGTGCCCAGCCCTGCAGCAAGCAGGGACACACAGGTTTGCAGTATGCATTGCAGGCTGGGCTACTGAGCAGCCATGGCAGGCCCTGCCCAGGTGAGCAGAGGGCATGTGGCATCCACAGAGGGATCTGCACTTGGGAGGGAGCAGCTGATGGAGGCAGGTTGTGATAAACCCTGAGGAAAGGAAACTGCAAGGCAGCACCCTTAGGATAAGAATGGGGAACATGTTCCTCCTGGCCCAGCTGGACAGCACCCATTCAGTCAGGCAGGAGCCCAAGCCCACGGGCCTCTGTGCTAGTCCTGTGCTTGCCTTTGCACAGACAGCAGAATTTTGCTACTCTGTTATTTTTTAAGCTTTCCAGACAGACCATTTGTTTCCTTTTGCCCAGGTGCATGGCACCTTTACAAGCAATCAATACCAGGAGTGTCATGCCATGCTCTGCCTCTGAGTCTATCTAGATAAACACCAGCTGCTTGATTTGCATCATCTCCAACTTGGCTCTTTTGCAGCTGTCCTTGCCACAGTGTGAGAGACCACAAGTCTTCCATTGCTGCAACAGTTTTTTAATTATGTACAACTTCTTTCCTTAGAGTTCACATACAGATTAATATTAATATGTTGGTGCACAGCTATTCAGTGGTTTATTTATTAGCTCTGCATGCCAAATTAATGGTGGCACAGCAGATTCTTGGAATACCCATCCTATTCTGTTTTATTTTCACCCACCTTCCTTTATTTCAGCAATGCAGCAATGTTCTATTCTACAGTACTTGGGCTTTCAGAAAATCCAAGCTCTTGCTCTTTAGAGCCATGAAAGCTCCTTGGTGAGGCATTTTGCCTTGCTGTCTGCTGGTGTCTTGGGATGCTTAATCCTTTGAGGGTTTCTGAGGTGCTGCTGAGTTTTGGATGAGTTTTTGGATTATTAATGCTGAGCAGCCTCTGGATGATTGATTGAGTCCCCACTGATTCTTTGTGTGGCTTTGGCAAGGAGCAAACTGAATTTGGAGGGTGAGACTCCAGGCTGTAGGCTCAGAAAGGGGGAGCACACATCCCCACAGTAATCACAAGTGTCCCCATGTCTGAGACAATTTCAATTGCAATTCTTCTCCCATGTCCTTCTCACTTTGGCATCATAATTGCAAAAGCACCAAAGGACCCTCTGGTTTTGACCATGGCACCCTCTGACTCCTTACAGTCACCTTCCCTTCTTGATCATGTGTGTCCTGGGTCTGGTGGGTCCCTCTACCCTTACAGCTGGGACAGTCCTGTGAGGAAGGGTTTCTGGAGGATGTCTTTGGCCACATATGTGGTTCAGGCTAGTATGTCTAGCCCTAACCACTCAATGGACAAAGGTCTTGCAAGAAACTCCTACCAAAAGTGGCATCCAAGAGTTAGGACACCATCAAAACCACCAGAAGATGACCAGTATAAGTTCAGTCATCTTCTGTTTCCATGCAGGTTTTAAATTTGTGTGAAGAGATTCTGTAACATTGGTTTGTGTGTGCACCTTGCCTAAAAAACATGAGATAGAAATTTATCGGCGAGTGGTAATTTAGGAAAGGGAGGTATCTGAAAGCTTGAAGAACATTTTGTTGGTTGTAGCAAAAATGAAAATATGAAAACACAAAACACACTTTGAGAACTAAATATACCCTCCACAAGTTTGTTGTTTCTTTTCTATGTTTACTTCTCATTCTTTTCAGACATTAGCACACATTTAAGCTTATATCAATACAGTAAACCAGGCAGACCAAGTAGTATCTGCAGTGAAACTAACTAATACCTGTGATGAGGCCAGATAGCACAAAAAAACAATGTTAGCTTAGTATTTTCACTTTAGCTTAGATGCTCGTGCATTCTGACTCCATCCGTACCTATCCATTGCTTACAAAGCACAGCTGCTGTTTGTATTTTTTGATGATCTGACATTTTAATGGGACAGGAATGAATTCAAGAAGTTTTTGAAAGATCTTGCTATTTTCATTTCTGCTTAAAACTCTTGGAAGGACTTTTCAGGTCAGTTTTGAAATTTATCTGTACTGGTTACATTTGACTCCTGTAAGATAGCAGCTGAAATAAATTAATTAATCTATTCAAATGAATAAATCAGAAAGTCACCATAAGCCAGGAGTGTGTGAGGTGTGTGTGCACCTATGTAATGAGCAGGAGCTGTTTACAACATGTTCAAGGTCCTCTTCTGTTTTGTTTACTCTTCAGGCTTTTCACAGGAACCTTTTTGTGTGGCAGTCTCGACAGCAACTGATGCAGTTAGGGACAGCACACTTGTAAAACCAAAGTTAAACTCTGTGGAAGGCAGATTTTCCAGTAGCAATTAAAGCCATGCCCAGCTCCAGGCTGGATCACCAGGTGCCCCAGCCGCCCTGTGCTCCCCTCAATGCCAAAAGCAGCAGCAGCTGGTGCAGCTCCGTTGGTTTTATGGCCAGCTTGTGGCATGAGCACAGGGCCACGCTGGCAGCACAGATTGGGGCCCCTGGCTCGATCACAAGCAGGAGGAGAAGCTGAACTCTGCATTTAAGAGCAAAATGTGGAGCAGAGTAAAGCTGCAAACACAGGCACATATCAAAATAGCTACAGTAGGCAGCTACCTGCCATGCTCCATGGGAAAAGGCAGGGCCTTCATTCTTGCCAGCAGAGCCATGCTGCTGCAGAGCTTGATCTTGTTGCATCCAGGCACTGCCGGCTGCTCGTGCCCTCTAGCCACATCCTGTTTTCTTTGCATTTGCCAACAGGGTGAGTAATGCCAGCGACTGACAGGGCAGCTGGCACCAAGTGTGCTGTGCTGGCTTTTCATCTCTAATTACCCCCGTACACTGGGCTGTCTAGCTGTTAAATTATCTGTCATGAACATGTCCGAGTATAGTCAGTCACTTGGGGCCTTGTGCTGTCCTTGATTCTTCCTTTCTGGGGCAAAAATTCTCCCTAGGATGAGTAGATATTTATGTTTCAGGGGGTTGATTTTCCTTTTTCTCATACTTATTTTTGCTGGAGATAGCTGGGCACACAGAGCTGAGTGCTGAGATTGTAGGTGCTATTCCTGCAGTACTGCAAAGGTGTATTCATGTTTATGAGAGAGAAAAAGAGAAAGGTTTTACAGTGTTTCTCAAGGGTGCTTTGAATCCCGGCATTTTTTTAAATCTCTCCTGGAAATTCATGCTGCATCTGGAAACGGCTAAAGACGTTTTTAGATCTCAAAAAAAAAAAAAAAAGTAATATACCATGAGTAATTAATTAGCAAAGTAATTACCAAAAGTAATATGTCATGGTGTACAATACCATGACATGCAGATCTACACATACTAACCTAACTGAAAGTGTAACTACAGAATATTTGCCCCTGGCTGAACTGGACACCATGCTATATCCCTCCTTCTAGTCAATGCAACAGCATGTAGCTGGCATGCTATTTCCTGTGTGTGGGCATTGCTTGGGCCCCAGAGACTCTGGCCTTTGCTGTGGGTGATCCTTGCTCTCTTTCCCCTACCAGGTCCATGGGAAATGCATGTGCAAGCACAACACTGCAGGGTCCCACTGCCAGCACTGCGCCCCGCTGTACAACGACCAGCCTTGGCAGGCTGCTGATGGCAAGACTGGAGCCCCCAGGGAGTGTCAGTGTAAGTAGCCAGTCAGGAATGGTGTCTCCAGATCCTTGCCAGAGTGAAATGCTTCCCCATGCGTGCCTTTCTCCTGTGTGTCCAAGAGCAGCACATCCTGAGGTGGTGGGGAGGTGCTTTCCAAGCAGCTCAGCAGTGAAGAGGCACTGCCACACCCCTGCCCAGCACCCACCATGTGTTTGTGTGGCCAGGACAGCCCTGTTTGCACAGCCCCTCACTTGGCAATCCTCACCAGACCACGATGTCTGTTGGTTTGGCCTTTCTCTGGGACCCAAGTGCATCTCTTGGGGGAAAGGTCTGCTGCTGTGGGCAGTCTGCAGCCTACCAGGGTACCTTGGAGCTGACAAGGGGCCAGATTTGTCCTATCCATGGACACCACTGACAAACACCTTTGCAGGAGGTATGACTTTCTGCTGCTGGGTGTGGGCTCTGCTCACCCCTGGGCACTGAGGGCAGGAGCAGCCATGGGCTCTGGAGGTTTGTAGATCAGTTCTGCAGTGCCGGGGGGGATGCCTAGGGAGAGTGCTGCAAGCAGGGGAATGCAGAGGTCATGGAGCCATGTGCTTCAGTAAGAGCAGCAGTCTAGGCAGAAGGGTGCTGAGGACTCTCCACACCACCCCAGGAAGGCTTGCGGGCCTGCTGAGTGCCATCCTGCCCTGACTATAGTGCTATCCATACATAAGCAACCATCAGCCTGCCAGTGTGGGCTATGGTCATGCTCACTGCAGTATGGATGATCCCTGAGGGAACGACAGTGAATTCCTACTCACACCAGCAGCATTTGATGAGCAGGCATTGGAACAGGTCTCACTTGACCCTTGACTTCAGTTGTGTGGGCATGCAGATTTCCTCCACTGCCAGCACAGGGTAAGGAGGATGCTTGTACTCTCTCACACACCTATCCTCCACCTGCCTTTTTCCTCCCTCAGCTGTGGGGGAATATCCTGACAGCACCCTCATGGCAGATGTTGTATAGGGCAGTGCTGATTTCTAAAGCTGGGAGGGAAGGATCCTTCCTCAGCAGGACCGGTAAATGTGGGTCTCTCTGTTCTGGCCTGACCACCTGTGGCTGTCCTTGTACTGGAAAACCTGTATTGGAAATAAAAGAATTAAAGAAAATACTTTTTCTTAAACGTTATCTCCAGAGGTTGGGAAGTGTAGATGAAAATGTAGTGCTACTTCAGGCATTCAAATGAATAACAGGTTCATAGGCCAAGTCCCTGTTCCAAAACGTGATTTTGAGTTTTTGTGTCTCTTTTCTATAAACCAGTATCTTTCACAGCCTTAATGAGTTTTTCTGTTCCCTTTGGCTTTGCCTCAGCGTGCAAGTGCAACGGGCACGCCGACACTTGTCATTTTGACATGGCTGCGTGGCTGGCGTCGGGCAATCGCAGCGGCGGCGTCTGTGACAACTGCCAGCACAACACGGAAGGGCAGCACTGCCAGCACTGCAAGCTGGGCTTCTACCGCGACCTCAGGAGGCCCTTCTCTGCCCCAGACGCCTGCAAACGTAAGTCAGCAGCCACGTACTGCTGAAGGGCTTCTCAAGGGGGAAAGGGTCAAACCAAAGGTGAGATCTTCTTGCCCTTCCTTGGAGCAATCTTCTTGCTTCACTGAAGGACTGGGAGCTCTTTGAATCCTCTTTGTGATACTGCTTGCAAAAAGCAGCGGTGATATTTGCAGGGTGAAAATCTACAGATGCTGTTGACAAGGATCCCTGTAGCCTGAGGGGAGGGGAAGAGAGATGATTAATTTACTTTCTCCTATTGCTATTTTTGGAGAGGAAAAGCTGCATCTTGTTTTCATGTTCTCCTTGTTTGCAACCTCGGAATGGGGTTCCTCAGCCAGCAGGGGTGCAGCTGATAAATAGCATCGCCCACCAGTTCATGTTCCCAGCAGCAGGTGGGTATGGAAGGACAGACAGGAACACTGTCTGATAACTGATATTCCGGAAGGTGGGATGCTGAGGAGGCAAGACTAAACGCAATGATTCAGGCACATGTGAAATTAAATCTTTCCCAAGCAAAGAAGCAATCCAAAAGCCACACTCCCCAAGGACCACTGTGAGGATGGTGACTCACGATGGGGGACTCCAGATCCCCAAATTATGCTGAGAACATTTTATGGTCAGCTAAATCCAGGGTGCAGGCATGCCCTCCTCTCTGAGCCTACAGCCACCCACTGGCTTCACAACATTTCTCCTCGCTGACTCACCTGCTATGAGGGGGGACCTTCACAAGTGACAGAAAGAAATCCAACTGACACCCTGCCTGTGTCTTTTGAGGAGACACTGAGCACGTCTCTCTCCTCTCAAGGAGAAGTACCTGCATGTAAAGGAAGAGGGAACCCTCCTGCAGTGAGGAGCTGCACCCCAGGCTGGGAACAGCTGCTTTTGTCCTGCTCCCTTGCTGCATATAATCCTCATGAGATTCCTGGCAGTCTGTTGCACAGGTCCTCCTCCTCTCCAGCTTTCACTCATTGCGAGGAGGGGCAGCAACAGCTGAACTGCCTGTTTTACAGCCCTAGTTCTCTTTATGGAAATGGAATTGACCACAGCTCATTGCTTATGTAAATAATTACTTCACTGCTGTAGTATGTACACAATGATTTTTTTAAACAGTGAATTTAATTACTTTAAAAAGTTTCATTACCAACTTGTATACATCAAAGTTCTAAATCTCCTCTGTAATATCAGATACTTTCCCTCCTTAATTATAGCCAGAACTTAGGCAATGAACTTTTGTTTTGGAGTCTCATTAGGAAGAAAACAGGCTTAAGTCTTGCATTTACACACAGAGCAGAGGCTATATGGTTTTTTCTAACTCGTGGATTCATCCTTGCTGATTAAGAAAGAACAAATAGTATTAATTGACTGCTGGTAGGTAATGCATGACAGAAGACTGAAATAAATGTTGCATGGGACCTTCAAGCTCTGAAGCATCATTGTTCTGTGCTTTTGGTACCTTTGCTGGGGTTGTAATTCCTGATATTCTTTACAAGCCAGCTCCCATCAGGGAAGATTATGCACTTTTCTGAGGCAAGTGAAGCTTTGGCCCTGAGCTGAGTGTGGTTTTCTGGCCACCTAAAGACACCACCCTTTACTTTGGAAGCAGTAAAAGCAGTGGCTCTATCTCCTTTGTCACCTCATTCAGTCCATTGAGGGAGGGGAGTTTCATGAAGCTTGTCCTTGTACCAGACTGCCCAGTCCATAATCTGTGGCTGTTTGCAGGGTCCAAGAAGAAGTCAAATAGCACCTCCTGGGCTGGCCAGCACTGAGTGGCTTTTCCTTCCTTGCAAAGCCAGATGGAAACAAGAGGTCTCAGGACATATTGCTGCAAAGCAGCCCCAGCTCAGAGGGAAGGCTGCCAACCCTGTGCACGTGCCTGTGTGCAAGTTAGACCATTGTTAATGAAGTCAGGCAGTACATCACATCATTAACTGTGTGTTAGCCAAATTCCGGGGTTCTTGATTAAAAAGTTTCTCCTCACCTTCATGAGCCAGAGGAAGCTGTGGATTTTAGATTATTAATGGGTATTTTTGTTGATTTATGCCAGTGCTTGGTTCTCTTGGCTTTCTGCATTCATCTCTGAATCTCTGGCCCATGGCATTCCACTTTCCACATTAAAAAAAAAAAAAGTGTTGCCTCCATTACTCTTTAATGTAACAATCCAGCTTTATGGATCACTAGATACTCATGAACTCTGGTATTTAAAAGCCAAAGATAACATATACTTAACAAGAACTGAAAGATACTCTTGAGTATAGTGAGAAAAAGTTTACATTTATTTACCTTCTTCATCAAGTACATCTACTTCATCACTCTTTTTCTTTCTGCATTTATGAATTGCAAAGCATGATACTCCCTCAAGTATCTGAGGAAGACAACTTTTCCTAGCACAAACCGAACTCCACAAATATAGGGATTATCTGAATGCTTTCTTTTCAGAGACCCTGTTACTACAAACTCCCAGATGATTTCTCTCTGGGCTTTTCAAACCCTCACAAAAGCACTCCTCCCTAAGACCCCTTCACCTCTTCACTTCTGGTCTCCTCCTGCCAGGAATGCTCCCTGCACCCAGGGACTCAGCATCTCACAGGGGAGATGGCAGCGGCAGGGCCGTAGAAAATGACTAATGACTGTTAAATTAAATTAGTTAGGATCAATTACAGCCTATGCCTGGAACATTTCCAAGCACCATGACATGGTCTGCAATAACAAGGGACGTGCGTGGAGCCCTATTATTCTTTCGTGGGAAGGCCATGGCACTGCCTGCTTGTTTCTGGCTCAAGACACCATTATTGTTCAACCATTGAAAATTTAAAAATACCTAGGTCTAAGTAAATAAAGGAGTTGTTAAGCCATAATCTTTAAGGATACTTTAAAGATTCTTGTAGGCAAAGAGTGTATATAATATTTGCTCAGGAGTAGGAGTGTATCTGATAAAATGAAACATTCTGATATTTAAAACACCAATCTGAGGACTCTTTCCCCCTGTCATACCTATGAGTCCTTTTCTTTCCATCCTCATGAGTTTTTAAGCCTTGGCTACAGTACAATTGCAGGCAATAAAATTGAGTTTTATAATTGCCAAGTTTATTTTGCTTTTCAACTGTAGGGTTTTGAAGGTAAATATTTGTCATTTCCAAAGGTTAGCTGGTAACCGAGGAAACCACAACAGTATCACCAATCCAGGGCAGGGAAATCCAGTTCTGCTGGCATCCCACTCACTGATTTTCCATCCCAGTCAGCACATGCAATGCCAGGACAAGCAGTTGTTAATTCATCTGTGCATGGAAGTCACATGCAGAATACTGTTATGTAGTACTGGCTGGTAAATTAGCATTTTTAACAATGCTGCTTAAAAATCAAAAAAAAAAAGGAAAAGGATCAAGCTTGTGGAAGGTTTCTCTTGATCCAAGGCTAGGGCCCAGCCATTCCTTCTCTCACAGGAGCTCCCTTGGCTGTAGAGACTCACAGCCCCTCTGGTGAAGTGGCCACAGCACATGAGACAGGCATTGTGCAAAAGCCTCAGCCTGAGATCTTACACTCTGCACCTGTGTGTCCACAATCAAATGCCATCCAACACTGCCTCTGGCTACTTTCTCTGCTGCTCAGCTGCTCCTCTCACCTTCCTGGATGGGGGACTCCTACTACCTGTGCTACAGTGAGGTGCAGATTGTGTGGAAAGAGAAAAATGGGGTCTAAAACCAACACAGCATGGCTGCCCATGAGGGACCAATAGCTCCAGATTTCAAACATTGTGTAATCAGTCCTGCAATCTTTTCCTTCCTGCCCTTGCCATAGTATGGAAGCACTCCATCCTTTTTCCATGCATTTCTTTCAAATGTGGTATAGCATGCTCACATCTGAGCTCTAGAGCCTCATTTCTGTGCTTGGTGCATAGCGATGGGCTTCACTTTATGTCTGCATTGTTCAACAAGTTCCCACTGCAGCCCCTCACAAACATTTACTATGTTGGAAATTTGCCCCCCAAACCATTCAGATTAATGCCCTTTAGTGTCATCTTGGGCCTTCACCCAAGATCCAAGAACAAAAACCTTCAATTTGCCAGCCACCATTGGAAAGCAGATTCTCACCTTGGTGGCTCATTGAGGAGCAGCCAGGAAGGATGGGATCCATAGAAGTGGATATTCAGGCCTGTTGGAAATTACCAGCCTTTACAACACATCTCTTTGTGGCTTTTATTAAAAAGTATAGCCAGCCATTCTCATTTTTAGTTGTCTTTTTAATTACTTATGAGTTTGCTGCTCTTTTTCATAATAGCTTTTGTAAATTTAATATTCTTGCTTCACTGTAGTGTTGTAGTGTTGCCACTGATGTTAAACTTTATATTAGGGAAAAAAAAGTGTGTAAAAGAATTGTCTAAAACATAAAAGCTCCCACCCCAATGAGGTTGTATGTAAAATTCAGCTGAAACCTGACCAAAACAGGACCAAATCTCTGGCTGAGCAGTGGGTTTATCTCATTAACTGGAGGAGAATAGAAGAGCCTTAAGTGCCTGATATTTCCCCTGAAGGGCCTGAGGAATGCCAGAAATACCCTCCTCATCTAGTAGGAAAATAGAGCATTTGGCTGAATGTATCAGGTGTAAAACACTTCACAGACTTCAGGAGAAAGGTATGCAAGTTGCAGTGCACGCTGTTGAAAACTATGCTATTAAAGGTACCAGAGTTCAGTGCCTGCAGCTACTTACGCAGTTTGTGGAGAGCCTTTCTAATCTTTTAATTTTATATAATTATATTTGTTTGCGAGTGGAAAGGGTGGGGGAAATTTGGGGATTACTTTGGCAAAGATGTTGGAATCATAGTCGCCTCTAAGTTAACTGCCAATATTAATCTATCTTTTAATATTTTGAAACTATACTCCAGGTATGTCAGATTCCTGAAACCACAAAAATGTTGTCAGAGCAAAATTAAATGTATGTGTGCAGCAATAAGTATTTTAAGAGAAAGAAATATGTTGCCTGTAATGGCTTTCCAGCTCTATTGCCTTCAGAGTTGCAAAATAGAAAGATTGGTATTAGAATTTAGTGAAAATATTCCCTACAGGTATAATTTTCTCAGGAAACTCAATTTTATGCAAATGACACTTTGGGCAAAGGCGTTTCAGCAGGGAATTTTTTGCCATAAAGTGTAAGGCTGACCCTACCATGTCCTGGTACAAACGCTGAGGGAAGAATAGCACACGTCACCCAGTTACTGGTCCTGCAGGCCACAGCATCACCTGCTGACCTGGCCACATGGTCAGAGGTTTGGCTCATGCTTTTGATAGCTGCATTTCTGTTCTTTGAAAACATTAACGTCTTGGGGGGAAAGTAGCCTTGTAACAGACATAAATTATGCTGATGTTAAAAAAAAACCCCTAAGGAGTAGGTAAGGAAAGCTTCACATCACCTATTTTAGGGCATCTTTTCTGAGAACCCAGTATGTCTCAGCACAGTTCTAGTGCATTGTTCTGATGCAGGAGGCTGTGAGGGAGAAAAGAGAGCAGCTGGCATTTCTGATGTGCATTCTGCAAACCCGTGTCCTGGAGAATATGCATAAGCCTATCTCTGAGCTGTCAGTTCCCTCATTCTTTTTTCCTAATGTTTTTAATTGATGGTTTTAAAAATCAGGCAGAGACAGAGGGGTACTTTTTGCTCAGCCTTCACTTTAATTAAAATGACTGTTCTGAGGGGTTTTTTAACCTCCTGGATGCATGGCAGTAGTTATTATTTCAAAAGGCAATTATGCTCTGATTCATTTTTCAATGAAGCACCCGCAGCTGCTCAAACATCACAGTGAGGCAGGCACATCCCTGGGTACTCGGCCGGACTAGAATCCAGATGCTGCAAGGAAAGTAATAAAGGCCTGTTTGGCAAAACATAACACAACACCAGGGTAGGCTGACTAATTAAAAACTAGCTCACAAAACTTAAAATTCTACAGATTCCAAAGGGAGACTCCGCTCAGATTTGTATGGGTGAGGGATAAAAAAGCCCAGAAGCCCCAGAGGTGTCCCTCGGCAGAGAGGTGGTTTTGCAGGCATCTCCTGCACCTCTGTGATGCAGAGGTTGTGCACTCACAGATGCTCTGTCCCTCACGGTATCCCTCCCCTGCAGCTTGCTCCTGCCACCCTGTGGGATCGGCTGTGCTGCCCCTGGGCCCCGGCACCTTCTGCGACCCCAGCACCGGGGACTGTCCCTGCAAGCCCGGCGTGGCAGGGCCCCGCTGTGACCACTGCCTGCCCGGCTACTGGGGCTTCGGGCCCTACGGCTGCCGGCCCTGCGACTGCGCCCGCAGCTGCGACCCCCACACCGGTGACTGCCACAGGTGAGCTGGGGGGTCTGCGATCTCAGCTCCAGGAAGGCTCTATTTGCACATGGCAAGCAGGCTGAAAGTATCCATTATGTCAAATACTTGGGGTTTGGTATGGGTTTGTTATGGCCAAGAAGTGGGAATAGAGTGGGAGCTGAGGCTGTGGTTCCCTTGGGAGCCTGGCACACCATGGCAGGGCACCAGCGATGTTGGAGTTTTTGCTCTCAGTGCTGGTGTTAATGTACCAGGTGTTTTCCATAACCTTCACAGTTGTTTCCTCTCCACAACATGTAAAATGTGGGCCTCAGGGACATCTGAGTGAGAGGAGACCGAAGGCTTAATTTTGCTGGTTTAACTCAGCTTATATTGACTGGGGCTTGGAGTCAAGCTCTGACTTTTAGAAAACAGCACATTTTAATAATGCCCCACTCTCTAAATCTGACATGTTGCTTTCTTTACCAGACTGAAGATATTTGTGGTATATAAATCTCTATAACGTATTTTAAACGCAAAATGGATCCATGATCCTCTCTGACAACACTCAACCTGTTCACCTTCCAAAACTGCCTCTTGCATTTACCACCATCAAGACACACAGTTACGTTGTGTCTGGAGGATGGGCTGGTAGTGGCCCTGCTTTCCACTGGCTCCTGGAAGAAGGTTGATCATCTCCCTTTCCTCTCAACAGCTCAGAAGTTTCCTGGCACAATGAAGCACCTCCTTTCCAGGCAGTGCTCAACGAGAGCGAGCCCACCTGGGGCTGGGAGGATGAGCAGGGCTTCTCAGCACTCCGGCACTCTGGTAGGATGTGTTCCACCCGCCCAATCCCTCCTGCCAGCAGCCACTGCAGATCTAGTCTGCTGCACTGACTTGTAGTTAGCTCCCTGGCAGTTGCAGGGGGAAATGGACATTCCCACACTAACATGTGGAGGAATGTCCTTGTGGCCACCTCCTTCCCCTCTGAGAGCCAGAGCCTCAGAGGCCTTATGGCTCATCCCATCAATGCAAGGATGTGCAAACCCATTAGACAGATGCTCCATGCTGAATGCCTGTACCCAGCATTTAGCTGTTGTAAGGTAAGAATTTGCAGTCCCAGATCTGAATTTCAAGGCTGAGTGTCCTCATGTTTTACTTGACCATCATCTTTTAAAGGTATCTTTATATTCCCTGAAACTCAACAAAGCAGCAACTTTATTTAAAGGGTGGGGTTTGCCACTTCACTGGCAGGCAGGTAGGGGATTTCTAACTCAGAATTTATTTCCCCGATACCCAGAACAATTTTGGCATCGCTTGCAGCTTGTGGTGCGATTTGAGATGGTCTAGCATGCGGCTGGAGAAGTTATTTCCCTCCAGTGTTCCCAGCCTGGGGGAGGTGGGTGCTGCATGAAGGTGGGTGCAGGGCAGGCTGGCCCCGTGGGGCAGCATCAGGCTCTCCTCCCTTGCAGCTGCTGCATGCAAGCAGGCAGGCGTCATTTCCTCCGTTTTCAGAGAGGGGCTTGATAACATCTCGAAGATACAATAATTGAGTTAATTGAGGGGAAAGCTCCATCATTTGTCTAGGCCACTTCATTTTAAACGTAAATAAGTATATCATGTTATTCTTTGTTCTAAGATCACGGAAGTCATTAATCTGCCTTAACCTCTGCAACATTTCCTTTTAAAATTTTGTCTGGTACATTACGGTGTGGAAAATACCACAGGGAAAGATACGCATGTTATTTGCATCCCAAGGCAAAATAATAAGGCCTTTGTTTTCCTTCTCTTCTAATTGTAAACAAGGGGTAACTGCCCTTGGACTAAGAGTCTGTATTCACTCTCAATCTGAAAACAGTTGCAAATTCCTTCTTCTCTTTTTGTATGAGGCTTGTGAACCACTTGAAAAACCTCTGGCTGTTCCTGGGCTCTGCCTGCAAATGCTCCTGTCTTTTAAGCCCAATTCACCACCATTTGCTTCCTTCTTTTTCCCCAGGTAAATGCGAATGTAAAGAGCAAGTTTTAGGGAATCCCAAGGTCTTCTGCGGGATGAAGTACACCTATGGTGAGTTGTGGGTGAGGAGGCTGCAAAGGGACGTCTGCAAGGCAGTGCAAAAGTGTATACATGAGAGTTGCTGTGTGTGCACCACTCCATCCTGGCAAACCCACGGGATACTTAGTCTAAAGGCAGAACTTCAGCCAAAATGTACAGGTATCATGTTTCCAGGTCAAGGTGGGTGAAGCATCTTGTTCTGTTACCCATCTCTTTTGCTATCAAAACACCCTTGTACAAAAATCATGGGAGGACGAGTGCTGGAAATGTCCCTGGGAGGTTGTCTAGGTCCAAGAGAGACTATAAACCACTGTTACCCAAAATGGGTCACTGAAACAATGTCATAGACAAGGTGCCCTAATCAGGGTCTAGAAATTACTGTTTCTGAATGATACTGAATGTGAGGAGGGACTGTGATCACCATTCCATGGATAAAACAATTCCAGTAGCAACTGGGAACTCCCACTCTCAACAAAGTTCAGCTGTTGCAAGGGGATGATATATATTGTCTATGTGTCTCTTGGGTTTAAATGAATGAGAAAGGCACTTTGTTTCCCAAGACCTCCCTGGTGTGTGCCAATGAACTGCCTCCTTCACACTGTGGCAGAGCAAGGAATGCTCTGTGCAGCACTCCCTTCCTTCACAAGGCATCTCTTGCAGGGGTCTCCTGCACCTCTTTCATCTCACACTGAAGTCGAAAATGCACAGAGAGATAGCCCATACCTCTGCAGGCTGCAGAGCAACCCACAAAGTGGAGTTCAAGGGGTTGCCAGTTGTTGAAATGTAGCCCTGGATTTGTGATATTAGGAAAAAATTTGATTCTGCTCTGTTTTGCTTCCCAGCCACGATAGTAACTGTGTTTAATCTTGCAAAAGATAAGAAACTGGAAAAAAAAAGAAAGCCACAAAACCTCCAAGTTCATAAATCTTATCTAAAGTGCACTCAGGCTGCCCCCACTTTCATCAGTCAACATGTGAAGGTGTCAGCTACACTAGAGAGACAGATGAATTATGGGGCTCATCATGAGCTCCAGGAGGTCTCACTGAGAGAGGCTGGCTGCCCTGAGCTTCCCAGTGTGGGTGCTGAAAAAAGCACCACCAATATGGGGATACCTACCAGTATAGGTCAGGTGGAGGAGCTGAGCCCTGAGCCTCCACCACACAGGGGCTCAGCAGTGGAATGCTAGGTGGAGGAAATGTGGGTATGAGTGAGCTCAAAACACTCCCTGATTTGCCCCAGTCCCCACCAATGGCTCGCTCTCCTCCACTGAATTTGGATTTGGCAGCTCTGCAAAGCAGCAGGACTGGCACTGGGTGGGATGAGGCTGAGGCCAGCAAAGCCTCCAGGTCCATCCCTAAATCCAACTGATTTCCAAAAGAGATAAGGAACACAAAGGGTTTGTTGAACTCCAGGGGAAAAATGGGACCTCACACTCTCCTGGCAGTTCGAGAGGCCATGACCAAAGCAACTGGCAGCATTTCTGCCCATGGGTGTGGGGATGTATGTGCTTCCCAGCAGCTGCTCTGATCCTGGGCTCCCCAGCAAGGAGCACTGGGCTAACTCCACTGTAACAAAGCACTTGTCCTCACTGCTTCACCCAGACACCAGCACTAGACCAAGAAATAAAGAAAGAGCCCTGTAAATAGTTTGTATATTCCTGGGTTTGAATTCCTGTGTTCCCAGTGATCAAGACAAAGATCTTGTCAGCTCATGACAAAGGCTCCCATGCAGAAGTCAGTGTGAAGATCAAGAAAGTCTTGAAGTCCACAAAGCTGAAGATCCTCAGGGGCAAGAGGACACTCTACCCTGAATCGTGGACTAACAGAGGCTGCACTTGTCCCATCCTCAATCCTGGTAAGTTTGACTCCCTGAACAGTACATCCCCACCACATATACACAGATTTCATTGCAGCCCCTCTATCTCCTCTTACCAATGAGCTGGGATTGCAGCCCAGTGCTAATTAAAAATTATTGTCTGTTACATCACTTGGATTCCAACAGCAATCTCCATCAAATTGAAATTTCATAGAGAAAAACTTGGTTCATCCTATAGGCTTTGAAACACACAGTTCTTTTTCCATAGTATAGCAACAGGCTTTCAGCTATACCAGTCTCTGTTCCCAGAGGGAGGGAGGTGCACATCATGCCACAATAAATAGCATTGATACATCTTGATACATCTTTCAAAGCTAAAGCTAATCTGAATCTATAAAAACATATGTAAATCTAATTTGAATTGGGATACTGCACTGAAATTCTAATCTAAACTCAGGGGAAGATTTCTCTTTGAAAGTAACACAAATTTAGATCTACAAGATTTGGAAGACATTTTCTTATGCAGTGAGGGAAGAGCTCCACAGTTTTTTCCCATCTTCTTTCACTGAAATGGAGTATAAGCAACGGTGACTAAACAATGCATGCAGTCTCCAGTATGGATAAGGACATGCAGGTTCAGGGGTTTCTTCCACAGAGCAAAACTAAGCTCCAGCTGACACACCTCTCTTTACAACTCCAAGATAAATGAGCAGTTACCAACTAATTCAAATGAAGGGTTTTCTTTCCATGAGATGTATACACCGTTGGGAAATTGGCAATGGAAGCATTGATGTAGGTGCTGAGACATCCCTTTCATGTGCAGCACTAGCAACTAGGGGGTACAGGGCTGTCTGTGGGGCTGGGCTGTGCAGAAAGGTTATTCATTGATGAGGTGTTTGCAGCCTTCTTTCATGTCCTCAGGAGTGACTGTCTGGTTTTGAAGGCAAGCTGCTGTGATAGCACAGCTGTAGCTAGGACCTGTCAGGTGCAAAGGTCAGAGGAATCAGCAGCATTAGGTAGGGCTCTACTGTTTAAGTGCAGTAAGACTTTGGATATTGCTGGAACACCATAAATCACTAATCAAATAGCCATAGCTGGTGTATTTTTCCATATGCAATGAAAACTCAAGCAAGAAAGCCCAGATGCAGCTGCCTTAATATGAACCTGAAGGAATGCAATGGAAGCTGTCCAAAACTGAGCCTGCAGGGCAGCCCCACACCTGACACCCAGCTTTGCCACTCGACTAACTTCAGAAGAGCTTCACTGATTTTCCCCAACAGATGAAAAGACAGCATTAATCACAGAATCAGTGGAGATCTCTTAGAAAACAGCAGAAAGGGGGAGATGCAACTGTTCTTAGTGACAGTCCAGGTGTCTGACACATCAGGTGTTAATCCCTTGTTACTTCCTTGCCAGCTCTCATGATTTTCACTGCAAAGCTTGCTATTGTTTTGAAATACAGCTGCTGGTCCCATGAGTATAAATTAGTCTCAGCCTTCATGTTGAAAAGAAGTTTGTTGCTAATAGGAAACTTGAAAACATCCATTGAGTGAATCTTTAAGATTCGGTGATGTCAAAGAGGGAAAAAAGGTTCCTGATTTTTTTTTTTTAATTCATTATTTTCTTTAGCTACTACATTCATTTCTGAGTGGCTTGTACAATATTAGCAGATTCAGCCCTCTATCACAGTAAGAGCTTATGGCCTACAGGTGAATAAACCAAAACCAGCTGGATGAAAAGTCAAGCTGACATAAAACAATTTTCTGACATACAGCTATAATGGAAATCACATCTTCAAAAACATAGAGGAGATCAAAGTTAAACATAAAAGTAAGGCAGATGTGTTTTTATACCATTTTACAGAAGTAAAGGGTTGCCAAAAGGAGAGTAGGCTCTTAAAGTCTCTGACAAGGCAAAAAAACCTGCAAACATTTATCAAATCTGTGAGGGCTATTTTCAGATGAAAAACGTGCTTAAGTTCATAAAAGGGGAACCCTTTCACCACCCTTGCACACCTTGTCCTCCACACACACACACAGAGGCAGATTCTGCTTCTGGGGGACACTGAGCTGAAAGATTTAAAGGTCTCACCTGTTTGCAAGGTAACAGGAGCCCATCCCTTCCATGGCTCTGCCAAGCACAGTCAGAGAGGCAGAGAGCAGCCTGCCAGGACAAACTGCACAGCCTCAAGTTGCATCTCAGTCGTTTGACTAGTTTTAATTTTACAGTTCTGTAGCATCAGGTTGAAAATCTAGAAAGCCCTACACAGTCAGCAACCACGGCAATATTTGCTTGCTCTCTGAGTGTGCATACCACATTTCTCTCTCAAGGGAAATAAATCTAGGAACCCTTGAAAAGTGATATTTTTAACATTTGGCCAAAATTAATGTCTTTTGAAGGGCGATGCTGCCACACACCTATCCTGTGTTTACTTGGAAGAAGAGAGGATGTGTGTGCCCAAAAACTCAAATAAAGTAGAAAGCAAATTGTATTGCTTGACCTTTAATTTGGGAGGCACCCTTCCTTTATTCTGGACTGCAAAATGGAAGCCCAAAACAACACAAGCTGTAGCCAGGATGGCGTGGGATGGCTGAGAGCACTGGGGAAGGCCCATCTCCCGTGCCTGGTTTGCACCAGCGCGTTGTGCTCCCCAGACTGGTGCAAGAAGGAGTGGGTACAGGAGGGGTCTAATGCTAACTGTACCCTAAATGTGCTGCAGTGGCATGCTCACCCTGGCAGGGAGCTCCTCCTGCCATGAAAGGGATTGTACTCCTTATTATCCCCATTTATGGCACATTTGTGGGCCATTTAGGCTGTTTGGATCTGTGGCAGTGTTTCTTTAGCTAATTCAAGCCAAAGGCTTTGCTCTATCCCTCTGTTTAGCAGTTGTTACCTGGTTCCAAGCACTCTTTTGAGTCATGTCCTGAAAGCCAAGCACAGACCTGGATGCCTGAGGAAAGACCTGCAGCAGGGCATGACAGGGACACATTCCAGCCCTTTCTATGTGTTTCTGAACAACCAGCTGAGGCTTTGTCAGACCCTGCTGTCATGTCTCTAAAACATCTGGCAGAGGCAGAAATTAGTTCTTTCCAGTGTGACAGCCACTCCTTCAGGCTCTTCTAGAGTACTGGTGCCAGCACATTTAGTGTTGCCTCTCACTGGGGTCTGGCATGCCTTTGCCTCCAAGGGGCCACTGGCCACTCGGAGCAAGATACTGAGCACTGGACTGTCCTGCACTGTTCCATTTCTGGAATTCGCTGAACTGATCTCCAGGCCCAGATTTATTCAGGGAGAAGTGAGGCAGATGGCTGCCAAATTAAGGTAATAGCAGTTCCCAGAAAAGGTGTAAAAACTTGCTGTGCCACCCCCAGAGTTCATCCATCTTTTGTTTATATTTAGAAGCTCACAAAGTCACATTTTGTCTGCTGCATCTCTCTGACAGGTAGCCGCAGGAGTCATTTTGCCAAACATACAGATAGAGCTATAGATATACAGATATAGATGAGAGCCAATATATATAAATATTTCTTTGTGTAAGTGCTTTTTTGCATGGGACTAGATATCCAGGCTGACTTTGCAGCTCAGTAGGCCTCTTGAGCATGGTACTGTGCAGTCCCTGACCACTCTGCTGGTTTGCAGGCTTGGAGTATCTTGTGGCAGGACACGAGGACGTCCGAACAGGCAGACTCGTTGTCAACATGAAAAGTTTTGTGCATCAGTGGAAGTCGGCTCTTGGAAGAAAGGTCTTGGAGATTTTGAAAAGAGACTGCAACTAGAGGTGTGCAACTGCCTAGGGCATTTCTTTATGCACAAAATGCAACAGCCTCCACAAAGAGAAGACCTCTAGCATGAAAACTGGAATGTAAGAAAATAGTGCCAAAACATGTAGTGAGGCATTCAGAGTTGTAGGCGCTGTCTAATTTAACCCTTTCTGGCCAATGTTCTTTCACTTGCCTATAGCTTCCTTGTCAGGGCCTCACCCTGAGCCCTGCTCATTGTTATGTTGAGGGAAAAAAAAAGGAAGGGTGGTGGATGCTTGTCTCGCTCCAGTGTGCTGTTGGAACAACTCTCATGAAGCCACTGATCACCCAAGACTAAACTGCCACCCTCAGAGAGCTACTGCTGAGAAGCAAACACTGCCAGTGCCACTAGTGTGCATCCTGAGTGACTTGCAGGGGTTCCCAGAGGATGCTGTGGGGAAGGCAATGGGTAGGTGCTGCCACCCGCGTGGCAAGAGAACCACTCCTTAGAAACACCCCCTTTCAGGTTAGGACATGGCACCCATCAAAGAGAACTGGGTGCCACTTGCTTTTAGCCTGTTTGCCCTGCTGAAGGTTTCAAGGGCTAGATTCTCTGCTGATGCTGCTGAGGAGAGAGCTGCTGGAGTGAATTGAACCCCTCTGCCTTGGCACAGGCGTGATGCAGGGCAGAGGCCAGCTCTCCACCCACTGCATGGCTGCAGAGAAGAGCCAGCTGCAGAGGGTGCAGTGTCTCTGAGCTTTTGTCCTTGAAGTGTTAAAAAATGAACCTAGCCCTAGTGTAAATATTTCATTGTATAAAGCACTTTACTACCTGCCACTTCACGGTGTGGGGAGTCTAATTGTGTTGGGGAAAGAAGAATTCGAAGGTGGCACATGAGAAAAAACTCCCAGAAACAGAAGCACTCCTGAGGACCCCCACAGCTGGACAGCATTAACAGTATAAAGGGAATGGCCAGCCTGCACTGGCCACTCAGAATATCTGAGGATGCAATCTGAAAGATAAAGTATTTGCACTGAAGTCCCAGCTTCAGACCAGCACTTGGACCCCGTGGGCAGGACTCCAGTAAGACTTTGCAAACAGAGTGGGGAGAAAAGACTTTGAGATAAAAATGCAATTGCAGGAGAAGAAAAACTCCAACTGCAGCAAGAGGAGTGGATGTAGAGAACAGAAAGGACTTGCATTTACATATCACAACCCAGCAATTCATGGTGGGCCTGGAGTTTATTTTATTTTTATGTTAGTATTTAAAACTGAACATTTTATTTTTTCTTCTGTTATTGTTTGCAATATATACAGCCATTATACTCCCTCATTAACACCAGTATGAAATATAGCACAGTTTACTGCAGTTTTCAGCACTAAAATATATCCTTTCTGTAAAGCATCCTTAAACCACATTGCATAGAGTGCATTTTGTTCACGAGTGTGAGGGGAAAGAAGACATACAGCACCAGAAAAGTCACTAGTCTACCAATCCACTTTACGTATGTATTTTTCTTTCAAGGTCCTGTGGACTCACAAAAAAAAAAAAGATGCTATTTTGGTAATTTGTTTTTGTATCTCATGTATGTAATAAATATAATATGATTTCAACATCTTCTTCTCCTGTTATTGTTTATGCCAATGGCAGCATGGTCTGCATGCCTGCATGAAAGAGCTCAAGCAAAGATTGCACTGGGTGAGGAGAAGCTGCCATAGGGGATATTTCCCTCTCTGGTTGGGGGGTAAAATGCAACACATGGTAGAAAGCAAAGCAGCATGGATGGCTCACAAAAATCTCATTTCACCTCTTGTTTTTGGGAGGTTTATAAGCTCTTCTCATAAGAAGGGGAATTGTACCTAAATATTTTCAAAGCCAGCCAGATCCTTGCCTCCACACAGTCTTGAAAGCTGAGCTGCAGAGCAAGTACTTATAAGAAGTAAGTCAGGGATGGTAGAAATAAGGTTTGTTCCCTACATTTGAAACTACTAAGGGGAAACAAAAGGCTGTGGGAAACAAGTGCTGTGGCAAAAGGTCTACAAAAACACTGCAGAGTGAAGTCAAGCATCAGAAATTAGTGGCCAGGGGGTCAAGCCATAATCTGCAGTGTGGGCAGCAGCTCCCCTGTGGGTGGTTAATCAGTGACTGCAGCAGCACCCATCTCCCTGCTGGAGGAGAGTACAGGGACAGGCTCCCCTATACAGGCACTCAGTGACCAAGAGCCTCCAATAGCTCTGTTTTGATTTAAAACTGTCAGTTTACCTGCTTCACACATTTTTAGCTTCATTTTATTTTAATGCCACAGAAAATATATTTGCAGTGACCAGTTGATTCAAATATATTGGATGTGGCCTTGTGAAAGCTGGAGGTGTGATCCCACTGTCCCAGCCAGCTCAAGCACTGTAGGAAACCAGGATGGCTTTGTTGGCAGTGCTGCTTACAGCATCTTGTCTGACTCCTCTCCTAGCCTTGGACACTGATGGTTTTACAGAGGAAAGGGGTGAACTTCTGAGGGGTAAATATGCCCTTGAGAAATTTCTGTCAGGGGATTTTGGCTGGAAGAAGTGTCCCATTACGAGGAGCAGATGAGCTGGATATCAAAGAATCACAGAATCAGTTGGGTTGGAAAAGACCTCTGATATCATTGAATTCAAGCTTTGACCAATCACCACCTGATCAGCTAGACCATGGCACTAAGTGCCATGTCCAGATGTTTTTTTAACACCTCCAGGAATGGTGACTCCACCAGCTCTCTGAGCTGCCCGTTACAGTGTTTAACATCCTTCCTGTGAAGGAATTCTTCCTGGTATCCAACCTGAACCTCCCTGGCACAGCTTGAGAATATGTCCTCTTGTCTTGTCTCCTTGCAGGTGGTTGTAGAGAGAGAGAAGGTCTCCCCTGAGCATCCTTCTCTCTAGGCTGAACAATCTGAGCTCCCTCAGCCACTCCTCACAGGACTTACCCTCTAGGCCTTTTCAATCCCTCTTTTCATATGAGATCACAAAATGGCCAACCAGGCCCTCCTTCGCAAGAAAAGCTTCTTTGGACACTGTCTTTGCTGCTCAGTGAGTTAATGGAAGCCGCCTGCCTGGTTTATCTGTTTACTGCCCTCTGTCATGTGTGTGAGAAGAGGATGTCTGTCTCTGCCCACCTGAAGAGTAGATCTGTTGCTTGATGATTCCAGGAATAGCAATGCCTTGACCAGTCCTCCTGTGGGACAAAAATCAGTGGCAGGAAAACCAGCCCAGTCATAATCAAAGTTGGCAACAGCACCCACAGAAGGGTCTTTTCTTCCAGAACTACCCCACTGATGCAGGCAAAGCTGGCAGCTGAGGCCAGGCTGCCCTTTCTGGATTGTGCTGCTTCTGTCAAGAGGTGAGTGCTGGATTTTCAGGAACCAGAGATGGGAATTGCCACAGTTCTCCCTAGAGCATCCTCATGCTGTCCTTATGCCTCACCTGCACCTAAAGAACAAGGACCTTCCTGCTGCTGAAGGAAGCATGGTGGAGTCTCCTTTTTCCAAGGCTGGAGGCCGGATGTAAGCAGTGGCCAGGGATCAGTGGTGGGGGCTGGGGCTGCCTGCCAGAGCCCTGTGCTCCTGGTTGTCTGTCAGCACTGCAGGAGTGAGTGGTGTTGGTACCCTGGGCTTGGCTGGAGGAGGTAAGGCAAGGTAAGGTGTGCTGGAACCAGCTGCCACCACAGCACTGAGCCTGGCTGTCCACTGCTATACAGCCCCTCCAGCACAGCAACATCTGACCCAAACCTGTCCTCCTTCAAGGCACTCACAGGACACCTCTTCCACTCTTTCTGGAGGACATGAGCACTCCACTCTCTGGCACATGAGCTCTCAGCAGGTGCTTTGGCACAGAGAAGGAAACACCTAGCTCCAGCAAGTTTTCAATGCCTCCTTGCACTCTCTGAGGCAAATCCTGTGCCAAAAGAATTATCAGGAATAGGCACTAAGCCACTGTGTCTTTCTCCACCATCCTCTGCCACCACTGCTACCTGTGGAAGAAAGCAGAATAAGCCACACAGATCTGCCCATTAGTTTTCCCTAAGCTGAAGCTGGATTCTTGGAGGAGGCTGTACTCAGAGACATCCCACAGCCTTCCTGAGAGGTGGCCTTACACCAGTACCTGGAAGCAGGGTGAGTCTCCCCAGCTGTGCAGGGCCTTTGTGATTGGCCTCTGCCCATTCATCAGGAAGCAGGAGGTGATTAGTGAAGCATCTTCTTTCATTCAGTTAAAGACCATTTTTCTCTTTGGATCACCTCAACAAACACTAACTATGCCCACAGGCTCTGAGTGCAAGCAGGACCAGCAGAGCAGCCACCTGCAGGCCCAGCCACATGCATCCCTGCAGCAGCAGCTGGCCATGGGTCCCAGCAGCATGGCCCCCTCCCCTAGGAAGTGCTACTGACGGGAGCCTCCTCATGCCAGACCAAGCCCTGTTGGGCTACAGAAGTGCTCTGCCCCCCTGCCATGGTGAGAGGCTGGAGAGGACTCAGGGTTGTGCTGCCTGCATGTGCACAGGGCCACCCAGTCAGTGACTGCTCGCCCCTGAGGAATGCAATCTCCCAGTTACAGTGGAAAATTACAGGCATGTTTTATATAGTTGCTCCAGCAGGCCAAATCTTCTGGGATGTGACCATGTTGCTGAAAATGACTGAACATCTGGGACTACAGGCCTGCCTAAATGGAAATCTGGGCTGGTATGGGTAAACATAACAATTCAGGAACAAATAGCTGCAGTGTACTTTTTTTTAATCTTTATTTTTAGTTATTGTATTGACTTCAATATCAACACAGGATAGAATAAACATCTCAAAAATATCTGTTGGCTGCTGCCTCAGCATCCACAGGAGCTCTCTCTCTGATAAGGCTGGAGGGGATCAGCTGCCTGTGGGCCTCCTGGGCTGATGTGTTGATTTTTTGATGATGGTGTTTCCAAAGCATGCTCTTACCCAGGGGTCACAGTTTCTTGCTGCTCTTTTCCCACAGTTCAGCACAGAAACTTCATGAATGCCTTGTATTGCTTCAAGGGAAGGCAGTGATGCCTCAGCAAGCCTCAAAGGCTGGGAAATACACTATATATGGGAAACTTGTAGGCATATTGAAAATGTTAGCATGGCCAAGAGGCCAAAGTGCTGCAGCAGGCATTGGGAGAGCCTCTCTCTGTGTCTAGCTCATCTCCTCACTTCTCCACCACTCTTAGAGGTCCTTTGAGCAAAAATAACGCTGGGTTGCTTGAGCATGTGATGTATCACTGGTGTGATGCACTCATGGGTACACTTAAGCCCAGCCAAGTCCAGAAAAATGTCATCATGCCCAAGCTTTGTTGCAATGCCATATGCAGTTCTAGGTATCTCCAAGTACTACCTGGACACTTTTTCAGCTGTAGAAGACATGTAAAAGAAGTTTGCCAGGCCACCAAAGGTCATGGGGGATTGTGGGCCTGGATGAAGGTGTGCATATGTGCATCCCCATGCTCACTTCTTCATTTCCCAGATGGTGTTTACTCTGCTCATGTCTCTGAGCTCCCCCTGACCAGGCAGGTTGTTCATACTGACTGCATTTCTTTCTTTGACCTCTTGTCTCAGATTTATACATGGAAATTAAATACAGTTATTTAGCACAGGACATGGCTTTTAAGCCATCTGGAAATGAGGGCTGGCGAAAGACCCTCAGATCTGTATGAAAATTGCTGAGAAGAGTAAAGTTGCTTCCTAAAGCAAACATTAGTGAAATTTCCCCAAACTGACTTGCTGAGGACATGTATATGCACTCCTTCTAGCAGGTGTAAAATGCAGCCCAGCTCCAGGCTCAGGACACATGCCTGAGGTACACAAACAGGTGAAAAAAGATCAAACAACCACTCATTCAGCTGCCATCAGCCTGGAGGAAAGGGCATTCCTCACTGCAGTTCCTGTGGCAGATTCACACATGATCTCTGCCTGGATCAGTAGGAGATATTTCTCACATTATTACCTTAAGATTTATACAATTAAAAATATGTTTGCTCTCTGTCTCTGCTATTTATCAGAGCTTTCCTTGATTTGCATCAGGTGCAACTCACATCTGGACCTCGAGCACTTGTGAAGCCTCTGTGTGGTCAAATCTGCTGCATAATCTCTGCTTGGGCTTTATCTGAGTAACACCTGTTACTCAGAGATCAGAAAACATTATTTCAGATACACAACCAAGGAGAGATTCACCTCACCTGGTGAATCTGAGGTGCTGGTGGCAGATGGTGGTCAGGACAGGATCCCCCAATCCCCCCAGGGTTGCAGAAGAGACACAGGAGCACCCTGAGTGGTCATTAGAGCTGCTCATCTGCCCCACAGGGGCAGGTGAGGGGGCAGGAAGATGCACAGGTACTTGTGCAACTTGAGGAGCATCAGCAAGATGCTCTTGGCATGGAAGCAGAGGATTAAACTAATGCTTAAGGGAAGATAAACAGAACAGAGGTGCAAGCAGGGACACTGTCACCTCTGCAGCTGTGGGCACGTACAGTGACAAGGGACCCCAGCCACAGGAGACAAGGAAGCCTCAGCATTTGCCCCTTGCTGGGCATGGCTGCCTGGACCTGATCAGTCTCTTACATTACAGTGCTACAAGAAGAAGCCATTCCTTGACCTGCAGAGCAGGTCCTCAAAAAGGCCCCCAGAGCTGCTGGTGTGACTGGAACAGGGAGGCTGATTCAAGGGAGTCTAACCTGGTCATGGCAACACATGCAGCCTGCAGTTGCCTAAGGGGGTTGAAAATGCTCATGTGGAGCTGTGTGTGCAAAATAAACGTGCCCAGTGCAGCAAACCCCCATCTCTGCCATCAAACACCTCTGACACAGACATTTTGGGAGGGTTGCTGCCCCTGGGCAGCCCCCAAGCCAGGGGTTCAGGAGAGGATGGAGTGGTGCAGAGCTGTACCAAGAGCCAAGCTGACAACTCTGGGGTACAGATTCTCACCTTGCAGTGCCCAGAGAATTTCCAGAGAACTGTGTCATTTATTCCCATGTCTGTACCTCCGCAGAGGCAGCACATCCTGCCCCGTGACTTGGCCCTGGCCGCAGCCAACATCTACAAAGGCAGGAGGAAAAAAACAACAACAAGAAAACAGAAGCCAAGTTATGCAGCAGAGGAGGAATAAAAATATTTCCCTGGTCGCGGCGGGTGACCGGCAGAAACCCCGAAAGGCGCAGTAAATACAATGCGCGGCGGCTCGCACAGAGCCCGGCCCCAGGCTCCGGGGAGCAGCCCCGGCGGCAGCGCTCCAGGGACCAGGGACAGTGGCGGTGCCCGTAGGACGGGCCAGCACTCCCGGTCCTGCTCGGGGACATAAACAGGACGCCCCACCTCTGGCAGATAGCGATCAGCTGGACAAGGCAGAAGGGGGAAGAGGCCGGGGCCCCGCGGCGCCCCGGTCACCTCTGAAATGACAAAGCATTATTGCAAATGAAAAAATCCGAGCGGTGCTGCAAGGAGCTCCCACACCGACGGCAAAGCCGGGGACCATCCGTGCGGGGTCTGTTCCATGCTGGTGACTATTTAACACACTAAAAGCAGTAACCACTGAATTCTTCTGAGCCAAAAGCACTTATAATTGGATAATGGCCACTGAGCATCAGTAGGTGCGTTGCCAAAAGCCTGAAGGAAACCATGAGATTTCTTTTTTCCACCCACAGCACTAGTATGAAGCTGACAAGGTCCTGCTCTCTGCAATTCCTATTAATTTTACTGCCTGACCTTCAAGATTTATGACAGCTTTGTCTGACATTCATGGGGCAGACAGGTATTGTTACATGCCGACGTAACCCAGGTAGCAGCCACGGGCTGTTCTCCACAAATGACTGCACTCCAGTCAGCTTTGGAAAACTCCCTGCTTTGTACAGGGAAATACTAAGTAAATGAGAATCACTTTAAATTCCAGTCTCCCTTTCCACCCTCAGGGAAACACAACACATGCCAGAGAACAGAAATCACTGCTCATCCTGTATTCAAACAACAGGCAAGCTTAAATCCTTAGAAATCCTTGAATACCCAGCAGATGATGACATACACTGAGGCCGTACTATACCTGTCATTTAAACCCTCTGTTACTTGAAAAAATCAAATACACTGCAGTTATACTAGCCAGAGGCAAAGGAGGAGTGACCAGCTGGTCATTCTTTTCCTTCCAGGACTGATTTCTCTAGCAGAGTCTTTTTTTATCCTCTATGTAACATCCAAAATAGAGAGAAATCAAAAAGAACTAAAATAGCAACGGTACAAGAAAAAACACCATCAGGAGTTCCTGTTCACAAGGCTATCCTGGCATTCATCTGGGGCTGTTGACATATTTAATGGTCATCCGGTCTCTGCCAGCTGGATGCCAGCTTCAAACTCGAACCCACAACTGCGATAACTTCTTGCTTCATGTTACAATTCATGCACTGTTATTTTCCCTGCAGTGTGTTAGCAGTGCAGCTTATTCTGAGGAACAGCTTATCTGAAGGCATCCTGAAAAATAGACCTACATGGGTAATCTCAAGTTTCCCCCACCTGGGGAAGCAAGGATTTTGCTTCCATGTTATGTTAAGGAAGGACTTTTTCTGAGTGAATTGTAGCAAAGAGAGCCTGTTGTTTTGCTGTCAAAGGAATATATGTGTTACCATCATTTTAGTACAATTTCTGTAATGTTATGGATGTTTCTTCATTAAACTGAAGAAACATTTTCATTTTAATTATCTGTAGCCCATGGAGATACATGTCTTCCCAATTCCCCCTCCCAAGCTGGTGCAGAATTGCACTCTGTTGGTGGATGCTGGTGCTGGGTTATACTAAGTGCTGTCAAAAGAAGTTTTCTCCCAAAAGACTGCAGTGTGCTCCAGGGAGACCAGAGTCTGGGGGAGAAGAGCTGTGTCCTTTGTCTTCTCTGGAGGATTTTGTTTTCCTTCCCTGGCATTACCTGGGAGCAGTGTGGAGCTGGGCCTCCATGGCTGGCAGTGCTCCCATGGTAAGACCACCACATCTCCCACTTTCCACAGTCCCAACAGAGGCTTTGCAGCCCATCCCCTCTACCAGCAGGCCACTGTCAAGCAGCAGATGCCACAGGGTGGAGGCAGAAGCCACTGCCTGGCTGCAGGAACTCCAGTGCCAGGGAACACGTGCGAGCTCACAGCCTGCTGGTGACAGCTCAGCTGCCATGGAACAAGCCTGCTGAGAAGCAGCAATATATGGCACTTCAAACACTGTTGTTTGTATCCACCCACCCTGACATCCCTGGAAGTGTTCCAGGCCAAGTTGGATGGTACTGAGAGCAATCTGGTGTAGTGGGATGTGTCCCTGCTCGTGGCAGGGGGGTTGCAACCAAATGATCCTTAAGGTCCCTCCTAACCCCAAACCATTGTGTGATTCTGTTTTCCAGCATCCATGAAAGCTGTCACAAAACATGAAGTGTGGCTTTGGAGCACACCAAAGGCCACTTCTTGTAGGCTTGGGGCAGGGGGGGATCCCTCACTGAGCATGCAGGCATCTGGGAGCCAGTAAGGGTCACCTATTGTGAGCCAGAGGTGCTACAGACCTCACCCTGGGTTTATCCTAATGGCTCACCAGCTGCTAAGCACTGCTTCCACTGCAATTTTCTCCCTGCCACTCACTGATTAAACCCTATTTTAATAATAAGCCATAAAGATTACTGACTCATCCATTCTCTTACCATGAAGGAAATGGTCAATTATATTAAGCATCACAAAACTCAAAAAAATCGAAATTCCTGTTAAGGCATCCATTTTTTTGCCCTTTATAAACAGAGAAGCAACCTTCAGGTACGAGTTCCCAGCCAACACAACATTTGCATGTGTTATAATTAGATATTGGTTTTGTTGCTGCTCAAGGTAGTTACAGTGCTTTCCACTGCAAACCTACTTGAGCTGTGGAACTTGGCCAATGATTCTGACCTTTTCTCAGCAACAAAATACAAGTTATTTTTGAGAGAGCTGGTGCCTCCACATGCTTGTTTTCCCTTGATGCTGCCATGTATCCATGATAACTTTATTAAGCAGAGAGGGAAATAATAACTGTGATTTATTGTAGCATATACTGGGAAGGAATTTTTTTTTAATGCAGATAATACACAATAAAATCCATTTTGACTCTGTATCACATCGTGTGACAAGAGAGAGAACAAACAGAGATAGCTACTCTTCTGAGCAAACAGACACAAAATAACACAGTTAATAAATTTTTTCCTTGGCTTTGCCTCCCTCGCATTCACAGCCTTGGAGCCCTCCAGTATCTTTCGGTGCTGATACTCTGCCCACTGTACTCGGTGTGACAGTGAATCCCAGATCCCTGCACCGTGCCTGTCCCTCCAGCCCTCACTGCCCTGGGAAGGTCCTCCCTGGCACTGGCTTCTGTCACATCCTACACACAGGAGCAGCACAGGGGTGCTTATGGCTGCTTTTCTCCCACATTCATGTCAGTTCAGCACACATTTCGGGGCAGCCTTGCGTGGGCAGCAGCTGTCCTGGGGGAATATCTCCGCAGGCTGCAGGGGCTGCTGGCTGCCATGGCTCTTGAGTGCAAGGGCAGTACTGGTGCTGAAGGTGAGCACAGGGAGCTTCTCCAAGCAAGAAAATGTATGAAACAGAGACAGGAGAGGAAATAAAGTGACAATAATGTCCAAATGGAACTGAGATGGCTGCTGCAGGCAGAAATGCCCCTACTATGCATGAGTACCATGCATGGGCACTGTAAGCTTCTCCAAAGAGAGCATCTAAAAATATCTTTTTCCAAAGAGAAATAGCAAACATTATTTGGTGGCAAGGAAGAATCTGTACGAAAACATCAAGCATGGCAAAAAACTGAGCAAGAAGTGGGCAAAAAAGACAACCACTCAAAACAATAACAACTACCTCTTGGTAGTCAAAAGCTTGTAAGAGCTGAATATCTTTAAGTCTTGGGTTTTTTTCCAATACAAATCATCCAGACACATTACAAAATACTGAAAGCTTGCAGTTCATGTTTAGTAAGCACTTTCATTGGCAGGTACAGGGATGCATATTGGGGAATCTCTGAGCAGCAATCTCAGCTGGTGTGCTCAAAGACTTGCCTTTTTTCTAGCTGTACCTCTTTGTTTAGTAAAAAGTGTCACTCCTTGATGAGTACCTTCTTTCATCTCTTCCCTTAGACCATCACAGACACAAGGCTGACTTGAGAAGGGCAACAAGGTTGGTGTGGGGCTTGGAACACAAACCCTATGAGGAACAACTGAGGGAGCTGGGGTTGTTTAGCCTGGAGAAAAGGAGGCTCAGAGGTGACCTTAGCACTGTCTACAACTCCCTGAAAGGTGGTAGTAGTCAGGTGGGGGTCAGTCTCTTTCACCAGGAAGCAACTGACAGAAGCAGAGGACTCAGTCTCAAGCTGCACCAAGGGAAATATAGGTTGGATAGTGGAAAAAAGTTTTATACAGAGAGGGTGATAAAGTATTGGAATGGTTTGCCTGGGGAGGTGGTGGAGTCACCATCCCTGGATGTGCTTAAAACAAGACTGGATGTGGCACTTGGTGCCATGGTCTAGTTGAGGTGTTAGGGCTAGGTTAGACTCGATGATCTCAAATGTCTCTTCCAACCTCATTATTCTGTGATTCTGTGTGCCATCCCTCCAAACCTCTGCTCCTCAAAGGCAGAGATGTTTTTGTGCCCACCAACGCCTGAGCCCACTTGGGCCAGGGGCTGGCTCCTGCCCACAGCCAGCCAGGCGCCAGCTGGGAGCAATGTCCCCGTTGGGAATGGCTCCTGGCTGGCACCTCGCCGGCCGCGCTCCGGGCAGCTGAGGGCAGAGCTCAGCTCCTCGGCTCGATTGCTGCACCCAAGGTCTGCAGGGCAAATTGCACCACACTACCTGGCACTCTGTGGGAGGCATGGATGTGCAGCCATGGGCCTGCAATTTACATTTAAAGAATTAATAAAAATTCCAGGCTACAGAGCTTCTGTGGAGTTTATAACCTTGACATTTTTTTATCACCCCCTGCCTTGTTTCTTTTCCCCTTTTTAACCAAACCAACCCATACAAATTAGTATTTGAAAGTATGCAATTAGCAAGCTGCTTCTGCAGCTATGCAGCTCTCCTGCCACCCAGTTTCCCAATGGGGGGAAATCAACAATAAAGAACAAAGAAAAGAATTTGCTGCCTCATATTAATGACTGCTGTTTGAGGACAGCATTTGTATTTTAAATGAATAGCTTGCTGAGGACAAAAAGGTCAGAACTGCATTTTATGGTAGTGATAGAATAGCAGGAGGACAGAAGAAAGGCGAAAGCTGCGAGCAGACAGGCGGAACAACACGCTCTGCTTGCTGGAGAGGTGGGATCAGCGCCCGGCCACGCTGGGGCCACGCGTTCAGGAGCCAAAATACGGGCACAGTCCTGCAAGGTGATGAGGACAGCGGTGGGAGAGGAGAACTCACAGCCCAGCCAGCTCAGTGAGGTCTGAGGGTACAGCATGGTTCAGGCATACAGCTCAGCCCAGTGATCCCCCCCAAAATCCTTCCCTTCTGCAAAGCCATACGGATTTCTCTCCTTGCAAAAGGAACTTGTTTCATGAACTCTGAGGCCCTGACTTTGTGCCTCAAGATACTGCCGATAAACACACAGCAAGACCCTGCCAACATCCAGTAAAAAACCTGTGCCTTTGTGTTGAGTGCAGCTACTTGGGAATGTGCCCCTTAACATCTTCAAATTGCCTGAAGTTAAATCTAAATTGAGAAACCCAAGTGAAACCTGATGTTGATTCAAGTATACTGCAGAACTCCAGCCCTTATCCATAGGTTTTGATCAGCACCTTCCTGAGAAATGAGCCTGCTGGCTCTCTGAGGCTTCAGGAAAAGGTGAGCCAGTATGGGACTATTTTACTAATAACATGCCATCAGAATGAAAGAGTCACACCACAACTGATGACAAAGCTTGCCAGAAAGAAACACTAAGTCACCCAGGGAACCCTGAGATGGACACTCCACTGGGGTATTACCTGAGCAGCCAACTTACAGCCAACTTCTGCAAAGTTGTTGAGAGCAGTAAGAAGCTTCTCCAAGCACAAGGGCTTGTGCCACTAACCTTTCCTGGTGTGAAGCAGCCCATGGTCCCACTGGGCCACAGGGACTGACCGGACCCCTGCAGGCTGTGTCTGGGATGTGTGGCTCCCTGCCAGACCCCTGGGTGAGAGGTGCCACACTTGGCACCCACAGGACACCTGCCTTTCCTTTGCCCAGGGACATCCCCAGCCTCCTGGGCAGCCCCCCTGCTGCTTTGAACTGTGGCACTGTGACTGTGCAGCTCTAGCAAGGACCTAACAGTGAAATCATATTGGTACACAGTGAGAGAGAGGGCAAAATCTGGTGCCTTGCCTCCACCATCCCTTATTTCAAGAGGTTTTATTCCTGGTGCTCTACAGTGCCTCTTCTCCTTGGGATCATTCCTGTGCCACCATCATCTCCTGCTCCCTGCACATCTCCTGGCTGCTTTAGCAGGAGCCCACAGCAGCCAGTCTGGTCCTGGAGTGTTTGCACCCATGTAGGGCCCTCCTCAAAGGAAAGATGGACCTCTTGCCTCAGCCTCACGGCAGCCCTGACTCCAGAACAAAGCTTTTGAGGAAAAAGTAGGGTATGTTAGAGGTGAGTGACTGCTGAGCTCTCTCATTGACTATAATAGGACAGTGAATAACTTCTCATTAACTGCATGTTTCTGGCAGTGCAACAAGCCCTTACCCGCAGTCGTGTGTGAAGCACAAATGGCCTAAAGGCATCACACCTGAAGGAAAAATTCCAGGCTTCAATAGTGTATTAACATTTTTAGCATACATTCAAAATGTTTAGTGCAGTAGGAAAAACATGTGTTGTGGTCTCTGCTGCCTTGGTAGTCCCTGAGAGACAAGAAGGAAGGCTGCAGCTTTCCAGCAGTGACTTCCCGGCACACATCCTCCTTTTAAATATTCAAGCCAGGACAGAAATCAGAAAATGAGCTAGAAAGCAATGATGGCTGCACAAAGAAATGCACTTTTTGAACCAGAGTAGTTAGGAATGTGTTCCTGGAAAGAGTGACTGTAAATCTGTGAGCCAGATAAAACTGATCCTTTGCCTCCCTGACTCCCTTACCCATGATTCTCCTACAGCAACTCAGAGATGCCTGAGAATCCCTCTTGGCCTTTCTCCAGGCACTTTGGCTGTGAAAAGAAACAGCTAAAAAAGTATATCTTTACATAGGTGTTCCCATGGTGCAGGTTAGTCCTTATGTTGATTAGAGCTCACAAAAAGCCCCACTCCAGGCAAGGAGGGGTGGGGAAAGGTGTTATTTCAGGAATCATAGGTGTTATTTCAGGAATCATCACCCAGTAGGATTGACAGGCTGTTAATTGAGTACTTTTGTCTGTTATGGAGTTGGAGAGAAAGAGGTGCTGGTGTGGGACAGGATGCAGAAGCAGCAAAGGCTTTACTGGTTTGTCCTCCCACAACGGCACCCGAGGCACTGCCCGGAGCCCTGGCTCAAGAATCCATAGCGACAGGGGCCGAGCATGGGGCACATCGCCGTGGGCTTCTGCAGGGCACCAAATGCACCTGCAAGGGCAGCTAGAAGGTTCTCACAGCTTCATCAGGATTTGCTAAAGGACCCCAGGTGCTGGGGAGGGGCTGGTGAGAGCTGCCCATGACCCTAGGGCAGGGTTTCCACAGCACTTACAGCTGCTGGAGTGCCCTGAGAATAGGTGGCACCCTGACATGCAGCACTCCTCCCTCAGTTCTGCCACAGGTTTCTGGAGACAAAGGAGCTATTTTGGCCTTGACTTCTAATTCTTCTTTTCTTAAAAACCCAGTTTGTCTCTGGCTTACAGGTATCAACAGGAGAAAGGTGCCTAGATACAAAAAAAAAAAAACCAGCTTCAGAGATGCACCTTGCAAAGATGATTTAAGTTTTTGCCATTTTTCAATGCTTGTATCAAGGTTTCACCAGCCTACAGCCCCAAAGTCTGCCTGGAAATATTCCACACAAACTGTACCAAAGTTCAGCAAAACAAATTTGCCTGGCACGAGCAAGAGACTAGGAGCAGGAATTCTTGAAAAATGCTAATAATGTCAAACTATTTTTCCCTTAGCTGGGAAATCATTCTGCTTGAAATAGACCAGGCAGGAAGATGACAGAGAATTTTTATAGCAGTCCCTGAGCCACAGAACATGAGCAAATTTTCTTCTGTTTGGATGGCTTAGAGAACACTTTCAGCCCTTTTGTGTAGATGAGTTTTCCATTTAGTGGAAGGGAAAATAGCAATATTACTGGCCTCTATTTGCACTGCCAGCCTCTGTACTTCCATAGAGATGGACACACAGAATTTGCATCCATTTTCCTTCACATTGCATTAATGTGAATGAAACACATTTGCAGTATGTAAATAGAGGACTTAGCACAGCAACCCTGCTTGCATGAATAAGTCTTTTAAGCTCCTCTGCCCTTTCTGCCCCATGGCTGCATAGATAAATAAAGAAAAGGCCTTATTATATTTGTGGTGGCTAAAATTAAGGGTCTATGCTAAACAAAGTAAACTAAGCCTTCACACTTGTCCCCTATCACTGGCTTGCTGCTCCTTAAATCCCTTTGCTTAGGTTCTGTTAACTTGGTGGGAGAACACTATTCTGGGAGAGTGTTAAAGCTGGAGCTGCACTGACAATGGTGGGGTCTTTGCCAGATATGAGGCCCAAAGGCCAACAACTGATGAGCTGCATCCCCCATGTTCACATAAATGTTTATCCACATTATTTTTATAGTTACTTTATAGTATTTTATAGTAACTGAGATGCTGTTAAAAGTGAGAGAGAACCCATGACAAATTTTCAGACTTGAAAGCCCATCTGGTTTCAACATGGTCAGTTGGGATATAATTGTCTGGGGAGTAATTTGGAAGATGATAAACCAGCCACCCCTTCCCAATTATGTATCCATCCGTTCATACAAGCATGCATCCATCCAGGTGACGGCTGACATGTTTTTTGGAAACAAAAAAAGAAAGGAGAGGGTGAGGAAAGACTACTCCACACAACACTGCATCCCACATGCTGCAAAGCACAATTTTGCCCTTCACATGCACCTTCATTCCCCTCAAGGTACCATCCCAGTCTTGTCCACAGCCAACTGGAGCATGGTACTGTGCACCTCCATTTTTCCCAGAGTCCTCCCAAGCTCCTGCAGCTACATCAGAACTTTCCTTCTCTCCAGATGTCCCCACTTCTCCTCCTTCCAGAAGATGGTCCCAGCCATCACTCACCCCTCTTCTCCAAGCCTCTTTAGCCCTCCTGGTCTCTCTCCCAGTCCTGCTCCCCAGGTGTTTGGGGAACATGGCTGTTGTCCCTTCACTCCTTTGTTCTCCCATAACACTGTTCCTGCCACAGCTGGTGAAGTACCTGGCTCATCCCTTGGTGGGCTCACAGATCCTGTGTGAGTGGGTGAAATCCCAGGCCATGGCACCATGCATCTTCCAGGCAGCTCCACAAGACCATGGTATGGAGTCAGAGTTTCTGGGGGATGCAGAAAGTCCCAAATTGCTAACACAGACATGAGAGACCTTTCCTATCACTTGCCCTGACCTCTCCACCACATTCCTTTGTGTTATGACAGTCCTCTCCTCAGGAAAGCACGGTACTTTCTCTAAAGGAGTGGGAGAAATTGCAGGGTCTGTACCTCCAACCCTGTGCCTTCAGTCACCTGTTAAAGGAGCAAAAATTAGAGGCTGAAGGTCATAACAAAAAAGGTGCTGGGAATGGGTAGGATGAACATCTTCAGCATCACTCAAAAATCCTCTGAGAAACACACAGCTTCTCTGGGATGCTTCAAACGTTACTCTTCAAAGAGAGAAACCTAACAACTAAAACAAGCTCTTGGTGTTTTCTGCAGAAGGTAGGTGCCATCCCTGGGTAGCAATCAGCATCTTTCTCTCCTTCCTCCTGGTGCCTTTCAACTTACTGCCTGCTCCCAGCAAATCCTCCCACCTGGCAAACCTGTGGGTTTGCAGACTCAGAGCAACTACCACTTACTGCTCACACCTGGCTCATATCACACTCCTCCTCACAGAAATAGCCCTGTAGCCACAAGCTTTGTGGTGTCTTCGAGGTGCTCAGGTTCCCATCAGACCAGGGTGTACAGCACAAAAGAAAATTCACTCCATTCTTTATCATTCCAGTAATTCCTCAGGGAAAGAGAGCCATCTCAATGTGTGGGCAGACAAAGAGCCAGCACTAGGACTGGCTGAAAGGACTTCATCTTTTCCACACTTGCTGTCCTTGCAGCAGAAATATTCCTGCTGTGCTAATGGGCTTAAAAAGATGGGTGCCCAGGCACTAAGAATTAAGAGAATTTGAGTTCAAAACACCATTGAGTTTTCTTTTGAAATGGCCATGTAAACTCACAAATGATTAGCATACAGAGATCAAAACTTCCACATTAGTAAACACAAAAATGGACTTGGCACTTACTCTTAAACTAAAATGTTATGAATGTAGCAGAGTTTATTTGTAGGCCAAGGCATTATGGTAACAGAACAGAAACTTTTAGGGCAGACAGTTAATCTGGCATAATAATTCTGTCTTTACTCATTAACAAAGATCAGTAAATGCGTGCTGCAGACACCAATATTGGGAAGTGTCGGGTACAGTGGCGTCTTTGTGAATGAATCGTCTTTCTCTGAGAACTAGACCGCCGATAATTAATTATCTCAATGCCTTTGATCTATTTACTTTGCACATATTTCATCTGTTTTGGTTTGTTACTTGCATTTCAATGACCTCTCACATTACGGAGCAATTCCTTCTGTTGGGAAAATTGCCTTTCCCTTTCCCATGGGAGCACAGCAGTGGACTAACTGCTCCTCAGAGATGACAGGTCCATTTTTTACTTCTGTGAGGATGACTGCACTAATTTAAGGAATCTGCCCATATACAGCTGAGGAGTTCACTTTGCTCCTATAGCCTATGTGTGCATTTATAGCAAACTGCAAACTCTCTTCGGACTGTGGAGCTATTTGCCTGTTCCCTCAGTTTTAAAGTTTAAATGTGAACAGAAATGGCAAAGGATCACTTTCATTGGAGATCTGTCTCACTCATAAAAAGCAAGATCATCTCTATTTCTAACTACTAGTTAAACAATTGTATTTAACACAGTAATTACAGTGAGATGGGGTGTGTATTGATTCACCACCGTAGATTTTCCCAGGAGCAGTTTTATCAAGTATTACATGTTGTAAACTTGAGTTTTAAAAAAAGCTTGCTTGCTTGCTTTCTTAGCACATCCATGACATCTGGGTGGGACTTTTTTTCAGATTATTGGGATTGGATCATCTTGGGGAGTTTCCAGTTCTTTCCTCCCACAGGCTGTTATTTCTGACTATCTGCTGGTTTACTTTTAACAATTTATGCCGTGCATTATATGCTATAGTAAAAGCAGACCTGAGGAGTACTAGCAAGTATTTTATATACTATTGGTTTCCATTCTTGAAAAACAACATTGAAAAATGCACAGCAAACGACTTTAACTGGAAGTTCTGAAATCAAATCGGAGTTTATTTTGCATCCAAAACCTATGGCCGAATCCAGTTGTAGTTTGCTATAATCTTGCCCATTCCCATACAAACCAATACTTCGTTTCAGACAAAATTAGTTCTTGGTTGGTCTATACTGCACAGATTGAGCTCAAGAAAAGCACAGTGTATTACCAGAGAAGTTATGTTATCTCATCACTGCAGGAGAGGGACAGCAGGGGTCTGCCAAGGACACTGGAGTGCAATTCACACCCTGTGTCTGAAGGCCAGGGATTCAATCTCCCACCCTTGAATGCTGCTGTGGTCTGAACAACCACAGCAATCTGGTTCTGTGTCCAGCATCACACTGCCACCAGCCCTCTCTGGTCTTCACTTTCCTTCATGTTTTTTCTTGCAGGAAGGGCAAATTTGATTGGTTTTGCCTTGCAGGGTGATACTAGGGCATAAACAACACTTGCTTTCTTTTTGTTTTTTTATTGACTGAACAGCTGCCCTTGAGCTGCACCATGAAGCAAATTAATTTGTCTGAGCTAACAAAGTGTAAAATGTATTGGACAAAAAGTGCAGCAAAAGGATGTTTTAGCTACCATGATGCCCAGGGAAAGGAAGGAAGAAGAGGTGGCATCCCACTGGCTCTCCCAGCTCTGGACCTGAGGTGCTTGCAGCCAGACTTGGGGTTGTCCTATCTGCCACTGCTGCACTAGTCCCTCAGCAGTGCCTTGAGAGGCAGCAGCCACTGCAGTTCTAGCCCTCTTTTCCTCCACTTTTTGTGCCAGGGAGTGGCCAACAACAGCAACCAAGGGCTGGAATGCCAGTGCTTTATATATCTGACATGGAAGAGCAGTGCTGGCAACATTTTAAGGCACCCTGCAAAAGGCAGTCTTTGAACAACACTGTGGGAAGTATCCTGCCTCCATTCATCAGGAGCTTATGCTTAGGGAACATAAGTGCCTTGCCCAAAACCACAGAAAGATAAGTTGGGGCTTAAAGAGGATGAGATTTTTGTCTTCCAGATCGCAGCAATCAGACTAGCAGCAGGCAACCTTTCGAAGTCCTGTACCATGCTGGCATTTTCAACATTAGAGATTATGTGCCCTGGGAGAAACTCAGCAGGAACTAGGAGGGTCATGGCTGCCAGTCCCCTTTTGGCAGGACCTGGCCTTTTCAACAGCAAGACCTCAGAGCCCCTTATAAACACTTCTCTAAAGATGCCATAGTGCCCCATCCCTGTCTTGCAGTTACTCTGCTCTCTCACCATGAGCATGTGCTGCCGTGTTTCACTGCCCACATTAGACCACATAGTTTTTCCACTGAAAGGAAAATTCCAAACCTGTGTTCCTAGTAGGAGAATACAGCTGTGCAAAGAGGAAATCTCATCCCCCTGACTCCTAAGTTCAACTCCTAAGTTCTGCCTCTTCCAGGAAAACAGAAATTTTTGTGTTTACTGCAAATGCTTCCTTTTACGCTCATTCTATGTCACCAGTTGCAAAAATCCCTTCTAAAGTTTAATCTAAGACTTCAGCTCGAGACAAGTCATTAATTCATTAATTCCTATCAGTCTGCCTTTTTTTTTTTTTTTAGGAAGAAAAACTCAGGTCCTTGCAAGGTAACTTGCTTATGTGGTTATGTCAGACTGCCCTCTTATGGCAAAATTTTAAACTGTAAGTTTTCTTAGGCTTTTCAAAGGTCTTGCAAGTTCAGTTACTGAAAAGGGTAGTCTTAAAAATTACTGAACAATGAGAGGGAAGAAGCTGTGCTTGCCTGATTCATTTCAGTCCTACACAGGTCCTGTCACGGAGTCATCCCACCAGCCCCAAGCATTGCCAATCCCCTGATCAGCAGCTTGGCCACACCTGGTGGTACCCTTGTGTTTGCCCATCCTTCCTCCTCTGGCAGAAGCATGTGTTCAGGAAGTTTTCTAGCACACTTGTGCTTTACACACAGCTACACACTGCTCTTCACATACATTGGGGCCAAAATGTGTCTTTCATGCAGGATGGAGGTTCTCAGTGGTCTCCAAATCCCTACAAACTGGAGGATTTTCTCAAACCCAGGGCCAGCTGTGACAAGGTTTTGCTGAAGCCAAAGGTGAGCTCTGCCATGCTGCAGACAGCTCCAGAAAACCAGGACAGCAGAATTACTGGCCACCCAAGTGACCCAAAAGGCCACCTCAGCTGGCTGGGGACAAATGTGTGAAAGTTGCAGAGCTGTTCATGGGTGGAAAGGATCGAGCAGGCAGGGTAATCCGCAGCCTCCACCGCAGCTCTCTGAGCCTGCTCCCACCATTTTGGTCCTGGCTGCTCCTCCGCAGGGAATTCATCTTGCCCCACACACGGTGGCCTCCTCTGTCAGTGAGGAAAGACACATGCAAAGGAGCTTCTCGCCATTTTAGAGCAAGGGTGGACAGGAATCGACCTAATCTGTGCAGTCATGTCATCTATTCAATGTACAAATACCTTAAAAAAACAGCAGTCACTTACTTCAAACATGCAGTCCTCACGAATGGTAGAGAGAGGGCTGCAGAGCGCACTTTCCCTGCCCCCTGAGCCCTCACGGTGCTCACTGCGGCGACTGCCTGGACACTCGGGGCCGTGCTCGGTGGCAATGACCGCTGTGATTCCCACCCGGTGTTCCCGCAGGCCCGGGGCGCTGTCATTCCCACCCGGTGCTCCGGGGGGACTGGGGCGCTGTCATTCCCACCCGGTGTTCCCGCAGGCCTGGGCGCTGTCACTCCCACCCGGTGTTCCGGCAGTCTGGGGCGCTGTCATTCCCACCCGGTGCTCCGGGGGGACTGGGGCGTTATCATTCCCACCCGGTGTTCCCGCAGTCTGGTGCGCTGTCATTCCCACCCGGTGTTCCCGCAGGCCTGGGCGCTGTCATTCCCACCCGGTGCTCTCCAGCAGCCTGGGGAGCTCCAGCGTGCCGATCTCTTCCCCATCTACCCAGCAGACGACAGCAGGAGGGTAGGAATTACTTTCAAATTTAATAACTCCCACAGCCGGCCCCCTGTCACAGCCCGCAGGCACGGCAGGGACATCCACCTCGGTGTAAACACCTCGAAGGTAGCAGAAAGTAGTCTGTACACGTGAGAGCAAGGAACTGATAGCTCAGGTGACATTTTGGTAGCAAGGTCTGGCTCAGGAAGGAAACCAAAAAAAACCGCTCTGCTCCCAAGTTTTGTCAGTTAAAGCTACTACTGCTTTCTTCTAGGACGGTGCCCTGGGTCTTTTGTAGCTCTGTGACAAGGAAAAACACCAAGGATGTCACCTTTCCAATTGCTCGAATTCCCAGGCAGAGAAAGGAAACTGTAGTGGCAGCATTGCTTGTTCTAACAGTGACCTGGAGAAAAACTATCTTTCCTTTCCAACCATGCAAAACCAAAAATTATTTAATCCACAGATCTATTTACATTCTCCATCCAGCAACAGTGTGTCTATTTACGTTATCCATCCAGCCCTCTCCTGATGGCAGCAACTTAAAGGCTGGGGAAGGCACATACATCACCTGTATGACCATACAGTGCTCTGGAAGAAGTTATTTCCTCTTACAGCTGATTTATAGATAGCGAGGTAAGTGGAATACAGGAACAGATACTTGACTCATCAACATTTTTTTTCAGTCCCACTTGGCTTCCAGCTCTTAATGGATGTTACCTTGCCTGAAGTTATGAAGCCTCGATGTGACCTCTTTCATTTAGATATTCAATCTGGAAAATTGATACCCTGTGCTTTTGATTGCAAAAGCAGGAGTCACACCTGGTTAATGCATTACAGTCCTGCATGGACTGAGAAGGGAGCCCATTTATAACCACAAAACAGCAACTTCAAAACTTTTCTATGGATTTGATGTGAGAAATAGTTATATTGTATGAATGTCAGCAAAATACCTTCCGTCAAAATTAGAAGAGTATAAACAGTTGCCAGAAGACCAAGATTCAACCCATGAAACCAGTGAGGAAGCAAAATAAATTAAGGTCTGGTTCCTTTCTAATGAGCAGGTGCCCCTGCTGTGAAAACTCTTTTCCTCCAGGAGACACTTGCTTACCTGTGAATTCAGCTTGGGAAATGGGGCTGCACTCCCTGTAGTGACTTAGAATAAGTAATTTCTCTCCCTCAGCCATCTGCTTTCCTGGGTATCAACTGGAGATGATCATCATTACGTTTACTGCCTTATCCATCTTGGATGATGGACTGCATGAGCCTGAGGATTTTACAGGCTCCATTCCACTTGTGCAGGGAATGTAACATTTGAGGCTCTACTCTCCAGGCTGCTGCCTGTGGTCCATGAAGCCCAGACTGCAGTCCCCCAAACAAGAGTAGGTTTGAACATGACACAGTCAAGGACAGCTGTGTTAGTGCCAAAAGACACTCTGCATAGTCCTGTGTAGTTCCCTTTCCAGCTGTTTCCTCCAGAGCTGCCGTGAGTGGAGTTTGTTTCCTATTTCTTGTCCTCAGGCACCCCCAGATTCAGCAAACCCTTATGTTTGCACACAGGACCCAAACACATTTTTGCCCCAGTCCCTGAGCCAGGCACCCTTCCCAGGCCATGACTGCCTCAGCGAACCTTTAAAAAACCTCTGTACTGCCCTTGGGATCTTGCAGGCTGAGGCACAGACTCTGTGTTTTAGTTTTTCCCAGCTGTTTTCCCCCACATGTTGTTGCAGATGTACAGGCAGCATGATGTGTATCTTCCCTCATCCTTGACAGAGCAGCCTCTGACAGCCCTCTGTGGAGGGCATGCAGCACCCCACACCTCCTGCTTCTTCAGGGAGGGAGAGGAAACTGTGCACAAGTTATCCTGGGTAAAGAAATTTTTAAAAGGGTCTTTAAATCATCAAAACTACTGAATATGTGACATGATTCCTTTGACTACATAATTCCTTTATCTCCATTCTCACCCAGTAATAAAGTGGGTATGGCACAAGCAGGAAAACCCCATGCAAAATTCTTAAATTGAGGACAGACCAACTCAGTGCAGTGCAATTGCCACTTGTGTGGCAATGAGGAGCTGCCTTCACTCCAGATTAACCTCTCATCTAGACCAGCTATGTCCAAACCTGTCTTTGGCCAGCCTCACCCAGCAATGCTTCGGTTTAATCAATTTTTTGACACATGCTGACATCTAAGAGATCTGAATCATGAGAGATTGTGAGAGCTCCAAATGAAAACACACCAGAAAGACAGCATCCTTTCCCCATGAGGTGGGAGTAAAGCCTCTCCTTAAGCTGTCCCAGAGGAGCCTGTACAGATCTGGCCCTGGGGCTTATGTACCAGGGAGAGCAGAGGTATCTGTGGACCTTTAGGGGTTAGTTTATAACCAAATGAAAGCAAAGCCTGGATGTCCTGAAAAATGTTGGTCAGTGTTTAACAAAATTGCAAGGAAAAAATAATTGAGATTTTTTTTTTAATTTTAAAAATAGCTCTGTTAACTGAGGACATCGGTTAAAATGGCACTTTCTGCAGCCTCAGCAACTGCCTTGTTTTCCCTACAACAGTCTGGATGTCTTTGCAAATGCTCACAGACTCCTGCTGGTTTTACCTTTTGTTTCAAATAACAATTTGAAAGCTCTTCCCTGTGGTTGCCTTCCTTCTGACCACAAACTATTACAGTGGTCACCACTGGAAAGCCCCAGTTTTTATCACCAGTGACCACACCATTTAAGGCCTGGACATTGCAATTTGCTGCACAGCAGCAGTCTGGCAAGTCCATGTGGTGTCCCTTGTGTCGTGTCCAAGTCACCACAGCATCTATAATTAGAGCAGGACATGCCTGTGGCATTGTGGTGAATGCTATCAACAACTTCCTCTGTGCTGCTACTTGCAAGAGGTTGCTTCTGACATACCCAAGGACTTACAAGCTGGGATGCAAGAGCAGTCTTATTTTCTCCATCTTTCTTCCTACTTCCCTGTCTGTACTGTAAAAATTTTTATTTCCTTTGCTTCTGATTTGCTCTAAGTGCCTCAGTGGTGGGACCGTCTCTTCATCCTGCTGTAGCAGCATCTGTGACTGTGACAGTCCAGTCCCTGCTGGACACAGTGACAGGACAACAGCTCTGTGTCAGTGACAAGCATTCTGCCTGTGACTCTGGAGAACAAGCACTCTCCAACACAAAAGAAAAACATTTGAAATGGGGTTCATGAGGTGTACAAGAGGACCCAGCTCAGTGCTGTATTCCCAGGTCAGTGTATGCTCCAAGGAGAGGCCTACCAAAAAGATTCATTGTGGTGAGAAAGCCTGGGAAGTCAGAAAGATGGCTTTGAAATCTAGTCAGTTTTAAAAATCAAAGTAGTTTCGAAAGTCATGTCTGCCAAATGCCCTTTGCAACAAGCAGTGATTTCACAATCTTGTTCTCCCATTTTATTGCATTATTTTTTCACCTTTATTTCATAAAAGGCTCACTTGTGTGGTGGGGCACAAAAAATCCCCAAAAAGTCAGAGAAAGGATACAGGCAGTAAGTCCACAAGGTTGTTCAGGGTTTGAAGTAAACAAACAGGAAAGACATTTCCTTGAATTGCTTCAGGCTCTAGTACACTGAGGAGGTAGTTTTGCCCATATTAGGTGAAATTTTTTTCAGAAGTGGGTTTTTCACTGTAATTTCTTAAAGAGACAGCTTGAATTTCTCACTGCCCACAAAGAGCACAACTAAGTCTGCAGTGAGTCCTGGTTCCTGATTAATCTGGCAGTAGAACCACAAAAATTACACCATCTCCTCCTCTACGTAAACTAGAGTGTCACATCTGTTTTGTAACTCCAGTTGCAGCTTTTATGAAACTTTGCAACAACACTGGGTGACTGTGTGGTAAACTGTGCTAAATATCAGCATTGGATAACTAGAAGTTGTCATAATCCTAGGTTAGACTCAAAAGTCAATGCTTTCTTTTGACATTTTTCCCTGCAATCAACAAAAAGTGGAGGAAAGAGAGCCTCCAAAAAGTTTACAAAAAGTGAAACATAAATGTAAATTATTCTATTGTCATTATTATTACAATAGCATCAGGCATGCTCATTTTTTTAAAAATTAGTTGTTACAGGAAGGAAGAAGTGTGCCTTCATGTACAGAACATGGGAGCAGGCATTACAGTTAGGGGCTACCCTAAGGGCTGAGGGAGCACCCCTGTTCCTGGATCTGGCTACCCTTTCCCTTCCCTTCTCTTGTTCACAGCCAAGGCTTGGGTGAGCAAAGAGGCTGATTTCAGAGCTCCTTCCATGGGGAAGCCCAGCCTTCACTCTGCTTTCCTGGCCTCTCCCCATCATCAGGGGAGGGGGCTTTCACCCTCTGAGAAAACATCAGTAATTTTCCACCATGTTTCCAGATGTTCATTGTTTTTCTTTCTTCTTTATGTAAGGGCTTTCTGAAAAACACCTCAAGGTTTGGCAAGCCAGCTGTGACCCAGAAGAACTTACTGGTACTTAACCCCATGCAGGTGAAGCAGCCTGAGAAGCGGGACAAATACAGTAAATTAATATCATACACTTCCTCCCCTATCCCCTGTGTCTATATCATCCATTTAAATGCAGTCTCTTCACTGTAGGAACTTCCTCTTGCTATGCATTCTTACCATGCCTAAAGGAGCAGGATGCTGCCATCAGTCTGTCATCTTGTGGGACACAAACATGTACATGTCCGTGGGCATGCACTGATCTTCTATCCAAAGCTGTGAAAGTTTCCAAATATACAAATACCATGGGAAAATAAATATATGAAGCATAAATCTTCCTTCAAGACCAGGTTTGTAGTTTGTGCAGATCCTCAAGCTCCCTCTGGAGTCAAGGGAAATGTTGTAAGCACAAAGAGTGCATGCTGCATTCTTTGCTCTTTGATGGGCTCATGTGAGGCAGTTGTTGGCTCTCCACCCCCAGTGTTAGGCAGTAACAGAAGGGAAATGAAACCAAATGTGGTCTGAGCCCTGGAAATGCACAAGTAGATCTAAAGAGCTGGAGTTGAAGAAGTAATTTTTTTTCTGTGCCTCTGTAAGGTTTTATGGTCTTTATTTTTCCCACAGAGGGGTTTCTAGTAAGAGTTATCTCAGCTACGACACATTTGAATTATTTGAAAGTCTGGTGACATTTCTATACAAAACTGTTTAATTGTTGTGACCAGGAAGCTGAAACTGTCAGGGGCTTTTTTTTTCTTCTTCTTTTTTTACTTTTTCTTCTTTCCTTTTTTCTTTCTTCTACTGAAACCACTTTTTCCTGCCCCAAAGCCCTCGTTTTAAACATGCATGAGGAGCAATGTCTGGCAGAGAATTGACTGATCACATTGCAAATGTGTCACCAGCTTTCCATTGGTTTATTTGGGGGACTGTAGCTGTGTCAATGGCAGACCTCTTGCTGTCTCATATGGGCAGGGTTTGTGTCGGACACTACTGTGGGCAGGGGAACCAGAGGGCTCCTATTTACATCCTAATCCACCCTGATGGCAAATTCGTTATTTCCTGGTCTCTCCTTATCTCCATCATCCTCTTCACATGCTTGCCTCACCATCTCTGAATTCTGGATAACTAAAAGCTGATTTAAACTACTGTTCTGGCAGGAAAAAGACAGGCAGGAAACAGGCAGCAAAATGACAAATTTTGGGTTTACAGGTAGTTATCAAAAAGCAAGTGCTTTTACAGCAAAACTACCCTTATTTTATGTGCTACTTTCACATTCTGGTTTTGCTTCCTCTCTGTAATTTGGTCAGCAGGGGAGAGACATATAAATTTCCTCTGCATGCTGCTAGAAGTTTTTGCCCTCGAAAGCTCAGATCAGCAGGTAGCAAGCTGGGAGCTACGCGGGATCCACACGACAGCAGCAAAATCAGCGCCGGGATCTGTAGGAAGCAATGGAAGGGTATTAACTTGGTAGAGGTGTGATTTAGGAAATCTCTCGTTGTCACATATCTGAGAAGATAACAACCATAAGACCGATAATAAAAAACGTGATAACAGCAATAGTGTTATCTTTACATTTCAAGTTTAAAAAAAAAAAATAATTAAAAGCCCAAAACAATCTTTCATTGTTTCGCAGGACTGGTCTCTCGCAAGTTGAAATAAAGTACTGGGGCAATATACTGTTCTCTAGGGGTTAACGTTACATTAATCAGAACTGACAAGCATGAAAATCATTCTTTGTTGTCTTTAAATTGCTAATTTAAGATTGAAATCTAAAACGCTTGAGCACTGATCGTTAACACTGACGCTCAAACAAAACCCAAGTAAAATCTTCTCTCCTATGGGCCACTAAACAATTGTTTTACATTTGGTTGAGAAAGCAAATGCAAAGTCTGTAACTAAATCCTAATGTATCGTTTAAGTGTTTCAATTCACATGCTTTCTTTGGCTAAACTTCAACGAATTGTACTACAGTTTAATTGAAAAGCAGCATTTGCACAGGCATTTACATCTGAAGGCAGAAATAGTGGCATTGTACCATGTGGTGCAGTGGCAGCAAGAATTCCTCCAAATCAAATTTTTTTACAGGTATTTTTTTTTTTCCAGTTGCAGAGGTATTGCAAAGAGCTGTCTCTCAATTAAGATACTGAGCAAAGTCTGAGACACTTAGTAACAAGAAGCTTATTTAATAAGCTCAATAAAGTTTTTAAAACGTATTAAAGGGTACAGTCCAACCTCAGTGCAATGGAGATGGACACCAGATAAAATCAAGGGGAATAACACACCATCAACACCGCAGCTACAAGACTAACCCAAAAAAAGTGTGTAGCAGCAAACCAAATGGACAGGCATGTCCTTCTTCTGCTTCTTTAATTGAATGGCTGTGTTTGGCCCCTAACAAGCTGTGTTATGGGCCAAATACAAGTCCAGCTCCTTTTGCCAGTTTGAATATTTGCAGGTTCAGGTCTATTTGCAGACACAGCTCTCACCAAAGTCCTTGGACATACGCGTTCGGCGCTGAAATAAGCTAAGCTGAATCTCCAGGTTGGTTGAAGCAAACTGTCCGGCCTGAAACCATTTAAGTCCAAACCTATCACTGCATCTGTTTTGACCTGTTCCCTGGTGATGAGGAGGGCGGAATAAAGACATTGTGAGAGAGTCACCCTCTGTGAGACTGTACAGATGCTCCAATGGAGGATGAGGGTAGAAGGGCTGGGGGGGAAAACAAGCTATGCCCTCAGTCTCTCTGAGTAGCCAGTGAGCTACAGTGGCTGCATAGCCAGCATCCAGAGCGAAGAATGTCACATTTATCACATCTGAGCACTTCGCCTTTCTTTGCAATTACAGTAAAGCAGGCTTGAGCTATGCAGACATACTTCCCACATCCATTGACCTCGATGGGAGATCCATAGCAAATCTTAGGGCAGAACCTGCTACACAAAAGACGCGTTAAAGACAGAAGCACTGTCATGCAGAACAAGCTCTTAGAGTAGAAGAAAAGGACTCAGCATTTGGCCAAGGAGAGGGGTCATGCACTGAGGGTGCTTTGTATTCTGGGAAGGACGTGGGACGATGACTCTCCAGGCTCATGGGGAGCAAAGGCAGAAGAATATAGGATTCAGGGAAAGCGAAAATGCAAGAGATTCTGAGCACTCTCTCATGGGTCAGCCAAATCCACAATATGAAGGTTTCTGCAGAGGAGAGCATGTATCTTTCCTTCTTATTGATAGGAGTGCAACATTGTCCTTGAATCAAGAATTAACTGGAGCAACATTCCTTTGTTAACCCATCATCACTAAGAAATCTTCTGCTGTCTAGACTCAAAGTCAGCTCAAATCTATGTATAACTAAATGAGATATCCATCATGTGCTATGCTCCTAGAGCAGGACTCAGTGGAGCAGGTGAAGAAAATATTGACAAAGGTGTGTTCACCAGTATGTTTTGGATTTATAGTCAGAAGGGATAACTCCTGAGTCTGAAAATTAAAAATGTTTCACCCTGTGCACTTGTTTTTACAAGAAGTAGTGGGAAGATTTGATTTATATAATTCTGTTCCATTAAATTCTACCTCTTGACAATTCCAGTGCATTTTAAACTGTTTTCTATGAAAGATTGGCAGAAACAGAACCTGTCTGATTACTTTTAGTAATAATACTTGTGTTAGAGTTGGGACTCAGAAGCTCACCAGCACCACAAAGAGAACAAGCCAAATAGTTATTAACGAAAAGGAACCTTAGAGTCCCAGACCTTTCAATTAAAATCAACAGCACATGCCTAAACAACTGTTTGTTAAATGTTCATTTCTATTTCAAGCTCTTTGAAAATGAGAGATACTAAGCAAAAAAAACCTTTATCATAAAAAGTCATTAAGTATCTTCTTGTACTTAACGTTGTGAATAGGCCTTCAAAGCCCTGGGTCCAAATACTTTTATACTGTTTAACCATTTTACCCATGGAGATAGGTTTGACTGCATTTGTCAGGCAAAGCCAATGTGAAGAAGTAAAGGGAAATCAAATGGGAGGAAGAAGGATTGAATAAGTATGGCATTAACCTTGGAAACGACACTTTTCACTCAAATCAGTATTAAAGTTAGTATTTTCTGTTTTCTTTATACTTATGAAGGAAAGTATAAAAAGTCTTGGAAAATTTTCTAATGATTTGTAATGTCATATGTACATCTTACAACTTTTGTTTTGCTATTAATTCTGAAGATTATTTAAAAACTCAGGAATCACCACAAACTTTCACCCCATTTTTGAAAAATGCATCTTTGCAAAATACATCTGTGTTTAGACCCAGTTGAAGTTTGATGAAATGAGTAGGGGTGGGATCCAGTACATCAGCACACACCCAAACACAAGTATGCCTACACAGGCTAGTGCAGGGCTCAATTGCCTAAGGACAAGTAAGGCACCTGCCACCCCTGAGGCATCTGGATTGGGGAGAGGTGCCCAGGCCCACAGGCAGCTCCAGGAAGTTTTCATTCTTCTCAGACTCTCCCTCATGCCAGTCAGCCTCCAAGAATGCCTTTGGTGCCCAGAGGCATCTATAGAGCCTATATTTTAGCAACTAAGCATGTCTGCATTCCTGCTACAGGCAGTGGAGATCGAAAACTTTATTCAGTTGCCTACAAGATGGCACCTAAAGCAGTGTGAGAACCCCTAAGTTCTGAGACACCTGCCCAGAGCCAGCAGATATGGCACAGGGCATATGGGAACTGATGTGTTTCCAGAATGATACTCACAGATCAGGAAGGACATCCCACAGCCTCTCAAGTGGCACTTGATGTTCACAGAATTAAATGAGCTCTTTGTGAGTGGATGCAAAGGAGATTGCATTCTAGAGATCCATTGAACCAGCCATCAGCTCCCTGCTTAGGGTCAGCCTAAGTAGAGCTGCAGTGCTCAGTTCAGCAGCAGTAAAATTTGAGAAGTCACAGGTTAGCCCCTGTTGTCTCCAGCTGCTGCTCCAGAAGGGCATTACAGTCCTGCAGGTCACATCCCAGGTGGGCCAGCCCTGGCTGAACATCTCACACTGCAGAAGTATCTCACAAGTTCTCCCACCTGCCTCCCCTAGCCCTACTGGGAATTAAAACACTTAGCTCATATGCAGACATCAACATGCAGGAGTCTTCATCTGAACTCCAGCACAAAAGCTTCACAGATGCTGGAGAAAATCCTGTTATTTTCAGGGTTACACGCAGAATTTCTCTTTGAGCCCTGAATCTGTTTATAGATAAACTGAAGGGGTTTTTTTGTATCAATAAACACGGCAATACAACAAACTCCCACTGCAGATGTTACATGAAGGTAAGCATGCAAATGTTCCCCAAAGAGGCAAATACTGGTGCATATCTGTTTTGAGCTTTGAGATATGTTTTCCAAAATTTACCTCCTTTTATGCTGTTTTAAAATGCTCCCACTGTTTTGGAAAAAAAAAGTTTTCATCAAAGGCTGAACTAGCAAGCATTAAGCTGCTCATATTAACATATGTAAATTTGTGATTTATTATAGTTTCTCTATTGTCACCTGTTTTCTGTGCCTCAGACATGCAATTAACTCCATGCAGTCAGGCCCATCTGCCAACATCTACACAGGACATGACTGTACTGTTGTAAAAGCAACAGAAGAGATTTCCCAATCACCAAGATTGCCTTGAGCTTCAGGGAAGCCGGCTGGCTCTACAGGAGGAGAAATTTCATACAGGAGCAGCTTGACCTCAAGACAGTTCCTGGTGCAAGCAGTGTAGGTGCAGGCAGAGTGGAACCAGAGCAGTGACCTCACATCGAGCACTGTGGCTGCCAGGACAGCATCGTACCCTGCAAGCACAGGGACATCCATGGGCACCACTCCTAACTGGGGAGCTGCCAACGAGTCAAAGTGCTCACACCAGCAAGAGCAAAAGATGACTCCAGTTTGTTTAAAGCTTGCTTTTCCTTCTTTAGCTTACATAAGATTTTATCTCTTTCCTTTTTCACCAGTTTTGAGTATTCAAACCCTAAAACCAGACCCAAACCCAGTGGAGAAAGAGTCACCTGGTATATATCAACTCTCTTTTCAGATAGACCCAGGAGACTTGGTTAGCCTACCACTTAGTTGTTGAGTATCAAAAGCTATTACTATTTTATAATTACGTTTGTATTCGCCAAAAATTTGACATTTTATACATTAGCAAAAGTTTAGATGCCCCACTTGGAATAATAGCTTATGATGCTTCTTTCTATCAAATGCACTAAATAAATCTTTTTTCAGTTGTATTAATGCAATAGTTGTATATAATTCTAGCAACCATTTAAAAACACATTAAAACTATTTGCTATACTGGAACATTTTGACATTAAGTCAGAGGTGGTGTTTCAGTTAGAGGTGGTTTTCCCCTCCAGAGAATGTTTTCACACATCATAGGAGGTTACTTACTGCTTATAGGAATTTATTACATTTGCTTGCCTCTTGACAATATATTCTGTAACTGTCATCCATTTTTATAAATGCCCAATGAATTTTAAATTAAACTACATTTGGGAAATCAATTTCAGTCTGTCTCAATAAATCACAACATTCTAGCTGTAATGTCTGGATGGTGGAAATTACTTGAGCCTAAGTAATGTCCCTAAGGCTCAGGAATTCTCTGATCAGCCTTGAATGTTTTTAAGGTGGATGTTACTTAGAAGAATAAATACATGACTCAGAGAAAGGTTAAAGGAAGGTGAAAAATTTTAAGCGGGATGTCACTAAAGGCACACAGGAAGCAGAGCAGATATGCTAAGAGCAGCACATGGCAATTCAGTGATTTATTTGTTATGCCAAAGCCAAATCCCAGCTCCAAATCAATGTTTTACAATGGATTAGCCAATGTGGCAGGAACAAAGATTGAAGTCTGCCTTAAACAGTAAGGATATGAAATGTGCTTAGTGAATATCAGCTGAAATGTTGTCCATTAACACAGGGAAGCCACACACAAACATGAAAAAAAAATACTAACTTTATTCTGTGTTAAATCAGATACTTGCAGAAGCAGCAGAGACATGGCAAATCTGTGTTATCACTGAAACAGGCTTTGGATGTACAGGCACTATTTGATGAAAGAGAAAGGGGTGTTAGAGAGGTGGTAAGACTACAACATTTAAAATTGTCATAAATAAAAAATATTTCTTGAGGGTCATAATCACTTTGGGAATAGCTGCTTAAAGTGGCCATTTAGGATATAAAGAGAGCTGGTGACAAGGCCTCAGGCTGTGTCTGAGTGAGCTGAGAGTGGGGGTAAGTATGTGCATAGCTGAGAGCCACCATTTTCATTTGCATTGCTGGCCTCAGCCTTCCTGCGAGCAGCCCAGATCAAAGTCTCCTCAGGATGCTTAGGAAAAGCAGGATTTGGGATTCTTTCTCAGTGCCCTGCATGGTAATATCCTGAGCCTCACCTATAATTCATTCACCCGGAAAACATGGACAAGACCTCCATGCCTCCAAGGTGTGTGGAGGCATCAGGAACTCGGACTCCCCCTCTAGAGGCTCCCGGAGCTGAGGAGCCCTGGTGACAGCAGCCTGCAAAGGCAGCTGAAGAGGTCGCAGTAGGGATGGCCAGTCTGGTCTGGACAGCAGAGCCAACATCCACTTAACCAATGCACAGGCGTGCACGCACAGCTGGATTGAGATTCTGACAAGTGAGTCGGCAAGAAAAAGCATGGAAGGGTTAGTTTGCCAACCATGACTCAAGAAGAGACTGCTGGTGTTAAAGATGAAGATAGGAACTTGAAAAAATAGTTATTTAAAAATTGTTAAAGTTATCTTAAAACACCTAATAGGGATATGCAAATGTGTGGAATTACTAAGCATGAACAATTCCAATAAATATTTTGATTAGGCAATAGTATTTTTAGCTTTAAAGTTAGAAGTTTGAAAGAGATTTGAAGCCTGGTGGCTTTATCTGTATACATTTTTTATGAGCTTCTGAAAGCACCATGATAAAGTGACCCTACAGACAAATGGCCACATCCTGCTAATACCATCTCAGCAGCCTCATCAGAAACAGAAAGAATGGGAATGCACTGCTGGAGCAGAATTGAGGCAACCAGGGCCTATAGATTTAAACATTTAAACTGAAACACATTTTCTCTGATGACACAACTAGAAACAGAAACAGATGTGCGAGATTTTGATGCTGTCATGAAAACATGCTAATGCATAACGGATCCAAACTACGTTTGGCAATGGCCAGAAGCACCGCGCACTGACTTTCTGAGCAGGTTCACATAAACCACAAGCCAGCCTGCTTCAGCATGGATGCAGAAAATGATGCTGCCCAGTCAGGGGGTGTTTTTCACCAGATTCCTCTTGCCCCAAACACAGCCTGCCTGTACACAGGGCAGAGCAGAAGGCATGCACAAGTGTAAATCAGTTCAGCGCCAGCAGAATTGGAAAGCAGCTAAAAACAGTTGGCTACACTTCAGAAACTTTAGTTCTAAAAGTATCAAAGAAGCGTCAAATTTAAAAACCAGGACATCTGCAGGATGTGAGTACACAAGTCTTTGCCAATTTAAGTTCCTGTAATGAAACCTGAGACTGAAAAAGTACTCAATACATGGGTAACAAGGACCTGATAAGAGACTGTGTTTTTTCATCACGTGAGCTGCCTTGCAGAAGTTTCCACAAACAACACGCACAGAGATATGATATGAAGGAGTTTTATGGGCTGAGTTCTCCGGTACGGTGTGTGGCTGTCACGTACAGGCAGCGCCCAGGCCAGAGATGGCTCCTGGTGGCACCTGCGAGCCGAGGAGCCACCGGGCGAGGCCTGGGGCGCAGGGCAGTGCTCAGCCCACGGAGCTCCCGCTGTGCTGTGTTCGGACAAGCACCGATACCACCGATGCCACGGAAGCCACCGATGACAAATCACGGGTGAAAATGTAGGAAGCAAATCTGGACACCCACTCCTGGGGGGCCTAAGAGCCCGCTTCTTCCCGGCTGGGTACGGACCTACCTCGGGGCGAACAGGTGCCCCGCGGCCACGGCCCGGGACAGCGGCAGCTCCTCGGCACCTCGGGAACTGACCAACGGCGTTTCCCACCGGGCTGCCCGCGTCCGGCCCCGCGGGACCGGCCCGCTCGGCCCGGCGGGCGGGGGAGGCCGGGGGAGGTGGGAGGAGACGTGGGAAGGACTTCGGTTGCCACTACAAATCTGGTGACAGACGCGCCGCCGGCACATGGCGATGGGCAGGTGGGTGCGGGGCGGCGGTAGGGCCCGGGGCAGCCGCGGGGGTGCGGGTGGTGGGCGAGTGCGGAGACGTTCGCGGCACTCCCCCCCCGCCGCCGCCGCCGCGCGTTTCCTCGCGGGCCCCCGCCGCCCGCCGCGCTCCCCGTCCGGGCGGGGGCGTGGGGCGGGCGGGGGCGGCCCCGCGCGGCACTGACGTCGTGGAGGGGCCGCTCCGAGGCGGCGGCGGCGGCTCGGGGCGCCCAAGATGGCGGCGGGTGAAGGGTGCGTGCGGGACCGGCGGGCGGGAGCGGCAGCGGCGCGGCAGCGCTGCCAGCCTGCCCGGGGCCGGCCTGCGGGGAGCAGGTGCCCGGCGGAGGGGAGCGCGGGGCGGGAAACACCGGCGCCTTTTCCTTGGGGAGGGACGGTAGCGGCGGCGCGCTGTTTGCGGAGGGACATCTGAGGAGGAGGTGCTCGTTGTCGCGGGGGCGAGCCAGGCACGGGGGAGCGGGACCCTGGGACCGGCCACCCCCGCCGGGCAGCAGGGGTGCTGCCGTCTGCCCGCCGCGCTCGCTGTGTGGCGGGGAACCCCGGCACGGGGCCCGCTGTCGTACGCGTCCCTGAGGGGCCGGGAGGGCGTCGAGGTGAGGGAGAGCGCGGGAGGAGCGGAGGGCGGCGGTGAGCAGGGCCCGCTGCTCTGGGCTCCCGCCTGTGGTGGCCGAGGCGAAGTCGCGCCATGTCGCGGAGCGCCGGACGTTCTGCGGGACCGGCCCCGCGGCACCGAGCCCTGGCCAGCCTTGCCGGGGTGTCTGTACTTGCAGGGCTGTCAGAGCTGGAGCTGTCAGAGCTGTCAGAGATGCTCGTTTTTCTAAACGAGCTCAACTGTCAAGTGTAACTTCAGATCAGTAAGAAGTGCCTGTGTGTTTTAATCAGTGTTTTTGGTGCCTGTGTGAAAGTGCTTCAATCTGTGTCGTTTGTTTATCGTCAAGTCTGCACTGCAGGAAATGCGCGGTTATTTGCAGCAGTAGACATCCAGTGTAAAGCTGTACCGCTGTCTCTGGTGTCCTGGGCTAAATGGCCACTTCTAGGCAGCACACTGGTTGTACATTCTTTAGCTGTAAAAGAAAAAAAATAGAGCAAAAAAAGTTCAATGGCACGGCTCCAAGGAAGGGAGTCCGGGGGGTTTCTTGTCAAAGGCTGTTCTGTTAGAAATCGGAAATAATTCACAAAATTTCTTTTTGAAGTGCTGCTTTGATTTCAAGTCTAAATTGTTACGCCTGCAGGACTGTACTGCAGCTGGAAGTTATGCACATAAGTGTTTTATTGAGTTGTTTTCTTAAAGAAAACTCGTTTAAAAAAGCAGTAAAGCAGTACATCTGCCTTCTAGTTACTGAATTTGTTATCTAAAACTTTTGAGTTGTTTAAGTACCCATGATTCCTGCGTTTTCAGATACTCAGCAGGTACTCTGAACCTGATGGGAATCAGTTGGTAAACAGTCATCTGATTTAAAAGCCAGAATATAAATGGGGCACAAGAGCACACACACGAGTGTGTATATAATTGTAAAACTCTGTGTACTGCATTTCTAGTCTAGTGTTGGAGACTTCTCATTTATGTGTCAGGCAATTAATTACACAAGTAGTGACTAAGGGTAAAATTCAGCCTTTCGTTTATAGTTATATTTATGAATTTAGCTGTGAAAATCACCCTTAAATTGTTAAAATCTTGATTTTTTTTTTAATGGAGAAGAAATGGAAGAAAACCATCAATTTTCATGACTTCTAAGTTGGTTTTGGCATCAAGTGCTTTTTCAGCTCATTAATTACCTAAAAATGTACATTTTGCCAGCCTTTGAGTGGAACAAAAGGAATTAATGTGTCAGTAAGGCTGAAATATGGTACAATAAAAAAATCCTTTTCTATATATCTTTGTTTCTAGCTTGTGAAACTTTGGTGCAAGAAAAAACTTCTGTGTATCTCTCTGTTTCCAGACAACTTAGTGCTTTCAATAGTACTATTCTATATGCTAGTAGTTGTTATTTTGCTTACTGCTTCAGCTCAGGTCTGTGGTAAGAACTCAGAGGGGGGCTTGATCTCTGAAGTGCTGGTCAACTAATTCAAAGTTTCTTTGTGTGTGTGCACAGAACTGAACCTCAGGAGAGAAGAATGCAGAAACTAGGGCTGAATAACTTCCTTTAGGGAATTTTAACATCAGAGCATTAGATTGTACTATTTTATTCCAGCTGCAGTTTTCAGGTGTGGGAATGAGTGTGCAGTATTTTTCCTGTTTCTTCCATCATTGTCACTTCACTCCTGTTTTTTACCCTGAGATCTTTTGCCAAGTTTTGGTTCTAAGGTACAGTTTTTAAATGTTGTGGGTTGATGCAGTCTCAGTACTTCAAACATTCACTCTGTCAGTGTGCTGCTTGACATTCATCTGAAGTTTTCTTGTCTCACTTTTGTACTCTAAGCTTTTTTGCAGTGTTTTCAGATATTGCTGCCTTTTTGACCAAACTGCATTTTGATTTCCTCACTTTTTTCCAAAGAAAGACTTCTCCCATGCTAAGATGTTTCCTCCCCCTCCCCCTTCCACCCTCTTTTCTCCACACATCGACGTAGGTGGGAAAATGTCATGCTGGCTTGCTTGCTGGTGGGGGAGCTGGGGCTTTAGGTTTTTCCCTTCGAGGTGCTGATCTTGCTCTTTCGTAGAATTGTGCTGCTTTTGCATGAGGAGCTTGAATGTGCAGTCCTGATTTACACAGTGTGGCTGTCCAGGAATCAGTGGACTGTTTTTGTCCTCAGTCCAATATCTGCTTACACTGAGGCATGTAAGCAGTTTTAGTCTTGAGAATGTTTTTAAAAGTGTGAAAAAAATAATCTGCTCATGTAGTATTAAAAGGAAGGAAAAATAAGGCACAGGGTTTACACAGTGACTTTACCAAACCCAGAAAGAGTTGGCCCCTCAGATTGCTGTGACTGACAGCATTGCTGTGTGTGACAGCCCTGTGGGAAGGCAGGGTTTAGTGTTCTTTTCTGGTCTGCTGGAAAGGACTGTTACTAATATGTTATGCAATAGAATCTATATATGTTAGTCCAAAACCAGAAAGAGAAGTCCCTTAAAATTCTCTGTACCATATTTAATTATTGCAGCACACTTTACATATGTATTACTATCCTGAATTTTACAGTGTTACAGAAGTTCCCCTTTGCTGTGGAAAAGAGGTTGTCAGACTAGAAGACATGAGATAATGCTGATGATCTTATTTATAAAGACAATATAAAAAGCAAACTTACTGTGCACAATTATTTGTAAAAGAATCTAAATAGCAGCCTGCAGATAAGACTGCCCTTTAGAAGGAATGAATGTTATGGGTGCAACAAGATGAAAGAGTTAAGCATGCCCTTACTTTTGTGATCTGCTGACCATAGCACACAGGAGATCTCGACTTCCCCTAGTATGCTGTGGCTGGTACTTGATCTTGGGGAGCTGCTGGATGGCTCCCCAGAGGTTGTGGTGCCTGAAATTCTTTGGTGCAGTCAGTAAGGACTGGAAACAACTCTTAGCCAGAATGTCAGAGAGATTAATAGTAGAGATTAAAAGTACAGTTTTTTGGTTTCTCTACAGCTGGTTCAAGCTTTTCTTCATTACAGAATAAATTCTATACAGCACATGCAATGCTGGGTGCTGATTATATGCTTAGAGACTTATTACAGCTCTTATGTTGGTATCTGTATTGTAACATTTTAAAAGGCACTAGCCATGGGCCAGTTGATCAAACAAAGCCATTTTTGGTTGAATCTTTTAATGACAGTTTTTATCAAAGTACCAGATGAAAATTAGAGCTTCTTTTCTAGCCATCTGCAACCTTTTACTTGTTTCCCTTCCTTAGTGGTGTCATGTTGTTGTACATTAGGATTCCCTCTAGCTAATGCTTATTTTACACTAAACATCTGTTCTATATTGAGAAGCCTATTCAGTTTTTCAGAACTGTAGAAATTGATAAATATTAGCATATTTAAGGCTAATAGCGGGAATAAAGTTTTTTGGTTCCATCCAGAGTTGTGTAAATCACTCAGTGTTTTTGTAGTATGGTTTATTCACCTGTAAAGCATAGAATCCTGGACCTTTATACTGTACAGTCTAAGCTGGGTCCAGAGCATGTATTTGTAATGGCAAACTCATCTCACTTGGCGTAGACTGAATATTTGACAAAGCCTTGAACTCCTCAGGTGAATAAATTGTTTCATTTGGCAAGCACTGTGCATAGTGGTACTGGTGCTGTGTGCTCTTTGGCCCTTCTGGTCAGGGATGTATATGGTGGGCACAAATGCCCCAGATCAAATGTAATCATTTCCTGATGCGTCATAGCACTGTTACCATTTTTCTCTAGATGTTCAAGATAGTCAAAGTGGTAAAAACAAGAATGAATCACTGTCTCTTTAATTTTTTGCTAATCAGAGACTGTCTGTTTTGGGTAAATGCACCTTATAGGAAGAAGCAAAAACAGCAGCTTTGAACAAATAAATGCAACCATACAAACTTAATAAAAGGTATAAGCCAGTGCTAGTCAGATTTTTAAATGAACTTTTGAAGAGCTGAATCAGAAAGTTTTTATAAAGTTTGTGGTAACTGATGTAGATACCTCCTTGTATTTCTATCTAAAGAAATCAAGTTCTGCTTTGCTAAGTTGCTCTTTCAGAGGTGTTAAAATTTAAGATACTTTATTATAGAAATACCTCCTTGTATTTCTATCTAAAGAAATCAAGTTCTGCTTTGCTAAGTTGCTCTTTCAGATGTGTTAAAATTTAAGATACTTTATTATAGAAATAGTATAATGGGCACAGAGGATCAGTGATTTAATTAAAGGTATGGATTAATTAAGGGTTTGAGTTGTATAAAGCCTCACTTGTCTGAACTGTTGGCACTGTGTAAACATAATAAATTTAAGTGAACTTTGCACTTCTGCACCTGTATGCTTAGGGGTAGCATTAATAGGAGAATTTTGGAATCTCACAATGGTTTGAGTTGCAAGGGACCATAAGGATCCTGTAGTCCAATTCCCTGCTGTGTGGAGGGACACCTCCAATTAGATCCAGTTGTTTAAAGTCCAATCCCACCTGGCTCTGAACAGTTCTAGGGATGGGAGCATCCGCAGCTTCTCTGAACAGCCTCTCCCACTCTTGAATGGGAACTCTGTAACAGCATCTTTTAACAAAATCAGTGACCCTTAATAAGAAAAACCAAACCAGGCCTAAAGTGTAGCTAGTATGCTTCAGTCCTGAGCCACAAAGCCCTTGGAATATAAACAGTGGTATGCAGGCAATTTAGTGTGAAAGTGGAACTGCTGTTGAAGGTGTTGAGTATGTGTGTGGCTCCACGTGACTGATTTCTTTCACGTGTTTGGTGGCACTCAGCTGGATCATGATAGTGATCTTCATCTTAATATGAAAGTGGTACACTGACTCCTGTAAAAGCGATACAGTTGGGTATTTATGAACTATAACTTTCTTTTTTTTTTTAGTTGCAGATTGAAATCTCACAGGCAGAAAATAGTTTGGATGATGTGTTTTGCCAGCATATTTCTGCAGTTTCAGTTTTAACGATGGATAAGTGTAAGCACGTAGGACGTCTGCGCCTGGCCCAAGATCACTCCATTCTCAATCCTCAGAAATGGCATTGCATGGACTGCAATACCACGGAGTCGGTGTGGGCGTGCCTCAGCTGCTCGCACGTGGCGTGTGGCAGGTACATCGAAGAGCATGCACTAAAGCACTTTCAGGAGAGCAGCCACCCCGTGGCGTTGGAGGTGAACGAGCTGTACGTGTTCTGCTATCTCTGCGACGATTACGTTCTCAATGACAACGCAACCGGAGACTTAAAGCTCTTGCGGAGTACGTTAAGTGCAATCAAGAGTCAAAACTATGAGTGCACTACTCGAAGTGGGAGGACTTTGCGTTCTATGGGTACCAGCGATGATTCCTACCTTGCACACGGCGGTGCCCAAGCCACGCTTCGGAATGAAGACAGGATGTTCACGGCTCTCTGGCACCGACGGCGTGCCGTCCTCGGCAAAGTGTTCAGATCGTGGCTTGAGTTGACACCTACTGGAAAGAGGATTTTGGAAGAAGAGAGACGTCAAGAAGAAGCAGAGCTAAAAAAGGACGAAGCTAGGAAGAGGAGACAAGAACGAAAGCGTGAGTTGAAAGCAGAGATGGAAAAGATGCCTCCAAGAAAGAGCAGTCGTTTACAAAATCAGATTAGAATGTCCTCAAAACCAGAACCCTGCCCTCAAAAAACATCACAGCACATGGAGTTTTTGGCAGAGTTGAAAGAAACATATACCTCAGAAGAACTGAGATTGAAAAAAATAAGTGACTCTCCCATTAAACGAAGGCCTACCGTGACTCCTGGAGTCACAGGACTGAGAAACCTGGGAAACACATGCTATATGAATTCTGTCCTGCAGGTATTAAGTCACTTACTTATTTTTCGAGAATGCTTTTTAAAGCTTGATCTCAACCAAACTCAGGAACTGCTGGCAACAGCAACCAATGGTAAAACAAGATCTTCATCCAAACACCTGTCAATAGCTGCCTCGACATTACACATGAATGAAAACCAAGAAAAAGTAAAGGGATCGTATTCTGTGAGGCGGCCTAGTTTATCCTCTGGATTAAGTGGAGGAGCATCAAAAAGTATGGAACTTATTCAGCCCAGGGAGCCCAGTTCAAAACATATTTCTCTCTGTCATGAGTTGCATACTCTATTCCAGGTTATGTGGTCTGGCAAATGGGCACTGGTGTCTCCTTTTGCCATGCTTCATTCTGTGTGGAGACTAATTCCAGCCTTCAGAGGGTATGCACAACAAGATGCTCAGGAATTTCTCTGTGAACTTTTGGATAAAGTACAGCAGGAGCTGGAGACTACAGGGACCAGATACCCAGCTCTCATCCCTGCTTCTCAAAGAAAACTTATAAAGCAGGTTTTGAATGTGGTTAACAACATTTTTCATGGACAGTTGTTAAGTCAGGTATGTTTTATGATTACTTTTTTAAAGGTGTTTAATGATTTATAGTTCTGGATTTACTCTAGTCAGTCAGGTATGGACATACTTCAAAGGTTTATACATTTATAACTGTTGAGGGGGGATGGTGAGGTTATATTACAGTTTCAGAAGAAATATTACACGGTTTGAATAAATGCCACTCTGTAGCCCTCCACTACCAAAACCTAGGCCATTCAAACCCAATACACCTGTTAATCATAAAAGTCTTACATTTTTTATTTTAAAACACACCTTTCCACCCACTGAGAAATACTTGTATTTGCTGTTAAGCACCAACTCATCTGAAGGAATGAAGAATTTACAATTTCAAGTATCTGGCTTATCACTATAGCACTACTAGATAAAAGGTGTTAAGGAAGGTTAATCTAGTGTAAGTAGAAACTGATTAGGTAAGGGATGTCAAACAGGATATTATTTCACTGAACAGCTTGAATTTGAGCTTGATTACCAGTGAGTAATTGCATGTCAAGATTTTATGTACAGAAATACTAATACTTCTTTTCTATTGCAACACAAAGATACAGAAGGCTCTGTCAACACAGGAACCAAATTTGTGGGGTGGAGGCAATGGTGGTTCTCCTTTCTGCATGACTTCTTTTTTTTTCCCTGCTTCTCAGCTCCTTGTTAAGTATTTCAGTGTCCACTGCTATTATGCATATCCCAACAGTGTGTGTAAGTGTCTGAATTCTGACTGAACAAACAAATGCTTGTTTCTGTTAAATTAATCTAAAAACTAACCACATTGCAGCAGGAACAGAAGTTGGGAAGTTCTTGGCTCCTGGAATGGATCTGTAGTATACATGAACATGTTAACTGAGGGAGTGTGGAAGCATTTGATGAATACTGTGTGTAAAAAAAAGGCTTAACACAGAAATGTCTGTTCCTGGTATTCTGACTAGTTGATTGATGGTTTAATGTTTTATTATGTAAAACTAGAAATCCAAATGCTTTTTGACTAAAGTAGGACTGCTTACTGCTACGATCCCTGTAAACTTCATAGGAGTGTAACAGGGTTGTTTGCAGCATAAGTCAGGCCTCAGTCATTTTAGGTTTTGTGAAGCTACTGGAAACTGTTAGATCTATCAATAAAACTGTATCACCAGCCACCTTCTGCCTGGCCCAGAGTACCAGCACCTCTGTGGCATGCTTCCTTTCCTTGGGCACTAGATATCTTGTATCAGTGTTGCACAACTAGAAGTGTTTAGTATATTATGTCATTAAAGAGTTTTTGGTTTGAAAATTCCATTCCTCTCCAAAATAGCAGTTTTGCCAGCAAAATAAGGTTATTTTTTTAGGAATAGTGACAAGGTTTGCTTGCGTTGCAAACCGCCTTACAGGATTCATGGTTTAGTAAGAACTTTCAAGGCTCTAAAGACACAGCATCATTTCAGTAATAACTACTTTCACATATTTTTAGCTTTATGTGGAGAGGTTTGTGACTAGAAACCCTCCCACCTTCCTGAGACCAGGAGAGGAGTAGTGAGAATTCTCTAATGAGTAAACTAAAACAAAACCATTACAAAACAAAGGAAAAATCCTCACTTCCTCAGTATTGAGTAAACCAGAAAAGGAATTAGGCAGTTTTCAGGTATCCTCTGACTTGTGTGACTACATACAGCTCTTATTGCAGCTGCTCCATGTCTGTGTGCAGAATACAGCCTTGATCAAGTCAAGATTGCCTCACTGAAGTGAGGGGAGCAGGAAAAAGAGTATTGAGGCTGTTATCTAGTAATTTCTCCCTGGCTCATTAGGCAGTTCCCACAGACTGTTCCAACACTTTACCCCTCCCAGTGTTCCCTTTGTCTTTAGCCACTCCTTTTTTTTTTTTTTAGTTTTGTCTTCACCTGTGGTTTTGAACATGATAAATATTATAAGGAAAAGGGAAGCCCTGAAGATTTAAATTCCTTCCTTGTAAAATATATTCAGGTCATCTTAATGATTTAGTCCCTGGTGTTTGCACACGGAAAGATGAACTCTAAAAACTCTGTTAGGCAATTATTTTCCTTTCCTCAGTAAGATTCCTACATCATGATTTCACTAGGCGTTTGTCAGAACTGCTTTAATGAAGTTAACAGGAAAGGCAAGAAAACACCCATGCAGGGCTGGAAAAAACCCCAAACTTCTTGCTGTGTCATTGCATCTTGGACAGTGTTTGCTCTTAAAAGCAATGAGTGTATGTTTAGTCCTTACAGGCTTAACTTTATCTACCTACAAGATAAAGTAAAACTGTGATAAACATAGTAATAAAAATAAAATATAGTAATACTGTGACAGTATTACAGCTTCTCTCTAGAAGACAGTTGGAGCTGTTCCAAGCTGCCCTTATTAAAAATAAGACAGGATTTTATTCTAGTGTGTTAAGTTATATCTTACTTTATTGAGAAAGGGGAATTGGGGAGTGTGTTTCTGTGTGCAGTTGCCTTCCATTTTAGAGCCCCTGAAATGTTACCATACTTACTCTTTGTACAGAGAATATAATTTCAAGATACTTGATTCTGTGAGATACTCAAGTGCCATGAAGTCAATCTTCCTGACCTTCAAACCTCAGGAATACTATGAGCTACTCTTGATAAAGAACACATAGGATCCCTTACGGTGCTGATAAGCTGTGTGTTTACTTAGGTTTCACATTACTTTCACATGTGCAGCTCAACTTTTCCCCCCTTCTTCTAGTTCTAATTTAACTTGAAGGGAAGTCATAATCCTGAGCTTGCCATCAGTCTGTTGCTATTGAAGTGCTGCCTGGTTCAGCACTAACTGAATTTAGGATCTAGGATTAAGGAAGCAGAGAATTAAGTGTTTGAGAATCTTGTGCTTTTTTCATAACTAGATAGATAGTTTACTAGAGAACTAGATCTTGTGCTTTTGATAACTAGAAAAAGTTTTGGGTGATGTCATATATGAAGTAGTTGTTTATGTTTTGCTATTTTCTCAGCTGATTTAAAGTAAATTTCCTTCATCTGCTGCTTGAAATGTTTTACTATTTTATGGAATACTAGACTAGGCAATGGGTAACTCCAGGAATAGTATGAGCAAATTGCCTCTGTTTTTTATTTTATGTTTATTCTAATACCTGTTTTAGGATTTCAGCCTTTTACTTTGCAGTAGTGTGAAACTGCAATAACTGGTATGTCTAAGAGAAGTAAAGATCTGCATTGTAGCTGCAAACCCCTTCCCCTCTGCTCTGTCTTCATGTGCTAGTCTTCCTGCAGTGATGGAGAAAGTGGCTCATACCTCTCAAACCCACTGGGATTCTGAGGAGATCCCAATATGTCTGTTAAAACCCTAGTTCTTTGCAATCCCTCAGTGCTTATACTCTTGTGGAAGGTACTTACTGTCTCCTGTCCTCAGTCCTTCAGTGGGAAAGGAGAAACTGCTGTGCTCTGAACTCATGTGGCAGTGGTAAACTGATCCACGCTGGCTCACAGATCTCTAAAGTACACTTCAAGGGCTCAAATATGTTAGCTGTTGTCTCAAGAGCTTCTTGGCTTGTGTTTTTTTAAATGGTACCAGCTAAATAGCACAGTATGCAACAATTTTTAAAGTACCTTTATTTCAACTTCATCCATATTAAGCAAGGAAGGGGACAGGTATGTTTCTAAAAATCCAGAAATTGAAATAACAGATTATATTGTGTGCCACATGTACTCAGAAATCATATGAGCAGAAATTCTTGGAGAAGGATGAAATCCACCTTGAACTTCCTTCTCTGGGCTGAACAGTCCCAGCTCTCTGAGTATGTCCTTATATGTCAGATATGTCCAAGGCCTTTCATCATCTTCCTGGCCCTTTGGTGAACTCAGTCCAGCATATCCATGTCTCCCTTTCTTCTGAGCACTGGGCCCAGCACTTCCGCTGTGTGGGAGCTGAGGAGAGGGCAGGGATCACCTGCCTGGACCTGCTGGTGATGCTCTGCAGAATGCAGCTCCAGAGGCTGTTGGCCTCCTTTGCCATAAGGGCACATCTCTGGCTCCTGGACAGTTTGTCCTCCAGATCCTCTCTTCCCACCTGTCACATGTTTTATGAAAAATCCTTTCCTTAGGACTTTTTCTCCTGAGAAGCTGAGAGAAATGTAAACAATGATTATCTGCTGCTGTGGAATGCAACAGGTGCATCATTGGTTGGTCTCATGTGGTTGTTTCTAACTAATGGCCAATCACAGTCCAGCTGTCCAGACTGTCTTGGTCAGTCACAAGCCTTTGTTATCATTCTTTTTCTATTCTTAGCTAGCCTTCTGATGAAATCCTTTCTTCTATTCTTTTAGTATCGTTTTAATATAATATAAAATAATAAATCAAGCTTTCTGAAAGACGGAGTTAACATTCTCATCTCTTCCCTCATCCTGGGACCCTGCAAACACCACCACACCCACCCAGCCTGTACTGGTGCCTGGGTGATTCATGCCCAGGAGCAGGACGTGGTGTTTCCTTTTGCAGAGCTGCATAAGGTCCTATTTCCTGGCCCTGTCCCATTCCTAGTGGGTGGCAGTGTCCCAGCCAGCCGTACCAGCCACTCCTCCTGCTTCGTGTCATCTGCAGACTTCTCAGAGTTCAGAAAAATTGCCTCCAGTATTTTTTATAGCAGTGCCTGGTAGGAACTAGCTTCTGATACCTCTGGGCATGCTTAAAACTTCCTTAGCAGTTTGATTACTTCCTGATCATTTTTAAGATGGAATCTGAGCAAAATGCTTCTCGCTGCTCCTGCTCAGCACAGCAGAAGAACAGTGTGCAGCGATCAGAGAAACGAATATACCAGGTCTCGAGGAGTGAAGGAGGTTCTAACCAGTGTAGTATGTAAACTATTCTTAAAGCATATTTCAGGACAGATTGTCTGAGAAAAGGGGAAATGTGATTTTTGAGTTGTTTGAAAGCCTTCTGTTTTGGGTAGTATGCTGTGAGTTGGAGTTTGGGGGAGAATGCTGAGGGTGATCCGTGTACTGCTGGGTATGAAGTCTCCCACTGAATAGACTGTTAGAAAGAACAGAACTTCAGGCAGGTAAATGGGACACTTTGCTCTTAAACCAGTTGATGTCATGTATACTGATTTCTATATTTTGGTGTTAGTCTTTGTGTTTTTATGTTTAGCCTGACTTACAAAGTGTTTGTCAAGTTGTTTTCCAACTAGATGAAAGTAACATTTTAAATTAATCTAAAAGAGGCCATTGAATCACAGACTGCAGTTACCTGTGGTTATGCTTTATGTTATTCTGCTAAATAGATAAAGATCATTTTGAGGATACTGTATGCTTATCACTACAAAGTTCAGTTGGGCTTTTTTTATGCTGACTGTCATATGAATTATGCATTTTAGCTGTATTCCAGAGATCCCCTTCAACTTAAATTACTTCCCTGTGCAAAAATTGAGTACTAATCATTATATATGTGTCTCATCTAGTGAAAGCACAAAAATGGGACTGGCTATTTTACTCTTCTTAAAAACAACAAAGGAAAAAAAAGATTTGGGGCAGAGGTGGTTAAGAGTTTTGTTTCTTCCACGCAAGTGCAGGGAACATAGGAAAAACAGTTGATGATGAAGTTGGCTTTTACTGCAGCAATATGTTAACTATTTTCTTTGGCTGCATTTACACTGAATGCCATCCAGGGCAGTGGCTGTCTGTCACGTTATTGTGGCCACAATGATGCTTGTCTGAGTAGTCTCCGTGCTTAGCTTGAATCAAGCAATTTGATCCAGCTCTTTTCAGTCTGGCCTTTGGCCCATGATTGAATACTAAGCTTTAACCAAACAATTGTGTTTAGTACCCGTGTTTCAAGGCATGAGAGGGTGGTCAGGGCAGAACATAAGGTAGAGATTTCAGACTGGTTAAAATCTGTAATTTACTTTGCTCTAGTGTGAACTTTTCATTTGCTTTGGTATAAATGACAGCATTAAAGCTTCTTGTAATAGCAATTCTGAATTACAAAGGGAAGGTGGAATCAAACTCTGAATTTATAAAGTATAATCATAAAGATAGACATCACTAACCAGATTGCTAGAGTAGACTCACTTCCCTATTACTGTTGTGCATACTTATACTATACAAAGTTACACTGGATATATGCATAAAGTTTTTGCCCTTTGAGTTCATGTTTGGGGTTTGTTTTGTGTTCTATAAAATCTCAACCAACTTTTGAACAGTTTTTACAATTTCTGCCCCTCTCATGGAGAAAGAAAATCTGGGTTGCACTGTGTGAATGATAATGGAGCTTGAGATAAAGGAGTCCCTTTTAGGACAGAAAGAAGAGTGATGGGAATGTCACCAAGCCAATGCCAGTGGACAGGCCAGTGCAGATGAATTCCACAGAAGGCTGGGAATCCTCCTGCTTTTTGAGTAAGCCACTTGGTAAGCCCAGGCCTGGCTAAGAAAAACACTTCCACCCTTGTTGCGGCCGTGCCTGGCTGTCCTTTCCCACCACATCCAGGAGCAGGGAGCGCACAGGGGCTGATGGGGCTGGGTGCTCTTGCCCGGGTGTGTCGGGTTACCGTGCTGTTGGCAGCTGCAGGAATCCCCGAGTTTAACTCTGCTGCAGCGAGGACTGGCTTGGATTGGAGGAAATAAGTGCAGCTGTGTATCAGTACAGGGTTGTGTCCCCACAAATCAGCTTTGCTCACAGTTGCATGATGAGATGAGAAGCAGATTTATTGCATCTGTTTGTGTTCTTCAGGTTTTTTGACTGGGAAAAACTGGAAGCTGGGTCTATTATTCATGTCTTTTTCTCTGGGATAGTACTCATTAGCTAGTTGGGAAAGAAGATCTTAACCTAGATTATCATGTAATACACTAAATTTAAAACCTCAAAATGTGTTAAAATTATCTGTGTTGGAGTCGCATGTGTTCTACATCCTGAGCTCCTTAATCTTAAGTGTGCATTCATGCGCAACAAATTCTTACATAACTCATCAATCAAATAAACTTTTGGCCCAGCAAAATTACCCATTTGTACAGCAGAAATTTATTGGTCATTCTGGGATTAAGCTGGAGTGTGATTGAACTGTGGCCAAACATACCATTTTGTCTCCCATGTCTAGATTTCAGCTCTGAATTACTAATAATTTGTGGCTTTGAAATGTTGCCAGATGTTAGCACTTGCAAAAGACACTCCTGACAGTGTAAATTAAAACAGAAGAATCTCCTCTTTTCTGCCATGTAAGTTTTGAAGTTTTGTTTTCTAAGAACAAGGCAGTGGCATTTTCATCTTAGAACTTCAAGCAGTTAACAGCTTTCCTAACTGCACTGCTGAATGTTCATGCTGGGACACAAATCCACATGTGCACTCGGTGGCTAATGCAGAGATGGAGTATGAGCTGCTGCAGCTACTGAGTGCAGTTACAAGAACACACACCTAGGAGGAAGACACCATGAGGTGACAGATAGGGCCTTATATAAATCATCATGAAATACCAAAGCAGGGTAAATAATTACCTAACAGCAAACCTTCAGAGGAAAACAAAGGAGCATCTGAACAAAAGTGAGTGTACTTTCACACTTGTGTAGGCTTACTAACCAAACTGAAGGGAACTACACCAAATTTGTGTAGAGCAGCAGCAGTATAAAAGGGTCCCTGTGAAATAACAATCTTTGGATGTCACATGAATTTTCATTCCTTTATTACTATGTCTTTGTCTCAGTTGTTCTGAACAACTTGTAGTAATTTCCTAAATAGGAAGCATGCAATACCTAATATGTTGTCTTTCCAGCTTAGAAGAGCTACTGCTTTTAACTTATTCTCCTAAGAATTGAATGTTATAATAAATTAATTGTCTCCTGCCTGTAGTATCTGCATTTTCCAGGTTGACTCACTTCACTTCGTTACATTTTATTTATGTTGTCTTACTGCTTGTCCATTCCCTAGTGTGACGATGGATCCACTTACTGAAAGAAGAAATAAATTATTTTTACCTGTTAATTTTTCTTTGAAGAAGTGTGCTTCCTAATCCAGACTTCCCTGGAAGACTTACAAAGTAAGAAGGATATGACTTTAAAATCCCCAGCTGTTCCTTTTTTTTTTTTCTCTTTTGCGTGTGTGTGTGTGGTTTTGATTTATTTTGATTCATTTTTAAATTAACCTACATTATAATTTCTCATGTAAATTTTCCTTTTTGAGAAAAGACTCCTGAGACTTCACCAGCTGTTTTCTTTTGGACAGTCCCAGACAGAACATTTTGACACTGTTTTTGTTTCTCAGTAAAACATAAGAACACTTACTTGTTTGTGATACCAGTTTTGGACATGCTGCTTCAGAGAAAAGAAATTAGGTGTATCATCTCTGTTGTTAAATGACTTTGTCTTGTCTTTGGTTACCCTTGGTTATCTCTAGGAAAAATAATCTCTTTTTAGAGCTATGTAATGGTACATGTTTAGCAAAGTGCATTTTTGAGTGTAAACAACTGGTGAAATATCTTTTTTACAGGTTACATGCCTTGCCTGTGACAATAAATCAAATACTATAGAACGTTTCTGGGACCTGTCCCTGGAGTTTCCTGAGAGGTATCACTGCAATGGCAAGGAGATGTCGTCTCAGTATCCATGTCTGCTGACAGAAATGCTGGCCAAGTTTACAGAAACTGAAGCTTTGGAAGGAAAGATATATGCATGTGATCAGTGCAACAGTGAGTAAAGGCAGTATGTAGTCATGCATACATTCTCTGTGTAAAATATAAACTGACAGTGCAAGTATAGGAGTCTTAAAAGTATAATGCAAACAAAGACCTTCATCTTATGTCCTGCTGTGGTCACTTGACAGCTGTTACTTGCCCCCTAGAAGATTAAATTGTTCAAAAGATGTTTTGAAGTGTGATGCTTCATTTAGATACAGTCTCATGACACACTAATGGGGTACTCCCAGCTGAAGAAGCCATCACCTTTTTAAATTAAGGTGACTAATGTAAGTGACCACAAGTATTTTTTACTTGCATCATAAAATAATCATTGCAAATCAGCTCTCAGAGCATATCCTTTTTAAGGAGGCACGTACCATAAATATTTAGGTCCACACAAATTCTGTGGGTAAATTTAGACTGAAATGTAAGGCTGTTACCAAGATTTGTATTGTGTAACTGTGTGTTTGACCTCAGCAAAACGAAGGAAGTTTTCTTCTAAACCAGTTATACTCACAGAAGCTCAGAAGCAGCTTATGGTGTGTCGACTACCTCAGGTTCTCAGATTACACCTTAAACGGTTTAGGTAAGTAGTACCACAACAAAAAGTGTTGCAAACTGACAGATTCAGTCTTGCTCTACCATTGCTTAGGATCAATGTTTTTCAGCATCAGTTTCGTTTCCCTTTACTAGTATGGTGAGAAATAGTTACTAGAAACTTCTTTTCCTTGTTCACTTGAAACAATATATCAGTAAGATATATTATAAATTTAAGCTTTAACTTTTAACTTTTTGGATTTCAGTACTTGCTACTTTAGTACCAAAATTATTTTATCCTTGTTTTCTGTCAATACCTACCAACCTTGCTCTTAACTCTATTGGTAAAAATTAATCTTATGGTAGAGTAGGATGCTCATAATCACTAATGCACAGACCTGGACTGTATTCAGTGGAAGTCTCAGATAACAATCCTGTATCCAAATACATAAATATATTTGGCCTCAGAGAAGGGAAGTGGACACTGCATCTCTGTGAACTCATAGCACAACATCAGTACTGTCTGTTCCTTGTACAAAGGAAACTGAAAATGAGATAGAATAAATGAGAAATACCAAAGAGGTATAACAGGTGGGAAATACTTCATACTCACCACTGCACAGATCTTAAGATAGATGTTTCAGAAGATGAGAACAGTAGGTACCTTAGACACATTTAAAAGGCCTTGAAATAAAGAAGTGAAAGAGGAAGCTTAGAAAACCCTAGCATTTATTTTGTGCACAGAGTAATAGTGAAAATATTATGTTATGTTCAAACATAATTCAGAATGCTGTGCTCTTTCCTTAAAAAACCCATAAGTTTTCATTTGGTTTAACTTCCCAGGTGGTCAGGACGCAATCACCGTGAGAAGATTGGTGTACATGTTAGTTTTGAGCAAATGCTAAACATGGAGCCTTATTGCTGCAGGGAATCCCTCAAGTCTCTCCTGCCTGACTGCTTCATCTACGACTTGTCCGCTGTGGTAATGCATCACGGGAAAGGATTCGGCTCAGGGCACTACACTGCCTACTGCTACAATTCTGAAGGAGGTAGGAACCAGCTGGGACATGAGCACTGAGGGAGAAAGGCGTCTTCCTAATTCTAAACTGATACAAAGAGAGTCTTTTCTCAAATTAAAAGGGAATCAATTGTAGCTGATCTGCCTCAAAGGAGAACTGCAGCTCTGTAGAGCAACAGTTCAGTTTTTGTATTGCCTTGTTAAATGTGTTCTAGCTATAAACTCTCTTGTAAATCTGAGGAAGCTGAGCTGGGTTTTTAAAACATTGAGGTAAATAAACCGGATCAACTGAAACAGTTTACTATTTGTACACAACTCATTAATAGGATCAAACACTAATTAATTATTAAATATAGTGCAATTACTTAAAATCAGTGTCCTGATGACTTTTTTTTTCTGGTATATTTCCTTATTGCAGGATTTTGGGTACACTGCAATGATTCAAAACTCAACATGTGCACTATGGAAGAAGTATGCAAGGCTCAAGCCTACATTTTGTTTTACAGCCAACGACTTACTCAGGCAAATGGACATGGTAGAGTCCCTTGTCCTAGCACAACTGAAAGTCAGCAGCACACAGAATTAGCTGGCTCTTCCATGGACAACAGTAGCAGCTAATCCAAAGCCAGTTAACTGTGTGTATGGTAAAGGTTTAAATTGTCATAACTATGTATTTTTAAAAGGAAGTACAGTATTGTACTTTTTCAATGTTTATATAGTTTTGTATTAGTTGAAGTACTCTTTACAATGGTTAGCAAAAGTTTTTATTGACAATAAGTAACTTTCAAAGTACCTAGAATTTCAATACAGCTATTTTTATAAGAAGAGATTGCTATGTGCATTTAACTTTTACCTCAGGCTATTTTTTTAAGCTGGTTTTGTATTTTGATAATATTTTTGAATTGGTTTAGAAAATTTACTTCAATGGGCAACTGGTATTTGTCTGGTTAATTTTCTGTATAGGCTTGTGTACATTTTATAGTATAGTTCTAATGATACCGTGATTCTTACTGTCTTGGAGGAATTGCTACTAGGTCTTAGAATATTGACATTCACCAGCAAGGAATGTTAAAACATGTCAGATAGTAACTGAATGTTTTGTAGACAACTTTCTATGAAATTATTTTGCAAGCTTGAATGGCTATACTAAAGATACACTGATAGAATTTCTTAAAATCTGAGCTTGAGGAAATAGAATATGAAGTATGTAAGAGGAGTGTTTAATAACACAAGAATGTATCTTTATCAAGACTTGCATGTTTTAGCCTTAACAAACCTGACATTTTAAAACTCAAGTGCCAAATTCAAAGTAATTTAACAACCAGGGGCTTTTTTATTCCAAAAGTTTAAAAAGTTTTCTTAAACAAACAAGTAAAAACCTCAGTAACCCCCCCTACAATAAAACCACGCTTACTCACCCCACTGTCACTGCTACAAGAACATTAGCATCCCTTTTCTTGAATTGGGCCAGCTTACTTCAAGCTGCAGCAAGCATTGTCTGTCTCAGTCATCCCTGAACAAACAGCTGATGAAAAGCAGCTGCAGTGTTGGCATGAAAGCATTCTCAGTCTGGTTTCATTACCCACAACTGCTGTACCTTATACTACATGGTCCTACCACTAGCATTAACAGAACTGTGCAGTGAGGAGAATTTAACAAGCAGGAATTATCAGTCCTCCACATGCAGTAGTTAATGCCAATTAAATTTTAATTGTGAAGTTATTTTGTGTAAGTAAGTCCTATGCAAATTGTTACCTCATCTTCTGCAAAGTTTATACCTCAATAAAATGCCTTGATATGGACAGAAAAGCAGGTGTGTACTGGAATCAATTCCTACATTATCATTACATTTTTAAAAATAATTTTAGATTTTGTCTAGCAGGAGTTAAGGCGTTAACTATACAACTGTTTTGGCCATGTGTCACTGATTTAACAGCTGATTTTGCTATCATTTCTGTTTCTGAAAGATGCCATATTATAGCAAGCACATAGCAGCCTCAGATCTCAAATTTCTTGGTCTTGTGCTCATCTTAATTAAGTATGCAAAACAGTTCATATGTTGGTTTGGGGAATTTTTTGGTTGGTTGGGTTTTTTGTGGTTTTGTTATTGGGTTTTTTTTGCTTCTTTCTTTTTTTTAGCCAAAAGCCATGTGCTGGAGTGATCTGACAAATGTACTTGTTATGGCTGTTCAGTCTTTCAAATACTTTCCTCTGCTGTCCTGGCTGGTGAGCAAATGCATGTAATTTTAACTCCACTTTCTACTTACAGGTAGTTAAGAAAATTTGCCTTTTAGGCTTCTGTTACTTTTTTTCTTCCTCCAAGTACATCTCTTAGGAGATCCTTAGGGATCTTCAGAGACTCGGGCATTAAGAATCTGTCTTTGGACATGTAGAGAGCAACTTGGCTGTGAGAGTTAATTGGTCTCAGTAATCACTATTAAGCACATTGAAGGAATCTTAGAAGGAATCTTACCCTGCCATCATCACTAGAAAGATTGCCGAGGCTTTGCTTCCAGCTATTCCCCTGCATTACAGGAAAGATTGCTGAGCCTCAAGGCTTTCTCTGAAAGACATCTTTAGCTCTGCAAAAGCAAATCCAGCTTTCTTCCCATTGCTCCTCTTAGATAGAACAAGAGGAGGGGAGGAGAAAGAGTCCTAGTCCTCCTAATCAAGGCAGGGGGGAGAGTAGAGATGAGTAGTGCAGTCCACCACAAGGATGAGCTAATTCAGGTGCTCTTCTCTACAGCTTCTGCTTCAATTCTCAATATTTAACTAGTTCAGATAGTAGCCCTGCACCCTTTAACCAGATTAAGGCTGTTGGCCTCTCTTATCATAAGGGCACATTACTGGTTCATGGACAGCTTCTACCCCAGGTCCTTCTCGGGGCAGCTGCTTCCCACCCAGCCTGTGGTTCCTACTCAGGAGCAGGAGTGGTCATTCCCGGTGCAGAGCTGCATGAGGTTCCTCCTGTCTCATCTCCTGGGCCTGTCCTGCTCCCCTTGTGTGGCAGTGCCCCCAGCTGGCCTACCAGCCACTCCTCTGGCTTTGTGTCATCTGCAAACTCGCTGAGAGCTCAGGGATGCAGCACACAGGCCAAAGCAGCCTCACTTTAAACTGAAAAACAGTAACAGTTCCCAGCCCCAGGTGGTAATGGATTTATGCATCCTGACAGCACACACCTTCACTTTTCTCTAGTGGTAGAGAAGGCTTCTATAGAGCCCTCTCCCATTTAAGGGATTCAGAGATTTAGCCTTACTGAAAAAAACATAAATTGTAGTTTCAAAAACTGGGGACACAGGCACTTCCAAAACAACTAGGTAAAAAATTTATTGTTCATCTGAACTGCTGAGTAGGCTACACAGCTTTTGGGTTTTTTCCTTGAGCCCCGTACCTTTGTAAAAAAGGGAGATGTAACTATCAGTAGAAATGCAAAGCAAAGCTAAAATGAGTATGACTTTAAGTTATAGAAGTTGGGTGCCTGTCATGGCAAAAACACAAGTCAAAAATGATAAAAGAGTCAGACCAGAGTTGTCTTTTTTCTTTTACTTTAAAAATACTGAAACACTCAAAATTATAAAAACAGAAAAGCCTCTTGAATCCTTGTAGAAAAAAATAACTATGCATAAGTCTGAAAAAAATATAACCTGATTCAGATCATGCCATGCTTTGGGCAAGCTACATGGTCTTTAAACACACCTTGTGAAAGTGTTTGGACTTAGGAAAATACACTGCCCACCTCCCATTCTGGACAGCTGACTGATGTTCCACAGAAAGCCGAGTACCAACAGTGCATAATCCTGGGAAATAAATAACAGTGAAAAGCCTTATTCTCTGTTTTTTTTGGAAATAGGATTTGGCAAAATTCCTCTATCTCCACAAACACCAGCTGTAAAAATCAAATTAACCAGTTATGTTTACACATCCCATCATTAAGTTTGCATACCATCTTACTGTGTTTTGGTACTGTTCTGAAAGTAGTATTTTGATACACGTGACACAACCACACAGAAAGACACAGCAGCAGTTTTCTTGCTGGACCAGGAACTCCACTTGCCTCCCCACATGGCCTATTTCAGCTCCTCTTTGAAATGCTGTTGTTATACTCACCCAGCTGTGTCTGCTGTACGCACCAGCCCTGTCTTACCCACATCTAAGAGGAGAAGCATGGTAGTTGAGTCTAAAATTAGGAAACTCTTAGGCCAAGCCTTCATCAAAAGGACACGTCACTCAAGGTCAGCTGTACATACTCTAATGTATGTACAAGAAACAAGATGACCCCATCTTCTGGTATCAGACCTCAACATCTGGCTCAAAAGTCTTTTGGTAAACTTTTGACTTGTCTTTTGGTAAACTTTTGATTTTGTCAAGTGAGGAGAGCAGGGTTCACTTACCAGACAGCATGGCCAGGACTTTTAACACTTAGAGCAGCAGGAAAAGGCAGCCTGAAGAGCATGAGAGCAGTAGGAAATTTATTTATTTGAAGGAGATAGAAATAGGGCTTGCCTTTTATATGCCAGGCAGGAGGATGGAGGAGGGCCAGCAGCACCGGATGCTTGTATGCAGATATACCCAGTTAAATTTATGGGCAAGTCATCACCCTCTGCAAGTATTCTGCTGAGTCATTTCTACTTTACCTTGTTACACATGATGATCAGCCTCTACGTGTGAACTAACGAACAGCCAGCAAATTAAGAAGGTAGGAGGCCATAGTCCAAACTAGCTCTGCTAGTCCAGGTCTATCATATTCAGGTAAAAAACCCAAAAAACAAAGGGAAGAAAACACATAATTGATTTGTAAAACCAAATGTTTTTAAAGTTACTGTCAGTGAAGTTAAGCCTTAAGCTGTAGAAACAATACCAAGTCACACTGAACTTCTACCTAAACAGGCACCTTCTAGAGAGAAAAGTCTAGAAATTGCCAATAAGCAGGCAAGAACTAAAACCATTTGTGTTGTTTCTAGTGGACTTTGTACAAAAATAAGTGAGCTGGAAGCCAGCCAGGCTACAAGAACCTGCTCTTGTCATATCAAGAAGTGCAGAAGAGTACGGTCTTGTTAGCATAAATAAAAATAGCAGCAATGTACCCAGCACAGATTCTTTCAAGTGCCAGCTTTCACTTTGCAATGCACAAGCACCCACACTAGCTACTGTTTCTTGGGAAGCTGAGACACACATAGCCATACAGCTGCCTAAATTAAAATTCATTGCTGGGATGCCAAGATTCCCAAACAGCAACAGCAGAAATAAATACACATTTCAGTATCCCATTTAATCCATTTCTGCAAGTTAAAACAGTACTGAGTTTGAACAATACTTGTAATTGGGGTAAAAATCCCACCAGTTTCTATTATTTTTAAACTGTAGGCAGTATATGACACTGCTCCCCTCTAAATTGCAGCTCACATAATCAGGTATGAACGGACAAAAATGCAGCTTTTACCCAAGAGGAGAGGAGAACATTACGGATATTTTTAAGTTAATATGAACTCTTCTATAGAGACAGGCTGACTATAAAGGAGCAGGTGAAGTATCTGTTTTCTAAGCACTTATGTTTAAGGCACTGTTAGTGACCTATTAACAGAGCTGTCATTTTTATCACCAGTAACTATTGAAATTTTTAATATGCAAGTAATGAGGTAAAGATACAGCATTGGAAGACATTGCACATAGGCCTGCAGAGCCATGGGATTTAGTTTACCTCTACAAATGAGATTCAACAGTCAGATTTCACTGCAGCAGGAGTCAGATAATGACTTTTTATGTCAGGAAAACATCAAATACCCCAGATTATTTTGCCTGCATGAAGTAACTTTTAACACTCAAAATTAAATAGTTTTCCTTGTCCCCACCACTTGCGCAATCAAATATGAACTTTAAAAAGACAGGAAATCACATGAAATTTGACTCTGTGCAAGAGGGTATGCCAATGGCAAAGATTATGTAGGCACATACACTAAAACTGAGCTGACTTCAGCCCGAAGCTGAAGGCATCTCGATGCCACCAGCAGCAGAGACCACCAGCTGCATTAATAGAGCTGGTCTAAACTAAAGACGAGCACACTCAAAACCCTTACCACACACCTTTACTGTAGTTGTCACATTTTGTCCTGTAAAGTGTTGATGACTTCTTGCCCTGTATCCCAGCACTGACAAGATTATTTAAACAAGCATGAAAGGCCAAGTTTCATATGAAGGGTAAGACAAGGTCCAATTTCAAGACAAGAAATGGCAAATCAAGTTTGTAAAATATTTAATAGAGCAGTTTCCCAGTGGACTCCTGACCAGAATCATAACCAGACTTCTAAAAATTATATATATTTTCAGATTTGAAAATTTATCTTTATTTTTTACAAAATGGATTCCAGGAAGTTTAAAAGGCAATATCATAGAGGACTGGGGCGCAGAAATCAGGTGTAGTCATTCAAAGCATTCAAGTAGGAATATGGTCATATAAATATTTGAAAAGCATCTTTTATCATAAATGTTCAGAACAAAATGTATAACTCATTCCAAACTAAAAATTGAGCTTTATAGCACGTATTTCCCTGAACAGAAAAAATAAGTAACTTTTGAAATATTTCTAAAGGCCTGAAAGCTTTTTCCATGGTTAGTTACAATTAGAAGACTTGCCTTAGATTAAATTCCTTCCTTTCCAAATACGGAAAGTATTAACATCGGTCCACTGTTAAAACAGACAATGTGTTGCAAATTAATTCTGGTAGAGTATGTTCCAAGAAAGCCTGGAGTACAAAGGTGCTGAGGTGGCTCTGAGTTAGTAGTCGTCGCCCCTGCTGACAACCTCCTTGCAGGTGGGGCGCAGCAGGATGGTGTGCTCGAACTGCGCCGTGTAGGAGCCCTTGATGTCGCACAGGGGCGGGTAGGGATCCACGATGCCCAGGTCGCACAGGTTCTTCAGAGCCATCAGGTATTTGCTCTCCCCCAGGCGATCCAGCCACCGCCGGCAGAAGGCAAGAGTACCAAAGTTTTCGTTGATAACGTTTAGCAAGTGTTTCGCTCTTGGAAGCCTTGGAGGGAAAAAACCAAACAAGAACGTGTTGGAGAAGACAGAGATATCACCAGCATGCATTCACTACAGAAATAAAGCACACCAACTAAGAATAAAGTTAGACTGCAAGGTCTTTTCAGAGTGCCTAGACTTGGGATGTCTTTCTACATCAGTCACATGTTCTCTTTAGAAAATGAAGTGCGCTCTCCTCCTGCAAATAGATATCCTTCAAAACAGACTGTGAACCTATCTGCAAGCTAAACTAAACACAGGGACAGAAATCTCTCTCTTAAAAAATAAATGGACATTTCATTTTATGTTTTAAGAAAAACAGAATTCTTCCTGATTCAGAGTGGTCAGTAATCTGAACTAATTTTGGAAGAAGCTTGGTGGTTTAAAATGCTGAGTTTTCACTTCTGAAGTAAATACTCAGTAAGCTTTTTATTCATACATCTTACAATATACAGGCATAAAAAATATATATATTTATAGATCTTTTAAAAACTAAGCTTAGTTGCAGTCAAGCAGTTCCTTTGCAACCTTTAGTCTAATTCTTCCTATCCTCTCTCACACTCCCGGTATGTGCTATGGAAAAGCATTTCTGCCTGCTACGTTTCTGACCAGAGTGGTCTTTGTTTCAGAAAATATGTTGCACTCCTACAAATGGCCAAAATGCAAACCCAGTGAAATTAAAAATGAGGAATTTCTTCATTTTACAGCCATGCACTAAAACAAAAACTCAAAACTCTCAAAATATCCATAAAATAAAACAGACAGCACAAATAGCTTAATAGATTCTGGGAACAGCAGCAAGACAAAGATTGTGACATACAACCACAGTACAGATACTGACTAAAAAAACCCACTATACATTTAATACACAGGTGAATACACAAATATAATCTATATATTACGAATCATAAAAAAAATAACGGCAGGAAGATTGTATTCCCAAAACATATTTTCTCCATTTTCAGTTTCTTGGAAATAATTCTGTGTTATTCCACACTAACAGTGAGAGTGTAACAATATTGCTAGTATTGCCCCTCAAGTCCTTGACAGCCTTATTAATTAGTGAAGAACATGCATTGTTATCAAATTTGAATCCCAAGGGGGTGGTAGCTCTATGAAAATACACCAACAAAATCCAACCTTATTGGCACATGCCCAACATCAAAGTTCTTCATGTAATGAGAACACTCCATATCATCATGAACAACGCCTTTTCCTGTGCTACCAAAGGTTTCTATGGCATACACTTCACCTTCCTAAGGAGAGAAAAAAGGAACATGCTGCAATATGAAAATGTGACATTGTGTCATTGTGATACAACATTTCAGTATTACACTTCTGAACACGAGTAATTAAATGGGAATAGATTCAATTGTCAAATCAATGTAGAAAAAATTCAGTATGAAGATTTCACACATTAGAGTTCCAACTACCATCAACTATTTACATTAGTAGCATTTTATTTCAAGCCAGAAGCATCAGCATGTTTCTAGTCCCAATTTCTCAAAGTCCTTGCAGTTAAAACATTGTCAAGGCATACATCTAACATAGCTAAGAGACTACTTTTGCTACCTGGAAGTACTTCTCCTGTGCTATTCAGGTCTAAGTCCTAGGATATGTACAGTTTAGACATAGCAAATAGATGTTGATTACAGACTCATACTGCACTGATGAACTTTCTGCCCAATTTCTGCAAGAATTTTCTGGTAACAGATGCTAGTATATACCTTTAACCTGCTCATTTTCATTCCACAAGATTAATTTCTTGAAGAAATGAAGGTGATACATATCTGCCAAGGGCATTATCAAAATTCTAGCTAAGAACATACTGAAATGCCACTATACAAACTCATTTCTGCCAAGTGCATTCACACATCCTTAACAGCAGGACTGTGACAGGGACTTAACAACCCACGGCATCAAACACTGACGGACACTATGAGTTCACTGTTTATTTTATTAAGCTACTTTTAAAGTCACCAGCCCAGAATGAGAAGCCATATGAAAAGCAGTAACAGGCTACAAATTCAAGACAAACGTTTGAAGATGTCCCTGAATATTCAACTGACTCATTTAAAAAACCAACCCTCAAAAGGCCCCATATAATGCTGCCACAAGATTCACTTAAAACCCACCTTTTCTGAATAAGGATCATCAGAGGCTCTGTTAGTCACAAAAAATTCCCTGGATTGCAGTTTGCTACTATAATTAGCACAGTACAGCAAGACCTTGGCTATGCTTCACATTCTTCATTGTCAACCTCACCGTACTTAACAATGTAGAATTGTGTCCTAAGTAACCTACAGAAGCTGAAGAAATTAGAAAAAGTCTTCTCCCCAAAACGAAGCCATTAACTAAGTCAAACTAAGAAGAACACACAAGTTTTTCTATCTTCCTTTTCCAATACTCTTAATCTCTTTGCACAGTCTTATAAATAAGATAATTTAAACTCTGCCTTTTTGTGCACATCATAGGTCAACAACTATGATACAAGTTTTGGGTGATGAGAGTGAGCCTACCTCAAAAAACAATCCTGTCCAGACCACACTTGTGCCTCTTCAGCTCTGACAAGCCTTATCTATCCTGACAGACTTACCGGTGATCATTAGTGATGAAGCTTAGAATAAGATTAAAAGCATCTTGTCTCATCACCCATCCTTTAAATCTTATCTTATGAGAACAAGAGCTTCAGTGACAATGATGGCTAAATCTCAGGTTCCATGTTTGAATACTGCCTTCCCAACCGGTACTTTGTCACATCATGTACAGCCATTGCCCTTTCCCTGCTCCAGAACAATACCCAAACAACATCTTTGAACTAGCCTCTCACATTAACTACAAATACACTTAATTACTTGGTATCTGCAGAGAAAAACTACATTGGGAACTTTTCAAGAAAAATACTGTATCTAACAGTACTCACAAAAAGTTATCCAAAACTACACTTCAGATGTATTTATCAAGAATTACCTGAGTGAGAGAAGATTTCATTACAAAAGAAACAAACAAGGAGTATGAATGACCTACAAGTCATTCAGGAAAACTCTGATTTCCTAAATTCCAGTTCACCCCTAAATATGAATTCCTTTTTATGTTTCTTTTCTTTTCATGAATGTTCCTAATGCAACATTCCAACACTCCATTAATAACATATACACACAGAGAAATAAATATGTAGGAGTTTTAGTAAGTATTACTGTGGCATTCAGATTTCAACAGTGGTGGGTTTCTTTTGGTTTGTTTTTTAAATAGCAGTGTTCCAAGGCTTCAATTTCAGGAAGTGTTAGATACCTGAACACTCCAGGGCTAAAATGAAGAAGGCACTGAGACAGAACTACTCCTGTATAGGAGCATTACACATTACAGCAGTTATTCCACTGCAATTATTCACCAGAATGACAAAAACTACAAATGAAAAGTGCACAGGAATACTATTCTTGCAAATGATACTGGGGAAAATTAACAGAAGGAATAAAGAATTCAACTGACCTCCATTCTTGTGGCTTCTCCTCCTTTCACAATGGGTACTGTTTTTCCTGCATGTATCCTATAGGGCCCAATGGAGTGTCCATTCAAATTGCGGATTGGCTTCACTTTGGAAGAGAACATGAATATTACAGGCAATTTCCTAACAAATGGTGAACCCTTTAGGGCAATTTGGTTTGTTATCCCATATTGAAAGTGTAATAGTGAGTCATCATACTGCACAGGAACCAAAGTCAGAACTATCCACGTACCTTGTACAAACACCAGCCAAAACACAGGTTAGTTTTGTAGGCTTTAGCAAGGCTTTGTTATTAAAGACCAGCAACTCCAACAGTAATAAAAGCTTATTAATAAAGCCAAACAGCAAGTATCAAATCATCTGTACAGTTCGAAACTGCTGTTTAGTATTCGTATTATCATCTTGTCTGTTAAGAGATGCAATACTTGGAAGTATAAGCCAAGAACGTTTCTCCAAAGGGAAGGCAAGCCAGCCATAAACATGTATTTATGCAAGACCCATACCATCCTTCTAGCAGAAAAGTCTTTTCAATATCTTATGTTGAAATCAAAATTTACACAAATTTATATACAGGTTCACACTTCTAAAACAACTATCCCTATATGAAGAAAATAACTTGCCTTGGTATGTTTTGCCATCAATTTCAACTTCATAAGACTCCATAACTTCTTGTATGGCCTCTCCCACATCACAGAGACGTACATCTATTCCAGCACACTGAAAATAAATGCAAATATAAATGGAAAATAATCACAACGTTTACTGAAAAAGTCTTTGTAAATTACTTACATAAGGATCATACCTTTATTCCAGTATTTGTGGCATCCTTTACAGCTTGTAATAGTCTGTCATATTTTGGATTGAATGTGACTGTAAAAGCACAGTCAATAATTCGACCTGAAATCAGCAGAAGTTAGTTAGCTTCACAGTATTTGCACCGAAGAACATTCTCAAAGTTTTAATTAATAAATGAAAACTAACCACTAATATGTGTTCCAAAATCTATTTTGCAAATATCATTGTATTGCAGGACTGTTGGATCTCCAGCATTGGGAGTGTAGTGGGCAGCACAATTATTCAGAGAACACCCCGTAGGAAATGCAAGACCTGCATTTAAACCATTTTCCTTTATCAGCTTACGTGAGCAGTCTTCTAGTTTTTCACTGAAAGGCAGAGGGGAGGGAGAAGAAAAAAAGAATAGGACAGTTGTCATTAGTATTTCTTATGACTACTTCAAATAAATCAATGCAAGAACAAAACGTCAGAAAAATATTAAAGCAAATGTTTTTATATCAAATCAAACTATTTGTATGCTAAGTGGACAGACAACCCTAGGCTGAAAAACATAGGCACAACACAACAATCTTCAGCTCTTTGTGTTGTTTCCTCTACCTTTCTTGGGCAAAAATGAGCCCTTCTCTATTGTTTTAAGTTTAAAATATTTATCCTTACAAGGTACATTTAACCCATCCTTCCTGAACAGCAGAGGTTAGACAACCAAAGTTTAGGCAAATTAAATGCATTCTTTATAATTACTGTGATTTAAAAAGTGGTGGGAAAAAGGAGGTAAAGCCTCTTATTTATTAAAAAACTGATTATAAAAGGACTTTTTAAAAAAAAACTGAGTGGTAATTATGATCAAATAAAACCTTGTGAGACTAGCCTTTGTTTTTTGGTTTTGTCTAATCTCATGATGCTAGCTACTGCAAATTCACAAATACACATCCAACGGTGCATTCTCCTTCAGTGTCAGTGAATGAGGTAAACTGCAGCTCACTGCAGTGCACCAAACTCTGATTTTAAGAAAGCCAGAGAAATATGAAAAAAGAGAGCATGTTTTAATCAGCAAGGCCCCACAGTCTAAGGTACTTTATCAAGAACAGTCATGTTTTGAGAAAATGTGTGCTTAGAACAGCCAAACTGTATAATTCACGAAGACAGATTTGTTTCACCCAGACTAGTGAGCTGCCTTTCTTCTACTTTCCCTCATGGCATATTATGTCTTTCTGTTATCCTTGCAGTTACCTTGGGGATCAGCTCTCATTAGCTTTCTTACTATCCTACTCTTGTCAGCACAGTCCTCAGTCACACCAGGCTGAAAGCACCTGATTTTGGAAGCTAAACTGTTCTGGATCAGTGCAGTACTTGGACAGTAGACATTCAATCTAGATAAACTGAAGGACAGAAAAAGTAATAGTTGGAAGAGTCACAAAAATCAGTCCAGGCTAATTCTTTCTTTAAACTTAATCAAATTCACATTCATCTGAATCCATTTGCTCAGTTATTTCTTACTAACTGAGAATAATAAAAAACCCCACTGTGTTTCCACCAGAAACACCAGTCAGTCAAAGAAGACTGAACATAGTCCAAACCTTCCTGCCCTGGACTGAATACACAGCCATGCTGGTTTTATGCCTCCTCTCCTTGCCCAGTCCCCAGCACAGACTGCACCTCACTGTCCACATGCCATTTCATGACAATTCTGGCAAGCAGCAGCAGCAGTGCTGCTATTGCTGCCTTTCCCAGCACTGCTGCAGAGTAGCAAAGGCACTGAAAACTAAATGAAGCATATAATCAAAGTACATGAACATCATGGAAAGCTTAGTTTAAAATTCAGTATAATCCCAGGCCCTGTAAAGCTGCATAAGCTAAAAATGCAAGAAGGAGCTTAAAGGAAATAATTGGCAACGGAAATAATTGGCAAGTGGTTGTGTACCTCAAACAAAAATCTCCCCAACATTCATTACACAGTGAATTAAGCACACAAAACTGAGACTAAATCTCTCCCTCTCTGGAAAATGAAGAAAAATCTAGAGCACAGGTCTTCTAGAAGATGTGTGTCCTTACCAGATTTCTATCATTGTCATTCCAGGTTTTATCCAGCTCATAACGTATTTCCTCACTTGTCTGTGTGCCTCTGCAGCCTCCCGAAAATCATTCCAGATTTCCTCACTGGCTTGGTCTAGTGCTTTCTTTTCTTCACTAGTTGTTCTCCAAGCAGCAGTTCGCCTTGAAAATAAAGGAAATGTTTCAAACAAGTTACTATAATCACAGCAGTCATTACAACTTCTGTCTAAAGCCTGCAAAGTGTTTATTAACCAGTCAGGTCTACATTCCCCCGTGTAAAAAAAGATCCCGATTTATACAATTTTCAGAATAAAGGAAGCCTATTAAAAAAAAAAAACAACTATCAGTACCACAGACTAGCAGCTGTGAAAGGCAGTAACATCCTACCAAAGGCCCAGACAAGCAGGGTGCTTGAAGGATGCCCAAGTTTTCAAAGACACAGAACAGGTGTACAAAATTCATATTAATACCTGCAATTCCAGTTTAGCAGGGCAAAAAACTGCATCAGGCTCTACTCATGCAAAAAGTTTATTTTTTTCACAATCTTATTCATTCAGACAGCGTTGTTCCTGTATAGAGATGAACCTCAGCACTGTAGTGTGGCTGCTTGGCCCAGAAACTGCTGCTGACACAGACAATAAGCATCTTCAAAATTTAAGAGCTTGCAGTTCCAGTATTATTTTCAGTCATGCTCAGAATATTTAAGTAATAACACCTAACACAGTGCATGGTAAGTATGACACATGTCAGAATGTTACTTTCTAAATGGGCTGGATGGTGAATCAACATTTGTTACGGGAGAGCACCACTCATTCTGGCTCTTTGGTAGGTTCATAGAACAAATACAGATATAGTTTTTAATACAGGATTAAGTATAAGATTAGCTTTGAATATATTTTGTATTATGCAAAAATCCAATGTGACTAAGGTTCCATGAAAGCAAACAAACAAAAACATAATTAAAGTCCTCCAATAACTGTCAAAACTTAGCTAGAAGACTACTCTGACTACAAAGTAGAGAATAACACTTCAAATGGTGAAGCTGTAGCCACATAATAGTGCAAAAAACCCTAGTGATGACTCAAAGAACTCTGTACATGCTATGCAAGACAAAAACTACTAGAACAATACACAGCTACACAGGCTAGCAGGTGGGTCTTCAAAGAAAATGGGTGGTGGACAAAATGGACCAAAGATGCTGAAATACACTGATTTTCAAATTTAGAAATTAATGCAAATGAGTTGATTCTAAGCAAACAACTGAGTACACAGAGAGTAAAGGATTAGCTTTGGAAATCCAAAGGTGCAGCTTTTTACCTGTTTCATAGACACGTATCTTAGCTCCACTCTGAGTTTTCCTTCCAAAAAATAGGTACAAGTGAACCAAGGGACTATGCCCTTGAGTTTTGCTGCATTTTGAACTAAGAATATATACTTATATATAGATTTATAAGTATATATATTTATACTGAGTATTTCAAAATAGTTGAAAAGATAAAGGAGGATAAATCTTTCTCAGGATGATCAGAGGATACAAAATATTTTGAGACCCTTTTGCTTGTTTCCATTGAACTTTCTACTTCTTTTCAGATAAAAGTGTAAAGCAGAAATCCCACATTTACCTTTTTGAGAAGTTTTCTTGCTCCAATAGCAAGCATCACACATACTACTCCTACAATTTCCCTCAATCCAGCAAATTCTACCAAAAAAAGAAAGCAACATGCTGTAAAACCTGGGCTCCTGCACTGCCACTAGAAAACTGGACTTCTTCCAGCACAGTAGTCATTGAAGATGGAAAAGGTGCACTGCAGAAAAACACTGGGGACAGAGACTCAAAGATCCTTTCAGACTGTTCTGGATTCCAGCAGTGAACACCCCTTGGTAGCAAGAATTGCTGACAGAGTCTGGGCAGCTGCTCTGCCATCTGTCACAGACTTGAGTGCAACTCCAGCAAACTGGCAGGAAGCCATCCTCACTCTGTCTTACTGTATTTCAGCATATTGTCACTTCACACAAGTCAACCGGGGGACAGAACTGCCTCTACATGTAAAAACACTGTAGCAGACCCAAAGCATTTTGCTGAAAAAGCTGCACTACTGCCACCTGGGAGCTCAGGAAGGGAGGCAACAAGAATTTCTGCTAGGGCCTAAGCACTTCAGGACACATGAAAAATCAGTTGGTCAGGTGAAGGCCTCATGCCAAACATCAAGTCCTCCCACAGGTACATGAGCTAAGAAGCTTTTTTTTTTCCCCTAATGTGCTGCCTGTCACATGTCAGCTGAAGAAATTCAACTCTTGCTCCAAAGCATTTGGTACAGCTTTTTACTCCAGTTCACAGCCTGCAGTTTTCACCAGTACAAATCTTTACAGGATCACACTGTAGTTTAGATTATAGTGATCAAAGAAATCCAGAAAAGCACTTCCTCAGATTATCTACCCCCAGATAATCCAGTCATGCTGGAGGGAAGGGATGCCATCCAGAGGCACCATTACAAGGTTGAGAGGTGGACCTGTGTGACCCTCGTGACGTTCAACAAGGCCAAGTGCAAGGTTCTGCACCCTGTCCTGGGTCAGGACAATCCCCTCACAAACACAGGCTGGGTGAAGAATGGATTGAGAGCAGCTCTGAGGAGAAGGATTTGGGGATGTTGGTGGACAAGAAGCTCCACGTGACCAAGCAATGTGCACTCACGGCCCAGGAAGCCAAATCACCCACTGGGTTGCATCAAAATCACCATGGCCAGCAGGTCAAGGAAGGTGATTCTACCCCTCTACTGCATTGAGAGACCCCACCTGGAGTATTACATTCAGCTCTGAGGCCCCCAAGATAAGAAAGATGTGGGGCTGTTTCAGTGAGTGCAGAGAAGGGCCATGAAAATGATCATGGCTGTAAGCACCACTCCTGTGAAGACAGGCTGAGAATAGGTGGGGCCCTGCAGCCTGGAGAAGAGAAGGCTCTGGGGAGACCTCATAGCACCTTCCAGAACCTGAAAGGGAGGGCTTTTTCCAAGGTCATTAGTGACAAGACAAGGGGTAATGGCTATAAACTGAAAGATGGTAGGTTTAGATTAGAAGCTAGGAAGAATTCATTTACTGTGAGGGTGTTAAGGCACTGGAACAGGTTGCCCAGAGAAATTGTGGAAGGTGTCCCTGCCTATGGCAGGGGGGTTGGAACTAGCTCATCTTCAAGGTACATTCCAAAGCAAACCAGTCAGTGACTCTGTAACAGCAAAGAGGCAGAAACAAGTAGGCAGGGTCAAGAATTCCTGAATTCTACTTTAACAGAATTGGTGTATCATGAAACACTGCTTATTTATTTTCTGCCCTCCCAGTTGTATCATTTCAAATTCCCACATCTGCAAGAAAAAAACCACAAGCTTCAAAAAAACCCAAAAACCAAATACCCCCCCCCGCCAAACAACTGGAGATATAAAAATGTTAAACCTGTTAGTCTGTTGTCTATGGAAGCATTGATTATCTGCTATTATTTTTAGGCTGAAATCTGAATGACGCCCACTTCTAGCTGAACTTCTCACACAAAATACACAATTGTGGGTTGATGAGAGGTAACTTTAGAAAGCACATGACATTAACAGTTAAGAATAGAAGTGCAACTCTTAAAAAAATCAAAGGCAAAACCCTACTGACCTCAGCATGAATAAGACATGGCACAAAAATGCTCCACCAATATATAAAATGAAGGAATTACTCAGAATATGAAATGTCCTGGCATTAATGTCAGCTACTAATTTAAGTAGTGGCTTATATTAGGAAATACTAAAGTAGCATAGCAATATTTGAATATTTAAATTAGGAAGAAAACTAAGCATATATTTGCTTAAGCACATTACATGAGGAAACTATTTCAGGTTCCTTAGAAGCATATATTCTTCCTCCATAGCAGAACATCAGGTCCAGAAAAGACACCCCACTTAAATCCTGTTATGAAAGGAGGTTTGTTTTTATGGCTTTTGTCCTTTTTCTTTTCAATAAATAGTAGTTAAACCAGAGAAAATATTTTAATCTTCAACAGCTGAATATGTGTAAAAATAGTGTGTTATTTGTTAATAAACTATGTACATGATTAAGTTGTTTATTATCTAGTTTTCTGGTTTAAATATATTCTTATGAACATGGCCCAGGTTAAATACTTAACTCTTACACATTAAAGAATCAACTCCTGGATCAGCCTGCCAGAACTATCCTGTGCAAGCACTTCATTAGCATGCTGATGAAAACGCTGCTCTTGGAAATTGTGTTCAAACTAAAATAATGAAAAAGAAGAAGCTTCCTTGAAAGCAAATTTTCATCTCATAAAAATGAAATCATTATCTGAACACAATTTATAGGGGTACTGGAAGCATTACTTCTCCTACTTATTTTACTTACATTCCATGAGAAATAGGCATTGATTTTAAATAACCAATAAAAACAACATTCCAGAGTACTTTCATTCTGAAGTAAAAGTCATTGAAATCCAGACAATGCTTTCAGACATACAAATATCTACCTACTCTCTCCCTTTGGTGTAAACTATTTTTTTCAGCACATCAAAATGAAAGCATTTCTTCCTTAAGCTTAAAACACTCACCCATCTTGTGTTGGTGGATATTCACATTCTTCTCCCTTTGGGAATACATTGCTGGGAAATAGATCACATATTGGAATAGAAGGTGGATCTGTCTGGACCTTAGCTGTTGAGTATAAGAAAGTGTTACACATGGGACTCTGGAAATACTAACCCTCTTATTTCAACCATAAAAGCTAAACAGCAGATGTTATTTAAGATCCCCTTAACTAGAATCTGGGCTTCTACCAAGACAAAATTGTATCACAATGCCCTCATATGACTTCATTTAGCCAATGCTGGAGGCCAATGAATGCCCTCAATGGCATTCAGGGATACCAGAAAAAAGATAACTTGGCCAGACTTAGCCTAAAAACACAAACTGCACCCTTAAATTTGTTTCAGCTGCAAGACCAGCACTTGCACACACTTAATAACAAATATTCACATAGTCTGTATTTTTGTGCTTGATACCTACGTCCTTTCTTCTTTTTCTTCTTCTTCTTCTTTTTCCCAGTTGCTCCATCTCCTTCACCATCTCCATCTAGAGGAAAGAAAGCGCTCAGCTGAACACAAAATAATCTTAAAAGAATCAATGTTTGAATAGAACACAACAACATCTGGACTATCTGGAAACACTTCTCTTACAGCAGAATTTAATGGATTAAAAGACAACATCCAGAAGCTGCCATCAAACCATCAGCATTTTCAGTCCCTACACCAAACACAGACCTAAGAAAATAGTTTTGAAAGTTGACAACAAACATATCAAAACAGAGGAAAAAAGAGAGCTCAGGTAAAGTGTTTTCAGAAAGTCCTACCTCATAGTCCTCTGCTCTCAATTCAGGCAAATAGATGCATGGAATTGTTAAAGGACACTGTATTAGACACAACAGCTAACAAAAAGCTAGAAACTACTGCTTTCACTCCATCTTCTGATCCTCAGCTAAAAAAACTTACTGCATCTGGAAAGGTAAAGACCCCAGAGAAGTAAAGATGACAGCACTCTAGGCCAGGGTAAATTTAATCTTGAGATAACAGGGAAGGTCACAAACAACACTCTCAGCAAAAACACTGAATGTGTGAGATACAAGGTGGTCAAACATTGGAACAGGCTTCCCAGAGAGGTGAAGATGCCCCATCCCTGCAAATAGTCAGGGTCAGGCTGAATGGAGCTTTGAGCAACGTGATCTGCCTGAAGATCATTGCAGGGCCTTGGACCAGATGACCTTTAGGTCCCTCCAACCCAAAACCTTCTCTGAATCTATACCAGTGGGAGGTTTCCAGGGAGCACAGCAGGTAAGCACCAAGAATCAGCCACACCTGGGAGGTAACAACAACCCTGCAGACTTCACATTTGGCAACATCTAATCCCTACTTACTTCATACTCAGTACTTCAGGTGCCATCAGCTACCTAAACCTTCTGGTCCTAACCACAAATTCTTTTCAAAGTAGACAAGTACTACTCATCTACATATAGAACATTTTCAACTACAGCAAGAAGTAAAATTAAAAGAACTTCTAGAATCAAGTCAAAGCATTGCATTTTGAGTCTATTTATCCAGAAGCTTGTACTTAAAAACCAAACCAAAACACTGACCAGCTGCTCCAGTCACTAGATTTCAAGCCTCTCATGATGGTCAATATAATCAGCAATTCTATGCCATGATGAGTGCTGTAATTCTGCAGATGGGGCAAATTTCAGTAGTGTCACTCCTGCCCCTCCCCAGCCAGCTCAATTTGGCATAAAGTATCTTAATTTAAGTTTCTGTAACAAATTGCAGATATAAATACTTTGTATCTATAGCATGGTCCCAACCTACCAGATTCTTCATCAATCTGTATTTCACAGGCAACCAAAAATCCTTACCAGTGCATATAAATTTCTTTAAAATGTGATAACTTTGTCACATTTGTCTTGACCTTGAGCAATGCCCAAACCATTCATAAAGAAATTAATTAGGCATACTCCAGTTCATTCACCAAGAGATTTCTGGATTATTTTTTCAAAGGCTAGGCCTAAACTGAAGAGAAAAAAACCCCCAGCATTTCTTAAATATTGCTGCTGTTGCTATCTGGGTATTGTAGCTTTTCATACATCACTGCACGTGAAACTGCCAACTGTGAGCCAAACCAGCCCAGTCTATGCTTTCATGTCCTTGAAGACTGCTGCAGACTAACTGTGCTGCCAGAAACAGAACTACTGCATCTACCAACATTGTTTGTCTTCAGCTTACTTAGCTGCTAAGGAAAAAAAAATTGTCACCAGAAAAGCAATTTCAGGTCTTTGTGAAACAGAAGTCCAACCTTATATCATTTTGGTATAGCCATTTAATAACTTAGCACAGTATCACGCAAAAATGTTACATATCAGTATATTTTAACATGGCCAGGGAAATCCAAAGAGCACTTGCTAATCTCCTTTTTGAAGCCACCCAGTTACAGGCTTATCAAGAGGAAAAAAAATAAAAGGAAAGAGGGAGTAGGTATTTTATTGATTTTAATCTAATGCAGCATGTCTTATAAAAACAATTCTGAAACTACACAAGTAAGATGGCAAATAGTGACAACCAGTACAGGCAAGAACACAGCTGTCTTCAAAACACTTCAATTAGTTATAATTTTTCTGCAAAAGTATCAGTTTTACTAAAAACACATCCACATCCAAGTCTAATATGTGGGAAAAAAGAGAGATTATTAATTCAGTCATAGCATTACTTCATTGTTTTATGCTTTCTAATACTGTAACACAATTACTAATACTGTAAAGAGGCTAGGAGAGCACAGCATTTGATCTGCAACTATCATTGTTATTTCTCCCGAGACAGAACTCTAACTATTCTAATGATTTCAAAGATTTCTTTCCATTGTATACAGTTTTCACTACCCTCCTCAATACTTCTTCTTAAAGTTGCAATGATGGCAAAGCACATATTGCATTAATTTCAACTCCATAATTTGAAAGATACCACAAAACAAGCCATAAGAACAGATTTCTATGCAAGGTACCTGCACTAAACTTGATGCTGCAGATTGGTAATGGTCAAAGATAAATTTGTTACTTAATATGTCTCAGCACTCTGATTGAATTTTTTAAAACTTCCATTCCTAATTCATTAAAATGACATTCCGGAAGGACAAATTCCAGCAAGTGAACGAAGATTTCTAAGCAGACTGCTCAAAGTGTTGAGCCAACTTTATATGCTAATTCAAAAAAATGAAACCAAATAACCACTTTAAGAAATGTGCTTTCTTAAGCATCCATTTCTGTTGAGAACCATCCATCAAACCAAAGGAAATACAGCACCTTAACTGGATCTCCCTACAGAAAAGATGGACTCGGTCTGGATTTCAATACAGATACTTTCAAGGTTCTGGCTTAGAAAATCAGCTACACAGCACAAGCAACATACAAAGTGTGTGTCTTGCTTATGTATTAATTTCCCCCCAAGTTCAATTTTATTGAAAAATTATAATTACAGATGAGCAGGTTTCAAGTCACTGCTAAAGACTGTAAAACCTATTAATTAAAATGTTACCTTGAAATTTTCTCTGTATGTTTTAAGCCAAGAATAAGAGACATAATTTGGGACATAAATGTCTACTGGCTGCGGTAATGCAAGTGAGAATGATTTATAGCTTACCTTATCTCAAACTAAACATTCCCCTTCAGCAGGTAGATCCTTGAAAACACAAACTTTAACAAAGCCTGTATTGCTGTTACTTTTATATGTACACCTGTGTGACAGCAAAATCATTGACAAAAAGTAGAAACTATATAGTTGCATCTCACCTCTCTAAAAACAAACCCAACCAAAATCAAACCAAGATATCTGTAAACAGTCTGTTAAAAGGGAGTCTTGGAAGAAGCTGAAACTGGAAATGTTAAGAGAAAATATAAGTTATACTTGCCATCATCATCATCATCTTTTTCTTTCTCCTCCAGGGCTTGCTTGTCCAATTGTTTTGCTACATCATCAAGAGCACCTTCCATTTCTTTATCAGTTTCTTGTCCTGTTTGTAAAGTTTAAGTATGACTTACTGTAAAACATTAGCTCCATGTTAGTAACCAACAACCCCCGAAGCTTTATAAAAACATTATGTTGTACTCAGCCCACGGACACCTGAGCACCTAATGCCTTTTTCTGTCTTAAAGCAGCCCCAAAGTGTAAGGCTGTAGAACAGTACAGTGACAGGTGCTGTTAATGAAACCTGCACATAAAGGTAGATTAGCCTGACACTTCTGATTACTTTTTTCTGCCAGGGTAACTAATTCTTCTTCCCATAGCAGGAGCCTGCTCTTGTGAGATAATATGGGCGTGAGGTAGATAATTATAAACGCACAGCACGATCATGGCTAACTGATGGCCTGCTAAAACAAACCCAAACCATCGCGCCTTTACACTATTTGCCCAGACTTGCTCCAGCTCTCTCCGAGAACTTGGGAGGGGTGCAGAGCCTCCATCAGGCGGGATGACTTTTACAGTGGCAGTCTTACACCTTTCTCCCCTCGGGGCATAGGAGAGGGTGAGGGAAGCGGTGCCTTCTCTTGCGCACGCCGGAGCGGGGAGGACACCCCGGCCCCGGCCGACCGACAGCAGCATCCTCCGGGCACCGCCAGCCCCCTCCGAGCCGCGGGGATCCCCCTCAGCCCACACCGCTGCCAGGGGCCGGGACAGCGGCCTCGGCGGCGCCCCGCACCCGCACGCCGGGACCCTTGAGCCCCCCACGCCCGCGCACAGCCGCGCCCGCTTCCCGGTGTGCGGCCCGAGGCCCCTCACGCCGCCCAGCCCGTCAGCGCAGGGTCGCGGCGCGGCCCGGCCCCTACCCGCAGGGCCCGCTCTGCCCTTCTTCTTCTTCTTGCGCTTCTTCTTGGCGCCATCGTCAGCGCCGAGCCCGGCCGCGCCGTCCCTGTCCTCGGGCTCGGGGGGCAGCTCGCCGTTCAGGTGCTGCTCCCGCTCCTCCGCCCGCCCCACGCCCGCCATGTCGCCGCGGCCGCGCCGCCTCGCGCGCACGGAGCCAGCCGGGGAGAGCGGCGGGGCCGGCGCCACGCTCTGTGGTGCGCGCGGGGCACGCCGGGACGGCGGAGGACTCGGCCGGGAGGGCGGCAGGGGGCGGGCTCTCCGCCGCGCACGCGCGCCGCCGCCGGGGTGCGCGCGCGGGCCCGTGAGGGGGAGGCGGCGGCGGGGGGGCTGTGGCCGCTCCCGGCTGCGCGGAGCGATAAAAAATGGAAAGGCGAAATCTTATAAAAACAGCACTTTTTGTCAGGAGGAACAGCTGCTACGTCCCCTTACAGCACGTAAGATTGTTAGGCTTTTACCATTTGAGGGCGCTGAGGAATGTGACTAACGCGAGAGATAACTGGTGTACAGAATGAAAATAATACAAGGGGAAAAAAAATCACTCGTTCCAAGTCACATAGAGCAAAAAAGAGAAGATTCGGATACATGATAAGGACACTGCCTTGTCCCGTTTCCACTACTCTGTAGAAAAACAAGGCAAAATGCCCAATTTGCCAGCATCCACTAATGAAGTATTAAATCAGCCCGGCCCTTAAAATTAATTTATTGAGTTTATACTTTTCACAGATTTTCTACTAGTATATCCGTGCTGGCTGAAAAATACTTTTCCTGCTTGGTATACTTGAACATAAGATGATGCAATATAGTGCCATTATAATTTATAACATATGAAGTTTAAAAACGGTCCTTTTGTTGCATAGCTATGTTTTAAAATGCTTCTGCAGGCAGGCCTTTGCTTGGGAAAGCTGGTAATGCCCGGTTCCTCACTAAGGTACAAATTCCGCCCCCTTGGCCCCAGCCAGGCTGGCTGGTTCCATCTGCCCCTTCCTTGGGTCATACCCATGGGCATCTCCTCACTCCTGGCCTGATACAATTCCCAGGAAGAACAGAGTTCAAAAGGACTAAACTAATGCTGTAGTACTGATCAAAGTCCATCTTGCTCCAGGCAAGTGTCATGGCAGCATGATTTCCATGCACTGCTGTCACACTGACAATGGATGACATGATAGCATGTGCACTAATGCTGCCTAGCACACTCTGGATTTATTGCTTTCTATTCTAGTCTTCTAATTAGATAGAAGCAGAATCTACAGAGCTGGTTTGGTTGGGGTTTTCTTGTGGATGGTGGCATGAGAAAGGGGGAGCATCAATGATCAAATTCCCTGAATTCTCCATTTTGAGTCATCTTACATCTTCCTGTTGTGTGTTTATTGTAGTTGGGCGCTGTAATGGTCCCAGGATATCTGACAGCAGTGATTTTGTGGTTTGCTTTAGTCCATTAGTCTCTCATACATCAGACTGCTCTACCCCTTGCTCTGACCCCTGTAGTGACTTTGAAAGCTTGAAAAAGAGTGATTGTGCTCCTGTCCATTCGATCTGGTGTGTGCCAAAACAGGTTGCCAGACCATGGCTTTTGTTGACTTTGGAAGTGAAGTGACAGGTAAAGGAGTCCATAAAGTCTACAGAAGCCCAGGGAAGACAGAAGGGGAATATTGGAGACAGATAAAATTAGAATACATCTCATGCAGAAGCTGCAAACATGAGATCTGGAAATGCATCAGAGGAAAAAAAAAATCACAAGCAGAATAAATGTTTCTGTGGTCAGCTGAACTAACCAAGGCAGTTTTCTCAGAGCATTATTTCTTTCCATTCCAGACTGGACTCTGGCACCATTCATAGTCACTGTGATACCCCAGCAGAGAGGGAGAGATGGCTTGTGCCACATGGTTCAGCAGTTTGGCCTGTCTCTGTTTAGGTGGGGACATTTCTTTGAGCTGCTATTGTTTACTCAGCTGACGATTTTTGGAAAGTGTGTCCAAGTGTCATTACGTTTGGGCATGTTATTCCACCAATTTTGTCTGAAAATGAACCTTCACATAAACCTCCTTTATTTAAAAAAGTAGGCTGAAAATAAATTGTAGAGTGGTGTCACACTTAACATAGAATGAAATAAAACCCAGCAGAGTGAAAGCAAGCTGTGAGTGAGCTAGAAAAAGCTGGATTAACCCAGTGTCTGTACAGTTTGAGATGGTGTTATTGGACCCAGGCTGTGCTCATCAGGCTCTCAGGGGAGAGGGCACACAGCAAAGTTAAGCATTTTCCAGGTTATGCTGTTTCCAGACCCAGACTTAGCACCATATATAAGAGAATATGGATAACTAAGAGGGGAATATCATGATAACCAATGTGCAAAAATAGGAATGCTCCTTAAAAAAAATTGCAAAGTGGGAGTAAGAAGCTGGCCTGACTGCACTGACAAAGCAAACATTAATGTGAACAGGCTGACAACCGGTTCCACATTCCCCATCTAGCTGTTTTTAAGAGGATCTAAGCTCATGGATGCAGAGGGTGAGACACACCTTGTTGAATGCCCTTACCAGCTCAGAGTTTTTTGTCCTTCTTCTGTTATTGCCAGTCAGCTGTTCCTAGCGTTTAATACACATTATATTAATGGATGCTACTTTTCCCAATTGCATGCTGTACTAAACAGCGTGATAAGGTGAAAGTATCAGCCAGGCCGTAGGCCAGGAGAGACCTGTGAGTACCATTTTCAGCTGGAAGTTTTTGTTTTCTCACTATTTGTTTTTCTTAATCAGCCTTCCAGACAAAGGCAGGCGGTGGCTGGGGAATTAAGGGAAGGGCTGAATGCAGTCCAAAACATTCAGCAGGATTTGAAACACTTTTCTGAAAGACAACACAAAGAGTCACCTCCTCTTATTTTTCTTCTAAGAAGACTGCTCCAATTGCACTATTTTCCAAGCAAACAAAGTTATGATCTTCAGAAAAAGACTTTTTTCTTAGGGCATGTTATGTTTTCTTTCGTGTTTTGTTTTCAGATTGTATGTAAGTGTCAAGAAATGGCATGGAATGGAGTAGGGGAGCTGTCTCTGACAGCTGTGGTTTAATCCTGGAAAGAGGGTGTGCAAGGACAACTAGGGAGTAAGTGGCCTATATCAGCCCCCAGAAGAGTTGAGCAGCGGGATGTTATATTTGTTTCTGTTGGTATTTCTGGGACTGATGCCATTATTTGTGTGTTTATGACACTTTAATACTCTTTTTCCTAGCTGAGGGCCAAAACTCAGAGTCCTTACTCAGCTGTAAAAATTCACTGAAGTCAATGGGAAATTTTTTTTGACTAGAGGTTTAATATTAGGCCTAAATTCTGGAAGTAGACAAGGAAATGTTTCCTGCATGACAGCAAATATGTCTTATGGACTCTAGAAGGAAAGATATTCCTTGTCACCCATTGCTGAAGACAAAGGATTCTTCTACTTCCTCAGCCATCTCTAAAATTTTCTTATGACCTAGATGAAGTAGCGAGATCAACATGGCAAAACCAGACGAAAAATTCACATTTAACTCTGTTCACTGTGTCTTCTTTCCACGTTCCTTAGCGATTGGGTTTTTTTTTTTTTTTCTTTTCTTCTTTTTGCTGAACATCAGCTAGATCACAGCCTGTCAGCTGCAATCCAAATGTACTGCCTTGCCTCAGCTGGTGTCCCAACATCTGTGTCCCTTGGAGGACAGGTTTCAAGGGATGTATGAGCGCTTCTGAAGAGAAGCAAATTTCTCCTCTCTGAGTGATGAAAGTCACCGTGAGAAGCACAGTCTGCTGTGTGTGTACTCAGACTGGGACAAAGCAAATGCTTCTCAGTTTGCATCAATAGATGCATGCTGTGAAATGTGAAAGTAAGTCAGCTTTAGAGCTTACTTTTCAAATTGCTTTTAAACTACAAGATTCATGTGAACAAAACAAGTCAGTGCCTCAGGAAGACTCCTGGAATTTCTGTGGCAAGGAGCTATTGCATTAGGCAGGAATGCAGAAATTAGAAATACATTAGGACGTGCTGCAGTGAGCATCTCCCTGACAGCACATCTCTGTGCCTGTGCCTGGTCTTGGTAATGGATGAAAGGCTACAGAGACCCTAGACTGCTGTTTTTAAATATTTTTTTAGGTATTTATGATGGAGTCATAAAAATTATTTTTTATAATAAAAGCATCTTTCTTGATTGACTCACTGAGCCATAACTGCAGATGGAAGCAGTCTTCTTTTTCAGATAACAAACTGAGACATTGTATAGCCTCAGAAATAATTGTAGGTCATATCTCCTGAAAACCCTAATTTAGAGCGGTATGAACCTAAATTATCAGGAAGTTATATTTTGAATTTGAGATTGTAATCAATTTTATATAATTTAATACACCAATGTATTAATGTATTCTTATTCACACAGTGAAGGTTCTTTTCTTGTCTGAAGAAAATTTTCAAGACCTCTCACAGAAAGTAATGTAGCATGAAAAACACTAACAATTTCTTTTCCACAGCCTGCTGATGTAACAGCTTTCCTCTGGGTTCTCTGCTCCACCCCTTCTGCATTCTGGGGAGTAATGGAAGTAATGTTTACAGCTGAAGTGCTGGAGGCAGTACCTGTGTATTTCTTTCACCAGATATTTTCTTTTATGTCCAGGATAATCTTCTATTTCACCTTCACACCTCCTCCAGTCTTAAATTGGAAACAATCATTCATTTTGCTGTAGATGAAAACTAGAATGAAAGAGAAAGGCAAGAAACCAGAACTGGTCTTGTATTTCACTGTAGCTCTTCCCCCTGGCTTTACTGCTAGGTAATGGTGTGACACCATTAGTGGTGGGAGCAAGGAACTTACATTTTCAAGGAAAGCACAAAACTTACCCCCGAGGTAGATGTAGCCAGGACAGAGCAGGAGAGACAGGGGCAGCACAGGGCTGGAACTGGCACTCTGCCATGCAGTGTGAGCAGAGAGAGAGAGAAGTGGGAAGGTGACAGTGTCCTACATCTAACACTACCTCCTTGAGCTGTGATACCTAATGTTCATTCCTGCTGTCAGCATTTCATGAGTTTAATATATTTAATTTAAAAACTTTGAACAGTTAGTTATATAATGCCACAGAACAGCTTTGTTCTATTGTTTTGGCTTGGACTGAACAATAGCATATAGCAGAGCTCTGTGGATTTCATGAAATTCATGTCTGCTGACTAATGTACTGGGAGACAGTGTTCACAGCATTCCTCTGGGGTGTGACTTCCCAGGATAACTGGGTTTTAAGTTCAGATCTCATCACATTTGCTTTAAACTGATATGTTTGTTCCAAGGACAAACCTTGTTTTGCTGAACTTGCTTTGGAATGTCAGAAATTTACTCTAGATTGTTTCAGTTTATGAACTTATTTGTGTGCATTCAGAGAGTGAAAGAAGCTACCATTGAAACTGGAAAGGGTAACTGTATGGTTACAGCAAAGTTTGTGTTTAGAGGCTTGAAGACTTGTATTTTAGATTTTAGAACTCAAAAAAATTATTAAGAAATTTTCCACATTGGCAGGCCTCTAATTATAATAAATATGGCCCTCTCGAAACGATAGAAAAATCACAGTTTCCAAACTGGAAAAAAAAAAAAAGCCCAACAGAAAATAGGATAGATAGAATGAGTAGCTGCTGGAGAAAATGTTTTTAGACACTCAAAGTTTTATTACATCAAAAAGTTCTTTGCATGTGACATCTAAGAAAGGAAAATTTTAGATTTATTTGGTTATCATTCTCTGGAGCAAGAGTAAATAATTTAACATAGGAGAGGAGAAATCAATAACCATGTTAAATTACATTGTATTGCACTTCAGCAGGGATCCCGGTTTGGCACTGGCTGCACCAAATCTCCTGATGCTGCTCTGCACAGGTGTTTCTAAGCTTGATCTAGGAGTGTCTTCCTTGGGAGGAAATGTAGCTCAGTCTCAGCTATGTAGGGGCACTCTGCCAGCCTGTTCAGATATGAGTGTGGCAGCAAAGATAACCAGTCTGCTTTCTGGGGTTTTTAACTGGCACTGGTCTCACTGAATAATACAGCTGTTTTTTTCTCCTCAGCCCAATTCAAGGCAGGCGTGTCATCTGTACAGAGGAGCATACCAAAAGGCATGAAGATGCTTTCTTAAGAGTGATACAACTAGAAAATAAAAATATCCAGTTTTATGATGTGTCCCTGTGTAAAACCACTATGAAGGGCTCAAACCCAAGGATCTGCCCAACATCTTTGATCCCACAGGTAGATGAGGCCTTGCCACTGAACATATCGAGTAAGTCCGTGGCTGCCAGCATATTGCAGGACAGAAATTGCAGCTCCTTGCTGGGTATGAGACTGGCAACATGCTAACCTGTTGCTGGAGAGAGCTCAGTGAGGGGATTGATTACCATAATTAGCCCCAGAAGTCACTAATGTACAAAACTGTGGAACCAGGTGAAGCCAAGTCTCAGAGGAGGTTGGAAGTGGTGCTCTTGAATCCAAATATAGAGTGTGAAATCACTGCCATTGGAAAAGAACAATGCAAGAAAAGCTGTGCTTTACCAGCCTGCACTGCAAAGGAAAGAAGAAAACCTGAGACAGCACCAAACTTGTCTCTCGGAAGTAAAGGTAAGGTCATGCTGTGCAAATGTGCTGTGTTGTAATGTTTGGCTTCCAAAGGGTAGAAAGCACTTTCTGTTAAGTCTACACTCTCAGCTGGCTGCTTAATCCAACATGCTCCACTTTACAGCTTGTTATACTGCAGTTCTCTGCATAGCAGTGTTTTAGGACATGATGAAATAACTTTGCAGCTGAAGCAAGAGGTACAAACACTTAGAAGAACAAAGCCAGTGAAACTGGGCAATGTTTCAAAGCGTTTATCAAAGCATTTTTAGTCTCCTCTTTCAAGGTGAGTGATAGAGTCATAACATATTGCGCCAGCAAAAATATTTGCATCCAGAGCATTTCATTCAGCAAGTGTAAGTAATCCTCAGTGCAGAACCACAGGTTGGGGTCAAGCCTGTTCTAGATCTCTAGGTGCTACTGTAGTCTTCCTCTTAAAAAAAAAAAGCCAAAACAAAAAAAAAAACCCAAAAGCACCTTTGGGTTTATGTTTTTGAAAGCAGACTTGCCCTTTAATATATGATCTAAGCACTGCAATCTGTTTTCTTCCTGTCTAGCTCCTGCTATGCAAATTGATGCCAGTCAGGCACCCATCACAATCAGCTTCTCACTCTCATCCAACATCTGGGAAGAAAGAGGTAAGAGTTACATGGCTCTTAGCAGAGGTGGTTAGAATTATGCAATACCTGAATAGCTGTTCTGAGTGTCTGATTTAACTGAAGTATGGATTAGCATAAGGGAGAAATTGTCAACCAATAATTCTCCTTGATTTTTGGATATAATTTTTTTTTAAAATATCCAGTCTTTCTCTGATTATCTCTGATCATCTGCCAACAAGGTTTTCTACATAGCCACTGCAGATCCACTACTCTTTGCTAGTAGAATACAGGGTGTCTAAATGCTTTCAGGTATCATATTAAGCCTTTTCCTACTGGAAATCATCTGATCACATATATTTGACATAATCCCACTTTTGCTCTGAATGAGAGAACTAATGGACCAAATAAAAAGTTCTTCACAAGGCATTATATCTTAGTTTAGTTCTGCCTAAAACATGGACAGACGATCTGAGGGAAGAACTGCTTACTCTGCACTGATCTTTTGATTTCTTTAAGGACATTGCCATGTGAAAAAAAAAAGAAAAAGCATTTGTTCATTTTCTTCCTAATGCTGGCCATGAAGTTGGTCAGGTGCCACTGGGGCTGCAGAACTGAAATTCCTTGGCTGGTGAAGGTTAAAAGTGCTGCAGAGACAACCAGCATCCTAGCATGGAGGATCAGCTCCATAACCAAATAAACAGGCACTGAATGAAATGATGCCATCTCTTCTGTTGTTTTCTGAAAATGTGGTGTCCACTTTTTTCTGGCTGTAACAAATAATTTCTGAAATGCTCTGGTGTAGAGTTGCATGCTCTTGGTGTCTCTGAGCTATTAAGTTTGCAAGAGTATTGATTCCACCCTTAGCTCTTGTGCTCATGGACAGCCTCTTACTCTTCTGTGTCAGCAATCTCAAGATTATGCACACTTCTTTTCAGCACTCTGCCAGTGCATCTGCAAGTGCACTGTATAGTCTGGCAGCTGTTGGAGTTTTCCTAATCCCAGATGAACACCTGGGTTGCGACAACCAGCTTCTACTAACCTGTCCATACCCTTTCCTGTCTCTTGGGAGCTCCCATTTGCTTGGTCTGTCATTGCAGGCTTATTTTATTGATTTGATAAAGGGAATGACCAGCAGGAGGTCATGGATTTCTGTGTCTACAACTCTTACCCATTAAGTTCTTGTTTCTGAATAACTTACTAAGTAAAATATACCTGCCATAGTGCAGCTGCAGCCACAGTTGTATTACAGGACAAGCTCTAGACTTCTTCATGCTGCTTATATTTAAGCCTTCTATCACAGTACAAGATAGCCTTAACACCCTGGAGGATCCCTGCACAGAACTGGAGAAGTGTTTAATATGTGTGGTAGCTTCCAAATACATCATCCATTCTCTGATTACCAACTAAACTGCTTAAATAGTATAAAGGAATGGGGAGGTATCAGGATAGTTAAGATTTACACTGGTCGATCAATTCTTCAAGGAAGAAACATTGAAATTTATAAAGTAGGCTCAGTTTAAATGAAAAAAATCTTTGCTGATAAGTAATTGTAAGTATTAATTACTTAGAAGTTATTAAAGTTAACCTGTATAATTTTGTATCTGCAGCACAGTTTCTGAATTTCTACTGTTGTACCTTGCTATTTAACTGACAGTTCCTGTACACTGGCAAAATTATAAGCATATTCAGATTTAATCTTATGTGGACAATCATCATTCATAATAATAGGTTTAGTAGTTAGAGGCTGTATAAAATCAGCAGTTTTCCATGTGTGAAGTGCATATGTTACAATGTATTGTATAATATAGTACACTGGCATATTATTCCTCATTAAATGGGTTATTATCACTGCTTGACTCCTTGGGGAACTGAGTGGCCCAAAGTCCAAAAGACTGGATGCTGCAGCAAAACACGGAGTTTGCATTTTTTGGCTGGCCTCTGTATGTCACCTTCCAATTGCTAAGTAATGTATTTGCAAAGCCAAGAAAAGAGCAACAAAAAAGCTTATTGTTTGGGGCTTTCCCAGGAAACATCATATTTTCTGATTATTTAAACAAGTGCTATTGTCTTCCCACCTATGAGACATACCATGTCTTAGAATTACCTGTTTTAGAGAACTCTCTGAAATGTGTCTGTCATTTACCCTCATGGATTCTGGATCCTGGCCTGCAATTGTTATAAGAAGAGCACAGAGCTCATCCAAACACTGACAATATCTCAGACTGTCTGTGGTGCAAGTGCTCTGGGGTCTTCCCTATTACCACCTTCCCCAAAGCTCTGCAGTCAGCTGCTTTGATCATCTAGATAACTTTTATGGCACAAATAGATCATGAGGTCCCCCTACAAGCAAAGTGTTACCTTCCATAAGACCTGAGCACGTTTGCAAGGATTTGCAGACCCTGTTGGCCTATCAGGTCGGAAGTAAAATGCTGTTTCTGATAGTGCTATATGCTGATGCTGTCCTGTGTTAGTGCCATAAGAGTTGGCTTAGTGTTCTTAAATACTTATGCTTAGCCTGGTCAGCAAAAAGTTTATACTGAGCAATATTTTATGGCAAAATTGGAACAGCAAGAAAGATTGGCTGAAAAAATAACATTACTTTGATTTTTATCAGCTGATGTTTTACCTAATTAGCTTACCTCAAAATTAACCAGCTTCTGTGCTCATTTTTTCCTTTAGTGGTTTTGTTCCCCTAATACTACTGTGATGACCTGCACATTTTTATAACTGCTTCATGACTAACAGATAAAAGTACTGGAGGCGTGTGCCCATATATACATGTAGAAGATAGAACATAGTGCACATAGAGTGTCTGATTGAAAAAGATGTCAGCCAAAAGCAGGACTAAATACATTCCTCCTCAGTTTGGGTTAGTTTAGCCAGCCTCAAACTCTCTCTGCCTCTTTCTCAAGATTAGTCATGGTACTGAAATAGATTTAAATTTGGCTGTTAGATAAAGAAATTTTAAAATATTTAAATTATTGTTCTTTCTCAGAAGGATAAAGGAAGCAATAGCAATGAAGAGCTGCACAACAGGTATATGGAATACAAGGTGGTGAAGGTGAAGTAAAAAAATCAGATAGACTTTCAAAGCTGACTGCTCCTCACATCAAAGAATCTCTGCTTTGTGCCGTGTGTAGGTCGGTGTGGTCATTTCTGGTGCCAGCTTAACCCCAGGCAACCCCTTGCGTGATCTTGGACATCTTACTAGATCCCTTTCTGTCTGAGACTACTGTATTGAATAATATTGACCATCAATGTTTACAAGGCTCCTCAGGATTCTCATGTGAAACATAATTTAAAAGATTGCAAAATCATATAATTCCCTGTAGAGAGGTCTTAAGGAAACATAACAGAAATCTGCCACTTAAGGCTGATACTGCTTGGGGAGGGAATTGAGGAATCAGCAAGATGTGCTTAGTCAAGTGGGTGGATTTTGTACTGAGGGCTGTGTTCATCTTCCATTTCTCCCAAACTGCTTGTTCAAGGAAGGACATGACTGGGTTAGTGGCTTCACTTATCTATATGCACCTGGACCCAATACCCAGTATACAGAGCTGATAGAGGGTGCTGGTCCCTGTGTTCTCTGCAGAGGCATGTAACAGAAGCCATAAAACTAGAGAATAATAACTCCTTGACTCTCATTTTAGCTGTCCTCTGAGCATCTTGCTGTTTGCCAAAGCTCTGTAAACTCCCAGGGAGGGTTTCTATACCAGCATATTTAGCCCTTATTCAGGTCTCATTATAGTTGGAACTAACATCTCTTTTGAACATGGCAGCATCTGCCTTCCTAGCAGGCAGGGAGGTGTGCTATGAGCAGTTCATTGAAGCTGCAAATTAGTGCAGAGAGCATGAAGCTATACAAGGACATGAACAATGTGAACAATAATGGACATGAGAGAGGTGATATGTTGTGCAACCTAACTTTTTTTCTGCAGCCTGGAGTCATATCTTAGTTGGGTGTCTAACAATGGGCTGGGTTTATTTTGGTTGATTGTTTTTCATCTACCCTCTTCACTCAAACATAAAACTGGGCTCAGTCTTTGATGGCCAGAATTTTGCTCAAACAGATGAATAGTCTTTGGAGAGTTTGGCATTGGAGAATATTGACTTGGGAAGAGGAAAAACACCACTTCTATCTTATGTGCAAGTCAGATGGAGGTGAAGGACCATGGAGAAGAAACATGGAGGTGAAGGCCCTTGTCCCCTCTACAAGTCTCTTCTAGGAGTCAAATGCAGCCCTAAAGCACAGTGTTATCTAAATTGCTAAGCTAGATAGAAATCACTTTGAAAATTGAACTTCCCCTTTGTTGTGAGGACAGGATGCACTTTGGCTTACTAGAAAATTTAAATATGCAAAGGAGACCAGCAGGCTATTGGGAGCCAGGAATACCTGACATGAGCTGCAGGTGGATATTTCATAGGGGCAAATTGCAGGCACACTTTTGTCTCCTTCACCACTTCTTAGTGCCTCACAATGCAGTGAGGCACAATGCGTCGTGTAGGTCATAAAAAGAGCTGATGAAATGCTATTTGTTCTATGCATTCTTCAATCATAATTATAATTTTTCATATTAAAAATAACTGGCATAACTTAAAGGAGAAAGCAGGGCTACTGACCTAATCCCAAAAAGTTTACGTACAACAAGGAACTGACATATTTGTAGGTGATCACCACCAAATACTTGCAGTTGTCTGGCTCCTCTAGTTAAATGCATCTGTATGTCTCTTCCAGCCCCATTTTCTAGTCTGTTTTTAATAAGGATAGAAATTAAAGCTATAATTGTATTTTTGAAATCTTAGTAGATGTCTGTTTTAAGAAAAGCCATTTAAAAAGTGTTGCTCATAATTATATATCTTCATTTTTGTTCTGTTTATTTCACTGGGTTTCATTCATTCTTCTAGGTTTGTGTTAAGCCATCTTGTTAAAACAATTGCAAGGATTTGTTTGGATGCTTATCCTTCTATACAGCTTTCTTAATTTTAAGGGTGGGTCTCCTATAAAGGGGTCTGTTGTTAAACTGCGGGATGAACGCTGGTATTTTCTATATCCTCTGTGTCAATTTCAAGTGCAGCTGTAAAAACAGATCCCTTCTTGCGGGAAAGCACACAGGTGATTTCCTCTGAAGATTCAGGCCCACTAGACCTTGTAAATTGAACATCAGCATTTTTCTTCTGGATAATATTATCCCCATCCATGTTATTCTTAATAAATATTAAATATAGAGACATAAAAATGTTCCTGAAATGGCCAAGTGAGAGCTCACACATGCATGACATCTACATGCTATTTGACCTTATTTTTTCTTTCTTTAAATGTTACAATAGATTTTGAAGTATTTTAGAACTCCTAGGAATTTACTAGTAATTGGAAATGGCATTAATATCACAGCATTTAACAACAGTTCCTTTTAAAATTTGAATTACTAAACCAAGAATTTAAGCCAACTCTAGTCTGTATCACAGGGATAAAAACTGACACCTTCCTCACAGGTCTGTACCATGAGAAAAGTCAGATGAAGGAGCAGATATGCAAAGTGGCTCTTTAATTAAGGACTCGTAGATCAAAGAGAGCTTCTTGGATTTCGTGGCTTCACTGAGATACACCAGGAAAAACAGGTTTCGTATTTCTGCTTGTTTGCAGCAGCAGCCTAACAGTGATGCTTAATCAGGAAGGAGGTCTGGTGACTAATACAAATGAATGGTCAGAGAATGGAAATAGCCTTGGGGTGGCAGGTGTGCCCAGCCAGGTATAGCACAAGTAATATTTATTGCTTTACTTTTCTCGTTGTTTTCTTTTTTTTTTCTTTTTTTTTCTTTTTTTTGTTTTCAATTTCACATCTTCTGTTCTCTCTAAGGTATCTTGATTGCAGGGAACATGATGCTTGTATTTCTTTAGCACATCATAGAATCAGAGAATTGTTTGGGTTGGAAGGAACCTTGAAGATCATCGAGTTCCTACCCTCCTGCCATGGGCAGGGACACCTTGCACTAGACCAGGTTGCTCAGGGTCCCATCGAGCCCAGTCTTGGACACTTCCAGGAACAGGACATCCACAGCCTCTCTTGTCAGCATGTTCTTTACAAAGAGCATCTCTCCCAACAGCACCTTGCATGAGTGGGTATCTTTACCTCTGTTTTACTCAAGTAGCATCTTGGCAAGAAGAAGGAAAAGCAAATTGCCTGGAACTGTTTTAATTCAGGATTTCAACAGAGGTCCATCCTCCCAGCTGAAAGTGTCTTGTAAATGTCTTTTCCGAGCTTGGGAAAATGAACAAGGAAAATGAACCGTTCCTCATTTTGCTTTTGGGCATATTCACTAGCAGGCAGTTGTTTGCCTTACTTAGGCCTCATCCATTTTCCACTGAAGTCCATGAAAAGGCTCTCACTGCTTTTTTAGTTACCAGAGCTGGTCCTAACACACTGCAAAAATTCCAGAAACAGAGGTAGAACATTTGTGACCCCAGTCAGTAAGCCTACGTTCAGGCATGGAGTTTGTAAACAAACCCATTATTTACAGGGGTTGGATCAGTGATTTTTTAAATTCCTGCTACCCACTACAGAGCTACTGGCGCCCTGCCTAGCAGTTTATACAAGGCCTACATAAGGCCCTGACAGAATGACAGGTATCCAAGCCCATACCAAATTCTTTACTTGGCTCATGCTATCAGGCTGGCAGCTGATACAGAGGAATAACTTCAAACAAATGGCAATAAAATTCTAAAGAGCTGCCATGACTGTTTCATATAGGCAAATATTCTTACTTGGACTTGTTTGTTTTCTTTTTTTTTTCTGTAAAATGACTTTTGTTTATTCTGTAAAATCTGCAGGCATATTCAAATCTTCATGATATTTCAAAATACCATGCTGCATCTATAGTTTTGGTTTTTACTAAGTGTGCAAAATTGAAGGCATATAATTATTGAAAGACTTTGTGTTATCAAATGCAGATTACAGAACGTTACAGATCACATAATTTAACAAATATATCAAATTAATTTCATGTTTTCAGAAGCCTTATGAAAATGAGTCTAGTAAAGCTGTTAGTTTTTGAACATAATATTTGAAGAGGTAGGAATGTCAGGCTGGAAAAGGCTGGTGCAAACTGACTTTTGGATTAAATAGCAACAGTTCCAAGACCCCTGCTTGGTGTCACCAGGGCATTCTTCATGGTCCATGTGCACAAACAGTGCTAAGGGCTTTAGTGACCACAATTTTAAGAAAGAACTTTCTATGCACTAAAATGTTACTTTTTTACTGGGGTCTAAACACTGTCCAAATCCTTCCCACTGTAGTTAAAGGGAAAGCAAGGACTAGAGCTTCCCAATTCTGTCCATGTGTGACTCCTCAGCCTCTGCCTCAGAAGTATACGTGGCTTGAGAGGAAGAGAGCATCTTCCTGCAATGCAGCACCACCTTCCAAAACATGCAAAGTCTCAGTACATTTACTTTAGGCAGAAGTCATCAGACAAAGGTCTGGGAGCTGTCTCTGTCCACAGTTCTTAAGCTACAAGCTAACTCTGCGGGATTTAAATGAGAATGAAAGTACTAAAACTTGTTTGTAGACTTCATCCTTGAGTAATTGATCATTTCCTCACCTATGACCAACTGTCTTGGATCACTCTTTGAGACGTCAGTATGATTCTTCCATGCAAACATAAATATGAAAGCTTGTTGGAGTTAGTAGATCTTTTTTAGCCCTTTAAAGTTAATGAATCCATCGCAGTGAGGATTACAGGGTTCTTTGCAATTAGCTTCTTCTACAAGTAGCAACATGAAGGTGTGTGCTCCTCTTTGGCACCGCTGCTGGGTGCGGCTCTTCCAGTTTGAAGGGTTGGTGTGTTGTAACTGCTACAGGACTGTATTTTGTAAAGGCCCTTTAAAAACATTATTTGCACTGCAAACTCTGGAATTGATGAGCTTTCCCATAAATACACCCCCCAGGTTTATTTCCTTTTAAATATGCTAACTGCCTTGCCACTGACTGATGAAGTTAAGAGTGTCTAGAGATTAAATATAAACTCCTGTGGATTTATGCCAATGTCCACCTAGGTCTGGCCTAAAGGGACAGTTATTTCAATGTAGTTAGGTTCCTATTCCTGCCTTTATTTTTTCAGTCTAGTTTCTTTAATTATTTAATTATTCTCTATTCACAATTTCTGATTAAGTCTCTACCACCCTACCTCCAGTGTATTTAGGTGCAGCCAGAACATAGGTGAATATTCTTTTTTCCTCTGAAAAAATATTATCTGTAGTTTATCTAGAATTCCCTGATCTGCCAGAGAAAATACTAAGTATACTGACTGTCCATTCAGAGGTAGCTATAATTTATTGAGATGTAGGAGGAGGGTACTGAATGAAGCCCCAAGAAATCCTGATTGCTATCTGTCTGATCTTGACTTTCATGCAGTGTGCTGTCTGTCCATTTAGGTTAACTATCCAGCCAAAACTCTACATCTTTATGACAAATGACAAAAGCTGTCTTGTAGTTAGATTGAAACATGTTTTGGTGAAATAGATTTTTTGAGTGATTTGCCAGTCAGGAAAAATAAATTTATGAAACAGTTGGAAAGGCAGAAGAAATCTATGAACCAAGTAAAACAAAAATAGTGTTCTGTTTGTTTAGATTTTATTTCCATCTTCCTGTTATGTATGAAACCATTTAGCCTAGAAAAAGTAAAAGCATGCATTGCATATAGGTAGCATGTATACATCTTATTAATTTGAAGAGGAATTTTGATTCAGTCCTGAACTTCTGGGAAATTCAATTTTTCAGTTATTAAATGACAACTTGTAAGATGTCCACAATGTGTAGCTTAGAACACAATCCATGAAGCTACTACTACTAATACCACTATATTTAGCAAAAATCTCCCAACTTCTCATTTGCACGGCTTTCTGCTTACATGGCAAGGAAACAGTCTAAATGAGGGAAGATAAACTAGTAAATGAACATATTCAAAATCTAACCTATCTTTTATTTGTTTGGAAACAAAAATTCTAACTATATTTCATAAGCTAAACTTTAGTTTTTTGAAAATGGATATGGAAGGTGATATTTGCTTGCATCATAATATTGTCTGTAGTTAGTGGCATTTTAAATACTTATAACTGTTATTTCATGTTTCAGCTGGAAACACCAAAAATGGTCTAAACCTTGTGATAAATCAGAATTTGTCTTTGTTCTTTGCCCTTTGTTTCTTCTTAATTATCTTCCTTCTAAATTTTAAACAGTGATTCTTATAGTAAGAAAGAATCTCTCAATTAATATTCTTCTTTTCCAAAAATCAAATAATCTTTTTTTACAGCAATAAAATAGCTCTAGTTTTTGGTTTTTTATTTGTCAGCAATCCAAATAGTTAATACACAGCAAAATTTCATAAGCCAGCAAATATCTGATTGTCTTACAATGAAATCAGTGAGTAATCATAACAGGAGTGATAAATATTCTCTTTAAATTTAAGTATAGCTGGTGATTGTCTTTCTTCAAGAGGTGGATTCTAAGACTAGTACCCTTATGTTTGGAGTCCTGTTAGTGTCTGCTTCCACATCTGTCTGTGAGGCTTCTGCACCCCAAGGACTCTCCCACACTAGACATGGTCATGGTTATGAGAAGCTGGGCAGTAGGCAACATAATTCATATCCTGCTCCGGGCTACACCTTTAAGTACCAGCTAATCCTTTCAATTCTCTGCCCTAAGTATCATAATCAGAGATCATTAAAACCAGATATATTGCCATTACCTGTCATTTAGTAGTTCTTTGCATCCATATTTTCTACTAGCAGAAAATACTTTCCTTTAAAACTGCTATTATTTGGACAAACTATTGGAAAAAAATGAAATTTAGAGGAGATTAGAGAAAATTCATTATGAGAAAATTCTTCTGATTCTTGGCTATGTAACCCTTAAGTATCTTTAGCCACAGAATCTTTGTATTAATTTCTTCTGAAAGGACTTATATAAGATGTAATTCACAGATGCAAATCTGAAAAAGATTAGTATTTGCAGCATTTAAATTATTGGTCACATTGTCACATGGTAGAACCTCTAACATTTTTAGAGAATACAGAATGTTGGCATGCAAACCAAGATTTTGTTGAAAAGAAGCAAAAAATAGTTATAATTTCTGTGTTTCTGTAATTGTGTGATTAACAGTCACTATTAGCTCTCCATTTTGTATCACAGAGTGGATGAGTTACATTTATAAGTGCAAAACCACTCTCAGTTCCCAAATCAAGGCCTCCTTTGTCACTGATTCTGGCAGTGGTGGTGTATTTTGGGAATTGGCTGCATACACCTTCAGAAAATGTCTGACCTTCCTCTGCAGCCCTTAAGGAAGGGCATAATTCAGTCTGCAAATGCTCTCTCAATTACCTCAGATATGCAGAGATCACAAGGGACGAGGAAAGAGAACAGCCAAGCTCCCAAGTAAGAAACTCCTCTCCTTATAGATCAGATGCTTCTTTTCACAGCATGTAGCAGGAACCATACTCTTATCCTGTCAGGTGAATGAGGGGGACAAGGAGAAGAGATAAAAGAACTGTTTTCCCCCTGGTCACTAGCTGGTTCTTTTCTGACTGCTTACTTATGCCACACAGTAAGAATTTACACTCTTTTTTCATGATGTGTTTTTATCAGTACTTCATAAGACATTCTAAAAGCAGCAACAATGAAGCTGCAGTTGTGAAGGTTTGGAAAAATGCTCATATTAGATCTTTAAATACTATTTTAGGAAATAGGATTTTTTGTATTATTAGCCATTATATCACATACTATTTGTGATAGTTGCCTCCAAAAAACTCTCTTTGAGAGCAATGCTTCTCTAAACCAGCATTTATGAAGATACAAGCCCTTGTGCTTGATTGATGCTTTGCCCTTTCAAGTGCCACCACCTGACAAGTGTAATATATAGAAAATCTGAGCATCAGACTTGCTTTCTCAGAGTTTGTTTAGAGCCATATTCATGCTACTTTGTTTACCTTCTCTAAAAATGTGTAAGGGCAGCCAGAAGAACAGAGAGAAATTGTTTACAGCATCTTTGCTGAGTCCTTTCCTTCACAAGTACAAGATGGTCTATATTTGATTTTAAATAATCTGCTAGTCTCAGGTGAATGCCTTTCCATTCAATCCATTAAAGCAAAGAGATTTGCAATACCCTTGGCAGTCCTCTGAAACCTGACTTCACCCAGGCATGGAACATCTTGCTAATGCAAGTTGCTCATCTGTTTCATTTTGCCATTAAACTTGCCCTTACTTACCATTGTTTTCTCATGCAGGGCTTCTGTTTTACTGAATGGTAAAATCAAATCAGAGAAGCTGCCTGTGGCTGGGCTCTGTGTAAATAAAAGAAGGAATGTGCTGTATGCCATTAATTCACAGTGAGGAATCTAAACTAAGGCTGGACAATGATGGCTCCAGTGCAAATACTGCTGGTAAGAGTTTACCAGTAGTTCACCTGTTCCTCCAAGCCATGACACCATTGCATGGGATAAATTGTGTGTGTCTAAGAACAGTAGGAGCTTTTCAAACTTAAACAATCCTCAGCTGTCCTGTGTTGTGTCTGCAGTTTATTTTAACAGGAAAAGGTGACATGATTTGTCACTGCATCTTTGGTGGTTCAAGGTTCCCTTGTGTCTTTGAGGCAAGTCTGCTTTTATTGATGCCTTTCCTATGGGTGAATAGCAACAATACTTTTTAAAAACTCCACAATGTCTAAAAATGAGCAAAATTAAAGGAACAAGAGAGGAGTGAACAAGAGCAGAGTGGCAGGTGTTTATTGATGATATGATGTCTTCATTGGAGTTGTAAAGATAAGGCTCTGGATCTTGGCATTCCTGCTGCCTGCTTTACTGGACCAAACAACCTACAGAATCCCCCCAGTTTACAAAGGACTTCTTAAACAAATTAGTCTTCACCACACTTGTAAAAGACAAATAATGCCAACACATGTAGCACATTCACATAAAGATAAAATTCGTATACCACAATCAACTGCCTGAGATAAGAGGTGCCTACAAGACCTTCAAATCATTAGGGAGTAACCTTTGAAGTCTGCTCTTGGCTGCTACCAAAGCCTGCCTGGTTAGCTCATCTAGTTAAAGCACATCCTTTTTTCTCCTGTTGGCTGGATTTCAGAGGCTGTTTTGGCAGGAGCCAGGAGATCTGCAGCACTCCTGGTTGCACCAGGCCTTAAGAAACACCTGAAATGCTGAGATGACAGCATGCCTTAAATAATTGGGGATGACTGGGCCTAGGCTTCTCATTTAAAGAGACAATTTTCTGCTGCTCTTCAATCTGTACTTGATTTATTTGTTAATCTAACTTGGTAACACTCTCCCTGATACTTCATCTTTCTCATGGCAGGGACATGCTGTGGGTGACATCCCAAGCTGCTTAACCTACTGTGCTTCACAGAATTATGGGAAAGGAAGGAAAGATGTGCAGCAGAAGTAATCATCAGATTTCTGATCTACCACACCTGGAGTACGACCACCTCATTGACAATCAAATGTCCACTAAGGAGCACATTAAAACAGTCTGTCTCATCTTCAAAAACAAACAAGGACACTTGTGAAGACAAAACAAAGCAGCTGTATGCAGGAAAAACAAAAACAGAGGTATGCCTTGTGCTCAGGTGGGTTTTACCAGATGTTAGATATTTTTCCAACACATGTTTAAAAACTTTAAAGAGGTTTGTTTTTATAAAATTCTATGTTTATCTGGTTGCTAAACTGTCTATAAAGTTGTCTCACCAGAAATTCTAACTGGCACCCATTCCAATATGTGTTCTACAGGAAATTAGGAAATTCATATTAAAAAAAAATATTTCCAGAGGAGAACAAAAGTTTAGAAATACTAGAATTTCCTACCAAATTTTTTTCTGTTTCTGAAAACTAAATATTACTCAAATCTGTATCTTTGAAGATGGAGTAAATTGCCAATTCTAGCTTAGATGAATTCCTTACATCGTTCTGTTTTCTGAAACAGCTGAGGGAGTAACCCTGAAAAATTGCTTAATGTAAAGCAGGGCCTTAAAACTTGAGAACTCTGTGGCAGAGTACCAGGAAGCTCTGTGGTATGTGTGTGAATTCTGGGGCCTTGTGGGACCCAAAGATTAGTAACCACAAGAAGCTTTTGCTTCAGTTGAGCAGAAATCTGTCATTTGTTAGCAGTGTGAAAAACTATCTTTTTGTTGCTATTGAATAATTTTGATTTCCAGGAATCAGCACTTTCTAATAAAAATGAGTGAAAAAACATTCCACACAGAAGCATGCTGCTAGAAAATTTCAAACCAGATCATTTTCCTTACAGTATAAACTTAGTGAGCAGTGATTTAATAAAAGGCACCATCATCCCTTCACACGGCCAAGTACTAAGGAAATACACAGCACAAAGTATATTTTTGTAAGTCTGTATGTAGAAAGACTGGAAGTATGAGGAAGTTAAAGTTTGGAAAGGCAGAAAAGCAAAAGATAAGTAATATGATGAACACTTTAAAACAAGGAATGGGGTTTTTTTGTTCAATGTTCCTGAATGTTGTCTGTTACCTGAAAATTTCTCAATAGAGTTAACAGTAGAAGTGGTAGTAGAGACTGAAAAGGCATTTTTATCATCTTGGCACAGAGAGCACAACAGTAAACATCAGTGACTTCTGTATTCAAAATATTCCACCTGCCACTAGGTAGGAGTGGAGCTGCACTGAAATTTAAATGTTAAGAGGATTTGAGTCTGCATACGTGCAGCTTCAGTACCAATTAAGGCATTCAAATTACTTCTTTCACTGTGTCTTATTTTCCTGGTTCTTAAGAAATCAGTCACACAGCAACTATCATTTCTGATTTGCATTTTAAAAGCTAGCATAGAGGAAGTGACCTTCTGGCCTTCATGAAGTCATTGAGGGAATTCCCATACATTTCAGCACTAACAGGATTTTTGGCCTAAGAATCAAGGGCTAAATCTGAATTAAATATCTACCTTTAAGAGGAAGAAAGTGAGGATGTTTTCAGATGTAAATTTTCATATTTTTCCTTTCTCCTGGAAAATTGACCCAAAAACCTATTTGGGAAATAAGTGGAAAAAAAGGTTTTTATAGTGCCTCCTCAACTCAACAGTGCTGGTCCAGTTGGCCCTTGTCCACTAATGGTAAAACCATAAGATTTTGAAAATCTGGGGTCAAGAGAGTTATGACAAATCTGTAAGAAAGTTGTACAGGGACTAGCTACCTCCTCTGTTTGCAACTATGAAGTCCAGCTTTATAAATCAGAGGAGCTCTTAATTCTAGGAAAAGTTAAATAGATTTGCAAAGAGAAATTGAGACATTAAGAAGCCCCTGCCATCAAATTTACAGTGTAAATAACCATTGCTATCTGATCTAAAAGAGAAATTTGAGTTTATAAGGGCTTACGTAGAAGGAATGTTACTAGCTTAATTGGTCAAGCAAAATTTACCACCTACTTAATGATATAATTGTACTTCCCTTATTGCTTCTGGGTTGTCTGGCTTCCCTTTGCCCCCTCACACATGATATCAGGTCTGCAGACACATTCACAGGGTTCCTTAAGGGTTCCTTATTAGAAAAGAGACCTACCCTAGCTTCTGGCAGGTTTTTGGGATCTTAAAACAATTGCAGTCATTATTTAACTTTCAATGCCACTTCTGTGATCTGGTTACAAGTGAGTGACTGCATTTTAAGAACATTTGAGCCATCAGGAGAGCAGAATGCTCATCTTTCCTCCTCAGGAGTACTGTCTGTTTGTCCCAGCAGCCTCAACTCTTCTATACCTATGAGCAGTACAGGAATTTCAGTGCATCAGGTCATTCTCATTCCACCTGCAAGGGGCAAGAAGCACATGCCAGTTGCCACAGTATTAGAAAAGGAATATTATATATATGATCTAGCCATCCACATGTACTTAACCCCGTTTCTGCTTCCTCTCTGGCAAAAAGTCTTGAGGTACAGCACTCAACAGCATATTTTAGTCTTTAAAAAATAAGAAAGCTTTCCATTTCAAAGCAACATTGAGAAGTACTCTTCACAAATCAGGAAAAAGTGTAAGATGGAACATGCACTGATGTTAGTTGTAAGTACATATTTAGTTTTCATACATGATCTGGAAACACTAGAATTTTTTTTATAGGAGATTAATTTATAAGTGATTTATTCCATTGAAGTTTTGCATGCAAGGTGTACATTGCATGTTGTGAGATGCATTACTGTTGTAACACTTTGAGGGAAGGATTCTCCAGATCTTGTTCACCGCTGCTGACAAGATGTTTACCTCTGTTGCAAGCTGTCATTAGGCTACTAAAATGCAATTATGTTTTGCATTGCACAGAACTGCAATGAATTGGATTCTGATAATCCCCCCACGTTTCCATAAACACCAGCACAAACACTGTTTTGCTTGGTTATTTTAATTACTTTCTCCCAGTAGGAGAGAGCACCCACTAATTGTTGTTTGGTTATTCTTTGCTCGATTCTCGCTAATGGAACGTGCACTGCTTCCTGTCTTTGCTCTGTACATTTTAGTGCCGGCCATGGCGGTAGAACAGAGGTAATTTTAAACATCCTGTCATCTTTGCTATGGCAAAATTAAGGCTGTTTTAACAAGCTATTCCTGCAGAAAGAAAAATTTCTCTACATGACACCTATCTGTGATCAACCTCTCTGTCCACTGGGTGACACCAGCAGCCTATCTGACATCTGCTAGCTGTGCACAGCGCCACAGAACACGTATCTGGAGAAGATTTAACCACAGAGCTGCTTTTTTTCCTGGTAACACTAGGAACATTGTCTCTCTGGTGGGAAAGTGAGATAAATTAATAGGAAAACCGAAATGCAGGAAAAAAACTAAAACGTCTTCCAAACCTACTACATGTAGTTTACAAGGCTGAAGGAGACAAAGTGAGAAAATACTCCATAAAATACACAGTGAACTGAGGGTCTGTTGTACAAACTCATTAAGAGGACATGCTTTAATATGAATGACCCACAGCTGAGGAAAATGATTGTGAACAGCTCTGAGTCTCAGGTAACAAATTACTGAGATGCAGTTTGATTCTGTCCCATGTTACCTTTTTTGCATTCCCATATGGAAATAATTTATCAGTTTTGAAAGAAAGATCATGATAACATGCAATTTTTTTCTGGCTGATAAACTGATTAATCCTTAGAACAGCTTACAAACTACTTTTTAAAAATAATTTAAAGACATTCTCATATATAGGCAACATTTTAGTTTGGTTTTGCTGTTGATTTTGTCACTTTTACTTTTCCTTTACCTGTAATTCACTGCAACAAAGATTAGCCACTAGTACATGCTCGATTTTAGTCCTCCTCTGAATACAGATATAAACAAAAGATGCATGAGGAGTAAAACCTAAAACCTAATTAGACTGTCATCGTGGTCTTAATTGTTTTAAAAGCTCAATGGTAAAAGCTAGGTGGCTGGTTCTTTTGCTTCAACAAGAAACTAACTGTTGTTTAAGGAAGAATGGAGTTTGTTTTTAGAAGGAATGTGTTAATAGTCCTTCTTGTCAACACTCCTAATGTCTGTCATATGGTAAATAATCAGTCCATGAGCCTATTCCACCTGGTTACCCCTCCTATGGCCTTTCAGCTGATAGAGTGAACATCCCATACAAAGGGAGCTCTTTTTGCTGTTTCCAGGGGACTATTCAACCCATCTTCAAGCAATTCCCAGACAGACTCACCCAGCTGTTCCTGTGCTCAGCTGGAACAGCTTTATGCTACCAAGAGCTGTAGCAGTTCAAAACCGTTTCCCAGGACTGCCTTGTTGTTGCGCTTGACCAAAGCTGTACTGCAGGACACCAGCATTCTCTGAGGATAGGGGGACACTGAAGAAACCTGCCTGAAGTAGCAGCTCCAGCTCTCCTGGTGTTATTGCATACAGTAGTGACTTGCAAATACCAGAAGAAAGATAAGAAGCTTCAAATGCAACTCTGCCAGAAGTCACAAGTTGGAAAGGGTCACAGACATCTCCAGAGCAGCTCAAAAGCAAAGTAATAAATAATATTCAGAAGTTCTGGATTCTAAAATAGGCTATGGTACTTTTCTGTTGGACAACAGCACGGCCTCTGCTGAAGATCTGAGACTGGCCCAATTGCAGTTTAATGGTCATAACAAATGAAGTCATTACATTTAGGGTAGACTACAATTCCCTTTTTCTGTATTTCTGAAAAATTTGTCATGTGCCAGAGATGACAAAATTGATTGATCAATTGGCCATGCTTGATTGTGTCTGGAATGTTCAAAGCTTGTTACAGACAGCTCCAGAAGCATTGTGCAATACTCACTAATTGATAATCAGCTGGTATATGAAATCAGTAGTCTGCTAGTCACTAAGTGCAGAGTAATTTACATGAGGAAAAAGATTCAGAATTATTCATAAAGATGCAAAATGGATACAATCGCTTTTAACACTGAAGTAAGAGATCTAAGACTCATTCATTGACAAATCCCTGAAAACTTTTGATCATTCTTTGTAATGCAAGCACAATGTTAGTCAAAGGGTAAACAAAACATTCTTGAGATTCTGGTACACAGCACGTGACTGTCTTCATCACATCTCAATGAGGGATATAAATATAGAATGACTGTTCATATAATGAAGGACTAAATAAGGTAGCTTACAAAAGAGGCTAAGATGAGATAAGAGAGATCTTTTTAAAGCAGAAATGTTGTGGCAAAGGAATAGGAAATAATTATTGATCGTTTCTCAACACACAGACTGATCAGACGCACCAAGGAAGAGATAAACAGCAGATTTCAAACAAAAGGATGTTCTTTTTCTTATAGCACGTCATTAAATTGTGGAACTCTTTGCCACAGGATGTTGAGGAGGCCAAAAGTGTAAGTGTGTTCAAAATGGAATTAGATACATTCCTGAGGGCTGGCTCTGTTGGCAACTGTGAATAGTCATGGCCCAGACACAACTTTTGGTTGAGGAAATCCCTCAATTGTTAATCCCCTGGTAATGGAAGTCCACTGAATTGTTAACTGCTAATGGCTGATATGGATCACAAAAAGAAGGATCTTCTTTTAAATGTTGTTCCGTTCCTCCCCCAGTTACCAGGCACTCACAGGGACAGGATGGTGGACAAGTTCAATGAGCCTTTGGTATAATCCTGCACATCTGTTTTTATACCAATATGTGCAAGGTTATTGCTTTAATTGGAGTAAAATTTTAGGATTAAGGAGGAAAATGCACAGAGTTCATGAGAAGAAGGTTCTTTACCTCTGAAGTCATCCTTGGCAAAATATATCAAACAATTTTGTATATATTTAATTTTTAAAGCCTTGATGAAGCACAACTAATGTTCCCAGGAAGGGAAGGTTTCCCTCAAACTGTGTAAAAGATTAAAAACCTACTTAATTTTACATACTTTCTTCTGGAGGCAGATAACTAATTTCCTCTGGTCCTTGGAATTTCCTCAGATGATCAGGAAAAAAAACCCTTTAAATGAAACACAATTGTGTCTATGTCTAATAATTTAAAAGGCTACCCTTAGTACACTTAGGACAGAGTCCATCCTTAATTTCCTACTAAAATTATTGTTCAGCTAAATAAATACAAATGAGTTTGAGAGAAGGAATTCATGGCCTCAAAAAAAAAATTAGGTTCAAGTTTTAATGAACATGTTAAGCAAGAAGGAAATGCTGTATGATATTAAACATTTGCCTTTAGACAGCTTTCTATATAGTCTCTTAGATGCCTCAAGGAAATGGTTTTACAGAAGCATCACAATAACGTAGTTGCTCCCAGGGGCAGTTGCTTCTCCTGATTGTGGCATGTACTTCCTGCCATATGGACAATCCCACTCTCTCCCCCTGCCCCCATCTAAAGATCTTCAGCCAGGACTTAATTCCGGTGCTTTCAAAATGTTAGGGAGCTGTGTGCTTGAGGGGTAGGAGGCAGAAGGGAACCAACATTTTATTTGCAAGAAGTGCCTTTTCAAAAGCATTGTTTGTGCTGAGTTAAAATAACTACCAAACACCAAACATTCCTTCACTTTTCTTTCCCATAGGATTTTCATTCCTCTTTTTTTTTCCAAAGTAGATGCCTTTTCTGTGTAGTTTACATTTTGATAATCATTTGCTATTTGTGAAGAAATGACAAGGATAACATATGAACCCTACAATAATAAAACATGGTGTGCTTACATACATGCAAAACACAGTGCTGTTCCAGTTTAAGAATGAACTTCAGCCAAGGTACCTCTTTGTCCCATCAGTGCCATACAGCATGGAACAGCGGTTAAATATCATGAGAGCTAGCTGAGGGGCACTGGCATTAAATAATTACATTTCTAGATGTATAATCACCTCTGGATATGACTGAGTCACCTCTAGCAGCAAAATTCTCAACAACTGCATTTTCCAGTTTCTGGAGCATGTCAAACTGACACCACGATGTGATAGGGAGGGGAAAGCAACCTGAAATCTAACCCATATCCATGGGTCTGGAAACGTGTTCCTGTGCTTGAGGAAAGCAACAAGGGCTGTGAAAGTTACTGACACTTACTTAGTGTTTACTTAGTGTAAGCACAGATGGATTTGGTCCATTAGTCCAGATTCTCCATTTATCTCAAACAATGACAGAGGCCTCTCCAACAAGCAGCAGCGTGCCTGGTTTGTGCCACTGGCAACCTGCTAAGTGTGAAAACCAGCCACAAGCTCACCAAATGTGTGAGGAAGCTGGAAGAGGAAAAATGAAAAGGAAACAAAGCAGGAAGAGGAGAAAGCTTGCCCTCGGCAACACCTGCTGCATTTACCATTAGTGGTGAAATTCCTACACACCTATAAAGAGACATCCATGGGGAAATCAGCCATCCAAGCATAGATGCAAAGCCTGGGATGAAGAGTAGACAAATCCATGGGTTTTCTTCCCCAGGATATGAATATGTACCAGACTCCCATAAAGGTCAGGTGAAACCAGTTGGACTTTAACCAATCCCAAACTTCCCCATCCTCAGCCAGTGTCCTAGCATGCAGGTTTGAGATGGGAAACCTAACAAAGATTTCATTAAATCCACTGGTAACTTTTCATTGCTGTTCCTACATGAGTCTAGGTTGAAAATATGGAGACAGCATAGTGATAAGGCACAGTACACATTTATAACTAGTTGTACCAGCCAAGCTAATTTGTCAGCATGAGGAACTTTATAGGTGAGGTTTTCATGACACTTTTCCCTTGAAAAATAGAGTACTGCCTTGAAAAAGGTGAGGGAAAATTACACCAATTCATTTCATTTCAGCTGATTCTCAGGATCCAAAACTCTTAAAAGGAAGGCTGGGTTCCATAATTGCATTTGCCTTCCAGGCTTGCCAGCTTCTTAAGTGCACTCATTGTGAGACAGGCTGAATGCTTTGAGCTGATTCAGCAGCTTATCAATGGCATGGAAGGAATTTCTGCCAGTGAATTTGGACTTCTCTGGATTGAAGGGTTGAATGGGAGTCTTCTGAGAATATAATTCAAAATAGTTTCTGCCATTTTTTGCTGCAGATAATCAAGATGACAGTGTTTTTAGTAATTTTCTTCCAGTAAAAGTAATGCTTAAGAAATAAGCCCAGGATGTGGAATCCTCTATTTATACAGTGAACCTAACAATACACACATCAACTCTTTGCACAGTTTTATGGTTCACAAAAGATATCTTGAAAAGGCCAGTCAGGAACTCAGAGGGAAGTCTATGCTGCTTCTACTCTTGGTTTCTTAGATTAAGAAAAGCATTTTGTTTATTTTGTGGTGATAGTGTTACTTGTTTGCTTATTAACCATTACATTATTCACTATCTCGTTCCAGTTATTCAGCCAAGCAGCAATTAATCAATAATGAATTTTTGTTACTGTCATCCTACTGTACAGGCAATTTGGTTTTCAGTTAGGCCTTTAGTTTAGGCAAATGGTTAGTGACAGTTCTTGACTTCCTCCATAGTCTAGAAATAATCTGAAGAGGTCATCAAGCCTTGCTGTTTTTACCAGTACAAAATCAATCTATCGGTGTCATTACAGAGACAAGAGATGGTGCAATCCTTACAAAGCTGTAGACATCTACAAAACAGAGCTTTAGACTTGAATTGATTTCCTAGAGTCTTTCACAGCCCCTGAAGAAAAACAGGCACTTTCACTGTGAAATTTGTCTCCTTCCAATGTATGGTGGGAGTGGGTCAAATGAATCACATGCTGGAAATGCCTGTTTCTCTCCTGAGGGATTCAGCCTCAGGTGAGGTGAAATCTACTTTTGCTGGTTAAGCTGTTGGTAAAAACTCAGTGATAGAGAAACCACGATATCTTCACAAAAATACATCTGAATGCTTTATTCTCTCATTGCTTGGCAGTTTTTCCTATCTAGTTTTTGTTCCTATAGTTAAAACATGTTCTTTCTTTCTCTGTTTACATAGACATGGAAAACAGGCTGTTCTCTTTCTTTCTGTAGAAGGTCATATTTTTATGTCCCTTTCTGTCTCCCATAACTGTACTCCTGCACTCAGTCTTCATGTCTGTGTGCTAAACAAGCCCAGGTTATGCAACCCTTCTTTATTAGTTGTATCTTCTGGAGCTCTGGCCACTCCCCTTGCTTTCCTGCAGATTCATGCTGGTTGATATGCATTTGGCCACTCCAGCATTGCTGAACTTACAAGTTATAGTTTGTGTTTCCCAGGTTAGATTGCTATCTGCACACCCCATGGTGATTAAAAGTTGTATGCCATCATCACCAGCACAGATAATCTTAAAATGTGAAAAGGACAGCTCAACCATCTTGTTTGTACATTGCAAGCCCAAGAAGGGTGGTACTACAAACCCAAAGAGATAACAAAGCTTTCATTACATGTATTTCAGCTATAGTGATCAAATTTAAAAAAACTTCAGCATGAGCAAATCTTTTTTAATTTTTAAATGTGCATGCACATCCACATATATATTTGTCTAGTTGCCTCTCTAAGGGGCAGTTTGAATCAACAGAATTGTTTTTATGATGAGAGCATATGAAGTTTGGTAATCCACATGAAATATTCCTCGACAGAAGGCAGAAGGAAATTAACCTCAAGAATGACCGTCTCGGTCAAAAAACGCTAGGGAAAGAGAACATGAAGACAGCCCTAATTGACTCCTTTTGTCAGCTGGAATGATGCAGAAGGGCACATAAGAGGAAAAGTATGGGGTGGGCTGAACTCACAAAACCCCTACTGTGCATTGCTTAATGTCTGCATTTAATATCTCAAAGTTCCCATTCTCCCAAAGGTTAAAAGAAATCAGGATGGAGATATATATGCTTATAAAACCAACCTACTGTTGCCAACAATAAAACACTTTTTATTTTGACTTTTTTTTAATGTTCTGACAGATTACTGCATAGAAGTTCAGAACTGCATTAGTATTAAAGTTCATCTTTGACCTTTCACCTTTTTATGTGGAAGAATTAGGGAGAAAAAAACATTCCTCTTTGCCCTGGCTTGCTTATTATGACTCTCTCAAGAATTTCAGTCTGGGGCTATATGCCAGAACTATGTTTAGCTCTGAGAGGAGAAAAAATGTCCCCCCACCCCCCCAGAATGCCACCATCCAAATTTATCTCTCAGCTTTTACTAAAGACCTGGGTTTAAAACACTCTGGATTAAATTTATCCCAGTAGGAGTAAAAGCTTTGCTATGCCAGTTTATACTTACTGAGAAAAGTTGACCTTGCTTGCTAATGAATCTTATTTTATAAGTTCTTGGTGTTTTAGAGGTGAAGGAAGCCAGAAAGGTGTCCTGTAGAAAGTAAAACTTTTACTTATGCCATAAAATGCCAGCTTGTGACAGTCATGTGTTACAGAAAGCTGTAATAAGGGTGACAGGAACTTGAAGAGCACTGGAAAACTTTGACTGGTAACATTTATGTACCATGTGAGCACAGCAAAGCTTCAAGCATACTTGAATTTTATGCTTCAAGGCACAAATTGATTGCTTGTGGTGGAAAGAATAATGAAATTCCTCAATGTCATAACATCACAGAATCAACCAGGTGAATTGTAATGGAAAGGGTTACATTCCTCTGACAGCAATGATGATTGCCAGAGGCAGCCTTCTCATTTATATTCACTTAGAAAAGTTTCAATGCAGTGTGCATTCATGCATCAGATCATTTTTGGAACAGAGGTACCTACCCCGTCCATCAGCCTCTTCACTTTGTACATTTATGGACCACATGTATCAGAGAACAGCAGTGCTGTTTGCAAAGCACTCTGTAGGAAGTCCCTCAGTGGCAGAAGTTTGCTTCCCTAGCTGCTTGTTAGCCACACCGAAATGCTGTCAGAGCTCCGAATGCAACAACACAACCAGTGTGCAGCCCACCATGTTTTGGCAGAAGGATAATGCCCATGGTTACACAAAGCCAGCATGGGAGCGGTGTTGGGGCTTCCTCATCCATGTGGCAGTGAAAGGCTCAGTTGGACTACACTACATGTGAGGACCAAGCCAAAGTACAGATCCCTGGTGTATGGAGCAGAGGCAGTAAGCTGGGCTGGAAGTGGCTGGGGGTTTCTTCTCATGTTCTTTGTGTCCCCACCATAGGCAAGGAAAGAACATGCAGAACTGAGGAAGAATGATAAGAGAGATAGAGAACCAAGAGACTGGATGATCTGTGTAATGAAAAACATGATAGGGAAGGGGAGAGAAGAGGAAGTTATGGGAAGCAGGATGAGGCATTATCAAAAAGGAAAAAAAGCAGGGAGAGAAACATAGTACAATATATGAGGAAGAGAATGAAATAAGAATAAGAAAATCAAGAAATAGTGAGGAAATAAATAAGAATTTGTCTCAAGGGAAAGAATACAGACATAAAAGGGTCCATGTAGCCAGAAAATCAGTAGCTGAAGCCAAGTGCTAGTTGTCATTTGCTGACGTATACTCAAAACTGTACCCCAAGGAGAGCTTATAGGATTCCCTCTGGTATGATGCTGACACAGCTCCCAGCAGTGAATTTAAACAAGAGGACAGAGAAACAAGGACCTTTGCTATAATGTGACATGTATTATATTGATGTAATTGTTCATCACTTCCAAATCTACGCTGCTTTGAGTGCTCGTCTCACACAGGTAAATAAAGCTCTTCATAGTAATGGGACTAATGCTACTCAGCTGAAATAAAAATGTTTCAGAGTTGAGTTAAACATTGCTATAATAATTTTTGCTATAAAACTGAAAAATCCTTTTCCCCCCCTCTCAATTACCCATAAGTAAAGGCAGTAAAAGCAGTGTTCAATATTACATTCATTACTGGTTATATCACAGATTAACACATACTGGTATGAGTGTAAGATGAAGGCAATTCAGTGGTCCTTTGGATTTCCATCTAGTGAACAATACATCCATTGTTGCTTGAATATGCATTACCCTGAAGTATTCATGGAGTCTTGCAAGCTGAGAGCTTCCCTGAAGTAAGCCAGAGGTTTCCATGTTTAACACCAGGAACATCCCACAACACAAGCAGCTTTGGATAGTACAACAGCTTAAATGACCTTACAGTTTCAAATTCAATTCAGCCAATTTTCTCTGAACCAAAGGCTCCTTTACACTGCCAGAACAGTGACATGGCCCTTCATGTCAGCATGAATCTGCCCCAACTATGTCACTGATCAAGAAAAGGCTATTGCTCTCACCTTCCTTCTTGTATCTAGTATTTCAGCAGGCTTTTCCTCAAGCCCTAAGTCTGACATCATCCATATGCTATATCTATGCATATGTTATATGTGTGGAACAGTCTTTGCCATATGTTGGAAAATTATTTGAACTTACTCTGGTAATTTTGAATCTGGGGACATAGACTAATGTGTGATACTGTGACTAAAACCCAGAGCAAATAGAAGCACCATAAAAACCCAGAAGGCTGCCTCCTTTCATTTGTTGATATCTTACTACAAAATGTATCATTATCTCAACTTCTTCAAGAATTCTAGCACAAAACAGAATTTGGCTTTTAACTCATCCGCTTTGTTGAGAATGTCATGATGTGATAGCAATCTATAAATACCACCTTCAGGAAACATTCAAATGCTTGAGACATCGTTAAATTCACTTCAGAATCAAAATCAAGTTCAAAACTGTGGAAGTAAGAGTAGGGAAATGTTTTTGGATCTTTCTGAACAGCTCTGAATTAGCTTTAGTTTTGTGGTTCACTTTTCTAGGGAGAAAAAATTACTAAAGTTTCAGATTTTGCCAACATTTTGAAAACTTATGGCTTTGAATATCACGCCTAGTTAATTCCTATAGGTTTATAATCACTTGTCAAAATAACCTTGGTCATCTTTCTTCTCTAGAAAAGTTTCCTAAGAGATACAGTATTTAAACAGGAAAGTTCACTGCTACTTACCAAAGTTTAAAAGCAGGATATCCTACTTTACCCCTTCTTGGTAAAATGACAAAACAACAACAACCACTACAACAACAACAACAAATCAAATAAAAAAAATTGTTAACATATGAAGAGAAAACCCAAACAGTTGGTATTTCCTGTGTCTAAGGTACTTCATTGTGTTCATCTTCAATATGTCATATTATGACACACCTAAACGGAAATGTTACCAAGATGGATGGTAGGTTTTGATAGTCCATGAAATAGCATGCAAAATGTTGTTTTGTACACTCCCATATGCTCTTTGGAAATCTTGGAAGGACCAGAAGAATCTGAGTTTTAAGTTTAAATTCTTAAATAAAATACTTTATACAAAAAAGTCATGAAAGGTGAAAGCTGATCCCATAATAAAGTTGTAAGTTAGGCCACCAACAACCCTCTTTGTTTTTCAATCTATCATCTTCATTTAGACTAAGAGGTTGCTCTTGCCAATTCAGCATTTTTTTTGTTCTCTTCTTTGGCAGATGTACATCCAAGGAAAGCTGCTCTTTGCCAACTCTATTATCATTGGGCACAGCCAGTCTACTAAAGAGCTTAAAAATAGCTAAGACAAAGAGTCATTATCACATGGGTTACTTCCAAGTGATTTCACGTTCAGGTATTTTACTTTCCATCAGCATTGGTTGTAATAATTTCATTCTGAGACCTTTGGCTTCTTTGTTTAATTTCTTATATATAAAGCACTGTGACTCAGAGCAGAGAGTACAGTAGTCTCAGTATCAAAGTACTTGGACATTTTTGGTGTGTTTACTAGTTCTTCTTCTTGTATATTCCTTCCTGTCCCATTCAACAGTTTGGGCTGTCTAAATCTAGCTGCTGAGTCACAGAATCTTTACTAGTAGTTACTGTCAAGGAGGAAACAAGAAAAGAGAGGAAGGTCCTGGGCTCATCCCCTGTTTCTTTGTGCATGTCTGACCAAGACTTGTTTTATGGGTTGTTATATATACATTTTAGCACTTGTCATAAAAATTTAATTGCAATTAAAGGAGCAATTACTTTTGCCAGCTGTCTTCTAGCAATTAGCTTCTTAATTTCATTAATATTTGCAGGGAAGATTTAGAAACATAACCTAGAGAAATAGCAGGAGATGGTCAAATACCTCACATCCTCATACTGAGCATACAGCTCCTGGAGGTATGAGGAGCTAAAGCATGTGCTGCAATAGTTGGCTCTCTCACAGAAGTTTTCAAAGCAGAAATAAAGATAGGCAGGACAAAGAAATAATTGCAACTTCTGCAATTTATTTACTACATGGCTTTTGGGAACCATATATTTATTTTCAATTTAAAGCTGATGCAAGACAGTAATCAAACTGAAACTTCAAGAGTGCCTGGAATGAATGCAAAGATCACTGTTTTCCATTCTTGGTTTAACCAATAGATCATGCAGGCAATGATGCTGCTGCTGCTGCTGCTGCTGCTGCTGCTGCCGATGCTGATGATCTATTAAGCTACTGTTAAGAGCTAAGAAGCAGATGATAACAGTGACAATAAAGAATAACACAGAATATAGGCCAAAATGAATTGAGCAGTCTTTTGCTGAGCTGATCTCAGCTAGCTTAGACAGGTCATGGAATGTCTCTGACTTCTTTTTAACTTAACAAAACAATGTATTTTATTTATATCAAATAATGGCACATATTATAGTTGCAGTCCATTCATCTCTGAAGGAAGCTTGTCACTTCATGAACACACAAAAC